>NC_133403.1:41146634-42616634 GCF_047511655.1 Castor canadensis
AATGGGGTTCAAGCTGCCCAGGAATAAACACGAGACCCTATTCTCCAACTCTAAGAATAAAACACAGGCATAAATCTCACGACCTTGGATTAGACAAAAGCAATAAAACACAGATAAACTGCACTTTCATCAAAATTAGTGACTCTTGTGTATAAAAAAAAAAAGAGAACCCGCATAATGGGAGAAAATTTTTGTCAGTAATATACCTTGTATCAGGAACTTATAATCAAAATGCACAGAGAACTCCAACTCAACAACAAAGAGACTAGTGACCAATTCAAAAGTGGGCAAAGGGCTTGAATAGCCATTTCTCTAAAGAATACAAACAAATGGCCAAGAGGCACCTGCAAAGATGCTCAGCACTGGTCATTAGGACGATACAGAGCCACACCACAATGAGTCAGCACTCCATACCTTAGGATGGTTAAAGATGGGCAACAGTATCTACTCAAAACAAAGGAAAACATGCCCACACAAAAATTTACAGATATTTAGTCACAATAGCCAAAAGCTGGAAATAGCCCAAACGCCAGTTAATAGACTAAACAAATGTGGTGTATTCATCCAATGGATTAGATTCAGTCATAGAACAGAATGAAGGTACCAACACCTGCTACAAGGTGGATGAACACTGAAAACATGTTTTTTGTTTTTTTTTCGCATCTCACAGACACAGCTTATTCATACCACATAGTAAATGGTACTCCTACGGGTGTACAGCAATGTCCCGTGTTCCCATCTAACAAAGCTTGCTGAAATTTACAGGCAGATTGATGTTTCATCTCGTGTGTACTCAAGAGCTGGTTAATGATGACCATGAGCAGGTGCAGGACTGGAACTTTTTAAAGATTTACCCCATTCCTACCCAGATCTCCTGGTAAGCCTGGGTATATTAGGGCTTCATGGGGACCCAGACATTTTTAATAATGCTTTGAAGCATCTTTGCAGGAGCAAGGGCTCAGGCCCCAGCAGACCCCGTAGCCAAACAGGAAATGAAAACATGTTAAGTGCCAGAAATCAGACACTGAAGGCCACATATTGTGTGGTACCAATGATGTGAAATGTGTGGAGTGGACAAAGTTCAAGTATTAAAAACAGATTGGTGGTTACCAGGGGCTGGGAGTAGATGAGTGGTTCCCTTTTAGGGAGATGAAAATATCCTACAACTGACGGTGGCAATGGCTGCATAGCTCAGTGAATATGCTAACAGCCACTGACCTGCATTTTAGGTTAGGTGAATGAATTATATGACTCTTATATCAATTAAGGTATCATAAAACTATCAAAACCATTCCTACCTCTTGGACTAACTAAAATTTAAGAATGGGAAGGGGTTTGGTGACTCTGTCTGACAGAGAAGACATCTGGGTCATATCTAAGTGTCTCTGTCACCAATGTCCTTGTCAAGTGTCCAAAAA
Organism: Castor canadensis; assembly: GCF_047511655.1. Classification (NCBI taxonomy): domain Eukaryota; kingdom Metazoa; phylum Chordata; class Mammalia; order Rodentia; family Castoridae; genus Castor; species Castor canadensis. The sequence continues at coordinate 41,148,053 of NC_133403.1, forward strand.
GTCACTTTTCTGCTTATGCAAAGATGTGATGTTTGAGATGCTGGTGACTTTAGCCTAGTGCCTGTTTCCATGGTGATGTGACGGCATAGCCAAGGCCATTGCTAGTCAGCTTCCTGAACAGCAGCTGTGTGTCCATGTGTATACACGCTCAATGCCTGGCTAAGTGTGCACATCCAAGTGCCAGAAGCGTGTGCACACACAGCTGCTCCCAGTGCATTGCCTCACATGAGCATGACCTCTGCAGGGCACAAAGATGTGCTCCATCTCCAGGGCCAAGAGTGACTAGAGCCCCTTTTGATAAAAGAAAAGACCCAGGAGGAGGCCAGAGGTGGGATCAGACAGGTGTGTGCCATCTCTATCTCTCATGGAGCTCAGGGGCCAGGGACTAGACTGGCAATGCAAACAGCTCCTGTGTTCTGGACCTTTCTAAGCTCCTGCCTCTCAGCAGCCGTGGACCGTGGCTGGGCTGATGCTTTGTGCACACATTCTCCTTCATTTCCTGCATCACCCCCTGGAGCAAGGGGCGATATTGCTGTGATTCCATATGCAGATAAGAAGGTGGAGGTTAAGAGAGGTGGAGGTTAAGAGAATTGTTACACAATTCTAAATGGAAGACTTGGGTCTTGAACTTGTTTTACTCCAGGGTCTGCTCATCCTACAGCCCTAATTGCCTCAAGAAAACTCCTCAGCACAGGGCAGGGCAGGTGTTTGGTAAAATTTGAAGAAATAAATGGATTCTAATTTTAACTCTGTGGCTAACTCTCTCTCAGCCTGGACAAGTCACTTCTCTCTGGTCTGTTTCTAAAGCTAATGTAGTAATGGGGCTATCTATCTAGTCAACCCCTGGTTTAAAGGGTTGAAATACCCTCCCTCTCCCACCTGAAAGTTACATCTACCTAGAACCTTATTTGGAAGTAGGGTCTTTGCAGGTGTAATCGGAGTGAGGCTGCCACAAGTCACAGAGTGCATGGAGCAGCTGGAAGAGGCAAGGAAGGCCCTCACTCCTTGAGCCTTTGGAAAGTGTTCGGTTCTGCAGGCACCTTGATTTCCAGCTCCTGTGTTTCTGAACTGTAAGAGAACAAATCTCTGCTGTTTCAAGTCACCAGATCGTGGTTCTCTGTACCATACCAGGAAGCTAATCCATTGGGGTGCTGAGAGGCTCAATGAGATGTGCAAGAGTTTCTGAGGGTGGAAGGGTGTACCTCACCTACCATGCAGCTATGGGTGCAGGACAGGGGAAGTTGGAGAAGGGGCAGGGTTAGGGGAAGGTTTTTCACCCTGGACTCACAGGGTGCTGGGGGTATTACTGAACAAAAGTCCCCTGTCCACTCAGACAGAACTAGGCCTGAGCCATTCCCAGGCTCCTCCTGGAAAAGGAGGCATGCTGACTCAGCAACTCTCCCAAGGGTTCTAGGGAGGATTCTTCCTTGCCTCTTCAGCTTCTGGTGGCTCCCAGCAATCCTTGGCATTCCTTGGGTAGTGGCAGCCTCACTCTTATCTCTGATCTCTGTCTCAGTCTTCCCTGTGCTCCTCTCTGTCCTCTTTTCAGCTTTTTTTTTTTTTTTTGATGGTACTGAGGGTTTGAACTCAGGGCCTCACACTTGCTAGACAGGTGCTTGAGCCACTCCAACAGCCCCCTTTCTTCTTCTTATAGAAACAACAGTCATTTAATTTAGGGCCCATCCTAATCCTAGGTTATCTTATATCAAGATCCTTAACTAATTACATATACAGAGCCAGGCATGGTGGTGCACACCTATAATCCTAGCACTTGGAACACAGAGGCAGGGGGATTGTTGACTTTGAGACCAGCCTGAGCTACATAGCAAGTTCCAGGACAGCCTTGGCTATGAGGACCTGTCTCAAAAACAAAACCAAACTAATTCCATATACAAAGACCCTACCTACAAACAAGGTCATGCTCCTAAGTTGCAGGTAGATGTGAATTTTGTGTGTGGGGGGGACACTAATCAACCAGCTGGGTGAGTAGTCACAATGGACTCCTGTGACTGAGCTTCAGCCTGACTGTCAGATAAACAGGAGCACCACCTACTGATCCTCACCTGCCCAGCAGGGGAAACCTCGCTTCTCAGGGGGGTTTTTGCACCTCCTGCACAACCATGTGACTTTCCTCAGAGGTGGTGACTCTAGACCAACTACACCACTCAGGCCAGGCTGCCTACAAAGTGACCTCGAGTTATATGTGCACATATGAGTATCTGTTGTCTCTGGCAGCAAGGAGTAGGGCTGTGTAAAGATGGTAGGGGAAGAGGGCATCCTGCAATCTAATCATAGCTCTAACGTCAGAAAAGGTAAGAGACAGGATAGACTAGAAGATCTCAAAGCACTCAAAGCATGGAAAGTGGCTGGCCACGTCTCCAGACAAGGACTGGCATCATCAGGTCAGCTGTGCACCCCTGGAGAGACTCCTTGACATCCCTGGGCCTCCTCATCTGTAATGCTGGGGAAAGGTACCACAACTCTACAGGTTATCAAGAGGATTAATGCAGCTGATGTACTTCAGGCTCAGGGCACCTGGACTATCCTCATCACTGGGTGATGGTTATGGATAGCTGTGGTCACTCATGGGGGATGGATACAGTGGGGAGCTCAGAAGTGTGAGGGCCACAGTTGGTAACAGCAGAGTAAGAGTGGCCCTGGAGTCTGGGTGACCCCACACAGCACCTTGGCGCCTCTGCACAGAGGATACTTGGTAAAGAATGTTGAGTGAACCACCAAGTCTAGTCCCTAACTGTCACCAGGACCTCCGGAGCTGGCATCTCTTAGGGCAGCCAGACCTTCCCAGGTTGACTCCTGGGTCTCCACAGGCCACAATGATGGAGGGGTGGCCTGCCCTGACATGGAGGAGCAAGCTCCTCTTAGCTCACCCTGCCTTCTGCCACAAAGGAAACGTACATCCTTGCCCCCAACCTTTCCATTAGCAGTGTGTGGTACCTCCCTCAGAAAACTGAGTCAGCAGACAGTCTGGCCCTGCTGAAGACCAAGGGTACAAACATGAAGAAACACCTGTAGGCAGCAGCTCTCTGAGCTGTCCAGGGTCCTGGCCAAGCCCTTCTGGCCACTCCTGGGGTGGCAAACCCTCTCTAAGTACCTACTAGAAAAAAAAACAAAAAACAAAAAAAAGTACCTACTAGAAGGCCATCACTTGGTCTTTGTTTTGATACCATGCATATAGAGTGCTACTTAGATGAATGCTAGGTGCTTTTACATGCAAGCTTAGTTCATCTTTCCTGCAACCTCATGGGGACGGCTAATTCAGAAGAAGGTCTCTTCCCAGCTGCTGCCAGCTGTGGGCAGCGCGGTGAGAAATGAACTGAGCCTCCTTGCTAGTCTTTCCATGAAAATGCAGCTGCTTCATAAGGCCCAGTACAGAACACGGAGTGTCTGCCTGAGGCCTGCGGCCTGGGGCCAGACCCCTCTCCTGTCCCCTGGCCCTCTATACCCTTGCCTATATTTCACTTGGCTACAGTTGTATTGTCTCCCCAGATATGCTGGGGGTGCTTCATTCACTTCTGAAACCAGCCTTGCACAGGTAGAACACAGAAAATCAGAGTTTGACTTACTGTTCTAACAGCATTATGAAGATGTGACTGCCACACAGAGAACTAAGCTCTCCAGGGGCACCTGGGAGCTGGGCAGCTACAACCCTGGCTCTGGGGAATCTCAATTTCCCCCAACCCTTGTTTTTTTGTTTTGTTTTTTAGCGGTACTAGGGTTTGAACTCGGGGCCTTCACCTTGAGTCACTCTTTTTTGTGATGAGTTTTGTCAAGATGGGGTCTTGTGAACTATCTGCCAGGCTGGCTTGGAACTGCGATCATCCTGATCTCTGCCTCCTGAATAGCTAGGATTATAGGTGTGAGCCACCAGTGCCCAGCTACCCATCTTTAAAACAGGAAACTGACCTTTCAGAGCTTCTCAGGCTGACCTCCACAAAAGTCTAGCTTATGTTAGAAATGAAAAAACTGAGCTTGAGGAGGCTCAACTGTTTGCTCAGCACAGCTAGAACTCAACCCAGGGTCAGCTAGGCCCTAAAAGCCCACACTTCCTCCAACAGACCAGATTCCTAGCTGTGCTGTTTCCTGGAAACAGATCACACCTCAACCTCAAGCCAGGGCCACACATAAACATGGGTGTCACAACCTCTTTACTTAGAATTTGCTGCAATGCTTTTGCTACATGGGGACTCAGTCTTCTCTGCCTTCCTGCCAATGTGGGCCATAAGGAAAGGCTGGGGGACCACCCTTAAGTCTCTTGGGCAGAGCCTGGTGTTGCCTTGCAGGGGACCTGGTGTCAGAGGAAGGGGCTGCGCTGGTACTGAGAGTGGCCAGAGAGGAATGTCACATCCTTCCAAGGTCTCAGGCATGTCATATCCCTCCAGTTCTCAGGCCTGTGGGCCTCTCTCAAGTTTATGAGAACTGGAATGTGATTGTGCATGTCTGTATAGGTATGTGTGTGCACACATATCTGTGCACATGTTGGTGTGTATTCCAACCACATCCCCCAGCCACCCCTCTTGGTATGCTAACACTTGGCACAGAAACAATTCCTGGTGACACCTGGCTGGTTTCACCTTTCTATCTTAGGGGAAAGCAGATGTGTGTACATGTGCTTGCTCACCAGAAGGAACACAGGGAAATACTCTAGAAGCTCAGAATAGTAGAGGAGTCCAGCCAGTACTTAAGAGGCCACCCTGGCTCAGTTCAGCTGGAAGTGATGCCCCTTTGTTGGGCGTGACAGTTTTGACACTCATGATCTACAAGGTGGGTGACATTTCAATCTACCACAATCCTAGTTAACAATCCACATTCCTCAATGGACACTGCATGTGTTGGTCCAATGGACTGTTCAGAGCAGATGAAATGAAGGTCTGAGTATCACAATGGGGCTTGTGGGTTACTCAACAATTACATTCATTGGATAAAGACATGTTGTAGAAACTGCAGGTATCTGGAGGGGGCCAGAGTCAGAGGTGATTCTATGCTGGAGAAGTCCTGAGATATCCCAGAGACCTCCAGGTCCATTCTCCCGGAACCTGACTGTCCACCCCAGCAGGCCAGGTGCAGATGGGGGCTGCCTGCTAGGATCAGGGGGCTCACTGTTGGGGTGGGAATTGAGAAGCAACAGGACAAATGGTAACCTTGGCAGATGAGCCTGGTCCTTGAATAGGCTGAACTATTTCCAGAATGCTCAGAGCTGGGGCCTGATTTAAGCCTTTTCCTTTCCTTGCTCTCTAGAAATAATTAAGGGGTAAGTGGTTCAAGAGGGAATTGAGTGGCGCTTCTAAAGCAGCTCAGAGCAAACAGCCCCCCAGAGAGGCTGAGGGCACCTCCTGCTCTCTTTCCAGCTGAGATTCCCATGTAAGGATCTTGGTTAAACTCTGATAGCTCCACAAAGCTCCTCCCAGACTGGAGCCAGGGCTCCAGGCACTGTTGGGGGCTCATAACCCCTCCCCAAATAAGGCTGAAGGTGTGAGCCCACCAGGAAAATCTGGGAACAGGAGGTGGAGGCCCTGCCACTACAGCTTTCTTCCCACTGAGGGCTCAGTGCAATGGTTTATCTAGGGGGCTATACAGTGAGAAGCTGTAGGTAGGCCCTACTTGGTAACAGGGACCACAGACTCCATCCAATATACCCAGAGGAGCCAGGCTCATAATCGGTATGGGAGACCATGAGGCCCTAAGCATGGAGGCTGGGCAGAAGGCCAGCAGTGGGGCTAAGCAGGAGGCACAGAGTGAGGACATGTGCCCCTCAGTGAGGACACATCCTGTGCTCTAGGCTGGCCAGGCACTGAGGAGGGAGACTAGCAATGTCTCTCAGGAGTAAGTGGTGGACTCTGGCTCCTCACAGATTCTGTCATCCTCAAACTCAGGTGTGACAGTAAAGGCCACATATCCTTTCTGGGCAAGTCATTAACCTCTCTAGCATCACACCTCCCTGTCTGTTAAATGGGGTGCTACCAACTCAGTGTTATGTCTCCTTCAAATCCTTACACTGAAGATTTAACCCCCAATGTTATGGTACACACAGAGGTGAGTCCTTTGGGAGGCAATTAAGTTTAGATGAGGTCATGAGGTGGGGTCTCCATGATGAGATTAGTGTACTTACAGGTACCCCCCACCCAACACACACCATTTGAGGACACAGGGAGAAGGTGGATATATACAACCCAGGAAGAAAACCTCAACCAGAAACCAGCCCTAGCAGAAGTCAATCTGAGATGCCACTTAAGTCATAGGTGAAGGTACTTGTGATGGCAGCCTGAGCTAACTAAGATGTGGTCGGTTAGGTGACAGGTAGTAAAAGCAAGCAAGGAAGAGTGTTAGAATTGTGGCCCTGGGAATACAGGTCTGGAGAGATAACCCGATGCCACGGAGGTCTCACGATGTCCCCATGTGCTGAGCCGCACGTACAAAGTGGCACAGATGTTGCTCACCAAGAGCTCATGGTGCAGACCCTGCGCAGTGAAGAACAGGACCTCACTGGACCCATGTGCAGGTGTCTGCACACACAGAACTGCCCACCTCACCCTGAACCCACCTGTATCATGTACAGCTGGGCGATGCGGTACTCCTCCACAGTCATTGGCAGGGGAATCCGGTATTCCTTTATAATCATCTTGGAGTCCACGCCTTCTTGGCGATGGGGAACTGCGTGCGTGTGGGGACTTCTAAGCAAGGTTCCTTAAATAACCATGACAGAATTCACCAAGGACCCCTGAGAGAGAGAGAGAGAGAGAGAGGACAGGACAGTCACTTTCTGCAAAGCCTGGTGGATGCGATAGCAGAGGAAAGGCCGGTCTAAACCACAGGATAGAATTCTGGCCTCAACCCTGTGAGACAACAGTGTGACCTCAAGCAAATTCCTCACTTCTCCAGCAGTCCGTTTCCTTACTTGCTAAGCAGTCTTGAAGAGCTGCCGGAAGGACTCAGAGGCTGTGTGTGAACCCTCCAATCATAAACAGTCTCGGGGAGTGAAGGATGGCTGGCCTGCTCCTGAGGGCGGGGACAGGGCAATGTGTTCTTGCCTTACAATCCTATTGAGCTGCAGCCTCAGTTTCCCCGTGACATAGTGGTACTGATGGCTGTTCATGGGAAAAATTAAGGGTCAATGGGGCTGTTTCCAAAGCTTTTCCATGTGGTTCTTCATTGCAGTCCCAGGATCATCCAGCCCAGAAGTTTCTATAAAAGTCACAGCAGACCAAATGCTACTTGGCACCTATGCTCATATCTGTGGGACCTGAGGTATGTTCCTTCATTGTCCTGGGGTAAATGCAATTACCCAGAGTAATTCCCATTTTGCCATCTGACTCACAAGAGGTCAATGCATTCTTCATGTTCTTCAGACCCTCAGGAGTCTAACCCATCTGCCCTTTCTGGGCCTTAACTGATGCACGGTGAGTGACCTGTTCATGTCGCACTCATATCCCACCACATCATCCCTGTTCTCCTGGTTTCCCGGCTCCCCAGGGGCTGCGGCAGGCTCCTGGGTTAGGGGTGAGACAGGACCCTTGGGGGTGGACTAAAGTATGTTTCTAAAGCCCTGTTCCCTCACAGGGGACGAAATCTCAGAGCATGGGCCAGCACCCAGACACTTGGTCTCAGACTTCAGAGGCTCTGTGAGCACTCATCTAGGACAGGTACATAATGACACCCTCTAATGACAAGCTGCCAGGTGAGCTGTAATCACAGGGACGGTGTCCATACCTCCACCTGCAGGCAGAGGAACAGAGACACAGCCAAAGGGCCCAGAGGTCCCTTGGCTCCTCCTTACTAGCTGGGCTAGTGGCAAAGCTTAGAGCTGATTGGGGGCAGCCACATGACCATTCAGAGGGCCATCAGACAACGAGAATGCTTAGGGTGCAATTCCATCTATAACTAGGTTAGAGAACAGGGACTGTGCTTCTGCCCACAAAAACCTAAGGAACTATGGAGGTAAGCAGGTAGGCAGGTAGATGCACTGGCAGAACAATGGAATAAATAGTTTGGTACCCTTACAGGTGAGTGCAAAGTGACTAATAGCAGCAGACAGGACTCAACTCCAAGAATAACATAAAATGTGACAGGAGGTCAGTCTGGAGTTCCCTCTGGGATCCAACTGCAAAACCTGACGCTGCCACTACTAGATCCATGGCTTCCTAGGACAAGTTTTGTACCCACTGAGCCTTGGTCTCTCCATATGTAAAGTGGGGCTAAGACCACCTGACCTCGAGTTACCCTGAGTGTCACTAAAAGAAGGGTAAGTGAAGCGGATGGGCTCCCTAGGTGCCAGAGGACTTGGGTAAAGCTTTGCAGAAGGTGGAGCTAGAGTTCCTGAGAGCTGCAGGAATCTACTTGGCAGATATGGGAGCAGATGGGAGGGCATGCTCTAGCCAAAGGAACAGCATGAACAAAGGCCTTGAGGCAGGCGTGTGCTGCACCATTGGAGCGTCCTTGGGCACATCTCCAGGTCATGATACATCCTGGGGAGATGGTAGAAGACATGTTCACTCACAAGCCTGTGAAAGTGAGTGCCAGGTGTGGGGCAGAACAGGGTGGACTGAGAGTGTCACTGGCTTCTAGAGGTGCCCTCTCCCCCTGGAGGAAGAAAAGACACACATCAGCTGGAGGAGTAGCTCAAGTGGTACAGCTCCTGCCCTGAGTTCAAACCCCAGTATGACCAAAAAAGAAAAAAAAAAAAAAAAAGACACACACAAAGAGTGCCCATCAAGTATTAGGTTGCATGTTTCCGTGTTTGTCCTGCAAAGCAGCCCTCTGGAAGGCAGATGCTCAGACCACGTGTGCTATGACTTCTTTTTGGGCAGTTTTCAGAGCCCAGTACTGTTTTGGGATATGCCTAGCAGACAGAGGAACTGGGGAAATGGAGTCCCTTTCAGGAGCTCACGATGAAGGTGCCAATGGTCCGCCTGGCCAAGCCCTGGCCTTTCCTTGCTGAACCCACTGTCAGCATGGCATCCTGCTAGAGATGGCCAACAGGAGCACTTCAGCTCCCTGTCCTCCCTCCAAGACCAGAAGATTGCTAACAATTGCATTGTTGATAAAACGAAGAAATCATGACAGCAGACTATGAGGACACCATCCAGGTTCCATGAAATCCCATGGGAAGAAGGAACTTGCTAAGAGCTAATAAATGCCACCCTGGACTCCCAAGTAAACATCACCTCCTCCAAGTCACACCACAATCCTCTCATTGGAAAGATGAAGTCAAAGGTTGGGCAGGTACCCCAGGAAGGGTGAGGAATCTCCCTGGTTTTTATTTGTTTTGCTTTTTTACTTTTCATTGAAGTATTACAGACATACAAAGAAAGTGCCTATATCCTAAGTAGAAATTTTCATCAACCAAACTCATGCATGTGATTAAGCATCCATTATCAAGGAATACTGGGGCTGAGGGTGTAGGTGAGTGGTAGAGGGCTTATTTAGCATGTGCAGGTCCCAACACTGCAACAAAGCAAGCCGCCCACCCCTGCCAGCAGCCTGGTGTCTTCTGGCCACCCCCCCAGCTATGAGTAATCCTGCTTTTTGTGTTTTTGCACTTTACATCAGGTGGAAGTCTATGAATTGTCAACATTCACCTGTCCTTGACCTACAGGAAGAACAGTTTCATACAGAAACACACTACATGAATTCTTTAGTGTCTGGCTTTTTATGATCAACATCTCATGTTCATGGGATCCATACAAGTTCTTACACGGTACAGATTGTTCATCCTCTTTGCTCTACAGTATTCTGTTGGGTGAATGCACTGATTGCCTTAACCATTCTATCTTGATGGGCATTTGGGTAATCTCTGGTTTGGGACCAATGTGAAGAGTGCTCCCGTGGGTTACTGAGTACATGCAGAGATGCACTTTCACATTAAATGGAAGAGGTGTGTGTGTTGATGTGAATCACACCCACACACTTTCTCTACATGGGAACAGTTTTCCAGCTAAGGGAGATGCTGGAAGTCTAGAGGGGCTTGGGAGATAAGAGTGACAGGGAGAGGTAGGTTCTAGCACAGTCCAGGACCTATAGAACTTTGCTGTGAGTCACAATGACCTCATGAGCCCTGGCGCTGACAGAGGTGCAACAACAGCTCTAGGACGAAAGTCTTCCGATGATTCCAGATCACTTTGCACATTCTTCATGCCCTAAGAGGTCTGAGCTAAAGAAACAACATCAGAAAGGAACCCATGCGAGTCCTGCCCTTAGCGTTATGTGCTGCCGAAGAAGCATGAGACACAGAAATTTAAAAGAAATTATTTAACAACAGAGAGATGAAAGCTGAAAAGTGACCACGCTAAGCTCAAAGGAGAAAGAGAAAAGAAAACAATAAATACATCAAAGATATTTTTTTAATACTATGTTAAATCATGAATAAACAGGCAAAGCATGACATGAACAAGAGATGTGGGGACAAGTTTGAGGAAATCACAAGTTAAATGGAGAATGAGAGAAAATGGCAGATATGAAGCAAGTAATAGCAAGACACCCAAAAAAAGTTACTAACCTTAAATGATAAAGAAGGAAGCACACAAGCAGGAGTTGCAGGGAGTTGGGTTGGGGAGAACCAGGTTCCAAAGCAACACAAGTACAACATGGTGGAGTAATGTCTATAGAGTTCTAACAGACAGAAGTCAGGAAGCAGAATTTATACTTAGCTAAACTGTCCTGTAAGTATTAAGTTAGTAAACACTCTGAAACACGTCTGGGAGTTTAGACATCCATAAAGTCTCTCTCTTTTTTTTTACTTGACATTGAAATCTAAAAGAGAAGTAAATTCATTCATGGAGAAATCCTGATGAATACTGAATTAGCATTTTTGCAACCTTGGCAATTATGGTTATTGAAAAGAGTATAAAACCTCAAAAATGTACACAAATGATAATATAACAAAACTGGGAGTAAAAGAATGATTTGGAAATATAATCTTCTCAACTTTCATAGCATAGTAGTTGTCTCATCATGTAGGTAAAGAAGTGAATGAGGGACAAACAGGCAGAGCATGCAGGGCAGTGAAATTGCTCCATAGGACACACTTGCCCAATGCACACCACCAAGAATGACTCCTACTGTGAACTGTGGGCTTGGGTGCTAAGGGTGTGTTAGTGTGGGTTCCCACTCTGGTGTGGGAAGTTAGTAGTGGGGCTGTGGATGTGGGGACGGGGGACATATGAGAATTCTTTGTACTTCCTATTTAATTTTACTGTGAACCTAAAACTGCTCTGAAAAATAAGATTTATTATTTAAAAAATTAATGACTCCAATCTTTTAAAAGCTTTTCTCTTATGAATTAGATTAGCAGTGACCTGATGCTGGGGAAAAGAGGGCTGGGGAGCCATTGTGTAATAGTTAGAGTTTCCATTTGGGTGAAGAAAACATTTGAAAATGTAGAGCTGATGATTGCACAATATTGTGAGTACACTTAATGCCATGGAACGGAACTCTTGGGGAAGGCTGAAATGAGCTGGGGCAGAAGACTTGCCTAGATGTGTAGGGCCCAAGGTTCAATCTGCAGCCCTGAGAGGGGAAAAGGATGGCTAAAATGTCAATTTATATATCTATATATATATAGGTATACATATAATCACAATTTAAAAAATCAACAGTGTAACATACTAAGACCATTGAATTATACATTTTAAATGAGCAAATGGTATGGCTATGTAAATTATACTTCAACAAACCTATTATTAAAAAGTCTTATTTTTTTCTTAATTTTAACCTTTTAGAAACTGCTATTACTCATGATGAAGAAATGAGAAATGTTTTTCTGAAGTTTAACAATTCTCTTCCATTTCAGTTTAGATAAACTCAAATAGTTTTGTCTTTGGTTATGTTCAAGTAAAATTTTAAAATTTTAAATATTGAGGTGATGGGTATGCTAAAAAACAAAATTAATTTGATTTTTTTTTGGTGCCTTTGTATATTACTTGGCAGCAGACATTGAGCAGTATGTGTCAAATGGCCAGAGAAGGGCAGTTAGTGTAGTGATCACAATCATCAACCAGACCTTCTGCCCCCTCCTAGCCATGACCAACTGTGGAGGCAAACTGCCTATCTCTCCAAAATCTCATTTCATCCTCTACAAAACAGGGCAAGAGCTGCCCCAGAGCTGTGGACCATCTTGTGGGACAAATGAGACACTATTCAGCAAATGCTCGGCTTGATCTAGCTCTTCAGGCCTAGCAGGGTCGGTGAAGTGGGTCATTGGTTAGAGGGTTTTGGCCACACTGGTTGGTCTGCCACCCCCAGGAGTAGACACTAAATCCAATAGCCACAAGGAAAGAGGGTCTGACCCTGCCCCCTCCAGGCACAGAGACCCAAAGGAGGAGTACCCAGCTGTAGGTATGGTCCCTCCCCATTTGGAGAAGCAGTGTGACTGTGTCTGCTTGCCCCCACTCCTCAGCCAGCAGCTGAACCCTCACTCAATCAGTACACCCGCTGCAGCTGCCTGCCCATGAGACAGACATGTTTCATCATCTCTGGTTTAGACAGAATTATAGTTTCTGCTTTCCACAGGGCAGCTTTTGGAGCCTGGCACAGGGAGAGGAAAAATGAAAAACAGAGGTCTCCTTGTAAAGAAAGCCAAGCCACGCCAGCCAGTGGTCTGGCTGTGCCCCTCATACTACCTATATGGGTCCTCCTCAGGGAGGACTAGGAACCTCTCTGGGGCCTCAAATAGAGTACTTGGGCCTTTTGAGAAGACTAGGAGTTCCAAACCCTGCATTCAGGACCCAAGAAAGGACCATCCACCCTGTGTTCTTTGGTGTCTTTGGCCATGTCAGAGTGGGGCTACATACTGTGGTATCCAGGGAGGCCATGGGAGCAGGGGAGACCAGCCCTGGCAGGGTGCAGGATGTAAGCTGCATCTGGGCCAGAGGGAAGGTGTGCAGGGATGTCACCCCAGGAATCAAGGAGATGGCCTTCCCCAAAGCCCAGACCATCAGGCTAAGCCTCTCACGCCTGGAGCCCAAAGGTCTTCCCAAATGGGCCTTGCAGGGGAGGGGAGAGCAGGGCTCCACGGACAGGGCTGGCCAGTTGGAGGCCTGTGGGGAAGATTTATGGAGGATTATCAGGGTTTGGCTCTGGGGGTTGAGACAGTGGGCAGGGAGTTGGGTGGCTCCTTAAGACACCCTGACTGGGAGTGAAGGCAGGAGAATTAATCTGTTTTTCTGTGATTAGCTGGGGTTTGACGTCACAGATGGGATTTAGTGGTGAGGCTGTGCAGACACGAAGGATGGAACCCATCCAAACAGTTCAGCAGCATTCCATTAAGTCTGGATGGTGCTCGAAACCAGGCCAGTGGTAGCCTTGACTTTGGCAGCAGTGGGGAGAGTGGTGGTGGGGAAGAAAGGGAGTCACGTTTGATAGGAGGCCCTGGTACTCAGGGTGTCTATCCTCTACTCCACAAGCCTACTAGTCCCCAAGCAGGACCTGAGGAAGGTAAAGGTATGAAGGCTGCCCCACCCCCATACCTGCCCCTCCATCCATCTGTATCTAGAGGTTAAGGGGAGGTGAGAAGGCCACTGCAGAGCACAGGGGAAAAGCAGCTTTAGGCCTGGGCTAAGGTTGTGTGGTTGCTCTGGATATGTGTATGAGGTCAATACTGACCAGCAGTCTCTAAGTAGGAGAGAACATGTCCTTGCTGAGTCCCCTAGTCCCTCAGAGTACTACACATTCACCTGTCAGATGCTGGGCTCCCCACAGGCTTCGTTTCAGGAACATACATCTGGGCTAAGGAAGAAGGACACAGCTCCACCAACCTTCTCCTTACAAATGAGAAGACCGAGGTTGAAGAGGGAGCATGATGAGTTTTTCTCCTCCCTAGCCACCCTACCATCCTGGGCAGGGCCCCTTTAAACAGGATGCAGCCCTCTCCTGCCCTGGCCTGAGAACTGAAGGGAGGCCAAAGGGAACCCCAAATCCCTGGGCACTGCTGCAGTAGCCTCAAGTCTCACAGAAGGCCATAAATCTCACCATTATGCTGGGGTGATTGCCAAGCCACTGTGGGACTCGTCACTGGACCCCATGGCCCAGCAGCCAGCTGGGGGCACCACAAAGGTTCAAAGCTCTGCAGGGCATCTCACTTGTGACACTCCAGGACGCCCTGGGAGGCCGCCAATGCAGAAGCCAACAGCCCGGAGAAGGTGGCATCCTGCTCAAGGACAGCCACCTGCCAGGGGCACCCCGTTTTTATGACTTTGTATCTCTAGTGTGGCTGCCAGCCTTGTTACCTTGACTGGTGGACAAGAGCAGAGGAGGCCTGTGTGTGAGGAAATGACACTGAAACCTAAAGTCAAGGGCCAGGGACTTGCTGGATCTACCCTACTCAGGCCTCTGGAGACTGCCACCATCACACTGGCTTGCAGGGTTGGCTCCTCTGTTAAACACAGCATGGTCAAAATGAAGCTGGGTCCATCACAAAAAGCCCTGGGAAGCTCAGAAATGACAAGACAAACACAAACCCAAAGGGGCCCTGGGGTTTGTTTGGGAATCCCCCATTCTTACTCCTGTTCCCTCCCCAGGACCCCACCACTTAAGCAGCAGCACACAGATCCTCCTATATCAGACACGATAGCCTCCCAGGAGGCCGCTGGCCCAAGAAATGATCCTCCTCCAAGGAACAAAACCCCCAGTACCTGGGCTTTCAGGAGGGAGGACTCACATGCTCTAGGAGTGTCTCCAGGGCAGGAGGGTAGGGGGGCTTTTCAGGGAGTTGCTGTACCGAAAACACCGCCCAAAGCCCCCCAGGGAAAACCAAGCCTTAGAGAAGTACACCAGCATATCAATTACTGGGATTTTTACTAGCGGCTTTTTGCTCCAAAGCGGGCAGAAAGCCCTGATGTGACTATGATGTATGATGACACTAACACCTGCTAAATGTCAGCAGCAGTCACTGTACCATCTGGGACATGAACTCTGGGTCAGCCTTGCTCAAGGGTTTGAGGAGATACCTCAGGAGGGCCCAGCTCCTGCAATCCAACTACATCCATCCAGTTCTGTACTTTCCACTCTGGATTTCATGCCTTTTCTCTTCTCTTCTCTTCTCTCTCTCTCTCTCTCTCTCTCTCTCTCTCTCTCTCTCTCTGGTGCTGCATTTGAACGTGGCCTTGAGGCTGCTAGCCAAGCTCTCCAACACTTGAGCAAGAAGTTCCCAGCTCTTTTTGCTTTACTTGTTTTTTCAGATAAGGCCCCACATTTTTTTGCCTGGGCTATGCATGATCCTCCTACTTACACCTTCTGCATAGCTGAGATAACAGGTGTGTACCACCATGCCCAGCTTTTTTGTTGAGAAGGAGTTTCCTTAACTTTTTATGCAGGCTAGTCTTGAACCTTGATCTTCCTAATCTCCATCTCCTGAGGAGCTGGGATTACAGCTGTAAACCACCGTGCCCAGTGATCTTATCTCCTTAAACTCCCTTCATTAAATTGGACCAACCCACTGCATCAAGTCTACCTGCTGCCCTTACAAGTGGGCATCTCTGCTGCCATTAAAGGCCAACTCTGGCACTGGGCCCATTCCTTCTTGTCATTCAGGAACGTTTTCCCATAGTGATCCCCTCTCTCTGGCAGTTTTTACCACTCTGCTGAAGACCCCCCATTAGCATTCAAGCATGACAACAGCTCCCAAATTTGCAAAAACAAAATCAAGCAAAAGCCCCCAGCCACACTAAACCTGATGTCCTCAGTATCAAATCCTCCAGAAAGTCATTTCCACTCTTACTGGTGCACCAATCTTTGTCCAACTCACTTTGGGCCCCCACTCCACTGAAATTGCATCTGTAAGGACACCAATGACCATGACCTCCCTTCAATTAAAGCGGTGGCAGATCCTCATCAGATTCCACCTTTCCTTAAGTGCTGCATTTAACAGACAGAGGGCTGCTGCAGGTGTCCCATGGCTTGTAGGCAGGTAGGCATATCCCTGAAGTATGATTCTGCCAGAAAACTTCTTTCCTTATTTGGTCAAAACACCCATGAATTAACCTCTGCCTGGAGCACACTGTGTGCAAGATTCCAGCCTGAGGCTCTCAGCTAACTCATTCAGGGGCCCATCAATTATCAGCTGGTGCTATGAGACCTGCAGATGGCCCTGGGAGGCTAGCCTCAGTCTAGGGAGGCACAAATATCATGGTGGAGTTCTAGGAACCAGGGTCCCCACGTCCTGCCTCTTAAGTTCTCCCTGCTCATGGGACCAGGAAGGCATCTGGCCCTATATCCTGAGTCTCATGGCTATCAGGGTGTAGGCCCAGTGGATAGGCCTTACAGTGAGAGCACTGGAGCCCTTTAGCACCAGGAAACTGCCCGCAGCTCCCCAGCTGGAATCATCCACAGTGTTCCTTAAAAGACAGATTCCAGAACAGCCAGAGCAACCCAGGGGTTCCAACTCAGTCTCCACTTCCCCACCCCAATTATTTATGCTACTGTGAAGAGAATAGAAGAGAAAGCACAAAGCCATCCATCCCAACTCCCCTGGGGATATCACCAGGATGAAGGCTACCTCCTGAAGGCTGCACCAGGATCTCCTCAAACACCATGACTGGCAGCCCTACCCTTCAGTTGCACACCTGGAGAACCAGGTGGTGCCTTGGTGTATAAATCTCTTCAATTATTTTACATGCTCAAATTGTAAAAACTAATCCTCAGTGCTACCTTGAGTTATATGTACTGTCCCTGTCAATTTACTTACTTAATGGAGATATAATTCATATACTGGAGTTCACCCTCTTAAAGTAGTGTTTAGTGCACTTAGATTGTGCAACTATCTCCACTAATTCCAGAATGTTTTCTTTACCCACAAAGAAGCTCCATATTCATTAGCAGTCACTCCTATCACCACATCCAATCCTACCCCCTTCTTCCCATGGCACATACTAGTCTACTTTGTCTCTATGGATTTGTCTACTTGGGACATTTCCTGTAAACAGAATCATAGAGTTATGTGGCCGATTGTGTCTGGCTTCTTTCGCTCAGAATCATGTTTTCAAGTTGATGTAGCACGTGACGGTGCTTCACTCCTTTTTATGGCTGAGTCATATTGTACTACGTGGCTGTAGGAGACCGTGGCTTTCTGTCATTAAAGTACCTCACCCCAATCACTTGGTAGGTAGAGGAGTCAGGCGTATCTACTGTCCAGCCAGCTTAAGAACAAACAGCTTAAGAACTGAGCCATCATGCTCTCAATTTGTCTCCATTTGTATAGACATAGCCCCTAACATAGAGAATAGCATTACATGACTCACAAACACTCTTAGCCTTTTCAAAACAATCTTCCAGAGTGGAAAAGGTAAGGTGTCCCCATTCTGAAAGGAATCAAGACCAAAATTGCAGTGGTATGCATTTAGGATGAATGGCAGCTGCATCCAAATCTGTATGTCACATAAGGCAACAGAGCAGCTTCAGTGCTTTCCAGACACATGATTTAAGGAAATAATTATTGGTTTTTTTCTTTCAGATTGTTTTGTAGCGAGGGCAATCCTTTGGGCTGAGGGAAAGCCCTAATTAAGTCCCATCAAAGAGGGGTTGTTGGTTTTATTGTAATGTTTCCGACTGATGCTAGAAATAAAGTTGTCACCTTTTTCCAAATACAGGCTCCTTGTTTAGCCCAAACCGGCTGCATTTTAAAGGCAGTCTGGGAATATGTCTTTAATACACTCCCTAGGCAGCAGGTATGAAGGGAAACATGTTCCTGGATGCCAAAGCAGTATAGCTGGGCAAATAAGGTCTCATCTGATCCCCCAACCTCATCTCCCTGCAAGAACCCATGTCCCTCAGTCAGTCTGAACTTTGTGCTTCTCGCCAATACTCACTAGACACTTGCTAGGATCCAGGCTCTGTGATGGGCAGTGAGGGTTCAGGGAACCAAGATGGAGTCCTCAGGGAGCCTCCAGGTTACTGGGAAGACAGATATCCGTGAGTCAAAGCCTGACAGGAAATATCATTCAGCCTTAAAGATGAACCTTAACGGTATTATGGTAAGTGAAAAACACAAGTCCATGCCAGGTGTGGTGGTTCAGGCCTGGGTCTTAGTTCCAGGACTAAGGAGGCCAAGGCAGGAGGATCACAAGTTTGAGGCCAGCCTGGACTACATAATGAGACCCTTTGTCAGAGAGGGGGAGAAAGGAGGAGAGAGAGAGAGAAAGAAAAAGAGAGAGAGAGAGAGAGAGAGAGAGAGAGAGAGAAAGAGGTACTGGATGATTCCATTTACATGAGGTGTATGCAGTCAGAGCCATAGTGGCAGAAAGTGGCACTGTGGCCATGGGACAGAGCTTCACCTTGGGAGGGGGAAGCTCTTAATGCCACAGAACTGAGCATGAAACATAGTCAACAAGATAAACTGTAGGTTATGTAGTTTTGTTAAAAAATAAAAGCTGGGAGGGGGTGGGGGCAGGGGGGAGAAATGACCCAAGCTTTGTATGCACATATGAATAAAAAAAAAAAAAAAAAAAAAAAGCTATGGTGGGGCCACAGTGGAGAAGTGGGGCTACTGGAGGTTCCTGGGGCCACTGAGCTCGGACAGCCCCTCTCTGAGCCTCTTCCTCTCTCCCCAGCCCCAGGCAGGACTTTGTGCAGGGCTCTTTCCTGGCAGCAGCTCACTCTGCACATGGTTTACTTCCATCTTCCATCTTCCATGCCTGTAAGACTCCGTGCAACCCTGGCCCTGCCTGCCCATCCATGAACCGCATCTCCTCCATCACTGTACTGTGGCCACTGAGCTGCTGCCGTGCCCATGCTTGTTAAGTGCCTTCTGTCCCCATGGCTTGGTCACAGCTGATCCTGGGCATCATCCAGGCCTTAGTCTAAATGCCACACCCTCCTGCCCCTCTGCAGGCTGGCCCCCTCCCACCCATTCCATCCTGCAGCTCCTCTGAAATGATGTGTCTTGTTTACTTGTAGACTGCCTCCCTGTCACCCAGAGCGGGTGAAAGGAGGATAGGGGTCTGCCTGGCTCTTCTGTTGCTGCAATCCCAGCAGCTGGAGGCACAAATGAAATGATGGTGAGTTTGGTGGATTTGTCCATCTACTCACAGCAGATGCTAGGCAGCACTCAGTAGGTGCCTAACAAGGGCTGCCTGGCAAATGCCCACGACTCCCATCTCCAGGCAGACAATGCTGCTCAACAGTCAGAGTGCTAATCCCAAGCTGCTCCGTTAGCTGCTCCTCAGAGCAACTGTAAGATTCTCCAAGAATAGTGCAGTCGCCCACCCTGCCTGCCACGGCTCTGCTTCCTGACAGTATTTGTGACTCAGACTTTTCATGGAGCCAGACTTGCCTCCCCAGAGGGTGCATGCAGGGGAACAAATGCCAGATACAGACAATGGCTGGAGGCGGCCCTTCATGGCGTAGTGGTAGGCACGGAATATAGGAGGCTATTCAGACCCCTTTTGATGGTGGAAGTTGGGGAGAGGCAAGGATGGCCCCCAGTGAGACCCAGCAATGCTTGCAGAGCATGTGTCACGGTTTCTGAGACAAATGCTACAACTGCAACGCTGGGTGCAGTCAGGGCAAGATGGAGGGAGGACAGCCCAGAGGGGCTGAGTCACTGATGAGGCCACACAGCAGGTCACACAGCCAGTCAAGGCAGATAGTACTAGAATCCACATTTCTTGGCTTAAAGCATTCTCTGGTAAGCAAGGGTCCAGGGTGTCTCGGGTCACCAATAATCAATTCTGAAGGGCCTGCACGGTCCCAGACAGTGTCTTTGGGGAAGTCAGGACAGGCACAACTTCACCTGAATTCTCACTGCAAGTGCTTAGGTCTTTACCACCAGACCTCCTAGGGCTTCCAGGAACACAATATGTCTGGAGAAGTTCCCAGGTAACTGACTCTTCTTTACAGAGCTATTAGCTTCCTTTCATCATCCCATAAAAATTTCCAGCTGATGATGGAGGCCATTACTTTCCAGGGAGGTAACAGAGGGAGGAAAAAAAAAACCTGGGAAGCTCCATGGCCACATGGGAAAGAAAGGAACAGAACTATCTGGGTTGCCTAGTTCATGTCACAGGTTGTGTACTGCCCAACTCTAAGAGGTGGCAATCTCATGGACTGCAATGCAAATGGTACTCCCTTGAGTTAGGCAGTGCAGGGAAAGGGCTCTGCCTGATTTGGGGCCATGTCTTCAATATTCCCAAGGTCCAAAGTAACAAAAGCAGCATGGTATTATCACAAAATCAGACATGAAGACCAATGGAACAGAATAAAAGACCCAGAAACAAAACCACACAACTGCAGCCACCTGATCTTTGACAAAGGAGTCAAAGACACACACTGGAGAAAAGACAGCCTCTTCAACAAATGGTGCTGAAAAAACTGGCTGTCTACATGCCAAAGACTAAACTAGACCCACATCTCTCACCCTGTACAAAAATCAACTCTAACTGGATCAAAGATCTTAATGTAAGACCTGAGACACTGGAACTACCACAGGAAAAAATGGGAAAATTCTGGAAGATACAGCCTAGGTAATTATTTTATGAGCAGGACTCCAGTTGCCCAGGAAGTAAGAGCAAGAACTGACAAATGGGACTGTATCAAATTAAAAAGTTTCTACATATCAAAAGAAAGTCACCCATAATCAAAAGACAATCCACAGAGTGAGAGATTTTCACCAGCTATTCAACAGATGAGGGATTAATAACCAGAATATACAGAGAACTCAAAAAACTAAACAGCAGAAGAACAAATAATCTGATTAATAAATGGCCAAATGAATTTAAGTTCAATTCTCAAAAGAAGAAATAAAAATGGCTATGAAGCAATGTTCACCATCCTTAGCCATAAAGGAAATGCAAATAAAAAAATAAAATACACTAAGATTCCATCTCACACCAGGCTGGCTGTCATCAAGAAAACAAATAAGGGGGATGAAGGAGAATGATGGAGAGGTGAATCTAATTAAGATACATTGTAAGCACAATGAAAACTCCCTGTACAACAAATATATGCTAATAAAAATTAAAAAAAGAAAACAAACAACAAATGCTGGTTAGGATAGCAGGGAAGGAACCCACATACACTGTGGTGGGGATATGAACTGGTGCTACCCCTATTTCCATAGTGAGTATGGGGTTCCTCAGAACACTAAAAACAGACCTCCCTTATGACCCAGACATCCCACTCTTGGGCATATAGCTGAAGAAAAGTAAATCAATACACAAGGGGAATAGCTGCACACCCATGTTTACTGCAGCTCTCTTCACAATAGTTAAACTGTGGAATCAGCCAAGGTGCCTGACAACTGATGAACAGATAAAGAAAACTGCCATAAATATACCATGGAGTATTACTCAGCTGTAAAGAAAAATGAAATTATGTCATTTGGAAGAAAATGGATGGAACTGGAGATTGTCATGCTGAGCAAGAAAAGCCAAGCTCAAATGGTCAAATATTAAATGTTCTCGCTCATTTGCAGAACCTGGAGCAACAATGATGATGATGGTGGTGGTAATGGACTGAATGTACATGGTGGACTGTCTGAGGGGGGATCAGCGGGAGGGGAAGGGAAAAGGAAAGGATGCTGGGGGCAGTGAGGAGGATGAAAGTACACTGTATGTATACATATGGAGCAGCATAATGAAACCCACCAAACCCTGAAAGAGAGAAGAGGGAGAGGAGGGATGGGAATATACTGGAGGGATGGATTTACTTAAGGTACACTTTATGTATGGATGGGAATCCCCTTGTATTATTAATGTATGATAAATTTAAAAATACTCTCAAGTCCCACTCGTCACTGACAAGCCGTTGCTCGGTCTCAAGACCTGCTAATTGGTAACCTTCAGGCAGGAATAACTGACCAAGAGGGAGAAGTCACGGCAAAGAGATTGGCATCCACCTCTTGAGTTGTTCTAGGGGCTGAGCTGGAATCTATTCTAAGCCCAGGGCCCAAGAGAAGTATAGCTGTCTTTGGAGAGCTGACTCCCACTCATATGGACTCATTTTCTGGAACTCTGTATTAGATGAATGTTAGACTTTTTCCTTCTGGTGTCTTATCCTCTTTACAGCTTCCTTTTCTTTCCTGCATTGTATTCTTCATAATTTCTTCATATTTCACTTCCATGTACTAATCCTTTCTTTAGTCATGACTTGTCTCCTATTATAAAGTTCTGTTTGGTTCTTTTTCTTTTCTTTTTTGGCAGGACTGGAGTTTGAGCTCAGGGCTTCATGCTTCCAAAGCAGGTGCTCTACAGCTTGAGCCATGCCTCTAGTCCATTTTGCTCTGGTTATTTTGGAGATGGGGATCTTGAGAACTATTTCCCTGGGCTGATCTTGAACCACAATCTCCCAGTCTCAGTCTCCAAGTAGCTAGAATTACAGATGTGAGTCACTAGCACTTGGCTTGTTTGGTTCTTTTTCAAAATTGCTTCATCATTCTTTAGAGCTTTTTATTCCTGCTCGGATTTTCAACTTTGCCTTTTGTTGATTTGAATGCACCAAGCATAGCTCTCTTACTGGCTGTGCTTCAATGCTGCAGGATGTGAAGTTGCCCCAAGGGGTGGCTGTTTCTGTTCTAAGTTATCTGTGCTGGTCCTGGTCCATGGTGCTTGGTCTCCTCTTGCCCAGGTTTTTTTTTTTTTTTTTTTTTTTGCAGTGCTGGTATCAAACACAGAGCTTTGTGCATGCTAGACAAGTGCTCTACCACTGAGTCACACCCTCAGTCCAGAAAATGCTCTGTGGAAAGATTTTTCTGTGGTAGTGATTTGCAGAAGTCCTTTGACACAAAGGCCTATTTTTCCAGATAGGCCTTATGCTTGATTTTTCAAATGCTTGGAGACTACCCATCTGGGATGACTCTAAATTCTAAGAAAGAGGTCATTTTGAACCTCCAGGTGGTATAAACTCACTATTCTCAGTCTACTCTGCTCTGCTCTACCTCCAGGATAGATATGAGGTATACTCCCTTCTTGGGATCACTGTCATCACGTACTGAGTGGCTTTAACCAACATAAATTTATTCTCTCACAGTTCTGGAGGCCAGAGGTCTAAAATCAAGGTGCCAGTAAAGTCAGTTCCTTCTGGAGGCTCTGAGGGACAATCTGTTCCTTGCCTCTCTAAGCTTCTGGTGTTTGCAGTAACCTTTGGTCTTTGGTTGGCAAGTGCACCGTTCTGATCTCTGCGTGTTGTCACATGCATTCTCTCGGTGTCTCTGTCTGTATGTCTGCATATGGCCTTCTTATAAGGACAACTATCAGTGAATTTAGGTGTCCTTTGGACTTAAAAGATATGGCCAACTGGAACCTCACCTGTGAAAGACACCCACAGAAGGTATGTAGGAAGGGCAGCAAAGCAGCAGCCAGGTGTCATCCATAGTCTATTCTATGATGCAAACAATCTTAATTTTGAACAGCTTGACCATTAAAACAAGTCAATGAATTAGATGAAATATCTTCTAATACTGAATTTTCCATTTGTGAGCTAATCCTATTTAGTCACAGATATTATTCTTGTATTTTTAGTCTTACTGTCTCTAAATAACTGATTTTAGGGCTAGAGATTTTCCTTCCATAGTACTGATTTGGCTCCATCCCATAGGTTTTTATATCCATTTCCACTTACTGCCATGAAACACTGTAGTTTAAATTTTTCACTCTACCTCCTGGGATTCCTTATGACTTCTGTTCCACTAAAGGCATCTCTTTGGCTGCATGGGCATGCCCATGCCCATATGGGCTTTTCATACTATTTGTTCTGGAATATTAAGGGATTTGGAACAGGAAGAGAAGGTGGTGGCAAGTCCTTGAACTGCAACCATGATCTCACCCTGCTTAAACTTCTAAGAGACCTTTTTTTTTAACTTGGGGTCAAAGAGAGAAAGTGGGTCAGTTCCTCACTGTGGCCAAGGCCAGAAAACTGTCAGCAGCCAGGTCCTTCTCCACGGAGCCAGTCCAGGACGACCCTGGGTACCCATCATTGTAGAGGCTGGCTACACCCCTGCAGTGACAGGAGTACTCCAATTAGGTTCCCTTTTCGCCTGAGCTGGCTCAAATGGATTTCTGTTACTCACAGCCAGAAATGTCCTGACTAATCATAGGCTGATACATCTGCCTTTGACCTTCTGCATGCTACCTACTTGTTCAGCAAACCCTTTCCTCCTCACAGGCAGAAAGGCACATTTTCCTCTACCCCAAGGTCAAAAAATGATTAAAAACCCCCAAGCGATTATGTGATTTGTCCCTGTATAGTCATTCTGAACTCCTGCAGTTGGTCTTGGAGTCCAGTAAGATTCTGGTCCTGGGTGGGGTGAAGGGTATGTGCAGGGAAACCTGATATCCATGTTCTGGAAATGTGTCACCATTCACGAATGTTGGCACTTTCTGTGACTCTGGGAAGGTGTTCCAGGCCCATGTGCATGGGACCTAGAACCATCTCAAAGGAGTCTTCCATCCAGGAGGGCAGCAAAGGTCACCAACCTCAGCCTACTCACTGTGCACACAGCACCTCGAGGGCTGGGTGCTTAATAGATACAATACTTGGGACTAAAATAAAACCCAGCTTGGTGACATCTTGATGCAGCTTTGTAGGAACAGCAGGCTCCTGTGTACGCATGGTTTCCCTCTGTATGCCTATTTGTAAATTAATCACACATCAGTAGACTTGGATCCAATTCACATTCCTGGACCACTTTGAGGGTAGATCAAGCTGTGGGACCCTCTGTTCAACTTCCAAGCCAGAGCCTTTCAATAGATCCCATGAGTCTCCTTCCTGCCAGGCTCTCTCCAGCCACCCTGCTTTTGTCTCCCCAGCAGAAGCACTCGGGGTGGGGGAACAGCAGCTCCCCAGTAACAAGAGTGTCCCCAATATACTAATATGATAGTTTTAAGACACACACGTGCTTGCAAGATTTGA
This sequence comes from Castor canadensis, assembly GCF_047511655.1. Taxonomy (NCBI): domain Eukaryota; kingdom Metazoa; phylum Chordata; class Mammalia; order Rodentia; family Castoridae; genus Castor; species Castor canadensis. The sequence goes on from NC_133403.1 coordinate 41,172,902, forward strand.
GTGAAAGCAAAATGAAAAGAAACAGAGAGAAGGTAGTTAGAGTGGCGCCTTTTCATTATGTGTTTACACTTTGCCAGTTGTTGTCTGTGCATCTTCTCCCTGGGGTTTTTTCATGTGGCACTAACCTCACTGTGGCTCCTGGATCACTGAGGCGTCCCTGAGTCATCTCTGAGGGTCTGGCCCCAGAGGTCAAGGTGGTAACAGTGAGTCAGCACTGTGGGTCAGGGGAAAGGATGTTAAGCCAAGCAGACTCCTCAGGGCCAGACATGACCCTGGCCTCAGTTTACTGACCTGGGAAGAAGATAACACCTGAACTTAGCCAAGTTTTCAGGCAATAGTGCTGGGGGAGTGCAAGCTGACGTCTCATCTGCGTGTCTAGGGGAGACAAATTCCTTTGCTATCTAGAGGTGCCTCACAGTGTTCTGTGCCAGACTCTTACCCTGAAGAGCCACTTAAGCAGATAGGTGTGAGGACAGTGCCACCCGGGTGGCTCACCTCGGCCCGACTTCATGGGCCCAAGTCAGGTTCTCTGCCAGCAGTTTCTGCCACCTCCAGGAGGCCAGGACCAGGTGCTTCTCCTTCTGAAAGACTCAAGATGAGAAACAGCTGAATTGCCCCCTCTTTCAGAAAGTCCTCCTGGATTAATGAAGAAGGGCTCTCCTTTCCCTGAGTGACACTGGACAGTGTTCTGTTCTCCCCTGGGGAGCCCTGGGCCAAGGGCTGTGGTGACCTTGGGGTCTGGCTCTCCTGCATTCAGTGTCATTGGGGTCCATACAAAGGATTTTAATGAGGATGTGGTGAGCAGAGAGGATAGGAAATACTGTGGTTTTCCCTGAAGGACTTTGGAATCCAGCAGTTGATGGTTCACTGAGTTCCATCCTGGTCTTATGTGGGGACCAGGAAGGTAAGGACTAGGAGCCTGGTCCCCCTCACTGCTGGTCATTGGCCAGGTCAGAGCTTGGAAGTCTTGGATCCCAAGCACATCAAGTGTGTGTGGCAACTCCTTCCCAAAAAGAACCTGGAAGAACAGGGGAAGGTGTGTTCCTAAAAGTGCAGTCCCACCAGTGTACCAGTGCCCTGGACAGACTGTCTGAACCCAGCCTGAGGTAATGGGATGTGACTGCAAAGGGCTATTTGTGCTGCCCCAGACAATAGCTTCCAGCCTCTGATGCTGAATACCTAGGCAGGCCCCTAGGTATGCTGGGACATACTGGGCCAGTATATTGGTGGTGAGAGCTCAACTGAGCTAATGTTGCCCCATACTGAAGGCCTACATCCACCTTAACTGAGGAGCAGCCCGGGCTTTAGATTGTGGAAAAGGAGAAGGGAGAGAAAGCAGGACCTGCTGGTCCTGAATTATTAACCATGGAGGAGGAGAAGCAGGCAGGTCTATGAGTGGGCTGAGGAGAATACTAGGCAGGGACTGGGGCTCTCTGGTGTAGAGTTGAGAAGTACGTGGTTCCGGCACTTTGGGAACCACTTCTGAACACTGCTGGGTGTGTCCTCCTCTCAGGGCTGCTCACATATGGCCTTCATTCCCTGACCTTTTTCTCTTCTAAGAACCAGCATTCCTCATTCCTACTTTTTGGGCATCTTGCAGAAGGGTAAAATCCCAGGGGAAGGCACGGCTGGACAGAGGTCAGCATTCTGGGTAAGGAGAGGACTAGGCACAGAGAAGACTAACGGTCTTTTCCAGGTGTTGAGAGAAAAGGGGCTCACAGGCTTTCCCAGGGATGGTCTGGGGAAGACAGAATAGGCCAGCTACCTTCTGTATTCACCACCCAGGCACACATCCACTCACGCCTTGTTCTAGGGAACACGGCACAGCTAGGGATAGAGCCCAGAGTCCCTACCTCTCAACCCAAAGCTCTCCTGATGGGGCCATGGCTAATTTGTTCAAGTTCCCAGTAGCTCTGAGAAACTTTCTGATCCAATAAGGGACAGACCCTGCTAGTGAAATGGGGGGATGGTATTAGGGTTCATGATGGGGTGAAGCCTATACCCAGCCCTGCTCTGAGGCCAGGCCTCATTCACAGCTGAGTGCAGCTGGCTCCACTCTGCAGATAAGGAAACTCTAGAGAGTTTGCCCACCACCCAAGGATTGGAGTGAGGGCAGCCATGATTAGTCCAGGGCTCTCTGCACACCACGATCAAGCTCTCTCACTGCACAATGGCAACACAGGTCATGAGTAGCTGAGGCAGTGTGGGAGACAGGTGCCCCGGAGAATGGGCAGGGGTCCTTGGGTGGTCATGGGATGATAAGTGTCAAAAAAGGCAGATGAGAAAGAACCTGGACACTAAGAGTATGAAAGCCTAGAACATCTGGGCCTGCCAAAGCTCCTGTATCCAAGGGGGTTTTTGAAGGCCGTGGGTGGAGGTGCCTGCCAGCAGAGTCCCCAAGAATAGCTAATAGATAGGATCCGGACAGTGAGGACCTCTCACTGTGTGCTGGTAGCTTCAGATAGTGCTGGGGAAAGACCCAAGAGCTGGAGCAGCCACAAGGGCTATGCTGCTGAGAACAGTCACATTGGGGTGCAGAGGGGCACAGGTGCTTCTACAAAAGGAACTCTCTGTGGACTAGAGGTGTGGCTCAAGCAGTAGAGCACCAGCTTTGCAAGCATGAAGCCCTGAGTTCAAACCCCAGTCCCATCAAAAAAAAAAAAAAAAAAAAAGAAAGAAAGAAAGAAAAAGGGACTCTCTGAGAACTATAAACTACAGGCAGGCAGGGAGGTGGTGAGTGGTGAGTCCTCAGGGATGCCTTGCTGTAGTCATAGCTGGATCCCCTGCTTCAATGGAGGCAGGCCTGGGCTGTGCCTGCTCCCCTCCCTCCACTTGGATCTGGGTCCCCAGATGCTTGCTCCTTCCCAATCCCTATGTGCTTTGGCTGCACATCCAATGAAACAAGTTGTCCTGTCCCCAGACTTCCCAGAGGTAGCAGGATAGAAAACAGTTTGGCCCTTCTCACTTCTCTGTACTTAAGAGAGGTTATCAAAGACATGGAGCCTCAGTTTACTCATCTGTAAAGGGGGTGATAATTTAGCCAGTGAGGGGTCTAATATAAGTGGGAAGAGCATCCACATGGGGTTTGGCCACAAAGATGTGTTTAGTCACTCAAGTAATATTAAAGACATCTAACCGCTGGGCACTCTGGTGGATGCTGTGGGGCCAGGCCCCTCTGGCATTACCCCTTTAGCTCCAGGAATCCCAGGGGAGGGACACTGGAGGGGAGACAGAAGTTGTTACAACCAGCAAAAAAAGCACAGAGCGCTTTGCTCTAGGGGCCAGATGCAAGTAGGATTTCAGAATTTCCTGCACGTCAAACAGGTAGTACTGCATATTTCAGCAGGGCCAGTAATCAAATACACCGAAAATTCTACAGTGAATACGTGAGTACAGAATACATAAAGGGTATAAATAGCTTCACTTGGACTATAAATAGCCTCACCTCAGTTAAGAAGGACTTTGCTGCCAAATGAGCTATGACGAAGCGCTTGGTTTTAGAGCTTGCTGGATTCTGGAGTTGAGAGTAAGGACTTGTGGGTGTGCATGTCAATGTCCTCACCACATGCTGTGAGCCAACTGTACATCATCCCTGCTTCATCCCACAACCCACATGGTCCAGGGCAGGGTTACATGTGCCTTGCTCTAAAACTCACCAGGCTCTCTGACCTTGGAGGACACAGGCTAAGGACATTAATCACATACAAAACCAAACGCACAAATAGCAATGCCTAAAATAGAACCACCTCAGCCACGTGCATGGAGGTAAACAGGGACAGGGAGCCCAGTTCTGGGGAAGCACCCAGTGGCTACAGACCCCTGCTCAGGCTAAGCCCTGCCTCCCTGCACTGACAAGAGCCAGGTGAGGATCAAGACTAGAGCTCAGTGGGTGAGAACTTCCCAGTCTCTGCACGTGCAGTAGGGCAGGACTGCCAAGCAGGGGGTTCTGATCCTGGTGCTGCTGCTCATGAGCGGTAACTGACCTGGCTGAACCGCATTTCTTCACCAGAAAAGTCTGCACCACAGGTCTTACAGGATGTTGGGGGGACATGAGGGCGCCCCTAGGGCTTGGTCCACAGTTGGTAGTTGAGAAAGGCCTGCTGGTTATGCTGTAAAGTTTCTTAAATGTGTAACACAAAAACCAGGGGCTTAAATGGGTTGCCCCCTCAGTCCCAGAAATGCTTCCACATGTCCTGGGGCTCTGTTTCAAGCCCCAGACAGTTCCCCTGTCTGAATGTAGATGGAACCTTCTGGATGCTCCTCTGAGAGGCCAGGTTCAAGATCTGCAGGGAAGAACCTGAAGCAAGGCAGTATTCTCCCAGAGGTGGGGCACAATGTCAGCAACAGAACACAAGGTGTGAAGTCAGGATGGGGGTTCTGCTTACAGTTCTACCCCTCATCTGGTCCCAAGCAAGTTACTTAGACTCTAAGCCTCAGTTCTATGTTTATAAAACCAGGTCCAAATCACGGACATCTCCTAGGGGAAGAGTGAGGGGTAATAAGTTAAGAGACAGTGGCGAGACACTGGTGGCTCACACCTACAATCCTAGCTACTCAGGAGGCAGAGATCAGGAGACTCATGGTTCAAAACCAGCCCGGGCAAATAGTTCATAAAACTCTATCTTGAAAAATCCCTTCACAAAAAGAACTGGTGGAGTGGCTCAAGGTGAAGGCCCTGAGTTCAAACCCCAATACTGCTCCCCCCACAAAAAAAAAGAAAGGGAGAGACAATGAATGTAAACCACGTCACACAATATTCAGGAAATGGCAGTGGTTGCCATGATGACAATGATGGGAACAGTCCTATTAATGGAGGGCTTCCCTTAATCTGTGACCTCACACTCAAAACAATCAAGATTAGAAATGACCCTGGTATTACTACTTCATCACTGCATCATCACCAACCTTCCCAGCAGCCATTGAGACCTCCACCCTGCTGCCTCACTCACCAATGCCGCAAGTAGGTGGGTAGGTGCCCACTCCCTACTTCAAATTAGAAAACTGAAGCCAGGAGAGTGACAGGGACTTGGTCAAGGTCATCAAGTAAATCAGTAACAGGGAGCAGGTAAGAATACCTGAACTTGCGCCCAAGGTGATACCAAATCCATCTTAACCAGCACCCTAAAGGCAGTGGCCACAGCAACCTCTGGCACACGGGGGCACAAGTATGTGGAGAAGCGTTGGGTGGCCTGGCCTGAGGGAGGGCTTGGGGCAGAGGAGCAGCAAGAAGGAGAGGGGGTGGCCAGGGTATAGGGAACTGAGTCATCTTCCAACTGGTCCAAGCCCATCGCACACAGTCTGGCTCCTCTATCTTTGGCTGGGAGCCGGAGACTATTCTGGGAAGCTCTGCACACAGCCTGCCACTTCCCTGCCAGGCTGACTGGGTCAAAAACAAAACCAGCTCAGCAACAGCCCTGTGTTAACAGGGTGGGAGGTGAGGAGGCGCTGAACAGCCCTGAACAGAACAGCAGGAATGGGGAAAGTTGGAGGAGGTGAGGGGAGAGCATGATCACCCCCACCCTGCAAAAGTGCAGTGGGGCAAAAACAAACAAACCAAGTTAGAGGCAACAAGACACAGTGGGAAAGACTAAGATCAGACAGACCTAAGTTCTGATGCAAGCTTTGTCTTTAACTCATTTAACTGCTCTGGGCCTCAGTTTACCCATTTGTAGGGCTAGCATCCACTTCACTGGGTAAAGGAATTCATATTGTTGGAAGGTCACAGTGGACACTAGGCATATGACCAAAGGGTAACTAATGCCTACTGTCTGCCTTGGACCACCATATTCTACTTAACCCTCAAAGCCCTGGCTCAGGACCACCTTTGCTAGGTAGCCCACCTACAATCCTATCCTGCAGGCATGGGCCACCCACAGCAGCTAAAGCCACTGGATGGTAGAATGAGGTACTTGTCTATCTATCCTTGTGTGACCACCGTGCTGAGGCCAGAGTAGCTGCCCAAGCAATCTATGAACTCAGGCCCAAAGGGCCACCCAGAAAGCTCTCTGAAGAGCATCCAAGAAACCAGAAGGGAGCACAGAGTCTCGACCCCCAGCATCATTGTTATGGGGAAAGCAGCAGGGCTCAGTTGGTCACTAGCTGCAACATGTCCTGGGCCATCTTGTCCCAGGGACAAAGCACAGTGCCCTGCCTACAGCAAGTGTCCACAAATACCTGTGAATGACCAAATGGAAGGAGGGCTGGCAGCAGAGGCAAAGGAGCAAGGATGGGAATGACCACTGACGGAACATTTTGGAGGTGCCACGCTCTGTGTGAGGAGCTAACATATGGGTCTCAGATGATTGTCTTTTTGACAGATGAAAGAGCTGAGAAGGGAAGGGACATTCCAGCTCTTGGAAAGTGGAGACAGGAGGATTGAGGTTGAAGCCCAGTCCTGGGAAAAAGACCCTATTTGAAAAAAACACACTAAAAGCAAAAAGAGCCAGGTATGAGACTCCATATCCAAAATAACCAGAGCAAAATGGACTGGAGGTATGGCTCAAGTGGTAGAACACCTGCTTCACAAGAGCAAAGCCCTGAGATCAAACTCCAGATCTACCAAAAAAAAAAAAAAGCAAAAAGGACTGCGTGCGTGGCTCCAGTAGTAGAGTACTTGCCACTTGCCTAGGAAGCTTATGGCCCTGAGTGCAAACCCCAGAACCACCAAAATACTGAGGGAACACACCCAAAGTCATTCAGCAGGGGCTATGGTTCTCAACATGCTATCTCCTGAATGAGAAACAGGGCCCTGGGGCAGAAAAGGCCACCAGAGGATAAGAAAGACAGGGCTCTCAGCAAAGAGCATCTTTACACTGGGGCCTGGGGCTATTTATAAATTGAGAGGTGCTTGGAGCATGCATTGGGGATTTGAGTAACCCTGCTAGACCCTTGGCCCTGGACTTTTCTCACTTGACTCTCAGGAAGTCCCACAGTTGAATTGGCAAATAGCCAAAGCTGGAAGCAACCCAAGTGTCCACTAATGAATGAACTGACGAGCAAAATGAGGTCCATCCCTGCAATGGAGTGTGATTCAGCCTTTAAAAGGAAGGATATTCTGATTCCAGCTGCAACATGGAGGAGGCTTCTGGACATGATGCTAAGTGAAAGAATAGAAACTAACAGAAGAACAAACACTGTTAAGAGTCCACCTATCCGACGCATTTATAGTAGTCAAACTCAGAGACACAGAGAGTGGTGTGGTGGATGCCAGAGGCTACAAAGTGGGACAAATGAGTAGAGTTTAACGGGATAGAGCTTTAGCTTGGGAAGATGAAAAAGTTCTAGAGATGGATGGTGGTGAAGGTTTCATAACACTGAGAATGTGTGTTCATTAAAATGCCACTGAACTGTGCACTTAAAAATGGTTAAGATGGTAAATTTTGTTTTATATATATATAACATAAAAAAAAAGACAGAAAAAGAGTCCCTAGATTGAATAGAGTCTTCTGTTGGAAAGGTGCAAGTTCTGGAACTAGATAGAGGGATGCTTGCACAGCCTTGCCACTGTCCCAAATGCCACTGAACTGTCCACTGTGAGATGATTAATTTCATGTTATATGAATCCCACCTCCATATAAAACATTGAGAAAGGCCCTGGTGTGAGGTAGCAGCTCCAGCCACCAGGTACCCAGACTAGCCTGGGAACTCGAGGATGTCATCACTGAGAAGTCTGTTAGTACTGTCAGAGAGGGAAGGGAGGAGCAGTAGCCATGGGGCATCTGTTATTAGCTATGGGGGCTGTCTGGATTAAGAGCATTTCTGTCACCCTGGACATCAGAAATTCCCAGAAGAAACACAGAGGAAAGGCTTCACAGAGTAGCAGGATCACTGTCATTAACCAATGGGGACACAGGGTACTTTGAGGGGCAGACACTCACCCAAGGTCTGTGACAGTCTTGATGAAGCTGGGTCTGGTTCGCTCTCAGCCCAGCCTGGTGTATGGAGATCAGTATCACCTTCCCTGCTGAGAGATGTAAGGTACACCTCATCTGGGACAGGCCCTGACACACACAGATAAACTCCAAGGTGCCAGATGTGAAGATGGCAGCTCCACAGTGTATCCCATCAGGTGACATGTCTAATGAAGCCAGGAGCCCTGGGAGCCAGGGCTGAGCTTGTGGAGGCTTGCCTGGCTGACCCTGGAAGAGGCAGCTCCTGAGGGGGCCTGGGAAGGAGGCTGAGCTTCAAGACAGAGTGCAGGAGCAGAAGAGACCCACCTGTGAACCACCCAATGCAGGACAGTGCAGGGAGGGGACCCAGGAGAGGGGGCCTGTCACTGCTGCTGCCCTGGCAGGGCATCGTGGGCACACACTCTCCCTACCCCACAAACTGAAAAGCAAGCCAGGAGTAAGAGCCCAGGCCAGGCCTGTAGGGAGGGTCTCGGGGTCTGAGGCTGGCTCTGCCACCAACACCTTGGATGGCCTTGGGGAATCCCTGATCTCATCCCATAGCTGTCAGGTGGGGCATGAATTCCTGAGACTCAGGTGGGGCCATTAATCCTTGACAGCAGCATAGACTCAAAGCTCTGATGGACAGGACTCCCTCCCCAATGCCCACCCTGTACAGGGGGCTCCTCCTGCAATGGGACACTCACCACTACCAGGAATTGCTAGAAAGTGCTAACACTGAGAGACTCAATCCAGTGTCTTTGGTGGCTCTTCAGAGCTACCTTCAGCCTTTCTTTTCCCCGACATCCTGATGTCAGTGTTGAATGATACCCTCTCCATAAAGGCTGTCTATCTAGGCACTCCTCAGTTCCTGCCTCTGATCTATTTTCCAAGGCAAGTAGTCCTAGCTGATGATGGGCCTGATGTGACTAAAAGCTGGAGATCTGTTTCCTGGACCAGTTGCCAGACCACTGCTCCCTCATCAGTGCAGCAGCAGGTTAACACACACACACACACACACACACACACACACACACACACACACACACACCCCACCTGCCAAATTACACACACACACACACACACACCTGCCAAATTCCTATCTCCTTGCAACCTCAAAATGTGACCTTCCTTCTTTGGATATGGGGCCTTTTGCAGATGTGTTAAGGATCTCCAAATGAGATTTTACTATATTTAGAGAGGGTTCAAAATCCAACAACTAGTATCCTTAGAAGAAGAAGAGACACAGAGGATGAGGCCCTGTGAAGATGGAGGAAAGATTAGGGTGACACAGCTATAAGCCAAGAACATCCTGGAGCCAGAAAGTAGCTGAAAGAGGCAAAGGGGATCCTCCCCAGAGTCGTCAGAGGGAGCGTGTGGCCCTGTTGACACCTTGGTTTCACATTTCTGGCTGCCAGAGCAGTGAGGAAGCAGAGAACAGATTTCTGATGTTTAAGCCACCAGCTTGTAGCACTTTGTTATGGCAGCCCCAGGAGACCAGCACACCATTTTTGTGCCATTGGGAGACAATACATATCCCAGGCTGACCATGTGCATAAGCCATGGTCCTCTGCTCTGGGCACCCAGTGGGAGATGAGCTATTGGCCTCCTGTCTGGGAGTGTGACCCCAGCACTTGGGCAGGACTGAGCTAGCCTGCTGCCAGGCTGTTACCAGGCTTCAGTTCAACTAGCTCAGGGCACTTGAGAGCCAGTGTGAGAAGCCAGGCTGCATCCAAGCTATTAAGACACTCGAGGGGAATTGGCCACCCAGCCTGTAGTGTACTGACTTCCTGTCACTCACCCTCTCTGCTCTCCCCACTGTCCCACACTGATGCCCAGACTTCTAGGCCCCCAAGTCAGGTGAGGCCAGCCAGTCCTGCCAAAAATTCTGGGGTGCACCAATGCTATGCAAGCAGCTTTCAATACTAACCCAAGGAGAAAAGCCTGGTGTGAGGTCTGAGACATATGTGATTCTCTTGGCTTAGCATCTCCTACCTGTCTCTAGTTTGTGGAAGCCTCTCAGGATGGGGAAGGAGGTGGTACCAAGGCTTCTAGAAGCTTCAGGACTAAGACCAAGGATGTCGCTGACAAAGTATGGGATCACAAGCAGCTTCAGCACTGGCAAGCCCTTCGCTTCCACCCTCCCAGCTCCACTGGCTCTCCAGGTCAAGCAACATGGTCAGGACCACGAGGACAGACACTGTAGGGCAGGGTCAAAGGTATCTGAGATGACTGAGTCCAGTACTGCGCAAACTAAAGTGCATGAATGTGACACTCTAGAAACACCTAGCAAGTGTCTACAGTGCAGACTCCTGGCTCTTCCTCCCAAACCCACCAGCTCACACCTTGTGTAGGGCATGGAACCTGCACTTTGAACACATCACCCAGGGATATATGGGAAGCACAAGGGGCCCAGTTCCATCTCTCTTGTTCACAGATGGAGACATTGGAGACAGGATAGGTTTGGAGAGGTCACATGAGAGCAAGGTTGGACTCTGGTCCCTCCTGTGGCCTGAAGTGCTCCCAGAGTCCTCTACCTCATGTCTCAGGCTCCAGAGACTTTCCCCTGTCCTCGGGCACCAAGGACAAGCAAACGACTTTGCTTTTGATCTTCATCAGGTTGTTTCTTGGCCACATGTGCCTTTGAGCTCAAGTCCTAAGCCTTGTTCAAAGTGGTTTCTTGAGTGCTGGGCCAAATGAATTGCTCAATAAAAGAAGGTGCCTAGTAAATATTTGTCAAATAAACTATTTTAATTCCAAATTCTGTTCCTGAGTGGTTATCTGACCGTGGGCAGGTCACTCAACTTTTGTGCCTTTAGGTGGAACATATTCTGGTGTTTGCCCTGACCATGTCACAGGCAAAGTGAGAGGCAGCTGACAGATCAGACACAATGAGCTCAGGAACTAGAAGGCAGCATCAGACTTCAGCCCTGCACACTGGATCCCACACAACAAGCAGGTTCTCCCCAGAGATTAGCCCCAAGTACAGAGTGCCCAAAGTATGTGAGACCCATTGGACAGATTTTGAAGGGGGACAGAGGCAGTGGGAGAGAGCCTGGGGGCAGGTAAGCATGAGTAAGGTGGACAGGCAGTTTCCAGAGGCTCCACTTGCCTCCTTCCTACATAAGCCCGGGGTAAGAGGTGGCTATGCCTTCCCTGGTCCTGCCCCAGCATAGTTCACTGCTCTTGGGGGCTTCCACTGCAAGGAGCTGGGACCAGCTCCTGAATGCCAACAGGCTGCAGACAGGAGGTCATATCAAGTACTGGTCACAGTCCCTGAAAGCTGGCCCTACATGGGCTTGAGTTTCCAGCTATGGAGGAGGGGCTACAGCAGGACCATACCCAAGGGCCCCAGGACTGCAGCAGTGGCACTGCCATTGGGGTCTTGGAAACACCAACAGGCATGAGTGTTGGAGGGGGCGGCAGGGAAAGGTCTGTCCTGTTGGAGAGAGAGCTGCTCTTGGAACAGCAGCGGGGAAGGAGAGCATCTTGTGCTGAGGCTGGCAGGAGGCATATCCCCACCGTTGGATGCCATGGGGTTCACAGGAACTTTTGAACCTGCGAGGGGAGCTGAGCAACCCATGGGAGGGATGTTTTTCAGTGGGCTGTTTCCTCATGCTGGGCAGGAATGGCTCACAGGCCAGGCCTCTGCCAAGAAGAATCTGGGGAACTTAGGCCTGAGCCCCGCGCAACTTCCACATTACCTTAGGCTAGCTGGAGGGGAAGGGAGGCTGAGGGCTCTGCAGCAAAACACCCTTTCATCTGTTCAACCTATGCAGCAGGGACATTAGCTGTGGCTCAGGTAACTTGGTAAAGCCACCTGAGTCTTTGCCTGTCAGTTCCCCATCCATCAGGTCTGACTTGGCTGTTAGTGTGGGACCTGCCCAGAGAGCAACAGACAGGAGCATGCTGGACTGCAGCAAGGAGGGCAGAGGGCTGTGGCAGCAGGGAGGGGACAACTATGTCTCCTCCAAACAGAGGCTACTTCTCTGGGTCCTTGGCACCGTGACCACATTCAAACTCCAACAGTGAGATACAGAGCTGCCTCCTTAACTTGCACTGGGGAGAGGGGCTGTCAGAAAGAGACCTGAGAGCTGGTTAGCATTGTTCCCCCCCCACCCCCCGCAAAAGGCAAGCTCATTTTAGGGAACGCTCTAAAGTCAGTGGCTAGTGGGTGTAGACAGCTCAGGAGCTGACCTAGCCCAGGACCTAGGATGAGCTGTGGTATGGTGCAGTCATTTGGAGGAGAGCCTATGAAGACTTCTGTGCCCCTTCTCAGAGAAGAGTGAGGAACAGTTTTGGAGTCTCACATAGCACTGAGGAGCGTGGGAACTGCACCTGTTCTGCCAAAGAAGAAATGGACAATGGGATTCAGCGGGTTCCATGGGTCACATGGCTGGGACTCAAACCAGGATCTGTATGGCTGCCATGTTTTACAGTTCCTACCATCTAGGAAGTCCCCGCCCCCAAGAACCCAGTCCCAATCCTCTCCATCCCAGGAAACCAGTCCTGGAGAGAGGACTTCAGCCATGTGATTAGCAGGCACTCAGCAGGCAAATGAAATCAGGTAGCAAGAGTGTTTTAAAATTAACTGTTCCCTGTTCCCTGTCTGCACAGCCTTGACAAAGCCCGCTCACAGCCACAGGCTGCAATCATGCTGTGCCCACGCCTAGAAAGCTGTGAAGTTCTTTACAAGGGCACAGGGCACCCGGCAGAGTGAGCATGCTGGCACAGAACAAAGTGCGCTGCATATGCCATTCCTTTTGTCCTTCCCAGGCTCCTGAAGGCACCTGTCACTAACCCTTGTGTACACCAGGAAACTGAGGCTCAGAGAGACCAAGGGAATCTCTAGGACCTCACCACCAGGCTGAAGGCGGAGTAGGGACAAAGACAAAGTCTTCCAACTTGCTTTCTCCCCCCACCCCCCAACTCTGCTTTGGGAGAGGCAACAGGACCTTATGAAGGAAATTTCTTTCACTATGGTAACGAGATGAGGAAACTGAGGCAGAGTGGGCAGTTGCTGCAAAGATGGACACTTGAGTTAAGGCTGGCAAGCATCCCCCTTCTGTCCATTACCAAAACGCCACACCAGCCCTTTTCAGGGTGACCACACATACAGGCCCCTGATTATTCATTTCCACTAAGCTTGGTTTTGTTGGAAAGGCAGTGGTGGTTTAGAGAGGTTCCCATGGAGCACAGCGGGGACCACAGACTCTCAGATCCTGGATCTAGTGCTCCCGCTCAGCAGCTGTCAAAGTTCTGAGGTTGGACATTTACATGAAAGGGGCTCACAAGAAGTTGAGTGGCAGCAGAGAGGGCCATAAAGTCCACCTGACAGGGGAGCCTGCTACTGTATGCTGGACCCAAAAGAAATCAGTGCCCAGCTCCAGAAACCAGCATAAGATCCAACTTCTTACCTAAAGCCCTAGGAGGAACAGCTGGGGCGACCAGCAGGGACTCTGGGGAAGGAAGCCAAGCCTGAATCCTGAGGCCCACCCTTGGAGGTGCTCATGTTTAGAGGAAGCCCTGCTTCAGAAGTCTGACTGATGACCTTGAAGACACAAGCCCCCATCACCCACACATCTGTCCCTTCACCCCCATGGCTCCATGAGGATGGAGCTTCGGTTTTATTCATTTGCCTTCCTGTGTGTCCTCAAGGTGCAAAGCCCCCTCTGTTACGTAGTAATCTGTCCGCCTTTTAAGAGGAGCCTTAAATCCTTAAGGCTTTTTGTTTTGTTTTATTTTCACATAATCTCTAACTTACAGAAAAGTTGCAAAACTAACCTAAGAATGTCATATACTCTCCCCTGTATTGTTAACAGTCCCTGTGGTGCCCCTCTCCCTCTGTGCACATCTCTACTGGCATATTATCTGTCCTGGCTGGTTAGAGAGGAAGTTACCAGAACATCTTGTCTGCCACCGCCAGTCCATGTGGTTCATTGCCAAGCACGTCACACCTGTCCTTTGTGTTAGAATGAAGCAGGCAGTGTTATCACCATGTCACAGCTGGAAAACTGAGGCACAGGTTCCTTCATGTGCAGTGCCTCTCCTATTACATAAAGCCACTGATCCCTAAGTCCTCTGTACAAAACAAAAATCCCCCACCATACAGACCATCTTCTTGATGCTGGGATTACATTGTAACAATTTGTAAAAGGAAGAGAGCCAGGCTGCACCCATAGCAGAATAAGAGCAGCTCAGGGCTAGGTGATGGGGATTCCTACAGCAGAGTTGACTCACATATGGTGGGCAGGAGCCTTGGGCGGAAGGGTGGGCTGGGTGCAGGGCTCCCCTCCCACCACTCTTCCCGAGTCTACTCCCTTTCCCTTCTCTTCCTCAAACAATGGTGATGGGGGGAGGAGTGCAGGTGGAGCCTGCACTGCGCCTGCCTGGCCTCCTCCCAGGCAGGCTTCCTCCCCAGGGCAAGAGCTGGGCGCCCTGGGCCTGCTATGCAGAGCAGCTACACGAGTGACTGATGAATGAGTGAGTCAGTCATAGAGCAGAGTTCTGGTTCTGCGCTTGCAAGCGCAGGCTGCTCAAGCCCTGAGATTCAGCTTGCAAGTATGCAAAATGGGTGGCTGCAAATCATTCAGTGAGACAGGCAGTGACGGTGCCTGTGTGGAGTGAGACACCAGGTCAGCCATGCTCAAAGTGTTTGAAAATGGGGAAAATGGACAGGAAGCCAGGAGGCCTGAGTAAGAGCAATGCAGAGGAAGTGTGTACACACTAGGCACACCATGCAGACACACAGATCCCATACACAGACACCACAAGACACATATACCACCCAAGCACAGGCATCAACACATGCACAAGTACACACACCCCATATACACACATCCATACCACAAAACACCTCACATACATACACATACCACACTATACCCCCCATGCACACATACAATGCACTACACATGCACATATCACACATGTGTGCACATGCCAAACACCCTACATGCACACACATAAAAATCACACCTACGCATGCACACATGCCCAACATACACACATTCACATGCATACTTGCACATATCCCACATATACACTTAACATACCACACAGCAGAGACCACATACATGTGCATACCACACACACTTGCACAAGTCTGTACACATGTATAACACACACCATACACACATACTACAAATACACATGCACACAGCCCACATACACCCATACACCACACCACACATACACAGGCACACATGCCCCAATCACATATACACACACTACACACTCACATGTACACACGAGTTCACACATACAGCCCACACAACATACCACACACATGTGCACATATAAATTCATGTATCTCCCCACATGTACACATAGGTTCAATATACACCACATGCTCACACTCTCCCCAGTGTATATACATCATAGGTCCACATTTGTGTGCATTCTGACACATGTGCACACATCCCACATACAGACATACATGCCACATACCACACTCACATGTACACACAGACTTGCAGCTCAGCACACCTTAAGCTTAGCAATCTTTCTCTGACAACTCCCATACCCTGAGACTGGAGACCCTCAGTGAACAGATGCCCAGGGGCTTCCCTTGCAGAACAGGCCCATCTTTGTAACAGACAGACAGCATAGCACAGCACAGCACAGGATGAAGAAAAGAGGGACAGTGGAAGAGGGAGGCAGTTCTTTCCAGAAGCGGACAGGATGGTCTGTCTCACTCAGGTGAGACGCCCAAGCTGGAAGGAGATGCGTAAAGGGACAGCTGCACGATCTCAGCAGTGCTGGGAACAGGTACCAGAGATCATGTTAACATGAACAGAAGGACAACTGCTTCATGTGCTCCTGATAGCAGAAGGGAAAGATATATTTGTGTGGTGTTTGCATGTGTGCATGTGTCTGCATGTATGTGTTGTGTGTGCATATGTGCATGCATATGTAAGTGTGTTGGGGAAATCACAAGGGCCCAGGGGAGAGTTCAATGTTCACGAGCTTCCTTCTTCCTGCACAGTTGAAGTCATTCATGTAACACTACCAAGAGACTTCAAGAGCTGGGCATAGGGTGACCTGGGTGGAGACAGAGGTTCAATTTTCCAGATAGATGCTGTCCTGAGCCCCAGAATTCCTGACCTGGATAAAAACTACCTGTTCTGCCCTGGCACGGTCTCAATGGTGGACCTGAGCACAGGGGAAATAAACCAAACTTTCCCCCTCAGAGCTCCAGGGCTCTGAGGTCTGTCCAAACCATGGGCTTCCCATCTGGCCCTTCCCTAAATCCCAGTGCTCCTGTCAAATTAAAGAAGAAAGACCCACTCACCGCCTGCAAGCCAGCTAACATGGTGATCATTCCACTTTTCCTGGAATGAGCTTTCCACACTTTCGCTGGTTGGAGCCATCGGCAGCCTGGGCTCCCACCTCTCCAAGCTGCTCTCACACCCTCTGCAGCTCTGTGTGATGCTTTCAAGTAAGTCAGTGCTACGTGCAATTGCAATTACACTTCAGAGCATCCACTTAAGAAAGATGTGGAGGGAGGGAAAGGGGGCAGGGCCAGCGGGACAGCACTCAGGGTCCACCTGGGGTGGAGGAGCCTGCTGTCTCCTTGACTCAGCTCTGGCTGTTCTTCCCAGGTTTGCTTTTTGATCATGTACTTGGATTGCCCTAGGCAGAGAAAACCCCTGCGAAGACTGCAGTGTGGGGCTGGATGGGCCTCCCATGGAGGATGAGGGCAGAGATAAGGACAGAGTGCTGCACTTGAGGGCTGGCCTTTAACATGTCACATCAGGTTTTCCATTTGCAGGCAAACAAAATAAAACCACACACTGCTTCCCCACCCATCATGCAACTGGTAAACTCATCAGAATTCACAACCAGCCAACCAGAACCCAGATGTAGGTAATGGCATTAAGAAGCCTGCACACCACAAGATGCCAGGAGGGGCTTGGTGAGTCTCCAGCCTTAAGCAGAGGAAAAGCAAGGCACAGCTCCGACTGTGTCTGCAGACAGAGTCCTCCTCTTTTCCTGCCCAGAACGATGGGTTTAATTGCTCAGAGGGAAGTACCAGTAATACAAGGTCTGGAGCAGCTCTCCCTCAGCTTTTAAAAAAATGGGGCTGTGGGGGAGATGAACACTAGACCACAGAACCACACAGGGAGCCCTGCCTTGGCTGCCTTCAAGGCTCTGATTCCGTATTAAAGCAATCTGTCAGAGAGAATGCTGAAACAAAAATAGCACCCAATCAGGTGGCTGTGAGCCTGACTTTACAACAGAGCACTAAGTCCTGTGCTCTACTATTCACTTAGTGAGCCAGTGCTCACCCCACCCTCAAGCCCACCAGCACCTAGGGACACAGGTACATACCTGAATGGCTCAAGGTCTCTGTAGTCAGCCCCCAAGCTGTGTATCTCTTTTAGAGTTGAGTATGGATTCCCTGGTACCCCCACCAAACTTTGAAGCTCTCCTGTGAGTCAGACAGGGCTACTTGGTGTGCGCTTTCTATTTAAAGATCAGACAGGGCTTACACTCAGAAACCATTCAAACCCAGAGCTTCTAAGAACTGGGTGCTAAATCTGGTTTCTTCGGCCCTCACTTTCCATCAACACAGGAGACGTTCTTATTTCCATCACTGGCTGCACAGGAAGCAGAGGTGATGGGGGAGCTGCCTATCTCTGGGCGGGGCTGTTGAAGGACATCAACATCAACTCCCTCTGGGAAGGACGTTCAAGAACAACTCAAACGCCACTGTTGAGATGGGAAGAAACGGAGAATGGAGTCCTGTCTGAGAGGCCATCCCAAATTGATGGGCTGCTGGAAACAGGCATAGGGCATACAGGCAGACAAGCCTCTCCACACCATCTTCTTAGAAATCTTGGTGGAGGGACAAAACATTGCTGCACTGAACGCCCATTTTCAGAGAAGGGATTAGTCAGACAGACAGCCAGCCTGTAGCAGGAGCCCTGCCCGCTGGGGGGCATGTGCATGCTTCTAAATTTCCTCCCCTCTCCTTGTTCCAACCACGCTCGAGGAAAGCAGACTGTCTGTGCTCTACAGCAATCATGGGGAAAAATGGAAGTGCAACAGAACGACAATCCCAGCCCCAGGAGGCAAGCTACTCACGGACTCTCAAGAGGAGAAGCTCATGCGCCCAAACTCTGTCCTGCCTGCTGAATCTGGGCAGGCCAAACCAGGCCTCTCTCTCCTCTATCTCTCCATCCCAGCTCCTCAGAGAAAACAAGTAGCCTGTGTGACCAGATGGAGCCTCCCTCACTAATAAACCCATCTTAAGGCTGAGATATGTTTCAGAGGGAGCAGAAAATTACCTTTCAGGAAGCCAATGTGAGGTAAGGGGATGGGAGGACAAAGTATCAGAGCCGGGAGCCACTTGCCGCAGAAGCCGGCCTGGGGTTCGTCTAGCAGCCCCATCCCTGCAGAGGTGTGCCAGGCTCCCCAAGTGCTGGCCTCAGAGAGCCACCCCTGGCCCTCAGCACTCCGGGCAGCCCATGCCTGGAGCTGGGAGGGTGTCAGTCTGCAGTCCCCCAGGCTGGGTGGGCAGAGGAGCCACAGCGGGCAGGGAGGAAGGCAGGCCAGAGAGGAAGGGGTGGGGAGCGGAGCGGGAGGGCGGGAAGGAGGGAGAATTGATTCTCTCTCCTCCACTGGGACCACTGAGCTAAGTTGCCATGGAGAAAGGGGAGCCGCTGGCAGAGCTCAAGGCGGGTGGAGGAGCCATATGCCAGAGGGAAGGCGTCAGCCGAGAGCCAATCCCACAGTTCTGCTGCTGCAGCCTCCCCCAAGCAGGCCTCTGGGCCCTGGGCGACAAGGCTAGGAGGGGCACCGGCCAGACGGAGGGCACAAGCAGCAGCCTTTGTCCACTGTGACCCTGAGGAAAAGAAAGGCCTAAGGGGCTGTCTCCCTGACTTGAGGAGCTCTGCTACCCCTTGGCCAGGAGCCTGGACCCCCTCTCATGCCTCCATCCTCACATTGCCTGGCCAGAGCCCAAGGTCAAGATCCCTAGGAGTAAGGAGACCATAGGCACCTCCCCATGTCTGGGTAACACCCTGGTCTACACCTGCCTGTTTCTTGAAATCAGTTGCTAAATCCTGAGTCACGCTTTCCCAACCTCAGAAAGGGGACCTACCTACTGGAGGGCTTTTATGAGCCAGAGCCACCCAGACAGGAGGCAGAGAGAAAGGAGATTGGGGACACCTGGGGCTAGACCTGGACTGGACTACACTTCCCACCGGGCTGCTGCTGTGCAAGCTCCAGCTGCAAGACTGGCTGGGTCTCCTGCTTCGTGCATGCCTGGAGCTGCAGAAATGGGGATAGGGCAGAGCCAGAAACCAGGGCTGGAGATTCTGTCGCTCCTCTTGGAGATCTCAGGCAGGACAAGTCCAGTCACACCTCGGGGCTTCCACTTCCTTATTACAAATGGGGACAGGTCCAGCCCACTTTGCCAAGCTGTACCCTGGGGCACTGTGATGCTGACAGAGCTGGGGAAGACTAGAGAGTGGATACCATGAAGTGCTCAGCTCTACTCGGAGCTGTGCCCTACCTTGGAGCCAGAAGCCCAGGGGCAGGACCCAGCTCCTGACTCCCTTCACTGGCTCACATGGCCACCAGACCTTGGAACAAAACCTAAGGCCAACTGCAGAGCCAACTGAGGCCTTGTCTCCCTGACACAGGAACATGTGAGGGGTACCATGCGTGACTCAGTGTCTAAGACCACAGCAAAGGAAACACTCTCTTTTCCCAGTTCTTCTCGCACTTCACTTCTTCCCTCAGTGTTTTACTGTGAGGATGCTCAAGCATGTGGCAAAGATGGAGAAATGTAAGCAGAACATCCCTACACTCACTGCCTGTTTCCTCTCACTTTCTGACTGTGGTAAATACATAAAAATTTCCCTTTTAACCATTTCAAGTGTACACCTTAGCGACATAAGGGTATTCACAATGTGGTGAAGCCAAACCTCTACCCAGTTTCAAACATTTTCAAAAGGAGAATTACTAGGCAACCACTCTCCATTTCCCCCATCCTATCTTTTCTATCTCTCCAGGTATGCCTGTTCTGGACAATGCACACAAACAGAACCATGCAGCACACATGGCCTTTGCAGACTGGCTCCTTTCACTTAATGTCATGTTTCTAAGGTTTACATGTGTCGTGCCCATTCAGTGCTTCATTTTCATGGCTGAGTAATATTCCATTGGATGGATGATCACATTTTACTTATCCATTCATTAGTGGATGGACATGTGGGTGGTCTCCAACTTTTGGTATTGTTTTCATACTTTTATTTTTATTTATTTATTTTGGCAGTGCTGGGGTTTGAACTCAGAACCTCATGTTTGCTAGGCAGGTGCTCTACCACTTGAGCCATGTCCCCATCCCTTTTTGTGTTGGCTATGCCCAGGCCAGCCTGAACCACGCTTCTCTTCTTTGTGGTTTTCCACACAGCTGGGATGATAGGCATACGCCATTGTACTCAGCCACTGGCTGAGATAGGGACTCGTGAACTTTTTGCCTTCACGGGCCTTGGATTATGCCGTGATCCTCATGATATCTGTCCCCTGATTAGCTAGGATTATAGGCTTGAGCCATCCCGCCTGGCTGTCTTCTCACTTTTAAAATGAGTTTTTCAGGTCCTAGAAAAGTGTCCTGGCATGTCCCCCCAGAGCATTTGCAAGCCCCAGTTGCAGTCCCCAGAGGCCCCAAACTGAATGTTAATCCACTCTGTCATTCCATTAAGCAAAGTTCCGTACTAGATGGGTAGTGAAGCTCTATCTGCCCAGGGGCCCAAGACAGAGACCCAAGTGGCCTCAGTCTCCTCTGTCCCAAGGAGACCACAAGCTGAGCAGGACACACATGTGCCACCCCCATGCTCTCACTCTGAGAGCAGATGAACCTGGGATTCTGGTGCTACCTGGCGCCTCCTGGCTGCATGGCTAGGGAGTCACTCCTCTCTCTAGCTACAGCTTCTCCGTCTGTAAATGGGGGCAGTGCTCTCTACCTTATGGGATTGCTCCAGAGACGAAGACGGCCCTGCACAGTACAAGTCTCCAGGATGACCGAATCTCAACATGCACCCTCCCAGGTGGCTGCTGCTACCACCACTGCCCCAAGTGGCTACTGAATACTCAAATATGACTAGTGTGAGTGGGAAATGGAAACTTTCATTTTAATTTACAATTAAAACTAAACAGTCACATGGGGCCAGTGACCATCACCTGAACAGAGCAATGCTAAGGGTTGAGGAGATGGCCAATGTGGAAGGACACGTGGCCCAGTCAAAGTGCAGTTCCTGGGTCTTCATCCCTCCCCTTCCTCTCCCTACTTACCCCAGGTGTCTGAGCGGTGGGGCAGGCTTCTGTCTGCAGCTTGGCCAGAGGCCCCTCTAGAAGGACAGAAGGTGAGGGTGGGTGATGGGGCCCTCAGGGAACCAAATGGATGTCAGCTGGGGAGTAGGATCCTCAGACTCCATAATGGCAAGGGTGTTTGAACCACAGTCCCTTCTCTCTGTTCTGTTCTAGAACTCTGTCCTCTGATCTCCCCCAGCAACTCCTGAGTTCATCCCTGGAATGTGTGGGCAGGGACTGGAGGATTAGAATTCCCCCACCATCCCCAATGTGGTGGCAGAACCCCCCTTGGATACGTCACAGAGGGTCCTTGGTTTTGGGTGGGTCGGGTGCTCAGGGAGACTTCTCTCGTGCCACGGAGCTGCTCTCTGGTGTGGAGAGTCTCATCAAGTCCACAGCACACTTTGGCCTGGCCCAGCCTTCTTGCTCTGCAGATGCAGAAGTCCATGCTGCAAAAAGGAAGTGGCCTCTCTCGGCTCACCTGGCAGTGAGAAACAGAGCAGGTCTGAGCCTAGGCCCGGCCCCTACTGGTGTGCAGCTAATGTGAGCATGCACCTTCCTGGGGCTTCACCACTCAACCCTAAGCTGAGCAGACACAGCTGTGAGCCTCAAAGTCCAGACAGCAGGGACTGAAAAGGGAGCAAGCCATCCCCATCCCATCCCTAGTCATCCAAACCTCCCCACAAGTGGGGGGAGAAGTGATAGGGAGTGGTAGTAAAACTCCAGGTAAACAAGACAAATTTAAACAGTTATACACAAGGTACAGTCGGCCTTCACACCTGTGGTTTCCACATGCAAGGATTCAACCAACCACAGACTGAATATACTCAGGAAAACAAATAGTGTGTGTACCAAATGTGTACAGGCTTTTTTCTTGTCATCATTCCCTAAATAATACAGTATAACAACTACTTCCACACCATTTACATTATTGGGTATCTCAAGAGGTGATTTAGAATGTCTGAAAGGCTGGGCATAGTGGTAAATGCTTGTAATCCCAGCATTCGGGGTGCTGAGCTAGGAAGATTATGAGTCTACAAACAAACAAAAGTATATGGGAGGATGTTCACAAGTCAATTTTCTGTAAGGGACTATAGTGTAGCATTTTGGTATTCTGTGGAACCGATCCCTTGGATACTGGTACTGAACCAGGGAACACAGGCTATCCAGACCTGGGAGCTCCACTGAGGACAAGCCTGGCCCAACCCTGCAGAGAGTCTTTACTTGGCTCTGCCCACTCTCCCTCCCCCACCATCCTCAACAGACTCTCTTCAAACCTGTGGGCACAGCCTGCCCTGCTCTGCTCAAAGCTCCTGAGGAGCCTCTCTCTGTTATATTCAGAGGGAAGGCCAGAGGACCTGCCTTACCTTCTCTCCTGGGGCAGGCTCCTGTTGGCTTCTGCTGGAGCAAGCTTCTCACTCAGGCCTTCCTTGACCACTCTTACTTAAAACTTAATCCTGACCCTAACGCTGGCACCTCATGTTCTTCAGAGCATCAACCTTATCTAACACGCTATCTACTTTTCTTCTTAATTTTTATTTTTTAAATGATGGTAAAACACATTTGCCATCCCTATCTATCTTTGCCATCCTACTCAAGTGCTCAGATCAGTGGTATTAAGTATATTCACATTCCTATGCAGCCCTCACCCTACTTATACCACTTGTTCATCTTCCCAAACCAAATGGCACTATCAAACACTATCCCCCACCCCAGCCCTGGACCACTGTTCCACTTCCTGTCTCTACCGATCTGACTCCACTTGGCACCTCACAGTATAATCATGTGTGTAGAACCTTATGATATATGTTCTTCTATATCTGGCTTCTTTCATTTAGTGTACCTTACAGAGCAACTGTTTTGAATGAATGGGTGGATGAATGCATGGCACATGGATGAATGAATGGATGGAGGCATGAATGAATGTACAGATGAATGGGTGGATAGATGGATGAATGGGTGGATGGATGGATGGATGGATGGGCAGATAGATGGAGAATCTGTAGAAGTTAGCACCTCATGGGTCTGCAGAGGCATGAATGAATGTACAGATGAATGGATGAGCAGATGGATGAATGGGTGGATGGATGGATGAATGGATGGATGGATGGATGGGTGGGTGAATGGATGGCTGGGTGGATGGATGGATAGATGGATTAGAGGATGGATGGATAGATGGATGGGCAGATAGATGGAGAATCTGTAGAAGTTAGCACCTCATGGGTCTGAAGAGGCATGAATGAATGTACAGATGAATGGATGGGCAGATGGATGGATGGGTGGATGGATGGATAGATGGGTGGATGGATGGATAGATGGATGGGCAGATAGATAGATGGAGGCTCTGTAGAAGTCAGCACCTCATGGGTCTGCAGGCCCTATCCCCTTACACAGCCCCTTGCCTTGAAGTCCAGGTCCACCACCCCTGAGGGCACTATATTCAGCTTGGCAGGACCCCTCAATTGGTGGCAGGCTCATTAGTTGCTTTTGGGAATTCCTTTCAGATGTGGCACATGCAGGGAGAAATTTTTTAGGTAGATACAAGTCCCCAACCATGATATCACAATGTGCCCGGGAATGTTACAGGGCAGCAGCCACCAGTGCAGAGAGAGAGGCCAGGAAGTGCCCAGAGCATACAGATTCTGCCCATGGAGTCCAAGGCCAACACCCAAGTAGCAGCAGCCTAGGTAGGTGTTCAGGAACCTGGGGGCTTGCCCTGCAGCCCTGCTTTGGAGCTAGGCCCACAACCCTGGTGGGGCTTGCCTCTCACCTTCTCTACATCCTGCCTGGCTACTTATAGCAGTCCTCTCACTGAGTACTCCTTTACCCATTTTTCTGAGCTGGAAAAACTTGATAAATTGAAGTCAAGTGGACCCTACCTGGACCCCATCCAGTAAACCTGAAGGGGTAACAACACTAAGCCAGGCCTGCCTGTCACCCTATCCTGTGACAGGGATCCTCAGGGCCTGCTGAAAGTCATAGGTGACTTATACCCAGTCAGGCTTGAGGTGCCCCTGGGGAAGAGGTGTCCAAGGTGCAGCCAAGCACCAATGCAGATAGCAACTTGGAGTGCTGAAAGATGGTGACCCCAGAAAGGCCTAGGTTGCCCCAGAGCATCTCTCTGCTCCAGGAAAGACAGAAACATTGGGATGGTGGGAAAACGTCTGTACCTTTAAATTGTCTGGCCCACAGAGATGAAAAACATTTGCACACTGAAGCTGTTTGCATCTTTGGTTATTTTTAGGGTGAACCCAGTTGCCTCCCCTTGGAACCGGATAAAGCCCTGGAGGCACGTAGTCCTTTTTCCCAGATGGGGGTCCTGCTCCTGCTTCCCTGGGAATGAGGGCTTAGCATGGGCTCTCTGGGACCCCTCTTCACCAGCACCATGTGCACACTGTGCTCAGCTCAGGCTGGCGGGAAGGACTCATGGGCCTGGGAGCTGGGCAGGTCTGCTACTGACATGACATCCACCTCCCTGAGCCCAGAGAGCCCCTTCCCGCTCCCCACAGCAGGGTCGGAAGGGAAGAGGTGCTACCTGCTGCCTGGACCCGTGCCAGGCCCCACTGATGGAAATGTCTGGCTGACGTACTTCCAGAACAAGCAGCAATTAGAGATTTTCTCTTCCACTCCCCCTCCCCAAAACAGGAATAAATCAGTACTACCAATTTCCCAGCTAATGATTTCCTCCATTAAATTAAAAAGAAGAAAATGTTTTTAAATGGATTACCAGCCCTCTGCTTTCAAAGACCACAAGACCTGCCAACTCCTCTTAAGTCCGGATACATCAAAGCCCCTCAATTGATTTTTAATAAATAAAACAATCATAGTGTAGGAAGCACCACCCTGCCCCTCCCACCACCCCCATTCACAGCCACATAAGGGTCCACTTGGGGCTGCTTTGGGAAGTCGGCTAAATTGGGCCAAAGATAATTCCTGGCAGTCAGGGATCAAGATCCTTGATTGGAAAAGCAAGGCAGAGAGATGTAAGGCTCCTCAGCACAGCCTCCAGCATCCCAGGAAAGCTAAGAGTTGTGACCTGTACCATGGAGTATAAGATGTGGATCAGGGCCCTTGATTTCCAGGTGCGCCTACTGGGAAAATGTGAGCAGGTGAACCTGGGCGCTGAGGAGCCCAAGCAGGAACCATGTAAGGTATTGCCACCATGGTGCAGACAGCAAGACATGCCCTTCTTGTTGTCTGTCTCCTGCAGCACCTGGTGACAGAGCGCTGACACCCTGTTTGTTTAAAAATGTCTAACCCCAACAACACAGACAAACCCTGAAAACATGATGCTAGTAAAAGAAGTCAGACACAAAAAATCACGTATCCCATAAATTCATTCCTGTGAAATGTCCAGCATAGGCAGGTCCACACATATAGTGCGATAGAGGTCACAGGGATGAGGAGACAGGAGCTGATATTAAGTAGGCGCAGAGTTTCTGTTCAGAAGATGAGAAAGTTCTGGAAAGGAGAGGCTGACAATGCACACACAGCACAGTGAATGCACTTAACAATACTGACTTGGACAACTATAAACAACCAGCACAGTGGGTTCTATGTTATGTATATTTGTCACAATAAGAAAAATACAAGAGAACAGAGGTCCACATTCCAAATGCTATTTGAAGACACAGGGGTGGCTGGCTGTGGCAGGACCCTCTGCAGTCTGCCCCAGTTCCAGGCAGGCCTCACTGCTACAGTACAGCTCAGAAGCCCGCAGGTCCTTTCACATCACCTGAAAACCCAGGGACCTTCAGGGAAAGCCTCCTCATGTTAGCCAGTGTCACTGAGTCAGGACTCCCTGTCTCCCTAATGGCTGAGGCTTGCCAGATGCCAAAGTGAAGAAACAGGCTTCAAGGACCCCCGGGATGCCCTCTGTGGAAGGTACAGTGGGGCCTTTGCATTTGCCATGCCCCCTCCCTGGAATGCACTTCCCCAGATGTTACATAACTTGCTTTCCTATTTATTTAGGTTTGTACAGAGGGCTCCTCTCTGACCATCTACAGTCAGAAAGATGCAGGGACGGTCACTGGGCCAGGGAAGGGAGCCATAAGCATGAACAGGAAGCCAAGAGCTCTGCATGTCCATGAGAAGCCAGCCCCTGTGTACTTCACTTGTGGGAGGCTGGCAGGTCCTCCTCCATCATTTATCAGCTAGAGGCCCTTGGAAAGTTCCTTCATCACTCTAAGTTTCTGTCTTTTCTTCTAAAAAATGGATGGAAATACTACATGTCTCTTGGGCTTTTTTAAGGATGGCATAGATGACACACTTATAGTATTTAGCATATGGCTAGGACATGGTCAAATCAGTAAATAGGTAGGACAAATGGATTATGATTATAATCTCCCAATCATGGGGGAATGTTGCTCCTAAGAGGATCAGGACAGCCATCCTGGAAAGCTCAAAGAAGGCCATGATACAATACTAATCACTCAAGGCTGGCCAGAGGCAGAGGAAGGACCAGATCAAAACCACAACTACTGCTAGCAGCATGTAAATGAACTGGTTTAATCCTTTTGTCCCCATTTTGCATGTGACCAAACTGAAGTGCAGAAAGTTTAGTGATTTGCCCCTCAGTCACACAGCTAGGAGGTTGTGAAGTCCAGATTCAAACCTTGGTTGTCATGCTCCAGACCTGAACTGATCACCACTGTTCATAGGGTGTCTCAAGGGAAGTGAGGAAGGAGGAAGGAGGAGACAGGCATAGAGAGAGCCTCCAACAGGCAGAGGCAGGCCCCAGCTGCTTCCACAGCTCTGACACTGGGACTGCATGAGTCTCTGGAAGCCCAAGGGAAAGGTTCAGTGCAGTCCCTTGGGGAACCCCACAGGATGGCTGAGAGGCCTGGTGCATTTCAAGGGTCTCCAGGGTCAGGCCCAAGATTTTCGTACTTTGTTCCTCTGGCCCGGCTGTTTTGGACAGCACCCAAGTGTGCAATTAACTCCCTCAGAGCCAGGGCTGGGAGCTGGAGGGAAGGGATATCTTCACATTCTTGCTTGCGAGGGCTTCACCAGCCTCTTGGAGACCCAGGGACACCTGGGGCCCAAACCCTTCCAGGAGCTGAATCCCTCACACACAGGTGAGGGACTCCAGATGAAAGCTGCTTACAACCTGATCTGAAGGTACTGTGCTGCTCTCCAAGCAAGTTCTAGAAACACCTACAAGCCTCTTCGCTGCTGACTCTCAGCCCACTGCAACACAGAACTTCTAAGCAGGTCAAAGCAAGCATGTTAAAATGCAGAGGTAAAGGAGATGATGTCATTCTACCTCAAAAGCCTACCTTCAGACTTAGGATCAAGTCCAAGGTTTTCACCATGACCTATGTATGAGCACCCAAGACTGGGCCCTGACTCACCCTGCCATCGCCCATGGCCTCTCCTCCCAGGTTGTATCCCTGCTGTTTTTCAAACTTGCTAAGCACACTTCTGCCTTAGGCCTTTGCCCTACTGTTCCCTCTTTCCCAGATGTCACATGATTGCTTCTCAGGTGTCTGTGGTTTCCACAAAGAGTTCCTTTCCACTCACCCTACTTGACACCCACCACTCCTCTCTCTCCCCTCCTTGCCCTTGCTTATTTTTCTTCCTGGCATTTACATCACTGAAGAGTATTATTTTAGGAAGAGAGTTGAACCCCTAGTGCTTAAAACAATGCCTAACACAATGGCATTCAAAAACTCTGCTGACAGCTTTGGAAACAAGGTGGAAGGTGGTGATTCCAAATAGGATGAGGCAAGGGCAAGAGGGGCTTCTGTGGATTAGGGAAAGAAGACACAGAGAGCTTAGATAAACAAGCATGAAATAACTTAAATGGTCAGCAAAGATTTTCCCTGCCCCCCCAAAACACCAGGCCCAGCTAGTTTCATAGGTGACTCTAGCAAACCTTTAAGACATTAAGTGGGAAAGCTCACTTTGTTGAAGGGGGAGCGGGGACAGGCATGGCTTCATGAACAAGATGCCATTCAAGCAGGCCCCAAAGTAAAACTGGGCATGAACCATGCAGCAAAAACTCGGTATCCCCCAGGGAATCATGCGCTACGCCTCCTTTGTGCGAATGCTGCTTTCTTCAGAAATGCCCTTTCACCTTTGTGATCTGTACCCTCTTTCCCCTTGCCAGCCCTATCCATCATTCTGGTCATTAAAGCACACAGTGAGCATCCTGTGAATATCAGCTGCTATTGGACTCACTCGTTTATATCTCGATTCTCCTGCTCATTAACAACCAAGCTGGGAACTTCCTCTAATTCATTCTGATACCCCCACTGCCTGAAAACATAGCAGATATTCTAAAAATGGTTAAGGAAATGAACAACACGTACAAAAGGCCCAGAAGCAGCCACACATTTACTTAAGAGCTTTCAGGAACCACTGCTGTGGGTATGCAGACCAAGGCCTGCAGGCTGTATCTTTAGGCCCTGTAAGCTAAGGCAGCAAGGCCCTAGGGGAGCCAGGGCGCTGGAGTTTGCCTGTCTTAGGCTCCTACTGCAAGCAAAGAGTTGGTAAGCCAGCAGAAATTGTGCCTCCTCCCAAATAAGGCTGAGAGGGAGGCTCTAAAACTGCTCACTTTTCTACTTGTTTACTTCCCTATTATGCAGCTCAGTTACTGAGATCTTTCTTCCTACTAGTGGGGGATGGAGTCCTGTGGTGAGAAAAAAGGAATCAAGGCCTCATTACCTTGGGTGGTCCCTAAGGTTGAGTCAAGGGAAAGGGAGAAGAAAGTTGGGAGAGAAAGAGAAAACATTTTCCTTTCTACACTCATAAAAAAAGATATCCTGGACATCCCTGCTTTACCTGCAAACAAAGCCAGGGAAAGCCTAGGATCACTGCTGTACCAGGAGTCAATTGGGTCCTTCTCACCCTCATCCACCCATCCCTGAGTGGCTCTCAAATTCAGGCCACAGACCAATGGTTCCATGCAACAGGAAAGCAGGTAGGACCATCGGTGCTATGAATATGACAAACCACAGTTCTTGTGGAAAAGCCACACTGAAGACATCAAGACCTGCAAACTCGAGTCAGAGCCAACAAGTGGACATCTTTGCTACTGGTGGAAGTGGTGAGCTTTGCCCCAGGAACAAAGATTAATCAGTGGTGGAGCAGACAGGGAACTGATGTTTGGGAAGATCTGCATGAGTTATCTATGGCTGTGTAAAAAAAAAAAATCAGCTCCAAACGGTGGTTAAAACAACAAATGTTTATTACTTCACGCTGTTTCTGTAGATAAGTAAGCTGAGGTAGCGTGGTGGTGGTGGTTCTGGCTCAGGGTCCCTCATGGGGTCATGGACAAGATGTTGACCAGGTCTAGGGCTTTGGTCATCTGAAGGCTTTTTTTGGGATGGAGAGTCACTTGAAGTGATTATAGTTAGTGCAGGCTGTTGACTAGAGGTCCATCTCTGTTCTTCCCCACCTTTCCAGAGCTTTCCAGAGGGCTGCCTGAGTATCCTCACAAGATGGCAGCTCACTTCCCAGAATAAATGATTCAAGAGAAAGGGCAGCAGAAACCATGGTCTTTTTGTTTTTCTATTTTTATTTTTTGGTGGGACTGAGGTTTGAACTCAGGGTTTTGCACTTGCAAAGCAGGCACTCTACTGCATAAACCACACCTTCATTCCATTTTGCCCTGGTTATTTTGGAGATAGGGTCTTGTGAACTATTTGCCTGCACTGGCCTTGAACCATGGTTCTCACAGTCTTAGCCTCCAAGCAGCTAGGATTACAGGCATGAGGCACCTGGGTCTACAGTCTTTTTAAAATGGGTCTTGTCATTTCCAATGTCCTACAGTATCCACAGGATGGACCTACTCATGGTCATAAGGGTGTGACGATGAGGGAATCCTGGAGGCTGCCTGCCTAGACACACTGTGGTGCTCCTGACCCTAGATCGAGACCATCTCCAGGCAGCCCTTGAGGGAGGCATTTTATCTTATTTCACAGACCTAGATCTCAAGCTCTGAAAAGGTAATTGCCCCACTTCCTACCAGAGTTAGAAACCAGCCAGCACCTAGTCCTGCCTAGCTAGCTCTCCACGACAAGCCCCTGGGCAGCTCAGCCTCCAAAGAAAGCCAAAGGCCAGGCCAGCAATAGCTGGCCATGGTACCAAATCTCTTGGCACGTCCTCATCTGTAAACTGGTCAGTCAGAGCCCTGTCTTTATGGACTGCTTGTGAGAGGTGCAGCCTGTACAGGCAAACACTCAGCAAAGGCAGTAGATGCTCTAACAGGCTGGGAAATGCGTGTCTTGATTTGTCCATGATCCCACGGCCTGTGAGGTTCCTGCAGGTCCTGCTGACTGCAGCTTCCTTGGTAGATAGGATAACTGGTAGTGAGCTGAGTAATGAGGACATGGCTGTGGGTGCTGGGAAAAGGGAACGCAGTTGGTTACTTACACTGTAGCCCCTTGTTGCCAGAGCCAGGCCACCTGGCTGCAGGCAGCCTTACAGAAACAGCAAGGAGCATTTCATCTCACAGTCCTGGCCCCCTGGCCCCCTGCCAAGGTGCCTGGCTTTGCAGCAGGATCCCCATCCTGAAGCCACTTCACTAGAAAGCAAGGTGTGTAAGTGGGGCCTCAGATGCACCTCGTGGGGTGCATAATTTACAGCCGCTCCAAGGTACAGGACCCAGGTGAAAAAGACATCAGTCCCGCCAGCACAACCAAGGCTTATCAATTTCCCCACATCACTCTTAACACCACAGAAAGAGAGAAAGGAGTGATCAGTCCATGAAGCTAACTTACCCCCTCCCAGGTTCCTTGGTTCTCTCCCTGGTGGTTCCTCTTTCCCTACACAGACCCGGCCCACTGTGGGTAGGTCTAGAGTGTAGATGGAAATCAGCACATCATCTACCCTCAGGACCAACCACTCCGAGGCTCCAATGCAGAAAAGTGCCCCATGTGAAAAAGCAACAGCCAGGTGTGGTGGCCATGCCTGTAATCCTAGCACTGGGGAGGCTGAGACAGGAGGATCTTGAGTTCAAGGTCAGTCTGGATTACATAGCACCACCTTATCTCAAAGAAACAAACAAACAAACAAGCAACCAACCAACCAACCAACCAACCAAGTACTAGGGTCAGCTTTGTTGATAGTCTTAAAGAGATGGTGTCATTACAATCCTCAGGTGGGCCACACTGACTCACAAAGCCAGAGCCTTCCGGAAGTCTGGCTGTGAAGCCTCATCTCCACAAGCCTGATGTTTCTACACAGAAGATGGGCTTTTCCTTTGAATAAAGGGACTCTTTTCTCAAGAAAGCACTACCATACCATGTAGACAGAATTACTAGTCACTGTTAGAAAAGACAATCAAAGCAAGATTAAACTGCCCTTCCCTTATTCCCCAGGCTGCTATCACTCAGATTGGCTCTAATCTCCATTCCATTTCCAGATCTGCCTTCAAGTCTCCTCAAGGCCTCAGATCTGCTCCTCAAAGCAGGGCCTCTTCAAAGCAGAAACAGATGGAGGCTCTAGGGTTTCTGCCCCCCACTCCCTCTGCAGAGCTGTGTCAGCCTTGGCCAAGCTTTCTTACCCACCACTGGCTAGACCTTCCTGGGTCTGGGAAAGAGTAAAAAGAGCTGTCAGGAAGCCTAAAGGAGACCCTGTTCTGCCAGGTCTCAGCTCTTTCCTTCTCAAGTGACTCCTTAAAAAAGATATAAACATGGAAGGTGAAGATGGGAGGATCGAGATTTGAGGCCAGCCTGCACAAAAAGGTTAGTGAGGACCTACCTCAAAAATAAGCTGGGCTGGTGGTACACATCTGTAATCCCAGCTATGCAAGAGGCAGAAGTAGGATTGTGGTCTGAGGCTGGCTCTAGGCAAAAGTGAGACCCTATCTGAAAAAATAAACTAAAGCAAAAAGAGCTGGGGGGCATGGCCCAAGTGGTAGAGTGCTTGCACAAGGCTCTGAGTTCAAACCCAGGTACTGCCAAAAAAAAAAAAAAGAAAAGAAAGTCAACCTCTAGATGCCCTGGAACTTCTGATGTTTATATTCTCTGTTACATTATTCCCCCATTCTCCCACCAACTAGGAAGTGTGTCAAGATGTAAAGTTACCCTTTAAAAACACACTTGTCATCAAATGTGGCCTACCCACATGATGGAATGTGACTCAGCCATAAAAAGGAATGAAGTTCTGATGCACACTACAATGGGTATCAATTTGAAAACATCCCACTAAGAGATGTCAGACATAAAAGGTTGTAGGAATCCATTTGAATGAAATGTCCAGAATAGGCAAATCCATGAAGAGAGAAAGTAGATTAACGGTTGCCTAGGGCTGAGGATTTGAGGAAAATAGGGATCTGGGGATGTGGCTCACTGGTAGAGCACTTGCCTAGCATGTTTGAGGGCCTAGGTTCAATCCCTAGCACTGGAGAAAAAGAAAGAAAATAAGGAAGGAAGGGAGGAAGGGAGAAAATGAGAGAGGGAGAGAGAAAGAGAGAGAGAGAAGGGAAAAGAAAAGAAACAGGGAATAATGTCTTCGGGCATCTTTCTGGGGAAATGAAATGTTCTAAAATTGACAGTGTCGATGGTGCACAACTCTGAATATTTTTAAAAGCACTGAATCGAGCTCTCTAAATGAGTGGTCTTTATGGTATATGAACTATATCTCAATAAAGCTTATTTTAAAATGCAGGGAAAAAAAATCAACCCCAAACAAGCACCCATAAGCACTGTACAGCTGCTGAGGAAGGCTGTGGTACAATCCGTCTGCTCCTGTGTCCCTCCTTTCCTGTCACTCAGCAGGTAGCCCCACCACGGACACTGCTCATGCCCTTGTCTCTGAAGTACCAATTCAGGGCCAACCCTGGGTATGAGAATGGGGAAGACACAAGCTCCCCCAGAGTGACCCACAAGAAATCAGAAAGCCCAGTAGACAGGTCGTGGCCCAGGCAGAAATACCATCCAGACCCTTGACCCCTTCCATCCTGTGACAGAAAGCTGCAAAACACAGACATCTAGGTGGGTTGTGAGTGAACAGAGCTGACTGAAAGAGGGTGCATCTTATCTTTACAAAACAACAGCAATGACAAACACTGCTCTCCCACGCCCACCCCCCAGACAGACATGCCCCCAGTTATCCCTCCTTGTCAGGCCCAGCTGCATCCTGGCCCATCTTGCTGCCAACACCAGGCACTCAAGTCACACAGGTTGGAACAACTATTAGATGAGGCTAAAGTGGAGGTCAACAGGGCTTAGGGGAAGCTGCAGAATGATGCAAAGCCAGTGGGCCTGGGCAGGGCCAACCTGACAGCACCCTCTGAACTAGGCATTTTACCCAAACTGGACCCACTCCTGGGATCTGCCCCTCATTTCAGGGACAAAAATCAGGTTCCCAGGGAGAGTTACTGTGGGCTGGCCCACAATCATGGGATTCCCAGCATCTGTAAAACTGCTAGCCTGGCAAGCCAAGAGACTCATTTCAGAAAGTTTTTGTGTGTGTGTGTGTATGGTCTGGGTTTGAACTCAGGGTCTACACCTTGAGCCACTCCACCAGCCCATTTTTGTGATGGATTTTTTTTCAAGATGGGGGCTCATGAACTATTTCCCTAGGCTGGCTTCAAACCATAATCCTTCTGATCTCCGCTTACTGAGTAACTAAGATTATAGGTGTTAGCCACCAGTGCCCAGCATCATTTTCAGTTTTATTTGAGTTCACCAGGCTGACTGTAGACTTAGAGAAAGTGGCCTCAACTCAGTGACAGTTCTGTTAGGGAGATGGAATTGGAGTGGTACAAGGGGCCTAGAGCCCTGAGAACCAGTCCAGGTGCTCAGAGAGTTGAGGGGAGGCTTCCCAAAGGAGGTGACCCTGTTGACCCCAGAAAGGCCCCATGTTCTCACCTAGTGTGCCTGAAGAGGGGCCTAGCCAAGCAGGCCTGGAGCTCTGCTTACACTCCAGGCTTGAAATCTGGAGCCTCTGGCTCATTCACTGAAGTCTCTATCATTTGCTCTGGCCCAGGAAAGCTGGCTGAGTCCCCTGGGGATGTTATCTAAACAACTGCCTTCAACTCTAGCCCTTAAAGCCAGAAATTTGGGAAGCTGATAACTAGGAATTCTTTTCCCCCACAGCACCATAAATCATCACCCTCCTCTGCACAGCTGAGTCAAAGGCCAGCAGAAACTAAAGCTAGGCTCAGGTGGGGGTGGTGGGGGTTCTAAGGTCAGCCTTCACCTCCCAACAGTGGCTTCCAGACTGCAGAGGAGAGGGAAGGGAGTTGGCTATGGGATGGTGGCCTGCAAAGAAGGAAGCCAAATTTCATCCAGACCTGTCCTGAGCACCTAGGACAGGCTTGTCCTCCCTCCATCCCAGAGGAATGGAAAGGCCTTCCCAAAGCCTGGGACAAGATATTCAGGCCAAAGAAAGAAAGGAAAGAAGAAAGAAAGGTTCTCCAAAGTCTCCCCATCCTTCCGATGTCAGCACAAAATTAGTCCTCAGATACCTCAGAAGTGCCTGCTAAACGATGAGGAAGCTCAGCAATTCACCCAGTGCCTGGGAGTGCCAGCCTGGG
Organism: Castor canadensis; assembly: GCF_047511655.1. NCBI lineage: Eukaryota > Metazoa > Chordata > Mammalia > Rodentia > Castoridae > Castor > Castor canadensis. The sequence goes on from NC_133403.1 coordinate 41,207,600, forward strand.
CTGTGTGCAAACCGGCCTGGACAGATGAGAAAGCTGCCTGCAGTGACTTGTTCAAGACCATCTAGCTGGCCCCTAACCTCTGACCAGGTCCCTTCCCTTTGTCCCCAGTCACCCGTAACATTATAGAGGAGGGCAGCAGGATTGCTGCTTTGTGGAACAACAGAGCCCCAAGTAAACAAGGTACAGGGCCATGCAGGCACCAGTTCTGTTGATTTCCTGAGTCTTGGTTTCCCTCTCCGTGCCACCACCTCCTTCAAAGGTCAGCTAAATGCCCTAAGGCCACATGTAGTCACTGATCTGCTCTGTCTTGCTTCATCTGAACCTCTGCCAACCTGACGAGGACGGCACTTTACGATTCTCGTTTTGCAGTGTGCCTGGCAGAAGCTCAGAGAGACAATGCTAACTTGTCCAAGGCCACAGAGCTCAAATCCCTTAGATCATAAGATGTAGGACCTCTGTCCCTGCACTGACCTGCCTTCCAAGTCACAAAAGTGGGGCACATACATCAGCCCTGCTTGGCCAGAGGTATGAACAGAAAAACAGAATGAGGAAGCCAGGGTCCCCAGGAAGGACTACATACAAGTTCTAGCATGGTTTGGTGTCCATCAGCTAGGGCAGGTACAAGAAAACCTCTGGGAGTCCCCTAGGGCCAAGTGAATGTGGCTTCCTCATTCTGCTGTTCCTCTTAGGGAGAGAGGAGAACAGACACCACAGATACCGGGAGAAGGCCCAGGGGAAGCTTGGCATCGCTTTTGGTTTAAGGCAAGCTCTGTTAGGTCCCATGTATGGGGCTGGCACCATATCCCCTGTCCCCACTTTCCCGTGGCTCAGTTTCCACATCTGAGATTTAGAGGCCCAGGACTGAAGGGCCAGTAGGAGTCTCCGTCTTGGCATTCTCAGCCTAGAAACAGTGTGGCCTTGACGTCAGCCCTTCACAGACACCACCCTATCCCCAGGGCAAGAGGGCGGGCACCCAGTCACTCCTTTCTTCATTGTTTATCAGTCAGCACCTGCATAACCACACACATGAAAATATTTACACTACCAGACTAACTTTGGGACTCTTTGGTCCCTCGTGCAGACATATTTATCTGTCGGTCACACAATGTCTTTTCCCTTACTTCTCTTTGGAGGCTGGAGTTTCTGGCTCCTAGCACCAGGGTGAGAGGTTCAGGATGGCAGGCAAGGACCCAAGCCCCGGCCTTGGCCTGAGCAGCTGCTGGGGGAGCTTGGTGATAGTTGGGCTCAGCCCATGAGGATAGTCATCTCTGCCTCAGACCCGGTTACACAGGGCCATGCTTGCTGGACAAAATCACTCCCAACGAGAAGAGCTGAGCACATTAGAAGCACAGGCTCCTCGTCTGCCCTGCTAACGGCCACTAAGTATTGCCATCTTTAGAAATAATGGTCTCTTGGACACGCACCCACATATGTACATCCCGCTTTCACAGGCTCCATGAAAAGCAAACAAAAAAAAAAAAACCTTTCAGGTACTCAACAAAGCAAGATATCGTGATGCTGTCACTAGCCCGCCGTCCTCCCCCACGCCTCCAACCTGTCACCCACACAAAGTCAGATGAAGCTTCTCCTAATAAACACATCAGTGTGTGTCACTCCTCTGGATTCTAAGATAACATCCAAACTTTTTAACCCAGGCGCAAGGCCCACTGGCCCCTCCCTCAGCCAGCCTCCCCTAGGCTTCCACAGTCAGGAGCTCACCACACCTCCGCCTGCCTTGGTCCCTTGTACGGGTTGCTCCCTCTGTTCAGAAGGCCTTTCCTTACATCCACCTAATCCCACTGTGTTGAAAGAACTTGGCATTCTCAAGGGTCCAGTTCATATATCAGCACCTCAGGAGCACCCTTCCCCCTTAGGTATCACCAATGCCTGGGGCTCTGCCCCCTCATGAGCTCCTTGAAACCAGAGACCCAACCTGGTTCATCCTGGCAGCTCTGTGAGTTCAGAAGAACATGTCCATATCAAGAGGCCCACTCAAGAGGCCAAAGTGGCCCTGTGGACAAAGAGTGCCCTCTTTGTCCCCTGAAGCCCTAAAGCACAGGGAGTACATGGTGAGGCACAGAGCACTCCCACACCAGGGCAGCTGCTCCCCTTCAGCAGTCATGAAGCACACTGGGGGTGCTTATTCACGAGATATTAATATATACCACTTATCACCAGGCCCTGCTGTACTCTCCAGAGCCCAGCCCTTGTTAAATTAGAGTGCAGAGGGGACAGGCTCACAGGATGCCACTTTCCAAATCTGGTGACTGCACAGAGATGGCATTTTATTCCCAGTGAGTTTCCAGGATCTTTGCCAGCTTACCAACTTCTATCCTTTTCCACGAAAAGTATCTCTTGAGCATAGTTCTGCTCTCTTCCAGCGCAGCCCCAGGTATCTGCTTCTAGTCAGGAGAAGGTGGAGAGAAGATGGGAAGAGGAGGCAGGAGGGGAGGAAGGTGGAGGCATGCATGAAGAAGGGGCAGGGAGGCAGAAACATCTGGGATTCCTGCCCCTGTGGCTAGCCCAAACAAGGGCTACCAGGAGAGCTGAGGATTGGCAATGATGACTGACCGGGAGCCAGAAGATAAACAAAGATGTGTTCTTGCAAAGAGTATGGATCAAGGCAGCACAGAAGCAGAAAAAAAACCAAACCAAAACACACCAGCATGAGGCATATGACAGCTTCCAGCAGGACTCCAGCCCAAGACCTTAGTATTCCGGAGGTCCAACCCGGCCCCTACCTGGCCCCTCTGCAACAAAGAAGCTGTGAGGACTGACTGGAGTAGGGCTACCATTCTCAGCACAACACACTTTCCATGCCATATGACTGTCCCCAGCACCCTCCTGCTGGGATACTCCACTATGTTCCCTCTATAAGTGGTTACACAGTGCTAAGGGGGAAGACTCGCAGCAGCCTGACCTGCTGTCCAAACTTTCCACCAGACAGCACCTCCCTCCCTCTCTTCAGCAGACCTTCCCGTGTCCCCTCCCCCTCCCCCGGCCAACCCCACAGGCACAAGTGCACTAGGGCAGGGACTTGGTGAATAAAGCATGTCTTCCGACAGCATGCACGCACCACACACGCACTCTGGCCTGGCAGCAGCAGCATGACTGGGGAGGTATTCCAGCAGACTTATTTATAGCCGAGCCCCGTCCACGCTCCCCAGTGCTGCCTGCCTGCCACTGGGGCTTTTCAATTTGTGTCTATATTTATCACTTGAAGCTGTTGGGATAATGGCAAGGCCAGAAATAGCCTTGAAGACATTCACGTGAAGCTGATGGGCAGGTCCCCAGCTCCCAGGCTGACCTCGCCTGGACATCTGGCAGTGGGGAATGGGGAACAGCTGGACAGAGCCAGGGAGGCGGCTGTAGCCAGATGGGAACAACATAATCCTTCTTTCCCCACTGGCCTCGGCCCTCTGTAGTGAGGCAGGGGACACATCCAAAAATGATACATCACAGCTGCCAAGCCAAGGGGAGAGCAGAAATGACATGGTTTCCTGATGTCAGTGTTATAATCAGAGCAAAGTGTCCAGCTCAAGGAAGGAGAGGAGAATCAGAGGCAGCAGGCCCAGGCTCAGTGAAAGCAGGTCATTGCTAACCTGGGGTTGCAGGGAGCTGCCCTCTTGCCCTGTCCCTTGCACTGGACTTGGTGCTGTCTGGCAGCAGGACAGCAGACCCCGTTTCCTGCTCACCTGACCACTTCCTACTTCAGGGTAGGAAGATACAGATAGTCCAGCTGACCAGAGAAGAAAATGAGGATAGCTGGAGCACTGAGAACCCCTGTTCCTTTTTCAGCCTCAGCTTCCACCTGCAGAAGTACAGCTGACAAATATACTGACAACCTCCCAGTAGGCAAGGGAGCAGTAAAGGACTCGCTGCGGAGTCAGAACAAGCCCCTTAGCATTGGCTGTATCACCCATGGTATGCGGGTGAGGGCTCAGTGTTCCGGAGCCTTACTGTCCTGATCCCAAAGTGGAAAGGCTGGCATCCCCATCCAGGGATCCTTCTCTGTCTCTCTCCTAAAGTTTGAACTCAGGGCAGTGGGCTTGCTAGGCAGGTGCTCTACCCCTTGAGTCCCATCCTCAGTCCAAATGGCTCCGCCCCTCCTCTAAGAGACTTTCCCCATCAGCTGTTAGTGGCTGCCATCTCTCTGCTCCAGCTATACTACGTGCCTCCCTAGTCACCTAACAGGAATGCTGATTTGCATGTCCCCCATCCCAGAGGGCAAGTTCTTCCCCAATGGATTCAGTAAACATTTGCTAGGTGAGGACATGAACTAATTACATCCTCCATGCTTAACCAGAGCTGTTGTTTTTTGCAAAATAAAGAGTTCAGCCTCATACCTGGACTCCTTAGCATGATGGGGCAAAAAGCAGACCTGGGTGCTCTTGGACTCTTCCTCACTGTATTCCTCAGAGACACCTGGTGCTGCCAGGTTGGGAGGGAGCTGCTCTACTGGTCTTTGCCAGCATGAAAAGCAGGCGGCCTTCCTGCCAGGGTACTTGGGCCATGCCTGAAGCTCTGGGGCTTCACAGCAGGGTTTCTACTGCTAAGTGGTGCTCTGTGAGCTCCTGGGCAGGATGCTATCTCCTTTCAAGTGGCCCATCAAGAGCAGAAGCCAGGTATGAAGCAAAACAGCAGCTGTGGGCTGCAACTTCTGAATGACCCAGTGTCTCCTGACTGGTGCCAGTGCTCACCCTGGGCTTGGATTTGGGTACCTCTCGACAGTAGTTGTTCCAGGGCCCACTCCAACCTTACAGATCCTCACAGCTGCTGTTACCCCAAGCAGCCCTTCCAGGTGGGAGAGACCCACAAGTGTGTGAGGCTCCATCAGCCTGAAGGCTTCACCTCAGGGGCAATCAGAAAAAAAGAGTGACAGAGAAGGCAGGGCCCGGGGAACAATGCTGGTAGCTAACATGATCAGCCTTGTCCTGGGACTCCACAGATTCGCACTCATTCAGTCCTTAGGAAGAACTTGAAATAAGTCCTGATGTTGCCCCATTCATGGACAGGGAAAGTGAGGCACACTGAGGGGCCCTGCCCAAGATGCCCCAGGCAGTTTGGCTCGAGGGTCTGCATTAACCAGCACACTGTATAAAGGAAGGTTTCTTTACTGAGCACCTGTTAAGTGCCTGGCATTGTGCATGAGTGTATTGTGTGTGGGGTTTTTTTTTTTTTCATTTTTCTTTTATTATTCATATGTGCATACAAGGCTTGGTTCATTTCTCCCCCCTGCCCCCACCCCCTCCCTTACCACCCACTCCGTCCCCTCCCTCTCCCCCCCACCAATACCCAGCAGAAACTATTTTGCCCTTATTTCTAACTTTGTTGTAGAGAGAGTATAAGCAATAATAGGAAGGAACAAGGGTTTTTGCTGGTTGAGATAAGGATAGCTATACAGGGCATTGACTCACATTGATTTCCTGTGCGTGGGTGTTACCTTCTAGGTTAATTCTTTTTGATCTAACCTTTTCTCTAGTACCTGGTCCCCTTTTCCTATTGGCCTCAGTTGCTTTAAGGTATCTGCTTTAGTTTCTCTGCGTCAAGGGCAACAAATGCTAGCTAGTTTTTTAGGTGTCTTACCTATCCTCACCCCTCCCTTGTGTGCTCTCGCTTTTATCATGTGCTCATAGTCCAATCTAGGGGGGTTCTTATTGCCTGTCTTTCTCTTAGTCCAAAGAAAATGTACCTGTAACCTCAGATGTGCCCTAGGGTGGGTATCAGGCATCCTAAGCCAATCTGAGATACCATCTCTGCACCTCCATCTCATCTCACTCTACCTGGCTTGTCCTGCTTTAATGGACTTCTCCACAGTGGAGACCAGGGAGTGACTTGGCCCCATGTACTGGGTGCATTGCCCTCTGAGTGACAAATGGAGGGAGGGCAGCGCTTGACTGAAGAAGAGAGAGGCAGAGGACAGCTTAGCACAGGGACAGTAAGCGGTCATTTTCCTAAGACACTCAAAACATAGCCCTTGTTTCTTTTACCTCCAGCACATAGTGCAGTTCAGGCACACAGAGGGTACTTAATATATGCTAGTCCAAAGATCACCCTGCCAACACTGCTCCTCCTGCCCATGAACCCACTTGCTCCCAGGTAAGCAGCAGCAACCTTTTCTTAAGGGAGATAGAAGCCAGGGAGTCCTGAAGCCACAATGTGATAGCACAGCCTGGGTGCTGCACCCAGCCTCAGGGGTCCCAGGCAGCCTCAGGGTTCTAAAGCATAGGTGTACACCTAAGATCAATTTGTGCTAGGACACCACGGCCCAGTGCAAGAGGCAGCTGAGCAGAGGGGCTGGAGTGCTTGGGGAGGATGGGGGTTAAAGGAGATGTGTCTTCGCTGCTCTGATTTCCTTAAGGACAGCAAGCTTGTCTATAGTTATTTTTCCCCCCACTAAGACAGGATCTCTCTATGCAGCTCAGACTGGCTTCAGACTCACAATCTCTCTGCCTCTGCCTCCCAAGTGCTGGGATTGCAGATATGGGCCACTAAGCCTGGATTTTAAGTTACTTCATAAGGGCAGGGAGTTTGTCTCTCATTTCTTTGCTGTCCCCACCCCACACTTCCTCTAGCCTCAAGAAGGTTCCAGCAACTGGCTTTCTGAAAAGACAAGGGACTTGCCAAACACTGAGCCTAGCCAGGGCACCCTGCTTCCAGTGCCCAACCCTGCTTGGTCCATCTCTGGTATCTCATTCTTAGTCATGTCCCTTGATCACCTGTGACTGCCTGGGCACTCACTAGAGCAAAAGGCAGTTGCTGGAGGTGGCCCATAAATCAATCAGTGGCAGCAATTCTCAAGTTGTCATTCCTCAAGAGTACATTTATTATGATGGGAACAGATGACTTAAATGGCTGAAAGAAAAATCAAACTGGATTTTTGCTCCCCCTTTGGCCTATAGATTCAACTTCTCTCAACAGAGCAAAAGCAAAATCTTTCTCCACCTTCCCCAGGCAACCCTTGTGCTAAAGATGAAACCCAAGTCCTCCCCTCTCCAGCTCAAAACTGCAAAGGCCTCCTCCTCTACTCCCCTGGCCACAAGGCACTGTAAAGCCTGTCATGGAGTAGCCTTGCAAGCCAAAAAAACAGCGACCAGCACATATTCTCCTTCCAAAGAAGCACCCATGAAATACAGTGGTCTTCTCAGCAATAGTGATGGAGCCAAGTGCACAGCAGGTCCTCGTGGTTTAAGGAACACCTGTTCTCAGTGATGCAGCTAAAGGGCAGTAAGGTTCTGGCCTCCATTGGCCTTCTGTGCCCCCTTTATTACAAGAGATGAAATCACAGATTGAAACAGACCATGTGGTAGATGGCTTGTGTTCAGTGGGGCAGCTGGTAGCTGCAGAGGCTGTTTAGTGCCTGACTTTATATCCATGATCCCTTGACCTTAGCCAGTTCCCTGAATGTGCCTCAAACAAGGCTTTTTGACCTCCACCATGGGCTTATCCTGAACTGTCAGCTCCTTGAAGGCAGGAATGCCTTGCTATTCTCTGGCCTTGAGTTTAGTTAGCAGAAACTCAATAAAAGCTGAATGAAGAGTTCATGGGAAGCCACACACTGGTGGCTCATGCCTGCAATCCCCGCTACCCAGGAGGCAGAGATCAGGAGGATTGACGTTCAAAGCCAGCTGGGCTGATAGTTGATGAAATCATATCTCAAAAAAAAAAAAAAATCACAAAAAAAAAAAGGGCTGGTGAAGTGACTGAAGATGTAGGTCCTGAGTTCAAACCCCACTACAGTAAAAAAAAAAAAAAAAACAGAGTTCATGGGAGCTTTGGCTTTGACCTGCCCAAGGTTCCAAACATCATCAAGACTGCAGCCCAGCCAGGTGCCAGTTGGCCCACACCTATCATCCTAGATACTCAGGAGGTAGAGATAAGGAGGATGGTGGTTCAAAGCCAGCCCAGGCAAATAGTTCAAGAGACCCTATCTCAAAAAAGCCCATCACAAAAAAGGGCTGGCAGAGTGGCTCAAGGTGTAGGCCCTGAGTTCAAGCCTCAGTACCGAAAAAAAAAAAAAGACTGCAGTCCAACTAAAGTCAAAACTTAGGACAGGGCTGGCAGAGTGGTTCACATGAGGCCCTGAGTTCAAACCCCAGTGCTGCCAAGCAAAACAAAACAAAACAAACCTTAGGTCAGGTGGTCATGGGATGCCTGTAATCCCAGCTACTCAGGAGGCACACACAGTAGGATCTCAGACTGATGCCAGTCCCAGAGAAAAGGGAAACCCTATCTGAAAAATAATCTAAAGCAAAAAAGGTTAGGGGTATAGCTCAAGTGGTAGAGCAGCTGCTTAGTGAGTGCCAGGTCCTGAGTTCAAACTCCAGTACTGCCACAAAAAAAAACAAAACAAAACAAAGCAAAAAAAAACAAAAACCCTTAGGTCATGGCCTAGACATTGCTGCTAAAAGCCCAGAACACTAAGAATCCTCAGAAGACTAAGCCTCAGATTTCTGCCTGTCAGTGAAGCCCACCACCCTGGGTGCTACTGGCACTGCCAGGATCCCATAGCTCAACTGCAGGGGCTTGTTTGGCCCTTCTTCCTGTGCCCTCAAACCTGCACAGCCCTACTCCCAAGAGGAGTTTTACAGTTCAACTGCAAAAACATTTGGCTTGGATTCCAGAGGCACAAATCTTGGCTCTACCACTAACCAGCTTGTCATGTTGCTTTGGACAAGTAACTTGCTTTACTGGGCCTCAGTTTCCCCACAGCTTACACACACACAAAAATCAGACAAGATTTCTTAGATCCTCCGAGTCCAGAGAGCATTCTTTTAAACAGAGACCAGCCAATGCGCTAGGAGACCTTCAAGCTCTACCTTTATTGCCCACCTGGAGCTCAATACCCTCCCCATCCCTGTTCCCTGGCAGCCTTCCTGGTTCAAGTACCCCTAGTGCAATTGAACCCCATGCTCTCCCTGCTTCCTTCCTCCATCCTAGCCAGTCTGTGCTCAACACAGTAGCCACAAGCCAAATCCTTGTCCTGTACTACTCAAAAGTTTCAGTAGCTTCACACCCTGTAGCTATAAGGCTCTGTTCCACCCAGGCTTTACCCTGCTGAGCTCACCCATCTCCTGCCTTGTCTCCTGTGACTCTTCCTCTCATTCACACTCTCCAGCTTCTTGAACATCCTTAACAACTTTGCTACAGTTTGGTTCAAGTTTATCCCCAGCCCTTGGTGCTATTAGAAGATAGCAGAAACCTTCTAAGAGATAGGGACAGTGAGAGATCTGAGATCACTGGGTATGTGCCCTTGAAGAGGATAAGGGGACTTAGTTCTTTTCTCTTTTTCTCTCTTTTGTTCCTGGCCAAGAGGTGAACAGCTTTGCTCTGTCACATTCTCCCACCATGATGTGCTTCCTTGCTATGGACCTAAAAGCAACAGATCATGGAATAAAACCTGTAAATATATTTTTTTCTCTTTATAAGTTGTTTGTCTCAGGTATTTGTTACTGTAAAGGAAAGCTGACTAACATAAAGCTCCTGACTTTTGCACAGGATGTCTCCACTGCCTGCATTAGATAGTCATTCCTCTGTATCTTCAGGTTTCACATTCATTGATTCAATCAACCACAGATCAAATATATTTGGAAAAATATTTGCAAATTTTACATCAAGAACTTGAACAGCCTTGGATTTTGGTGTCTGCAAGGGGTCCTGGAACCAATCCCATGGATATCAAGAGCCAACTGCACTGACACATCTTACTGCCTCTTTGTTCATTATTTGTCTATTGCACTAAAATATAAACCCCAGGAGGGTCAGAACTGTTTAGTGATTTATCACACTCTTGGATCCACTGTGGGGCTGCTCATACCACTCAAATGAACTGTCTGGAGCTACATAACCCTCCAGCTTGAATGTATCCTCTCAGGAATTCCTCCAAGAATTCCTAGTTCTGGACACTATCTCCGGGAATAAACACGGTTCACGTCTCAGGAAGTATGTGAAGGAACAAAGCAAGGAAATGACACAGGAATGGATCCAGAAAGCCCCTCCTGATGGCACCTGGCTATAGGAGTTACGAGGGGCCAGTTCACAAGCAAAGGCTTGCAGGTGTCTCCTAGCCAGGCATGATCAGGTCACAAATACAGGCTCCTTGAGCACACCCAGCACCCATCATGGGAAAGCACAGGAAAGAAAGGAAACAGAGGCCTCCTTATGAGAGCCAGGAGAATGTAGCCTGGAGGAGGAGGGAAAACAAAGGTGGAGAGAAAGGGTTTCCTGTGGAGACCCTGCAGCCCAGCTCAGCTCCAGAGGAGCACTCCCCTCTTGTTGGCTTGGGCTGCTTAGGCTTCACAGCTGGCCCTGCATGCCCTGGAGTGCTCCATCCCAGCACTCTCAGGCCCATACCTCTCAAAGTATGGCATATCTGGGCGTACCTCAAGTGACAGCAAGTAGTGGCCAGAAGCACAAGCCAGATTCTGCCACCTGGTTGGAAACAGAACATTCTTAGAAGGACGTAGCCCACCTAAGCCAACAGAGCAAAGGGCAGCTCTGGGGAACAGGACAGGCAGAGTGAAAAGGCCAGCCCTGGGGGCATACATCAGAGGAGGGGAGCGCTGAGAGCAAGGACCAGAGAGTTCTGGCTGGAGCCAGGTCCTGAGCAATGCTGGGTACAACTCAAAGTAGTCCATCAGACCACAAACATGTAGATGGGAGAGGACAGCAGGGGCAAGGTGACAGAGCTGCCCTGGGCATGACCCAGAGCCATCAAGCCTTGCCCACCTCTCTCGCCAGCACTGTGGCAACAGCAAAGAGTTCAGTACAAGTTCCCTGCCCTCACGGACCTCAGAGCAGTGTCTTTGCTCCGTGGCATATCACGTAGACCTCTCTGTCCCCTGGTCTCCCCCTGGTCTGGCACATGTGGCCTAGACCCAATGGAATGGGCTGTCCCCAGGGAGGGAGGGTAAAGCAGCACCTGTGTCCTGCTTCAGGCCAGGGCCAGGCAAAGGAAAAGAGGCCAGCATGGGGAGGTGGGTACCACCAAAGGGAATCTGTGTCTATTGCCGCTATGTTTTGAGGCCCTGCCCATGTCATTAGCTATCTCCCTCCTCAACAGTGACCTTGCAGGCTTGTCATGGAGACAATGGCAGGAGGTGTCCTTCCTGGTGAGCCCAGGAAGGAAGCCATGGCCTGGGCCAGGAGACCCTCCCTACTGTTCTCCTACCCCCAAGGATGCTGAAGTGAGAGCAAGGCCAGGAGCCCCGCTCACCTACTCAAAATGGTAAACGTCTTCAATTTTGAAGGGGACATGGAGGGCAAATGCTCTCCCCAAATTGGATCCCCTCTTAGAGGCAGACCTTCTTTGCAATCAGAAGAGGCCAGCTTGTGCTAAGAAAATCCAGCTGCCCCTACCCCCCACCCCTTTCTGGAAGGAAGGGCTCTGAGATCCTTTGGAGCTTCTCTAAAAATAAACCCTGTTACTTGGGCCCTTTCCTTCCTCAGCCCCCCTCTGAGGAGAGGATAGGGAACATTCACGTTCTCAGCATCACCCTTCACCCTCCTTTCTGCCCAGAGTTCAGCACTCTCTAAGTCCATCACAGAGACAAAGTCCTAGGGTAGCTCAGGGGCCTGAGGGGTGAACCTGATTGTCCCCACTTGGCCTGTTATATTCTGGGTCTGGGAGACTTTATAAGATAAGAAGGTGTTTGTGAGGACTGAGGGAAGGAATGGAGGTCCACAGTCTCCCCCATTAAAGGGTTCCCAGGCTGATGGCATACACAGACACTGAACTATTTGAGGGCATATAATGCCAAGAACCCTCAGGAAGGAATGACAGGCCAATGTAGATCTGGGGCTTACAAAGAGCTTTAGAGAAGACAAGGTATTTGAAATGGACTGGGAAGGGGAGACAGGAATCTGACAGACAGGGCCTGGGAGGGAATTTCAGGACAATGGAATAGTATAAGCAAAGTGCAGAGTACACTAGGGCACAAACTCTGCTCACATGGAGACTTTTTTTTTTTTTTTTTTTTTGTGATACTGGGGTTTGAACTTACGGCCTCACCGTTTACTAGGCAGGCACTCTACCACTTGAGCCACTCCACCAGCCTCACATGGAGACTTCTGTCTGAGCTCACAGCTGCCAGGGGGCACCTGGAATGGTACCTAGTACATATTAAATACCCAATAAATACTTTCTGGATAAGTAACTGAGCAGAGAAATCCCTGTGGACATTCTGGGTCCCAGCCAGTACCTTCAGGTGAGGTGGACTGTGATGTCTCTGCAAACCCACTGATCTCTGGGATGCAGTTACTACTCAGAAAAAACAAAAACAAACAAACAAACAAAAAATCCCTTTCCTATAAAAAAGGAAACAGGAAGCAAGCTGCTGGGTCAGGGTCTCTCAGAACACCAATAGGCAATGTCAGAGCTCAGGCTATGTGGGGCAAAGCTCTCTCTGGGCCCTTGCCTCAAGCAAGAGGCAAAGTCCACCAGCACGTGGAAAACCATGGGGCTCCAACCCAGCAGAACCCAAGTGACCACAGGAGAAGCTGAGAGTTAGGGCTGGGTTACAATACCACTCTCTTTACACCCAACTCCTGAAGCTGAGACACCTTGAAAAGTGAATTAAAACAAAAACACAACACAGCACTCTCTCCTTTGCACTTGGAGGCCTTTTCACAGCAAGTAAAGAAAAAGAACAATTAAGAAGAAAACAGTCCATGGTGGCAGCCTGGAAGCACAGAAGTGAGAGGAGCATACTTGCCAAGCCAGAGGCAGCCCAAGAAGCTCTGTGCCCTGCTCAAGCTCCCCAACCAGGAAAGGGGCCCAGGACGGGCAGCAAGTCTGGGTGGAGTCTGGGCTGAAATCAGCGGCCTTGTGAGTTACAGTCTCCATCTGGAAAACTGGGCCAAGAGCTTTTGAGTCTAGATTCAGGGTTCAATCTCAATCCTACTGGTGACTAGCTGTATGACCGTGAGCCCAACATCTACTATCTCTGAGCCTCAGCTTCGGCTCCCTTGTGTGAAATGGGATCCCAACAGCCACTGTTGGGCTGCTGTGGGATCCAGCAGAGATGGTACATTCAAAGGCCACAACCCAGCCCCCAAACAGCAGATAACGTGGGTACTAAACCTCCCTCCCCTCCATTCTTCACCTTCCCTCAAAGGAATACCCAGTTTCTGAGCCTCCAAAGCTTCAACTAGTTGATGAGTACCAGGGAGCAGGGTGCCTGAGAACTTAAAGAAAGAGAAAATCACTTCGCCTCCTGTCCTACCTGCCACAGACCCTGTCATGAAAAACAGGGGACAGGGTGAGACCCTGCATATGAAATGAAATGAATAAGGAACTAAGAAGCCCTGGGGCTCCTATGTTGGCTGTGGAAGGTGGGAGGCACCCAGCACTGGACCATTCAATTCCTGGACCTGAAGTGGCTATCTTCTCAGCTCTTGCTGTGGGAGTGAGTATGCCCAGAGGGAAAGGCCTAAGAAAACACACACAGGTAGGTTTCTGGGCCACTGTCATGGCTTGTAGGCAACAGAGTGAGAAAGCAGCCCAGCCTCTGTATATTGCCAAGGCTAGAGAGTGGGAAAATCCTGGACTTCCCAGGCCAGAAGAAGCTACTGTCTTCAAGTCAAAACTGCCTGCCCCATCCCAGGTCCTGTCCTGTGTCCTGGGTGAGGAGGCCAGGCTGAGCCACGAAACCATGCCCTAGGCTCTGTAAGCAGGAGAACAGCAGCTGCAGAAGCCTCCAGGCCCAGTCTGAGGGGTTGTATTGAGTTTGGAATCTCAAGGTATGCTCGGGCAAACTCCAATCCTTCTTATTGAGTGAAGCTAAGTCAATATTTGCAAGGAGCATAATCAATAAACACAGTCTACCCCACGGCAATCCAGTAGTCAGGTTTTTAGGGAAGAAGGAAATGGCGAAGTCTCTGCACCCCCAAATTCCAGAGGCACTCGGAGGTAGAGTCACTGTGCAAGTGGTTGGGCCTTACCTGTGGGTCTGAGCAGCTCAGGTTGATGTCTCTGCCACAGGGAGGGACGGATCAGCAGGCCCATAGAATGGTGTTGGGGACCAGGACACATGTACCAGCATCCTGCAGGGACAAACCCAGTGGGAAAGCTGATGAGATACCTGGACTCCCCTGTCCTCTACCCCAATGGGACAAGAAGGGGGAATGCAGGTGTCTGACAGAGGGTTTCTCCATTTCAAAAAGGGGCCCCCGTCGAGGATGCATTGAAGGAGCGAGTGTCTAACTAATAATGGTGACAGATGTGCCAACACTGCTCAGGACCCACTGCTTAGGAAAACTGTACAGTGAGCCAGAAGTGATGGCTCCAACACACATAGGTGCCTTGTTCTCACAGAGGCTCAGCCTGAGGTCTTGGACTCCAGCCTGAGGGTTGATGGGGGCTGGACTAGACAAAGTAGGAAGGAGGAAGGAGACACTCAGCCCAACGGTCCTGAGTTAGAAGATGCCGGTGACTTCCAGCTTTCCCAGAAAGCCCCTCCAGTTGGACAGCATGGGATCAGACAACCACCTCTGCCAATTCCCAGGGACCAGAGCTGAGCGCACAAAACAAAATGAGAAAGACGGAGAAATGGATTTTTAGGGAATCTAGGGTCAAACTGGCCTCACAGACAACAGAATATTCATAGGCATCACTGAAGCCACCACATACCCCAGGGGACTGAGACACCCCCAGGTCCCTAACACAGCTCAACACACAACCTTGTTTGCCTGGCACATTTATGAATCCCTTTACCTATGCCCGGGAACAGACAGCAGCCTAGAGACCCTCCAAAGACCATGACCAGAAGGCAGCTCCCTGCAGGTGGCAGACGTTGGAGTTGTCCCAGGAACCAATGGCCAAGTCCAGGACAACCCTACTTCAAGGGATGAGGCCAGGCACCAGGACTCCTAAGGCAGTCTACAGCCCTAAAGGGTGAGTGGTCTTGATAGAGGTAAGAGTAAAACCTGAGGGGAATTTAACGGAGATTCGGGATGACAAAGCGATCAACTGCCAGTGAGCAGCACAGACAGCAAGAGCCAGAGGAGGAAGAGAGGGAAATTGGGGAGGTGCAAAGAGAACTAGAGATGCACAGCAGTGGGAGGTATGGCTGCAGGTAACAGCGGCGCTTCACATGCCACCCCCATGTTGCATGTCCTACACTCCCAGGAAGCCACAGCAAGGGGAGCAACCAACTTTTGGAGGCTAGCTTTCAGGGCCCCAGGCTCCTTGGCCATCCTGCCTCTGCCACTCACCTTTGTGGCCACACAGACACAACCAAGTACATGCTCCACTCCTGGAAAACAGAACATCCCAGGTTTCCACTGCCCGGTGGGTGCAGCTCCCCAGGCCTTCCAGCCTCTCTCCTCTGCCTGTCACCGAGTATCATAGCCTCTGCATCTACTTCTCAGATTTCCCCAACACACCTCCTGACAACAAGGTCAGTGTTAAGTCTCTCCATTTTGGAGTAAGGAAACCCATGAAGGGATTGGGGATCTGTCATTAACGCCTGGTCAACAGTGAGCCCCCTCCATTTCAGACTCTTCCCTGTGGGTGAAAAGGTCAATAGTGACTCACACCCAGCAGAATCAGATCCACAGGAATGAGGCAGAAAACGTGGAGAAGGGCGCTGTAGGACTTAGGTCTCTGACAAAAAGTACTGAGAGACAAAAAGTACTGAAAGTGATACAGGGTCAGGGGCACAAGGCTTCCCTGGAATGAAATTAAACATGCTGCCATTAACTCAGGTTCCCTCCAGTGACCCCCAACATATGCACAGAGAAGCAAGCCAGTTCACTCCCTCACAACGCAATGAAAACCCACACCTAGACACTGTTCCTTGATGAGATCTACTGCTTGCATGTTCCACACATGTGTAGCCATGGCCCCGGGGTAAGGTCTACACCCAAATAACACACCCTGTGCTGCTGTGCCCAGAAACAAGAAGAAACATTTCATTGCTTTAAGTTTTAAATCATTAGTGTGTCTCTTGAATGATATGGACAACTGCAGGAAAACAAAGAGAAAAAAGAAAATAAAAACAGCCTGAGAAATAAAAACACCAAAGTTAGAACTGTTTTCACAAAATTCTCTCAGAACCCTGATGCTGTTTCAGTTAGTGGAAGTGAATTCAGATGTGGATCTGTTTCTCTATACAATTTCTAATAATAGAGTATCAGTCTCTGCTCATCCCCACTAAACAAACGTCAAACAAACACTTAAAGAATACTGGTTGATTGGGCACCAAGTTGCAAGCTTGCCCAGATGTCCGTATGCCTCAAGCTGGCCCTGGCTGGAAGTGTAAGTTCCAAACCAGTGGGTAATGTGCTGAAGGCAAACGCTCTCTCCACCCTCGCTGACACAGAGACTGAGGCAGACGGCTGAGAATGGGTAGAGGATGACACACATGATAGGTGGCCCCGAATCAAACTGTCCAGCTTCGACTGACAGGCCAGGGCCTTGGATTCCATGGGGTGGCAGGGCTCCTAATTTTTTAAAATTCAGATACAATGCACATGCCATGGAGTTCACCCTCTTAAAGTGTTACAGTCAGTGGTTATGAGTCTGTTAACGAAGTTAAACCTGTAACATTTCCATCACTCCTAAAAGAAACCCTACCCATAAGCACTCACTGCCCATTTCTCCTCCACCCCCCACCACTGGCAATCACTAATCTACTTTCTGTCCTTCTGAAATGCCCATTCTGGACATTTCACCCCAACGGAATTATATAATATGTAGCCTTTCATGTTTTCAGAGTTCATCCATCTGGCATGTAAGCATGAGGCAGTACTCCATTACTTTTTTGTGACCGAGTAATATTCCATTGTGTGCCAGAACGTGTAGATTACATTTTGTTTTTCTGTTCAGGTGTTGTTGGACATCTGGGTCATTTCTACTTTTTGGCAATTGTGAATAAAGCTTCTGTGAGCATTTGTACACAAGCTTTTGTGTGGGTATGTTTTTGATTCTTTCATGTATATACCTGGGGTTCCTCTTTTTTTAAATAAAACAATGTTAATTTTAATCAAGAAATATATTTGCATCTATTTTTTTTTTTGAGACAAGGTCTTGCTATGTAGCTAGGGCTGGCCTCGAACTCAAAGTCCTCCTGCTTCAACCTCTCAAGTGCTGGGTTTACAGACATATCCCACCACGCCAAGCTTTTCATCTGCATTTTTAAAACTCTTAAAACTCCAAAGATAATATGGGCATAGAGTGACTCTTCAGTGAGTTTCTCTCTTGTCCCTGGCCCCAGCACCCACTTTCTCTGCCCAGAGGCAAATTCCAGCTTCGGCCCAATCTTCCCAGAGGCTTCCCCTACACACACACCCTGCTTCATATAAAGACAGAGTGGCTGGGAGGAACGGGCAACTAGATCAGGCTGGAGTCACCTGGTGATGCCAGGGAAAGAGCACAAGGCACTAGATGAGTCCCATGCCTGCATTTGTCAGTGCTGAGCCCCTGGGAAGCCACGTAGCCTACAAGAGGAAGCAGAACCAAGGCTTGCATGTGGATGGACTCTGAAGTTGGGTTCTGCCTTGTCCTGGCTCTGAGACCTTGAATGAGCTGTGGAACCTCTCTAGGACTCTCTTCTCTTATCTGAGAGAGAGGACACTAGTACCTTCATCACCCAACTGCAGTGAAGAGTCCATGAGAACAGCTACTTAGCATCCACCAGGCACATAGCATGTGCTCAATGGGTGCTGTCATTACTATTTCTGTGCTACTCACTGAGCTGATCTTGGCTTCCTCATCTGGACAATGCAGTAGGCACCTGCATGCACACAAGACTCCAGGCTGAGTGCCTAGAGCCCAGCCACTTCCAGGCAGCAGGACTCAAAAAGTCAGAGGGACTGAAATGCATGGCCACGTCCCCACATGCTACTCCAGGCCCTTCTGAGAGCCAGGTCCCCATCCTTTCTCCCTGAGAACTGTTCTGGCCTTCTGTTGGCACCCACCCTTGGGGAGGGCCAAAGGGAAGAGCCTCCTCTTGCACCCCGCACCTGGGCAGGCGGGCTCAGCTTCTCAGTGCTTGACACTTCCAGTTCCTTCTATCTGCTTACACCTCACAGTGGTGGAACAGAGTTGCTCTTTCCCAGGCCCAGCCTGCTGTAGGCAGCAGGAAACCCTCAAGACCTTCAGAGTGGAGAGCCCTTGAGTGCAGGCGGAAGCATTAGCAGGGCCATCGGGAAGCCATGAGAGCTCTTTTTCTCTGTTGGTGGACAGTAAGGGCAAAGCCGAAGCATGAAACCCAAGGCTTGGAAAGCAGAGATGGGAAAAGAAACCCATTGCTTCCTTGAGTGTGTAAGAGTTCATAGGGGAAAAACCAACACACACACACACACACACACACACACACACACACACACACCCCAGCACATACATGCATAACAAAAAGGAGAAATTCTTAGCCTGCAGCAGTTGGTAGCATTATGTAAAATCCCAAACCACAAAAATATCATTTGGATGATAAAAAGTTAAATTTAGCTAAGTACAGAGTGACTAATACTATGAGGGAGAGGCAGCACCCCCAGTTGCCTGGAGCTGATACAGCTGGCTTTTAGAAACTTCTGACAAGTAACCAGGGCCTGGTGCAGCACAGAATAACAGATTATGTAATGAGAGGCACAGCCATCAGAAGCACAGAACATAGAGCCAGTGAGAAAGGAGAGCAAGGCAGCTTTCTCCAAGGAGGGAACAGCTGGGGCTGGCCTGAGCTGTGCTACCTCAGAGAACCCGGGCGACGGGAACCTGGGCCAGAGGGTTCCAGACAAGCAGGCCCAGGTCTTGGATGGATTTGTGAGAACAGGTCTCAAAGGGCTTCACCAGGGTTGTGACAGACTGCTACTTTGGTACCTGAAAGGAGCCACACTCTTGCAGCTTCTCCACCCTTTGAATCCAGTCTGGCCCTTCGACCTGTTGGAACCAACAGAGCACGTTGGAAGTACACTGTTCTGGCCTTTCGCCTCAGCCTTAGGAAGGCCTGGTTGAGAACTGAAAGCAGATACTTGTCCACCTATATTCACAGGAGCATTATTCACGACAGCCAGAAGATGGGAGCAACACCTGTGTCCATGGACGGATGAACGGAAAAACAAAATGTGGTCTAGCCACATAATGCATATTGGCCTTAAAACAGAAGGGAATTCTGGTAACACTACAGTATAAATGAACCTTGAGAGCATTATGCTATGTGAAGTAAGCCAGTCACGAAGGGAAGGGTACTGGATGATTGCATTCACATGAGGTGACTGGAGCAGTCAAATTCATAGATGGAAAGTAGAATGGTGGGTGGAGAAGAAAGGAGACAATGTGTAATGGCGCTTCAGTTTCAGATACGAAGAGTTCTTTGGACAAATGGCTACACAGCAATGTGAATGCACTTTAATGCCACTTAGCCATATACTTAAAAATGGTTAAGTGGTCAATTTTAGGTTACATATATTTTATAACAATAAAAAAGTTAAGAAAAACGAAGAAAGAAGTGGGGCTGCAGGCTGGATGCTTCTGACTCGGCTCTGGGGAAGCAGCAGACATGTTGTAAGGTAGCTCCCTGGAGGTCACCGAGCTGGGGGAAGGCCAGCCTACTTATCGGAAGCAGTTATGTGGAGGCAGCCCAGCCGGTACAGTCAAGTGCCAGTATGAAGCCGCCGCTATGGGAGCGGGGCCATCTTGGAACTGGATCCTCCAATACAAGTCAAGTTGTCCCAGCTGACACTAGTGAGCAGAGAGACACTGTCCCCGCCAAGCCCTGTCCAAATTGCCACACCATGAGCAAATACACAAAATGGCCAAGTTTGGGAGCATCTGGTTATGCAACAGACAAGTGGCCACGGTGCAGCTCTCTGTGGGGTTTGCAGAGTTTTCTGTTTCTAGTGGGAGACTGAGGAAGACCTTCTGCACTTTCGCAGATGAGTCACATGAGTCACGGAGAGGAACCACTGTGTAAGTGAGTCTTGGGAAGACACTGACTTTCCACTCTGCTGTCCCAACGGGGTAGGTGATAGAGTGAAGCCGGTGCTGAGGTACAGCTGTGCTGAAGCCAGGGACCTTCTCTAGTGGCCCAATGGAGGACCCAGACCACCAGTTGATCAGCTCGAGCTGTCACTTAATTATGAAACTCTCTGTCACCTTGTCCACAGCAGGGATGTGCACACAATTTATAGAATCGCAAACATGGGATTCCCTGTGTGTAGTGAATGATACTTGATGTGGAGTTGAGACAAGCTTTAGCTGGTTTACAATGTTAGTAAGTGGGCTCTCCTTGCTGGGCCTTGGTGTCCCAGCAAGATGCAGATGTGGATGTGAGGCAGAAGCTCTCTAAAAGGAGTCTCCATTCAGCAACCCCACATTTCTGACAGAAGAACATGTAGATACAGTACAGAATGTAAAACCCTGAACAAAGTCCCCTGTACTCTAGGTGAAGAGGCTACACAAGGTAACTGTGTACTCCTGTCTGGCTCTCTGTCTCTGTCTCTGTCTCTGTCTCTGTCTCTGTCTCTCTCTCTCTCTCTCTCTCTCTCTCTCTCTCATCAGCTACTGGACAGATCCAGAGGGCAGCAGAGCCACAGTGTGAGAGGATCCTGGGTCCCTGGCTCAATGCAACCAATTTGAGGATGACAAATGAGGGAGGATGGCCTTTATTGTGACTGGTAACTAAGATGAGATAACTGTTTGCCACAGCAGCCAGCATCACTTATCCCAACTAACCTATGTACCAAACTAATACTATGTGTCCAATATGTGACAGAAACAGGAAAATTCAGCCCAGGCCGAATCTGGGCTAACCCTCTTTGAACTACCAATCTAGCTCATAATTTAGGGAGATCATATGCAGACCAGTTCTGCACCCAGCATACATAGGCTAAGTACATAAAGGGAGCTTGTTTGTGCTCTTTGATACTACCTGCTTCCGAAAACCTTACAGCATAAAATGTTCACTGTATTTTCCCCAAAAAACATGAGATGAACAAAGAAAGGAACCAATAGGAAAGAGAAACTCTATATCACAACTCCTAATTGAGGACAATTTGCAAGCAAATGAGTAAAAAAAATATTAGCTGTGTGCTTCCTGGTAGGCAAAGTAAAGAGCGAAATAAGCTGGGTGGCAGAGCCCTTCCCACCTGGAGAACACACTGGCTCACAACGAGATGTAAACTCTGTGCTTGTATAGAGCTCTGAAGGGAATGGTCCACACAATCACCAGTTACGGTCTCAGTGCCAGGGCAGGAGCAGCCAGACACCAAGCTCGCCCCATAAGCCATCTGCCTCCAGGGTGTAGGGGCAGCTTTCAGCCCCATTGCGGCATCACTGTTCTTGAAGGGGAGCTCCTTGGCGTAATTCTTCATCATCATTAATGTCAACACAGCAGCACCATGATAATGATGGAAATATTTACATACCATGCCACTGATGGGTTGTTTGGACCATCTGGCTACTGGATGCAGTAAGTATTGTCAAACACATGGCCCTTTCATGAATGCCTTGCCTCAGTACTGACGGAGGCTGGGCTGGGCTGCAGGGACTGAAACAGCATCATTTGACCCCATCCTTGTCACATTCTCTACTACAGGGAACCACAGAGGCCATCTCCTGCTCCAGTCTCTGTGGCCTGTGCCCACAGGCAGCCTCAATCACCCAAAGGTCAGGAACAGGGCTTTCTTAATCCCATCCACTGTTCTATCCACAATGATGGTCGAACTTTCCCAACTGAGGACCTTTTCAGTACTCAAGTGTTCCAAACAAGACATCACACACACTGTACTGCACAAACAGCAAGGCAGCACTGATTCTGCAGCCACCTGGGGCTTCCCCAACCATCTCAGGGGATGCTGGGAATTCTCAGATGCAAATGGCTCAGCTCATCTGCACTGGAAGCAGTTTCTGCCTCCGTTCTGTCACACTCAGACGTGATTCAGACCTTACACCTGCAGAAGAGGTGGAAGATACTGACCTCAGCCTTGCCAAGGGGAGAATTTCTTCTTCATTTTGCCCATGTGTCTCCACTGAGTTCTAATGCCTTGCTGGACACACACAGTTTTTTTTCTGGGTTGATATTAAAACAATTTTTCTTTTTAAGTCTGGGTTGTTGGTGGGTTGTTTTATTATTATTATTTTCTTAATTTTAGTAAAGGGAAAAAAGTTCCGTTGGAAGTCTGTCCTAAAGTAGCAATTTTCTTAATGAGAAGCACACACTTGCAACCCACATGAGAACTGTGGCAGCACAGCACAGCAGGCACATTGCCCTGTGGGT
The DNA here is from genome assembly GCF_047511655.1 of Castor canadensis. NCBI lineage: Eukaryota > Metazoa > Chordata > Mammalia > Rodentia > Castoridae > Castor > Castor canadensis. The sequence continues at coordinate 41,229,814 of NC_133403.1, forward strand.
ATGGCAAGTCATCTCACCTCCTGACAGCCAGTGAGTCAAAGGGAGCTGGTCACCAGATGCCTGCATGTCCACCTGGGATTTGCTTCATGACTCTGATATGGGCTTTCTGAGAGGCACACCTACAGGGGAGGCCTGCCCTTGTTTCTGGTACTTAGGAGGCCCCAGGGTTGAGCCCACAGGCTTAAACCCTCTATGATTTAAAATGCCTCAATAAAACAAAGCCTGTAACCCCAGCACCCAGGAAGTAGAGGTAGGAGGATCTCGAGCTTGAGGTCAGTCTGAGCTACCTAGTGAGATCCTGTCTCAAAAAAAAAAATTAATTAATTAATTAAATAAACAAAAGCTCCAACAGGAGTGTTCAGACCCTGGAAAACAGACTGGGGTCAAGTGCCAACTCTGACTGCCTGGCTATGCAAGCTTGGGTAGCACCTGGCCTTCTGGAATTTATGTTTTGGCTATAAAATGATTACACAGTTCCAACAACTTCCTGATGTTGGGACACACTGGCCACAGACTCCACATAGGGTCACTGGTCTTCCCCAGGACTAGTGCTTTTCTTTCTATTGTGAGGTGAGGGTTAAAGACATCTCCTATGGGCAGAAGACTGTTACTAAAGTCAGAGACCTTGGCCAGATGAGACAGGAGGCTCATCTGCTGTTAGAGGCCACCCCTGGCCAGAGTGAGAATGAGCACACCCTGGACAGCACTGTGACTGAGTGGTCATGTTTCCTGAGAATTATAGTCTGGATGACGGAAACACCCAGTACCTCCGTGAGGAGAGGTGGCCGTGAGAGGCTAAACCAGATCTCAGCAAGGCTCCTCCTTGCCAGTTGGAGCCTGGAGCCCCAGCAGAGATGCATCCTGTGAGCACCTGCTCTGCATCACCCATGAAGTTCCAGATACCTGTTCTGTTCACCTGCATCTAGATTGCCTAGGCAAATGCTAGTTTTGCAAGTCATCTGAGCTCCTGGAGAAACAGGAAAATCATAAGGAAGCCCACACCTGGTCACTAAGTACTTCACCTGTACCAGTTCAAAACACCAAGCTTCTGGCTGGGGACGCATTTGTTAAAACACAGGAAAAATGAGATGTCCCCAGAGTGCACAGTGCCAGTCCCAGGTCCTCTGAGTTAGAGAAGAGGATCTTAGGCTCTGGAACTGCCTTGGGCCCAGTTTACCCCCTTCTTGTGGAGCCTCCCCCAGCTCCAGCATCATTGGTCTCCCTACAGCTCCCAAAGCCCACAGTGGATGGACTCCAGTCCTGGCCAAACTCTGACCAGCTCAAGGTGAAATGAAAACCAAATAGCCAATGGGCCATGCTGTTAAAAAAGCTCCTCAGTTTCTTTATTCTTAGATTAGATCTTTCCTACTTCTTTGTGTCCTTTTGTTCATAAGATGAAGGCTGTAGTAAACTGCAGCTCTTCTGTTAGAGTAACACCTAGGCAGTTCAGGAAGCTACTTCACCTTCCTCCTGTGCTTCCCTGAGACCCATAATCCCAGGAGATGGAGGGACAGGTGTGCAGGGTGTGATGCATAGTATGCCACATCTCCCAACAGGGTTATTCAGACAAGTCTCCTAGAATGCTCTAGAACACCTTTTTGTGCCATTAAGTTGTCATTACAGAGGCCAGAGGTCCATTATCTCAATCTTGAATGATTAATGCAACTCCATGAAAGATGAGCCATTCTCTAGGCATCCTCTGGGAGGGACTCTTGGGATGGTCCTTTAGATTTGTGTTCCTGCCCTGGCATCCCCAGGGCTGCTACGTAGAGTGGGAAGGAGGGCAGTGTTTCCAGGAGACCCAGGTGAGAACATCGGGGTTGTGGGAAGTAAATCATTAACTCCTGCTAGAAACCAGAGCTCAGCCACTACACAGTTTCATGGCCCACGTGAGGACACCATCAGCCAGGTTCATCACATTTTCCCAGTCAGTATGCTGATCTTTCTCAAGGGTATCATTTCTTGCCTGTCTTCCAATCAGCAGAGAATACTGGAGACAATTCAGTCTTTGAAGATGGCCGAGTTGTCCACCAGGGGTGGACAAAGTTCCTACATCACGAGCTGGGTTGCTCTCTGAAGCCACAGGAGGTGGACCCATTAAGGACTCCACACTTGCTTTTGGAGTGGTCTCCCGTCCTCCCTTGTGCTTTTTCTTTAGTTTTGCTTCTTTTAATTTTCTGCCTTATTTCAACCACAAATATCTGTGTGAGTGCCTGAGGAGCCAGTGTAACTCTCCTAGGAGTGAAGTCCTTAATTTTGCAGTAGCTTTTCCCTAAGGCTTGGTGATGGTGGTCTGCCAGTCAGCCTGCTTCTGAATGCCCTTAAGTTGTTGCCATCCTGCTCTGCAGGCCTAGCCATGCAGGTGAATAGGCAAGGTTCACAGTCAAAAGTTCCCAGGCTGGCATGCAGCAGTCCCTGGAGAGGCCCAGGGGGTCTGGTTGTTTTTGGTTGTTTTCTGATTCTTTTGGATCATAGAAGGAAGTGTGCAGAACAGTCCATAATTTGGTTCCAATAAACGTATTTTAAAATTGTTTGGAAGTTTCATCATTTTCTAAGCATTCTGCTATTTCAAAAGAAACATTTAATGTCAGCATTGTCAACGTAAAATAGTTATTATATAACACCACTATCAGTGGTGTGTATCATCCTCGAATCTTGCATCTGGGTTTTTTTGTTTTTTGTTTTTTTGCTTTGGACCTAGGTATCAATCTCTCCATTAGTTTTGGAACCTCTCCCTTCTCTAATTATTCAAGTCTCAATTTTCTAATATTCCAAAAACATTAGTTTTCAGATATTTTTCTTCATTATTCAGTCACTTGATCATTCACTCATTCTTTCATCTACAAAAATACTACAAAACCCTCAAAAAGTTGTGCATGACATTAACAAGATTCTAAAGATAAATTAGATCTATACTTTGATTTATGGAACTAAAGTACATAGATTATAGGGACATAATAAAATATACAATGGTCATATATGCTATTTTAAAAATCATTTGGATAAGTAATGCATTTGTACTTGGTACCAAATTGAAAAGGATCCATAGGCAAATGTCAGACTTCCTGCCACTCTTGTCTTCAAGTGTCTTAGTTTGCTAGTTGGTATGTATATGTGTTTCTAAGAGATTCTCTGCATATATGAATTTATATTACTTTTTAAAAATCAACACAAATAGCTGCCTACTATACCGTCATGCATCTGCTTTTTTTGACTTCACAGTATGGACTCAGAGAGGACTCCTGGTGGCTCATTTAGCACTGCTGTATCTTCAAATGGTGGGCTTCATGTACTGCTGATGGGTAGACCTTCATTTTTACCAGTTAGTTCTCTTGCTGATGGAGTTTTGGATGGCACTAGGACAGGAAGCAAAGGTGTTGCAGCCAGGGTCCTGGGAGTGTAGATTCTCATGTAAATACCTCTTACCTGCTGAACACAGTCCAAGAAGGTGGGGTTGCTGGGTCAGTGGTGCGTTTTCCTCTTGCTTGTGATGGCCATGGCTAAATTGCTTTCCATAAGGATGGGCCAATTTGCACTAATTTGTATGAATTAGAGGCAGTGGTTTTTAACCTCAAAACCCCAGGTGAGGAAGAGCTTTTAAGTAAAATGAAAATCTGGAAGCAAGTCCTGAGTGAGTAGCTCTTCTACCGCAGAGGGCAGGCTGCAGTGGGCGGACAAGAGCTCCTACACTTGTTAGACCCACTTGAATGTGACAAAGGGGCCCTTGGGTTTAGAGTCCTGCTGTCAGACTGTGGGGGAAATGAGGGGAGGGCAGTAGCTGTCTTGCCCTCCCTCTGTCAACTTGTCCACAGGGTGTCTAAGAAGCAACGGTCACTTTCTGGATACCCAAGTTTGACCTGACCAGAGATCTCACTTTTGGGGAACTATGTTTTGGGAGAACCCATTTGTGCTCAGGAGGATCCTTAATAGGCCTGTGACTTGGATTACACAAACTTGTGAAATTAAAAATAATTTTTCCAAGTATTCCATTATTCTAAAGAGTTCCCTTTTGGTCTGGAGGAATGGCTCAAATGATAGGGTGCCTTCCTGGCAATTGTGAGGCCCTGAGTTCAAGTCACAGTACTGCCAAAAAAAAGAACTCCCTTTCACAGAGGGGAAGTAGGGAGTTAGTATCAAAGGGGGACAGAGTTCTGCCTGGGAAGATGAAGTGCTCTGGAGATGGATGGTGGTGACATTGTACAACACTGTGGGTGAATGTAATGCTACCATACTGTATACCTCCAAATGGTTTAGTTACTCTAAACAGAAAAATGGGGTCACTGGCCACTGACGCCTAAGCAAATAGATGCTACACATCTCCTTTCCATCATATTCACCAACCAGTTTCCACTGACACATTAGAACAGGATGGTGGTTACTTATTTATTTTGCAACAGGCCACCATATTGTCTTACTGTACTTTCTAATTATTTTCCAGTTTATCTCCTTTGAAGACTTAAGATAATCACTGTAACTATTCAAAACATTAATTTTTAATCTCCTAAGAGTTATGTTCTGCCTCTTTTCCCCAGCCAAATGCACTGACCTGAATCTAGAGCGAGGATTAACAATGATGAGAGAGGTAATAGACATTTAAGGCAATGCCTTTTAGAAGAGATTTCAGGGTGTTATTTGGCCCAGGGATCCTATCTTGATGTAATACCCAGATCAGTAGTTCGTGTTCCTCAAACACACTTTAGAAAATACTACTAGAGTGTTCAGTTACTAAGGATGAAGTCAGTGCTGACTGGTGATGTTATCACATGGCAATCTTTGCCTATCCCTATAGTCTGTTTTTGAGAGTGATGGATATTGACCTTTATCAAGTGCTTTTCTGGCATCTATCCAAATCATCTTAGTTGTTTTATTTTTCCCCTCTTTTTCTTTTTTAGTAGATATCCCAATATGTAATCATCTGCTTATGTTTTTGAGGCTGGTCCACAACCTACTGTAACAAGCCCTGTGCAAAGCACAATACCGGGGGAACACAGAAAGGTGCAGAGAAACAAAGACTTCCTGACTACAGACTAAAGAGAAAGGAGTAGCCAGATGTAGTGGTTCATGCTTGTAATCCTAGCTACTTGGGAGGTAAAATTGGGAGGATGGAGTTTGGAGGACAGTCCTGGCAAAAAGTCAGCAAAATTGTATCTCAACCAACAAGCCAGGTATGATGGTGAACACCTGTGATCCCAGCTACTGGGAGGCATAGGTGGAGGATTGTGGTCTAAGGCTGGCCCTGGACAAAAGTGTGAGACCCTCTCTGAAAAATAACTAAAGCAAAAAGAGCTGGGGAAAGTGGCTCAAGTGGTAGAGTGCCTGCCTAGCAAGTACAAGGCTATAAGATCCTAAGTTCAAACCCCAGTACCAAAAAAAAAAAAAAAAAAAAAAAAGTGTGTGTGTGGGAACACAGGAAAAACCACTTGCACATACACACACATGCACACCATGGGAGCAGCAGGCTAGTACTTGTGAATTGATGTGTCACATACAAGGCACAGTGAGGACCCCAAAGACGAATCAGGCTAATCACAGAGGGTTTCTTGCAGGAGGTGGTACAGAATGTTTGGGGACAAAGTGGGAATGAGAGCCTCTGGATGGGAGTCCTGAAATGTATGGGGCCCCAGGGGACACTTCTGGCCCACAATTTTGTTAAGAGTAAAACAGCAGCAATATTACAGACTAACGTGATGTTCAGAGATGCCCAGTTTAGCCTTCTTTATTTGCAAACCGAGACTGAAGTTCAAAAAGGGAGCTGATTTGTCCAAGGTCACGGAACCATCCCTATGTCTTTCTTGGTTCCAAGAGAGGAGGATAAACAAGTGAGGGTTCTGAGATCTTGGGCAAAAAGAGAACACCTTGTGTATCACAATGCTCCCTGTAATAAGTATTATGTTTATGGCTCCTACCTGGACAATGGACCAAGTCAGGAGGCAGCCAATGTGCTAGCTCTGGGGACAGTGACCAGAGGTAGAAGGGGCCTGGACAAGCAAATGGGCCATCCTGAAGCTGCCCCCAAGGCATACTCAGGTAAGCAGAGTTGCCTCTACCTTCTACATCAAGATGCTTGAGCAGATATGCATGATGGCTGTTCACGTTCATTCTTCATTTAGGCAACAAGTATGGAGACGGGGCTAGCTTGAACAAGGTCACTCCAAATTCATGTTCTTCTCAGAGACCCCTATTTGGAAATAGGGTCTTTGAAGATGTAATTAGTGGAGGTGAGGTCACAATGGAGTAGGGTGGGTCCTAAACCCAGTAGACTGGTGTCCTTACAAAAAGAGAAGAGACTCAGAGTCGTCCTGTGACTGAGGCAGAGGGTGGAGTGATGCATCAAAAAGCCAAGAACACCAAGGATAGTGGGCTACCATCTGCAACTAGGGCAGAGGCCTGGCACAGGTTCGCTCACAGCCTCTGGAAGAAACCAGCCTTGCAGATTTGCTACATTTGGACTTCTGGCCTCCTGAATAAATTCTAGGTGTTTGAAGCCACCCAGTTTGTGGAATTTTGTATGATGGTCCAGAGACACAAGGAGAAAAACATATTAGTAAGCAGTCCCTCATAGGCTTGCCCTTGAACAGAACTCAACAAAGCAGAGGGAATGCCTGGTTCCACATGGTATCCCTTCCCGGCAGCATCAACAGCCCTTGTCCTGCCACCAGCCTCACCTCCACAGCACTTCAGGGACTGCGTTGCCTGAGTCTACTAGGATCCGATGGAAGAAGTAGCCCCAGTTGACTGCAACCACTCGCTGGAAGGGATGGTGGCCCAGATCAAATCTAGTAGGTACAGTTAAGTTCTACGATGTCAAGGCTCAGTGCTGGGCATTCTCACACTTTCTCCTTTAAGCCTCAGAGCCAGCTGAACACAGGACAGGAAATACAGCTCCCAGAGAACAAAGGACTACTTCAAAGTCACCAGCAGGGCTGTGGCAGAGAGTGGCTCTAGACCCAGCTTGTCTACATGGGGTCTGGGGGTCCTTAAGGCCCACTACTCCCAATGCCCTGGCCTGCAGCCTGTGCCCCTTAGCAGTGTCATCTCCCATTCACTATGCAGCTGGGGATCCAGGGACCGCCAGCAGCTGGCATCTGGTCTTTGAAAAAGTATTTGTCTTTCCACTTGCTGAGAGCAAGTGAGAGCCATAAAAGGTCATGCCCAGCGTCAGGTGCACCAGTGCTCCACGGAGACAGATGTCGTTCACAGACTGTGCTGTGGCCATGGCCGTTAACTGCCAGGAACGCCCTCACCCTCATGAAGAGCTTGGGGCCCTGCTAAGTGGGAGATCTCTCTTGGTGTCTCTTCCCATGCCTGAAACAATGAGGTGCTTCATAAATGCAGAGCAAGGTGCCATCTGCCCCAAGGGCCACTGGAAGTTCTGAGAGTATCCATGAACAAGCCCACAGGCCTGAGATTTGTGTTTGTTTTCTCTGTTTCATCATTTAATCATTTTAAGTATACAACTCAGTAGCATTTAATACAATGACAGTGCTATGCCACCCTTACCGTTCCCTACCCAGACCGTTTCATCATCCCAAACATACATTCTGCATCCACCAAATGGCAGCTCCCATCTCCCCTCCAGCAACCCCTGCTAACCACTCTTACACTTTCTGTCTCTGAACACTCACCTAGTATAGGAACTTCATATAAGTAAAATCATACAGTATGGTCCTTTTGTGCCTGGCTTCTTTTATTACATCATGTTTTCAAGGTTCATCTATGTGGTTGCATGTGTCAATGCTTCAATCCTTTTTCTAGCTGAATAATATTCCATTGTGTGAATGGACCACACTCTGCTTATCTGTTCATCTGTTGCTGGACACCTGAGCTGATTTCACCTTCGTGCTACTGTGCATAGTGCTGCTGTGACCAAGTGTCTGCTTGAGTCCCTGCTTTCAGTTCTCTTCCTTTTCCTTTTCTTGTGCTGGTAATCAAACCCGAGGCCTCAAGCATGCTGAGCACATGTTCTACACTGTGCTACATCTCCAGCTTTTACTTTTCATTCTCTTGGGTGTAAATCTACAAGTGAATTGCTGGGCCCTGTGGTGATTCTGCAGGTAACTACTTGAGGACCTGCTGGACTGTTTGCACAGCAGCCAATACACCCCACCAGCTACACAAGAGCCTTCAACTGCTCCACGTCCTCTCCAACACTCGTTATTTTTTTTCTAGTTTGGGATAATAGCCAACCCAAGATTGTCAAGAGAGGGGAGCCCTGGATTTGGCTCCATGGCAAATGCCATGTGTCCACTTTGGACCTGCTGTTCCACAGAGGGCAGTGGAAAGTATGAGTGCTGGTATAGAGTCAGCAGAACTCAATTCCAGCCCCAGCTCTGTGCTCACTGGCTGTGTGACTCTAGACAAATACTTTAACCTCTCAGGGTCATCCACGGGAGAGGAGCTCATGCACCAAGTGTTACTTCCCCATGGAGGCGGGGCTGTGAATGCAACACCATTTGAGTATTTTCATCAACTATATGGGAAAACACACAGGTGGGGGAGGGGGCCTTGATATTTCTTTTATGATAAGGCACAAAGGGGACTAGAATGTTTTTTCCTCTCAACCTCTTCTCTGACTTCAAATGGAAAAGGTAAAACAATTAAAGGGTTTTTGTTGTTTGTTTGTTTGTTTTGGCTGTACTAGGGTTAGAATTTAGAGCCTTGTACGCCTACTTAGCAAAAGTGTCCTGAGTTCAAATGCCAGTGCCCCCCAAAATAAAAAAAATCTAGATGCTTTCCTGAGGGCAACCTTAGCAGCACAACAATTACTGCATACACATGTGCTCCTGCGCGCCTCCCCCAACACCCACCCCCACCCCCACATAGACACACAGAACACTCGTCTCTTACTATAGACTCAAAATTGTCTCAATCCATTATGTTGCCAGATCCAGAAAAGCACATAAGGTAGGTAGTACCATTCCAATTTATCAGGTAAGGATGTGAGGACCTAAGGAGATGAAGCAACCCTGTCCAAGGTCATGTAGCAACTCAAATGGGGTCCCCAGACTCCTCTTGGTTCAGTCCAGCCAAGCACGAGACGCCATCCACACACAGGGCCAAGTCCGAGAGATAGCTCAGCAGCAGTGACAGGAGCAGCAGCTCCAGCCTCTGTGTCCCTGTCCCTGAATCCCTCTCTCCATGTCTCTGGCTCTCTCTCTCCCTCCTTCCCCCTCTCCTCCTCCCTCTCTTCCTCTCTCTCTCTCCCTCCATCTCTCTCTCTCTCTCTCTCTCTCTCTCACACACACACACACACACACACAGACACACACACACCCGACGAAGGTCTTCACTGTGAAGTTGCAGGAAGGAAACAGGACCCCTTTTCCTCCCTGCCAGTTGAGGCATGAAGCCCCATGGGCCACCAGCCTCATATCTCCATAGTGACAGAGGCTGTGGGGCTAAAAATAGAACCTTTACCTGCTGAAAGCCCTGTGTGTCCAGCTCTAGCTGCATGGGGCTCTCAGAGTTTGAGGACTGACACCTTGACAGCAAAGAGGCCCCTGAGCCATAAGAAGGATGACAGCAATCTGGGACACCACCCACGCTCACAGGAGAGGGGGTGGGTGCAGCAGCGTAGCCAAGGACTTGGGCAAATAAGCTCTGCGTGGGTGGCCCCGGAAGGCCTCTGCAGAACCATCCTGCACAGGCAAACACCCCTTCCTGGCAGGCCGTTGTCCTCAAAAGCCTTTGACAGTAAGAACTATCCCTTCTAGCCAAGAACCTATGGCTCATGCCTAGCTATTTTGGAGACTGAGAGCAGGAGGACTGAGGTTTGAGGCCAGTCCAGACAAGGAATTTTTGAGACCCATCTCAACCAATAGCTGGGTGTGGTGGCATGCACCTGTCACCCCAACTTACTTAGTAGGCTGGGATGGGGAGGATCAAGGCCAGCCCAGGCAAAAATAAATAAATAAAGTTTGTAAGACCTCGTCTCACTAGAAAAAAGCTGTGCATGGTGGCACACACCCATCATCTCAGTGATGGCAGGAAGCTTAAAAAAAAAGGGGATCATGGTCCAGGAAGGCCTGGGCAAAAAGGGAGACACCATCTCCAATCTAACTAGAGCAAAAGGGCTGGAGGTGTGGTTCAAGTGGTGGAGCATCTGACTAGCAAGCTCGAAGCCCTGAGTTCAAACCCTAGTACCACTAGGGATAAAAAGTACACATTCCCAGGTAAGCCCTGGAACAGATTTCTCACTAAGAGCTGGACAGTCTGAATATGATCCAGGAGCACCAGGAACTTTGAGGATGTGACCTTCCCTTTCTGGACCTCAGCTTTCTCATCTGGGTTAAAGTTAGGGCACTGTTGTGCAGTGAAGTGAGGACCCATCACACAGCCAGTGTTCCAAGGAGCATCATACCTGGTAGGACCAAAACTCAGTGATTCAGCAGTGGGGTGAGGTGTGTTTTGCTGGTGGTGGGCTAGCCTGAGAACCTAACCACATAAACAGACATATCCATGGAAACCAGCTTTTTGCAGCACCACCTGTGTCAACTGGACACTCCCACAAACACCCAGTACTTCACACACCAGAGCTTAGGTTGGCCACAACCAGCCAAGGAGACCACAGGGCAGAGGTCAAGCTGAGATGTCCAGGATGAAAGCGGAACTGTTTCTGGTGACAGGATCACTCCTGAAAACCTTCAGGTTCAGGTAGGGGCTGTGGGCACAGCTAACAGTAGTAGAGCACCTGCCTAGCAAGTGTGAGGCCCTGAGTTCAAACCCCAGTATGAGAGAGAGAGAAAGAGAGAAAGAGAGAGAAAGAAAGGAGAGAGAGGGAGAAGAAACAGGGCTAGGGGTATAACTTAGTGATAGAGTACTTGCCTGGCATGTATGAGGCCCTGGGTTTGATCCTCAGACAAAAACAAGTAGTAAGTGTTTTTAACTGGAGAACACTGTACTTTTAATTTTATATGTGTTAAAACTACTTGACATTTTAAAGGTTTTTAAAATGGCGGAAAATATTTTATTGCAGTAAGAATACTTCACTTGAGATCTACACTCTTGATAGATTTTCAAGCGTGCAATTGACTGCAGTCCCTTGCTGCACAGCTCATGGTTACAGCTGATTCGCCTTGCTCGACTGAAAGTTCTACCTGTTGATGCACATGTGCACATACAACTACCATTCCATTTCACTCTCATTCTCTGAATTTGCTACTTTAAGTACAAATATGTGGAATCGTGCAGTACTTGTCTGTCTGTGACTTGATCATTTCACTTAGCATAATGTTCTCAAGGTTCATCCATGTCCCATGGCATAATTTTCAGCTTTTTAAAGCCTGAATAATATTCCATTTTATAGATATGTGATATTTTCTTCATCTATCAACAGACATTTTTTAAATATTTATTTTTTTAAGTGATACTGGAGTTTGAACTTGAAGCCTTGTGCTTATAAGGCAGGCACTCTACCACTTAAGCCACACTTCCAGCCCAACTGTTTTATTTTTTAAATTTATCTTTGTTAATTTACCATGAACATATATTACTTTAAATCTTTATGTAATTTAAAAACTGGGAAAAAATAGAAATTTAACTTTGGTCTAAAGAAAACTGGTCTCTTTCTCGTCCTTTCTGAGTGCCCCCCCTCACCCCCCCCCCCCGTCTCAGTCTCCATCTCCTCCATGTGACCCTGGCCAGGTCTGTGCTTCGAGCTCAGCTTATCTTCTATGTGATCTACAACGTGCATCACAACTTGAGACTCCTAGTACGATACTAGCCATGCTACGGTAAACTTATAAACAGCCTTAACATTCTCAAGTAAAGCATGGCGAAATGCAGCTCCTCAGTAGTGGGGCCCTGAGTTCATAATTAAGCACCCTTAATCCGGGGATATGGAGAGGCAGCGCTGCTTCCTAGGCAGCACTGCGTGAGGCCGGCCAGCCCTCCAATGCTCTGGCTCAATGAACGTGAAGGTTAATTAGCCTAATGAAGGCAAGTGTGAGTCTGTGAATTCCAGACTGCCTTCCTGCTCTCACTCCGCCACCCCAGGAAGCTGCCAATGTCACCTCCTGGAGCATTTCTTAGAGCACCAAGGAAGGGACCCTGTGTCCCTGTCTTCCTTCCTGTTTTCTGTGGGCAATCAGTGAGCACTCAGGCCACCTTGCTCAAGAACATTGGCCAGGGAGGGACCATTTGGCAGGCAGAATCACTGGTGAGCCTCTCTGGAAGTCCAGGTCCACCAACTCTTGTCCCTGTGACTTCTGAAAACCAGCTCTGTGCCCAACTAGGATGACCATGGCTCCGCCACCCAGCCCATCTCTCACCAGACCACAAAGCATCCCTGCCCAGAGGAATATCACTGCCCTGATGGGTAGGTACAAAAGTCAAGGTTCGGAAAGGTGTGACCATCAAAGGCCATTTGCCTGGGGAACAGGTACTCAGGTCTCTGGCTCTTTTAAGCCCTCCTAACCCTCGTCTTCCAGAGGCAAAGAAAAGCCAGAACCTCAGTGGCCCAGAAGCACCCAAACGGTAACCGTGACCACGTGAAACAAAACAGTCTATCTACACAATTCGCCCCTAGGAGGAAGGAAATTCTAACACATGCTACAATGTGGGTGACCCCTGAGGACACTATGCCAAGGGAAAGAAGCCAGTTCCAAAATGCACGCTGATTCTAAGTACTTCTGGTCTGAGAATAGTCAAATCCATAAAGACAGAAAGTGAATACTGGTTTGGGGGCAGGGATGGAGGCAGTGATGGGGAGCTGTCACTCAAGGGATAGAGTTTAGCTTGGGAAGACGAGAGAGCTCTGTGGATGGGTGATAGTGATGGCTGCACAACATGTGAATTATTGAGGCTGTTAAACTGTGCACTTAAGATAGTCAAAGTGATAAAATTTATATTGCGTATTTTTTTGTGGAGACCAAAGCCAGGGCTTTGTGCAAGGCAGGCCAGTACTCAGTACTCTACAATGTGCTACATCCCCAGCCCTACACTGTGCATATTTCACACAAAAGAAAGAAGGAAGCACTGCGACATGCTACAGCATGAGGAACCACGGACACTCAAGAAGGCTGAGTGAAAGACGCCAGGAACGACAGGCCACACGCATTGTAGTGTGTTTATATGAAATATCCAGAATAGACAAACAGCATAGCTTAGTTGTTGTCAGAGCCTGGTGAGGGAAGAATGGGAAGTGAGTGCCAGTGGGTACCGGAGTCCCTCTTGGAGTGACTGAAGTGTTCTGGAATGAGACTGAGGTGAATGCACTCAATACCACTTAAAAAGTGGTTACCACTACATGATGGACTTTCACCTCGGTAAAAACAAAGAGAGCACTCTCCTACCATGCGGCCTCTCTTCCCCGCCTTGCTCCCAGTGCCCTGAACTCCCGCAAGTCCCGCCTGCTGAACTGGCTCCTCCTCTCTGCACACTCATCTTGAACATAGCCAGAGGCTGGGATACTGATTTATTCCAAGTGCCCAATCAAGACCAATAAAAGTAGAGGAAAACTGGTAGTCTGACACCTGTCAAAACAGGTGGGCCCAGTCCTAAGATCCAAGTGATGACCGGACCCCTGACTCTGCCATCCAGGGGCCTCTGTTTCTCATCCCCCAAGTTTTCCTTCACTCAGAGATTTAACTAAGCACTTCCCTTCTCCAAGTTCAGAAGCAGTCCAGGTACTCTGAGGACATCAAGAGGACTAACTGGGCCTGTCCTTGCAGGTCCCACTGTCTAGCTAGGACACCAAAGCCCTGGGAGCTAAGCCAAAAGAACAGTGATGCAAATGTGACTTTAGGTGGTTGGTGAAGACCTAGTGAGGAACTGGGTCTGCTGCTTTGAACCTACTGCCCAGGCCTGTTGGGGAAACAGGACTGATCTCTCTTGCCCAAGAGGCCTGAGCCCAAGGCTCCCAAACTGGGCCCATCAGCATCACCCCCATATCGTTTTAGTTGAGTAGCCCCAGACCCTTGAGTTCCTTCTATTCCCAAGAGCCCATAGCCAGTAAGAAGACCCATAAGGAGGATGAAGCCAGGTCTAGGCTCCTCCTTCCTTGGCTGGCTACCTGTTGCCCCCTTCACAAGACCAGCTAGAAGTCCCCTCTTTTGCTAATGAAGCAGAGAACAGGAAGACTAAAAGTGCGCAGGCAGAGGGAAAAGATGAAGATTGAATGGACCCTGCTCTCCTGGACAAGCCCCAGCCCACTCAGAACAGTGGTCCTAAAAAAAAAAAAAAAAAAAAAAAACCCCTTCCTCGCCATATACAAGGATCCTGTGCCCAGCTGTGATCTGTCCACTCTTAAAGCTACTTTCCCTTTGGGGCAGAAAAAGGCACTTACTCCCATGTGAGGCACCTCCAGGACCACACCCAGGGACCAGCCCATGCCTGGCCTCTGACCTCTAGCCGCCAATGCATGGCCAGAGGATGGCATAGCAGGATCAGAATTTGGTCTCAAAATCCCCTAAATAGACAGGACTGCAGAGCATATGATCCTGTCTCAGGGAATCTTCTCAGTTCATGGAGCCCTTTGGCCTCTTTTTGGAAAGCAAAAGCTATAGAACAAACAGAAGAGGAATTGTTTTCCCCTGGAGAAAAAGAAAACCCAAATTGAAAAGTCTTCGCACTGTTCAGATACAACTAGATCAGGAAATACTGATGGATTAAAAACCTACATAACTGCACAATGTGGCCTGTATAATAATGTGACCAAACACAAACAGGAATCTGGGACCTCACTAGGCCAGCAGTTAACTTCCTGTTTGGTTGGACCTAAATCATGACCTTTCTGAGTCACAGGGTCCCATCTGGGAAACATGACAGGTGAAAGCACTGGTGACCAGATCACGACCTTTCTGAGCCTCAGTCTCTTCAGCTGTACAACTGGCGCAATGGCATTTGTGAGTCAGACGCAGTGCGTGGACAGGAGCACTCTGCTGGGTGGGGTGGTACACAAAGGCAGGTGAGGGGAAAGCGCCCTTAACCTCTGTACCCTTTGCCTCCCGACAGGCACCAGGTCCTGAACGATATCCAAGCTGCTGTGTCAGGCACTGGTGACCCCAAGATAAGCCACAGCCTCTCACAGCACATACAGCAGGTGGGCAGCCCGAGGCCCCAGTGGTCTGCAGGCTCCCACGACAGGGCAGGCGTGTCGGTTGTGGAGAAGTCCACAATCCAGGGTCAACCCAGATGCTGCTAACCTGAATTCCCCAAGTGTTCTCCAAGTCCTGCTGCCTTGAGGCCACCAAGACAACCTTGAGTGAACAGGATGTCCCAGATTTTATTAGCTGAACTCTAGTTCAGTAACCTCATCCTTGAGTGTTAATCCACTCCACTGCCACTGCAACCACCCAGCCCTGTAATCTTAAGAGTTTCAGGGAAATGGAAAGTCTTGCTCTTCGTGGAAAGGTCACACTCTTGGACTTGTTATTTCCCAATGCCCCTTCTGACTCTCTTTGCTTGATTCTAATTCCTTCCTTCTCCCTATCCCCCACTGCAAAGTCAAGAGAGCATTCCTCAGGAAAGAGAAAGTGTGTGTTGGGGCGGGGCAGGGGGATAACCAAGGTGAAATGAAAAATGAGAGACATGAGAGTATAAAAAAACCTAGATACCAAGGAGTACGGGACAAACGCACTGGTCAGCAGTCATTACTGTGGACTCACGATGCTGTGGTGAGTCACCCAGGGCCGGGCACTGACATCAAACTGCCATTCTTCGTCACAGTACAGGAGGGCAAGAATCTGTGACACATGTCCCTTGCTACCCCAGCAGCAAGTGCACAGGCTATGCTGTGCCTTGGTATAAATTTATGAGCTCCTTTCCTTGTTGGCTTCACATAAATCGTGCTCTGGACCAATTAAAGAAGCCACTTCAGGACTTTGCTTCGCTGTATGGGAATGTCAGGCATGGAGAAAAATGAAGTCTCAGTTATGCATGTCTGGGGATGCTGAGCAAGGGAGTGTGCTTTTGGAACTCTGAGGTTTTTGTTATTAGTGGTGTTTTAGTGTTGGCTTCTTAAACACATCACACAAATTTCCTTAGACTGGAAGTAACTGACTGCCATGGGGAAGGCTGCAGGCCTCCCACCTCCCAGATGGTCCAACCACAATAAATGTTTGGCCTGTCAGATGCACAACACTGACGAACTAATTGAAATATGCTGCAATGAGCAAACCCCAAATAAATGCGAAATTACCGTTTCTTTACAACAACCCTCCAAACCGCTGGCACATCTGCCCGGCTCTGCTGATTAAATGTCCCTCCCCCTCCCCCTGCCCAGCGAGCTTCACTTATGTGCGGTTTTCAAAAGACTTAATGCTTTTTTTCAGTGTGATTACCCAAGTGGGGAAAAGTATAATTGCAAAAAATGTTTGGTTTTTCTCCCTCTTAAGAAAAAAATCCAAGTGAAAAGTCAACTCTTACAAAGCGTCAAGGAAAGCAATTAATGGGCCGTCAGTAGGAGAGAGGGTCCGTCCTACCCCCTGGAAGATGAAGCACACTGGACCTGCCATAAGCTCTGACTCTGGGCTGGTAGAAGCTGTTCCCTCATGGAGACAACAGGAATGGCCACCTACTTCTGCCAGACACACAGCCCTCACTGTCCCCCTCCCAACTGCACCTTTTACCTGATGCTCCCTGGGCCCTCACAAGGAGGCCAGGGGGCTGCAGAGCCTGAATCCAGTCACAGGACTAGGCTGGAAAGAGGCACGGCCTGTGAGCAGACCTGGGCAGGAGACTGATCACAGAAAAAGGCAATGAAGTCCCTCTTCAGAAGGTACTTCTCAAAGGGAAATAAAGAACCCTGGAGAAGAAAAATAGTAGTAGCCTGCAGGACTGATGTACCAATGCTTGACAGGGCACATGGAGGCACATTTTTGGAAAGGTTTAGTGTGAGAGACCCAGAAGTAAGAAGCCAGGATTGGAGGCATGGAGCCCAGGAAGCCTTACTGAGGCCTGAAACACTTAAGGAGGAAGATCATGTGTTTGGGTTGAAGGCCTGCCCTCAGCTCCTTATAGCAAGGACCAGCTCTGTCGTGGGTGGACACGGGACTGCTGACACTCCGTTGCATAGGGTCTTTCCTGTCCTGTGGGAGGGGGAGATTGGCACCACTCAGCAGGAAGCAGGCCCTTCTGGAAGAAGCTGTAGGGGGTGAAGGGAAGGTCTCCTTTCTCTAGCACCTACCACAATGAGTAATCTGAGCACTGGCCTTCATCTCTAAGCACTGGTTGAATGGCAGCGAGATGCCCTGATCTGGGCTGGACACACTGCAAGGGGATATACATGAGGTTTAAGGTGGCAGGGCTACATTAATAGTGGGTTCTGTATCTGCAGATTCATCTACTCACTAAGATTTATCTGTTCCCCCCAAATCCATGCTTATAGTGCTTTCAAGGTCATGTTCAAACTTGTGCACAAGGCAAAAAATGTGGGTCACCTGATGTGCAGGTTCCCAGCTGAGACAGAATAAGGGGACACTTTGCCTGTTTCAGCTCTTATACTGTTAACAAGTATCCTCCTGTGTCCTGTTTAATACCACCTTTTTCGCATGTCTGTGATTTTGGTTGATTCGTGTTCATTTGTTTAAAATGACCACACGCATAGTGCTAAAAGTATTGTCTAGTGCTCCTGTGTGAAGTTATGGCAGGCAGGGAAAATATGTGTTAGATCAACTTCCTTCAGGCATAAGTTACAGTGCTGTCGACCATGAGTTCAATGTTCACAAACGGATTATATATATTAAGGCAGTACTAACTCCATGTCTGACGTGACTTGAGTGAACCTATACACCTTGAATGACAAGACTCAGCAGTCTATGCATATGTGAGGCACACCATATTTTATTGACAGAGGTGCTCCACTCTACAGGGCCACCTGCTCCTATGGCTGCAGGTTAGCACATCCAACCTGGCAAGAAGCCTGAGCTGTCAGTTTCTGCTCTGAGTTCACTGTCAGCCTCAGGAGATCCCTGCTCCTTCTATCAGGTTCTACCTGCTCTACCCATGACCCCTCTGTTCTCCCTGAGCTCAATCTCTGACTGCCACACCAGGGGGAAGGGACAACATACAGGGTGAAGGCACTTACAGGAAAGCTTTGTGATGTAGGACTTCAGCCAGGAGAGAGTGATACCAACTTTTCTTTCTTTCCCCAAGGCAGTTGCTTGGGCTTTATTTTTATTGTTGCTGTTTGGTTTTTTTGAGACAGGGTGTAGCTATATAGCCCAGTTTACCTACAACTTGCAATCCTCCTGCCTCCACCTCCCAAAAGTGCTGGTCTTACAGGTGTGTGTTACCATGCTTATGGTTGCTTGAGGTTTTCATCTGTCTGTTACTGGATCCTGGCTACTAGTTAACTTCAGTTTTGTCCTCTGGCAAGGGCAATTGTGGATATGAGTAATATAAGCAAATGCCAGCCTTCCCTCCTAATAGCACTCTTTCTGCCTTTGGCCATAAAAGTTTAGCAGATTTTGTCATGGCGTTTGTTAGGCTGGGCCTAAGGAAGTCAATACCCTTGTATTTCACTATACAGGAAAAAAGGAGCTATGTAAGGGCTGTGGCCACCGCCAGCCTTGGGAGCATAAAGAAAGAGGACTAGCTGGTAATTAGGGACCTTGGTTCCAGGCTGGCAGCGTGGCCTTGAGCAACTCAGTTCTTTCTACCAGCCTCAGCCTTGCATCCCTAACAGCTCCCTCCTTGGATAAGGATTTGAAAAAGCATCACCAGGCCCCCTGCTTCAGGCTCTGGAGCAATTCTCCCCTTTCCCCTGGAAGGCCTGCTCTGGTGGGGCTATGGTGACTGTCATTGATTTAAGTCCTACACACCTTTACAGTCGCTGTGGCTAATCAGAACTGCACCATTCTTCAAATTCCACTCTTCCAGGAAGTCAGCCCTGACTGCATTACACAGAAAGGGCGCCTGCCTCTTTGAACTCTGCCTTTGAGCACCAATTATCACACACATACACACCCTGGTTTACCTGAGGAGTCACCTCTAATCACACTGTGAGTTGGCATAAGCATTAGGTGAAATGCTACTTATTGCATTCAATTCACCTATCTGTCCACTGTTTTCCATAAATGTTTTGTGATGACTTATAAAGAATATAGATAAGCCAGGTATGGGGGCCCACACCTGCAATCCCCATATTCTGGAGGCTGAGGCAGGAGGACAGTGAGTTTGAGGCCAGCCCTGGCTACATAGCAAGACCCTATCTCAGGGAAAAAAAAAAAAAAAAAATATATATATATATATATATATATATATATATATGTATACACATATATACGTATATATATAGTAGATAGAGTTACACGTGAACACATATACACATACAGAGATAGACAATAAAGTAAAAATAAACATGCTGACCATGAGGCTGAGTATAAGTGCTACAAGGGATGAATACTGAATTGTATGGTGAGCATCCTGGAAGCCAAGGAGAAAAGGGAAATCCTATTAGTCAGAAAGGCTTTGTGGTATGGAAAAAGGCAGAAATGGGTACAAAACCAAGTAGACTGTGGTCAAATCAGTTGATTTCCCTGATTCTAGATTTCTTCCTCAGAAAAATGGGGAAAGAATACCATTTACCCTGAAGGGTCAGGGAGTCCTGCTTGCATACTGTGTGCTGCAGAGTGTGCAAACAATACACGTTTTCCTTCCCTGCTTTCCTTTTCATTATCAGAGGAGAAAGCAACCTAGGTCCTCAGGGACGGCCCTAAATTCTAAGTGGAATTATTTTTCATGCGAAACACTGTAAGAATCCTTTAGCTGAGGGGACACCTCACATTACCAGACAAGATTTGCCATGGCTCTATTTGATAATATGTCAGCATACCCAGAAAAACTCAATAAACATCAGCCAAATGTTCAGAGAAGCTGTGCAAAGACCACTTTAGCTGCTCAGGTGTCTGGAGGCAGGGGGTCCTGTTAAGCAGGTTTCAGGGTGGCCATCTGCACAGGGATTGAGCTCATCTGAGCAAATCTGAGACATGGTATGCAGGCAACAATGGGTCCCTCCAGACTGACTGCATGGGCAGCAACAGTGAAAGACATCAGGGCCGATCACCGTCCTCCCACTCACAAGCACACAGCCCCAACTTCTTTTCCAAAAACAGCAAGGCAGTGATCTTGACACAGCAGACATTTCCCCTTCTAATCTCTTCCAATAACTGCACATCCTCCATGACTGGCTCTTCTCAAAAACCAAGTTGTAAAGCCTTACCCGGCAGGGCTGGTTAGGAAAACATCTGCCTGTTATTAAAACAGGCCTCCAGACAGGGAGGAAGATAATGTGCAGGAGAATTCACCACAAGGGACTGGATCTCTCACTACTGAGTCAACATTTCCCTAGGTGACTACTGCATGTTGAGGACAGAGGAAACAGGATGCAGCATCAACTGCCTCAGGGCTCATACCCTGCGGGAGCCACATGGAAACAGCAGTCATTCCTCCTGGGCAGTCAGATTAGGGTGGTGCAGAGACAGAGGGGATTGACCTCCTGGGAAGGCCAGGGAAGACAAAGTGTGTCCCCATAAGTGAAGAGGTGATAAGCACATGGGGACTTGGAAAACTTTGAAGAAGCCTCAAGACTGGAGCTTAGAGTGTGAAGAATGACACGATGATGGAGCAAAGGCAAGTAGGGTGGACAGTCCAGATCCCAAGGGCCTTGTATATGGAGAGGAGTTTTCTTTCAGATTCCATAAGGAGCAACCAAGACCAAGAAAAGCTGGAGATTTAGTGAAGTTTATATAGCAAGTTGGAGGGGAGGCCAGCCAGGGAAGGCCAGAAGAGAGAATGGCCCATGCCACACTCACCACTGGAGTACAGCCGGGCTTGGTCATCTTCATGGCAGAGAATGTGCCGTCCTAATCTCTTGGCAAGTCACTCCCTACAGGAACAGCCTTTCCTAACTCACTGTGCTCCTCTGCAGCGGGAAAGGGCTGGACATCATTCTCACCCCAGAACACAGCTCCACCCAAGAAAAAGAATTGGTTCGCCACAGTCTTGAAGCCAGACAAGAGAGGGTGGGGAGGCAAACCTTAGAGGGACTCCTGTTCCATGCACAAGCTGACTGCGCACAGGGTGCTGACCAGGGCAAGCACCTGAGATGAATCAAACTCTCAGGAGCTCACAATCTACCAGGGGAGATAAGCCAGGCACAAAAGTAACCATAAAATAAGGCAGACGGTGATAAGAGCTGCACAGATAGGACACAGGACACAGTGCGGGGCTGGGGGGGGGGTTCAGGGGGAAGAGGGGCATTCAGATGAGGGTGAGGGTATTTAGCACTTTCCCCTTCACTCCTAGAGGGGGCCTACCCTACAAGTTGTGGTGCCTCTCAGATGGGGTCGAGGGGGAGTCGGGGGGGGGGGAAGCTGGCAGTGGACAAAAGAAAGACGTTCAGTTGTGGTCTCCTTTGAAGAAGCCAGATTCTGCAGAGAGAAGGCAGGGAGGCCCAGAGTTTCAGAGATAAGAGGAGATAAGAGATCGGAATCTAGGATTTCTATGCAGAAGCAGCAAATCCATACAAAAGGGACAAAGCTAGAGGCCTTGCCTTGAGATGGCATCTATGTGGCAGGCACTGTGTTTACTTGCAATATCCATCTAGGAAGGGGAGGGCGGAGTGTGCACATAGGGGAAGGAGGACATTAAAGTTTCTGTCTCCCCAAGCCACCATCAGGCCTGCCACTGATAAGGAAGGATGTGGGGTGGGTGGAAGAGGAAGCTGTGGCCCTAACAGGGAGCTGACATCTCCCAGGACAGCAGGAAAGGAGACTTGGGATGGAGAAGAGCGACACCCCAACCTTGGGCCCCAGCGCCCACCCAGCAAGCAGGGCAAGAGGGATGTCCTGCTGGCCGCTGCACGGAGCCAGCCAAAAAGCCCCGCTTCCCGCCAGCCATACCGCAGCTTTCAGCAAGAGCGGGGGTCGCTGGCGCACGCGCCGCACTGCACCCCCCCCACACACTCACACCTGCCCCTTAACCGCGGTGACACTTGTCACAGGGGGGAGGGGTACTCCACAACCCGACACCAATGGGGTCCAGCGACTCATGCCGGCGATCCCCGGGGCGGAGGTCCCGGCCGCCACGCCCGCCTCCCGCTCCTCCCCGCGCGCCGGCCCGGGTCTGCCGTGCTCCGCTCCCGCCCGCGGCGCCTCTCGGGCCCTCGGGGCACCCTCGCGGGTCCCCAGCCGCTGCCCCGGGCACTGTGGGCTCCCGCGGGCCTGGGAGGGCCGCCCGCCGCCCACAAGACACGCTCACTCACCCGCTCCCGGCCGCGCTCGTCCTCTTCGGTCGCTTGGGCCGCCGCTGCTTTACGCCGCCTCCCGGGCAGCGCGGGTCCCACGGCCCCGGCCCGGCCGCCCGCACCCCGCGGCCCCGCGCGCCCCCGTCAGCAGCCGGCCCCGGGCGAGCGTCCGGGCAGCGGCGGGCATGCTCCGGGCCGTCGGCGGGCGCGGCGGCGCACGTGCTGGCGCCGGCCGCTCCCTGCGGCGCCGCGAGCTGAGCTGAGCCGAGAGGGAAGCGGGCCGGGCCGGCTGGAGCGCTCTGAGCTGCGGCGCCGCCGTGCCCCGCGCCTCAGCGGCCGCTGCTACCCGCGCGCGCCGGCCCGGCTCGCATTCCCTCAGTGGCGGCGGCGGGCGGCGCCTCCTCAGGCCGCACGGGGGAGCGGCGGCGGCGGCGGCGGCGGCGGGGGCGCGTCTTTGCCCGAGTCGGGCCGGCCGCCGCCTTCGCCGGAAGAGCCCGCTCAGACTCGGGCAGCCCTCGGGCCCCGCGCCTGGCCGCCGTCGCGGCGGCATCAGTGGAAAACGAAGTTCCCCGGGAGTCAGACGACGAGGCGGGGAACAAACTGCGGTAAGAACTCGGAGGACGAGCGCAGGCCCGTCCTGGCCTCCACGTGGGCACCGGGGCCCGCGTCCCACCCCACGGACCCACGGGACCCTCGGGGCCAAGTGTGGTGTGAGGGTGGAAGGAAAACGCTAACCGTGTAGGCTGAGCAAGGGCAGACCTGTTGCGGTGGCCCGCCAGTCCCCTGCAAGGGCGAGGGCGAGTCCAAACCCCGAGGCCCGAGCCGTGCCCTTGAACAGCCGGGGTCGCGGGACACGAGGCCGCCATCTCCTCCGCACAGGACGTGACCCCGGCTCCTCCCGAGGGCCCCAAAACACCCTCTGGAGCACGTGGGGTCCCCGCCCTGGCAGCAGTCGGCACCGAGTTCCCGGACGCCGAGGACACCGTCCACCGGCGTTCGCGCGACTGCACGCAAACCAGGTCACCCCAAAGAACCCGCGTGGCGGTAGCGCTCGCCAGCAGCGTGAGCACAGCAGGCCACGGCGTTCACCCACGAGTTTTATTGTACGCCCACGTGCAAGAGTGACGGCGAGGTCCCTGCGCTCTCACGGCGCTCACAGCCGACCTGAAACCCGCACCTCGCGGCTGGACGCACCGCAGGGCACCCGCCTCCGCCCCCAGCAGCGGCGCGTGAGGCCGCTTCACGCAGGTCACGGCCGCCAGCCACGGCCACGGCACGGCACGGCACGCAGAGCGCGGCGGCGCAGACTGATGGCTGTCCTGAAATCAAGGACAAATGTGACAGCCACGCTTAGAGACGTCACGCAGGTCCCAGCTCCGCGGTTGGAGTTTAACTCATCACCAGGCCACCATAGCGCTCTTGGCACGGCAAGAAATTTCCAGCAAAACGTGTGCAGTATTTTCAGTTTAATCAGACCTGCAAATCTCAACTATACACGATCCACTCAGGACAGACAAACATGTTTCCTTTACGATCCCTAAGGGGCTCCAGGTGTACTTACTTTTAAGATCCTTAAAGACTTGTAGCACATTAGAATTTAGTGAAGCTGGGTGCCCGTAATCCTAGCTACTCAGATCAGGAGGACCGTGACTTAAAGCCAGCCCAGGGAAATACTTCGAGACCCTAGGAGAAAAAAACCATCCCAAAAAAAAGGGCTGGTGGCGTGGCTCAAGGTGCAGGCCCTGAGTTCAAACCCCAGTACTGGAAAAAAAAAAAAAAAAAGCAAAAACTGCTGTTGAGACATCTAAAAATTAAACTGAGGAAAATGTCTAATTTTACCACAAACATAGGTACAGGGTTCAGAATTCAAATAGCACTCAACAAAACAGCTGGCTTTGGGGGGGCGGTTTAAACATCCAACTCAAAATCTCTGTATAAAAGTAATTGCCAATACAGGCATTTCACGTGCTCCTGCTTCACAGGCCATCCCCTTGAGAGGTCTACTCATCCAACATCTGAAGAAAAAATTTTTATTAAACTGGCAATAAACTTTTAGAAAAACAGCCTATGTTTCTATCAAATAATTCCCAAATCACCAATTAAGATCAAAGTGCTTTCTGAACTTACATTTAACAGGTTACCATTTCAAAATAAATTTAGCCCAAAACAACAACAAAAAGATCTCACCAGAGGGAAACTTATTTAAACTCCCAAGTTTTTATGCCGAACAGACAGACCTTAGACCACCTAACAGAAAGTATCAACCCAATGTGGTTTTTAGGTCAACTGGAACAAAATCCTCCGTTTGAAAACAAAATCACTATCTCAAAAGCCTAGTAACTCATAATGAATCCAAAACGTACTGTTTATTGCACTTACTAAGCACCAGGCACTTGGCATAATCTCCCTTAATAAAGGAATCTTATCCTTTGGTCTTATCACAGCTGAGAAAAGCAGACCTGTGCCACGGTGTGACCAGGACTACGTGGCTCCAAATCTCCCCTCTGTGGTCCCCTGCCCAGCCGTGCGCTGCCCTGGTATGGCTGCTTTGGCTTCAGTGCTATTGCTTCAGCAGGAGAAGCCCCTAAGAGAGATGCTGTGTAAGGGGAAGGACAGAGCAGGTGTAGGTGGAGAGTTCACTTCCATTTGCATTTTAAAAGGAACTTCCACAGGTGGGAGATTCACTTGGGTTTTTTACTAGCTGCAGCATAGCCCAGCACAAGAACAGTTTACCTCTCTGGGGTAGTGAATGCTCGTTAAGATTGCTACCTTTCCCAATTTTAGGTTGAGTTGCTTTTCAGTCAAGTGTTCGTAAGATAAGCACTACCAAAGGGAAGAGCTGGAAGAATTTTCCTTGGTTTCCCCTTCACAGCTATAAAGAAAAAAAGAATAGTTTTTCTTTTTTAAATAAGTAACTGATAGTTCCAATCTAGTAATCAAAGCATATGCTTTCCGAAAGGCACAGAAGATGTGTTGATGGAGCTTAATACCTTTTTTGGAATAAGCCAATTATAGGCTACGAAGAAGATAACTCCTTGGCAAGATAAAACTTTTCTTTTGAAATGGCAATTTCCTTATTAAGAATATACTAGACTTTACAATAAAATTAGGGAACAAAGAAATGTCTAACCATGTTCAAATTAGTTTTGAATGTCACAAACAGGAGCACATAAAGGAAATGCCACCAGTAAACTCAATCTCTTCACAAGGTCAGATACAAACTGTAAGGGAGTTTCATTAAATAAACTTCACTGTAAGTAGGAGATATTTTTAAGGGCTAGGAAAAAAGTCAAGGATAAAGGCACTTGATTCTATTGATAATTCTGAAATTAATTCTGGTTAGCTAAGTCTTCAACTGGTTGTAGAAGGTGTGTGCAAAAGTTCAGTTTTGTCCCAACGATTCTCTTCCTGGCTGAGAATTACCCCAAGGGCCCCCAGGCCTGGAAATCAGCCAGATGAAGCTTTGGTGAAAGGTGTTCAAAGATCACCTGAGAACTTGCTGGAAGGTATATACAAACTCTTAATGGAATGACTCGGGTTGGTTTGGTTCATTGTAATTACATATTAAGAGTCACATAAGGGAAAAAACCTCAAAAGCAAATCAAAATTTAAAACCTGAGCATTGTGAATGGGAATCGGTTCTGAGGAATTATATGAGTCTGTTTATCAATGTGTGCCAACCTCCAATATCTAGGCACTGGGGTCTGACTGGCCACCAAAAAGTGGGTGGGGTGAGCAGCAGGAATCTCCCCAACAATCCCAACACAGACCTGCTACAGTACTTAATGATCCTTGATCAGAGCAGCACTTCCTGCCCACACACAGCTCTAACAGTCAGGAGGTACTGCTCAGGCAGTGGGCCACAGCCCCTTCGCCAGGGCAAGGCCTCAGACTCTAAATACATTCCCTGTCCATTAACAGGCAGAATACATTGTTCTGACCTAAAACCTAGTGTTACTTACAGCACCTATGATGCAAGTACTTATTTTTCATTTTGGCAAGGGTGGAGGAGGTGGGTCAGGGTTAGGAGGGTGAAAATGTTTGGATGTCAACTTTAACTGGTGGTTGAAGCCAGGCACCTGAAGGAAACCAGGGCTTCTTTGGTTTCTCAGTGGCTGTGTGGCATTAATGCTTCGTCCATCCACTTGGTGTCCAGAGTGGGACACAAGTTACACTCAGAACGATGACAGAGAGCTACAGCTCTCCAGTTGTTTTTTTGAAAGTACTACATATAAAATTAAATGAAAGAATTATATCTCATTTTTTTTCTTTCCTTATAAACAATGCAGTTGTAGGGAAATGAGTTATATTGATGCAGCTTTCAAAACTCTCCAGTAGTCCATTATCACTATTCTGATTGCATTATGTTTTTAAAACCTCTAGGGAACTGAAATCCAACGTACGCTATAATTTAATAGTTAGCATGTATTAGTCTATCATTATGGAAGCACTTATTTTTAAAAATGAGTTCTATTTACAACATAGAATAAGTTTATAAAACTGGTGTGCAAAGTTCATCGTAAAAGGATAACACTATTTCTTTAAACAAACTGCCTCCCTGTTTACTTCTCCTTATTCTGAATATAAATTGATGACATATACTATTTAAAAATAATGTTTTTTAAATAGTAAAATATACAAGAGATTCCTGAGCATAACAAAAATTTCTTGAAAATATGTGGCCATTTGAAGTATAAAATAGCTAGTGTAAGAATAGCATGATTGTAAAACTACTGTTAAAGGCTTATAAACAGTACAAAACAGCTTGCTTTTCTGAGTGCATAATTATACATTAGTGCAAACAAAATGTCTCAAATTTAATGGCTACAAATCTCAAAGATTTGCAGAGGTGCGCAAAACATGGAACTTCTTCAGCGTCATGCGGACGGAGCCCAGCTCTCGGTTAATCTTTTCCAAACGATCTTCCAAGGCTTCCTAGGTAAAAATAATGGGAAGGGGTAATGAGAATTCCACATCAAGTTCATTGGTTTTCTGATTCTATAATTACCAACAAACTGATCTTTTGCTTTCTACACAAGTCTTCCTTCCTTCTTCCTTCCCTCCCTTCCTGGAATTGAACTGGGCCTTACTCATGTAAGTCAAGAGCTCCACCAATTGAGCTCCACCCATAGCTGTTATTTCTTTTAAACTCAACAATGTGAATCAGCTTCTCAACTCTTCAAAGTTATTACTATATTTTAAAATATTCTTGTGTTTTTTGGGGTTTTTTTTGGTATTGGGCTTTGAAGTCAAGGTTTCGTACTTGCTAGGTTGGCGCTCTACCACTTGAGCTGCTCCTCCAGTCCTTTACTGAGTTGTGTATTCTTGACATAAGGTCTCACTTTTTTCCTGGACTGGCCTCAACCCTCGATCTTCCTGATCTCTGCCTCCTGACTAGCTAAGATTACAGTTGTGAGACACCAGATACCAGTGTATGACTTTAAAATTTTCTTTTAAGTTGTTGTGCTGGGTGGGGGTACATTGTGTAATTTACAAAAGTTCTTACAATATAGCAAACATATCATATTTGAATTCACCCTTCTCCTTTTCCTCCTCCTCCCTAAAATTTTCTTAATGTTTGGCAAATTCAGTATATGGAAATTCTAGCTGGGCATAGTGAATTACACCTATAATCTCAGCTAAAAGAGAGGAATATAGGATCACAGTCCAAGGCTGGCCCTGGGCAAAAACTTGAGAACCTATCCAAAAGATAACTAAAGTAAAAAAAAGGTCCGGGGCATGGCTCTGACAGTAGATTGCCTCCTTAGAAAGTGTGAAGCCCTGAGTTCAACGCCCCCCTCCCCTGCCAAAAGTAAATTCTAGAAATAGCAAAACAACCAACTGAAGGGGATGAGTCTTTGACTGAAGAGCTAAACGCAGTCCAAGAGTCAAGAAAGCACTCAACACAATTGATCAGAAGAAAGGGACACATGCATCAGGCTGTATCCTGTTCATACATATATCACACAACTTTTCTTCTGATGAAAATTTCTAAGCTAAAAAAGAAAAAAAGGACGGGGGGGGGGGGGGGAGGTGTGCTCAAGTGGTAGAGTGCCTGCCTAGCAAGTGCAAGGCCCTAAGTTCAAACTCCAGTATCTCAAAAAGGAAAAAACACTAGAGGAGACTTCTCACAAAAAAAAAGATTTTCACAATTACAATGAATAACACTAGTACCATTACTAATTACTAATTACTAGTTATTAGTACCATTAGTATCATTTTTAGATACTTTGCCTCAGTATTGACTCAATGGTAGGTATCCTGAAATAAAACTTAAAATTTTATCTTTGACAACTTTAACTGTAAAATGATTGTTATAGAATATTTTGAAGATAAGCAAAAAGAAATAATCATTATTCCCCGTTCCTATTTCCCCTTTTTTAAAAAGAACAATAAAAACAAAATCAAATTATATTTTAGGCTTGTGTGATGTCTTACACCTATAAATCCCAGCTACTTGGACTGCAGTTTAAAGCCGGCCTGGACAAAAAGTTAGCCAGGTCCCATCTCAATCAATAAGCCAGGCATGGTGGTCTGTGATCCCAGTGAGGATCATGGTCCAGAGCCAAGCAAAAACATGAGACAGTACCTGAAGAATAAGTAAAGCAAAGAGGATGTGGGGTGTGATTCAAGTGGGTAGGTTCTCGGAGGTACTGTTTTGAGATGGGGTCTTGCTGTGTAGCTCAGGTTCTTCTCAAACTCAGTCCTCCTGCCTCATCTCCCCACTGTTGGGATTACAGACATGCACACTACCACAACTCAGCTGGGAATTACTTTTTAAAAATACCTGCTAGTTGGGTACTGTTGGCTCACACCTGTAATCCTAGTTACTTGGATGGCTGAGACCAGGAGGATCAAGATTCTAGGCCAGCCTGGGCAAATAGTTCTCACGACCCCCATCTCCAAAATATCGGAGCAAAATGGACTAGAGGTGTGGCTCAAGTGGTAGAGCACCTGCTTTCCAAGTACAAAGCCGAGTTCAAACCCCAGCCACACAAAAAATTTAAAATTTTTAAAGATGATGCCTTGTTTAAGTGTGTATCTTTCTTATTCAACAGTGAGGCTGAACCTTTTTATTTATTCATTGGTGTTAGGAAGCAAACTCAGGGCCTCATGCATGCTAGGCAAATGCTCTAACACTGTGCTATACCCTCAGCTTGAGGCTGAACATTTTGGATCTTCTTTTTGCTCGGCTCGGTTTTACTTTTTCACTTATAAATTACATATGATTATCCCTAGTCTCTTTTTTTCTGCCATGTTTTCTCCAAAGATTGAAGCAACACTGATATATATGAATAGAAATTACTGTCCTTTAAAAAGTCTTATAAGAGCTAGAAAAGAGTTTCATGTGTTAAATCTTATAAATTATTCAATTAAACAATTTCAGGCTGGGCATCAATGACTCACACCTAGAATCCTAGTTACTCAGGAGGCAGAGATCGAGGATCTCAGCTCAAAGCCAACCCAGGTAAAAAGTTGACAAAACCCTATCTCGAAAATACCCATCACAAAAAGGGCTGGAGGAGAGGCTCAAGGTGAAGGCCCTGAGTTCAAGCCCCACTACACCAAAAAAAATAAATAAATGGGAAAAAATTCAGAACAAAGACAATACAAAGACTTAAAGTCACAGAAAAAGGAAGGTAGGATACAGGTCCTGAAAGAGCTCTCTGCGATTTTCTTGGATCGTTCTGATACTACAGTATGAAAATGAACTTTAGCTGAAGTTAAGACACTGAAAATCCTGAAGAAATGTATTTGCTGTTATGTTTAAAATGTTACTAAAACAGCAGATTTAAAATGTCCTATGGTTGGGTGCATTTTAATTCTTTTTGAAAAGGTACTAAAAGAAATGCACGCAGGCCATATCACCTGCGCCACCTCCTGCTCAGTTCTGGAACTGCATCTCTCTCTAGTGTGGGGATTTGTTGTTTCTAATCTCTACAGCCATTCCAGTTACAAAGTACAACTGTTTCACAACAGTTAGTTGTACTAAATGGAAAGGGTACAGAAATAAATGTCAGATGAGGGAGGTGATTAACTTAACAATGTTCAGATCTCACACACACACACACACACAAACACACTGGTAGTTTACTCAGAATATAATGACATGAACATCGTTTTCTTGAGGTCTAAAGATAAAATCAGTTTTTATTCCTGAAAGCTAGCATGCAGTTATCAAATAACTCGCCAAACACTTCGTGTAAAGCTGAAAGTTTTGGCCTCTGCTTCAGTATGCCATGGCTCTAAGAACTCTTGTCAATCAGTGGAGCACTGACCCAGTGAGCTTCTATAGTGATTCAGGCTAAGCTGTTTCACCTGGTTTAATCGTGTCTGTAATGTGATTCTTCCTCCAGGAGAAGGCATTCGGCTTAGTGCTGCCTCAATCTGTTAACACAAGAAAATTTTCAAATAAAAACAAAAACATTCTAATCATTGGAAGGGAGGCTTATGACACAGAAATGGAAAGAAAAGATTTCAGACTAGCATTTTCTTATCCATTTTAACTTAATGTAAGATGGTACCCGGTTAACTCCCTGAACAGCTTTGATTCAATAATTCCCTTTTGACTATTCCCTAGACATAAGCATTAAGTTCAGAAAAAGATTTTTAAAATATTTTTGTTTGTTTTACCTGGTCCTTTTCTTTTGTAAGTTCATCAAAAAATCGTTCCGTTTCAGCTAGGGTCCTAATTTTTGCTGTATATTCAAAATCATTACCCTGTGGTGTTACTGAAACAGGCTTACACTGTTCATAGCTAACTGATTTATTCTTCTCCCAGGCTGGTCTCACAGACACTTTCTTCACTCCATTTGGCAAGGGTTCTGAGCAAGAGTTATGATTAACATGGTCATCGTTGGCTTTTTCTGAATATTTTTTTTCTGTCAGAGAAGAAAGAAATTTCTTATATTTCTTTTCAATTTATTCCAATAGACTGTATACATATTAAATATGTTGCTCAACTTCACCTTCTTGAAATACTTGGTATGTGTCCAAAAAGTAATGAGCAAAGATATAAAAACAAATCATATTTACTCAGGGCTTTTTCTCTAAAGAATCTAAAAGCTTTGCCCCTCACAACTTTCCTAATGATTGTAAGTAAACTTTATGTAAATGTAGTTGAACTTTAAATAAGAAAAAAAAAAAAAAAAAACCCGAAGCCTAAAAACTGAATGACTCATCACGTATAATGGATATACACTAACACTAAACAGTTAACATTGTGAGGGCCTGCCCAAGTAATTTTATGTATGTTATCTCTTGTAACTTTATTCCAAACCTAAAATATAAATGGAAAAATTACCCAAAGCCTAAGTTGCTTATAAATATAGAGTATAAAAGTAAATAAAATTACTGAACAACATAGCCCTGGTAATTAAACATTAATGTTTGCCGTAACTCAATTTCCCAACTTTTCACTGAGGAAAACAACGCTGACATAATAATATGAAGCATCATGAATATATCTTTAGAACCTTGAAAGATTCCAGAATCTCAAACAATGAATGACTATAACCATAGCTAATGCTTTTCTTAGGGAAAGATACCTTCTGAGTCATCTAGAGGAAGAAACTGGAGCTGCTTTCTTGGATTGGCTCGTTGTAATGTAGACACAGGAACAGTATCTAAATCATCCAAAAGTATATCAAATCTATTGAATGAAGCAAGTTACTTGTGAGAAAAAAATGTTAACTGATTTTCCCTATCTGCACTAGAAAGATGAGTTGGCATCCAGGGAACTCATGTATTTACATATTCTCTTAAAAGAAAGATGGTCATATATTTTTCTAAAACTGAATTTAATGTCTATTTAATAACACAAAATTATTTTTACATACTAGAGACCTAAAGCACTTACCAAGATATTATGTCATTGGATCTTTTTAACAAGCTTTTGGATTAGAAGGGGAAACGGATGCTCAGTGTGCTTCACAGAGCACCCAAGAGCCTGAGGGAGTGGGTCTAGAGCAAAGAGGCAACTTCCTTTACACCACAGCACACACTGCTGCCCACTCAGAGAGGACCATTGTCTCAGCAGCAGGAAAACTTGCATCTGGTGCCACAGCCATATCTGAGCAGCCCACTTTTTCACCCAGTGTTTCCCTGTATCGTAAATCCTTCAAGACAAGAACTATCACTCTCTATCTTAAAAGCTGAATGGGGTGCTGAGACAGTACTGAAAATCTAGTAGCAAGTTAACATAGTTAAAAAACTGTTTTCATGTTTTATCATACTTTATTACAATATTCACATAAAATATGTATTAAATTCACTGATAACTGAAAAATCAGTGGTAGCTATACATAAGTCAACATTTAAGAAATTAATAATGTATTCTATAATTTTAGAGAACTTACCGAATTGGATTGCTTTCATTTTTGCTAAGTAGATGACTAAATCCTGGGGACAAATTTTCTTTAGGGGATCGCTTTGGACTATAAGCCACAGTCACTGGTGTTAACATAATCTCCCTTTTTGCTGAAAAAGAAAGTAAAGAAGAAATATTCTTTTCCTTCTGCCTATGTTTATTGGCAGAACAGAGACTTTCAGTAGGGAATTTTTTCCTAATTTTAAAAGTAATATAATTTCATCATAAAACTTTGAAAGATAAATAAGAATATACAAACTAAAAACAAAATAACCCATAATCCTAACATCTAGAAGTAGCTAATCCTGATGATGTTTTAGTATACCAGCACTCTGAATCAAAACTGGTTTTTCAAGATTTTAGAAGTCAACTGGAAATAAGATGGAAACCCCAGTGCAGTAGTGAACACTCCCATAACACAGGAAATACAGAATCTCTTCAGCTAGTGTAAAACAACACTGAGGAGCTGGAAGTGTAGCTCGGGTTGTATAGGCCTGAGTTCAAACCCCAATACTGCCAAAATTAAAAAAAAAAAAAAAGCAATAAAGGACACTAAAGACACACAAATTCAATGCTTAAACTTTAAAACAAACACATAACTGCAAAAAAGAAAAGGTGACTGATACAGAGCAACACAGGTCAAATATATAAAAAGGATCTTTTCTTTTTGGACTAGTATGAATTATTTGAATTATGTTTAATTAATGGCTGTCTAATCTCAAGCCTTTTAAGTGGTATTCATTGCAAACAATTTACTGGACACAAAAACGTCTGAGTAATAAACTCAGATTTCTTAAGTTATATTTATCATATCTGTGCAATCAGTTTTCTCACGGAAGGAGACCCTGTGCTCAGGGTCTCATATGGGTTTTATATAGGGACCCTGTGCTTCATTGGTACTCTACTAAGTAATAGGGAGAGCACAAGAGAAACAGGAAACAGACAGTACATGACTCATACTTCACTCCCCAGCCCAAGCTGTAACACATCTGTCTAAGTCTTACTTGGAGTACTGGATTTACGATTTGAAGGTGGTAAAGATGATGATCTCTGTGAGGCAGAATTCTGTCTCTTTTGTCTCTGTTGGGCACATTTCTCTGGGGAACGACTTGCATTGACGGAAGATTCAGTTTGCTGAGGATTCACTAATTCTGTATCAGACAAATGCAAAAGAGAGAAAAGAAAAACTCAAAACAAGCCTGGCTTCAGTTATCTACCTTTATTACAGATGTCACACGGCACAAGGTTCTCCACTGAGTGTACACTCCACTCAGAGCACTTCTTCTCACCATCTAGGTGGTAAAAGTTATTTGTCAGTGTACCATGCTAAGACAAAAAATGCTTGATGAAGGAAAATGTGGGAGTTTACAATGAATTTATAATGAATTCATTCTGGCTTCCTGTTTTACAACTGGCATTCAAGGTGATTTTTCAGAAGAGTTTATTTTTAGAAAGCAGGTTACTATTTATTTACTAGGAGACACTGCTGTGGAGATGCAACACCAAGAAGTCGAGAATGTGACTGGCAGGTCTGAGAGCAAGAAAGCACAGTAGGAAGTAAAAGGAGAGAAAAGTACTATTGAGCTGTACCTTTGAAAAAAATACAGCATTACACATACTTCTCTTTAAACCCCAGTACTGAAAACAAAACAAAAGAGTGGTGCTGGCATGCCCATAATTCTAGCACTTGGGAGGCTGAGACAAGAGAATTGCAAGTTTGACGCCAACCTGGGCTACAATAGTGAGTTTGAGGCTAAGCAAGGATATATGATGAGACTCTATCTCAAAACACCAAAATAAATAAATGTACTTCTCTTCCTCTCTACAGATGTTCAGTAACCAAGAAAGAGAAGTAGGAAAAGTTACTCCTTGCTTTATGAACATCTGTCACAACATTCTAATATTGCAAATGAAATAACTGATGCAAATGTTTTTAAAGTATTTTTAAGAATGTCATGTGTTGGGCACCGGTGGCTCACGCCTATAATCCTAGCTACTCAAGAGGCAGAGATCAGGAGAATCAAGGTTTGAAGCCAACCTGGGGAAAATAGTTCCCAAGACCTTATCTCAAAAATATCCAACACAAAACAGGATGGAGGAGTGGGTCATGGTTCAAGTAGTAAGAGCATATGCCTAGCAAGTGTGAGGCAAGGCCCTGAGTTTTCAAGACCCAGTTAAAAAAAAAAAAAAAAAAAAAGTCATGTAAGCTTTTTTTTAGGGGGCAGTATTTTTTTGGCAGTACTAGGGTTTAAATTCAGGATCTTACACTTGCTAGGCAGATGCTTTACCATTTGAGCCATGCTCCCAATCCTTTTTTTGGTTTTAGTTATTTTTTTAATAGAGTCTTGCATTTATGCCTGGACCATTATCCTCTTATTTATACTGCCTGCTTAGCTGGGATGTTTTATTGGTTGAAATGGGATCTCATGGATTTTTTCCCTGGGCTGGTGCTGTGAGCTGTGTTCCTCCCAATCTTTGCCTCCTAAGTAGCTAGGATAATATGAGCCACCCCACCTGGTCCATGTAAGCCTTTTTAATAATCAGAACATAACATGGAATTTGCGTATAGTATATAAAAGGTACATGTTATGCCAGGACTGTGATAAATTAGGGGATTCAATTATCTATGAAATGGGACTGAAATGATAAGTTTCATAAATTAAACTTCATTGTATTACATGAGAAATTAAATTTTTTTGGTGATAGGATCTCACTAATGCAACCCAGGCTGGCCTTGAACTTGCAATCCTCCTGCCTCAGCTTCCCAAGTCCCTGGATTACAGGTGTGTGACACCACACCTGGTGAGGAATTTAATTTTCAAGAAAGTAATGTAATAGGGAAAGAGAAAATACCGGTAGCTGTCTACATGAAATAAGGCATAAAGGATGGAGGCACTGCTCAAGCTGGAGGCCGTGAAATTAATCCCCATTACCTCCAAAAAAAACCCAAGAAAAACAGAAGTAAAAATACTTACTACTTGAGGTGTCTTCTTTCTCTGTCTGTGTCCCCCAGTTTTTAAATATTCTTTCTTCATCAAGTTCTTTTAAAGCTTTCATGATTGGTGTGTCTGGAATCTCTCTCTGTCCTTTAATCAATAGGCTTGTTGGTGTATTTCCAGGTGAAGAATCCTTTTCTGGAGGAGAATGGTACCTTAAATGATAATAATATCTGTTAAGTGCGATGGATTGAATATCTCTATGTCCCCCACCTGATTAATGAAGAGGCTGAAGTCCCAGTCTGCTGGGATGTTATTTGGAAGCAGGGCCTTTGCAAGGAAATTAGAGTAGAGAGAGGAACTCCCACGATGGGAATAATGTCCTTATAAAAAGAGGAAGAAACAGCACTATCTGTTTCCAATGACAATGACAAGCCATGTGAGGTCTCACTCAGCCAGACACTGGTGGCTCACACCTGCAATCCTCACTCCTTGGGAGGCTGAGATCAGAAGGATCATGGACAAGAAGTTTGCAAGACCCAAAAGCAAGACCCTATCTAACCACAGGGCTGCCCAGCAAGCGGAAAGCCCTGAGTTCAAACGCAGTACCACCATCTCCCCCGCCAAAAAAAACCCCAAAAAACAAAAACCACCCTCTCCAAGACACTATATCCAGTCTCCAGAACTGAAGAAATTAAAGTCTGATGCTCATTACAGCAAACCAAGCTAAGACACACATTTTACTAGGATTGTTAGGGGAATAACAGGAGAGTTGACAATTATCCTCACAATGATATGAATCCTTTACAATGCAAATAATTAAAACTGAACTGCATACAGTAAATCTGTTCTTCCCAATCCTTTTAACATGCTAGCACATACAGAAATATTCTATTTGAGCCAGGTGTGATGGCACACAACTACAGTTCCAGCACTCAGGAGGCAAAGGCGGGATGATTGTAAGGCTAGCTTGTGCTATACAGGGAGAATGTCTCAAAAAGCCAAGGGCTAGGAGTAGAGCTCAGTGGTAGAGTGTTTGCCTAGCATACGCAGTGCCTTGGGTTCAATCTCCAACGCTGAGAAAAAAGGTAAAAGAAAGAATTAGGACCTCAAAATTAAGTAAAGAACCAAAGAGCCAAGGCACAGTGACTCAAACCTATAAGACCAGCACTGAGGAGACTAAGGCAGGAGGATCGTGAGTTCAAGGCCAGCTTAGGCAACATAGCAAGTTAGTAAGACCCTGTAACAAACCACCAGAAAAATAAAAAAAACATAGTTCTTGGGTTGGGAATGTGGCTCAGTGGTAGAGCACTTGCTGGACATGCTCAAGCCCTGGGTTTGATTCCCAGCTCGGTAACAAACAACAACGAAAAACTCGAAATGGCTTTTTGTATCTTTTTTGAACATTTAAAGGCAAGTGAAGGCCGGGCACTGGTGTCTCACACCTGTAATCCTACCTACTCAGGAGGCAGAGATCAGGAGATTCGAGGTTTGAAGCCAGCACAGGCAGATACTTGGTGAGACCCTGTCTTGAAAAAAAACCCATCACAAAAAAGGGGCTGGTGGAATGGCTCAAGGTGCAGGCCCTGATTTCAAAGCCTAGTACCACAAAAAAACAAACAAATAGATAAATAAATAAATAAAGGCAACTGAATCTCTAAGAAAATCTAACATTTCTAAGTAAGACTCTCTGGCAGTTACCTTACCCAGGAACATGGGTTTCCTCCAGCTGGTTATTCACCTTCTTGTCCTGGATGTCCAGAGGCTGGCCAGTAAAGATGGAATACTCTGCACCTGGTATCAGCCACTTCCGCCTGCTGACATCTGAGGTTGCTAGCGTGCTATTAGAATGAGAAATGTTCCAATGTGTTGTAAGGCTCGCACTTCAATTTAGACAGCAAACGCACGTTAAAACAACCTGCTTTTAAGTAGTATTTACCTATCTGCACAGTGACTTAAAAACTATAAGGAGGCATGGCTCAAGCAGTAGAGAACCTGCCTAGTAAGCACAAAGCCCTGAGTTTAAATCCCAGTACTGCTTAAAAAAAAAAGGAAAACTGCATATAATAATCTATACTTTAAATACGTGAATAGTATTTTAAGTTTTAAGAATCAACTGAACTTCTGAATGTGGCCTAATTACAGTCATGATATTCAGGTACTCACAGCTTGCCACAGCCCTCCAGCATACTCCACACCTTTATTACCCCTGCAGCAGCTCAGGTAAGGAGATGAAGAAGGGCTGCCCTTTGTGTTCCTTCAGACCATTGCTGAAGAAGCCAGCAGAATGTTCTGCAAAAGCAGAAGCTACCGCATTGTCTGGCACAGCAGACACAAGGGCAGCTGCTTCTGAACGCCTGGAAAGTGCTGTCCAGACTAACAAGTCAATTTAAAATGCTTATCTTAACTGACTTCAAGTCACATGTATGTGCCATCAGCACAGTGCTATACTGCCACTCCTCTAGGTTTCTATGGAAACACTGCTCACCCCATCACATTAGACTTTGAACCTGTCTCATCTTCTCTATAGATACACTGCTGTTGTGAGAACAGACAACTTCAGGAGCTGTCCTTGACTTCTGTCCAATAACATGAATCCTCAGTTGTCCACCCTGGAAGATACATCTGGACTCTGTCGTCAGCAGAGACCACAGCCTCTTCCTCTCTGCTCCCTTTCACAGCCAGACTTAAAGAGTTGCCTCTCATCTATTTTCACTTCAACTCTGTCACTCTTTTGTCAAAAAGGTTCAAACCTGAAATCCTAGCTACTCAGGAGGCAGAGATCAGGAGGATCACAGTTTGTGGTCAGCCTGAGAAAATAGTTCCTGAGACCCTATCTTGAAAAAAATCCATCACAAAAAAGGAAAAAATGGGTTTTTTTGAGGTTCCAGAGACTAAACCCAGGTCCTCATGCATGCTAAGTACACTGAGGTACATCTCCAACCCTTCTTCTTCAGTTTTTAAAATTAAGAAGTATTTCAAACACGATGCCACTTTTCCTACCCAACACTATGTTTGTGATGTATTCATGTTAATATGTATAGCTTTATCATTTAATAATCTATCCACAATATGAACACAAACTATCCTTTCTCCTGGTGATGCATATTTAGTTTCTAATATGTTCAACAATGGCACAATTAACATATGTAAGAATTTACCTAAAGTTGGTATCTAAAAACAGAACTGTGGAGTTTTGGGTGTACCCATAGTCTTCAGTCATTCTGGCTATTGCCAAATCACTCTCCAGACAGGTTGAGCCAACCCCAGTCAATATGAGTTCCTATTTCTTTACATCTTTGCCAAACTTTGGAATGATCAGATTTTAAGTTTGGCCTGCGTAGTGGTTTGAAAGATATTGTTATTGTTTTTGTTGTTGTTTTGTGGTACTGGGGACTGAACCCAAGGCCATGCACTCGCTAGGCAAGTGCTCTTGAGCCAGACCCCATAGTTGTTCTACACTCTCCCTTTCTTGACAACCAATTCCCAACCACATTCTGTGGTCTCTGCACCTCCCCTCGTGGTGCACTGCCAATCTAGTCTCCTTGCTCCCCCTCTCTCCTTCTCCACATTTTCCTCACGGTAGGAGTGTTTAAAAGTCAGACAACATGTTTTTACCATACAAAGCTTCCAAAAGGTTTCTCGATGGGTTTAAAGTAAACTCCCAGCTCCTGACTCTGACTTCTAAGCCATATGACCAATCTATGATTTCACCTAGGGCTACTTTTATTCTTGCTGTAACTATGCAAGTCACACTAGCTCCTCAGTTCTTCAAACATGCTAAGCCCTTACTTAGCAAGGATGATTATTCTGCCTAGACCATCCCAATGGACCACCCCTCCATATCTTTTGCTCCAACAACTCCACACCATTTACTTATCTGCTTACATGTCATCCCCACACACAAAAAGTCCTCTACAGCTGACAATCTTAGGCTCCTTTTGTTCTCTCTCAAATACTCAATTTCAGTTTTTTACCTCATTTTTCCTTTTTTTTTTGATTTGGAAGTACTAGGATTTGAACTCAGGGCCTTGTATTTGCCAAGCAGAAGCAAACACTCTACCACATGACCACAGCTCTTTTTGCTTTTGTTATTTTCCAAATAGAGTTTTGCATTTATGCCCAGGTGAGCTGGGGCCAAGAGTCTCCTTATTTACACTTTCTGTCCACATGCCATGTGCCCACTTTATTAGTTGAAACGTGGTTTTGCTAACTTTTTGCCTGGGCTGGCCTCTAACTGCAATCCTCCTAATCTCTGCCTCCTGAGAAGCTAGGATTACCAGCACGAGCCACAACATCAGGCATAATACTTCCTTTAAATAAAAGAACTATATTCTACTAGGATTGATTAATTAAAGATCTAGGAAGTTTCTCATATAACAAACTTAAAAGGGTGGTATCACAATTAAAAATTTCTGATAAACATCAATATTATGAAGTAATAATCTCATTAGTACTATTTGTACTGTCATAAAACCACTTTCCAACATAAAAAACCTTTTTTTTTCCTGTAAACATGTTACCAAGATAATGCTCTGAGATTATCCAAAACTAACTGTGAAGAAACTAAAAAAACAA
This sequence comes from Castor canadensis, assembly GCF_047511655.1. Lineage (NCBI taxonomy): Eukaryota > Metazoa > Chordata > Mammalia > Rodentia > Castoridae > Castor > Castor canadensis. Next base: position 41,269,883 of record NC_133403.1, read on the forward strand.
AAAAGAAAAACATACAACCGAATGCAGATGCATCTTCATAGGTCTTTCCAGTAACATAAGAACAGTATGTCTGGAATTTCGGCTCTAAAAGACTTTTTGAGATGTTCTACCCAGTGTCCTTGTTTTCACAGATAATAAAACTAAGCTACCAAGAATGTATGTGATCAGTCTAAGGTTACACAGCTGGACAGTCAACAACAAAATACATTCCCAATTTCCTTATTCTCAACCTGATTTTACCATTTCCTCAACTTTGGCAAATGTCTTTAGATATGAACATGAAGGAGATCCAATAATTCATTTTTTTGTCAAGCAAAATACTTTAATTAGTAAGCTGATCATAAATAAATCCACATTAAAGATTTAACAGAATTATGAAGAGTTTTGTGTTTCTTTTGTAGACTCAATTCATAATATGCATTAGTCAACCTCATTCTCTGTGACAAAAAAAAGAGTTGTCATCCAACAGTGTAGCACAGTTTAAGCAATTCATATTTTGTAGTTACATTTTTATCCAATAATTAATGTTTTAATTCTTCTCTAAGTTCTAGGAGGACATTTGAACTGACTTTCACATGATTTAAGCAAATGCTCTTCTCATCTTAATAGAAGTGCGCACCTACTTCTAGCTGTACAGAGATTAAGTGAAGTAACTTACTTGGCACGTGAGGGTCTCATGGGAGTCTTAGAATTGTGACGAACACTTAGCATATTTTCATGCTCCACTTGCTTCACTTGAGCTTCAAGTTTTGAAATCACTCTGACTCAAAAGCAATGAGACACATTAAGTACATTTCAGCAGGTTTAGGATACAGCTCAGCTTCAAGCTATGCAGATGAGCGTGAGAAAGGATTCCCTATTATGTCTTTTTCATAGCAAAATGCCATCAGCAAGCTTTTAAAAGCCCAACAAAATCAGGGAAAGTGACCAGAAAAGCAAACACATGAGATTCTAGGAAGGAGCACATCATATACTAAAACTAAAGAAAGAAACAAGTGTAGTTAATACAGAAGTAAAACAAGGCTATGTAAATCTGACTACAAATGAAAAGCATGCAGGGTATAAATTCAAGTGAATAGGAAATAAGCTGCGATCATGCTGCACTGTGATCTGCGCGTATGCCAAGTAGAATAGGTCGGAAGCAGCCTTAACTTTGAAAGGCTGTCACAGCTATTAAAAATGACTTTCAGTATCCCACACAACTCAGGTCTACAAGCAACTGGTCTCTGTGCTGTGCTCAGAACAAAGCATACTTCAATTTCACAGCAGTAGATAATCACTCTGGCCAATTAATTGTTCCCAGGATATCTTGGCCTTCTTTCTGCTGTTTTAAATTTTGTGCAAGTCTTCATCTCAATTTTTTTTTTCAATGCTAGGGATGATGCCAAGGGCCTTGCACAGGGCAGGTGAATGCACTACAGCCAAGCTACATCCCAAGCCCTTCATCTCATCTTTTCAACCTGAATCCTTGCCTACCCTGATGCAAGAAAGGCTTGAAAAAGAACAGGCCCAAAAAATCTGATGTGACAAGGAATCTATCACTAGAATGAATGAGAAATGTAGACAGCTTTTCTGTTTGTCTCTGTGAGAAGTCCTTCTGACTACAGTAAAATTTCTAAATTCAGGTCATTAATCCAAATACAAAATAAACAAATAAATAAATAAACCATTCTAAAGCCAGGTTACGGGTTTCTAATCACTTGCAATATTGACCATTTATGATGATGTTCCTACGTAATTAAGCAAATCAGAACATTAACAGAGCATTCAAACCAGGTCTTTAAGAAAGTAGATGAGCCAGGTGCCAGTGGCTCAAGCCTGTAATCCTAGCTACTCAGGAGGCACAGATCAGGATGATTGCAGTTCAAAGCCGGCCAGGGCAAATAGCCCGTGAGACCCTATCTCGAAAAAAATGCATCACAAAAAAGGGCTGGTGGACTGCCTTAAGATGTAGGCCTTGAGTTCAAGCCCCAGTACCACCAAAAAAAAAGTAGATGACCACAAACTTGGAGAAAATTCTATTTTCTTCTGGAGCACAAAACTAATACAATGATTTAGACTGCTTCATTTTTTTTCTTTTTAGGGGGCTAGAGTTTGAACTCAGGGCTTCACACTTGCAAAGCAGACTGTCTACTGCTTGAGCCACGCCTCCACTTCATTTTGCTCTGGTTATTTTGGAGATGCCTGGGGTGGCCTCAAACTGTGATTTCCCCACTATCCACCTCCTGAGTAGCTAGGATTACAGATGTGAGCCACCAGTGTCCAGCTCTAGACTGCTTCTTAAAGCTCCTTCCAGTGGTTAAGTATCATTTAGACTTTACCTATGCTTAGAAATCACATGATGTTTAGAACACACGCCTCTGAGGCTTACCCACTAATATGTTCTTTTTCTCTTTCCCAGTGCTGGGGACCAAACCCAAAGCCTCGCACCTAGGCAAGGGCTCTGCACTAACTACATACCCAGCCCCTACCAATATGCTTTAGTCACTTAAAAATCTCATTGGGCTAAATGCAAATGTATTTCTGTACCAACAGACGATTACAACAAAACTTGTTCTCAAACTACTTAAAAATATTTAGAAGGCTTCTTCTTATCACTCTCAACACAGACACACCAAAGAACAATTAAAGGCATGTGCTATTAACAAGATATTTTACCTTTTCAAGTCAGAAATCTGTGTGTGTGCATCAAGCAATTTGTTCTCAGTTGTGTTTAATGTATCCTATGAAAATAAAGGAAATATTCACATAACTGAAAGGTACTCAGACATTCTTTTACTTAAAACCCATAATATAATACTAACCAAAGGCTAAAGCAGCCAGCTGCAAATTCTACAAGTACTCAGCACGCATGACATCAACTGCAGAGCCAATACAGAAGAGTCAGAGGAAAAATCTGAGCACAATCACCAACCTACACTGTAGTTCTGCATAATAGGTACAGTCCATTATGCAGTGCTTAATTAAAAACAATCCAGGGTTAAGATGGATATACTTTAACTACGAATTTGACTAAAAGCTTAGTAGAATGCTAAGACAAACACCTTCAGTGATGAGAGTTCAGAATCTTTGGCTGTCAAGCTGTGCAAGCTTTTCAACTAACCTTAAATATCCCCAGCCCTGTGTTGTATGCAACAGAATTCTTGGACCCTACTTAAGAGTATTATTGTGGGATTTCACTGAATTCAAATACATACACTCCAAAACAGAACTTTAGGAATTCACACTTAATGAATAAAATCATACAACCCTATTTAAAAAAAAAAGTGCTTTGAAAATTAAAACTTTATTTATTTATTTTGGTGGTACTGGGGTTTGAACTCAAGGCCTTGCACTTGCCAGGCAGGCACTATACAACTGGAGCCACACCCCAGTCCAAAACCTTTCTATTTAAACAGTATTAAATTATTTGAATCTTTATGATACCTTACAATCCTCTGCAAACACTTTCACCTCAACTCATTTCAAATGAGTTGTGAATGCTTGTTAAGTAGCACAGATATTTGAAACTACAGATATTAGCACAGAGAGGATAAGCTCGTGGGCTAGTTCAAATCGCTGCGGGTTGAGGAAGGAGAGAAAGGAGGATGAAGGGTCAGCTCTCTCCATGCCGGCCCAGTGCTTTGCATAAAGATCAGATCAGAAACCATTACTCCTTACCTTTACTCGGCTGTGTTCTTTTCCAAGGGACTCATACTCTTCTAAGAGCTACAATGAAAAGCAAAGAATCGCACCACAAAATTACACATTATAACATAAAATGAGGGATAGTCTACAAAACAACAGTACCCTTCAAAAATGCCAATGTCATGAAAGAGAAAGCTTAACACAGAACTGGAGATTCAGGTAAAGGTAATATGAAAACTCCTAATATTATTTTTCCATACTTCCTTTAAGTTTGAAATTTTTTCAAAAGTATGACAAAATAGTATCAGTGTCCTTGAGTATTTCATAATATTAAGATCTATTTGTGCTGTTCTTTTTAAAAATTGTTACATATTACATTTTGCTAACTTTGTTCTATAGAGTAAAACATACAATGCCAGAAGACTAATACACTTTATTTAAAAACACATGTTTTTAAATGTGTGGGCAGGCATGGTGACACAATGCTGTAATCCCAGCACTCAGGAGGTGGAGGGAAGAGGATCAGTGTGAAGCCATTCTGAGCTACACAGAGCAAGACTGTAGTAAAAACACCCACAACCACAACAGAAATATACATGTCACCTTCTGATTAAAGAAGACAGGTTCCTCACAGAATTTTGTACCCTTCACCCTAAGATCACACTAAATGATCAATGAAGAAATGAAAAAGCAAACAAGAGGTGACAGTAACAGGTAAGAGATTTAAACAAAGTATCTTTAAGAAGATCAAACAGAACCTACTCTGGTAGCTCACACCTATAATCTTAGATACGTGGGAAATAGTTCTTGAGACACTGTCTTCAAATTTCCCAACACAAAACAGGTATGGCAGAGTGTCTCAAGTGGTACAGCACCTGCTGAGGCATGAGGCCCTGAGTTCAAACCCCAATACCACCAAAAAAAAACCCAAAGGATCAAATAGAGACCAAACTGCCTCATCAGGGTAGAAGGTGGAGGGGCAACAACCTCCAGTTCTGAATTAGGAAATGCTGATGCAAAGGGTGACATTTGAGAGGCTACAACTTGGAAATCTGGGTTCTGAGGTGATCAGGGTTGAAGCACAGTGCTGGTCATGGGGAACCTTCCCCTTGGCACCACAGAGGAACTGTTTCCAGAATCACGTCCATGCTAAGTATAGGAAGACACAACACGGTAAGGCTCAGCTGCCTCCAAATTAATCCAAAAACTCAGTGCAACTGCAATCAAGAGCAGAGTTTTGCACAAACATGTGGAAAGATGGTAGTTTTAGATAAAAGAAAACAGAGTCAAGAGTAAGCAAAATAACTTTTATTTTCCTCTTTTCCTGGCACTCACTGTAAACCCAGCTGCATAGGAACCTGTGACAGGAAGACTGCTTAAGCTGATAAAATGAACAGCAGCAACATCGTGTTTGAGAAAACAACATCTCAATAGAAAGGAGCTTAGTGAATTTCTTTAAGTTGTTTTAATGCATTTGTATTCAAGTTTAATAGGTATCCTTTTAAGTAAATTGATAAAATAGTTTTACTTTAATTTAAAACCGTGTTCGATTCATGAGTGAATTCAACTATATTGTAATTGTCCTTTTGCTACAAATTTATGCATTTGAGTTATTTTCATTATTGTGCCACTGAAAAATAAATGGTAATTACTGAAAAAAACTTTTAAAAGACCAGAAGCAAGGTAAAAGGGCCAGGGTTGGAAGAGCGCAGCCTAGCAAATACGAAGCCCTGGGTTTGATCCTACTAAGAGACACACACAGACACACATGCACGTGCACATGCGACAAGGAAAAACTGTACCAAAAAAATCAAAGTTTGTTATAAAATGCTACTATTCAATATAGTATGGTTTCAATTCAAGAACAACAGCAGCAACAAAATCAGACCTATGAAACTGCCCCAAAACGGACTTACATGGCAATGAACCATATCACAGAAGTGGCATTAAAAGTCAGAAAGGGAAGAATGAGCTATTAACAAACAGTTACTCATCTGGAGAGAAAAAAAGCTCAATTCCCACCTCACACCATATGCAAGACACCATTCTGGGTAGATCTAAGAACTGGATGTATTAAGTAATTCTTCATAATGTGGAGTAATTTTCTGATCTTTGGGTGAAGAAAGATTTTGCAAAAAAAGCAAAAAGAGGCCAAACCATAAGTGAGAAAAGACCATGTTTTGGACACAAAATTCAAAATGTGAGGGCAGGAGATACAGCTCCATGTAAGAGCACCCGCCTAATATGCCTGAGACACTGGGTTCTATTCCCAGTACCACAAAAAAAAGCAAAACAAAACTTGTACCCCATAAAATTATCACAGAATAAAAAAGCAAGCTACAGTGAAGAGAATATAACAATACATATACCATTTCACATTAATCACACTGGCAAAAAATTAAGAGGTTTGACAATACAGAACATTAAAAATAAGCTAGAAAATAAGAATTCATAGCTGACATGATTGGGGCAGAGATTGGAAAGACTACAGCAATTAAAGAGCAGGCTCAGCAAAAAGTGAGCAAGACCCATGTCAACAAACAAGCTGGCCATGGTAGCAGACGAATGTAATCCCAGTTACTCGAGAGGCTGAGGTTGGAGGACAGAGGTACGAGGCAGGCTCTGGACAAAAACGTGAAACCCTACCTGGAAAAAACAACTAAAAGAAGAAATGACTGAGGTGTGGCTTAAGTGGTGGAGCACCTGTCTATCAAGCAAGAGGACCTGAATTCAAACCCTAATAGAGACAGAGAGAGAGAATATGAATGAATGAATGAGATTGATTCTCATACCCTCCTGTGAGAGAATAAACTGATACAACCATTCAGAGAGCAAGTGAGCAGTATTTAATAACAATGACATGCTCAGGTGTGCGTGTCAGTGCAGCTTGCCCCAGGCATGTGCTCAGAGATACTCTTGTGACACACTGTATTTCCCAATAACGGTCACAAGCAGTATTTCCAGTCCTACCAGCTCTATAGAACCCTGCTGTGCCCCTTCAAAGGATTGTATGTATTTCCCCTCCTCTTAAACCTGAGCAGGATTCTGACACTGCTTACAAAACAGAATGTAGCACAATGAGCTCTGTGATTATGAATTCGATCAGGAAAGGCAGCAGGACTGCTGGGGCACTGTACTCAGCCATTATGCTGCAAAGAAGCCCAGACCAGCCACACAAGAGAGGAACTGCTGCCCTACGTGTCAGCCACCAGTCATGACTGAGCATGCCTTCAAATAATCCCAGCTGAGGTCAATACACGTCACAGAGCAGAGATAAGCATGAGCAGAATACAGTAGGTTTTGTAGCTATGGTAACCAGAAATACCCCAGAGTAATGGCACACATTAACGCAAAAAGCCATGTACAGGAGGATTCACAGTAGTGCTGTTCATAACAGCAGAAACTGACTGTCAACAGGAAACAAGAGGTCCCCACATAAGACTACAACGCAGAGATCAAACAATGGACAAGAATCACTCCAAGTCTCCACTTGGATACTCTTACAAGTGAAAAAGTCGCACAACAGTAAATTCCACATGACGACATTTGTAAAAGTTTTCAGATATGCCAAAGAAAATGACATTTGCATAATTCAGGCAGAGGTGATGATGGATCAGAAAAGATATACAAAGACCGTCAACTGTATCTCAATTCTTAAGATGCATAGTGGGTCCATATGTACTTTTTTATTATTCTTTAGACCTACCTTTTTTTTGGCAATACCGGGTGGGGTTTGAACTCAGGGCCTCATGCTTGCTAGGCAGGCGTTCTACCACTTGAACCACTCTGCCAACCCTTTTTTCTGTTGAATATTTTCAAGATAGGGTCTGAGAACTATTTCCCCCAGCAGGACTTGAACCGAAATCCTCCTAATCTCTACCTCCCGAGTAACTAGGATTACAGGCATGAGCCACCAGGTGCCTGGCCTCATTAGACCCTTTTATATACTTGAAATATTTCAAATATAAATGTTTAAATAAAAATGAGTAAAAGCTAAATGTAGCAACATAGATTTCAAAAACAATGTTCAGAGGGGAAAAAAACAGAAAGATACATGCAGTGCAATACAGTTCACATATAGGTTACACACATTGCTCACAAATACATGCCTCTGTGGCAAAAGCAAAAAGCAATGCATGGAGAAAACCACTAACACACAGAGCAAAGTGGGTACTTCTAGGGTAGGAGAGAAAGGAAGAAAAGAAGGTGTTTCAACTGTATTTACAACTGGCTAGTTGGCGGGTATTCATTTTGTTATTCTTTACACTTTTCCGAATGCTTGAAACGTTTGATATAAATGCAAAGTCAATGTTCTCATCAGCTGTATTAGTGTAATTCCAGCTAAAACCAAATAGGTACCATTCTAGCTATCCTTTGCTGCCCCACAGCTACTGGAACCTAACTGTGGTGGTTTTGGAATGATTAGAAACAATGACATTCCAGGAGCAGATCTTAGTGTCTGAACGCCTTTTCCAGCAGGAGGAAGCAGGGCTCCATGGGAGAGTCACCAGGTCTAGGGACAGGACTGAAAAGTGCAAACCCTTCTGTGGCAGCTGCTGTGCAACAAGGTGTGGGGCTGCTTGCAGAGTAACGCAACGAGCAAAATGAGAGCACGAACCGGGCACCAGTGGCTCACACCTGTAATCCCAGCTACTTTGGAGGCAGAGATCAGGAGGATCACAGTTCCAAGCCAGCTTGGGCAATAGTTCAAGAGACCCTATCTCGAAAAAGACCTATCAACAAAAAAAGGGCTGGTGGAGTGGCTCAAGTAGTAGAATGCCTGCCTAGCAAGTGTGAGGCCCTAAGTTCAAACCCCAGTACCGCCAAAAAAAAAAAAAAAGCATGGTGGCCAGCTTCACGTGTCTTCCACTGGCAAAACTTGGGACAATGTAAGCATCAAAATCACAACCACAGTAGCCTGCAATCCTAGCTACTTGGGAGGATCACAATTTAGGGCCAGCTTGGCATAAAGTTTTGTTTTGTTTTGCAGTACTGGGTTTTGAACTCAGGACCTACACCTTGAGCCACTCCTTGTTAGGTATTTCCAAGATACCGTCTCACAGACTTAATTCCCCAGGGCTGGCTTTGAACTGCGATCCTCCTGATCTCTGCCTCCTGAGTAGCTAGGATTATGGGCATGAGCCACCGGCGCCTGGCTGGCATAAATTTCTTTACAACCCATCTCAACCAAAGGCTGGGTGCAGGGGCTCACACTTATCATTCCAGCTACCAATAGGTGGATTATAATCGAGGCTGCCCCAGCATACAGAAAGACTATCTCAAAAATAATGGATACAAAAAGGCTGGAACGGTGGCTCAGGGTATAGGCCCTGGGCTCAAACCCCAGTACCACAAAAAAATAGTAATAATTAAATCCAAGTGAAGTTTTAATCAGAACTGGAGGCGTGGCTCAAGTAGCAGAGCACCTGTCTAGCAAAAAAAAAAAAAGGAAATAAATGATAGGAAAATAGGACAAATAAAATCTTAAACAGAAATACTGGAAAATAAAGTTGAAGAAGGCTCTTTGACAAAGTAGAACAAAAAAGGAAAGAAGTGAAAATACGAAAAAAATGATTTTAATATTAGACAATCAGGATGAGACCCAACATCTGTCTAATAGGAATTCCAAAAAGAGAGAACAGCAAAGAAAAAATAGACCAAAAAAATAAAATTTCCAGTGTTACAGTCCTTCAGGTGCTCTGCAAAATAATGAAAAAAGCACCAAGGACATCACTGTGGAATTTGAGAACACAGAGCTATTTGGGTAAGATCCTAAATATCTCCAGTGAGAATGGGAAAATAGGTTATAGAAAACAGGTAATCACATAGCACCGTCCTTCACAGCAGCAGCACTGGAAAGTAGATGTCACCAGCAATGACTAAAACCAATTAGAGCAACAAAATAAAGTAACTGGATTGTTACAAGTAATCTGAGTACCTATACTACCAACTGTGATTTTCATTTGCGATCTGAGTAAATGTATTATGCTCATTACATGTATTATGCTCATGAAAATGAACTTTAAAAATCCAAAGGAACAAGAAGCGCATCCAAAGCTACCAAGAAGAAAATGTCAAGACCAAGTACTCTCAGACTATTTATATAACATGATAGATAACGTGAAAAAAAATTAAGAAAAACTTAGGGACAGGGACATGTTGCAGTGGTAGAGGTGCAAGGTCCTAAATTCAATCCCTAAGACTGGCAAAAAAAAAAAAAAAAAAAGAAAAATTTAGGCTGTAATCCCACTCAGGAGATAGAGGCAAGAGATCACTTGTTTAAAGCAAGTCAGAAGCCAGGTACTGGTGGCTCACTCCTGTAATCCTAGCTACTGAGGAGGCAGAGATCAGAAGGATCAGGGTTCAAAGCCAGCCCAGGCAAACAGTTCAAGACTCTACCTCGAACTCTACCTTGAAAATACCCTTCACAAAAAAGGGCTGGTGTAGTGGCTCAAGGTGAAGGCCTTGAGCTCAAATTCCAGCCCTGGGCAATATGGTGAGACCCTGTCACAAAAAAAAAAAAAGAAAAGAAAAACTTAGGAAATGTACAACCTCAAACCTAATGAAGTATCAATGTTATATGAATCCAAATCTCAAGAATTTCATCAACCCTGCCCTAAATCTGGCTCATAGCATTTTACCCTGCCAGACACAGATGGCACTCAAAAGCTGACCTACTAGAGACAAAAAGCGTGAGAGAACACTATCCTTCTAAGCTCTGACTTACGGCAAGACAAGACCCACACGGCCTGCTCAGGAGCATGTGAGTCTGCAGCTACAACTACACCTGAGATCAAAATGAAACTTATGGAGTAGCCTGAATTCTACAACAGACAAACAATTATTTTTAGCTAACCAGTCATTAAATTCCCATTATCTGTTACTTACATCTTGAAACATCTTGTTTTCCTGTTTTAGTCTAGCTTCTTTATCATCTGACAATTTGTAAGCATTCTCAAATGCTTCTTCTAAATCCTGCAGTCGAGATTTTAGTCGAATGATGGTATTGTCTTTTTCCTTATTGCTTGTTCTCATTTCCTCTATTCGTTCCTGCAAAATTTTGGAAGCACTACTGGCTGCACTGAAGCGTTCTCTCAAATCATTCTACAAAATAAAAACAAAGATAAATTATTTTAAATGAAAAGATACATGCCTCAATAATAGCTAATAAATTATGGGCATTAAAATATAAAATAAAACATATAAATGGAAATAAACAAATTCAGTATTTTATTGCATTTTGGAAAAAGAGTCCAGAAGGATTACTGTAACTAGAACAGTCCAATGGCATTACCGTAAGTAGTCACAGAAAACTACTGTCTGGGGCACAATGACGCTAGGATTCCATGGACAGCAGTGCTCATCAACTACCTTAATGAGGAAAAAAAATAATCCAGCTATCAGGGAAATTACTCAGCAAGTCTAGCTGGAATTTGCTGCCTTACTTAATATTTGGAGGGGAGAACATGTCTTACACTATTTTCTCATTATGAGAACACAAAAAATTTAAAATACATCTGATATGTAAATATTCACTCAAGAATATTTCTAAAATAACCAGTTGGTACCAGGGACTAGTGCACTATGAATGTAAGGTTAAAGTCAGGCACATCTGTAGTCCCAGATACTTGGGAGGCAGAGGTAGAAGGATCACTTAAGCCCATGAGTCTGAGACATCTCAAAAAAAAAAAAAAAAAAAAAAAATCTAAGATTGAGCAGGGCATGGTGGCTCCAGCCTGTAAACCCAGTACTAGGGAGGCTAAGCTAGAAGGATCACTGAGTTTGAGGCCAACCCAGGCTACACAGAGAGACCCAGCCTTAAAAACACCCAGACATTATCTTAAGACAGTGTTCTCAACTATGTGAAATTTGTATTTCTAAATAAATAAATTTATAATACTAAAAAGTATCAAGGAAAGGCTGGGTGCCAGTGACTCACACTTGTAATCCTAGCTATCTGGAGGCTAAGATCAGGAGGATTTCGGTACAAGGCCAGCCTGGGTAAATAAAACTAGGGCCAGATGGAGACTCCATCTCCAAAATAACCAGAGCAAAATGGGCTGGAGGTATGGCTCACAACAGAACACCTGCTTTGCATGTGTGAAGACTTTAGTTCAAATCCCAGTCCCACCAAAAAAGCATCAAACTATATATAAATATATAAAACAAAACAGGCATTTCTGCCAAAATTTTGTTGATAAGGTTATGTGTAAAAGAATAAAACTAGGGCCAGACACGGGAGCTCATGCTTGTAATCCCAGATACTCAGAAGAAGAGACTGGGAAGATCACAGTTCCAGCCTGGGCAAAAAATCATTGAGAATCTGTAACAATCATTAAATTGGGTGTGGTGGCACACACCTGTGGTCCCAACTACTCGAGGCCATAGGCAGGGGGATCTAGGTCTGAAGCCACCCCAGGGCAAAAACTGAAGACCCTACCTGAAAAAAATAATTGAAGCAAAAAAGGGCAGGAGGCATGGCTCAAGTGGTAGAATGCCACAGAGCAATTCTGAGGCTTTGCATTCAAACCCCAGTACCTCCCCCAAAAAAGTGTACCATGCCTAGTTACATACCCAGGAAAACTAAAAACACATACACACAAAAAATCTTGTACACAGGGCTGGGAGTATAGAGTACAGAGCATTGGTGGCAGAGCATGTGTTTAGTGTCCTAAGAGTCCTGGGTCAATCTTCAATTCCGAGTACCACAAAATACATATCAATCTTGCACAATTCATAGTAAAACAATTCACAGGGGCTAAAAGGTGAAAACTACCATCTATCACTTGATGAATGGATTTTAAAAAATATGACATAGCTGCACAGTGAAATTTATTAATCAACCATAAAAAGGAATGAAGCAGAGGGAGGAGAAAGATGAAGTGTAATAGAAGGGATAAGTATGATCAAAGTACCCTATGTGCAATTCATGGAAATGTCATGGTGAAACCCTTACTACGTGCAATTTAATATGCCAATTTAAAAACTTAAATTTAAAAAAAGGAATGAAATACTGTTACATGTCACAACATGTATGAACCTTAAAAACATTCTTTTTAATTTTTTTTTTTTTTCAGTATTGGTGTTTGAACTCAGGGCCTTGCACTTGCTAGGCAGGCACTCTTATCACTTGAGCCTAGCTCTAACCTTAAAAAAATTCTAAGTGAAAGAAGCTAGACACAAAAGGCCACAGAGTGTATGATTTCTTTATATCAATATCTAGAACAGGCTAATCCAAAGAGGCAGAAAGGAGAGTAATACTTGCAGAGAAGAGTGTCTGGGAGGTGACAACTAGTGGATGTAGAACTCTTTTTTGGAGTTCTGGTGATGAAATCTAGGGCCTTGAACCTACTAGGCTCTACCACTAAGCTACACCCCAGCCCTTGTTTTTTTTGAAACAGGGTCTTGCTATGTAGCCCACACTGGCCTTAAACTAGTGATCCTCCCACCTCCCTGAGTGCTGGGAGTACAAGTAGGCACCACCAGGCCAAACTTAGAGCTCATTTTTGACAGAGGAAAATATTCTACAATTGACTATGGTGATAGTTGCACAACTCTGATTATATTAAAAAACACTAAATTGTACACTTTGAAAAGGTGAGTTTTATGGTATACAAATTACACATCAATTTAAAAAATAAAAAAGTTTTAAAGGATTAAAGCTTATTTGTCATATGAAGCCAGCACAATGAATATAAACTTTCTTAAACAGACATCCTTAAGAAGACAAGAAACACACAGCCAGCATAATCATGAATCTATTCCTGTCTCTCAAGTACAGTTAATAAGAAGGCTTTTTAACATCAAACCACTAGAACCACCACCAGAAAAAGAGTACTTACCACTTCTATTTCCAGTAAGTTATTCTTATTTTCAAGTGTCCTCACAAGATTGTTAGCTTCATTCAATGCACTATCTAATTGGCCACATCTGAAAACCATAAGTTCAGCTTCGATTAGAAGATTAAATCTTTTCCTTTATAAGTATTACATAAGCCTAACTGACTCACCAATATGCATAATTCTCCAATGTCAGCTAAGACCCAGGAGCCACTTCAGTACAATATATCCCAAAGAATTGATGATGACAGTCTAGTATCTGGAGAACAGATCAGACTAAAATAACAATATGAAAAGATTCCTAAAAACTATTAAGTGGGCTGAATGCTGGATAGTTCAGTGGTAGGGCGTGTGTTTTAGTGCGTGTGGCCCTGGGTTTAATCCCATCACATAAGAAAAGGGGCGGGGAGAAGGAAGTAAAAATGTATGAGAAGGTATTTACACACTGTGTTCACAGCCACAATACGCACAACAGCCAAAAAGAACCAGCAACTAGCCAGGCGCCAGTGGCTTATGCCTGTACTCCTAGCTGAATCAGGAGGATCATGGTTTGAAGCCAGCCCCCGGGAAATAGTTCTGGAGACTCTATCTCAAAAAAACTCCATTTCAACAAAATACTTAAAAAAAAAAAAAAAAAGCCATCACAAAAAAAGGGTTGATGGAGTGGTCAAGGTGTAAGCCCTGAGATCAAACCCCAAGACCACAAAAAAAAAAAAAAATTACCAATTAAAGTGTCTTTTAACAGGTAACAGGTAAACAAATGTGGTAATACACACACAATGAATTATTGAACTTAAAAAGGCAGAAAATTCTGATGCATGCTATCTATAACAGGAATAAACCTTGAAAGCATTATGCTGAGTGAAATGTGAGTCACAGGTTGGAGGTGTGACTCAAGTGGTAGAGCACCTGCCTCACAAGCAAAGCCCTGAGTTCAAACTCTGCCCTGCAGAATAAATGTTAACGGCCCCATCTGCAGTACCAGTAGAATTTTTCAATTAGGAAAAAGCTGGTGTGTGCACTGGTAACACCTCCCTGCCCCCAGGGAAATTATTTCTCCAGTTCTAAAGGACTGCGACTTCTCGCATTTTTCCACTATCTTCCCTAACATTTAGCTTTACACTAGAAGCTAGATCAAATTCCTCTGGGGAAGTAAAAAAAGTAATGTATTTGCTTGCATCTTGTTGCTATATTTATTCCATCCCACCAGACTGCAGGCCATTAACTGTTACAATGCAACAACTGACTTAAAACCCTGGCTTCTGGCCTGCTCCAACGGCTCCAGAACCTTCTGGACATACGAAATGTTCTACATTTTAATTAGCTGTAGTTTCTGGGTGCCTTCATTAACACCTTGGCAGTAACCTTGAAAAGCCCACTATGGGCTTCACATTTCTGTTTACCACCAGGAAGTACCTCTAATCATCTCTGTTTTGTTCAAATTAAAAATATAATAAATTAAAAAATAAAAATTAAAACAACCAACAATGTTCCCCTAACCTGCTGCCTTCTCTCTTCTCTTTATATTTAAAAGGCTAATCATGGGGCTGTGAGTGTGACTTAGTGGTAGAGTGGTTGCCTCGTATGCAAGAGGCCCGGGATTCAATTCCCAGCACCAAATAAAGAAAAATCCAGCATTTCTATTATGCTTGGTATGGTAGTACATACCTATAATCTCAGCACTCAGCAGGCTGAGGTGTTACGGAAAGTTTGACAGTAGCTTGGGCTACCTTTCAGGAATTGAAAGTTCAAGGAAACTCTGTCTCAAAAAACAAAAAAACAAATAACAACAAAAACAATAGGGCCTGAGGCATAGCTCAAGTGGTAGAGCACCTGCCTAGCAAATACAAGGCCCTGAGTCCAAATTTCAGTACCATCTAATAATGATGATGATTATGATAATAACAATTAAACCTAAAATTCTATTAAAAATGCAAGATAACATGTATGGGCCACCAAAAAGAAAAGAATAAAAGACAGCCTGTATGGTGGTACACGCATGTAATCCCAGCAACTGGGAGGGTGAAACAAAAGGATCATGAATTGGAGGCCTGCCTGGCTACCACACAGTGAGATCCTGTCTCAAATAAATAAATTAAATCAATCAATCAATCAATCAATCAATAAATCCTAAACCTGACTTTTTTTTCCCTGCCTCTTTTCAAGTTACTTCTTCCTATCATTGTACCCCCACCACCAAAAGCAAAATGGAAGCTACAAAAACTCAGGGATAAGACGGCCATGTCAAATACAACAGCGGCCAGCATTTACTTAGTATAAAAAGTACCTTCTTAAACTCTGAAAGTTGAACTGTGACTGAGCAGTTAACGGAGCATTTCTTTCTCGGCCTCAGAGAGGAGCTCTTGGTCTAGATCACACTTAATTCAAATATGCTATAGTACTCAGCTACTGATGCTAGAAGACAAAGCTCAAGTGCTGTAACGGACTCTCACTAAAGCAAGTCGCGAGTTTCTACGGCTCTCCTGAATGGGTAACTGGCTCTGCAGGCTCAAGAGCACAGTAATAGTTTACAGTCATTGAAGTCTAGCCAAGCACTGCCACTGAGCCACTCCCCCAAGCCAAAAGTTACAGAATTTTTATCAGGGACCTCATAGTTCTATTTTCCCATAAATGACACTATTGTACATGCACAAAGTGTGCTTGTTTCAGAATTTTCTCCACCTGAAACACAAAGATTCAAGTCAGCTATTACAGTGCTATGTAAGGTTACTTCAAATCTTTAAAAATTGTTTAGACAAACATGTCTATTAGAATTTCAAATACAAAATGCAATGTTTTCAAAGTGTTTTATTACCATAATATACTATCTTTATGGGGAGGTAATGCATCTGAGTTAGAGAAACACTAACTTCACAGTGTTAGTTTTACCTGTCTACAAGAACCTGATTGCTCTTCTTCCATTCTTCAACTGCAGAAATTTCTTTTGCCTCCAGTTTCTGCTTCAAACTATTTATTTCTGATTCATAATAAGCTCGAAGATCAGCGATGTGTCGAGCATGCTTTTCCTTCAGGTTCTGCCTGATCCTGTTGGTGAGAGGAAAAACACCCCATCCCATAAGAAAAACCAAAAGCACAGTCATTCTCACAAGCCTGTTTCCTTTGCACACCCCCAGAAAGTAAATGCATGCTCCGTGTGCTCCATCATTTTCTAGACATAAAAATGTCCTAATTTGGTATCATTTACTGAGTGAATTTTTCAGCACTTACTTAAAACCTCAATAAAGTTAAAAAGAATAATTACTTAGCTTTCAGATGCTTTTTTTTTTTTTTTTTTTTTTGGTGGTACTGAGGTTTGAATTCAAGGCTTCACATTTGCAAAGCAGGAGCTCTACTTCCTGAGCCCCACCTGCAGTCCATCTTGCTCTGGTTATTCTGGAGATGGGGTCTCTTGAACTATTTGCTCGAGCTGGCCTTGAACCTCGATCCTCCCAATTTCAGCCTCCCAAGTAACTAGGATTACAGGAGTAACCCACTGGAACTTGGCTACTCTATCTTAAAGATGCTATATATTGCTTAAAGATTTTACAATGCTGGGGTTCAATAAAAATGCTTATCATTCAATCAGACATCACAGAAAAATCTATTAACATTACAAGCCATTCACTGAAATACATACTTAGACAACATCACAGGATCTTCCAGGGAAGTCAATGTAATGCATTCTGGGACACTGTTGGCTGTACCTGGAAGCTGGGACTGACTGACTGAGGTTGAAGCTACCATGACAGTGTTTTCTTCATCTACGGTGTTGACGGAGATGTCATTGCTAGTAACAGTATACACTGACGGAAATGTAGAACTCCTACTTTCACTTTGGAACACGTGACTTTTCCAAGAGTCCATCGGTGAAGCTTTCATATTTGAAGGATATTTTGGAAAACCGGATAACTGAAAAGCGTTATTACTTGCTTGTGAAAATGAGTCGATGTCAGAGTGACTAGACATACTTGGTTCTAGAACAGAGTCTGGTGAAAAGGATACTCTCTCATCAAGAACATTCAAAAAGCCATGTGGTTGAATCCCTGAAATCTGTTGGTTTGGCTTCATGTGCAATGTCGGATCTAAAGTCAGTACCTAGAAATAAGACAGACAGCTGTTAAGGTTTTGCCCTTAGTACTCAGGTTGGTTTGCTTGCTTTCAAGTAAGCAGGCTTTAGCTCTCCTAGGGAAAATGAAGCTGTGATAAAAGTTAGAGCCATGAGCACCTTTCATTTCACGCAGCAGAATGTTGACAACTTTACCTCTGATGGATGATTTGGATTGGAAGCAGAAGTGAGATGCCTCTCAGGTAACTGCTTGTTTTCCCTTTGTTTTTTATAAATATCCTTCAGGGATGGTAGCTTCATCTCATTACTAGTTTTAGACTTAAAGATATGAAACAAAATCATTTAAATAGTATTATTAAGACCAGTACCAGTACCATAAAAACTTTTTGAAAGATCTTAAATAAACTGAAAATCTGGATTGTCAGATTAATGCAAGCTTGGAAATCATTTCCTATGATGCATTCATATCTCTTAATGATAAACAGTAAGGGGATAATGTGAACCTAAATTATTTAGCAGCCTATGGATACCTCCAAAGAATAAAATATTCGGTAGTCTCTGATACGGTTTGGATCTTGAATATCCCTCCCCTGGCATGGTCCCCAACTAACAGCACTCCTGGGAGATAACTGAAGCTTTAAGAGGCAGAGCTTAGTGGAGGAAGTGAGGCCACTGGGGCATGTCCATGATGAAGGCATTGGGTCCTTGGGTCCCTTCCCCTCTCTTTTTGTTTTGCTTTTCAGCCTCCATGAGGTGAGTAGTTTTCTCTGTACAGCTTCTGCCATGATGTACTGCCTTGCCACAGGACTGGCCCAAAAGTAACTTGGCCAACCACCCATGGACTGACGCCTCTGAATCCATGATCCAAAATACCTCTTCCTCCTCTTTCTTACATATTTTTTCACAGTCATGGAACGCTAACACAGTATCCCCAGTCACAGTAAGAACTGAGTTTTTTTGTTATTGGTTTTTTATTGGTGGTACTGGAGTCTGAACTCAGTGCCTACACCTTGAGCCACTCCACCAGCCCTTTTTGTGTGTGTGTGTAATGAGCTCTTTCGAGATAGGGTCTCATGAACTATTTGCCCAGGCTGGCTTCAAACCTCAATCCTCCTGATCTCTGCCTCCTGAACAGCTGGGTTTAAAGGGTGAGCACTGGCACCCACCTTCTTTATGATTTTTTTTGCAGTGGAGATGGAACCCAGGGCTTCACACATGGTTGGCAAATGCTCTACCACTGAGCTCCACCCCAACCCGTATTTTTCTCATGTCCATGAAATTTGGAATGGTGGGCTCTGTAAGTCTCTGTGACTCTATGACATAAAATATACCTGGATGTCCCACTGTCCCATCTGTCCATACACTGTCCCTCACTTTTACAACTCCTTTGGTTACTTTAATTGTGTCTCTCCTTTTCCCAGTCTACTCTCTCACTATCTGATCAAAATGTAGAAGTGAAAGATGCAGAATATCACTGTACATGCGCTCAATGGTTCCATTTCTTTGCTCTGAACAAAATATTTACATGTCTTATTCAAAGAAAGTACATCAAATTATGTTGCTCAGAATTATGAGCAAATGGGTCGGACAGAGGTGCAACAGGATGGGAAAAAGGGAAGAAACTGACAAGTAGCTGAAGACCTGCTGTACATAGAACAGCAGCCACAAAAGCATTTCATCCAAGTTCACAAAACTTTAGGGGGCATTTTAATTCCACTTTTAAGTAACTATTCTAAGATTACAAAGGAAATAAACTGAATTACATAGGAACAAATGACAGAGAATTTGAAAGCAGATGTGTATGGCTCTAAAGCCCATGTTTTCTACTGTCAGAAGTTTAACTGTAAAATTTATTGTGGCATACTTAACTACAATCATAAAACACAAATAGTCTTAAATCACCTGGCTTGGTGGCCTCTCTGCAGGGGAGGACTGCACAAAAGTGTTCTCCAAAGCTTCAGGCAAAGAGTGATACATGTCCTTCTCCTCCAGTTTCCAGTAAGTCAGTCCTAATGTGTATAAGCATGTACAATAAAAGGGAGTAAGAAAAGAAAACAAAAATGCCTTCTACAATAACTTATTTCTACTTAAAAAAAAATTAAAAATTGGGAGGTACTAGTTTTCGGCTATCTAGTTATAACAACTTAAATTTTTATAGGAAAAGAGTTGCATAAGTGTCTTACCATGTAATGATACTAACTTAATGATCCAAATATTTAAAACTGAAATATTATTAAAAGCCAAAAAGTATTAGTACAGCTCAAAATATATTTTAAACTAGACATGAACTTCACCACTAATACAGCCTTACATAAAATCAATGTAAAGGATTTAAATATCTGCTAAGCATCTCTGTGCCCATCTGGGAGGCAGAGTGAGCCATGAACAAGTAAGTCATGCACAATGCAGGTAGCACGGCAGGTAACAAAGCCGTGAGCACTCTGAGGGTGCAATCTGAAAACAGAATGAAGGGCTGGAGGGAGGCAGGAACTATTTTTATAGGGTTGTCAGTTGGCTCACTGAGAGGGTTACAATTAAAAAGTTTCCCAACATGAGGAAGCAGCCAGTGCCAACAGCCCTCGAATGAGAACATACTGGTGAGCAGACAGCATCCTTGCTAAAGACAAAGTAATACAAGAGGTGACAAGGCTAGATCCTACTGGCCTTGAGGCCTCATTATTGTGGGGACATGTGAACCATGGCCAAGGGAGGAGTCATGATCTAACTTATCTTTTAAAGGGATCACTCTGGCTACTGTGCTGAGAACAGACTTAAGGGCGGAAAAAAGCTTGCAGCAACCAGGTGACAGATGAGAGGCTTCATTAGGGTGTAGTAGTGGAGGTGGTAAGAACTGGTTTAATTCTGGAAATTTTTGTAAGCAAAGCTAATTCAAACTGATGAATTGCATGTGGGATGTGGCAAAAGAGCAGGGGAAAAGGAGTTAGTATATAAAGTCAGTAAAACTAGAATAGCTCACCACGGAGTGTAAAGAATGGCTTACAGAGGGTTTGAATTTGTTAATTCATTTTGGAGCAACAGAAAGAGGTTAAAGCTGTTAGAACAAAAGTACATCTTCCTGCTGTTCTTACAGAACTTGTGGCACAAATTAAGGGAAGAAAGTTATAGATAGCAGAGTAACATGACATACAGCACATTTACAGAAGCCATACTAACACACTGCATACAACTCTTATTGTATCCTGAGAAATACAGGCAAGTTGCTAAAACACACATGTACACACTTCAAAAATATGAAGTTCTATACCTGTTCCTGAATCAGACATCCAAGAATTTGAACTTCCATCTGGTTTACTGAGGTAAAAAGCACGAGGATGTGAAGTAGTAGCAAAATCAGACTGCAATTCAAAAAAGAAAATGATTGGTAGACAACTAAAATTCATTAAGCCCACAACGCCAACCCAAAGAATGCCAGCCAGGTGTCAAAGCCAGATACAGAGATCTGCAGATGGCACATTGAAGAAGAAAGCCTGGTTTTCTCAGGGTTACAAGCACACAAATTGATAGTATTACCAGTGAAGGGCTTTCATTCCCTGCACAATTTATAAGTTTATTTCAGTTCTTGGTGGAGTGGGTAGGAGAAAACTGGGAGTTAAGTGTCATCTAATGAGTTCAAAACTAAAATGGATTTATAATTTGCCATTTACTTACAAAAGAAATTTGAGGTGTCTGGAATTAAAGTCATTTAGTATAAAAAATTAATCTTTAAAGGCAAACTTTTTTTTTTCATTTTTCTTTTATTATTCATATGTGCATACAAGGCTTGGTTCATTTCTCCCCCCTGCACCCACCCCCTCCCTTACCACCCACACTGCCCCGTCCCTCTCCCCCCCCCTCAATACCCAGCAGAAACTATTTTGCCCTTATTTCTAATTTTGTTGTAGAGAGAGTATAAGCAATAATAGGAAGGAACAAGGGTTTTTGCTGGTTGAGATAAGGATAGCTATACAGGGCATTGACTCACATTGATTTCCTGTGTGTGTGTGTTACCTTCTAGGTTAATTCTTTTTGATCTAACCTTTTCTCTAGTACCTGTTCCCCTTTTCCTATTGGCCTCAGTTGCTTTAAGGTATCTGCTTTAGTTTCTCTGCGCTAAGGGCAACAAATGCTAGCTAGTTTTTTAGGTGTCTTACCTATCCTCACCCCTCCCTTGTGTGCTCTCGCTTAAGGCAAACATTTTTTGATTGGGGGGGGGCATGCTGAGAATTGAACCCAGGGACTCGTGTATGCTAGGCAAGTATTCTACTACTGAGCTACATTCCTAACCAAAAAAATCTTAACAACTTGTTTTTATCTTTACAACTTGAATAGATCAAATTATCTTGAAGACTACAAATCAATATAAAACTTAAATAGATTACTTCTCTATTTTTTGTTTTGTTTGGTTGGTTTTTTGAGATGGGGGTCTAGCTATGAAGCTGAGGGTGGCATTGAACTTTTGATCCTCCTGCCTCCACCTGGTGTGCACCACGACACCTAGTAAAGACTACTTCTGGAAAACCTGTTTGGAGGGTGTAGCAGGAGGGCACAGCTACTTGTACACCCTTGACTGAACAATAATCCTCCTCTATCAGGGAAGGTTGTCATCTTTGACTGAATGCACAGCTTTGGGAGGGACACACCTGAAGAAATAAGGGAGGAAAGGGACACCTGCTTTAGCCAGCCAGATCAGCTGAATTCAGTTCTAGCCATCAGTAGGGTGACAGATGTCGCAGCCAGATATCCCTCACATCCTAAAACTTTTCTTTGTGTGTGTGTGTGTGTGTGTGTGTGTGTGTGTGTGGTACTGGGATTTGAACTCAGGGCCTTGTACTTGCTAGGCAGGCGCTCTACCACTTGAGACACATTAACAGTCCCTAAATTATTTCTTATACACTAATAATCTCTGGCATTGTCACAGGGGCTGGGAGTGTAGCTCAGTGGTAGAGTGAATGCCTAGCATGCACAAGGCCCTCAGTTCAATGCAGTGAGGGAGGGAAATTGGAGAGGAGAGAGAAAGAGAGAGAGAAGATATCTATGTTTCCAAACAGTTTTATACGACAGATATTTCTATCAAACTTTTTCTTATCAATTTCGCCATCGTCAAACTTTTTGTTCCTGTTAAAAGTCTGCAAGTAGCACTGCTGACAATCACTCATGCAGTCATTACAGAAGAATAACCGGGATGGCAGTACTTTACCTACCAGGTTTAACCACTTAGCCTCTTTTGATCCAGGGAGAAATTCCTAAGCCATCTTTTATCTCAAAACTCCTCTACTTGTGTTGAATTTGTGTCAGTACTTTAAAGACCATGGAAAGGTGACTAGAGATGACTGAGTCAAATGCTCCCAAGTAAAATGTTTAGTCCCACCACAATGCTGAGGTACAAATTGTAGCACACTGGGTGAACACACGCGGTAGGCTGGAGGCTCCCTGCACACAGCTACTGGCTGCATGCTTGTGGACAAATAAGACATCCATAAAGAAAACAGGCTCCACTTCAGATGCAAATAACAGCATGGTCCAACAAAAAGCCCCACAAAATGTAAACCTTCATTTACATGAAGCAATGGCTCAGACACGTAATCCTAGATACTCAAGAAGGCAGAAATCAGGAGGATTGCAGTTCAAGCCAGACCCAGGCAAACAGTTCCTATAAAAATCAGGTTAGGTTGGGTCTTTTCTGTCAAAGGATTTGATCAGTAACCACCGCTGTAAAAAATGTTAGTCTCACTAACTTGATTTCCATATGCTGGCTTCATGGACTCTGCCTAACCTGATAAGAGTTTCTATTAAGAACAAAGGGTTGTTATCCTCAGCTGGGCAAAATTCTGCTAGATGCCCTGGTTCTGGAGCTGATAACCTAAAACAGTTATTGCTTCCCTGAACTTTTAAACTTCTTTGTCTTCAAAGCCCTCTCTGATCTGTCCCCATTCTAAATAGCCAACTGCATAGATTGTGAACCTGAAATCTGCCCAATCCAGGGGAGGGGCAGCACTGCCTTAGAGATAAAACCCTATTGGACTTCCCACCCAGCATGCTTGCTTCCCAGACTCTTTGTAGGGTGCACACCCTTCTGCAGAAGTAAATTTTGCCTTCCTATTGACTTCTGAGTTGTGTCATCTTTCTCATGACACAGTATCTTAAAGATATTTCTAACAGTTCCGGAGACCCTATCTCCAAAAAACTCAACATAAAATATGCCTGACAAAGTGCCTCAAGTGGTAGAATGCCTGCATAGAAAGCATGAGACTCTGAGTTCAAATCCCCAAAACCACCCAAGCAGTTCCAACATCCGGGATTGGCACCCAGGATAAGTACATTGCTAAATCCCAAGTGATTCCAAAGTTTGGAAACCACTGGACCACAAATACAGACTGAGTTACAACCACACAAGACAGCAAGGTCCACTATCTATTGAGAACACAACCACAAACCCAAAGTGAAAAAGTCTTGGGGCTGGGGATGCAGCTTGGTGGTAGAGCACTTGCTTAGCATGCACAAGGTCCTGGTTCAATCCCTAGCACCAAAATAAAAGCTTTTAAAAAGATGGAAGCCAGATATAGTAGCGCACCCTATAATCCCAGCACTTGGAAGGCAGAAGAAGGTTCAAGAGTTTCAGGCCAGGACTGGAGGAGTGCCTCAAGCAGTAGAGCGCCTGTTTTGCAAATGTGAAGCCCTGAGTTCAAACCCAAGTACCTCAAAAAAAAAAAAAAAAAAAAAAAACCACCAGCCTGGACTACATAGTGAGATCCTGCCTCAGAGAGGAAAAAAAAAAGATGAAATTTTATTCTTAACCTTCATAAAAACAAATTACTACGTAAGAGAACATTCTTCCTTTATGCCAACCAATTCATCAATTCCAATGATAAATGCAATTTTTACCCCAGTCTCCAAATGTTTTCATACTATCATATTCTTGATGGCATCCAAGTTCAAAAGAACAGAACCATTCACAGAACACTAAAGGGGCTTTCCAGAATAGGACTACCTAGAACTGTCCCTAGAACACTAAGGAGCAGAAGTACAGACAGCAGTAACCTGCTTTTCTAGGCTACAAAAGCTTAGCAGCTCATGAAGCTTCATTTACCTTTATCTCCTTCAATATAAAACTGAAAAAGTTCAAAGATGGTAATATTATGAAGTCTAAATATTACAAGCTGAAAAAAATTTTATTGAAAGAAAAGAGAAATAAGTAGTGCTTAACAAACGCTAAGGGACTTCTTATGATTTACACCCTTTTCCTATGATGATCGAGACAACCAATTTCTAAAAGTATCCGATTTGTAGAGACCTGATTTTGCAACTTCAATGTTATTCTATGACAATTTAGGCCACTGAAGGCTATATGTGTGTAAGGCTTTAACGAAAAGAGCTGCCATGTCAGCAAATGGGCTACTACAGATTAAATGTTTTATCTCTTAGTTGAGCACCAGTGGCTCACATCTATAATCCTAGCTACTTGGGAGGATCAGGATGCTCACAGTTCAAAACCTGCCATGACAAATAGTTCTCAAGACCCTATCTCAAAACCACTCAACACAAAAAAAGGACTGGTAGAATGGTTCATGTGGTAGAGTGCCTGCCTAGCAAGCATGAGCCCCCACCTCCAAAGAAAATAAGAAAAATTTAATCTTTAGAATTTGGATTATAAATTTAGAAGCGTACAAATTTCAACATTTTCTATAAAGGTATCTTAACACACACACAGTACCACTTTTAGAGCCTAACAGTTAAATGAATTACTTGAAAGTATTTTTGCTTGTTTTCTGCAGTGCTGGGAAATGAACTCAGGGTCTTATTCCCAGATGGCACTCTACCACTTGAGCCACACCTCCAGTCCATTTTGCTCTGGTAATTTTGAAGACAGGGTCTCTCAAACTATTTGCCTAGACTGGCCTCAGTCCTCCCAATCTCAGCCTCTCAGATAGTAGGATTACAATCGTGAGCCACCAGCACCTAACCCAAAAAGTTTTCAAAAGCAATTAAATGGATTACTTTCTGGCTAAATATAAGAATCTGCAGTACAAAGAGAAATAGGACTTTAAAAATTTATTCATTTTTATATTTTATGCCTGATGAACTCTGATTTCTAGCTTACTAAAGAAGAAGTGTTTGGTTTTTTTTTGTTTGTTTTGTTTTTTTGTGGTACTAGGGTTTGAACTCAGGGCCTATACCTTGAGCTACTTGGCCAGCCCTTTCTTGTGATGGGTTTTTTTTTCGAGATAGGATCTCAAAGCCAGGCTGGCTTCGAACCATGATCCTCCTGATCTCTGCTTCCTGAGTAGCTAGGATTATGGGCCTGCGTCACCGGCATCCGGCAAGAAGATCATAATGTCCAATCTTGACACGAGACATGAAAATAAAGATTTGTGCCCAAAGCCCTGAGTTCAAACCCTACTATAAAGAAGGAAGGAAAGAGGGAAGAAGGATGGATTTGTAAATGAATGAAACAATACAAAAGGAAGGAGCAGCTCAAGTGGTAAAGCGCTGGCCTAGGAAGTATCAAGTCCTGGGTTTCATAAACCCAACATAACAGTCAGAGCCAAGTGTGCGTACCTCATCACCTACTTTCTCTCCTGCAGGGTTCTGGCTCTGCTCGCTCCCTTGCTTCAGTCTTGAACATCCATCTTCTCCATGGACTCTCCTGGGCTGGTTCTGCTTCAGCTTTTGTGCCCATGACGTTACAGACTTACTACTTAAGAGAAAACCAAAATTACTCGTCCTTCACATTATCAGAGTAAACACAGTAGATACCGTTTCAGTGGAAAATGCTTTGCTTTTCTCCTACTGGAAAGATGATGGAGTTCAACTGACTCAGCTCAATTTTCAATTTGTTTATTACCAAGTCAAAGTAAACAAAATGACACAGAAATTAATAATATAAAGTCTGCAGAGACAGGAAAAAACAAAAACCACGGCACTGGTCCCTTCACGTACTGATCTCCACTGTGAATGCATTCTTTGGCATGAATTAATAATTATACTTTAGGGTAGATAGTGTGTTGCTATAGCTAAATGTCTTATTTCAGTGACACATTTCAGAGATATAAAGCTGAAAATTTAGAGTAAACTACAAAATTTTACAAGATTTGCTCTATAAACATTCAGCCAGTTTCTTTTTAAAGTCCAAAGTCAATCTTCATCTATAAAAAAACAAAACTGCTTACGCTTATATATAATTTCTGGTTTCAAATCACATGACAAAATTCCTCTATGAATAGAGTCCTACATGCTAATATCTAGCAAGCTCCCAGTACCTAGAAAATCTAAACGGTACTTTTCCACAGTGCCTCCCACCTTCAGAGCTTAACATTTCAAATGAGAAGGAGGTCAGATGTCACTCGGACACAGCACGCTTTATTTCCGTTTTCCACATACAACAAATAAAAGACTGATTTTAATGATAAAACTGATACGTGTTCTGCTACGTCTCATTCTACTGAAGCACAAGTAAAGGAATTTACTAGATTATAAATAATAAGCCAACTCCCTTCAAATAATGGAAAAAATCTACTTACTTCTTTGTTTTTCCACTGTATACTTCAGAAATCTTATTTTCACCAAGAAAATTACATTCAAATTCACCAGGCAAAGTGGAAATGTCTTCCTTTAAAGTTGCACAAAACTCTTCAGGGGTCTGCGCGTAAAAACCCCTATTTCCTGCCCCATCTGCTGGGGGGTTTGTCTGCACCACAGCTGCCAGGTGATGCCCCTGAGAAACACCCGTGCGCTCCATGAGTCCTGCGCGGTCTTGCGATTTGTAGGTTTTTAATTCCGAGACGCAGAAGGTGCCGTAACCACTGCTCACTGAGCTACTATCCACATTGCAGTCTGCTTGTGATGTGGGCATTTCCTGCTGCATTTCAAGTTCCTTAGGCTCAGGATAACTAATGACAGATTCATTTCTCTCACTATTTTCAGAAAAAAAGCCCATTTGGCTTTCCGAGGATAACTGTTTGCTTGAGGAACCTGTATCACAGGAAGCCCAGGAAGCATTACTGATCTGCAGTTTGACTAAATTTTTGATCTCTTCCTGTATACGCTGGGAACAAAAAGTTAGATTTGGGTAAGAAAGTATATTAAACATCACATTTTTATAAACGTTATATAGTATGTTTCAAACTATGACGATCTATCTTTAGTTTATAAACAATTGATAAATTGTTTTCCTACAAATCTTAGAGTTAAAAAAAAAAAAAAACAATAAAAATGACAACTTACTTGAATTTGATTGTGGAACTGTTCCTGCTGGACAACTATCTGTTGCTGGCATTGTTTCTCCACCAAATTAAACAACTGTAACCACCTGGCCTATTAAATTATAAGACAGCTTAGTTAACAATAATCAACTTAATATTTCATAGAAAAATTATTCCAGTAAGAAATGAATACTTTTTTTTTTTTTAAGGTGGGACTGGGGTTTGAACTCAGTGCTTCCCACTTGCAGAGCAGGCACTCTACCACTTGAGCCACACCTCCAGTCCATTTTGCTATGGTTATTTTTTTCTGGGGGGAGGTAAATGGGAATTTATTAAAAGTTAGGAAGGGGGCTAGTAGAATGTCTCAAGTGGTAGAGCGTGTGCCTAACAAGTGTGAGGCCCTGAGTTCAAACCCCAGTGCCAACAAGAAAAGAAAAAAAAAGTTAGGAAAGGAAAATACAAAAGGGAGAATGGTGAGACCCAGGGGAATCTGGAGGCCGAGAGATGCTCTGGTTATTTTGGAGATGGAGCTTTGGAAACTATTTGCCCAGACTAGCCTCAAACCAGGATCCTCCCAATATCAGCCTTCCAAGTAGCTAGGATTACAGGTGCGAGCCACGAGGACATCCAGTGGAATATTTTTTTAAAAGTCTTAATGTTAAATTTCTAAGCCAAATTAAGTAGTTCAAATATATATTTAATGCCAAACTACAAGAGACAGAAGGTCAGGTACCCTTTGCTTAATGTAACCTGAGTCTGGGTAAATCTGAGTATCTCAGTCTTATTTCTCAAATGGCATCTTACTTTGATATTATGTATTTCTGATTAGTCAAGATTGGAGGAGGATGGACATGGTAGTGCACGCCTGTAATCCCAGCACTCAGGATCTGAAGGCCAGCCTACTATGCACAGTAAGACTCTTGTCTCAAAAAAGAATGTAAATGCACTTTACATTTGTCTTAAGTTCCTTGTTCTTTCTTCGTAACGGTCAATGATTTTCTTAAATAATAGCATATACCCAGAAGAAGAATCCCACATTCTAAATTAAGAAATGGTTTAGTATTATGAGAACTTAACCCCTAATATGTGATTCAATTAAAATACCCTTGTAATATCAGATATTTAAGTAAGATGAAAATGAAAGGAATGAAAAAATGACTGTAAGCCTATGGAGCTGGCCTATAACTCAGTACAGCCTCGGTTAGGTTATGATCTGCCCTGACTACCAAGAGCAGTGAGTACTTGCTAACTAGACACACAATGGGAGCAGGGCACTGCTGGCTCATGCCTGCAATCCTACTACTTGGGAGGCTTATGGTTCAAGTCCAGTCCAGGCAAATAGTTCCTAAGACCCCACCTCCAAAATAACCACAGCAAAATGGACTGGAGGTGTGGCGCAAGCAGTAGTGCCTGCTTTGCAAATTCAAACTCCTGAGTTCAAATCCCACCACAAAGAGAAACACATTAGGATGGGGGCAGGACAGAAACAAGGTATTTTCCAGAAGACTAAATTCAACCTCAAGGCTGGCACACACTCAGTGGTAGACTATATGCAGTCTCTTGGTTGAGATCCCATCTCACCCAATAAAAAGCTAGGCATGGGGGCACAAGCCTGTCAGCCTAAATAGAAGGATTCTGGGATCTGGGGATGTGGCCCAAGTGGCAGAGTGTCTGCCTAGCTAGCTCAAGGCCTTGAGTTAAATCCCCATTACCTCCAAGCAAGCCCAGTCATAAACACAAGACCCTATCTCAAAAATGACCAGAAGTATGGGCTGGGGACTCAAGCAGAAGGTGAGCACCTGCCTAGCAAATGCAAAGCTCTGAGCTCACAAAAACCACAAACAATAATAACAATAACAATCAAAGTAAACGCTCAAGGCCCCCACTTCAAACCCTAAGACTGACAAAAAAAGATTCTTTCAATTAAATCAAACACATAGCCTTCCCAAGTTTAATTGGCGGTAATAAACTTAAGAATTCCAAGGCAGGCAAGTTTTATAGCCAGGCACTGGTGGCTCACGCCTGTAATCCTAGCTACTCAGGAGGGAGAGATCAGGAGGATCACGGTTCGAAGCCAGCCTGGGCAAATAGTTCACGAGACACCCCCCTCCACCCCCACCCCCACCACCGCCCCCGCCGCCAAATCTGGAAAAACCTATCACAAAAAAGGCTGATGGAGTGGCTCAAGGTGAAGGCCCTGAGTTCAAACCCCAGTACTGCAAAAAAATAAAATAAAATAAAATCCAATACAAAGGAATGAGGGCATGACTCAAGAACAGCTCTTGCCTAGCATGTGAGAGGCTCTAGGTTCAATCCCTAGTACCACAAAAGAAAAAAGAATTATTATTCTAAGAAGTATGACTAGTGTTTAAAGCAAAATCTATTGCTAAAAATTTAATAATACTAATGTTTTATATACATTTCTATACAGAATTACCATCTCTAGACTATCTTGAAAAATAGGGAAAGACCACCTTATTATTCTATGAAACAAAATTTACACAAAATTCTTTTGATTTTTTTTTTTTTTTTGGTAGTGCTGGAGATGGAAGCCAGGGCCCCATACATGTAATACAAAGCGCCCCACTGCTTAGCTATATCCCCAGCCCCCAACTATTAAATTTTTATATCACAATTTAACCTGCAGAACAAAGAATCAGTGACCTGAAAACAATATAATGCAATGTGTCACAGAGGAATGTGATACAGTACTAAACAGAAGGTTCCATCTGTAATTAGAACATATAAAAATTCTAACTTGGTTTTCCAAAATGAGGACAGCTCCTTGAGTTACTGGGAATATTACAGTTCAGCAATTGTAATGATTTGAGAGTTCCCAGTTCTCTGAACAAGACATTTAAATTCACATTTAATATACAAATTAACATATTTAATTACTTCTTGCTAAAATATTTTTGATGACTTTTTTCACATTGCTCAGTATCATCCCAAACAATACACTTGAGCACTTTACTTTAGCAGTGAGCATCACGCTCTTCAGGACATAACTTCCTAATAATTCAAAGCTCAGTAGAAATATGTGTCAATATAATTACTTTTAAATCCCCAAAATAAACCAAAATGAAATACCTCACAGGTTTTCCAAAGGTCTGAATCAGTCTTTCCACTGTTCTGTAGCTCTTGCATTAAAGAGGTTAGGACTTCAACTGTACCTTGAATGACAGATGGTCTGGTCTTCCCTGAGAAAGAGGATACCCCATTTGTACTAAGGTGGAGACTACTTCTGTTGAACATAAACAATTCAAATGGTTTCCTTCATTCTTTCAAAATGTTAAATAATTCAGCGTTCAAGATTTAGCAGAGCAGTACAAAACCACTGACACTTAATCCTTCTAATGGTACCTCATTTACTGAAAATCTGATCACAAGTTTGTCCGCAAAAAGAAAATAGTAAAATGACAGGCAGTACTTATTTTGTTAAGGACACAACATAAAAACCTTCTGTAGAAGTGAGAGAACACTCCAAAAAGTATCAGCACAAGATAAGCAACTCTCAGCTTCCCTGTGAACACTGCAGAGGCCACGGTGGCCCACTTGGAGAACAGCCCTGCATTGTGTGCTGACGGAGGGTTCTTCCTCCACTGCCCAGGAGTCAAGTCAAGTCCTTCTAACTGGATCCCCTAATTTGGTGTGATAAGCTCGTGCTTATCACTGCACTACCTTTGAATAAAAGTTGTGCCAAGCAAAGTAGCAGCAAATACTCATGATTTATTTCATTTATTTAGTGTGTAAAATAACACTGATTCTTTCCAGAAAGTCTGTATTTCCAAAGGAGTTTTATTCAGATTTTATAAACACACAAAGCATAGTTCAAGACATTAAAGTTTAAATCTAGTTACTGAAACATCATTTTCATTTGCTTATTGATACCTTGCCTTGTTTCACACAAAAAATAATTATAAAAAGGCACTAATGAAAATAATAGTAGCTAATACAAATTAGGACTAAAGAAAGTATTAACAAGAATCCAAGAGAGAGAACATAATATGTTGTCCACAAGGGATTACAGTTGCAATAATCTAGTTTCAACATGGCAGATTTAACTGTCATTCACAAAGAAAAGGGAGACAAGTTCACTAATAATATTCATGAGATAGGCACATTTAGGTTCCTCCAAGCAAATCAAACACTGTGTTCTGAAAGGAATTTCTTGTAGAAGTTGACTTATTATGGACCATCAAGTGATATTCCTAGCACTACACACACACACACACACACACACACACACACACCCAAAACCCCAGTACTGGGGTTTAAACTCATAGCTTTGTGTTTGCTAGCCAGATGCTCTACCACTTCAGCCATACCTCCAGCCCTTTTTTTCCTGTGATTAGTCTTACTTTATTGCCCCGTCAGGCCTCAAACGGAGATCCTCCTGACCTCAGCTGACCTCCCAAGTACCTTGGGTTACAGGTGTGAGCCACCTGTGCCCAATTCAGGATAGCTTTTTAAAAAATGTATTTTGTTAACTATTTTGTCAAATCAGAATCTGGTTTTTGCTTAGTTCTTAATATTCAACTTTGAGGTGTTTCTGCAATATAAAACATTACTCTTGTGCATTGTTTTTTGGTGGTACTGAGGTTTAACCTCAAGGCCTCATGCTTGCAAGGCAGGTGCTCTACTGCTTGAGCCACTCCACCATCCCTTTTGTATGTTGGGTATTTTTCAAGATAAGGTCTCTCGAACTATTTGCCTGGGGCTGGCTTCGAACCAGGATCCTCCTGATCTCTACCTCCTGAGTAGCTAGGATTACAGGCATAAGCCACTGGTGTCTGGTTTATAACATTATTTATACCGTTAATTTTAAATGTAGAAATAATATGAAGGCAACTAAATTTTAAAGATATGCTTGTAATTTACCAAAAAAAAAAAAAACTGTAAAGGAATCTACACCTACCAAAATGTTTCTATGCAAAATGAAAATCACAGAAAAGCTAAAACTATTTTCAAGTTAAATTTGACTGTGCCTAAACAGTTCCTGATCATAGCTGGTTTTTTTTTTTTTTCTTTTACAAAAAAGAAATGTAAATCAGTCACTGTGTCACTATTTGGATACACTGGTAAACTATCCAATAGTTATGTAGCTCTGTTACACCAACAAGTATCTATTCCACTCTTACCTATCAGCATTTAAGCTCAGTCCAAGAGAATGGGGAGAACTTTTTATATCAGATTCTACAGAAGATGAAGTTTTTTCTAAAGTTTTCACCAAGTCAAAATCCTCCATACCGCACAGAAATTGTTATACTCTCTTATTTGAAAATATACATTCTTTCACTGTTTGAGGAAATTGAATCCGAGTCATCTTCAGATGCTTCATCATCTACCAGCATTTTCAGTTGCTAACATTCAGAACTGTGAAATATCCTAAGTTTTTCCAAGAGAGTCTGAAAATGAATATAAAAAGTCACTAAACTTAGCAACTGTCTTTTCATGACTTTGGAAGCCTTCACTTGTTTCATATGAATCTACATTAAGGATTCCAACATTATTCATCATGACCAAATGTAGAAACAACCCAAAGTGTATCAACAGATGAACAGATAAACTAATTTGGTATATACTTCCATATAACAGAGATTACTCCATTTTCACTCTTGCGGTTACAAGAAATGAAGGGGCTGGGGACACAAGTGGTAGAGCGCCTGCCTAGCAAGCAAGAGGTCTGAGTTCAAACCCTGGTACTGTCAAAAGGAAAGAAAGAAAGAACCATTGACACATGCTACAACACAGATGAACAACAAAAACACTATGCTAAGTTAAGGAAACCAGTCACAAAGACTATATATTGTATGGTCACTTACATGAAGTACTTAGGACAGGCAAATTCTCAAGTAACAGAAAGCAGACATGTTTGCCAGCAGCTGGGGAAGTGCAATGGATGCAGAGTTTCATCTTGTTGGAAGGTTCTGGAATTAGACACCAGGGATGGTCTACATCCTGGTGATACTAAGACCACTGAATCACACGTTGAAAAGGATAAACTTTTTTGGTATGTGAACTGTATGTCTCAACAAAAATCTGTACGGAGGGTTATTAACAAAAGTATCATCTCTTTCAGGTAGTATTTCAGAGTTTTTTGAGCTTAATAATCAAGGTTCTACACACAATTCTATTATGTAACAATTAGGATTCTTACATGACTCATTCATTAATAAATCTACCAAGCATAGCTGCATGTTGATTTATAGTGACTAGAAGAATTTAAAACCTTATTATTTAATCTGCTATTAAAAAGAACCATTTAAACTGTTAGCACAGGGGCCCCTCCCCCCAATTGGCTGGAAGTACATTTTGCACTATGCAAAATGTACTGTGCATGTTTATTTCTTGAAAAGTAAACTGTTTGCCAGGCCAACTACAAATTTCCTGAAGCTGGTATACAGAAGCAAATTGGGTGCTGTAATGAGTCAAACAATACGCCTACTTCTTAGGGAATTCATACACTTTTTAAAAAATGGAGAGACAGGCCTAGTGGCGCACACTCACAATCCCAGCACAAAGGAGGAGGCATAAGAATAGAGTTCAAAGCCAGCCTGGGCTATAGAGTGAGACGCTGTCTCGAAACACACCTTAAAAGAAAAAAAAAATGACACAGCAAGAGAAAAAGAAAACCCATGTTGCTTAGAAAATGAAAAGTTTAAGACAGTGCAACCGAGGAAAATTACTTCATATTCGGGTTCCACTAGATTCCTAATTTCTAGGGCCTGGTTTTATAAAACACTGCAAAAAAAAAAAGGAAAAAAGACCACACTCAGATGGCGTTAGCACTTCCTTCGGGGGGGCAGGCGTGAAAGCCACGGGTGACCCGACACAACTCCCGCGTTTCTCCCCGGAGGCTCCGCGCAGCACCCACGACAACAGGGGTACTGAGGAGGTCGGGGCTGCCCCTCTCCACTGGCGGCCAAAACACCTTGAGTCCGTGGCCCTACTGTCACAGCAGGGAAACCCGAGCCCTCCCCGGAAGGGTCTGCACCCCTTCCATTCTCCCCCGCGGAGCTAATCCGGATGCAGCAGATGGAGAAGGAAAACCGCCAGCAATTCATTCAAGGATGCTCCTCCGGGCGGCCGAAGGAAAGACAGACAGACAGAACCCGAGATACGAAGCAAATTTTTAAGAGACGAACTTGATAGGGAATGAATTAAGGGAGAGACACGTTTTTAAACTGCCCAGCAACAAAATGACGCTCCCACCCCCGACCCTGCAATCCCCGGCAAAAAAAAAAAAAAAAAAATAGCGAGTTGGGAAAAGGGAAGGACAGACGGGCTCCACCAATGATGTGAACGTTAGGGAGGCGTGGGTTTTCGCCGGGAGTGAGGGGAACAAGGACGCGAAGGCTTTAGGCGTTGCAGCCAGACCCCAATCGCTGGTGGCGGATAATGGCCAGCAGAGAGGATGGAGACGAAGCACTACCACCAGAATACCAAAGGAAATCCTGGCACCTCTTCCAAAAAAAATAAATAAATAAAAAACATAAGCCCACCAACCCCACCCCCACCCCCCGACGCCCCTCGAGAAGGCCGCTCTGCAATTGGGCCGCGCGGGTGTCACTCAAGGGCACTTAAGCTAGATAAAGCAGACGCAAGCTTAGAGCCCCCCACGCGGCAGCGGGCTCCGATGGGGTCGGTGCTGTGGCCGTTGTCTACCTTCAACTTGGCCTCTCAGCACACCCCGGAACCCGCTAAGATGATGTCTTCTAACCTTGTCCCTCCAACACCCGCGACCGGCAGCTCCCCGCAAGCCAGGGCCACTTACCTGGCCGCCGGCTGCACTGCCGATGTTAGGGCCGGGCGTTCGGCCTCTCGCGACCGTTAAACTCCGACGAGCGTGCGCGCGCCCGGCGTATCGCTTCTGATTGGCTGCTCCGAAGGGGGCGGGCACGTCGCTTGCGTCCACCTCCCCTTCCCTGGCGCGCAGCTGGTGGCAAAAGAGAGAGGTCGAAAGCCGAGGGTGTCAAGGGAGAAGAGGGTGGAGAACAGGGCTGCGGTCAAATCCTCCTCTCTGATTGGTTCTCTGGTAACCGACCGCTGCCACGCGGGAAAGAAGCCTGAGCTTCTCGCATGCGCAGTTAGTGAAAATGAGCCTCTGGCAGGTAAGGGAAGCGGCGGTGAGAGAACTACGCGTGCGCACACCGGGGAGCGTACTTATCTCAAGTACGCGGTGCTTTGGATTCTCACTGGATATTTTGGGCGGGGAGGCTGATCCTGAGGCCCAGGTAAGCGTTCGCAGAAAAGTCAGGCACCCCTACGGCTGCCCCCGACTGGCACGGGCTCAAAAGAAGCCTGGAAGCCAATGCACCTGCATTTTTCCCGGCTTGTGACCAATTTACCTGCTGGCGGGGAGGTGGAGATGGCCCTGACCCCTGAGCTAAGTTTACCCTAAGCCGCTAGGGGTTGGCCCTGGGGCTCTTCAAGCACTTGGAACGGGGGACAAGAGGTGGGTGACCGCCTTGAAGTTTCACGGAAGTCCTGGGAGCGATGGGGCGATCCACGTGCACGTGATTATTGGGCTCTGGCCACGCAGCAGGTGCAGGTGCAAGAGTGGCGCGGATGGGTGTCATCCCTGCCCTTACTGGGCTCTCAAAGGGCCGCAGAGAACGATCTCTGACGCCCTGTCCAGCCCACGTTCTTCAACCCCGTGAGCCTAGAAGGTGCTGGCAAGCACTTAAGCTTCCCTCCGGTGTCGAAGCACTGCCACTCACGTGTGCCAGGGCTGGTATTGAGAGGCAGGGGGATGCATTGCCCTGGGAATGATACACCCAAGGTATAACGGCCGGGAGACATCGCATGTCATCTGCGCCTCTTTAAAGACCTACAGGTTATTCCTCAACAGTAAAAACTTCACTCTCCATCCAAAACACCATCAGTGTATGTCATAGCTCAAACTTAAATAAATGGAACCCCCCCGCATTGTGTTAATCCACCAGCCAGTATTATGATCATGTAA
This sequence comes from Castor canadensis, assembly GCF_047511655.1. Lineage (NCBI taxonomy): Eukaryota > Metazoa > Chordata > Mammalia > Rodentia > Castoridae > Castor > Castor canadensis. The sequence goes on from NC_133403.1 coordinate 41,306,582, forward strand.
CACTTAACCAAAATCAAATCATTTTTAAGCATAAAGCTGTTTTCAGTTACCATATTCCAAGCCCACGTTCCCCCCCCTCAAAAAAAAGAGGGCTGTTTTATCATTAATTTTAGTTGGCCACAGTCTATTAGACACTGTAGAATCTTGCACTCACAGGACTGAGGAGTGTGAATTCCGAAAACAGCTCCAGGCAGAGAGATGTGTTTTCCCACAAGGAAAATATGAACCTGAAAGGCAAAGTACTAGTGATGACTTACTAGCCACGGAGAAGGTAGAGCTACAAAATCAGATGGGGCTGTGTGAGCTTGGGAGTGTATGTGTTTGATTTGGGTTTTTAGGTCATTTCTTTTTAATCCATTAATGTTTTAACAAGACCAACATGTTCAGGAGCTAGCATTCTGATAAACTTATCTTGTTAATTGATGGATGTAGTGACATATTTTGGTAAGGTTGCTTACACTATAGTTCCTACTTTAGGTTTAGCTATTTAGGATTTTTTTTGTAATGGGTTTCATTGTGACATTTTCATATATATAATGTACTTCAATAATATTCACACACACCTATTTTGGTAGGGTCTTAATTTTTTTTTTTGGGGGGGTGGTGATTGGGGCAGTACTGGTGTTTGAACTGGGCCTCATACTTCCTAGGCAGGTGTGTTAACACCTGAGCCACTCCACCAGCCCTGTTTTGTGATGGGTTTTTTTCAAGATGGTCTTGCAAACTGTCCACTCAGGATGGCTTTGAACCTCAATCCTCCTGATCTCTGCCTCCTAAGTAGTTAGGATTACAGGTATGAGCCACCAGTACCCAGTGGCAGCATCTTAATTTTTAAAAATCCAAAGTGGAAACTCCCTTTGACTAATAGCACTAGACAGAAGTGTCTTTTTAAAAGCTTTATAAATAGGCTAAAAAAAAGCAGTTCTTAAAAGTCCAAATGTCTGAATAGAAAACAGAAGTTGAAGGCTTCAGAAATGCAAGTAAATGTGTTAAGTATAACTGTTCCTCTAATCTAACCTTCCCCCATACTTGAGACCTTGCATTAATTGTAAGCAAGCTGATATCACTATTTTATGGCTCTTATGATTGGTAATTATTATCTTATTATAACATCAACTTTTCAAATATTTGTCATTTGTTGACAGGGTTTCAATTTGACAGTTTTTAAGGGGAGATCTTTCACATCAGTGAGGCAATTCAGTAATAGGAAGCTGATAAGTGGCCGGAGAAATTTGGTTTGCTCCAAAAAAAAAAAGAGAGAGAGAAAGCCAAAAAGAGAGAGTTAAGAAAACCAAGCCAACATTTTTTTTATTATTATTATTCATATGTGCATACAAGGCTTGGGTCATTTCTCCCCCCTTCCCCTACCCCTTCCCTTACCCCTCGCCCCCTCCCTCTCCCCCCACCCCCTCAATACCCAGCAGAAACTATTTTGCCCTTATCTCTAATTTTGTTGTAGAGAGAGTATAAGCAATAATAGGAAGGAACAAGGGTTTTTGCTGGTTGAGATAAGGATAGCTATACAGGGAGTTGACTCACATTAATTTCCTGTGCGTGGGTGTTACCTTCTAGGTTAATTCTTTTTGATCTAACCTTTTCTCTAGTTCCTGGTCCCCTTTTCCTATTGGCCTCAGTTGTTTTTAAGGTATCTGCTTTAGTTTCTCTGCGTTGAGGGCAACAAATGCTATCTAGTTTTTTGGGTGTCTTACCTATCCTCACCCCTCCCTTGTGTGCTCTCGCTTTATCATGTGCTCAAAGTCCAATCCCCTTGTTGTGTTTGCCCTTGATCTAATGTCCACATATGAGGGAGAACATACGATTTTTGGTCTTTTGGGCCAGGCTAACCTCACTCAGAATGATGTTCTCCAGTTCCACCCATTTACCAGCGAATGATAACATTTCGTTCTTCTTCATGGCTGCATAAAATTCCATTGTGTATAGATACCACATTTTCTTGATCCATTCGTCAGTGGTGGGGCATCTTGGCTGTTTCCATAACTTGGCTATTGTGAATAGTGCTGCAATAAACATGGGTGTGCAGGTGCCTCTGGAGTAACCTGTGTCACAGTCTTTTGGGTATATCCCCAAGAGTGGTATTCCAAGCCAACGTTTTTTAAGGAACTGGGAAGAGAACAGATCTGAGAGATTATGAAAGACGATGAGACAAACTGGAGGGAAAAACTGAAAATCAAATGGTCTTCCAAGATAGGTCTTCCTGGGACAATTCACGTAGTATGTGTCATTACTCTGTTTATTTGTATCAAATACAGTCATTGTTTGCTTGTCTTTTGGACACAGGATCTCCATATGTAACCCAGACTAGCCTCGAACTTGAGACTATCGTGCCTTTGCCGCCAAAATGCTGGGGTTACAGCTGTGTGCTACCATGCCTGGCACAATAACATATTTTATTTAAAGTGCTTTGGAAACAATTAAGTCCTAAACAAATACACGGTATAATTAATGGTAATACAAGCTTTGAGACTTTGAGGAGAAAATCTAGAGTGTTATTATTGCTGCTTTTTATGTGTTTGTTTTAATCACGTAGATGATAAATTATAAAGTTCCTGTGAGATGCTATAAATAGAAGAAAGTCACAGAAGTGCACACAAATAGGACAGGTGTGATTCTCTGTGGATTAAAAGTTCTGTGTTTAAAGAAAGATGAACGGATGTGGGTACTATGTGAGTTAGATGTTTTTCTTTTTACATACTTCATGAGTTTTGTCTTAAACTCTGCAGCAGCAAGCCTGTTGAAAACAGACCAGACCCAGAGTGGTCTCCTTTTCCACTTGTCCCCCAGATCAAAGACACGCACTCTGCATGTCCTCCTGAATCTATGGTGCTCTCCTGGTCGGAGAAGTGATTCCTGGGGACACTGACTGGGTGTGAGATGCTTGATCTTCTCCGTGAAGCCCCTACTAGGAAAGGACATGGTCTGCTCCACACCTGGCCTGTGGTACTATGTGGTCCCTTGGAGAGGAGTCAGCCCTGGGATGCACTGTGGGCCTGCGGGTGAGCTACACAAGAATGACAGAGAAAGGCTACTTGTTTTTTGACTCTTATTTTGTAGGGAGCACAAAACACTTTTGAGGGCTAGAATGTAGCTCCATGGTAGAGTACTTGCCTAGGATGCACACGGCTCTGGGTTCAAATCCCAGCAATGCCAAAAATAAAAAATAAAGTAAAAATAAAAACATCACACTTTTGAAGCCCGGTGTGATGGTGCATACCTGTATTACCAGCACTCAGGAAGTGGAGGTGAAGGATTGCAAGTTCAAGGCCTACCTAGGCTACATAGAGAGACCCTGTATCAAAAAAAAGAGAGAGAGAGGCACCACACTTGAAACATAAAGCACCTCTCAGAAAATCCTGCACTGCTCCTTTTACTTAGCTTCTGGTGCCATCAAATAGGCCATTTTGTCTTCTTAAAACTCCAGTGTTGCTGGGCACCAGTGGCTCATGCCTGTAATGCAGAGATCATGAGGATCTCGGTTCTAAGCCAACCCGGGCAAATAGTTCATGAGCCCCTATCTTGAAAAAGCTGTCAGAAAAAAGGGCTGGTGGAGTGGCTCAAAGTGAAGGCCCTAAATTCAAACCCCAGTATCACCACACACACATACACACACACACACACACACAAACCTTCAGTGTTGCCCATTAGGCTATTTAAGCTGTGTCTGGTCCTCAGCCATTTATTAGATCATTGTTCTGAGACCTGGGGTTCCATCTCCTTATTGGGGAAGGGAGACGACATGAATAACCAGCAATCAGCACTCCTGAATTCTAGTCTCGGCTTCTTAAATGTCAGAGAGATAGCATCTTTTTAAAGTATCCGTCCTACAACTGGCAGAGTAGCTGAAATACTCTGCCTGCTTAGCAAGCATGAGACCCTGAATTCAAACCACAGTATAGCAAAAAAAAAAGTGTGCTAACAACCAGAGACAGGGTCTCACTGTGCAGCCCAGGGTGGCCTCCAAAAAAACCATCCTTCTGCCCTCCATCTCCCAAGTGTGAGATTACAGGTGTGCATCACCACACCTAGCTACCCGAGGATCTTTATTTTTGAAAGTCAGTCATCAGATTCTCTTATTTTTTAAATTCATTTGGTAGTACTGGAGTTTCAACTCAGAGCTTTGCACTTGCTAGGCAGGTGCTCTACTGTTTGAGCCTCCAACAGTAGGCCACCTGAGGACCTTAACATTCAGGTGTCAGTTAGTAGGTCTGGGTACAGCCTGAAAGCCTTCATTCTTTGTGTGTGTGTGTGTGTGTGTGTGTGTGTGTGTACTGGGGTTTGAACTCAGGGACTCATACTTGCTAGGCAGGTGCTGTACTACTTGAGTCACTCCGCCAGCCCCAAGTCTTCACTCTGAACAAGGCCCCAAATGGGGTTGTTGCCTACACTCCATGGACCACACTTGCAGTAGTAAGGTCTATAGCTACATCCTCCAGTACAGCATCCCCCAGCATGGGTGGCTTGGGAACACTTGATATGTGGTCAGTTTCTTGGTATTTCATGTCATTAGAGAAGGCAGAAGCTCAGATGCACATAGCAGTATTTGTTGGGCAACAGCCCTCTAGAACATTAGCACAATAGAGGTGACATTTTTGATGTTCCTTTTTTTTTTTTCAGTTTCTCTATCCCCTGGTCACCATGTCACTTTCTCTGGAGCTCAAGTTCTTTTAATTCTTTCTCTAGATGACTTCCTTACCTTCCTATCCCACTCCCTTTCACCTCCTGTGTCTCCACCATTGCCTCATCATCCCAGGGCTTTCCTCAAGCCAGGCTACAAGTCAAAGCCCACAGCAGTGCTACTCAAAATGTCCCTGGACCAGCAGCAACAACCTCACTGCAGGGGCCGCTTGGAAAAGCAGAGTCTGGCGCCCCGCCCCCACCACGCAACCAGTGAGATTTAACAAGACTCCCAGGTGGTGCGCGCACACCTTAAGCTTGAGTGGCGAGACTGGCTGGTGACAGCGTCAACACATGTCCTCCCAATCACCCTGCTAGTCTCCACATCCTCCTTCAGCTAGTTTTAGTGAGGTTTCTGAAAGTTGTGGCCAAGGAACACTAATATTCTAGTACTCCACCAGTCTAAGAAAAACACTTGGGCCGGGCTATGGCTCTAGTGGTAGACTTGCTTGTCTAGCAAGTGCAAGGCCCTGAGTCCAAACCCCAATACCACAAAATACAGGTGATGGTGCACATCTGTAATCCTAGCACTGGGGAGATGGAGACAGGAAGTATGAAAGTTCAAGGCTAGCCTGGGCACATTCAGTGAGACTCTCAAAAAGTCAAGGGCTTGGGGTAACTCAGCAGTAGAGCTGTTGTCTAGCAAGCATAAGGCCCTGGGTTCCATCCCCAGCACTACCAAAAAAAAAGCCCTTAAATAGTGAATTTTACATTACACCATCCAGAAGGCAGTTCCAGAGAGAAAATAGATTCAAACCAAATATCCTTATCTTTTTGATTTTTTTTTCTTTTTTGAGGCTCAAACCAGCGCCTTAGGTACGCTAGGCAAGTGCTCTACCTCTGAGCTACACCCCAGCTCAACCCTTTTCATAGAGACAGAAAGGACTGGTAACCATCACTTTCCTCTCTGCAGAGCATAAACACTCTTGGTGATCCAGCATCGTCCCTGCATCCGGTTTTCACCTGGGATTGCTCCTCACAGCCTGGCCACAGCTAGCCGGCTTTCCTGGTTTGGGTTGCCTGTGAAGGACTGTGTGCAGGCATTTAATAGAATACAGGTTCCGGATCCTGGTTACAGCACTCCGGGTGATTAAGAGCATATTAAAGTCTGAGAACTACTGTTCTATGGCATGGTATCCATCCTGGAATATAGCACGCACTGTATTTATACATGTCTTCCTTTCCCTCTTATGATGCAGGCTCCTCGTGCTCCCTGAGGCCCACGTCTGATACTCAATAGATGTTTGGACAAATTAACATTCCCTTTTGTAAAGTCTTCGTATCATCATGAGTTGACCAAGTTGAAGGGGACTCAGACAATGAGAGAGGCTTTAATCTAAACTCTGATCAGCTATTTAGAGCAGAAGCCATCATCAAAGGTAAAGGAAAGCCGAGGGATAGAGAGCCAGCCCTAAATTAAAGCCCACACTCACAGAAAAGGATCAGGGCAGTTCCTCTCATGACTGCTGGTCTCCCTTACTGGCACTTTTTTTTTTTTTAACCATTTTTCTTTTTCTCTTTTTCATTAAAATGTCACAATGAACTATAATTTGAGCTGCTTTTGTTCCCCAAGGGCTCCAGGTTGTTCTGTGGGTATCACAAGAACTGAAATCCAATCTTTATTCTTTGGGCTTTGGGGAAGTGGAACCATGGGTGTGTTTGTCATTTTTAGCAGTCATTGGAGTAGGGCCAAAGCTCCAGGAGATACTAGAAGTGTCTAGAATTGTCTGATTGGCTGTCAGGATTAGCCATTACACAAAGCAGCCAGTAACTGAACACTGGGAACCTTCTTGAACTTCAGTTGGATGGGAGACCTTCCAGGGTGTCTGTCAGCTCAACTAGGACAGAGGGTAGAGATTTGAAACAGTGGGATGTGACAAAGCAGCAGATAGGAAGCACTCCCCTCATCATCCTTTGTCTGGGAGGCTCACCTTATCTCAGACCTGCTTCCTGTCTGTCACTGCCTGGTAGATTCACTATCTGGCTGCAGAGAAACCCAGGAAAGGCCCTGGGTTCATGTTCCAGGATGAATCCACTCAGGAACTTGAAGCTGTCTGATACACAAAGGAATGTTGTTCTGTAGACTGAAAGCAGAAATGAGGAAGGGGATTTCTGGACGTTAACTTAGTGTCCTTCCTTTACCTCTACCACTCACATAGAAGTAGCTGATTGTTTATTGAAGATATTTCAGAGAAAATGTCTGGGTTCCTCACTTACATCTTCTTGACTATATTTCATACACATTAAGCAAGCTTTTTTTTTTTCCTTTGGAGAGAACTCAGGACTTTGTGCTTGCAAAGCAGGCGCTCTACCTCATGAGCCACACCTCCGGTCCATTTTGCTCTGTTTATTTTAGCAATGGGGTCTCGAGAACTATTTGGCCAGGCTAGCTTCCAACTGCCATCCTCCCATTCACAGCCTCCCAGGTAGCTAGGATTACAGGCGTGAACCACCATGCCCAGTTTCCAAAGGCAATTTTTAAAGCACCATTTTCACTGGCACCTTCAGTTTCAAAACATATCCCTTCACAGCCATAGAGCATCTTCCAGCACTGTCTTATCACCCACGGGGACTGGCTGGACACATTGAATGTCACAAAAAGAAGACATGGGTGTAGACCATCAGGTCAGTCATGGAGCTGAAAGCTAGCATTAGGCTTGGGAAGTACATACGTGACATTTCCTTCTGTTTACTTCCCATAGAAGTAGCAGAGGTAGAGGTGAAGAACATTGTATTGTCACTCTAAAGACACCTGTGTGTCTCAGTATCAACTGAGCACTCAGATAGAAGAAGCTTGTGTGTGCAGTGTCAGGAGACGTACATAGAACGTCCTCACTAAGCGTCCTCCCCAGGGGTTCCCTGGGGCTCACGGTGGGCACAGCAGATGTTAGCAGTCACAGCTGACAGTGAACAAGGGGTAAGCAAGCTGAGAGCAAACCTGGGCAGTAATCTGGCTGTCCAGTTACTGAGAAGCTGGCTTCTTTCTATGTCGCAGCCCGGCTGCCGTGACTAGAACTGACAAGGTTTCAAATGGCACAAGTAGCTATTTAGAGGCTCGTAGGGAGCAGTTGCAAAAAAGAGCATACGTTAGTGATCAGTGCCTACACGGTCCTCAACACGCAGTAAGCAAATGGTATGATTGTAGTTCTTGGAATCCACCTGCCTGGCAGAGATTCTACTAAAAAAAGTCAACCCCAAGCTTTGAAAGGCATCAACAAAGTCCTCTCCAGAATACTTTCTTCTCTGATCTTTTGTAAGCCTATGTGGATTGGATGGGGAAAGGCTAATTTGGTCAGGCACCAGTAGCTCATGTCTGTAATCCTAGCTACTCAGAAGGCAGAGATCAGGAGGATCGTGGTTCAAAGCCAGCCCCAGGCAAATGGTTCAAGAGCCGCTATCTCAGAAATACCCAACACAAAACGGGTGGCAGAGTGGCTTACGTGTAGAGCATCTGCCTAGCAAGCATGAGGCCGAGTTCAAGCCCCAATACTGCCTAAATAAATAAGGCTAATTCACCCACTTTCCTATTGAGAGACATTTTGTGTTGTGCCTTGCCACTGTTCATAGGGGAGACCTTTCAGATCCTTCTGCCCTTGGCCTCTTGAGCACCCCTGTGGGATTCACCCTGTCTTCACAACGATCATTCCCTGGCTAAGTGGTTTCAACCTTATGCAGTTACTCAAATCTTTTACTGACTTTCCTGGGGCTGGGGGTGTAATTCAGTGGTAGAGTGCATGCTTAGCATGCATGAGGCCCTGTATTCAATCCCCAGAACCTCCCATGGCCCGCCCTCCACACACAGACAAAACAAACCCCAGCTTGCTCTTTGATACCTTCTCTAACTAGCTCGTAAGCTCCACAAAGAAAAGTCTAAGCTCTCTTTCATTGCCTATCCTCACTACACCTTGCATGGTGTTTTAAACCTGAGGCGCCTTAATAAAAACCACTTGATTTGGCAGTTGTAACAATGAGAATCAGTTGGATCATGTTACTGGCAACACGTCCAAGGGAACAGATGTTCCTGTTCAAATCCATGAAACTGGAAACATTAAAAAACAACCCTGACATTGATTGATAGTGACTCTTACTGTGTCAGACTGTTTAAGCTCAGCTGTAAAATAGACTCTCACACCGTCATCTTTACATTTTAAATGCAGATTTCAGATTCACAAATGTTTAAATACTGTCCCTTGACCCAGGTCCTAATTCTTGCTTGCTGTACTAATTTAATATTTCTTTATCAAATTGTAGCCACATCTCTTGAATTTCACACTCAAAAACTCTCCTTCCTGAGAAAATGGCACCTCTGGATGCTTGGAAGATATTCTTGGGAGTGTTAGGAGGAAGCATTTAGTAGCTGGCAGGGTGTAGATGGTGAGAACACCGGGTGGTGCAGGGCTGGAGAGAGGGGTGCCTTGCCGAGTCACTTGCTTCACTACCCTCCTCCACACCCTGGGTTCAATAGGTCATCGCTGGAAGGTTGTTTGAAGAGCTGTGTTAGGAGCTGAGGTGTCACCTTTGAGCAAAGGTGTACTACTGAAGAGCTGGCCTCTATTTGTCCTTTGCAGGTCCCATACAAGCCAAGCCACGTCGTTGATGGGCACCTGGGGCTTGTTGCGCTTTCCCACACCCCTGACCCGGCTGTGCACGGTGCCGTGGGGACATGGGCTTTGGGAGAAGCCGACACTGCTCTCCCCAGGAAGGGCTCCCACAGTGGTACAGATGGCAGGCAAGAAGCATTACCCTGCTCTGCTTGCCCTGGACGAGAATGAACTCGAAGAGCAGTTTGTGAAAGGACATGGTCCAGGGGGCCAAGCCACCAACAAAACCAGCAACTGTGTGGTGCTGAAGCACGTACCCTCAGGCATCGTGGTCAAGGTAGAGACTGGGGTAGGGGAGTCCAGGGGCTCTCTGAGGGCAGATAGTGGTCAGCCCAGGGACATGGTGTGGGCTACCCTCCACCAGCCAGGCTAATCGAGGGCACTGCAACCTGCCTGATTCCCTGAGCTGTTCTCCCTAAGGCACAGCCTCAGGAGCCAGGTTCCAGGGTCCCATCGGAGCTAGAGCATGGTTGCTGCCAGACCAGCAGGGTCTTGAGCAAGCGAAGCAGTGGCTGACAAAGGCACCCTGGTCAGCATGCTGCTCTAAGATGACTCCCGCTGCAGAGTGCTACAGGTCTGCAGTGCTGCTGTGGCTCCTGTCCCTGAGTGGCAACAGGCAGGCCCAGTAACATCCTCTATGTGCCTCTGCCCCACTTTGGTAAATGTTAACGACACCTGTCCTTCTGCAGGAGGACTGAGGGTGAGGTGGAGGCAAAGCATATCAACCCTCAGGAGGCAAAGTGCCACGCACAGCTGCCAGAAGGAATCTTCTTTATATCCAGTGGCACCCTTACTGACTTAAAGAGTCTGGCCTGCAGAGCACTGCAGGCCATCCTGCCACTGCCACCCCTAGTCACTAGAGGGCCCCAAAGCAGCTTCCACAAACCTTGAAGAGGCTCACACAGCTGGAGAGCAAACAGGCCATCTGTTAAAGTACTGATGGCACTAACAGGAAATATTTAACCACCATGTAACATGGTGCAGGTTTCCTTCTAAGTGAGGCTATACACTTTGCTTCTCCTGCTGGGACAGGATGGTCTGACGGGGGGCTGGGAAGGGTAAGCGTCACCACCTTGCTGGCCAAGGTGCCTAAGCAGCAGCCACCATGCAAGTTAACTCTCATTTTCATCCTGGCTCAAATGATGCAGTGTCTGCTTAGCAAGTGTGAGGCCCTGACTTCAAACCCCAGTATTGAAAAAAACTATCTGTCCTAACAACCAGAACTTGAGACAGAGGCTTGCTGTGTAGTCCAGCCTGCCCTCCATCTCTCAAGTGCGAGGTTTCCATTGTGGCACAGATGTGGAACTGAGACAGACAGGTTAGGTAACTTGCCCAAGTCCTACCAAACACACAGGCTATATTCCTGACAGTTGTGCTTCACTGCCCACGTTTTGAGCCAAGAGCATGTCAGTTAAAACCTCAGTCACTTTTCCTCCTTGGGGGGGAATCCTATCATTCCGAGTCACAAAATCCTGGAACCTGATTTGTTTAAGCTATCTGTGTTACATAGCTTCATGTTTGCTTTTGGTATTCTTTCATTCCCTGGCATTTTATCAATCAGCTTTGCAAGGCATGCACCCATAATCACACAGCTTTACTACAAAGACTTTTGTGGTCACCTCGGAGTATAAACCCTATTTTCTTCCTCCAGGCAAATCTTAGGCTTAAGAATGGTGCATGCAAATGGTGCACAGGTTGCTTCCTGGTCCCAAGCTATGTATGTCACTTAGTTTTTTCATAATCATTTTAGAATTTTTTAAAGTTATTGAAGGCTGTTGTTGCTTCTAAACAAAAATAACACTCCTAATAATAAAACATTTCCAGTGAAATCACATAATCCAACTGGTGTGTGACAAGACAGAGGCTGTGGGCCAGAGGCAGGAAGGGTATGATCTTCACCGTCACTCACTCATGGGGGCTCCTGGCAAGTGGCTGTGCCTCCCTGGCCTGTCTCTAACTGTAGAGGATAGATAGGTTGAATTCAATGACTGCTGAGGTCCTGTCCCATCTCTTGACATCCTGTGGTTTCACATTGCCAAATTTTATCTCTTACAGTGCCATCAGACAAGATCTGTTGATCACAACAGAAAGCTAGCTCGGAAGATCCTGCAAGAGAGAGTGGATGTTTTCTACAATGGTGAAAACAGTCCTGTTTACAAAGAGAAACGAGAGGCAGAGAAGAAAAAGCAAGAAAGGAAAAAAAGAGCAAAGGAAACACTAGAAAAAAAGAAGTTATTGAAAGAACTATGGGAATCAAGTAAAAATGTCCCCGTAGGAAGAACTGATTCTGACTGAACCTGCCCGAAAGTGCCTGGACTAGTGGTGGCCAAGCCCATCACACTGCATGGCTTTTAAACAAAGCATTCTGATGCACTTACAAGATGTCAAAGTTTTTAAATGCTGAACTGGAACTAGAGAATAGAATAAAACCATTAAGAAACAACGAAACTGTTACTGCAAAAGGATAGTGGCTGCTATGGGGGTAGACAGTCATGATCCAACACTTAGTTGGACTTCTGTGGTGACGGGCAGAGCTGTTTCTTGACGTGGGCAGTAGTTAGAAAGGTGTCCCCTACCCCCTTTTTGAGACAGGGTTTTCCTCTGTAGCCCAGGCCAGCCTCCAACTCTTAATCCTCCAGCCTCAGCCTCCCAGGGATCACAGGCATACACTACTACACCTGGTGGTTCCTTTTTTGTTGGAGACAGGGTTTTTACTTTGCAGCCCAGGCTGTTCTTGAATCTAAGATCCTTCTGCTTCAGCCTTCCAAGGAGCTGGGACTATTGGTAGGCACCACCATGCCCAGCTTCCCTTATTTTCTTAAAGCTACACATTGGTTTGTGTGGTTGTCTGTTTTATTATAATAAAAGGTTAGGAATAAAAACACTGAAGTACTAATATTGTAAGGTCGTCCGTGTTTATGGAGAGTTAAAACATTAATAACATTTCCTGGTACCTGGTTCATGAGGAGGCCACTTGCTCAGTGATGTTAAAATGTCATTTATACTGGTCAGGCTGGTGGCACATGCCTCTACATCCAGCACTCAGGAGGCTAAGGCAGGAGGATCTCGAGTTCAAGGGCAACATAGCAAGACTCTGTCTCAAAATAAAGAGAAAATGATGAAAGTTAAAAGTTACTAGCCAGCAAGTAGCAGAGTTGCCCACCTAGCAAGTGCAAGGTTGAGTTCAAACTCTGGTACTGAAAAGTCTTTCAATGTGGAAAAACATGTCATTACCTACATGTTTGTACGGAGTAGACTTAAGAGATGAGGTCCCAGAACCTGACTTGTAAATTTGTATCATCCATTTGACCTTACAATTTTTTGTTTTATTTTGCTTTTTGGGTTCTTTAAAACCATGGTTAGTCTTCCCTTGTTAGAACTCATCTGGATTCACACATAAAACAAGTAGGAAAATACAGTGAGGGGAGGGCCACTGTCCAACTGCCAGGCACAAGGCTGCCTTGCTTTGCAGTGGAGCCCAGGCCCCGTACTACATCCACCCAGGTAAACCTTTCTCTCAGAGGCTGCCAGGTTCCGCTCTGAGCTGCCTGGGATGCTCATGCAGCCCACGTAGGGCTCACTACCTCCTACTGGCGCATCCAGGACCCTTCCCATCCCTACGTCCCTTGAGCAGCAAGTCTCTAGAGTGATGTAAGAAGCACGAACAATGGAAGGGAAATTTGGAGCTGTAGCCAGGAGGTACACTGGCTTTGATGTCTCTTTTTGCACCTCTGCAATTCTGCCATAGGCACAGAGGAGACACAGAGAAGTTGACATCCAGATCCCCACCTGACTGGGGCCAAGCCTCCTGCCTACCACACTCACACCCTCTTCCCGAGGGAAACCCCATGGCACAGTCTGTGCCTGAGGTTACAGTGAAAACCAACTCAGAATCCTCATGGGAGACACCCTTAGAGGCCAGCACAGGAGGTCTCAATACAACCAGTGCACCTTGCTCTGGCTCCAGCGTGGGGTGCTTCTTCCCGTGAGCACCAGCTGAAGTAGCTGCAGTTACTAACATTATATGAAAAGCAGACTCTTCCAGCTCTCCGGATAAGGGTAACCACCTGCCAACGAATGGCAGGCAGGGGCACTAGGAACCCACCAAGTCAGTTACACAGATTCTACTATTTTCCTTATTGTCTTTCCTCCCACACATTTAGACTTGCTGCAGATAAAGTACACCTTCATGCTACCTCCGCCTGTGGCCTATGCATGCCCTCTTCCCAGCCCACTGAGCTAATGACATCACAAAAAATGGTACTGGGACAGGTGGGAAAATCCCTGACAGGTCTTTCCAGCCTCCCCCAGAGGGGCTGCTCTAAACGGCTCTTCAGAGCTCAAGGAACCCACATCTAATACAAATTGTTAATGAAAATAAGCTTTATTACATCAAGTAATAAATACGTACAAAGGTGCTAACAGTTTTAGTCGTTCTCTTCCCGATGTTTCGATAGCTTATAGGACATGTGGGACTGAAATCTGCAGTCTTAGCATGAAAATGTTCAGGGTGCTGGTTTAGGTTTGGTGGGGTGCTCTTCCTTCTGTATTTATAACTTGTCAATTTTTAAGTTTGACTTTAAAGCACTAAGAGTCATGCAAAAGCTTAAACAAAAAAGCTGCAGTAAGCAGAACCTACACTATGGCAAACGGGAGCAGCTACTAAGTAGAACGTGCTGTCGGTCAGAACACACCGGGAAACAAAGTCCTTGGCGTCGTAGGAGTTTATGGAAAAGAACAAAACAACCTGGGTGACATAAACGTATTCAGAAGAAAAGACGAAAGGGAGACACTGGGATCTTGGAAGCAAACAGTTTGCTGCAAAATAACTTCACGTGCATCTTTTAAATCAATGTTTAAAAAGCCCTGGGTCATTCCTAACGACTTAAAATGCAAACCCTAATTAACTGCAGAATCTTCTCAATCTTTGGGACGAGGTTTGGAGCCTAGTGAACCATGGGAAAAAAAACTAAACTGTTACCATTTGGAAAAGGAACAGGAGGGGAGCTTGTGGAAAGACAGGACCCTCCCGGCCGAGGAGGAGGCTAGGATCTGGCATTCCGTTCTGTCTCGGCCAAGCACTCCCGAACCAGTCCTCGGGCGTGGATGATGCCTGCAAGGGAAGCGGAGGCTGGGAATCAGCACTTTCACCCAACTCAGCAGGAGAACCCATTCCCAAACAGGAGGAGCCACCCTTAAAACCCTCAGACTGGAAGGGAACTCAGGGGACCCACATCCAAACCACCCAAACAAGCAGGTGGTGTTATGTGCGTGGAGTCCCAACGACCTGGGCAGCTGAGGCAGGAGGATGGCTTTAACCCCAGGAATCCAAGACCAGCAACACAGCAAGCCCCCTTGTCCTCTTATGTCACCCTGCTATGACATAAGCCTGGAAGGGCTTGGCTACTGGGTGGGGTGACCTGCCGCTCCCACAAGATGGTCACTGGTACGTCCATGTGGTCATCTGAACCAATAACTTTTCTGGGCAACAACAGATTGCCTGTTAGGCTTTAGGGGCTGGCATCTTCCCAGGAATTTCTACTCCCATAACCAACACTCTTAACCAAAACCATCTGCCTCATTTGATGTCCACACAGCAGTGCAGGGAGCAGAGTAATGGCCAATTGGCTCTCCGGGTTAGGCCAGGGTTACATTCCACATCCCTTGCCCAAATCCCTTCCAGCCAGTCCCTATTCTCCAGGCCTGTCCCCATTATCCAGTCTAGCTTTACAGATAGTCAGTCACACACTTCATCAAGGTTTCACAAACAGGTTTGAGCTCGGCACTTTTGCTTTACTTATTTTTTCAAGTAGGGTTTCCCTTTTTCCCCAGGGCTGGACTCAGATGTTGATCCTCCTACCTATGGCTTCCCATGTAGCTGGGATGACGGGCACACACCACCACACCCAGCTTATGATTGAGATGGGGTCTCACTAACTTTTTGACCAGGCTGGCCTCAAACCTCGATCTCTACCTCTTGAGTAGCTGGTATTACAGGTGTAAGGCACTGCAGTAACATTTTTAAGAACCCCCAAATCCCATCTGAGCTCAGGGCACTGGCTCCTCTAAACTGCTGCCTTCTAAAATAGAAGTTCTCACTTCCCCTCCACCTGCACTATGTCATAAGGGGCATTTCTTGATGTCCTCTTCACACCTGACACCGTTTCCTGTAACATCAGCCCTCCGCCTTCCTCTCTCTTCAATCACTGAAGAATCTCAAAGTGCTCACTCGCTCCCCATCCCCAAGGACAACTGAGGGCACTCCAGACAATGAAGAACCTCGCACCACAGCCCAGCCAGCAGTTTCCACAGGCACAGTGCCGACAGAAGCCTGCTGCATCTGGCTTCCCTCTGGTGTCACCCCACAGGAGCAGGACAGGCAGGGATCAGAGCTGCAGGGTCTGGGCTACAGGGATCCCTGGGAGCCTGGCGGAGCCTCTCTGGCAGCATGCAGTGTTAAGGAGGGCCTGGGGCGGGGCTGTCCTCTTCGGAAACCCCAGCCCCCAGCCTGGGGTAATGGGCGTCCAAGCCCTTCTACCATGCCCACGGCCCCACCTGCACCATCTCCACTGACATAACAGTGATTCTGTAACACAGAATCTGTAATCTACCCTCCAATATTTCCCACGCAAATCATTCTCATTCTCTCTCTCTCTCTCTCTCTCTCTCTCTCTCTCTCTCTCTCTCTCTCGTTGGGACTGGGCAGGGTTGAACTCAGGGCTTGGCACTTGCAAAGCAGGCGCTCTACCCCTTGTGCCACACCTCCAGTCCATTTTGCTCTGGTTATTTTGGAGATGGGGGTCTCACAAACTATTTGCCAGGGATGGCCTTAAACCGTGATCCTCCCGATCTGAGCCTCTGAAGTAGCTAGGATTCACTGGCATCCAGCTTCTCTGTTTTTTAAAATTTTTTTAAAGAAATGAGGTCTTGCTATGTTGCCTGTTCTGGCCTTAAATTTCTGGGCTCAGCTGATCCTCTTACCTCGGCCTCCTGAGTAGCATGGTTGGGACTAAGGAGCATGCCACAACACCCAGCTTTGGGAAATCTTTCCAAACAGCAAAGGGAAGACAGGTGTGGTAGGGCGTGCCTATAATCCAGCACTCAGGTGGCTGAGGCAGGAGGATGGACGACATAGGGAAATCTAGTCTCAAAAAAAGAAAACAGGGCTAGGAGGCAGCTCCATGGTAGAGCGCTTTGCCTAGCATGCAAGAGGCCCCGGGCTCAATCCCTAGCGCAAGAGAAGAAAGAGAGGGAGAAGGGAGGAGAGGAAAAGAAGAGGGGAGAAGACAAGGAAGGGAGGGTGAAGATGCCAGCCTGTGCGATGCCCCTGCCCACAGCTCACCTCTTTTCAGTCTCTCCATGGCGCTCTTGCTCCCCGCGTAGGTGGGTCTGATCTCTTTCCCCAACTCTTCGATGATGGCCAGCAGCTCTGCATACTTGCTTTGGGGCACCTGGCTATTCCCAGTTCCCTAGGATCAGAAGGGCAGGGGTTCAAATGGATTGAACCCTAACCAACTCCAACCACACACAGGCACAGCCCAGAGGCATGTTAGCGGAGGGAAAGCAGCCCAGAATGGGGCTCCCAGGGCATGTCTCAGTCTGGGGACAACTCCTCACCCTCACCTTCCTACACTCGCTCACTCAGAGATCACCCATCTCCAAAAAGCCCACAGGTACCATCTCAAAAGAAAAAAGAGCTGGCTGTCTCTACAAGGACAAGAGCTCATGGGGAGTTTCCTGGGACGTGGATGGAAGGCAGTGTCTCCTGGTGGGGAGGGGGAGACAAGCCACTCCTGGGCTCAGCAGGACCTCACAACTGCCAGAGATTTTTAGATGAGGCCCCAAAATGTGTCAGATCCACGCCATCTTCCCCAACAGCAGAAAGCCCTTTTCTCCAGACCATCACCATGCCCCAAGCAAGCACCCAGAAGGGAGAGGGACCCGGCTTGGGCCTCTCCTCTTCTGCCTCCCAGGCCTTCTCCTGCTGCGGCTGCACCAGGGCAGCCAGCTCCCTGTGGAGGGCCCTGGCCTGCTCCTCCCGCCTCTGCCGCCTCCGCTCCCAGGCCCAGCCCAGCAGCTCAGCCTCCTGGTGCAGGCGTCTCCGGGCCTCGCGCCTCTCCTGGCGCCGCCGGCGCATGGCGAGAGCATTGCGCTGCCTCTCCAAGCTGCGCCGCGGCCCGTCCTCCCTCCGCCGCCGCTTTTTCAGCCGGTCCCGCTCCCGGGCCCGCGTTCGCTTCTCCTCCCGGGACAGGATGGCCTGGCGGGGCATGGCTGGGGGCTAAGCATCACCACCTTGCTGGCCAACGTGGCTAAGAAGCAGCCACCATGGCGACCCTGGAACGCTGGCTGGGGTCTGACCTAGAGAGAGAATCTTCCACCTGGCATCCAGGCCTTAGAGGGCAGAAACAGGAACAGGAGGTGGTTCTGAGGTCATCCCACTGACCGCTGAGGAACCCGAATCCCCAGGAGGTGCCCAAGTAGAGTGGTGGTCTCATAAAGGTGGGACCAGCTGACTCGCACCACACTTAACCACCAGCTCCTGCCACAACAGCCCTTCTCCTGTCCCAGCCTACAGTTCCAGAGTCCACTCTAGCCTTACTTCCCCAGTGAAGAGGAGCCAGGAGACCCTCCAGGGCCACCTGGGCAGTGACCTCAGCAGGAAATGAGCTCAGGGGCTGAAGCCCTTCCTAGAGTGTCATCCCCCGCCCCACCTTGGTTCTGCACTGTCTGCAGTCCTGGACACCTCTCCATTTGGATGACTAAGGCGGTGCACGTTGGACCAAGCCTGGGCTGTGGGCTGAGGGAGTACAGGTGACTGATTCAATCTGCTAGTCCCCCTCCAATTCCCCTCTGCCAATATCCCCCAGGGTACCCAGGCCACCCCAGGATGCTCCTGGCACGCCATCACCCACACTGCCATACCTGGGTGTAGCCTAGCGATGGTGGTCCATAGTCACTCAGCAACTGGCGATACTGAGAGGGCGTTGCCATGCTGGTGGAAGGCGAGTGGACACTTCCAGCTACAAGGGAAAAAGAGAGGTGTCAGGTGTCTCCCAGCATTGACTAGCTATACCCAAGGACAACGGATCCTGCAACAGTCCCCTCCCCAGGTCTCTGGTGGTCACTCACTGCACACCACCCCCCACACACATACCTCCTCGCAGGAGGGAGCACCCCCAATGGGGCTGACTGAGCAAACTGCTATGCTCAGCCTAACCCTTGCCTACCCCGGCCCCAGGCCTGCTGAAGCCTAATGGCCAGAGCTTCATCCCTGCCTGGGCCCACCTGCTACCAATGCTGCTCCAACCTGGGCCAGGATTTCAAATTCACAGAAGCCTTTGTGCTCCTAGGCGCCCACCTCTGCTGGGCGAAACAGAAAGCAAGATGGCAAAGCATTGAATAAGCTAAGGCCAGCCATAGCTGACAACAGGTGCACTGCATATGCACGAAGCAGGGCTCTGGAGAACACAGCCTGCCTCTCTGTGCACCTCAGACAAGACCTCCCTCCCCAAAGAGGGACAGAACTCTGACAGTCTATGTCTCCCCACAGCTCTGTACTCCAGAAAGGGAGGCCAAAGCACCACATCGAAATACAACCCTTGCGGACACTGTCCAGGCCAGTCAGGACCAACTAGCGCCCAGAGCCCTACAGAATGCCTCCAGGATGTGGGACGGGGGAGGCCCATGGCTGGAGCACACAGACCCATAATGGCGTCCAAGTGGCCATGAGCGGTAAAGGATGTCCTGTGAATTACAAACAGCAGTAACCATGGAGAATTTACCTAGTCCTCCTCAGCAGCTGCCCGCCCGCCGCCCCCAGAGCCAAACAGTCTCTCTCTCATGCACACAGCGGGCTCTGCAGACTTGGCCCCAGGGATGGACAGCTGGTGCCAGGCTGGCCAGCGGACCAGATGCTCATCTAGTGTGGGCTAGGGGAGGGGCGGAACAAGTTCAGGAGCTCAGGCTGCTGGAGTGGGGAGGAGCACTGGAGAAGCCTGGATCACAGCCCCTGGCTGCAGAGGGGGCCTCGGAGGTGGGCCCCAGACCACCAGCAAGCTGGTGATCCCAATACATGTCTGGCTATCCGGGAGGCAGAGACAGCACTAGAGGGGGGTCTTTCTAGATCCTGAGCCCAAGTTTAGGCACCAAGAATGGATTTGGATCCCGAGTTGGACAGAGCACCAAGCTGCCCCAAGTCCATTTTCCACCAGCGATGAGACACCTGTGCTATGATGCTGTGAGGGATGGTGCCACACTCCAAGCAAGTCCCTGACCTCTGTCCACACAGGAGTGGGGTAGGGTGGGCGATCCCAGCTGCCTCAGCACCCCAGTCAAACCCCAATTTCCTGAGCATTTGGGGGTAGTAGCCTCAGTGTGTAGGTGGTGCAGGCTTTGTAGTCCCAGACGCAGGTTCAAATCCTGATGACTACAGATCATCACTGGGCTCAGGAGGATGAGTGGGTAAGTGACAGGGACAGTGTGTCATCACAGAACACTTCATGGTGCTCAGAAGATTCCAGCGGTACCTCCTGGCCTCACCTTCCCTGGACTAGGAGTTTATCCTAGCTGCAGGTCTACTGGCTGTGTGACCATAGACAAGCCCCTTCCCTCCCTGGGCCTCAGTTTCTCCACCTGTTCCATGGTACTGGGGTTAGGTCTGGAAGAGATGGAGGAAAGAGGGGAAATGAGAAATTGCCCCATTTTGGCGGAGAGGCTACAGCAATAGCAAAGAGCCTGGCTCTGCCATCACCTCAGTAAAGTGGCAGACACCCTGATTCTAATACCAAGGCCAGTCCCTCATTCCGCGCTGGTCCCGGGAAAGGGTGGCAGAGGAGTCCTCCGAGCCACTTATGCCCACTCCTTCCTGCAGACACAGGGACAGGGCTGAGAGGCGGCTCCACGTCAGCACAGCCGGTGCGGAGCATCGCAGACAATGAGCGCAGTGTGCCGGAGCCGGGAGGGCTTGGCAGAGGCCAGGAAGCTCCTGGGGCCAGGCGCAGCTCCCCGCCCCCACGCCAGACAAAGAGCGCCTGGGCCTGGGGAGCTGGCGGCCTTCCCGCCACTTGGGGCGCCTGGGGGGGGGGCTCTTGGGCGGGGGAGGCGGGGGCTTTGTCTAACTCCGCCACTGCCACCGCCGGCCAGGCCGCAGCTTGGCAACCCGTGAGCAGGAGGCAGGGCTGGAGGGCGTGAGGGATGATGACAAGGAAGGCGGAGGAGCAGCACGAGAGTCCATCTTGGATGCAGATGGCAGGGGAGCGCTGGGCTTTCTGCAAAGGGGTCCACTAGGAGGTGGCGGACCCCTACCAAAATGCCGGAGATCTGAGGACCTCTGCACTCCTGGCATTCCCCATAAGAGGAAAAAGGCAACCCACGTACAGGTGCTAGGAGCCCAGAACAGGGCTTCAGGGTCCCAGTGGCTGTTTGTCACTGTGACCCCCCCAAACACCCCAAGTCCCAGTTTGGGGACCTCGCCCCTGCAATCCAGGGCAAGCTTGGGGTCCCTGGCCCTGTCCAGGCTAGCAGCAGGACCCTGGGCACCTGGTACCCCAGGCACTAGCGAAAGAGGCTGCCAGAAACATCCTACCTGGCAACAAAGACTATCTCTATAAGGTTTCAGGACCCCAAGGGGATGACACCATTTGAGGACAGAGTAGGAGCTGCACGCTCTTGGGGGGCTCAGTGCCCACGTGTAGGCAATTTAACTCTCCCTCTCAAATACCCTGAATTTAACCCTTTCCAAACCCCAAATATCAGTACCTAAGAAGTTAAAAAAACATAAAAAGGCACCTGACTTTTCTGGGTCCCCCTTGGGATTTTTGGAGCTATAGTGTCAACATTCAGAAGCAAGGCCCCAAACTTGAGGCGAGCTGCCAGCGTGGCATTTTTGACCAGCAGGGCCCGACCCTCCCCGTTCCCTCTTCCCCCCACCACGAGCACCTCGCTTTTTAGGGAAGTCTAAAGAGGGACCTGGAGAGGGCACGAAGCCACCTCCGAATCTCACCCCCCCCACTTCACAGCTCCCTGGGTCCCAGGGACGAGCCCCTGGGCCCAGCCGAAAGCTGCCGGACAACTTTGCAGGAGTTTCCAGGGAGCGCTCAGCCCCGGCCCGAGAGGGAGCGCAGAGTCCCTCGGCTTTTGCAGAGGGGCTCTCGGGGTCGCACGTGGGGGCTGCGGGATGGGGACCCGAGTAGCTGCCGCCCCAGCGCAGGCCCACGCAGCCGCGGCGCTCCTCCAACTTCTTTCCCTGGGCGCCCGCCCCGGGGGGCCTCCCGCGTGCGCCGGTCCTACCGCTGCTCGTGCGCCCAGGCCGCAGCCCCTGCCCACGGGTCCCCTTGTCGCCCGCGACCCCCAACCCCGCCCCGGCGCCCGGCACCCCCAGGGCCGGCCGTCGCCGGGAGCCTGGCCGCCCCGCCCTGCCCACGCGGGCCCCGGCCCCGCACGCGCGTCCCAGGGCCCCGGCCTGTCCCCGCTCCCTGGGCGCCCCGCACAGCCCGGCCGCTCCCGCCTTCCGCCGGCAGGGGCCCTCGCCGAGCCGCCCAAAAGCCGGAGGAAAACGGAGCCGAGAGAAAGCCTCCCCCGCCCGCGCCCTCGCCCTCGCTCCCCGCGGTCCGCGGCCGCCGGCGCGGGGGACTCCTCGCGGCCACCCGGCCCCAGCACGACCCCGGCCCCCGCGGCCCGCCGAGCGCACCGCGAACTTTGGCAGCGCGGACGCCGGAATCATGGCGGCGGCGGCGTCCCGGCGGTGCCCTCGCCGAGACCCGGGGAACCTGCCGCCCCCCGACCGCCGCGGGTCCCCCCGGAGCTCCGAGCCGAGGGCCGGGCGCGCGGCCCCCCAACTTGGCGGCACTTGGGGCGCGCCGCACGCGGGCCTCGGGGCGCGCTCACTCACCGGCGTTGAGGGCGGCGGCGGGCATGTGCGCGGTCAAGTTCGGCTTGTAAGACATCCCCCCGAGCGCCGGGCGCGCCGGGCGCAGCCGGGCCAGGCCGCGAGGGTGGCGGCGGCGGCGGCGAGGCCGGGCGGTGGCGCGGCGGGCCCCGCGTCCCCGCGCCCGTCCGAGCGCCCCCCGAGCGCCCGCGTACTTTTTGTTGTTGACGGCTCGGGCCGCACCGGCAAATATGGCCGTCCCTCACCCTGACACCGCCGCAGTATATCACCCATACATCGGGCGCGCGGCGCAGGGGCGGCCGCAAACTTTGAGGCGAGCCAGCGGGGCCGGCCGGGGCCGGGAGGGGGCGGCCGGCGTCAGGGGGCGGCTCCGTCCGCGGCCGCGCCCCGCGCCTCCGGCTGCGCTCGCAGCCCGCAACTTGCCAAAGTTTGGGGGGCTGGGGTCCCGGTGGCGCCCGAGGCCCGCGCGGCTCCCCCGGCGCGCCCGAGGCCCCCGCGCCCGGACCACGCTCATTGGCCCGCGTCTTCTCCTTTCTTAAATAGCTAGGCAGGATTTAAGAAGTACTTTTTTTTTCCTCTCTCTCTCTCCTCTTCACTGTGGGGGCAGGGATGGAAAATTACCTGGAGAAAATGGTGGCGACTGGACGCTTTTTTTAAATAAATAAATTAACTAAAAAAGCACGTAGATCATCCTGGATGCCCAGGTCTGGCTATGCCCCAGAATGAGAATAACCCGTTCTTGACATTGATTTCGAATAAATTTCATGGCTGTCTGTATTAAGTGCTTCTTAACCCTTTGGAGGCCTTTGAGACTGACAAAAGCTAAGCGACCTCCTCCCCCTGGAAAATCTGCCCTGGCATCCACATAATTTGGGATGGTAACTCACTCGAATATTTAATTGGAGTGCCTACTGTGTGCCAGGCACGGTTCTAGGCGCTAAGGAAACAGGAAGGAACTTGGCAAAGTTTCCACTCCTTGGAGTTCACGTTGCAATTTTTTTCTTTTTTTGACCCTTCTTGTATCCCACCACCTGCCTCCATCCTCGGATCTGAATGAAACGTGTTTGGAATTCGGTGAATAACCTTCCGAAGGCACTATATTTTGGAGTTCTGCCTGAATAGTAATGCTTGTCAAATTACATAAAACGCCCACCCCTTTCTGTTGTTTTTGATCGCCCTGGTTTTCAGGGTGTTTTTTAATTAGTCACATTTAGACATCATCTCTGGATCTGGTGATAAAGGCGTCAACCTCTCCACCCAACAAGGAAGGGACTTCACACCCGACCCTCCCTTCTCTTCTGGACTGAAGGAGCAGGGAAGGGGACACTCCGTCCTCAGCTCAAGGAGGATCACTGCCCAGTGACATCCTCGCTCATGAAGAAATGAATGCTATTCCTCTGCACTGACCATGGAAACAAGGCGACCCACATACTAACTTTAATTGTAGTAGACACTTTAGAAAGTCAAATGAAAGGAAGTTAATTTTAATATTTTATTTAATACCATGGATCCCGAATGATAGGATTTCAATACATAGAAATTCATTAATAAGATACACTCTTTTCATCATACTAATTCTTTTCAGTGTGTTTTATATTCATAGGACACCTTAATCCACACTAGCCACATTTCAGCCACTCAATAGTCACAATACCTTGTGGTCACTGGATTGTACTGTGCAGGGCTAGAAGCTAAAAGCTGAGTAACCTGGGTACTAATTCTGCTCTGGCACCTGTTAGCTGTTTGAGGAGGTCTCCCTTTCCTTGGGACAAGACTTCACTCTCAGTGGCCACCCTGTCCCTTCTAGAAAGATTCTGAGCTAGTCTGTTTCTTATTGATAAGCATTTACGATTCCTGCCCCTCTCTTTAACATAATTCACTTAGCATAAATTTCACCTTTTTAAAGGATACAATTCACTGACTTAAAATACTCACAGAGCAGGGTGCGCAGTGGCTCACGCCTGTAATCCTAGCTACTTGGGAGTCTGAGATCATAAGGCAAATAGTTGGAGACCCCCATCTCCAAAATAAGGAGAGCAAAATAAATTGGAGGAGGAGCTCAAGCAGAAGAGCACCTGCTTCGGGAGCATAAAGCCCTGAGTTTAAACCCCAATCCCCCCAAAAAAAAAAACCTCCAAAGGAGTTTTGTAACTCCTTTGTGCAATTACAAAACTATCTAATTCTAGAACATGTTTCTTATCCCCAAAAAGAAACTTCACCCTCAGTACAAGCCACCCCCCAACACCGCTTTAGGCACCCACTAATTTACTTTGTCTCTATGGATTTATCTATCAGGACATTTTTACATGAGTAGAATCACACATATGTAGACTCTGTGTCTACGTTCTTTCACTTACATCATGTCTCCAAGTTTCATTCATGTTGGCATGTTATCAGTACTACAGTCCTTTTCATGGCTACATGATATTCCATTGTATTGACATATCCCATTTTGCTTATCCATAAATCTATTGCATATACTTCCACCATCCCTGCTTTTTGATGACTGCTATGAATTTTTTTGTACAAACATACTTTCAATTCATTTTTGTACATGCATGTTTTCAATTCTTTGGAGAATATACTCAGAACTACTCAGGAAGCAGAGATTAGGATAGAGGTTTGAAGCCAGCCCGGGCAAATAGTTTGAGAGACCCTATCTCAAAAAAAAAAAAAAAAAATCCATCACAAAAAGGGCTGGTGGAGCAGCTCAAGGTGTAGGCCCTGAGTTCAAACCCAGTACTACAAAAAAAAGAAAAGAAAAAAAGGAATCAGTGAATCATGTTAACAGTTTAAAAATTTTTTATCCTTTTGTGTATCAGATATTTGATATGTTTAGCTATGTAAGAAAGTGCCAAACTTTCCTCAGTGATTTCACCATTTCCCATTGCTCTCCACATCTTCCCAACACTTACCCTTATCGGACCTTTTCTATTAAAGCCAGGTATGAGTTAGGGGAGCATAGCGGTCTTCATTTTTATTTACTGTGGTTCTGGGGATCAAACCCAGGTCCTTGCTCATGCTAGCAAGTGCTCTATACTGAACTACATCCACTGCCCACTTTTTTTTTTTTTTTCACCGATGCCCTGGCTTCTTATTTTTGTCTTTCATCTATCAAGGCTCTGGAACTCACTCATTAGTGCTAACAGAATATGGGGTGGATTCTTAGGATTTCTGTGTACACGTTCATGTCATCTGAGAATAGACAGCTTTACTTCATTTTCCATGTTGGATGCTTGTATTTCTCCTCCCATGGCCCTGCCCAGAACCTGCAGCACGATGCTGGGTGGAAGCAGGGAGCACACCTCCATTTTCTTGGTGGGCTTTTCTCAGATGTCAGTTATGAAGTTCCCTTCTCTTCCAGTTTGAGTGTTTGTATGATGAAAGATTTTGTCACAAGCCTTTTCTGCATCTATGAAAGCACCATGTGTCTTTCCCCCCTTATTTACTGAGTTTCTGTCAGGCTCTATTCTAGGCCCCTAGGGTAGACAGTGCCCATGTTGTCAAGAAACACATACTCAGCTGGGCCAGTGGCTCATGCCTGTAATCCTAGCTACTCAGGAGGCAGAAATCAGGAGGATCACAGTTCGAAGCCAGCCCAGGCAAATAGTTTGCAAGACCCTCTGCTGAAAATGCCCAACACATAAAAGGGGTGGCAAGGTGGCTCAGGTGGTAGAGTACCTGCCTAGCAATTGTGAGGTCCCGAGTTCAAACCGCAGCACTGCCGAAAAATAAAAGCGTAAGCCTTCCTCCGAAAAGCTTTTCCTGGCCAGTTTTGTTTTTTTTTTCCTGACCTGTATCTTTGATGAGACTGAGGATTTTTTTTTTTCTTTTCTCCTATGTCTGTAACCCAGGCTACACACAACCCTCCTGCCTCAGTTTCTCAAGTTCTGGGATTACAGGTCTGAGTCACACGCCTGGCCTGGGCTTCTTGAATGGAAGAGTTGCATCTCTCCACGTTGGGGCACAGGACATTCCACAAATGTAATGTGCTTCTAGAATGAGACCAGTGTTGGCTCATTCTCATCTTCTTTCTGGTTACATCATCAGATGTGCTAGCTTCCCAGGACTGCCATAAGTTGCCACTCCAATGCTGGTTTACAACAAAAAAAATTTATTCCCTCAGTTCTGGAGGCCAGGATGTCTGATCAAGGTTTTGGAAGGAAGGGCCACACTTCCTGTAACGTCTGCAAGGAAAAATCCTTTGTTTCCGTTAACTTCTGGTGGCTCCACGTGTTCTTGACTTGTGGCCACATGGTTCTGATCTCTGCCTTTATGGCCACATGGCTTTCTTTGCTGAGTTGTCTTCCCTTCTCACCAGAGAACACTTGTGATTGGAATCAGGGTCCACCTAACCCAGGATGGTCTCATCTCCAGATCCTTAAAGTAATTATATCTGCAAAGACCTTTCTTCAAACAAGGTCACGTTTACAGATTGCAGAGAGTAGGGAGGTGGGGTCCACTGAGCTCACAGCAGGCCTCCACTTCCTGCCATGACTAAAAACCCAAAGGAGGAAGAAACATTCCACCAGAAACATTCCTGGTGGCTCCACTATAGCTATAGAAATATGAAACCCACTGAAGTAAACTTCTGTTAACTGTGGGCTTAGAATGGGCCAGAATGGTTCCCTGTGAGTTTAATGGACATTTTGGAGGCTTCTGGGACACACAGCAGGGGACTGGAGAGAGAGGGTAGGGGGCCCAGTGTGAACATACAGAACACTAGCAGATCCAAGTCCCAGCTCTGATGGATCAGCAGAAACCTCTCTTCCAGCCTCAAGTGACTGACTCTTCGTCTGACCTCCCTTCATGTGGAAGATCAGGGAGGTTTTACAGCATGATCTCTGCAGATTCGCTGCACACTTCACATCCAAAGCAGACAGAAAAGACATGTGCCTTTTGTTTTGGGGTTTTTGGTGGTAGGGTTTGAACTCAGGGCCTCATGCTTGTACTTAAGCCACTCTGCCAGCCCTTTTTGTGTTGGGTATTTTGAGATAGGGTCCTCCAAACTGGGCTGACCTTGAATGGTCATCCTCCTGATCTGCCTTCTCAGTAGCTAGGAGTACAGGGGTGAGCCTCCAGCACCTTGCAATGTCCCTCTCTCCTTAGTAAAAACATGAGCTCAGAAAGCCTATACAGTATTTTGGAAGTGTTTCCATCACTGGACAATATTCTGCTACAGCATGGGGTGGCCTGGCCTGGGTGATGAAATGGTTGATTCAGGAGAGAGGGAGTAATAGGATTTATTTACAGTATACATATGCTGTAGTGGGGATCTCAAGTATACTCCAAAGGCCCATCTGTTAAAGCCATCATCCCCAGAGAGACACTACTGAGAAGTGCTGGAACCTTTAAGAGGTGGGCTCTAGTGGAAGGGCCTCAGGTCACCTGGAATGTGCCCAAAAGGCACTGTGAGATGCTTACCTCTTCCTCTCTTTTGCTTCCAGGCCTTGTGCTCCTGCCATTATGTCTGCCTACAACAGACCAAAACCAACTGGACTAATCAATCACAGACTGAACTTCCAAAACTGAGAGCAAAGTAAACCTTTTCAGGACTGAGGAGTGGCTCAAGTGGTAGAGAGCCTGACTAGAAGCATGAGGCCCTGAGTTCAAACCCCAGTACCACCAAAAAAATAAAAGCAGATGGCAAACTGGGGTTCACCTCCTACCATGGTTTGCCAATCTATGTTCAGTGACAGAGCCCTTGCCTAGAATGTGCAAGGCCCTGGGTTTGATCTCCAACACTGCTGAATGAATGAATGAATACCCCTATCTTCATATCAATTACCTCCAAACACAAATGGACACACAATATAAGTGGTAGGAACAGAAAGCTAGACAGAACTCCAGTATTAATGTAGAAACCGAGAACTCTGTATCTCTTTTGTGGCTCCAATCAGGAGGCATCTTCACAAAATGCTTTAGCTTTTTTTTTTTTTTTAATCAGTACTGGGGTTTGAACTCAAGAGTCTCACGCTTGCTAGGCAGGTACTCTTCCACTTGAGCCACGCTGCCAGCCTGAACCCAGGACTCTGCGTCAAGTGCTCTATCACTGAGCCCCTCCAGCCCTTTTACTTCTCCAGACACTTTAACTTCTGACTGCAGGTTCATGCTGTTGGATTTTCTAAATTCCTGCAAGTAATAAATTATTCTAGTTTATCTGGTAATTAAGGGCTTGCACATCAATCTTTGTGAAAGTGTATCTTACCTGGACCCAAAAGTGAACAGACATCACAGCATTTTTTTTTTTATTTTTTTTTTTTTGGTGACACAGCTGCTAGCCGGGAGCAGGTGGCTCACGCCTATAATCCTACCTACTCACGAGGCAGAGATCAGGAGGATCGTGGTTCAAAGCAAGCCCGAACTAACAGTTCATGAGACTTTATCTCAAAAAAAAACTCATCACAAAAAAAGGGCTGGTAGAGTGGCTCAAACCCCAGTAGAGAAGGAGACAAAAAACCCTATCTTGAAAATACTCAACACAAAAAAGGGCTGATAGAGTGGCTCAAATGATAGTTATATGCCTATCAAGTGTGAGGCCCTGAGTTCCACCAAAAAAAAAACAAAAAAAGACAGTTGCTGGAGAAGCTGAAAGTCAGCATGGAAAGGGAACAGAGGGTGCACTGTAGGAGTGGGGAAGCAAAGCAATTTTCACTGCATATTCTCACTGCCTGTTGTCTTCTGACATGTGCTACTATTTATTCAAGCACCAGTCAAAAAAGTAAATTCACTATTTGGGACTAATATAGCAATAAGCCTCGCCATTTTACCTTTGTATAACACTCAAGTAATTCCTGATTGGATGGAAAGGACTTGGAACCAGCAGCATGATGATGCCTTGCCTTACCCAGCGATGCACTTGACACCCAGAGTGGGCAGCTTCCAGAGGATGGAGCCAATGTGCAGAGAACTGCACTGTAAAAATAAGTATTTTGCACATTCCTTTTAGCTTTTCTCCCCATAAAGGCCTCCACAGATGGCTTCTTTACATCATGCTCTCAAATGACTAGCTGATAAATATTCATACTTATGGAAATCATATTGTACATATTCCAAACCATCAGCCCGTTAGCATTTGTATTTTCTGTATCTCAGGGGTGGTGTCCTTTGTTCATGAGGCTTGTCCTCCCAAAAATGTACACCCGCATGTGCCTGTACACACAGACACACACACAAACACGTCACAGCACATGCAAGACACGCCACAAACACAAGCTTTTGCCTTTTCATGACTTATTTGCTTAGGACAATGGCTCACAACCAAGGGTGCTCTTACCCTCGTGGGACATTTGACAATTTCTGTAGTCAATTTTGGGTTGTCACAACTAGGGGGAAGTCATGTGTAGTACTAGGATCTGGTGGGTACAGCCCAATTCCCAGGGCAGCCCCCACTACAAAGAGTGATTGGTGCCAAATGTCGGTAGTGTCCAGAGCCACAAGGCAGGAGGCTGAAACCAGACTTGGAGACAGAGGAAACACTGAGAAGTAAGCAAAAGCAAACTGGACCTGTAGCTGGAAAACCTGATGGCAGAAGCTATATAATGAAGTTTGGTTTCTCATTGCTTTTTTGTGTATGTGGTACTGGAACTTGAACTCAGTGCCTGCACCTTGAGCCACTCCATCAGCCCTTTTTTGTGTTGGGTATTTTTTGAGATAGGGTCTCAAGAACTATTTGCCCAGTCTGACTTCAAACTGAAAGCCTCCTGATCTCTGCCTCCTGAGTAGCTAGGATTACAGGTGTGAGCCACTGGCTCCCAGCTGGTCTCTCATTTTTTAATTTATTCAAAGTAATTCAAATTTATTAAGAATGTATGTTTTGAAAACTAAGCTTCCTTTCAGTTTTCACAATCAACTGAGAAATAGTCGTAATTTAGAATACAACTTGCTTTTCAATTAATACAGTTATTCATGGTTTGTTTTTTTGACTGTATGGGGTTTGAACTCAGGGTGGTCTCACACTTGCTAGGTAGGCACTCTACCACTTGGACCACTCCTCTTTTTGTGTGTTGGGTGTGTTCAAGATAGGGTCTCATAAACTATTTGTCTGGGCTGGCCTTAAACTGTGATCCTCCTCATCTGTGCCTCCTGAACAGCTAAGCGTGAGCCGCTGGCTACCTCATGTATTTGATAGGTTAAATTCCCCGAAACACTGCTACCACTTAAAAATTTGATTAAGTTCTCTTACAAATTTCGAGCTACAACGTGCACAAGATTCTCTCAAGCACTTCAAGCACCACAGAGAAATTCCTGAAAGACATTTAAAAAAAAAAAAATCCACCTTGGGTTCCAACCCTTTTTCCTTCCCACCCTTGCCAGAGGTGGACGACAGGGCTGACTACTGGCCCCCACATGCTGAATGGCTGGAAGAAGGTCCCATACCTCTGTGGCTGTCTCATCTGTAAACTGAGGGCGACCACACTTCCATCTCATAGGGACTCTGTGAGGAATTAAAGCAGTTGGCTTAGGTTATCTCACATCCACACAGCAAGGGTTCTGTGTGACCTGTGACAAGCCAGTCATTTCTGTGGGATCTTCTTTACTCTTTATTCCCAACTCCTTGTCTTCCCACTCAGTGCCAGGCATGGGCTAGACTCCTGGCCCAGTCCTTGTTCAACAGTCATTAAATGAGCCCTAGTCCCTTTTGTCCTGTGACTTGTGTGCTGTCCCATTACAATAACTGCCTATAAACAAACCTACCAGGAAACACCATAGCTGCTTACTGCACTTACTAAGTCAATATTAAATAAGGGCACAGTTCCATGTAAATGAGAAACTAAAGGGACTTCCTGAGAACCAGGGAAAAGACGAACGACTGAGGAAACAAATACTCAAAAGATCTCGCCAGGGCCTGGCAAAGCAAGGGCACAATGCTGACTTCCGGCTCCATTCACGCTCGGAGTGGATGCCTGAGAACCATGCTTAGCATGGGAGCGGGGCCTCAGACCTCCAATCCCCAGCCCTTGTGGCTGCCCTCTGCTTTGTGGCCTTGGAAGCACATAGGTGACTGCCAGAGAACAAGCCTGCAGCACTACATGAAGCCAGCACAAGGCTGACTGGCTGCAGTGCACTTCCCTGTTTTGTGATGGTGTTTTCAAGACAGGGTCTCAAGAACTACTTGCCCGGGCTGGCTCTGAACTGCGATTCTCCTAATCCCTGCCTCCTGAGTAGGTGGAACTACAGGCGTGAGCTAGCAGCGCCCCTGCTTATAAACTCATTTTAAAAACCATGCCAACATGAAAATTTTTACCCTCCCCAGGGGAAGGCAACCTTACAGGTGAACAATGTGGCAATGACAGAGGACAATGGGTGCTCCGAATCTGGACCAAAAGCACAAAGAGAGAAGCATATTTTTTTATTTTGTTTAATTTATTTAAGAATTTTACAAAAACAAAACAAAACCCAAACAAAAACAAAAACCACAACAAAAACCTAGGTACAGAATGTGTTACGCTTCATGGTTGATCGCTTTTACTTGAAGAACAACCTCGCTAAATGCAGCCAGCATACTTTTATTGCATGAGACCGATTCTTAAGAGTTACACATCACAATGGCAGAAACACTCGTTCTAGCCACTCGGTACCATGTTCCCCAGGACAGGCTGAAGGTAGCAGTGCAGCATCACGAGAACAGTGCGTACCCTTCGTACAGACGGACACTCCTGAACAGAGCAGTGATACAAAAAGGGGAGACTGAAGAAGAAAACAAAACAATCCAAGAGTTCACATCACCTTTGTGTCAAATGGTCTTTGGATTCCGTCAGATGTTGTCTCAAGATGCACCATGTCAGGTTAGTAAAGGAGGAAGATCTACACCTACATATAAAATATCCTTTGCTCAAGGAGGTAGAACCTGGCAAAAGTTTTATTGCAGAGATACAGCATACCTCTTCCCACCTCTCAAGGTTGATGGTAGATACAAGTGGTTATTGAAAAATAATATCAGTAGTTTGCAAATTCAGTATAAACCATGAACAGGGTGATTGTTCCCGATAGCGGTGAGACTGCAATGTGCTACGTAGAAAAAAAGCTCCCGCTCCCTGTAAAGAGGGAGTTGGAGGAAAGGCTCAAGCTTCTTTATCCTCTTCAGTGCCACAAACACTGCCACAGTTAAGAAAGGCCCTCAGTGTCCTCTGGACAGAAATGCTGGCACAGGTACAAATGGCCCTCAGGGCAGGGTCTGGGCTAGAGGGCCAGCAGTGGAAAAGCCAAGTGAGCTCAACCAAGGGACCTGAACTTTCAGCCCTGAGGAGGTCTGAATTGCAAGAATCTAGAAGCAGGCGTCATCCCTTGCTGGACTCTGCTTTAACTAAGTATATCTGAACTGTGCCCTGCCACAGATGGCCACTGCTGCAAAAATGGCAGGTCAGCTACTTCGTGGGCACCAGAGGCAAAGAGGTGGGTAAGGAAGGTCTGAGCAGGGGATTCCCACTGCAGCAATCTCTGACAGGCCCCAATTCATGACAAGTTCCCAAGACTTACTGAAATGTAGACAACTTTTAGTTCCAAAAAGTTTACCAAGTTCATGGTAATGAATGAAACTTGTACATTAATGAAAAGCCAAAGATATGCTCACAGCAGTCTTTCCAGAAAATTATAGAGGAACGTTTTCTTGAAAGTGCAAATGATGAGCACCACCATTTCCCCAAAGACCCTCGAGCCTTCCATATTGCCAACACTGAACATCAGAGTGCTCTACTCCAGCTCAGCACATACTGGATCCCCAGCACAGAGCAGAGGCGCAGCTCATGATACCCACTGGCTAGTCTTCAGACCCCCCCCAGAACACAGCCGGCCTATGTGCTTACATGCCTCCACAGCAGGTGTGGTGCTGTACCTTGGAGGACAGCTGTTCTTCAACAAGCTTTCTCTGAGGTGACCTGCCAATCATCTACCAGGTTTGTCTCCCACCAGCTATAGATTCCCTTGACAAGTTATAGCAAAAGCAGATTACCTGTGCTTGCTACAAAGTAAGTTAGGTTTCTCTGAATGTTATTTGGGGGGGTTAACAGTATAGGCCCTATTTCTTAAATAAACGTAGGCAATTTACAGCAGCAGCAGGCCATGAAGCACTGTTTCAAATCTGTGCAGTGTTCCTGTCAGGTTGGTGCTGAGGAGTAAGGGTAGGAGGAAGTCAGCTTCCTAAAGAGCTAGGTTTGATCCCAAATGCACTGAAGAAGTTAGAGGAGCTTAAAGGAAGTCTTGAGAAGCAATTTCTTTTTATGTGAAAACATTAGGCTCACTATAGCTTCCAAAGAGCAATGTGAATGAGCATAACCAGTAACACACGACAGCATCAGAAACAGCACTCAAGTGCATCCCCCAGTACAATGCATTGCACACAATAAAAATCATAATAAAAATGCAAAACACAATCAGGCACACTGAAAAACATTAACACAAATCAGGCAGGATTTCTACAGCAAAGATGCAAAACCAAATTCTAAAATGTAAGAACAAATTCAACTGAGAAGTTTTCCATAATTTCCTAAATTTAAATTTTAAAAGGAAAAATTTAAAAAGGGCAGTATGATGTCCTGTATGGGAAGTCAAGAAAAGAATAAATAGGACTGAAGGGAAGAGGGAAAAGAGAAAAAAGTGAGTAGGGTCCCAATTTACAAGAAATATTTACATTCAGAATTCAAAAGAACTCACATTTCTGTAATATACACATTTATGTACATATGTATAAGTACAGCATACAATTAGAGGGTGAATTCTAGATTTCACCCACATACTCAAGAGAAGAAAATCTGCCACCTAGCTTGAGTTGCAGTTATCCAGATGTTTCAAGACACTGAATGTGTCTTAGACACTTGGCCTTGAATGAGGAATTCTCTTACAAATGGTTTTTGCTCAGCTGCAGCCATGACATGGAATGCTTGCTACATGTGAGCAGCACAATGTGCCCAGGTGGGATGTTCACCAGGGAAGGGCAACCAACAACTGCCCATCATCAGTCATGAGGACACTCATCATATGAAGCCTGGTCTAATTAGAAACTAGCAAATACCACTCAGGTAATATTTTAAAAATCAGCGTTCCTGGGTAAGGCCCTGCCTCTTAATATCTTACCAAGAAAAGAACCTAAAGTGAACTTCTGCCCCTACTTTCATCAAATGAGACGTAACAATCATTTCTAATCGATTGCTTTTTAGCCTCATGCTAAAATGGAAAAGTGGAGGGCAGGGAAAGAAGCTTCCCGTTACACACCTGACAGTGATATCCTGTGCCCTTCTTTTTCTGGTTGATCAGAAGTGCTTCTATAGCATTGTATGGAGACCAGAAAACAAATGCTCTACAGACTGCTGCCAAACATTGTGGCTCTAAAATACAATCCCCTGGAGCTTGGGAACCTAGAACTTCAGCCCCCACAGACAGGGCAAACAAAAACTAAAAGAAGTATTGTTACAACTCAAAAAGGTTTCTGAAGTGCTAATGAACTAAGAAAGAATAAATACGCACACACACACACAACTACAGTGCTTTGGATGCAGGTTCTTACTAATTTACACATATATGTAAAAAGAACATACTGAAGAGTGTATCTGCAATTTAGTAACAAAAATAAAATTGCTTAACGTTTCTACTTCTTGACCAAATTGTGTTTAAAGAGTATTTTGCTAATACTTTTCTGAATTAGCATCACTCACGGTTTATCTGGATAATCTGACTAAATTGCAGATAGAGAGAGACCCTGTGGCACAGAGGTTGCTAGAAGAAGGGAATGAAACTTCCCAGGCAACAGTACTATGTGCTGGGCTTGGAGAGTGGTTTTCAGCACAATCGGCAGGTAAACTCTGAAACACTGACATGATTTACATCCCATCTGCCTGGGCAGAGCCCTACTGCATTGCAGTTTGGACGAGGCCTCTGGGTGCAGATGTGGGATTTAGATACTGCAAAAGATGGACTCCATTTACACATTAGCTGTTGTGAAGAACCACTTCATTAGTGTAACAACTTTTTTAGTTTTTGACAGAAGAGGCCCTTAAATGCTGGGACTTCCTGGTTGGCCAACTTAGACTTGCTGACTTTTGTAGGGGAGCACGGTGTAGAAGGCAGGTGCTCACCTCCAGAGGGGGTGGGCACTGGTCCCTGGATACCAAACACATCCCACAACAGGCTCTGGGCCTCAGCTCCTGCTCATTCACACTGGTTGCCTTTTTGAAATCTGCTTTGAGAGAGCTATCAGATGTCTAATATTTCTGGGCCTTTTTTTTTTTTTTTTTCCTTAACAAAGACCAGAACACACATAGGCTCCTATGTATCAATAGTTATTCTAAGAGCAACCATTATAGCATCACCTGGAGTGGCGGAAAGTGTCAATTAACCACACACTAAAGACTCCTGCTAAGACTGCTCTGAAAGCACCATAAACACTAGGACCCACCAACACAGATGCCCTTACCCAAGCAGGGGAGCTGGGTGGCTGGCCTAAGAGAGAATCTTTCCTCAAGGTGCAGCACATGTGTTAGGCCTGCCTTTCCCAGTTCTGTTTCACCTTAATGTGCCAAAGGGCACAGACTGGATCACTGTGTGAAAGCAGAAGCACAAACCAGGAGGTTTTACTGAAGGTGGGCCCTACTCTGCTCCCGGCTGCCGCTGGATCTAAGGCCCTGAGAAGGGCCACTGCTTGATACTCATGTGGTCACTGCCTAAGCTATAAGGACTGAAAAGAGGATAAAAGTTGCACCCACTGGGCAAATGTGCCCCAGAACAGAAATTATGCTCATGTGTTATTTTAGGCACTAAGAATAAATAAATCCAAGGAAAACTTACATTAACTTAACCAAACTCAGGCTTCAAAAAGCACAATAGGATGAAAGAGCCAAACTTCAGTTGTTTTCTATCACGAAATGTATCTCTCACCCAATTCTCTGTCATGTTTAAAAAGATACAAAGGGAACAATTCGAGTTCCAAGACATTCAAAACTACTAGCATTTTACCCCTTCCTCCACATAACCGCAAATTTTAGGACAGCTTAAGCCCAATTCAAAGGCTACCTGGAATTCTGAGGCTATACCAAGCTCTGCAGAGTCCCAGCTAGATTACTTCTGAAAGTCCCCAGCGAGTGCCTGAACAAGAGTCCACTTCATTAGTATAATAACTTTTTATTTAACATCTACAAGATTTTGGTATCTTGCAGCTTTTGACCAGGTTTATACAATCTCAATTTTTTAATAGTGCAACCTGTGCAAGCAAAATAAAACAAAACAAAAAAGGATGGAAGGAAAAAAGGAAACAAAAGATCAACTGTCCCCTTACTTGTTTGTATGAGCATCTGTTATAGGTGAGACAAAACTTACCCATGTTATAGATAAGTGTCTATTCACACTTGTACATCACCATTTTGAA
This sequence comes from Castor canadensis, assembly GCF_047511655.1. Lineage (NCBI taxonomy): Eukaryota > Metazoa > Chordata > Mammalia > Rodentia > Castoridae > Castor > Castor canadensis. The sequence continues at coordinate 41,343,117 of NC_133403.1, forward strand.
CAGCTTGAGATAAACTCTACAATGTCTTACAACACATTAAACAATATTCAAGTTACTGGGTAACAATAACAACAAAAACGTACAGCAGAAGCCTCAAGTGTTTCTTCATTGTCTAGTTTACAACTCAAGTACTGCTTCCTGTTTGAGTGACAATGCAGATTCAGGTAATGATGTAAAAACCAACTGCAAGATGGAAGCCAAACGTACTTCTTTCTAAACTATCTTTAAGTTAAGGAAAATGTAACTTTAAGAAAGAGGCTTAGAGCCATCTTTGCAGCACACATTAGGAATACTATTAATACATTAAAATTAACCTTGAAGAGTATTCTCACAGAAAAGGTATGTAATCGTTACTTTGCTGAGAAATCTGGAGTAGGGAAGGGTTGAAAAGGGTTGGAAGCAGTATCCAGATATAAACACTACAAAAATGCAGTCACCAAAGCTGTCCATCCACAAATGTTTCTCTCCAATACTTGACTTCTGTGATACTCTTATTTACGCATGCTTTCAAAGACATGCACTGTCAGAACAAAAACTACAAAAGAACCTGAATGCATGATATGCAACCTTTCATTTCATGCCTTAGTAAACCTATTGTTTAAATTGGAAAAAGAAACCAATATATATTTTCTATATTTATAGACTTGAAACACATGCATCCGAGGATAACTCCCACAGCAATGACACGGATGTACTGCATGAACCCTGAGCACTGTATAACGCAAAGTAAAGCCAGTTTGGGAAGTTCCAAGCATTTCAAACCAATTGTGGTTTGTAGCTTTACCAAATTCACAAACAAACAGAATGACACACACGCACACACACATCCCCCTCTGCTCACCCAAAGTAAAAGCATATAGGAAGCCCCTGGGGAAGCAAAAGGAAAGATACACGTCCTACCATCGGCACTGCTGATGTTCAGTTTTTCTATCTATTCCAGGTTTATCTTTACTCCCAAAAAAATTAACTAGAGAGAGCACAACTGAAAAACATATAATTCTTTGGAAACTGTCCCTGATTTTTATGCAAGTGGTACGCTCGCACTGCATTTCAAAACTATCCATGTTGAAACCTGTCTGTGCTTTACGCGCTGCTCAAGTTGGTGATGCTCTGCGGGTGATGCTGCTGCCATAGCTGTTTCTGTTGGACTGCAAGCTGTTGAGACTGGTCTGAAGTTGACAGAAGATTTACAAGAGGAGACACACAATTTGCCGGAATGATCAAACCTGTAATTAGCAACAAGAATCCATAAAGCTGCATCTAGTAGATATCATACTGTATTTTATAGCTTGATGGCAGATTACAAATGAGCCATGATACTCAGTACAATGAACAAGAATCTCACACAGGTACTTAATAACTGCAATGGTCCATTAAGATGCAACCTAATTCCAGTGCTTCTCACAAAAACCCCAGGGCAAGGACATGTCAAATGTCTTAGTGCAACACTAGCTTCTTATTCAAAAAACACAGGATCAAGTACTTTTTTTCTTAAACGGGGCAGGGCGTGGAGGAAGAACTGAGGACTGAACCCAGTGCCTCACTTAAGCCACATTCCCAGCTGTTTTTTGATTGAGTTTATTTTCAGGTACGGTTTTACATTTTTTGCCTGGGCTGACTCAGACTGTGGTCCTCCTATCTCCACCTCCCAAGAAGGTGGGATTACAAATGTGAGGCACATGCATACCTTGTTCTTGAAAAAGGACCTGGATTTCTTATTTTTGCTCAGGCTGGCTTTGAACTGTAAACCTATCTCCACTTCCCAAGTAGTAACACTTTTCTGTCTATCATCACTTAGTTCTACAAAAACAGATACCACCTTCTTTACCATTTAATAATGTACAAAACAACTACAAAATGAGTGTTGCAAACTCAAATGTCACCCAAGCAGGTACCTTCAAGATGGTAGCGTATATACTGGCAAACGGGAAACCATGGTCCCCAGTTAAGGGAACTTCAATTCTGTCGTGTGGGAATGTGGACCAGCTAGCAATGGGACCAGCTAGCCTAGTTTGTCCTTGTTGCCTTCAGGAGTTGGAACTATCCCCTGTTCACAATGGCTCTGAGTTGCATATCTTTGGCCTCCAAGGCAGGACCCTGGGCAAAAGGCTGAGTGGTCTTCACAATGGGAAGCCCACCCTGATAGCAGCAGCAGTTGATGGAGTAAGAGGAGCTGAGAGCAGCACCAAAGATGACTACAAAACAACTACAGCCAGATCACAATGTCTGTTGTGAGGCTTAACTACTATCCAACTTTACAGAACAAAGAGAAAATATCATATCCACTGCTAGAAGAGATGCTAGATGCATCTGGAACAGATCTAAGATGTTAGAAGCAAAACAACATAAAGACAGGATCTGATTTTTCCCCAAAATTTAAAGACTCACCTACAATCCGTTGTCCATCTTCTGTTCTTAGCCGAACTATCTGCATTTTCACATTTGTGCCACTGACAGAGGCAAGAACACCCTCCACTTTTGTCCAAACACTCAGTACTGAACCACATAACACATAATATGTGCGACAACGAAGACCTATTTCACAAACTAATCCTAAACTTGCTTTTTTACAATTGCCACGCCTAGGAAAGACAGAAGAAAAAAATTTTATGTGCACACACAATATGAACACATATATTCATAAAGGTACAGTCTCCCCAAATTTCACGTCTACTATTTGCCTTAACCAGCTAATCCTTTTTGGCTTATTCAATTAGTCTTTCCAATTTAAGAGATGACTATCATTTTGAAAACTTCTATTATTTTTGGGCTCTGTCAAATGGATGGTTCATTAGTTATGCCACCTACTTACACATTTTTAATTGTTTCATATCAGTTTTCTTACTATAATAATGCTCGCTCCTAAAATCATCTTGGCAATTATTTGTTTCACTACCAATACACAGCTCTAAATCAGGTCAGTAGGCAAATCCTCAGTAATGGAGAAAGAGCACATATAAATTTAAGAACTGAGAAAAAGGAACACACACGTACCAGCAATATTTTATGATCAAATGATTTTCACAATTCATAAACAAAAATGTCTTTACCAGTCAGCATTATTCAAATGAATTCAGTACAGTATTAAATGTATATGTATGGGAATTTTTGTTATTATTCAAAATAATACCTTAGAAGACTTTCAGGCTATCTTTTAATTTTTTTTTTTTTTTTGGTCCAACTGGGGTTTGAACTCAGGCCTTCATGCTTGTAAGCACTCTACCACTTGACCCACGCCTCTAGTCCCTTTTGCTCTGATTATTTGGAGGTGGGGTCTCATCAACTATTTGCCCAGGCTGGCCTCGAACCCTGATCCTACAGATCTCAGCCTCCCAAATAGCTAGGATTATAGGCATGAGCCACCAGCACCCAGCTATCTTTTAAAATATTTTAACTAAGTGGCTTTTCCAAAGTTTTATTTTCCAACAGTACTTATTTACTCTTGAAATGAAAACAAAAAGTACTGCACATCAAAGAAATGAGCATGAGGTGAAACAAAAAATCTGGACTAAAATTGTTTTAGTCTCTATTACTTCTTTAAAAATGGACCAGATGTACAACATCAATAACTAACATGTGAGAAAACACTGGAGAAAATTAGTATCTATAGAGCATTAAGTTATGTTTCATAAGGTTCTGAAATGCCCACTGAACCCCTTCAAGCTGGGGGAGTACTGTTAGATTGCCTTCAGGACACTACATCAAGTTTTTCTATGCTAAGCAGCTACTTTAGGTCTCTCCCTGTTTCTTAGAAGTTCCCTAGATCTAGGAAACTAGTTTTTGTTTGTTTTATTTTTATTTTTTTGCTTTTTTTTTAGTGATACTGGGGTTTAAAGAAAGGAAAGGAAAGGAGAGAATAAGAAAAGGAGAGGAAGAAAAAGCAAATTCTAATAGGAAGGAATACAGCACAACCACAGTGCCAGAAAATAGCTGGCTGTAAATCAAAGAAAAGCAGAGGGAATAACCTGAACAGTGCCTGGCTCACAAATGCCCAATTAAATATTTCTGATGAAATGAACTACACCTAACAACAGTTATTATTTACACATGAGGACATAGCAGTAAAGAATGAAGTAATGTTTAAATTTTCACTACACTTTCAAGAAGCATGAAAATACTAACCAGTAAGCATGAGTACAAGTATCTGCAGATGAGTTATACTGATCGAACCAGTGCATCAGGGCATCATCTGAGACTACCTGTCAAAATAAAACAAAAATTCCACTGAAACAGTATTGCTTTAAACAAACTGGTTACCTAATGTGGTCTCTTAGCTACAGAGGCATCCAACTTAAAATCACTTCTAAATAGAAATTCCAGCCCTCGTACTTGCTGAATTTGGATGCAATTCACAAAGTTCTACTATGGTGTTTTCCCTCCTAGGTAATGGAAGTTTTCAAAAAGCTAGCTGAAGTAATACTTGAATAGTAAAGTAATACTAAAAGTAAAAACTAACAGTAACTTTAGAAAATACTCATTTACTATTTTCTAGAAATCCCTGCAAGATATAAACATTGTACAATGTTCACAATACACCAAGAGTTGATAGGAAGGAATTTTATCAACTTCCATTTATTAAAAAATACCAATTATTTTGCTGAGTACTGAATGCTGCCTTTACTGCCCAAATCCACTGTTTCAAACCCTGTAAGTTTCTTAATGGTTGATAACATTAAGACTAGGATATTAATGTAACAAAACTTGTTATTGTTCAGAAAAGTTGTCCTTCAAACGTAACCAAATAAAAACTGACAAAGTAATTTTATGTGTAGATATAGTTTTCCTTGACATAGTTTCACTATATTATAAAACAAGTATGCATTCATTTTATATAATTATGAAAAATACCTTCTTGTATTTCTTTTTAAGATCAGCATAAATTTCTAATTTGAGTTGTTTTCCAGTATTTGGTCGATAAACTAAGAAAAGCTTCTTTTTAGGGTTCACTTCTTTAACTAAGATGGCAGTTTTCTTATTGTTTCTTATCTATTAAAAGCAAAAATGAGAGAATATGAAGTTTGGTACTGCACAATTTAAAATATGCTTTTCTACCATCACATGAGCAAATATAATCATTGAAAAGATACCATCAAATATCCACGTAAATACAGAACTTTGTTCATATCCGAGACAAGGCTACTTAACCCTGGCCATAGACGTAGGTTGAGGGCCACAATATTCTTCAGAAAACTGTTTGGAATAAGCTTTACAGCACAAATACCCACCCAATACAGACAATTTTTGCTTCCTATTTCCTATACCTAGAATCACAATCAAGCAGCCTCAAGCTTAAAAAGTAAGTGTAATTAAATGTTAATATTTAGAATCTAGATAGCAGGCCTAAGGGCTCCTGGCAGGAAAATGGACAAGTTTTAAACTTTTCATAATAAAACACTGAATAAAAGTTACTCTCCTGGCTGGACCTGTGGCTCAAGTGGTAGAGCACTTGCCTAGCAAATGCATGACCCTGAGTTCAAGCCCAAGTACCACCATAAAAATAAAATAAAATAAAATAAAATAAATTACTCTCCTAAGCTAGGCATAGTGGTACATACCTGTCATCCCAGAACTCAGATCATGAGTTCAAGGCCAGCCTGAGCTACATAGCCAAACTGTCTCAAAAATCCAAAGGGGAAAAGGGAGAGAGGGACAGAGACAGGAAAAGAAAAAAGAAAAGAAAGAAAAGAAGGGAGGAGGAAAAGAAAGGAGAGGGAACTCTTCTTCAAGCTGCAACAAAATTCAAGCTCAAGATGCCACCCCAGCCCTCTGCCTTGGCCTGCCCCATCAATGCTGGCTTGTCCTGCGTCATTGGGAGGGTAAGTGTAAAAGAGATGGCACAACAAAGTGTTCTGTAAATAAGAAAGCTATGACAACAGAAACAAAGACTTGAGCACATTACACATGAATAGACATGCAGAAATACAGAAGGAAGCCAGAAAGAAAAGATGAGGGTTGAGGGCATGGCTCAAGTGGTTGGAGTGCCTGCCTAGGGAGTATGAGGCCATGAGTTCCAGTTCTGTCAAAAAGAACAAAAACAAGGGCTGGGGATATAGGTTAGTGGTTTAATGTTTGCCTTGCATGCATGAGGCCCTGAGTTCAATCCCCAGTACAACAAAAAAAAAAAAAAAAAAAAAAAAAAGAACAAAAACAAGAAACCACAAAAAGCAGACTACTTGGGTTCAAACTCCTGAGTAAAGGATGGAAGCTACATATATATTTTTAACTTTGACTTTGAGATGGGGATTTCACTAAACTGCCCAAGCTAGTCTCAAATGATCCTCTAGCCTCAGCCTTCAAGAGCTGGACTATAGGCACAGACTACCATGCTGGCTTTGTATTTTTACTTTTTGAAGTTGGATTTTAGACATTACAAAGGAAATGAATTACTAAAACTTCTGTTTAACTCAAGGAAAAACATGATTATAAAATTGGTTTATTTTTATTTATTTAATTTTGTTGCTGGTACTGGGGTCTGAACTTACAACTTCCTGCATTCTAGGAAGGTGCTCTACCACTTGAACTACTCTGTCAGCATGAAAATTTTGTGCTGAAGGTGTGGCAAGCAATAGAGTGCTTGCTTATTACATGCAAAGCCCTAAGTTTAATCCACCTTACCATCACAAAAAAAAAAAAAAAAATCCAGTTCTTTAATGATGCATGAATAGCTTTGAAGAAAAAAGGGCTGGGGATATAGTTCAGAGGCAGAGCACTTGAATCTGCATGTGTGAGGGCCTAAATTCTATTCTTAGCACCACAAAAAGGGAAACAGAGTGAAATATCTCAAAATAAAGGCATTTCCCTGACTTCTTTACACAATAAATCACTGTTCACAGAGGTATTAACTTTTTATATTAAGATAATTCTTACAATAAAGACTCTTTGTACTTTCCTCTTCATGGATATTAAAGATCCTTTGTTTTGTTCTTTTCATGACTTGATATACTGTTTATTAATTACTATAAAGTCATGAAATAATGGTTAAAGTAAAAAACTATACTGAAAGTTTTATTAAGTTAATGTGATACATTTGAAATCTTATCCCTAGAAGACAGTGTTTAACTCATGTAACAATGTAATGTCAATAATCTCAGGTTAGTTGTAACTGTAAAATAAACCACAGTACAATGGAAATAAAAGTGATCCCACCACTGTTTCCCTAAGGATAGCACACACTACATATACCATAATAAAGCACATCTGCTGAATGATGGGGTTCAGAGGCAAATGGCTGCTCACTACTAGAATGAAGTCCCTCCAGTTACAGTCACTACCATGCAGGAAACACAGGACCAGCATTACCACATCCGTCCACTCAAGGGAAGGTGGAAAGCAGGACTTTCTCCTGAAGCCACCAACAATAATTTTAAATTAAAAACAACAACCAATACCCTATTGTTGGTTATACATACTTATGGAGAAATATAATAAAACAGATACTATCTTTGGGAAATATAATAAAACAGATCAGTATCTTTGGGAAATGCTACAAGAAGAAGTGGGCGAAGTACACAAAAAATTTATTTTTTTCTTCTTTCTTAACTCTGTATTACTTCTTAAAACTGCATGGCTTAAGTGGTAGAGTGCCTACCTAGCAGGTATAGGTCCTGAGTTTAAAACCCAGTACAAAAAAAAAAAAAAAAAAAAAAGAAGTGGGTAGGAGTGATAAATAAGGGGGGAGGAGGCAGAGAGAAGAGAAAAAAAAAAAAAAAAACACTACAACCCAACTAAGAGCCAGATAGCTTGAAGGCATTACTCTAGATCAGAGACCAGCAAAACTAGGATTGTGGACCAAATCTAGCCTGAGATTCGAAACTTAAGTACAGTTTAAGGAAAGGAGGGAGGGAAGAAAAAAGAGAAAGTTAGGAATAAAGAAAAACACACAGAGAGAAGAACATGCAACATAGGGCCTATCTTGCTCATTAAAGAAAGGTCTGGGAGTCCAACTCTGAATGGGTCATTGATGGCTCATCCTGCCTGTGGCATTCATCATACACGGTCTCTTTTTGGTCCAGCTACTTTTTGGGGGGGAAGGGGGTGGGAGGTCCAGTGGGCTAAGCAGTACTTATGACAAAGAACCAGGTCTTCACCTACAGTTGGTTACTCCATCAGTATTTCCAAATATAAAGCAAAATGTGTACATAAAACCAATGGAATATTCTTCAGCCTTTTGAGAAAGGAATTAAGTTCTCATACATGCTACAATGTAGACGGAACGTGCTAACACTATTCTAACCAAAATATGCCAGATGTGAAAGGATAAATACAGTATGGCTCCACTTGCATTAAGTGTCTGGAGCAGTCAAATTCATAGCAATAGAAGTAAGAATGGCAGTTGCTAGGGGCAAAATGGAGTGGAGAGTTAGGGAGTAATGGCTTCATGGTTAAAATCTTTGTGACAATGAGGTTTTGGAAATAGGAAGTACTGATGGTTGCGAAATTCTATAGCTGCAATTAATGACACTGAATTATACCCTTAAAAAGTAGTAAAACGTTAAAATTTATATATTTCACAATTTTTAAAAATTAATGTAATACAGCAAAAACCATTGTACACTTAAAGTGCATAAGCTGTGTGGTATATGAATGACAGCTCAGTGAAGTCATTGAGAAGGAAGAAAGGAATATAGAGCTAAAGAGAATTCAGGAAAAAATAAGAATTAAGGACAGGCAACCACCGCTGAACATAAGGATAACAGGAGTCCTGATAAGGGAGAAACCCAAAGAAAGAGATTAGAAATGCTGCAAATAAGAATACAATTCTGGGACTGGGGGCATGGCTCAAGTGGTAAATAGCCTGCCTAGCAGCTCTACTCCTGATATTGCAAAATAAATAAATATAATAAATAAATATATTTAAGTGAGATTTTAAAAAATCCAGCAGTCAGGTCATATGATATCCTAACACTGAGGCAGGAAGATCTAGAGTTCTAGGCAAGACTGAGCTACACAGCAAGACTGTGTCTTCAAAACAACTACAACAAAATCCACAAACACAGAAAACTATATGAAATTTTAAAAAAAGATATGAAACTATTTATCAAAAGAGCTTATTATACACCTGAGAATACTAATCCACACATGACTAGCAGTAAGGTATACACTAGGAAAATCATTAACCTTAAAAGAGGAAAAAGTAACAACTAAATTAAAATTAGAGTACCATCAAACTTCTATCCCAGAAGAATATTTAAGACACTCAAGGAAAGAAAACGTGAACCAGTTACTTTGCCTGTGACAAACGTATCTCTTAAGTACAAGGAACAAGATCTCATCAGCAGGCAACCCAGAGCTGGAGGAGGCCCTTCTGGAGGACAGCACCACCCAATGAGCATTAGACAAAACAAAGGACAAAGGCAGCGAAGGACCAGAGAATGGTGAGTAATGAATACAATGACCCACCAAGCCAATGCTCAGTCAGGGCTAGAGAGTATAAACAAGTATGCTCTCCAACTGTCACAAGGTACCAGAGAGGAGAAGTCTGGGGCATGGCTCAAGTAGAGGACGGCCCACCTCGTAAGTGCAATGCCCTGAGTTCAAACCCCAGTACCGTCAAGACAAAACCAAACTCAAAGTACTGCATCACAGCGGATGTGTATACATACAAATATACCCATATGCACATGTGTATGTATGTACACACACGTTACCCCTCAGTTCTGTCCACAAGCAAATCATAATCAAATTTATGTTATACCAATAACTAAAAAATGGATCTTTAATACATGAAACCTTATTAGGACTCTACAGAGACTCATATTATGGGGGAAAAAGGTTCGATTTATAACAATTCCATTTCCACCTAGTAACATCCCTCAAAATACATGAAGTAAAATGCATGTAAATGGGCAAATGATTACAATAAATTGTAACAACAGGGAAAAACTAAACACAACTGGAAATGTGACACGGTGAAGAGACAACTAAAATCCTGGCAATGAAAACGCATTTAGCTATGTGTGGTGGCAGTCACCTATAATCCCAGGGCTTAGGAGGCTGGGGCAGGAGGATGTACAAGTTCAAGGCCAACCCGGACTATGTACTAAGGCCCCAACTCAAAAACATAAAAGAAAATAAAAGAGATGGGGGGGAAAAAAAAGAAAGAAAAGAAAGGGAGGTAAGGGAAAAAAAGGAAGGGAAGAAAAGGAAAGGAAGGAGGGAGGAAGGGAAGGAAGGAAGAAAAAGCATGCTATTTCTGAATCATTGAATTTAAAGGAGTCTTACTTGCAACGACAAGTAAAAGCCATCATCTGGTCCTGTCAGTTCAGCCCAAATCTTGGTGGCCTCCTCCCAGGACATTCCCCTCTCCACACTAATCTGTAAAAGAAATTGAAAGATGTAAGTTAAACTCACTTCTGTAGATACCCACCACAAAACTGTCCTGGAACAAGAATACATTTTTCAAACTTACTGTGTATAATTCCACATGGCCAGAGGTTGAATATCCTGGAGTCAGAAATTTCTTTACATCACTTTTCCTCACCTTTTCATCTCCAGAACCAAGATCTGATTATGAATAAGTAAAATGTAAATGTAAAAAGAACACTTTGGTCAGGAAAACATGTGACATTTTAAGTTTTCCCCACTTACCTAAGATTCCCATATCATATCTTCCATTTTTTTTGGCATTTTGAACAACTGCAGTAAGTGTGTCTGCAAAATACTGAAATAACGCATTCTGTTGATGTACCTCCATGCCCAGAATTCTATTTAAGAATTTTCCTATGTTGTTATAATCTGCAATGACAAAATTACACAAACAATTTTACACATTCAAATGGTAACTTAAACTTTTTTACTCACCTGGGCCAAGGTCAAGTACCCTATTCTTCTCAAGTCTTCCTCCCAATTCTTGTACTTCCTCTACAACAGGGCTTGTAATTTGCCTGCTTCTGCATCTAGCCATCAACACAACTATAGCACACAAGAGATTGCTGATGGCACTTTTTGTTCTTTTTGAGCCTGGGTCTTACTATGTACCCCTACATAACCCAAGCAGGACTTGCAAGACCTTCTTATCTCATCCTCTCAAGTGCTGGGATTATAGACACCAGACTTAGCTCAAAATTACTTTTGGCACCTTTACTTTAAGTACCACCTGAGCATGTTAGTTCTCCAACAATAAATCTTCACTCACATGTTGCAAGTGCTATGTAAGTCAGGGAATCTCTGGGCTGCACAACTGTAATGCCTAGAAGCTTTGAAAACTACCAATGTCTGAGTTCCACCTCTGAAGCCTTTTTTTTTTTTTTTTTTAAATATAAAAGCTTAACAGCTGGGTTAGGGAAGCAGCTTAAGTGGTAGAGCACCCACCAGGAAATGTAAGATACTAAGTTCAAAACCCAGAAGACAGACAGACATAAATAAATACGGTTAAAGTGGTAGAGTGCCTGCCTACCAAGTGTGACTGAGCCCTGAGTTCAAATCCCAGTACCACCAAAAATAATAGTAATAAATAAATGAAATAAAACCACTGACTTAAAGCTTCTTTCCCCTTTAATTCACAAAATACAAACAAAATAGGCTTCATTAGTACAGCAACAGTTATAGGTACATACACTGACAATATTACCTTTATCAAGAGTAAGAATTCCTGAGCGATCTTCTACATTTATCAGGCCAACTCCAATCAGTCCTTGTCGAACATCTGTGAGAAAATAAAAATAAGAAACCTTATAATCAGGCTGAGAGGTGTGGCTCAAGTGGTAGAGTGTTAGAGTGCTTGCCTAACAATAGCAAAGTCTTGGGTTCAAATCCCAGTACCACCAAAACTGAAAAATCTTATCTTTCCAAAAACAACTGAATAATTTTACATATTTTTTTTTTTGGTGGTACTGGGTTTGAACTCCAGGATTCACACTTGCTAGGTAAGCATTCTTACTGCTTGAACCACTGCACTAGAACATTTTTGTGTTGGGTATTTTTGAGATACTATCTCAAGAACTATTTAACCAGGTTGGCTGTAAATTAACCACGATCCTCCTTATCTTTGCCTCCTGAGTAGCCAGGATTACAGCCATGAGCCAAGAGTCTTTTTTTTCACATTCCTTCCAATGAGCAAAACAGGGTGAGGAGAAGAGTAAATTGGGTTAAGGCTCTGTTGTTTGCTAGTTTTCTCAAAAGTCAGAAAAGATTAGTGAACGTGAGCACTGTCGACCAGTATATACATGGAAAACTACTAACTCCACAATGTCAGTACTTCAAACTATCTCAAACCTCCTTATTTTTCAAAACATATTTTGAATTTTCTGAACTATTAAAATCTAGATTACTTACACTTATGGAGCTAGATAAAACTTATACATGTGTAAATACGGATCTAAGAATTTCTACAGTACTACCAAGGTTTTTTTTTATACTACGATTTGAACTCAGGGCCTACACACCTTGAGCCACTCCACCATGCCTTTTTGGTGAAGGTCTTGCAAACTACTTTCCTGGGCTGGCGTCAAACATCAATCTTCCTGATTTCTGCATCCTGAGTAGCTAGGATTACAGCACCAGCATCCAGTCTAAGATTTTTTTAATTATGGAAATTTCCAAACAAATAAAAAATAAAAAAAGAGTATGCTATGAGCAGTATGTACCCTTCACCCACTTTTTTTTTTTTCCTTTTGTGTGTGTGTGTGTGTGTGTTTATCTTTTTGTTTTTCTGGGGTGTTTTTTGTTTTTGTTTTGTGTCAGGGTCTCCCTATGTCATCCAGGCTGGCCTCAAATTTGCAATCTTCCTACCCTAGCCTCCCAAGTGATGGGATTAAAAGTGTGCATCACCACAACCAGCCTATTACCTACTTTTAACAACTATTAATTCCTCTACAAACACCAGCAATCCCACAGCTTATTAACCTAAATATTTTTTCAACTTTAAGATTAAATTTTAAAAGTAGGCACCAGTGGCTCACACCTATAATCCTAGCAACTTGGGAGGCTGAGATCTGGAGGATTTGAGGACAGCCAAGGGCAAACAGTTCATGAGACAACATCTCCAAAATGTCCAGAGCAAAATGGATTGAAGATGTGGCTCTAGCAAGCAGAACTCTGGGACCAAGAGATCAAACTGCAGTCCCACCAAAAAAAAAGGTTACCTTTAAAGAACTCGCCAGGATAGTCTGGAGGTGGTGACACCATAGGAGAATCCAAATTGACAATGGATTTCATGACAATTTCTAAAGCATTTCTTCCATACTGTAATAAAATGCAGAATGTTTTAGCCAGTTTCAGCATTTGAACACTCTTCAATCACTTAAAATGTTATAAAAAATACTGTACCAAAAATTCAAAGATGGCATTCCAAATGATCTTTACATACATTTTTATACTGCTCAGTATGTGCCTTAATGCACAGCAGACTCTTAACAAGTAACTTTCATTACTTGTGGGAACTGACACCAGAATCATTCCCAAGTACTTAATATAATAATTCTTATTCCTAACAGGAATGAAAAGACAACTCCACTGCAGCATGCTTAAAGATGTAACTTATGTCTGAAATCCTTCCTTATAAGAAGCTATGACATTAAAGCAAAACTGTAATTGATTGTAGGTTTCAGTTTTAAAAAGTAAGCATGAGCACTTTCCCCTTTTGACACTGAAGACACTACACATATCTACAAGGTCATAGAGACGCTCAAAACTGAAATATTAAGGACTGGGAGATTGACTCAAGTGGTTCAACACCTGCCTAGCAATCACCAGGCTCTAAGTTCAAAACCCAGTACTGGGAGGGGGAAAAAAGAAACACCACCAAAGCTCAGAGCTAAAGCATACCTTATTGTCAAAGTTGAACCTGCTCAGATCCCTAGATTCTGTTGCTCTTCTGTCACCGTGTGTAAGCGCCCCCTAGCAAAACAGAGAATTTCTGATCAAGGCACAGTCACTCCCTTTAATAAAAGGCAGGTAACAGATCATCTTTTACACGCATCTATAGAACTCAAAAACTTACCAAGCTCTCAAGTCTTTTAGCAACAATGGATGCAAATCTTTGTTCTCCTGCTAATTCAGAAATCAAAAAGACATACTCGGGAGCAGTAACTTGATTTGATCTATGAGTTCTTCCTGTAATGATAATTTTTTAGAAATTACTATTTGTGTTCACTAGGTAGAAACAGAATATTCTAGATCTATCCCTAGCGTTTAACTGTAAATTGGTATTGGTTTAATAACAATTCCTTTAAATAAGACGAAAAATTAAAGATGACATTTTCCACAGCATCCCAAAAAAACAAAATTGAAAGAAGGAACTTGAAAGATATCCATATTCAGAGCAACAGTCCCCCATAGAAAGAAGTAGAACCTATAAAGTTTTATTGCTGCTACCCTGGTTTTGGTTAACAACAATGCATAGACACAGAAGCTCTGGATTCTCCCACAATGTTCATCAGCAGTTAACAGGAATATGAAAATGAAAAGGTGCAGTGATATGCCATCTATTGAGCCTCTGAAGGTTGAAAGAATATGGCAGTAGTAGCTGCTCTGACAATGACCCCACACATCCTACAAGCCTATGCAGAAGTTACTCCCAACAGTATGTTCTTAGATAAAATGCCAGAAGGCCCATGAAGTTCCACCAGAGACCTTAAACAGTTTTCTAAAAACAAGTAACAAATTCATAATGCATTATACACTAAATGCATAGGCAATACTTCTTAAATGCACACTCTTAAGATTTCAAAAACGTTCTAAGGTGTCTAACAAAGATATACACGCATGCTCCTAACGGCTCAGAGCTCTCCATCAAGTGAACCCAGTACAGGAACATACCAAATTGTTGAATTGCTCGATCAGCACTCCAGGGTAACTCCAAAGTCATGTGAACTCTTCGCCTTTGATTTTTAGCTCTCCGATCTGCTTGTAATGAAATACCCGAGCTGGCAGCTTCTGAGATGATAGCAATATTCTATATCGAATTTAAGAAGAAAGAAAAATAACCTCTGCACAAAGACAATCAAGGCAGTGTCCTAAATAACCCCCTTCAGAGGACTTTGATGGCTGTCAGTACCTACTCTCAAACCCTATCTCAGGAGGTCCCCAGAACCCACTACATCACTTTAGTACATGGCTGCCCAGAACCATTACCACTAAGTATGAGCCAGTAGGCTATAAGTATAATGTCCAGGAAATGTCCTTCAAAAAAAGAAAAAAAAAAAATGCACAAAAGAGGTATGCCAAATTTAAAAAAAAAAAAAAGTAGAGGACAATGAGGCTAGAAGTATAGCTAAGTAATAAAGGGACTGCCTAGCATATATGAAGCTTGGGGTTCCATTCCTAGCCCAGGGGACAAATCCTTTCAGCCAAGAGCCTTACTGTTGAGTGGCAGCCTTGCTGTTGGCTGAAAAGTACAGGTAATGACTGCATCTGAAACACACATCTTGGAACAGAGGTAACTTAATTAATGGCAGACACCCACAGTCCCAGCTACTCCAGAGGCTGAAAGAGGAATTATACTTGAGCCCAGGAGCTGGATGCCAGCCTGGGTAACAGTGAGAGTGGAAGAGACTGAGAAGGAAGGCAAGATAAAGATACGGGGAGGAAAGAGACTTGACTTTTTCTTTTTTATTTAAGACAATGTAGCCCAGAATAGACCTGAACTCTTGATTCTATCTCAGATTCCCAAATGGTGGGTACCACTATGCCCACCATAAGGGCTTACGTTTCCAAGTGGCCATATCATGTTCTGATCTACATACCCAAACATACAAATGAGAGAAATATATCTTGTTTAAGCCAATATGATTTAACAGACCAAAATAATTCTAATTAGTGTAATTCCCAATCATATGGACATAGGTTCATGAAATAAGCACATAATACAACTAATAACATCTCTACCTACAATCTTTAAAATATGTAACATTAGCTATTTATTTATTTATTTTTGGGTGGAACTGAGGTTTGAACTCAGGAGTTTGCACTTGCAAAACAGGTGCTCTGCCACTTGAGCCACACCTCAAGTGGACCTCCAGTCCATTTTGCTCTGGTTATTTTGAAGACGGTGTCTTCAAAATAGGCTGGCCTTGAACCATGATGCTCCTGATCTCAGCCTCCCAAGTAGCTAAGATTATAGGCATGAGACACCAATACCCAGGAACAGGTTCTATTTTTCTTTCCTTTTTTTGTCTTTTTCCCTCCTTCTCTACCTCCCTCCCTTTGCCCTTCTCAAAATGGTGTTATTTTAAAGGATACTGCCTATTTTTTAATAATCTTGTGACCAAATGGTTCTATTAATCCAATTAGAGAAGAATGGATGTGAGAAACTTAGAAAGTATGATGGAGTTCACTTAATAAGAGCCTACAGTCCCTCCTCAAAGAAAAAAAACAGCCTACAGAAAGAATTTCTGGAAGTGATCAAAAATCTCTTCAGTATTCAAATATAGAAGCACAATCTACAAGCCATTTACAGTAAATTATCTTAATTACAGAGTAGTAATAAAACAAACAGCAAAATGCAAGGATACCAGTTATCTGGGCACTCTTGACTATCATTCTAGACTTAAAACTAGATGACTTTAGGTGTAATGACATCGTATTCTGATGTTCTGATTAAAGACTTCAAAGGTTGACGAGGCATCAGTGGCTTATGCCTGTAATGCTAGCTACTGGGGAAGCAAAGATCAGAAAGATGGAGGTTCAAAGCCAGCCTAGGCAAATAGCTCACAAGACCCTATTTTGAGTTACAGAGTGGCTCAAGTGGCAGAGCACATGCCTAACAACTGTGAGGCCCTGAGTTCAATATCACCAAAAAATAAAAAAAATAAAAAAACTATGAAGGTCTATGTATAGTTCTATGGATAATACAAAACACTTACTACACTCAACTTACAACAAACTGGAACAAAAACACCTTCAGTGCACTCACTAACACACAGAATACCCAACAGGCATACAAACATTAGTTTTGGGTTTTTTTTTTTCCCCTATTATGTCAGTGCTGGAGACGGAACTGTAACACTGGGAGAAGGAAGGTTAATCTAAACACAATGCATAGTTCTTTTTGTTGAAAAGCATCCCAGAAAAATGTACCTTATCTCCATCCATAAATCTTTGTTTTTCTGTGATGTTTAGTATCTCCACAGGCACATCAAGTTCAGACCTTGACTCGTAAGATATGCTTCCATCATCGTTGCTCACAACCCGCCCCTTACGGCCAGTCATCTGAGAAGCCAAACAGATGACACAGTTAATGTACCTGTGACAAGATGCATGAAGGGCAGTACTTACTTAAGAAAACCAGGTGACACAGTGAAATCAGGCACTGGAATACAAAAACTGAACATGAAGAAAGCTGGCCTGTGGCTATGATCACAAAAGCTGAATGACAAGTGCACCAACCAACACCAGGGGCTGAGGACAAACACTCAGAAACTGGGGATAGGACTTCAAGAGCCCTAACTAGAGCAAAATGAGAGTTCAAGATCTACAGAAGAAAACTAGACAGATTTTATGTGATGAAACCCCATACCACTCATTCTACAGGGTTTTACGCTTTCATTTTGTAGGGCTTAAAAGTGGCAAAAATGTTACCAACAGACATATACCCCTTTATCAAGTCTCATTTTACCTCAGCAACATTCTCGGGGCCACCAAGTTCATCAATAAGCTCATCCAGTGTGTTGGGAGGGAGGTCTTCAGCTAGTTTTTCTAGTTTATCGAGCAAGTCTTTCTTCATCTGCTGTGCCCTTTCCACAGCATCCTGACTGGTTATAAGGCTACTGTTACTGTTGGTATTACTGTTAGCTAGACAAAGAACATTTGTTAAAGTCAGTACAAGTTTAGGTATTTGTGTAACGTAAAAGTATGCCTCAAAGATAAAGCAAGGTACATAGATACCTGGTGCACTATTAGGAGCAGGTGAGATAACTGGTGTAGATGAAAAACTAGGTCTTTTTGAGCCAAGACCTGACGCTAATAAGGCACTTTGAATAGAATCTGGATCTATACTTTTCTTCTTTTTTTTATCTTTGTTTTTCTTGTGCTCTTTTCTGATTAACCAAGGATCTAAAAGTTAAGGAAAGATATGTGTCAAATCAATTATTAAAACAAGCACAGAATCTTTAAAGGAGACAATACCCCCTCTTTTTTTTACTATTACCTGATTACATGTAAAATTACCAACTACAGTGTTCAGTACACCCAATTCATTCACCACATGGAGTACAAGTCCATATTCTGAGGTTAAACATAACTCTAGAAAGCTGGATACAGTGGCTTATGTACATAATCCCAGCGACTTGAGAGGTGGTCAGAGGTTTGGGGTCAGTGGTCAGCCCAAACATAAAATGAGAGTTTTAACTCAAAGAACAAGCTGGGCATGGGTGGTTTATACCTGAGAAACGTAGATGTAGTAGGCCAGCCCCAGACAAAAGCATGAGACCCTATCTGAAAAATAACCACAACAAAAAGAGTTCAGGTGTCTCTCAAGTGGTACAGCACTAAGATCTAACCCCAGCAATACCAAGGGAAAAAAAAAAAAATGAAGAAAGAAAAAATCCAAAACATCACAGAAGTTGGGTCTGGTGTCATATGTCTACAATACCAGTACTCAGGACTGGAGGTGTGGCTCAAGCAGTAGAGCACCTGCTCTGCAAGTGCCCAGTACTTAGGAGGCTAAAGCAGGAGGATCACAAGTTCAAGGCCAGCCTAGGCTACACAGCAAAATACTGTCTTCTCAAGAAGTAACTCCACAAAGCTCTAGCTATCTCACCTATGAGGCTCCAAACTCCAAAAGATAGATAAGCTTGCTCTTTATGAAGCAAAATATTAGAATCTGTGCAATCATTTATAAAACAGGAAAACAAAAGTTTAATGCAAAAACCCATTTTCAAATACACTGGAGTGTGACTTTCCTTTGGTTCACATCAAATACACAGTGGACCTACCATCTTCATCATCTTCACTAGACTCATCTCTAAATGGGTTGAAATCATCATCATCTCCAGAGCTCATGTTCTTAGAGCTCTCGTAGTCACTTTCTTCATTGTCAGAAGCATCAGACTCACTTTCACTGTCATCAGAACTGCTACCTGTAAGGCCGCCAACTTTTCGTGCTTTTTTGGCTTCTCGAGTTATTTCTTCACCTACCCTCAAGTCCCAGACAAGAGAATCAGCCCCAGGGAAGGAGGCAGGGAGAGAGAAAGGGGGGGGGGGGGGGGGAGGAAGGAAGGAAGGAGAGAAAAAAAAGGACATCACATTTTATTCATGAGTTACTTTCAATGAAAAGTATAGACAGAAACGATTTACATATGTACCAACAAATAGAATTCCCAAGTAAGTGTTAACCTTTTGGAATGCCCTAAGAACTCAAGTTAAATACAATTACTTTATAGAAGAAATCTGATTACATAGTACAAACTCAAGGCTGCCTTCAAATATATAAATTTAAACAAATCCAGGACAACAGAGTTAAAACAATCTCTAGCACTCTCATAATTTATGATGTTGAGAGAAGAGTCCTGATAACTAAGTTTAGGAACATGAAGAGTTATGAAGAACAATTTATAAGATCTCATTTTTTAAAGATAAACAAGGTGTTCTTTTGATTACCTTACTTTATTAAAAAGTTCTCTTACGAGAGACACAGTGAAAACATAATTTCAGAAAGAGAAACACCGTTTTTAGCCATTCTAAAATACCACTGATTCTAAGATACAACATTGTATTTCTGTGCTACTAAAATAAAAATAATGATGCCAATTTACAATGGCCAATTCATTTTCAGACATTAGAAGGTAGGGGGAAAAAAAAACCTTATCTCATTTTGTTTTGTTGGTACTGAATGTGAAACCCAGGGCCTTGAGCATGCTAGAGTATCATTGCTGATCTTTATATTATATCAATATCACCATTTTAGAAAAAGAGGAATTGATAAGCTAACTTCTGAAAGTTATTAGAAAGCATCTAAACACAAATTCAAGTTTGCACACCTAATAATTAGATAGCTAACCAAAAGCCTCTTTAAAAAGTCTTAATTAACCACCCAGTTCTACATATATGAAAAGGCAGCTCTGACAATACAAAGTCCCAGATTTTAGCTCGCATGCATCATTCATGATGCTGTGTGAACCTGGGTGTGCTCCTTCACCTCTTAAATCATTCTGTGTTTTAGTTTTCTGTCTATGAAACTGGAAAAATAAGACCTAATTTCCTAAGGATACAATGTACACATAAGTGCTTGACCAGAATTCCTAGTACCAGAGAACTGTTCCTGTCCTAATTTAAAACAAGGGGGAGGTGGGTTATCCAAAACTACATGAGCAACAGTAAACAGAGATACTCACTTGACAATTCAAGGAAGGCAATTCATTTCCAAAACACAACTGCTTCAAATGCTCAAATTCATAGAACTTTCAACACCAACTACTTGAAGAGTGCTCACCTTTCCGCTTCTTTACTTTGTTTTCTTTACAAGGACTATCTCTTGGTGAACTGTTGTTACTTGGAGCTGTCAAATCGATTCCTAGTAAACTATAAAGTTTCTTCCTGTCTGGAGCAGGGAAGTGTTTCTCAATGAGTGACTGCAATACTCCTCTGCAGGAGAAAAACAGTAACAATTAACTGCTTCACTTGGTAAAACAAATCATTGTGTGCAAAGTCTTACCGAACATATTTCATTAAGAGAAATATATTTTGGCTGGAGTGGCTTAAGAGGTAGAATACTTGCCTAGCAAGTATGAAGCCTGAGTTCAAATCCCAGCACCACCCAAAAAAAAAAAAAAGACCCAAAGAGAAATACTTTGTCCAATCTTCCAAAATACTGCAAGCCAAGCCATATATGTAATTTTTAAATTTTCAAGAAGTTACACATACTAACATATGTCTGTAGTCCAGATACGTGGAAGGCTGAAGTGACAGGGTCACTTGAGCCCAAAGGTAGAGTTGAACCTGGGCAACACAGTGAGAACAACAAAGGTGATGGGCTCAAGTGCTTGCTTGTTTGCCATGCACAAGGCCCTTGTTTCTTGTTTAATCCCCAGCACCACAAGGGGAAGAAAAAAAAAAAAAAACTAATTTTATTATTTTAATGTTAATAAATTTTTATTTAATAATTTTACAAGCAGAATTATGTTTTGATTGGTTCATCAAGGTCACCTCTAAAGCGGGTTTTTATTCCAAGATAGCCCTCTTTAAAAATCCAGTTGCCCTATCAGCCCTACATGACAAAAACTAAGATAATCAAACCATAACCAAGAAGGAGCACACAACTACAAATGTTACACTAACATGCAGTATTTGGATGTTATAAAATCTCACTAGCAATGAAGTAGCCATTAGAAAAGTCCTGTGGCTTGCAGTTATTTCTGCTGGGCGACAGTGTTCCCAGTAGGTTGACTGCTAACAAAGTAGCATATAGAAAGCCTACTGGGAAAATTTTTTATGGTCATGTCCACAGCAAATGAGAAACTGCATTCTAAAAGCCTTGGTCATGGCTATTAGAAAACTAATTTCAATAAAAACTTTTTATTTAACTCAATAGATCACTTTGGTTTTTTTGCTTGTTTGTTTTGTAGGGGTACTGGGGCTTGAACTCAGGACCTACATCTTGAACCACTTCATTAGCCCTTTTTGGTGATAAGTATTTTTGAGATAGGGTCTTGTGAACTATTTGCCTGGGCTGACTTTGAACCTGGATCCTCCTGATCTCTGCCTCCTGAGTAGCTAGGATTACAGGCGTGAGCCACTGGCACCCAGCAAAAGTACTACTTTTAAAAGTAGGTTTCAATTACACCTATCTTCAAAGGGGCACCTGAAGACAATAAATTACAGAGGCAGGGTTATGTTGGTCATTTTACTACCAGAGATCACATTTTTAAAGCACTGTGAGTTTTACAAAAGATTTGATTACATTGGGACAACCTACAGCTTCAGTTCTCGCAAAGAATGGTAATTTCAAATACATGAAAGTAAAACTAAAAGTAACTCACGGTATCTCAGGTTTCCAAGATGTATATGACAAACATCAAGTCCTTCTGTGTGTGCGTACCATTTCAGGATTATAAGATATTTATGTTGAGCCAGCCTCTCTGCTCCTATGCCCTGCATGTCAGAGTGCTCCTTCTTCCCTTTCTATTATTTCTCCCTGCTTTGCCCTGCTTTACTAAATAAACCCATGCTAATCTTAAGATGTCTATGCTATTGCTTTCCAACAGATACTGTGCTATATAGGAAAGCACAGAATTGCAAAAACTTAGCTGAGAAAAATGTTTAAAGATACAGGTGAAGCAGAAGTTTTAACTCAAGGAAATGTCTAAGTAAAAACTCAGAAAGAAAACCAAAAATATTACTTGGCAGTTGAAACAAAATCATTTAGTTCTCCTCCGCCCTCTTCCAAGGCCTCTAAAGTTCTAGCTTCTCCTGTAGACTGCAGACCAATTACAACACACTGGAGAACAGAAAATACATTAATTAGAAATAAAAATATACTTGCTTTCTTATCAACACTTACTAGTATTTTTAAGCCATTTCAACCAATGACCTTCATCATTGTAAAAGAGACTCCTGCTTTACTTATTCTATATATTTGAGACATTCTCTGTATCAAAAACTTAGGAGACAGATTATAATAGTGAGCATGATTATTGTCCCTGCCCTTATGGAGTTTAAAGTCCTTTGTGTTTCAAGCAAATACATATTGGTCAAACAGAAAGCGTAAGGCCATAGAGATCAAGAGGCTATCAGCGTTAGGTCATGTAAGAAAAGATCAGATTGAATTTATTTCATTACGCTTTGAACTATGTAATTCTCTACACAGTCACTGCTTTTATGAACTTCACAAAATGTACTTAATGTCATACTACAATTAGTATCTTCACATTTATCCTTCAGGAAGACTCACCCCCTCAAGAAGCAAACAACTTAACCAAACAGAACAATTTCTTAATGTGTTCTTCCAACTTACTTTTCCATTCTTAATTTCTTCCCGAGCTAATTGCACAACTCGTTTAACCTTGGATGCTATGCACAAGTATTTGAAAAACCTCTGGTGAGCAGACCAGAACTGACCCCACATGGACTTCTTCATTCGCTGTTCAGCATCAATCAGATCTGCAGCTTGCTGAAATCGCTCTCTGGCAATGACCCACTGAAAGTACAATCAACATTTTTCATATTTTATCTTTGAGTGTATTATTTAAAATTGACCCACTCAATCAACATAATCCAGTAATTTAGGAATCACTAAACAATAGTTGTTAGGATGCTCAGTTTTTAGGATGTCTCAAAATTCTTCCTACTTAATGCAGTCATTTTAGGAGGAAACACACATTTGCATTGTACTTTTGAGAACTATGTGATTGAAATAAAGTTATTGTTTTGAATAATGAAGTGAAACTCTGTAGTCTGTAAAGTATAATGGTTAAATAGCACAGCCTGTCATGTCTGTTGTTTCACAGCAGAAATGCATTCTTGTCAGCTGACAGACATCACAATGGACAAAACTGACAAAACCAACTAGTAGAAACATTATCAAGTACATAAAAAAACCTAGGAATTAATGCCAGCTACAGTGGCTCACAGCTGTAATCCCAGCTATCCAGGAAGTACAGATCAGGAGGACTGTGGTTCAAGGCCAGCCCAGGCAGAAAGTCTGCAAGACCCCATTGTCAATCAATAAA
The DNA here is from genome assembly GCF_047511655.1 of Castor canadensis. NCBI lineage: Eukaryota > Metazoa > Chordata > Mammalia > Rodentia > Castoridae > Castor > Castor canadensis. The sequence goes on from NC_133403.1 coordinate 41,366,720, forward strand.
GCTGTGGCGGGTCCATGTTATCCTATATAAACTGAAAGTATAAATAGGATCATAATCACAACCCACTGGGGCAAAAACACAAGACACTACTCTAAAAGTTACTAAAGCAAAAAAGAAATAGGGGTGTGGATCAAGAGGTAGAGCACTAAGCCTAGCAAATGTGAAGCCTCAAGTTCAAACCCCAGGAGTTTTAAAAAAAAAAAAAAAAAAACTAAAAAAAAAATCCATAGGAATGAAGAAACGTCTCACCAGCTTGACAGCTTTGTTATACATTTTAACATAGCTCTGAGAAAGAAGAACTTCCTCAATTTTGAAGGTCACTCCAGTAAAGCTCAGCTGTCGTGCAATGTACATTCCTCTAAGCTTCATATCCATAGCAACTATTTCCATGGCACCAACACCTCTGAATAAAATTAAAGCACACAGTAACTATCAATAAATAAAGTAGGACTTCAATACAGAATGGCAGGGTTTTGGCAGTAACACATCTGTTAGATTGCTGCTGACAACAATGTGCGCTGTAAGCTGCGTTACCTGCGTTCCACTGCTTGAATAAAATCACTGAATTCTCTAAATGGAGTTCCCTCACCCCATATTCCAAGTCGGTTCATATAGGCCATGTTTCGTGGTTCAGAAGCACCTGAAAAAACCCCAAATATATATTATAGCAGCAAAAATAATGTGCCTGTACCTTTTTAATTAGAGAACTACTCACCAGTCGCACTAGCATAAACAACTCTGGCTTTTGGCAATTTGTTCTGAAGCTCTAAAACAGCTAAGCCTGTCTTGGTTGGCTTTGAAGAACCTACAGGGCATAAGTTTTTTGCTTTATGACATTCATCAAACACTATCTGTAAGGAACAAGTTAAGGAATGAACCACACTAGTAGTTAAGTGCCTACAAACTTTCAGGAAAGTTTCATTTCATTCCCCAAGGCCTTCAGGTTGTTTTCTTCTTTAAGATTACACACATACCTGGTTGCCAGTGGTTCACACCTGTAATCCTACCTACTCAGGAGGAAGAGATCAGAAGAATCTTGGTTCAAGGCCAGCTGAGACAAAAATCAAGAAACTACCTCAAAAAATACCCAACACAAAAAAAAGGCTGGTGGAGTGGCTCAAGAGGTAGAGTACTAGCCTAGCAAGCATGAGACCCTAATTTCAAACCCCACTACTGCCAGAAAGAAAAAGGAAAAAAAAAAAAAAAAAGATTATCCACATCAAGTAAGCCTTCTCCAAGGCTCTCCTATTCTACCTCCTTTGCACCCTTCTCCTCTAATCTCTGAGACACTCACTGAATTTGGTATTTGTCCCAGCCAGATATTTAATTCTTAATCCCAGTGGAGAAAAGGATCCAGTGTGACAAGAACTCTCCACTACACAAGTTTTATGACTGTAACCAAAACAGCCAGCATTTCAAAACATGGTGTCCCCTCATAAGATCCTCTCTGAGCAAGTAAGTTTGGAATTGCTAAGTTAACCACATTCTTTCTTTAGTTTCCTTGAGTGAGTTACCACGTAAACAAGCAATGTGAATCCCAAGTGGAGAACAGAGTAATCAGCATTCCCTATACCTAGTAACATTTTCCTAAATCGAGAACTTAACTATTGGTCTCCTATCTGACAGACACAGAAGAGATCTGGCTTTCCAGGCCCTTGGGACACTAATCCTTGAAGCGCTCATCCCAACAATTTACTTGATCTCAAGAGTCTTCTTTTCCAGAGGTAAATTTTCTTCACATAACTTTTGTGCCTTTAAAAAATAGATACAGGACTAGGAATACACTGCAGCAGCAGAACACTGCAAAATCCTTAATTCAATCCCAGGTCCACCAAAATAAAGACTACAAACATATCTGTTTTCTCTATTAGAGGATACTACTCCATCGAAGTCATCACCACACCAATGCAGCAGCTGTTTCAACCGAGTTTTGTATTTACCACCGGACTGGCTTTCACCAATAAGGGACGAATAGGTAGCAAAAATAACACCTTTTTTCACGCTCCCATTATGTTTAGAAGAAATTTTTCCATATTTAAACTGAAAGAAAAGAAAAGAATTTAATTAGTTCATCTGTCCCTTGGTAACAAACTTCTATAGCAGAACATCTTAAGGGTTTTTTGGGTTTTGGTTTGGTTTGGTTTTGGTGGGATTGAGCTTTGAACTCAGGGCTTTGTGCTTGCAAAACAGTGCTCAACAGATACATCTGCAGTCCATTTTGCTCTGGTTATTTTGGAGATAGGGGGTCTCCAGAACTTTGCTCTAGCTAGACTCAAACCATAATCCTCCCGTTCTCAGCCACCCAAGTAGCTAGGATTATAGGCATGAGCCACTGGCACATGGCTATAGCGGGAGAGCTTAACCTGAAAGGCTCAGAAATATCAAAGTACCTCCTAAGGTGATCTATAACATTTCTTATATATGTACACAAGCACACACACACACAAGTTTGTTGCACAAAGATCCAATTTTCAAACTCTCAAAAAAGTCACAATACTTGCTCTACAAATATGTGCTGTGCACTTAAAATATACAAAGCACTATGATTAAGTTCTAAGAGACTATAAGAATTATGACGGCTGGAGACCCAGCTCAAGTGGCAGAGAGCTTGCCTAGCAAGCACAAGGCCCTAACTTCTGGGTGCAAAAATCACAACCACCACCCCAAAAAATCATGAGTGATAGTTAAATGTACCCTTTAATTACACTGCTAAGAAATAAAAAACATTTCTACATACCATTTTCATGTTTTTTGAGTGCTCTGTGGTAATTTAACCATCAACCCACTCAACTCAGTACAGCTTACCCAAAAAAGCCACTGATAAGCAGGGCATCTTAACAACAAACACTGAAACTCACATGGGAAGCACTTTTTTTTTTTTTGCAGTACTGGGAATTGAACTCAAGGCCTACACATTAAGCCACTCCACCAGCCCTTTTTTTATGTTGGGTTTTTTCTAGATAGGGTCTTGCAAACTTTTTGCCCAGGCTGGCTTTGAACCGAGATCCTCCTTGAATAGCTAGGATTACAGCAGTGAGCCACTGGCACCAGGACTACATTAATTCATTTTCAAGGGCTACCAGGGAGGTACCTGTAGGAGCCATGTCTCTTTCTTCTACCTTTATAAGCAACAACAGGTACATGTATGACAGTAAAGAGTTGCTAAATGAACACTAAAATTCTAATGACTTTCTACTGTGTTTTAGACACTGATGCTCACTTTCTTCCACTATATAGAATTGCTAACACAGGTAAAGGTATTCATCTCCAAGCCACAACAACTCACTATATTCTATACAGGATATGATGACCTATAGCAATAAGCACCCTTATAGTCATATAAAATTATTCTACAGGCTGGGTGTAGTAGCTCACTCCGGTAATCCCAGCTACTAAGAAGTCAGAAGCAGGATCAGGGGTACAACTTCCAGCTCTATCAATAAGCCAGTGATGGTGACCTGCACCTGTAATCTCAACTATGCAGGAAGCCTTAAGTATGAGAATCAAGGTCTCAGGTCAGCCCTGGGAAAAAACATGAGGCCCTACCTGAAAAATAACTAAAGCAGAAAAAGGGCTGGGGATATGGGTCAAGTAGTAGAGTGACTGCCTAGCAAGAATGAGATCCTGAGTTCAAAAGTACAGTACCACCAAAACAATAATAACTAAAATTACTCTCAAAACTAAGACAAGAGAATAATTCCCTTATAATAGGGACAATCCCTATGTTGTTTGCCACTGCACAACCACTGCCTGGCATGCTATTTGGTGCAAGGTAATCCACAAACCAGTAATAGTAACTAGCACTCACTATACTTTCTGCAGAATAGCTCATTTAACCCTAGTAACAACCCAGCAGAGTAAACATTATAATTCCTATCTCACAGATGAGTCCATATTTACTGAATGGTCATACCTTATTTAATGAATGAACCAAAATGTTCTTTGCTCCAATATCCCTCAAATCCCTTTCAGCATCATACTTTAAGTCATTTGAAACACTAAACCTGTCATTAAAAGGGAAAAAACAGAAAAAAAAAAGTTAAATTTAAATTACACTTTCATTCTTCAAAATTAAGGAATAAAGTCAGGGCTTGACACTTGAACACACTTACTCATTTAAATCCATCTCTACATGCTAAAGTATCTGCTCACAAATAAAAGCTTCCACAGCCATTCCTCAGCACTTACCATAATGCTCTTTTTCTACTCAACAAGTAATTTTCATAGATGATTCCTGCTATCGTCCTGCCTTTTCCTACTCCAGCACCATCACCTATCAAGAAGCCAGCACGATCTCCATTAGGTAGGAATGTTTCGTGTTGCTAAAAAAGAAAAAGCTAGTAATTAACGCTTCATATAGGTTGATTAATCTTTCGTATAGTTTACAGGATATACTTATACCACCTATTTTTATATAAATAGCTCAGATTGGCCTTTAGTATGGATACTTTCTATAGAATTACTATATAATCTTTCCTTCTGCCCTTCCAGGCACCAAGAAACTAAGTTAACAAACTGGTAAGGAGTCCTGAACACCCCTTTCAACACTTGCACAATAGAATGCAAACACTGACATCACACACAACTGTAGGGGATACTCAACTACTCAGGTCGTTACTTATTTTGAGACATGGAATATGATCAAAACTCTTCGAGACAGAGTTATAACTCTTGTTCATGTCATTTTAAAAGTCTATACAATACACTACACAGTGCAGTAACACCAGTTCATTAAAGCACCCCAACAGTGTGAGCACTCAAATCTCCACAGCTGAGGGGAGAAACAAACATACATGCGCTAAGGAACAGATACCTAGAATAGAATTGTAGTTAAAATTTATACACTAATTCTTTATTTTTTTATTGTTCTGCATTCTTCATTTAGACACATATTCACAGTAAACTCCAAAAAGGTTACCAACCCGTCATTTCACTGGCAATGCACTGGCCCATAACAATGGTAGAACTTCTCATCTTCTAACATATAAAACTTCTTTAAAAAAATAGTATTCATAAGGTTTTCACTTCAGGAAACTTTACCTTTGGATTTAAACAACTACGCTGTATGGACTAAGATATAAAAAGATAAATATTGTACATAATCATAAATACCTGGGCAGCATATGTAATCGCCTCAAGCTGCAATGCTGACAGCCAGCCATTATCAATGGTTTCTTCAGAAATGGATGTTTTATACCAAACATCAGGAGGAGTAACACTGGATAAAGAGCTAGTTTCCACTACAGCATCTGGGTGACGCAGGCCAATTTTTACTGAAAGTAAAATTTAAAAATATTCATTTAAATCATTCTAATAAAATATGTTCTTGTAAGATACTGCAATATTTTTCCTATGACAGACAAACTACATAAATAACTATTCACATCAAGCTTCTCTAAAAAGTTAGTAACAGCCAGGCACCAGTAATCCTAGCTACTCAGGAGGTAGAGATCAGGAGGATCGATCGCAGTTCAAAGCCAATCTGGGCAAATAGTTCATGAGCCCTTATTTTGGAAAAACCCATCACAAAAAAGGGCTGGTGGAGTGGCTCAAGATGTAAGCCCTGAATTCAAGCCCCAGGACGCAAATGTTACAAACAGAAGCTGGGTGATGGTTGGGAAACTGAGACTGGGAGGATAATGGTTCGAGGCCAGCCCAAGCAAATAGTTCAGGAGACCCTCATCTCCAAAACAACCAGAGCAAAATGGACTGGAGGTATGGCTCAAGTGGTAGAGCGCCTGCTTTGCAAGCATGAAGCCCTGAGTTCAAACCCCATTCTAACAACAACAAAAAAAAAACTAGTGACTGTAAAGTACTGCTTAAATTTAATTGAAATAAGGCTATCGTGGTGGCACATACCTATAAACCTAGCATCTCAGAGATGTAGGGAAAAGGATCATGAATATGAGGCAGTCTGAACTATATAGTGAGATCCTCTCTCAAAAAAAGTAAAATAAAATAAAAACAAAAAATTTTACTCTAATGACTTAACTACTATTTCAAGAGAGACTTGCCAATAAAAAGATAGAAGTTTAAAAACAGATTTAACCATGGTGGCACACACCACAGCTACCAGGGGGGCTGAGATGGGAGGATAGCTTGAGCCCATGAGTTGAAGGCCAGTCTGGGCAACACAGGGAGACTTCACCTCAAAATATAAACAAAACTTAAAACTAATAGCACAGACTTAGTTCACACCACCAGGTCTCCAGAAATAAAAGAACATACATAATCCATGAGCCTAGATTAAGGAATCTTACTTTTATCATTCATTCAATTAAACAAATTTGTAGGAAATTTTACTTGGAAAGAAACACTGTTAACTGCTTGTTTAGCATGTGCAAGGATCTGGGTTCAATCCCTAAAACTGGAGGCGGGGTGCGGCACAGGGGTTAGGTGAAAGGGGAAACCCTAACCACAAAATTAAAAAAATAACTTTTCAGGCCATCTAGTTTCTTTGGTTTTCTAGTTCTCTCATAGATTTTATGAAGAAACAGTATATTTCAAAAACAAGTAACTAAAAAACCTGGTTCTCAGCAACAACCATAATAAAATATACAAAAATAGCACCTAATGCAATCAAGGCAAAGAGGAAGAATGCCGATGCTAGGGCCACTGTCAGCCTCCCAAATTTATTTATATAAATAATCTCTCTCTCTGCTCTCCCTCCCCCACCCATTAATTACTATTGTAATTAATTACTATTGGTAATTAATGGGTACATTAATTACTGAGGGTACATTGTGACATTTACAAAAGTTCTTACAATATATCATAGTTGAATTCACCCCCTCCATCATTCTCCTATCTCCCCTCCCCAGTTTCTTTTTTGTATCTACTTAACATTGCTATTATAGTATAAATGGCATTCATGGACATTATGCAAACCAATGGGCATGCCTGTGTTTCAACAAAATTTTACTGAAACAGGCAGTGGTCTAATTTCCCTTTGTTGACCTCTGGTTTAAAGGGTCATGGACAAATTCTTTGAAAACTTACTGGAAGGGAAAAAAAACCACAAAATCCCAGATATAACTCTTTTGTGTGTGTGGGGGGAGGGTAATGGGGTTTGAACTCAGGACCTCACGCTTGCTAGGCAGGCACTCTACCACTTGAGCCACTCTACCAGCCCTGTTTTCTGTTGGATGTTTTCGAAATAGCATCTCTCAAAACTATTTTGTCCGGGTTGGCTTCAAACTGCAATCTTCCTGATTAGCTAGGATTACAGGCATGAGCCACTGGTGTTGGGATAGTGGTATGTCCTTCAAGTACCTGTGTAAGAGAGTTAAGTTCAAGAGGAACCAGAAGTCTAACATCTGTAATCCTAGTGTCTTACTCAGGAGACAGAGATCAGAAGGATTGCCTAGCAAGCTCAAGGAAGCCCTGAGTTCAAACCTCAGTATCACAAAAAAAAAAGAACCAGGAAGTTTTGTAGTTTTGTTTGGTATTTTGACACATTCCAAGGACATACATTTTATTGGCATATACTCTGCATACGTTTCTGCATGACCCATTTCTTCTTCATCTTCCTCCTCTGGTTCATCTTCCTCTTTAACAACAGGAACTTTCTGGAACACAAAAAAAGTGCAATCAACCTCAAGTCCAGCAAGCAAAGGCAACGCCAACAGAGAGAGAAAGTCTTCTGCAGGCAAACTCAGAAATCTTCAATGTTGGAAACCAAGGTACTCCTTGCATACTTCCTAAAATCTGGGTCATACTTCTTGGCTTCCCTGCTTCTTCCATGTTGAGCTGACAATGGCAACCTATTCTGTCCCATACATACAACCACATAGCTCCACTGCCTTCGGCCACATCATCTAGAACTACTTTTCATCATCAATATTGCCTCTCTGATGCCCACATCTGTCTCCAACATCATTCCTCCTCGTTATTCCAGTTCCAGAACTAAAAAGAGCAAGGAGTATGGGGACAAAAGGTAGAAGAGCTCAAAGCACAACCTAGATCATTATAGCAGGACTTTTCCAAGTCTCACATCCCATATTCTTTTCAGCTCACTGCCACCTGCCTTCTATTCCTCAGACCCTAAAACCTAAATCTAGGAAACTAGAGTTTAAAGGCTCTTCTGGAGTATGGAGAATTTTCTTCAGACTTCTGTGTCTCCACAAAAACAATACCTCCCCTGTGCCTGTTAATGCTTTGACACTCTTCCTAAAATGCACTCAAGGTCTCTCCACATTCAAAACCCCAGCTCCATCATACCTCCCCTTAAAGTCTACAAGGACATTATCATTCATGGAGGTCTAACCTTCCTCCAAACTCATAACCTTCACTGTGAGCATATTATACCTTTTAATGTACCTTGTATTACTACTTAATCCAAGTGGTTGTCAAATTTTATGTTTACTGAAAGGAAAACCAAGCAATACACTACTTATAGAAACTCACTATATGTACATATATACATGTGTGTATACATGTATATGTTATGCATACATATATAAATTAAGCATTATGTAAAGAAATCCTAAGTGTTGGCCAAAATTTTTTTTAAATTACCATACAATTACTCATACCTAAATTATTATATGATCTAACTACACATAACCATCTAAATATTTTGGTTCAATCCTAAATGAATATAGGTATCAAAGATTTTTGGTTAACTTTACATTGTTTTTTCCTGATCAGGTAAGATTTCACAACAAGAAATATGAGTACTGCATGTAATACCTCTTCCTATCATACATGCAAGTCAGTCACCGCATTCAGTGTGCAGCAGCTCAGTGCAAAGTTTAGGCTTCCCCACAGGTTGAATAATGAAGCAGCCCTATCCACTCAACCAGCTTTCTGAGGGCTGTTCTAAAGAACTTTTATACTCAAATGTACTTTCTTATTACACAGAAATATAGATACAGCAATTTGAAACTCACCATTGTTGGAGAAAAACTCCTCATTTTCATGTCATTTATCCATATTCTCGCAACTTCTTTATTAGAAGACTCTTTCTTTACTGCACCATTGCTTACGTCAGCTAAGGGGAGAAAACTTACGTTTTACAATAAAAAAAAAAAAAAACTCAATTTTTTTTTTTCCTACCATTCAAAAATTCAGTGAACTTTATCTATATCCATAAAACAAAGTATACCAATCTGCCTACCACTGAATTAGGCAGAAGCGTGAAAACATTCAAAGCTATGTTGTTCTGTTGTTCTATGGAAGAATTAACTTCAGAAAGCAAGTGACTCACAACCAAACAGGTGCATGGGAAATTTAAAAATTATTTATGAATAAGATATGCCTTAACCAGTACTATCTGACAGTTTAGTGCAAATACCAAGAGCCAGCATTACTTTGAGACACTTCACTTGCTCATTTAAACAGATTACAAGTGGTAGTTCCTGCCTACTTGATACCACCAAGGTACAACCAATTTCATCGGATTTGGTTGTACTTAACTATTCAAGGAAAAATAATTATTTGTAGAAGAAAAATCAATTTGGGAACTCATTTCCTTACTGATCCCAGAATAAAGATCCAAATAAAAAACCCCTTCTTTTACATCACTGGTTTTCAAACTCTTTTTAAATATAGCAACAGAACCCCAGAATCCAAATATCAATCAAACCAGAACTGTTTGGCTGACTGCTAATGTGGGTGGGGGGACACATGGATGGATGTGCTCATCTGGAGCCCATGAAACCAGTCTCCAAGTATCTCAGGTTCTCCCAAGCACAGTACCTGGGATTCCTGACATTACAGTGTGGAAATCACTGCCCTTAGAAAGAGAAACATTACCTGGCAACAGTGGCTCATGCCTGTAATCCCAAGTACTCAGGAGGGAGAGATCAGGAGGCTCACAGTTCAAAGCCAGCCTGGGAAAACAGTTCACAAGACTCTATCTCAAAAAAACCTTCGCAAAAATATGGGTGGTGGAATGGCTCAAGGTGGTACTGGGTTCAAGCCCCAGTACCACAAAAAAAAAAAAAAGGAAAGAAAGAGCACACTAGAACTGATTCACATCTATCTAATTTACCACAGATCAGAGCATTAGGGAAGCCTATCACTTGGAGTTCAAAATGAGTAGAACTAATTAAAGTCTAAAAAAAATAAGGAAGCTGGAACAGTAATGATAAACTGTGGAAAAGCCAGTGATCAAGTCAGAGTTACAAAACTACCCAAGTGATTGATCAGAACCCAAATAGAAACATAAAGGGCTAAGGGCTCCAAACAGGGAAATGCCCACAAAGAAGAGATAGAACATGCAAACCCCTGTTTGAAGTCTGCAGTCTTATACTTTCAGTATTCTTCCTTGTCAGGAAAAAGATGACCCTCTCCTACAAAATAAACTCAGCCCACCTTCAGCATTAACTTGCCATCTGACCTTTTCAGTGCTATCTATCGACAGTTCCTCAAGATTATATTCAAGAATGACCTTGATTTGCAGCCACTTTAAAAGCTACTAACTGGGCTCTGGTGGCTCATGCCTATAATCCTAGTGACTCAGGAGACAAAGATCAGGATAGTGGTTGGAACCCAACCCCAGGCAACTAGTTTGTGAGACCCTATCTCAAAAATACTCATCACAAAAAAAGGGCTGGTGGACTGGCTCAAGACGTAGGTCCTGAGTTCAAGGCACAGTACCACAAAAAAGAAAAAAACTACCACATTGAACATGGAAAATTGTATCGATACTACTCAGTCACCTCTAAATCTATCCTGCTTTCTGTTTGGCTCTTTAAACTGTCTCCTCACAAATAGCATACATTCTCTCCTGTAAGGAACAAGGTCCAAAATCCTCAGAGAGCTCTCCATATAAAAGAACAGGATGCCAAGCAAGGTGCTCCCCTCCTGTAATCTCAGCTATTTGGAAGGAAGAGATCAGGAAGCTGGTGGTCTTTGGGCTGTGTTTTACCTAACAGGCTTATTTATTTATTTATTTATTGGTGGTACTGAGGTTTGAACTCTTGAGATAATGCCACACAATGTTCTACCTAGGCCTCTGAATTTTTGCTACCTTCAACTGTGTGAATACTGCAAACATACAGAGGAAGGCAGTTAATACCTCTTTTATGCACAGTTCTTTTAAGACCCAAATAAATCCCGTTAAAAAAAAAAAAAACACTGACATAGCTTACAAAAGGCAGAAAGTTAATGCTACTGGAAACAGAAACTTACTAGCTGCTGTTGCAACTGGCTGAGCAATATTAGCCGGCGGCTTCAGTTTCATAAGTTCATTAAGACTATTATTTTTGAGTAAATCCTTCAATTGAACCTGATCTTTTGAAGGTGCAGGAGTCATGGCATTTCGTACTGCTGGTGCTGAGACTGAAGGGCGTGTGTTTGCAGTAGTCTGGATAAACTTTGTTAAAGTAATGGTTTGCCTATTGGTCGTTACAGGTGGTGTTTTAGTCATTACAATTGTAGATCCTAAGGTCGGAAGCTGATTGATCTGATTCAGCACAAATGTTGTCGTAGATGGAGGCTGCTGCTAGAAAAGAAAAAGAAACACCTGACACACTGAGAAACGCTTTCTTCTCTAACAAAGTCTGTATTCATAAGCATGGTGGACATTTTAAAAGCTAAAGTAGATTTTATTCTTGCCTCACTATTGGCATCGTTTCCATTTTAATATGATTAATTATAAATTACAAGTTTAAAACAAAGCACTGGGAAGAAAAAAAGGTATAGTAATACAACATTTTATATAACCATCAAGCTAAAGGAAAGCTACCTCAAGCTGTGATATATAGGAACCCTGAATAACAGGACTAGTAACAGAAAGAATTTCTACTGCCAACTGCCCCAACTAGGTAAACAAACCTAGGCAAATGGTTCACACCACTGGAGGCTTAGGTTCTCTTGAGGCAAATTTTCTGTGTTAAACATTGCACAATCTGTTTCATACTTTGTTTGCTTTCATACAGGTTATAGTAAAGTTTAAAGAGACAAAAATAACTTGGTCAGGTAAACTGTGAAAGTTGGTGATGATGTGAGTGCTACTGAGCCAAGAACAAAACTACATAGTGTTTTTACTAAGGTGCGGTAAGGTGGGAAGAAACTAGATTTAAAAAAAAAAAGATGACAATTTGAAGATACTATGTCTGGCTGTAAATACAACTGAGAAATTTTTATAAATCTGAGTCTACTATTAACATCTTTCATACCTTTAATAATCTTCTGGATCTTGTCACTTTTAAATATAACTCTTAAAACACAATTACCAAATTTTATCCAATATGTCTAATAATTTTATACCCTAGGCTTCAGCTAATAATTGCTATATTTAAGGAAAGGTAAAGCACAATTACAATCACATAAACATTGTACAAAACTGAAACTAGCAAAAGAAAAAGAATGGCCAGGTGCCAGTGGCTCACGCCTATAATCCTAGCTACTTGGAAGGCAGAGATCAGGAGGACTACAGTTAGAGGTCAGTATGGGCAAACAGTTTGTGAGACTGGGGCTGGCAGAGTGGCTCAATTAGTAGAGCACCTGCCTAGCAAGTGTGAGGCCTTGTGTTCAAGCCACAGTATTCCCACCCCCCCAAAAAAAAATGAAAACAGTGGAATGATATACATTCCATTTTTATTTCACAAAGTTTTTGAATTTTATGATTTTTCAATAAGCTCAGGAAATATTCTGCCCTGTTCTAATTACCTTCTGATCTATGTAAGTTCCAAAAGGGTGAAAAAAATATTTTACAAGGTTAAGAAACTGGGTAGGATATTTCAAAAATACCAAAAAAAAAAAAAAAACAGAACTAGGGAGAAAATCCATTTCCTATTAAAAGGCTATTTTCTTGCTACCATCCTAAGCTATTTTAGAAGGAATGCCAAATCTGAGTAACTCTTACCCTCACATTTAACAGTGCGGGAGGAGGTGCAGTCTCTGGTTCTTGTTTAACAGGAACTGCTGCTTCTGTCTCCAAACCTAGTTCTAACGCACTAAGTGGCATCGACTGGAGAGAAAAATGACAGAGAAAGTAGAGGAGGACAGCAGTGAATTCTGTTTCAAGAACAAGAGTTGTGTGTTTCATATTAAAAAAAAACAACAAAAAAACCAGTGCTGAGCATGTAGCACAGTGGTAGAATGCTTGCCTAGCATAAGCAAGGCCCTGGGTCAGACCATAGCACAAAAAGGGGGGAAAAGTCACACTTTACATTCAAATGGAATGTGAAATCACTATATCAAATATAATATATCAATCTTTGTAAGCACAAAATCTCCACAAAATTCTACTATCAGGATCTTATTTTTGCTTTCAGACGGAACATGTACAGTGAAGTCACAGGAAAATGTCCTACAAAGTACATAGACAAATATAAAAAAAATTAATGATCCTCAAAAACTCTACATAACCCATCTCTTATGTTTATATATATTATAAAAACAAAGCAGAAAACAGGATCTTCATTTTTATTGCCTCACTAATGAAATCAATACTCAACATAAAAGTAACATTCACGTGTATATTTAAAATTAAGGTTTAGTACTATGAATCTCTACACGGACTCAGAACCATGCCAGCACCACTCCATGCAGACTGTGATGGTGAGATCAGGCTAGCAAGTGCTGCAGGCCAGTGGTCAAGCAGTTCCAGGACTCCAAGATCACTGCCCAATGCATCCTGCAGTGGTAGCAGAAGCCCCTCTTCATCACCAACAGACCCAACACCTTCCTCTACACATAGTTCTGCCTGTCTGCCTGCATAAACCTCGCAGAACCCAGAAAAACAATGTATTTCTGCAAGTGGAAATTAAAACTTAAGAAGTTTTCGAATATTCTTACCTGCTGCACTGGAGGGGTAGGTGTTGAAGTTGCAAGCCCCGCATCTCCACCATCAATATCAAACAGGTCATTCGGACTAATCCCACTCTCACTCAAGGCAGCGAGCAGTAAATCTTGCCCTGGTTCCACCATCTTCAGAACAAAACATTAAAGTGCAAAATATTACCTCTCCTCTCAATACAAACAATCCGACACTTTCTACCAGACTTTTCCATTCAATATTTACGAAGAATCTACTGTGTGTCAGGAAAGATGCATAAAACAGAAAAAAGTCTTTGATCTCAGGAAGTTCTCACTAAAACGAGGATAGATAAGTACATAATTCCTGGCAAGAGTGTATGTCTACAAAATACCATGGGATCAGAGAAGGAAAAGATGAACACAGCCTGGGTAGAGAGGTGACAGCAATTCAATGGAGCTGAGTCTAAAGAAAGAAAGAAATCACCACATTGACCTCTTCTTCAAATTCAAGGAGGCATGAAGGAATCTGACACAACTTAAGGACTCTGGTTAGAATAATCAACAAGCCTATGGAAACTCAGAAGTAGTAAGAGGCTCCCACAGCTCCGTTCACCATTCTAAATGGTTCACTTAGTCCTGTGGGTAAAACTAGTTACTAAAGAGGTTTCAGATGGAGGACTGCTTAACACAGTAGATTTGTGATGTAGAAACACAGCGCAACAGTACTGTGGAAGTAGACCGAGAAGGTTCAAAGTGACCAGAAGGAAGACATCTTAGGAAACTGCTGAAGTAGACCAGGAAAGATGAGGAATTGGAATGTAGGGAGTGGAGAGAAAGAAGGCTGGGGAAAGGAAGATGAGTTCTAAGCTATATAAGGAGAATCCATCAGACTTAGTTTAATTAAAAACTCAGAATAGAAGGGAAAATACAAAGCATACCAGAGAAAAAGTATGAGTTGATGGATGGATGAATGATTAGAGTGAAGCCAAGAGAAAATGAAAAAGAGCAAGTTGGCCCAGATGAATGATATGGAATTGGAGAGGAGGACTAATTTAGGAGCAAGCACACTTTTAGGTTGGGGTTTCCTAACTATAATCACAGAAGACAGACCAAAGCATTCTACCACCAAAATGGATTTTTACCTATCTTATACAAAGAGAAAAAAATTAATAGAATTCCCAATTTTAACTTTTCTCATTAATTTGTATTAATCAGTTTATATAAACATACTTATGAGAAATCTGCACTTGTTTTTCTCAGAAAACTGCTGTTATATAAGTAATATAATTTCAGCCAGTGCATTTGTTTTCAGCCTGTGTGATAAAATTAAATGTCAGTGTTTCATGATGTCCTACAAAAAGGGTGTTAGCAAAGCGCACCATGACCATGACTTCTAACATGTAGGAACTGTTTTAGATGAAAGCAAGGAACAGAGCTAGTGGAGTAGTTCAAGCAGTAAGAGCTCCTGGCTTGCAAGTGTGAGGTCCTGAGTTCAAATCCCATTGCTGCCACAAAAACAGCAGGGTATAAATGCAGAAAAATCCTCTACTACTTCTGTCACGTAAGTTTGCATATCATTTAGACAGAAGTTCTAACAGAAACATGAATGAGTTTAAGGTGAAACCACAGATATCCAGAATGAAACTGAGGGCAGAACCACTGTTTAAAAGAATGGGAGGAAGGACAGAATCCAAAGATTTCTCCAAAATTTTTCAAAGAAAGGAAAAGTCTAATGCAGAAAAATACTGTAATCAGGAAGGAGGAAGGGAAGAAAACTGACAGATGTGTTCCACAAACCTAACACAATGTTAGGCTACTTCTATTAATTACCGTACTTAAGCCCACAACCACCCTAAGTGAGATAAGTAATACAATGTCAGAGCTGAAACTGAAGCTCAAAAAGTTTAGATTCCCTGCCCAAGCTCGTAAGTTCACACAGACAGGGAGTGGCAAAAGATGGGACTCCAGGTACTCCCAAGCCCGTGGGTTTTCTTCCAGTGAGCAAAGCTGGTATTAGTGACCCCTGAAGTCCATGGCTTATTCTGGAGTGAAAGCCAGGATGAGGTCAAAACTGAAGAGGGCCAGCTATGGTGGTGGACACTTACAATCCCAGCACGTACAAGGCTTAGGCAGGAGTATTGAGAGTTTGAGGCTGGCCTGGGTTACATAATGAAACCCTGTCTCCAAAACAAACAAACAAACAAACAAACAAACGGGGGGGGGGGGGAAGGGGGATGAGATAAAGTATTGATAGCAAGATGGAAATAAGGAGGGGAATAGGGTAACAAGAGACAAATAAGAGAAGTGGCCCAATAGAGAATTAAAACAAAGTTGACCCATTTTTCTAATACAGACATATTTGGTCATGCTTTACAATTATGTTAGCATATAGTACAAATATGTAAGTACTTAGGGGTCTAAACCAACGCTTTAAAAACATTTTTAATCCACAATGACCTGTGGGAATGTGGTCTTGGCCCACCCACTATGGCTAATCTTGACCGAACTCCCATGATTATCAGAATGTGTGTGTGTTTGGTTTTGGTGGTACTGAGGTTTGAACTCAAGGTCTCACACTTGCTAGGCAGGTGCTCTACAGCATGAGTCATGACACTACCAGCTCCAAAATGTGGTTGTTTTTTTTTTTTTTTTCTTTTTTGTGGTACTGGGGTTTGAACTCAGGGCCTTCACCATGAGCCACTCCACCAGCCCTATTTTTGTGAAGGTGTTTTTGAGATAGGGTCTCAAGGACTATTTGCCTGGGGCTGGCTTCAAACTGTGATCCTCCTGATCTATGCCTCCTGAGTTGTTAGAATTACAGCTGTGAGCCACGTGCACCCAGATCCAAAATATCATTTTTAAGGTAAATACTGGAAATGATTTATTTACATTTGAAATAGAAACAAAATTTATTGTTTATTTTTAAGAGAGAGATCTCACTCTGTTGCCCAGGCTAACCCCAAACTCCTGGGCTCCTGCCATCCTCCTGCCTCAACCTCCCCATTGTGCCCAAAGGCACATTATTTTAAGTTATTAAATTCCAAAGAACAGATCACAGAGCCTTTAGAGACCAAGAGATCTATTAATCCAGCAAATATACATCAAATTCTGTCTAATTATCCTCAAAAGTACAGAAAAAAACATTTTTTTATTGAAATGCAAACTCAATGAAATTAGTTATGGAATTCATGAGGCTTTTAAAAATGTTTTCTTAACAAGGAGCATTAAAATACAAAAAATATCAAGTATTTTGGTGTTCATACAAGAAAAAAATGTCAGGTTATAAAATAACATAATGAATGATCAACTCAGAATTTACTCAGGGGAATCACAATTTGATTTAGCCAATCCAAATGTATTCATAGATCAAAACATCATGTTCATGATAAATATAATTTTTATTTGCTAATTAAAATAAGTAATAATTTGAGGCCCTCTGATCCATGTAGCGGCCTAGATCCATGTAGCAGTGACACTGTCTTTCTTAAGCTAATAATGAGTAAGATTTTACTCCTATATACATCTCACACACAAATGGAATCTAGAGAGCCATCAGTCAATTGAGCAGATTTTGTACTTTTTCTTTTTTGTAGAGAAAAAAGGGGGAAAGCGATAGAAGAAACATCCATTCTCTAACCCCATTAAGCCAAACTCTTAATATTTAGTCGTATTTCTAATTCTGAAACTATTAGACTCACAGAAAGTCAATGTTCAAACTGAGAAAGTCCATAAGAAGTTTTATTAGCCAATTTCCTCCTCTTCACTTTATAAAGAAGGTTCATTCCTGGTAAGGAAAATATTTTCACTTTCAATCCACAAAATTGCATTATAAATGCTAAACACCATTAGAGAACTGCATTAGTGTGTCTACAAAGGAGTTCACAGACCTCAGATAACATTCACCATCTAGCAATCTAAACCCCCAAAATTACCACCAACACTTCTATCACAAATAGAAAAAAAGTCTTTACCATATACACATTCAAAAACATTCTTTGTTTACAAGTACACCTGTGAAGACTTTTACAATACATAAGGAACACAGAGTAGTAGAAACAAAGAGCTACCTTTGGCAGTCCAAGAATACCAAGAAACAAAGCCGACCAGAAGAATGAAAGGATACAGCTCCCACTGAAACCACCAGCACTAAAACTTACCAAGGGGGACAAGGTTTCTCTTGCTGAGATCGAAAGAGGATCTTTATGGCTCTAAGCAGATAAAAGGTACACATCACCAAGGTAGTAACACATCACAGTGGTTGACGAGACTATGGGGTTTAAATACTGGCCACATCACCCACTAATGGTATAATATAGTAAAGTAATAACCCCTTGACTCTGTTTCATCATCTTTTTTTTGGTTTTGTTTTTCAGTATTGGGGTTTGAACTCAAGACCTACACTTTGAGCCACTCCATCAAGCCCTTTTATGTTTTTGTTTTTTTTCAAGATAGGGTCTCTACTTGCTCAGCATCCTCCAGATCTCTACCTCCTGAGTAGCTAGATTACAGGCATGAGCCACCAGCACCCGGCTTCTGTTTCTTCATTTTAAAATGGGAATAAAAACAGAACTTTCCTTCTAGGATTGTTGTGTTGAATAGTGAATGTAACACTACACAGAGTTAAATGTTTGCTACTAGCTATTACCTATCATTTTGACAAACATGTCATTTCAATGCTCAAACTGAGAGGTCTTAAAAAGTTGTATTAGCCAATCTCCTTCTCATTTTATAAACAAGTAAGGCTTATTCCTGGAGATATGTCCAAAATGATCTGTTTTCTTTCATATCACTAACACAATTTCCCACAATAAAAAAATGTAATTGCTATCAATCCATCCAATAATTAACTTCAAAATTAGTTCTATAAGATAGTTGCTTTTTATAAATGTGTCTCACACATCTAGTTTGTCCAATCAGTTATGTCTAAAAGAAATGGGCAGACATTTTTAAATGTACATAGATACTACCATTTAGATAACATCTTTGTCTGAATAACAAAAAGAATTTTTTCTCATTATTTAATAGTGCTAAGCACATGTGATCCAAGACTGAGCTTCAACTTTGTTTCTATGCAAACCAGATGTAATACCAGTTTAATAATCTAAAGGATAATGATCCACTTAGAATTTAACTGAGAGAATTCATTATCAAGTATTTACTGTCTACTGTGTGCAGGTTCCTTAAGAACATCAAAGACAAGATAGTTATAAAGCTAGCTTAGAAGCTTTTCTTTTCCCTAAAAGAATATAATCTGTATCTTTTGACATCTAGACCTCAAGTTACCACTGCTCTGCAAAGTCTCCCCCAACCCACCCCCATAGCAAAACCTGTAGAAACGTATCCATAAAGGAATGTGGGGAGAAAAAAAATTGAATGAGGGAAAGCATAAAGCTTCAAAAATGCTTTATAATAGCAGTACAGGAAAAAATGGGGAGAGGAAGTAACAGGTTTTTTTGTGGAATTTTTTTTTTTGGCAATTCTGGGATTTGAGCTCAGGGTCTCTTTCTAGGCAGGCACTCTACCACCTGAGCCATGCTCCCCAGCCATTTTTTACAGTATTAAGGCTTGAACTCAGGGCCTCAAGCACTCTACTACATGAGCCAGGCTCCCAGTCTTTTTGCTTTTAGTTTTTTTTTTTTTTCACATAATGGCTCCAGTTTTTGCCTAGGCCAGCCTCAGAACGTGTGGGGGTTTTGGTTTTAGAAGTCCTGGGGACTGAACTCAGGGCCTCATGCTTGTTAGGTAGGCACTCTACCACTTAAGTCACTCCACTAGTCCTTTTCTCACTGGTTATTTTTGAGAAAGTGTCTTGCTTTATGCCAGGACAGGCCTGGACCACAATCCTCCCATTTGTACATCCATGAGTAGCCAAGATAACAGGCACATGCTACTGTGCCCAGCCATCGTTTGAGATGGGATGGGGACGTGAAATTTTTGCCAGGGCTGGCCTTGGCAAAAACTGCTATCCTCCCAATCTCTACCTCCTGAGTAGCTATGACTATAGAACTGAGCCACCTCATATAGCTCCCAGCTTGTTTGAGACAGGTCTCCCAGACTTTTTGCCACAGTTGGCATCAAACTGCAATTCTCTTGTCTCTGCCTCTGCTGGAATGCTACAACTCTTGATCACTACTCTTCCAAATTCTTCTCTTTGATACTTACTTTATCGTTTGTTTTTTTCTCTTTTAATCCTCAAGATAACCCAAGAGTATCCCCTTGACACGGATGAGAAACTAAAGCTTAGAAAAGAGGAACTAGTACAAGATAACTAGTACAAGATGACAACTACACAAGCTCTGAGCAAAATTACAAATTCAGGAGGTCCAATACAACACCCTTCCAAGGTCCTGCACTTTCAGCCCCATACAGGTGGCACTCCATATCCAAAGGTTCCACATTCAAAGATTCAACCAAGGATCAAAAATACTCAGGAAGCTGGGCATTGGTGGCTCACACCTGTCCTAGCTACTTAGATAGGTCAGATTGGGAAGATCATGGTTTGGAAGCCAGTGCAGGCAAACAGTTTCTGAGACCCCATCTCCAAAATAATCACAGTAAAATGGACTGGAGGCATGTCTCAAGCTGTGGAGCACCTGCTTTGCAAGCATAAATCCCTAGGTTCAAACACCAGGCCCACACACACAAAAAAAATTCACCTGTACTGAACATGCAGACTTTATTCTTGTCATTATTTCCTAGATAATATAACAGCTACTCATGTAGCACTTACATTGTATTACATATTGTAAGTATTCCAGAAATGATTTAAAGCATAAGGGAGGGGCTAGAAGGACAGCACCTGTCTTGGAAGCCAAAGCCCTGAGTTCAAACCCCAGAACCACCAAAGAGGGAGATGTGCATGTGTTGCACGCAAATATGGTATCAATTAATATGTGCACCTGTGTATTTTGAAATCTTCATGGGTCCTGGAACGAATCCCTCATGTATACCAAGGGACGAGAGCACCAGTATTTTCAATCTGCTGATCAAGTTAGTGGGTTGTCAAATCAATTTACAGTATCATGGCCCGCATGATACTTTCAACATAGAACCGATTAGTGCAGCGTATGAAAGGAGTACACTTTACCTTGTTAAATTGTGCTGTATGTGTATACGTGTACTAGATAATAATGGTAACATTTCTGACTGTGGGATGTAATAAAAACACTTAAAAATCATTCATCTCCAGGGTGGGGGCAGGGGGGAGAAATGAACCAAGCCTTGTATGCACATATGAATAATAAGAGAAAAGAAAATCATTCATCTAATTTATTGTCTCCCAAAGAATGATTGAGCAAACAAATCTAATGGGTTTTGTGCCATATCTTACTTATAAAAAAAAAAGTGTCTGCTCTTTACAAGTGTTTGCATCTACAAAAAAGGTGTGGTATCCCAAGGCTGTCCTTTATACTTGGACAAGTTCAAGCCGTATCAAAGTGGATCTGTCAATTAGCGCATAAAAACAAAAACAATTGCAAAAAATTTAGGATTACATCATCTTATAATTGGCTACATAAAGTGAAAGCAATTCTTCTCAGAGACTATGAGAACTTTAGGCAAAGTATGGAAGCCCACAGCACCTCATGGAATGTTAGCTACTTGGTGAGACCAGACCAAAGTGTTCTTGTCCTTCACAGGTGGCAAATCTCAAGTCAAAGCTCAACTGATACACTAAGAAATGACAAAACGTATCTAATGTCTTTGAGGCAAATTACTTTTAAACACACAGGAGTTCAAGACCAACACAGGATACACACTGATACCCTGTCTCAAAAACAAAGCAAAACACAAAAAGTACAGTTAAAAAAAGTAAAAGCGTGGAAAGAATCTCCATACTGCCCATTTTTAAATAGTATCAGCCAAACGCTTAAAACATACAAAACTATCTGAAACATAAAGCATTCAACAAATGAACAAAAAATAAGCCACCTTTTAGACTCTCCTTTGTAACACTTATCCAGCAACTAAAATTAAGCTTTATTTAAAATCCTGAAGAGAGTTGCATGAAATAAAAGTTAATTGGAAATAAGGAGAGACGAAGTAAAGGTGTCTTTTCAGTTAGGGAAAAAAAAAACCTTAAAAACGTTTTTTTTTTAAAGACAGGGTCTGGTCTGGAACTCCGAGGCCGCCGCCGTCTCTGAAATACTGGCATTTGAGGCGTATACAGAATGGTCCCTGGAAACAACTTGCAAAATTAAAGTCTCACTGAATCACCAATACCAAATTCTGCATTTCATCCTGGAGTTCTATATAAACCCTTTGTGCTATGATGATGGCGTTCCCCTCTGCTTATGAAAAATAATTCTGATGGACGGACTCTTTCTGTACGGTTAGCTGGTAGAATTGCCTGCAAGTGCTAAACTGATTGGTGCTGCGGCCCTCAATTGAGGTTTGACAGTTTGCTGGACCTTCCTGGCCGACTCTTCAGAAGCCTTATCCCACTTCTAATGCCGGTTATCTGGAGAATATAAAACACTCAACTCAACATAAACTGCTCACAATCAACTTTTAAAGGTCAAAGGGGACCAATTTTTAACCTTCCCTCAACACGTGTTCAGCACAAACTTCCGGGTGCGGTTACAATTGGCTGCGCAATTCAATGGATAAAAATGTTGCTTTATTTGACTCTGGTTTTCTTGCCTGTTCTGTTCCCACGTTTCTCAACCAGCGCCTCCCAAAAACAAAAGCCTCCCACAGTAAACGCAGCACGCACATAAAAAGAGCTTCTCTGTGCGAGAATCAAGTTAGTGGTCCGCAAACATTAACCAAACACAAGCACAAAGCCGGGGTGGGAAGGGGAGGAGCTGGATACCAGGGTCAGGAAAGAAACAATCACAAGGCTTCAGGAACATCCAAATCTTCTCAGCGGCCAAACCCCATCCCAAACCACTCCTGGAAACCACCAGCAGACACTGCTTTGGGG
Source organism: Castor canadensis (assembly GCF_047511655.1). Lineage (NCBI taxonomy): Eukaryota > Metazoa > Chordata > Mammalia > Rodentia > Castoridae > Castor > Castor canadensis. Next base: position 41,389,353 of record NC_133403.1, read on the forward strand.
AACTCAGATGCTCGGTACACTCAACACTTTTTAAGTAATCAAATGCTCACTTCGCCGACCCCCTGCACCTACACCTACCCTCAGGGCTCGCTAGGGAGGTGAGCTCGCCCGCTAGAGCAAACTAAGCAGACGCCGGGCAGGCGTGAAGGTGGCCCCCACGTGCCCCACGCACCTTCCCCACCGCCCTAGGAGCGGGGTCCTGGGAACACGAACAGTGAGGAGCACGGACTCAGGAAGCATGACCCGGTCGCCCCCCTCTTTCCTTTCCTCCCTCGCCCTAAACCATGGAGCAATGCTCGGGCAGCAGCACTTGCGAAGGCTCCCGACCTCACTTTCTCGGCGGGTCCCAGACCTCGCGGCCTCGGGTGATGGGGTGGGGGAAGCGAAAGGGACGCCCCGCGTAGAGTCGGAGTACGCAGAGCCTCCCTCCCCGGCCTCAGGGGTGTCTCCGGCTCGGGACAGAGGGGCGACCGGAGCCGAGAGCCCCACGCGCGGTGACCGCAGGGCCGGCGCTGACGGGCGGAGGACGCGAGTGCAGCGGGGCCGCCTCGGGGACCCTGCGGCCACGGGGAGCGGGGGAGCGGCAAACCGGGCGCGAGGCCCCAAGCCGGGGGTGAAGAAGCTGTCCACCCCCCCCTCCCTGCCCGGCCCCACACGGACCCCGAAGAGGGTGGGAGTGGGAGGCTGTCCGGGAGGGCGAGTATGAAAAGAGAAAAAGGCTGAGGAAAGGACTTACTTTCCCCGCGGGACCCGGCAACAGGATAGCTTCTCCCGGGTGGTGAGAGCTTGAAGAGCCAAAAGACGACTGGAGCGGAGGCGGCGGCGGCGGCGGCAGCGGCGTCCGGCTCTGCCTACCTCCCCGCCGCCATCTTGACGCCCCTCCCCCCGGCTCCCCCGCCCCGCAGGGAGGGGAGGGGGCGGGGCGACGGGTCAGGCGCCGCGCGCACGCAGCGCGCGCCGCGCCCCCACGTGACTTCCTCCCTCCCCCACCCTGCTCCCCCTGCGCCCCTCTCGGCCCCGCCTTCCTCCTAGGTAAAGGAAGATGATTCCCCCCCCCATCCTGACTGCCTCCTGCCTTCGCCACCAAAAACAGACTACGCCGGCTCCCGCTGGCCTGGTACCAGTGATTGGATCCAAAGGAATTCCGCAACCCAGACGGTCCATTACCGCGGCTCTAGGGTGGGCGAGGGGTGAGGGGGCCGGGTTTCCGAGAAGGGGGAGGGGGAAGGTGAAGGCCGCCTAGGACAGTCACGTGTCTGCTGTTTCCGCCGACGCTCGCCAACACCTCGCGAGAATTCAGTTTCCCCTCCCTTTCTCCCTCGCGGGCTGTCGGGAAGAAGGTCTGAGCTTTCGAGTGCCACCAGGAGGTCAGCCGGTGGGCCGCGCGCATGCGTCCCACACCTGCTTTCAAAGTCGGGCTAGGAGGGGCCCAAAGCTATTTTCAGAATCCTGTCGGTGGGTAGCTACGACCCGTGAAGTTACCTAGTGACGTTTTTGTCACTTTGAAGAGCTCTTCTTTATCTAGGCATCCTAGGAAAAAATATTCACATAGTCATTGCTTGTTAGGCTCGCTCAAAGCGCTTTATTGAGTATGAAACCGCAAGTAACGCGGGGCCCCTAGGCTCGTAACGGCCATCACCTTGTCCTGTTAGGACTGTGAGCCCGGCAGCCCCACTTCCAGTCTCCACACACACGGCCACCTGCACCGACCATTGCTCACGGTTACGGATTTCTGCAGAGTAGGGCTGCCCCGACTGCTTTTCGCTTCTTTATTTCCATCTTTTCATTATTATTGAGTGATCTAACCCCAGACTAAACACATCAACTTCTTGGTAAGCCTTTTGTAAAGTCATTCTAAGAAAGCTGTTTGACTCCGTTGCTTAGGTAATAGGCACGCCTGGGCGATCCTTGCCCCCTGCTGGCTGCGCATCCCACTCGCCTGGCGCCTAAAGCAAACCAAGTACAGTGGTAGGAAGGGTTGAGGTTCAAGTGTGGGAACTCATCTAGAGAGATCGAGGGAGTAGGCCTGGCGAGTCATAACTATGACTTCCACCCTGGCTTTTCTAGACATGCATATGTATTGGGCATGTGTGCATACATACGAAAATATTTTAAATGCTGAGTAATCACTTTGCTAATCACTTCCATTTTTCTTTTCCTGTCCTTTTCTTTCTAGGGTTTAGCTATGTACCCCAGGCTGACCTTGAACTTGTGATCTACCTGCCTCAGCTTCAGTTGGCACAGAAATTGTACATACTTGTGGCCTACTATGTGACACCAGTACATGTATAATGATCAGCTCAGACTATTTGGCGTATCTGTCAGTTCAAGCAACTTTTTTACCTTGAGAACATTCAGAACTGTCTTAACTAGCTATTTGGAAATATTGAAATAGTTGGTGTGAACCCCAGTTACCTCGTTGTGCTATACAACATTATAAGTTATTCTTCCTAGCCAGTTGTACCCCCATACCGGTTAACCATCCTCTCTCCATCCCCTCCACGCCCACGCCCTTCCCAGGCTCTGGAAACCTCTAGTCTCTTCTCCGTTGAGATCAACATTTTTTGCTCCTATAAAGAAGTGAGATTGGGACACCATGGCTTCAGATGCCACACACACACACACCTCCAGTCTCCACTCTCCTGCTGTACACTTTTCTATCTCAGTAAACACTCTCACTGCCAAAAAGAAAGAAAAATACCATGTGATATTTGTCTTCCTGTGTCTGACTTGTTTCACTTAACATAATGTCATTCAGTTCCATCCATGTTGCTGCAAATGACAGAATTTTTTTTTTTTGTGGTACTGGGGTTTGAACTCAGGATCTACCCCTTGAGTCACTCCACCAGCCCTTTTTTATGATTGGGTCTCACAAACCATTTGTCCAGGCTAGCTTCAAACCTCAATCCTCCTAATCTCTGCCTCTTGAGTAGCTAGGATTACAGGCATGAGCCACCTGAGCCTGGCTTTTATTTTTTTGAGACAGGGTCTCACTATGTAGTCTAGGCTAGTCTGGAACTTTCCATCTTCCTTCCTGCCTCAACCTTCTCTCAAGTGCTGGGATTACAGGTGTGCACAACTCACACATAAAATTACCTGAATAGGAATGCTATTCCTGTGTGTGTGTGTACCATATTTTTTATTTATTTATTTATTTATTTTTGGCAATATTGGTATTTGAACTCAGGGCCTCATGCATGCTAGGCAGGTGCTTTACTGCTTGAGCCACTCCATCATCCCTTTTTTGTGTTGGGGATTTTCAACAGAGGGTCTCACTTTTGGCCTAATCTGGCCTCCCTTAAACCACAATCCTCCTGATCTCTACCTCCTGAGTAGCTAGGATTCTGGGTGAGCCATTGGTGCCCACATGTACCATATTTTCTTTAACCATTTATCCACCAAGGCCTTGGTTGATGTGTGTCTGGGCCCTAGTGAGTAGTGCTGCAGTAAACCTGGCAGTGCAGATACCTCTTCAACATGTTAATTTCAGGTCCTTTGCATATAACCCCATTAGTGGAACTGCTGGATCATATGGTACTTCTGTTTCTGGTTTTTCTGAGGGACCACCATACTTTTTTTTTGGGGGGGAGGGTTTTTTCTAGATAGGGTCTTGTGAACTATTTTCCTGGGCTGGCTTTGAACTAAGATCCTCCTGATCTCTGCCTCCTGAGTAGAGGAGATTATAGGCATGAGCTTCTGGCACTTGGACCATCATATTGTTTTTCCATAATGGCTCTACTAATTTACATTCCCACTAACAGTGTATGAGAGCGCCTCTTTCTCCACATCCCAATCAACATTTGTTATTTTTTGTATTTTTTATGATCACCATTCTAACTGGAGTGAGGTGACAATTCATGGTAGTTTCATTTTGCATTTTGCTTTAGTTTGGTTTGATTTAGTTGTTGGGGTTTGAACTCAGGGCCTCATATTTGCTAGGCAGGTGTTCTACTACTTGAGCTTCTCTGGAAGGCCTCATTGTAGCTTTGATTTTCACTTCCCTCATGGTGACCATATACTTGGCCATCCGTACATTCTTTTTTGATTTTTTTGAGGGGGGCGGTTCATGGGACTAGGGTTTTAACGTAGGGCTTTGTGTTTGCCACACCTCTAGTCCATTTTGCTCTGGTGATTTTGGAGATGGGATCTTGATAACTATTTGCCCAGGCTAGCCTCAAATCTCAATTCTCCTGATTTCAGCCTCCCAAGTAGCTAAGATTACAGGCATGCCACCAGTGTCCAGCTTGTATATTCTCTTTTGAGAAATGTCTGTTCAGGTTATTTGCCCATTTTAAATATTGGATTTGGGCTGGCAGAGTGGCTCAAATGGTAGAGCACCAGCCTAGCCAGCATGAAGCCCTGAGTTCAAACCCCAATCCAGGACTGGTAGAATGGCTCAAGTGGTACTGTGTTTGCCTAGCAAGCATGAGGCCTTGAGTTCAAATCCCAGGACCACCAAGAAATAAAAAAAACCCAACCCAGCCAAAAAAAAAAAAAAAAAAAATTGAATAGGGTTGGTGAGGTGGCTCAAATGGTAGAACACCTGCCTAGCAAGTATGAACCCTGAGTTCAAGCCCCAGTACTGCCAAAAAACATGGATTATATTTTATTTGTTGAGTTTTTTGTTTTGTTTTGCAGTACTGGGGCTGGAATTCAGGGCCTTCACCTGCAGGCACTCCACCAACCCTTTTTTGTGATGGGTTTTTTCAAGTTGGGTCTCTCAAACTATTTGCGTAGGCTGGATTCAAACCTCGATCCTCCTGATCTCTGCCTCCTTTGTAACTAGGATTACAGGCGTGAGCCACCAGCACCCGGATTGTTCTTGAGTTGTTTGAGCTTTTTACATATTCCGGATATTAATCCCCCATTGGATGAATAGTTTACACGTTTTCTTCCATTGTGTAGGTTGTTTCTTCACTCTGTTGATTGTTTCTTTTGCTGTGCAGAAGTTTATAAAGACAAAAACATTAAAGGTATTTCCATACAACAAGGGCCTCATCTCTCTTATTCACTGCTGTTCAGTAGACTAGCTTATGATTCAGTGTAGAAGACAGCAAAGGAGCACTCACAAATCTGCCATGTCCTGAAAGGACAAGGAAAGATGGGAGGAAGAGGGGGTGTAAAGCATTCCAGGTGAGACAGCAGAGTCTTCACTGCTTGGCTGGCACAATCCAGCTGCCAAGTGGCCCCAGCTCAATGCACACTAGGATGACATGAGTTCTAGTTTCTGAGAGTGAGACCCAACCCACAGGGTCCCACTCCTGGAGGTACTTTCTGCGCATCCAAGCCAGGTCCTTGCTGTTATCTCTGCAGAATCTCTTTACTTTGAACCTAACTGAAAGATGGTGCTTCTGGGGCTTTTTATAACTGCACTCAAGTGTTATACACAAGGTTGTTCATTCAGTGTTCCTTATAGAAGGAAAGACTTGAAGTAACCAAAATGTCTTTGAGAAGAACTAGTTAATTCAACTATAGCCCCTCCCTACAGTTGTTCAAAGGATGAGACACTTCTATGAGTATGCATACATGTATGTGTGAATCTGTATGAATCACATGTATGATTCATTTGTGTATACATTGTTTGAAAGACAACACAATTCCCAATTGCATCAGGTATAAAAACTGAAATAACTGGCTGGGCACTGGTGGCTCATGCCTGTAATCATAACTACTCAGGAGGCAGAGATCAGGAGGATCAAGGTTCAAAGCCAGCCTGAGCAAATAATTCTGCAAGACTCTATCTCAAAAATACCCAACACATTTTGCCAACACAAAAATGGGCTGGCAGAGTGGCTCAGTGAGCCACTTGCTCACTTGCTACCTAGCAAGCGTGAGGCCCTGAGTTTCAGACCCCAAACCCCAGTACCATGAAAGGAAGGAAGGAAAGAACTGAGATAATGGTGGGGCAAATAGTTTGTGAGGCCTTTCCAAAATAATCACAGCAAAATGAACTAGAAGTGTTGCTTCGATCTGCTTTGCAAGATCGAAATCTTGAGTTCAAACCCCAGTCCCACTGAGAAAAAAGAACAGAGATGGACAGAAGACTTACTGGCTGCACCCAGATGGAGATACTACAGAATGCTAATGATCTAGAAAATCCTACCCTAGCCAGACATGGTGATACACACCTATAATACCAGATACTCAGGAGACAGAGGCAGGAGAATGGGGAATTCAAGGCCACCCCAGGCAAAGGTAGCAGCAAGACCCTGTCTCAAAACAAAAATTAAAGGACTGGGGGCTTAGCTCAAATGGTATCCCCAGCACTGCAAGGAAGGAAGGGAGGGAGGGAGGGAGGGAGGGAAAAGAAAAAAGGAAAGCCCTACTCAGGCATGATATTGACTATTTACACAGCACTCCTTGCTTCATTCAACAAATACCAGCACCTTCCTATGCACCATACACTATGTTAGGGGTTAGGGGTACAAGTGTGAGGAAAGCAAGGGTTGATGGTCTCTGCCCTTGAGATTAGAATCCATATGTTATAGTGAATCCAAAAGTCACACAAAACTTAAATTTGTAACTGACACTGCTACAAATTAGCTAATAGAGGCTTTGATGCAGGGTCTCATTACATAACCCCAGGCTGGCCTGGAACTCAACAATCCTCCTGCCTCAACCTCCAGCATGATAGGGCTACCGTGTGTGCCACCACGTCTGTCAACATAGCCTATTACAGAGGAATTCGTCCTTATCAAGAAGGCTTCCTTGAGTCATCACCAACTGAGCCGAGATTTGAAAAGTCAATGCTAACCAGGTAAAGAAGGAAATGCAATTCAGGAAGTGGACACAACACATGCAAATGTCCTGAGACAGGTGGGAGCCAACAAGCATATAGAAGGGACAGTAAGCCAGGCACCAGTGGCCCCCACCTGTAATCCTAGCTACTCAGGAGGCAGAGATCAGGAGGATCGTGGTTCGAAGCCAGCCTCAGGCAAATAGTTTGAGATACTCTGTCTGGAAAAACCCCTCACAAAAATAGGGCTGGTGGAGTGGCTCAATGTGAAGGCCCTGAGTTCAAGCCCCAATACTGCAAAAAAAATAAAGAAGGGACAGTGAGAAGATACGTGCATCAGGTGCATCACATACATTATCCCTCAACCCACACTTCTATATTCTACTTTGTGATACATTCACACTACATTTCTAAGCCAGGCATAGTGGTTCACACCTGTAATCCCAGCTCTTAAGACACAGGAGGAAGAGGAGGATCACAAGTTCTAGAAAACAACATGGACTATATAGCTAGACCTTGTCTCAAAAAAATAAAACAACAAAAGCACCCTCCATCTGTGCTTTGCTAGCTGTTTCTGAATTAGAGTCTGCAACAGAGAGTGTAGAGGGAGAAAGCAGGATGGGAGGAGACCAAAAGTTCCTGTGTGTGTCACCCCAGCAGCACCTCCTCACCCTGGCTAGGTACTTTCACAGCTGCAGCGCTCAGTTTGCAGGTTTTCCCACAATGGCAAAACCAGCCTAATCACACCAACCCCTCCCCCATGACACCAGAATCAATCAGAGCCCACAGGGTGGTCCTCTAAACTCAGGGACACTGAAACCAGCTGAGTACAGCCTCCTTAGTGCCTGGGATTCAGCAACTGAGTCCTGTACTGTTGCTATGTTTAATTCCATCAGCTCTTTCTCTCTTGCCCTCAGCCTTAGCAGTGAGAGCCACCTGTTGAACTTGCACCCTCTACAGTGCCTTAAAGTTCTCTCTGCACCCTTCCCTTACCCTTACCGGGGAGCCAGGTTATGCCTAGTTAGCAATGCTAACTAATTACCTAATTATCTCCATTAAGTAACTCTTCCCAGATCTTCAACTGATAGAACAAGTGAAAAGGAGTTAACGAGGCCAGCTGTGGTGGCTCACACCTGTAGTCCCAGCACTGGGCAGGCTGAAGCAAGAGGTTCTTGAGTTTCAGAGCAGCCAGGGCTACATAGTGGGACTCTGTCTCAAAAACCACCTAAGAACAGATGGACAGATAAAGAAAAAGTATATATATATGCATATATGTATATACCATAGAATGTTACTCAGTTATAAAGAAAAATTAAGTGATGTCATTTGCAGGAAAATGGATAGAACTGCAGATCATCATGTCAAATGAGACAAGCCAAACACAAAAGGTCAAATGTCGCACGTTCTTGCTCATTTGTGAAACTTGGACTAACTTGTATTGCTAATAACAATGATATATATAATAGGACAGGTGCCAGTGGCCCACGCCTGTAATCCTAGCTACTTGGAAGGAAGAGATCAGGAGGATCACAGTTAATGGCCCCAAGTTTAAAACCCCAGGACTATCTATCTATCTACCAATAATAAAAATACCCAACACAAAAAAGACTGGCAGAGGGCAGAGCGACTCAAGTGGAAGAGCACCTGTATAGCAAGCATGAGGCCCTGAGTTAAAACTTCAGTACTGCCAAAAACACAGTAATAATAATAATGGGACATGAATGTACACGGGGGACTGTCTGGGGGGTAACAGGAGGGGGCGGGGGAAAGAAAGGATGCTGGGGTAAGGAGGATGAAAGCACACTGCATATATACATATAACTACCACACAATAAAACCCACCAAACACTGGGGAAGAGGGAGGGGGATGGGACTATAATGAACTTGTTCAAGACATACCATATGCATGTGTGGAGCTATCACAATGAAATCACCTCATGTTATTAATGTATGAAATATCAAAAAGATTTAGAAAGGAGATCCTGGTAGGAAATAGGTTGTGAGTGTAGATGAAGACCATTCTCAGCCTTTTATTCTCAAGGAGACATTATTCTGTAGAAACATCTATTACTTTTTTTTTCTACATATTGGGGTTTGAACTCAGAGTCTATACCCTGAGCCACTCCACCAGCCCTTTTTTGTGATAAATTTGTTCAAGACAGAATCTCACAAACTATTTGCCGGGGCTGGCTTTGAGCCTCAGTCCTCTCTGCCTCCTGAGTAGCTAGGATTACAGGGGTGAACCACTGGTGCCTGGTTTCTTATGCAGAGAGGTTGAACCATGGTTGAACACACATTCTAGAAGGATTACTCTGGAAGCTGTGAAGCAGGTGTCTCTAGAAGGGACTGCAAGGGCTCAGAGGTAGTTCAATGGTAAAGCACTTGCCTAGCTGGCATGCTCAAGGCCTTGGTTCCATCCCCAGCACCAAATTAAAAAAAAAAAAAAAGGGAAAGGAACTGGAATAGAATTGTTGAGCCAAGTTCAAGGTATGTTTTGGAGGTAATGCCAGCAAGACATGGTAGCTCCTTGGATAGCAGTGGTGGGGAAGGAAGAATCACAGGACATTTGGTGTCTGGCTTGGGTACATAATGATGCCATTAACCAAACCAGGTCCCCAAGAGGACAAGCAGGGCTAAAGAGGACGATAATGACTTTGGCTCTAGGCACAGGAGATGTTTGGCTTATCTATTGCCATGTGACAAACTGCCCCAAAATGCAGTGGGTTAACATCACAGCCACTTTGTTCTTTGCTTTGATGTTGCAGCCTAGGCTAGGCTCAGCCGGGCCCCTGTGCTGCTGGTCTGCTAAAGTCACTTTAGTAACTGTAAACCGGTCTGGGGTGGGCTGGGCTCAGCCTGGATGCTGGGTGGACAGCTGGTTGTCTCTCCACGTGGTTTCTTCAGCAGCCCTGTCCATGGTTCTTATATGACAGCTCACAAATCCCAAGGCCAGAAGATGCCAGGCTTTCTTAAATTCTTGGCTTACAACTACATGCTGTTGGTTCACAAAGCAAAATCAGACTCAAGAAAAGGTTAACACAGGGTATGAAGACAGAGAGGCATTATTAACTGCAAGAGAACAAAGCAGCAATTTCTGCAGGTGCTGGTGGCTCAAGCCTGTAATCCTAGCTACTGAGGAGGCAGAGATCAGGAGGATCATGGTTCAAAGCCAACCCAGGCAAAACAGTTTTCAAGACCCTATCTCAAAAACACCCATCACAAAAAATGGCTCAAGGTGTGGGTCCTGAATTCAAGCCCCAGTACCACACACACACACACACACACAGACATTCTTCAAATGTGTTATTTCAAGATTCCAAGGTTCGAAATAGAATCTTGAATTATAGATTCTATAATTTAGGTCACTTCACAATGAGTTACTGTTCACATTTACCAATCTATCTATCCTTTGCTTAAAACCATTTAACAACTTCCAGCTGGGCTTTGAATAAAACTCTGGGTCCTTATTATGGCCTTTGAGATAGGGTCTAGTTGGGAAATACAGAGAATTTAAAACAGGAAGTTGGTTTAACAGGTGGTAGGGACTAAAACAGTCAACAGGGAGCATGTATCATAAATACCCAATGCTGGAAGCTGCTTCCTCCTGGATGGCTGAAGAACAAAGAGAACAAATTGGAATGAGAAGAGCAGCCTGAGTCACTGCTTCCTACACCTTTAACGAAGGTGTGACACCAGGCTGTGGCTTGCCCTTCCAGAGTCCTAAAAGCTAGGACCCAGAAATCTGATGGGGAGCTGCTAGTGGTAAAACCAGAGGCTGCTTCTGGGAGTTACAGAACCTGGAGAGTTATCCAAATGCCACTTCAAGTAGGCTGTCACTTCTGGAGGTGGCCAGGCTAGGAAAAGAACACAGGCATGAACAAGTCCCTTCTCCTCTTCCTCTTAGCCTCCCTGTATCTCCTGCTCATGACAGAACACAACACTATTTGGCAAAGAATTATGATTTGTGTTGAAGAGCACAAAACTGGATTGTGAGCTGAGAACCTAGCACAGTTCTTCAAGGAGCTAGATGACTAGCCCCTGCCTACCTGTCCTGCGATCCATCCCCTCTATCATACACTCAATTCCAATCACTCTGAGTTCCTTTTTATTTCCCAACTACTTCTTAGCATATGTACTTGCTCTTTCCGCTACCTAGACATAAATTTCCCCTTGAATCTTCTTTATTTAGGATATAATCTAAAGCCACCAATTCAAAGAGGATTTCTCTGATTTCACCAGTGTGAAGAAGTAGCCCACTCCCTACTCACACTCTGTAACATTCCACATTTGCATTTTCCTTATAGCATGTATTACTATTTTAAAATTACATTTTGCAGGGCAGCAGTGGTTCACACCTGTAATCCTAGATACTTGGGAGGCTGAGATCTGGAGGATCACAATTCGAGGTCAGTTTGGGGAAATAGTTTGTAAGGCTTCCCATCTCCAGAATAACCAGAGCAAAATGGGCTGGAGATGTGGCTCAAGCAGTAAGCATCTGCTTTGCAAGTACAAAGCCCTGAGTTCAAACCCCAGTTCTACCAAAAAAATAAAAATAAAATAAAATATAATAAAATTATGTTTTTGCTGAGTGTAGTAGTGCTTACCTGTAGTATCAGTACTTGGGAGGTTTGAATCAGGAAGATTGTGAATTAAGGACCAGCCTGGGCAACATAGTGGGCAACATTGTGTCAAAATAAAAAAGAGCTGGCGCCAAGTGCTGTGCCTCAAGCCTGTAATCCTAGCTTCTGGGGAGGTGGAGATTGGGAGGATCACTGTTACAGCCCAGGGAAAAAGTTTGAGGGACCCTATCTCAACCAGTGGCTGAATGTGGCAGCCATCTTCCCATGCTCAGGAAATCACAAATAGGAGAATCAAGGTGCAGGTTGCCCAAGTGTGAAGCAAGACCCTGTCTCAAAACGGACACAAAAAGGGTTGGCAGAAGAACCCAAGTAATAGCATAGCTACCTAACAGGTCTGAGGCTCTGAGTTCAAATCCCAGTGTGGCAAAAAAAAAAATTTTAAAGGGCTGGAGATGTAACTCAGCAGTAGGGTGCTTGTCTAGCATGGGGTAGGCAGTCAATGCAATCCCCACCACTGCCAAACAAACGAAAAAAGGTTTCGACCCAGGACCTGCAGTTAAACTGCAGGATCACATAGGGTAGCAAGTAAGTTTCTTGTCTCCTTTATTGTCTCATCTGTAAAAATGGGTGGGTGTTAAGCTAGCATGTTTGAGGTTCTGCGAAGTTTATCCAATTACCTAGTTAACTGTTAGGAGTTAAGCCGGCAGGGTTTGAACACCGAAGAGTGGGACTCCTTCAATAAGCCTTTCAAACCTAGTAATGAATGAACCAAACTGCTGGAGGGGGTCACGGTATCGGACATGACAAACTTCTGGGCAAGCTATGCTTCCCAGGTTATAGGAAGAGGTCGAAGGTCAAAGGTCGGGTTCCGGTCAAGCTGCGAAAAACCGGAAATCCCAGATCAGGTACAAGCTGAGCTGGGGTATTCAGCCTCAGCGTGACTGAAAACCGGAGGTAGAGCTTCAGCGCAGGAGGGAGGGAGCTTGCATCTCCCAATCGCAGCTCTTGTGTCTTTCCACCTTAGCCAATCAACGCCGAGAGCCGATCAAATTTAAACCCCCCTCCCACCTCCTCCAGCGGGACCTGTCCGGAAAGCGTTTGTAGAAAGTATAGCCGGTGGCCCCGCCCCTGCCAGGGAGGCGGGGAGAAGGGCGGGCTCTCCTTGAGGATCCGCCTATCACGGCAGGCAGCCTACGGAGAAGCGGGCTGCCGCACCAATCAGAGCGAGCAGCTGTAGCCCCGCGGAGCAGTTGGCTACAGTTGTTGCAACTTTTTTCGAAAGCTGGTTTCCCGGGAGATCCCAGGCGGTGACAGTGCCGGGCCATGGCTAAAGGTATTTGTCCAGATGGCCGGAGCAGGGGCCGGCCAGGTGGGGAGTCTCGGTGGGGAGAGCCGGGGTGGCGGGAGCAGCGGCGGGGAATAGCCGTACTGCGGTGGAGCGCGGGCACGGGTGGGGGTGGGGGTGGGGTGGGGGCGGCTCCTGCTGAACCTTCCCCTTCCGCCTCCCCCCGCCCGCTCGCAGAGCTCCCAAGAGCTCCTCCCACTGCCGTGCCTCAGTTTTCCCTCTCTGAAGTGTGGGCGCCCGCTGACCTGCCTTTCTATAGGTGGCGGATCCATATGTCAAAGTTCGTTGGAAACTAAGGCTCAGGGACCCTCCAGGGAATGGTGGTTGATGTGGGGAGGGACACGTGAGGCTTCACCCACTTTGGGGCTCTCTGTCGCCTCGCACAGCAAGAGCGCACATCTGTAACCTACATCTTGCGGAGCGCATCCGCGGGATCGCCGCCGCAGGCACCTTCATTCCTCACGCCCTGAGTCAGCGCTGTGCGGCGGGGCGAGGCCCGGCACCACTGGCCCACTTTGTGGTGAAACGGACCCCCCGTCGCCGCCGAGGGCAGCCCTTTATCCCGAAGCTAGTCAGGACTCAGGTCCTTGGGATGGCATGGGTGGGCTGACGATGTCCCTGCTGGAAGTCCATGTTTGCATGCTTAGTTTGCTGTCAGGACAGCGAAGCTCACATTATGCGGCAAACAGATATCCAACTGCCTGGCATTTCCAGCCACCATGTCTCCTTCACGCTGAGGGGCCAAAAACTTAAGCGTAACAGTTGAATAGACTCTCTAACTTTATTTGTTCGGAGGCAGGATCTCACTGTGTATGTGTAGCCCAGACTGGCCTCCAACTTGTGATTCTCCTGCCTATGTTTCTCCCAGGTGCTGGGATCTCAGAAGGACGCCACTGTACTCAGCTTTAGAATCTCTCTCTCTCTCTCTCTCTCTCTCTCTCTCTCTCTCTCTCTCTCTCTCTCTCTATATATATATATATATATATAAAGTTGAAGTATTACATTTTTCTCAAAATTTCAAGGCATCTAGTTTTAGTAGAAATTTGCCTTGATGCAGTATGCTCCCTGCAGCAATCATAATGAATAAAAACCTGATTCATTCATCAAACATTTTGGGGGACCCCTTTGTTTTCAGGCCTGTACCCAATGGAATAATTAATTCTCTCAACAGTCCTATATGGTCTTTTGGGACAAGACTTCACCAGATTCTCATGAAGAAACGAGGCACATTACATTTCAGGTTAAAGAGTTTTGTAACCCAATTCACAGAAAAAGTGCAAGCTAATATTTTTCGTTAGAAGAATGTGGGTGTGGTGGCTCACACCGGTAATCAGGAGGTGGAGATCAGGAGGGTGATAGTTCAAGGCCAGCCCAAGCAAAAAGTTAACAAAATCCCCATCTCAACTAATGAAAGCTTCGTGCTGTGACTTGCCCCTGTCATCCCAACCACACAGAAGTGTAAATAGGAAGATAAATAGGTAGTTCAGGCCCAACTAGACCCTATCCCCAAATTAAAAGGGCTGGCAGAGTGGCTCAAGTGGTAGAGCAGCTGCCTAGCAAGTGTGAGGTCCTGAGTTCAAACCCCAGTATCACAAAAAAAAAAAAAAGGTGTGAAGCATCTAAAATCACATTTAATTTATTTGACAAGCCTTAATAAAATTATTCCCTGGTTCATTGTTTCCATTACCACAAAGCCATTTAACTACCTGTTTCAAAAGTAGTACACTAAAAAAATAAAACTGGCTTTAGTTAATGTGTAGGAAGGAAGAAATCAGATCATTTGCCATTAAAATACTTTAAGCATGGGATAATTCTAATTGCCATTAAAAGGCCAGGCAGTTTATTATCGAAGTTAATCTTTACAGAGTTGGTTTTTTTCTCATTTTTCAGAAGTGAAGCTGAAGTACAAAGTTACTGTCCGGACTCTGGCCTGCTGCCTCTTTGCTTGCTCTGCCCTCCCTTCCTTTTTGTAGCCAAAGTGAAGGGGAATGTTCTCCACTTTCTACCATGGCAGGCTTACAAAGTATCTTTATAATTATTGGTTAGGAATTCTCACTGTTGTACTTGACCACCAACTGCCATAGTTACCTGTTTTTTAGGCCTCCTTACTCTTGCAAACTATTCTATTGGATACTTACAGTAGATCAAACAAGGAAGATTCAGGCTTCTTCTTCTAGAAAATGAGTCTTTGTTCCAGAGTTGCAGTTCACTGAGAGTCCCTTGGGTCATCCAAACAAACTGCAGATACCAAACAATTTCTCTCTGGTTTTGAAATTTTATAGTCATGTAAATAGTTAAAATCTCAGGTTTATTGTTATTTCATTATTAATTGTTTTGTTTTATTTTGTTGAGACAGGATCTGGCTATGTATTCCAGGCTGGCCTCAGACTTGCTATGCAACACAGGTTGGTCTGGGTTGAACTCGAATTCCCGAAGTGAACTGCAAGGGTGGAACAAATCAAGAGAAAGGCACCATGACATATGCCTGTAATCCCAGCTACTCAGGAGGTAGAGATGGGGAAGATCAGGGGCTAGCCCAGGCAAAAAGTTAGTGAGATCCTCATCTCAACAAGTAAGTTGAGTGTGGTAGTACACGCCTGTCATCTCAGTTATGTAGGAGGCATAAATAGAAGATCTCAGTCTAAGCTAGTCCAGGTAATGACTCAAGACCCTGTTCAAAAAATAAAACAGCAAGGACTTGGGGGGGGTCACTTAAGTGATAGATCCCCTGCTTAGCAAGCACAAAGCACTAAGTTCAAACCCCAGCATTGCTAAAAAGAAAAAAAAAGAAGAAGCAGTAGTATGCATTCTTTATGTGAAGTGCACTCAAGTAGCAGAACTTGGTTCCATTCTACCACTTCCTTGTCATAGGTCTCTTAGACACCTGATTCTTCTGCCCTGAGGCTCAATTTTCACATCTGTGAAATAGGAATAATAGTTCCTTTTAAGCAGTTAGAAGTTTAAATTAAATACTTTAGTATTGCAGGGGCTAATACATTGTAAACATGCAACAATGTTAATTATTATTGATATTGTTGAATCCTATTTCTGTGGACTCTAGGGCAATATCAAGCATTTGTATTTCTGAGTTTTTATTTGTTTGTTTGAAATAGGGTCTCATGTAGCCCAGGCTGGCCTCAAACTCAATCCTCCTGTCTCAGTCTCTCCAGTGTGGGATTATAGGTGTGAGCCACCAGGCCCAGCTTAAATGGGAGGTTTTTGTTTGATTCTTTTCTTTGTTTTTGTTTTGTTTTTTGACTTTTCTGTTTGTCTCTTTGTTCCTAGCTGTGTTGGGGATCCAGCTAGGCAGGTAATTTACCAGGAGCCCTGTATTTTCTGTTGATACATATATTTGTTATATACATGTAAACCTGTGCTGAGAAAGGGAGAACTGTTTTTGAAATTTACACTGAATGATTTGCTTTTACATCTAGCTACAGTGTATCCTCTACATTTTAGGGCTAACATGCAGCAAAAACTATGGCCAGTGAGCTTGTGGAGCTGGGAGGTAGTTGATTAAAATAGTATGTGAACTGGACAGCATGATCTCCAAAACTGTGATCCTATGGTAATTTGGCAACAGACTGCAAAACTTGTCTGCTTGCAGATGTGCTTCCAAGTGGTTTGACCTGGGTGTCAGAGTGTCACTTGGAACCCTTTTCCTCCCTCTCCATAGTCTCTTGACAGGCTCTGCAGAGCTCATGGGCAGAGACCCTTACTTCCCTGGAGCTTGTGGCTAGGGTGGAGTCTGCCTGGAAGGATGCTAAAGCATGAGCTGATTTGTGAGACATTGTCTCCTCCAGTGGTGTTCTGCCTCTTAATCCTACTCAGTCCTATCCCTTCTAATAGAAGCAAGGTGGGGAGGGGCCTACAGATATCTGTAGATGTTGGCAGGTGCCCTAGGTAGACTATGGACTGCAAGGGTCCTGGTTTTTAACCCCATGAGAAAGCAGAATGCCAGACTTGGGAAGTGACTTGGCCACAGGCACAAAGCACCTTTGAGCAGAGACAGGGAGAGAAACCCAGGAAGCAGGAGTTGGGCGCCTTGAAGTGTCTTATTTGCATCTATGACTTTGCACAAATACAGTGAATCTTTGGCTGAGGGCCCGGAAGTCCTAACAGCAACAGCAGAATGCAGTGAGCCATGCCAGCGGCCGCCAGAATGACTGGAACCTTGTCTACCTAGGGTGTTTTCTCATTGGTGGAGAAGGTGGGAGCACAAGGTGACTTGCTAAACCCTTCTGCAACACCATTTGCTCCTCCCAACCTCAGTTTCCTCATCTGCAACTGACAAGGGTAGTGGCTAGAAGTGTAGTCGTGGTCAGCCTGGGCTGGAAATGCATTTATAAATTGTGGGAATTTGGCCAAGCTCCTCACTTCTCTGAGCCTCAGTTTCCCCATCTGTAGCAAAGAGATAATGCTGTCTGGGGCTGTTGTAGGGTTTGAATGAGACAGCACAGGCAAGAGTGGCACCCAGCAAACTTCGTTACAGTCCCGCGCTGGGTCTTCTCGGAGCCTCCTACCCGCCAAGTTCAGACCCCCTAGGTTTGACACCTGGTCCCATCACTTCCTGACTCTGTGACCCTTGGGAGAATTGGTGTACGTCCCTTGAACCTCAGCGTCCGCATCTAAAACCGAGATGCGGGCAGAGCCTGACCCACGGGCTTGCGGGGAAGGGTGCAGCCGGGGGTCCTCGCGCGGCCGGGCCGGGCGCCTGGCTGGCATCATCCGGTCTCCCAGCCGGTGCTCGCCGACTGGCTGCGGCCTCGCGCGAGGGGGCGCGCCCGAGCCGGGATTCGCGGAGACCCGCCCTGCCTCCCTCCCTCCGTGGGCGGAGCCTCGCAGCGCTGCCCCCTCCCAGCCCCCTCCCCGGGCCGGGAGCCGGACGGTGGGCTCGGCGGCGAGCGAGCGGGCGGGCGGGCCGCGGAGGACGCGCCGCCTGCGCCTCCCTCCCTGCGTCCCTCGCTCGGGGCGGCGCGGGGCTGCCGCGGCCCTGCTCGCAGGCCATGGGGGAAGGGGGCGCCGTGGGGCGCCGCCGGCCCTTCCCCGGGGCGCCGCGGCGGCGCTGGTGGCGGCGGCAACAGCAGCAGCAGCGGCAGCGGCAACGCTGGTGGCCGGGCCGCGGCGAGGGCGAGGGCGCGGGGCGCGCCGCCATGGGCCTGGCCGGGCTGCAGGTGGGTGTGTCGGGCCCGGTCGCGCGGGGGGCGGGCGGCACGCGGGGCCCGGCCGGGCCGGGCGGCGGGAGGGCGACACGGGACCCGGCCCGGTCCGACCGGCCGGCCCCTGCCTCCCGGCGGCGCGGGCGGCCCACCACCGCCGCCGGGCCCTCGAAACATGGCTGCGGCGGGAGGCGCCTTCGCGGCGCCCGGCCCGGGCGGCCCCGCTCCCCGCCCCGCCGCGCCCTGAGCGCCCCCTCCCCCGCTTCCCCCGGGTCCCCCTCTCCAGGCAGGAAGATGTCCAAGCCCCGCGCGGTGGAGGTGGCGGCGGCGGCGGCGGCGGTGGCAGCGACGGCCCCGGGCCCGGAGATGGTGGAGCGGAGGGGCCCGGGGAGGCCCCGCACCGACGGGGTAAGCAGGACCCCTCCCCGCACTCTGCAGCCCGCCCGCCGGGCCCGGGCCGCGAGCACGTGGGCGCCCCCCGGTCCCCCGCCCGCGCCGCCCTGGGGCACCGGCCGAGGGACAGCTTCCTTTGCTGCTCGCCTGGCTGGGAGTGACGGCCACATTCGGCTCCGCCATGGCCCTGGCAATGTTTGACCTCGGAAAAGTTTTGACTGTGGCGTTATGGTGTTTGCACTGCTCGAGTCACAGCGTCTCCAGAGGTGGCTGCCTGCCCAGGGTGTGTGCGGGGCCTGCCTGGGTCCCTCAGAGAGTCACCAACCGTTGGCCTCCCTGGTGTTTAATGGCTCACCAGGCAGCAAGGCGCTGCATTGTTTCTGGGAAGCCCTCCTCCCGTGTGCTCACACGCCCAGAGACACCAGCAGTGACCTGCACCGCCCACGGGTCTGCCCCGCTGTCACTAACTACCGCCAAGGTGCGGTCTGCAGTAGAGTGACCGCCCTAAATGCGCTGGCCCAGAGCCTCTGCTGCCTTCAGCTTCCCCCATCACCCGGAGGGAAGTCTTCCTCCAACCACAGCGCTGGGAGGCGCCGGGCTCCAGTGGTTTGAGAGGGGCCAGGCTTGGGCGCAGCAGAAGGCTCAGCCCTCCCAGCT
Organism: Castor canadensis; assembly: GCF_047511655.1. Classification (NCBI taxonomy): domain Eukaryota; kingdom Metazoa; phylum Chordata; class Mammalia; order Rodentia; family Castoridae; genus Castor; species Castor canadensis. The sequence goes on from NC_133403.1 coordinate 41,408,223, forward strand.
GGCCTTGCCACCAAGTGGTTAATTAGGTCCCCTGAGGCCTGGTTCTAGGCTGCTCCTGCCTGGGGAGTTTAACTCCTAACTTGGCTCTGCCCTTCAGATTACCGGTCAGTTTTCCCTGGTCATTCTGATCTTCCTGCTGCCAGTAGGTTAGATCCTTTCTATACAGCTTGTTTTGCTACTGGCCAGATTAAAAGACCACCTTTGACTTGGATCTGGGTGATTCAAAACCTGCCATTGTTTGCCTGCCCCACCCCCCCCCAAGAGCTGGGGCTGGCATCCCCTGCTAGCCCAGTGGTGGATTTGAGAAATGTCCTTTGGCTTTTGATTTTTGTTTTATTTCCCCTTGTCCCCTTAAATGCTATGGGATCTTGTCTTTCAAGCCTCTTTCAGAATACGCTTTTGTCTTTCTTTCTAGGAGAACGTGTTTGCCGGGCAGTCAAAGATCTATTCCTTCATGAGCCCGAACAAATGCTCTGGAATGCGTTCCCCCCTTCAGGAAGAGAATTCAGTTGCACACCACGAAGTCAAATGCCAGGGGAAACCATTAGCTGGGATCTACAGGAAACGAGAAGGTGAGCCCCTTGTACCCCAGCTGATCAGGTTGCAGAAGCCCCTCTCCCCTGTAACAGTGCACATGTGTTAGATGTCTAACTAGCCTCTCTAGTCCCAAGTGTGACAGATTTCCAGTATCGGTCTTCCTGCCAAGAAAGAAACACAGGTGAGAAGAGGGTTTGTCCTAGGGCGTCAGCCCTGTTGGCCTGACACGTTCTTCCTGCTTTCACAAGAGCTACCATGTCCAGCAGGCTTGTAGGCGGGTCTTGCCACGTTGCAAAAATAACATCTGACCAGCAATGAGAGAGGCTCATAACTGCTCAAAATGCAGAACTAGCGAGTCCAGGTTGTAGACTCGGAAACTGCAGTGTTCAGTTAATGCAAGCGATTGACTTCCTTCTGTTTTATGGTGGGCCTTGACCCCATTTCTAAAGTTTCTTTCTATTGGGGCGTTCTTTGTGACTCTCTGAAGCAGCGTACACTGCAATGAGATTTGGAACTAAAATAACAAAGGCTGGAGCTATATAGCTCAGTCATGGAGCACTTGGCTAGCATGTGTGAGACTCTGGGTTAGATCTGCAGCATTGCAAAAAATAAAAAATAAAAAATAAAAATTTGAATTAGAAAATGTATAGTGGAAAATTCTGTCTGGCCCTCTAAGAATCTTGCTATCATCCACAGTCTCCATTTCACAGCTTCAGTTAGCCATGCGTCTTCTAATTAAAACTTTCCCTGCCTGAGAGCAGAGCTTCTGGCTCCTGTCAGCTCTGTAGGTGTTACGAACAGAAAGGATTAGAAGTGATGATGCAGCCTGACCTGGGGCCAGATCTGAGAACCAGGATAGGGAAGCTGGCTGCGGGGGTGGGGGTTCGGGGGTAGTAGTATTTCAGTTAGTCTCAGAATAACGTAAGTTCTGACCCTAACTCTGCCACTTGGAAGGGCAGGATCGGGCAGGTTGCTGCTCTTTTGTGAATCTCAGTTGTCTCATCTGAGTTGGGAGGAACAGGATCCTATCTCACCAATAGGGCCATTTGGAGGCTCTCTTATAGCACGGATGCAGAAAGGCTTCATGACAGCTCCATATGCCAGCTCTCTTCTACTGCCCGTGCCGCATGTTGTGCGTCCCTATACCTTCCACTTAGGTGTGGGGAGAGGTCTCTCTCCGCAGTGGTGGCTGGCCAGCCTCCTAACCATTTTTGGAATGAGGCAGAATATATATTGTCGCAAATGGTAATAGGGTCTACAAGCTAGCTTATTTGACTCATGGTGTTACCAAATGGCATCAAGTAGAATTTGGGGTCAGATGTCCTTTAGAGATCCTGAGAGCCAGTTTATTACCCCTAATTGTGCCGTGACACAAACTGACTGAACTTACAGATGGTGTTTACAGGGGACACACACCATAGGGTTACACTTGCCATCCTGGCCTGGGTTCCCTCTCATTCCACCCAAGAATGCATGTAAGGGAGTGAGAGCGACTGATGGCTTTGAAGTATTTATGTTTCTCTTTTGGTTAGTGAGCTGTAACTCACATCTCTTAATGCTCACTTACCTATTTGTGTGGTTCTGGGGCCTCACTTAGACCAGGCACGCACTCTACCACGAAGCTACAGCCCCAGCCTGCGTTTATCATTTTCACATGTATGGTTTGGTGATTCTTAATGGAGCCATCATCACTGTCTGATTCTAGAATGTTTTCATCACCCCAGAAAGAAACCTTGTGCCCCTTTAGGAGTTGCTTCTAGTCCTTGTCCCCCACAGCCCCAGGAAGCCGTCATTAAAGGACTTCCTGTCTCTGTGACTTTGCCAGTTGTGGACATTTCCTATAAATGGAATTACACAATATGTGGCCTTTGTGTGTGACTTCTTTCACTCAGCATGCCGTTTTCAGGGTTTGTCTGTGTTGTAGCACATGCCAGCGTTTTGCGGCGTTTTGTGGCTGAGTCATTCGGCTCTGTTCCACTGTGAATAGAGCACGTTTGTTTAGCTCTTAGCCCATGGCCATTCGGGTTGCTTGCCATTGTGGGCTATTATGAATAAGCTACGTTGACGCACAGATTTTTGTGTGCACATGTATTTTTAATTCTCTTAGAGAGTGGAATCACTGGGTCACATGGTAACTCTGTTTAACTTTTTGAGGACCTGCCAAACTGTTTTCCAAAGTGGCTGTACCATTTTATATTCCAACCAGTAGTGTATCATTTACTTATTTTAAAAAGCAAATCATTAAAAAAAAAAAAAAAAAAAAAAAGGCGACTAGCTTACCAGCACTGGTACACCACGCCGTTCTCAGTAACGCCATTTGCAGTGCCTCTCGAGAGCCGCTCTGCTCAGAGGCCATGCTGAAAGCCACCCTGAGCAGAAGTCTCCACCCCTGGTAGAAGAGGGACTTGTATTGCTAGGGGTCTGAAGTAAAGTATGCCAAGAGTTTCTGCTTTGTCCTCTCACTCCTGCCACCAGTGCTAGCCTACACTTCAGGAGTTGAACCTGTTTTCTTGGTACTGTGGCCCAGTTCCTAAAAGTGGCTGATCAAGCACTCATGCCAGCGCTGCTGTCTGCAGCACTGCTTTGCCCCCCAGGTTCTGTTCCATGTCCAGATGTGGAAGTCCAAGTCCTCCTCCCAGTGTCCTGGTGAAAGATACTTCCTTTTTTTTCTTTTTTCTGCTTGTGGTACTGGGGATTGAACTCAGGGCCTCACACTTGTTAGGCATGCGCTCTACCACTTGAGCCACTCCACCAACCCAACCTGGTGAAAGAGTAGAGCCAGACATTTGTTCTGTGATAGCACTAGTGGGCATCGGCTCACCGGTCCCACGGAACTAAAGCCCGATCCTCCCATGATCCTCTCTTCTTAGCTTGTTATAGGATACAAATGATATCTACAAGTTGAGGGGGAGGGTAGAGAATGAACCCCTGTCTTCTCACCCCCTGCTGCAGAGAAGAGGAATGCCGGGAATGCAATAAGAAGCACCCTGAAGTCCGAGGAACAGAAGGTCAAAGACGCCAGGAGAGGTCCCCTGGCACCTTTTCCAAACCAAAAATCTGAAGCAGCAGAACCTCCAAAATCTCCACCCTCATCATGTGATTCTACCAATACAGTGGGCGCCAAGCAAGCCCTGAAAAAACCCCTCAGGGGCAAACAGGCCCCTCGGAAAAAGTAAGTGCCCCAGAACGTTTCTCCTAATGTAGAGCCCTTTGGTTCCTGTGGCCCCCGAAGCCTGCTCAGGCACCCACGGGGTGCTACTCAGTCTCTCTGCTGACTAAGGCTCGTGTCCCCTGAGTCGTCACCCTGACGCCATGGTTGTCAGAGTCTTAGTATGGCAGAGTCCAGAGTTCAAGGCCTTCCCTCCCTGCCTCTCCCTGTCCTTGAAACAGCCCCCCCCTCCCCAGGCAGCTGAGCTGAGCTGCAGTTAGGTCCCAGTGGACAGAGGTGTCTAAGTGACATGTTTCCCAGGAGCAGCCTCACCCCTGGGAGTGAGCATGGCTTTGGTCCTGAGCGCTTTCTCCTTCTGTTCCCTTCTCACCCAGAGCTCAAGGGAAAACGCAACAGAATCGCAAACTCACAGATTTCTACCCAGTCCGAAGGAGCTCCAGGAAGAGCAAAGCTGAGCTGCAGGTAGAGTCACGTGATTCAGCTCCAGCTCTTACAGGGGTAGGGTGGCCTCTTGGGCTATGTTTGCCATACACATCCTCAGCCTGGCTTGTGTCGTCTTGGGGCAAGACTCTTGGCCTGTCTGGCCTTGGTTTTCTCCTCCCTCTATCCGGGATCACCATAAAGCTTGCGGGTCACTGAGAGGCCTGGTTAAGACACCTCTGTGAAGGAGCCTTGTACTCTGTAGCTCAGAATCAAAACCAGGTGCTATTGTGAGGGTGGCTTTTCCAGGACTGTTAGCAAGGTCATTTGGAGCTGGGGGCCTGGTCTCTCAGAGGCTTATTTTATCTGTAGCCTGAAGTTCCCTTGTCGTAGCTCAGGGTTGTGGAGAACAGTGGTTTGGAATCACTTACCCTCACTGTGCCTCCACAATGGGGGTCTATAAATGGGAGGATAAAGTAGTGCTGGTGGGGTTGTGAGGATTGAGGTAATGGTTTCATGCTGAGTTTGGTGGTACATATCTGTAATCCCAGCCTACTGGGTGGAGGCCATCCTGGGCTACTCAAGAAAATAAAGAAAACAAACAGCTTCATGCATGTAGGACTCATCAAACCTTTCTTGGCACATAATAAATGCCAGTTAACTGCAACTGTCATCCCCACTGCTTCCCAGTATGGTTGCTTCCCAAGGCTCCTCTCTGCCCTTTCCCCGTTGGGAACACACAGAAACGAGGAGAATGCAGACAGTAAGGCCAGCTACGCCTGTCAGTATTTGGTGCAGTAGGTGTGGTCATTGCCCGTTTGTTCTGTAACCCCAGGGAGTGACCAGGTTCCAGTGCCCTCCCACTCTGGAACAGCAGGGGCTGCCATCACTCCTGCACCCTGTCTTACCCTGAGTTTTCAGGATCGCCTCCCTACAGAAATAAGGGACCCCAGCTTGGGCAGTTTCAGTGTCTCAACTGTCACATAGACACCTTCAGCGCTGTTTGTGCTGAATCTGCAGCGGTGGACAGACATCTCATTTCCTTTTAGTTCAGTGAAGTTTTATGTTTAAAAAAAAAAGGCGGCGGGGGGGGGGAAGGGTCCATTTCTCCTCCGCAGCAAGCCACTTTGGCTGTATTTCTGGGGAAAAGCAGTGTCTTTCAGCCAAGAATGAGCTGTTATAAAACGCCCGCTGGCAGTGAGAGGCTGTGTTAGGTCACTCTCAAAGGCAGGACTGCAGAGGGGAGGCGGTGCCAGGCCACAGAACCCAGGACTCCGCCCAGCTGGGTTGGAGAGAGCAGCTTAGTTTGCCTCGTTAATAAAAAGCCAAGGCCTTTGTGCCCAGAGGAGAGGGCTGCAGAGGGTTGAGATGCAGGTCTGCTAAGTCTTGCAGCAGGTGAGTCGGAGGGCAGTCAACTGCCTCCCCAATGTTTGGGCTGCAGACATGGAGTGCATGCCCTGCTGCTGCACTAAGAGCCAGGTGCGAGCAAAAGCCATGCTTGGCCCCTCACTATTTGTGTTGGCTCTGCCCGGTGAGCACCGTGAGTGCTGCTGATGCCGGCCAGGGCAGTAAGGCTGTTGCTGCCCAGGATGATGTGGCCATTGCCGGCAGCGTGTGTAGTCTCTTGACTGAACAGGGAAGTCCGAGGGCACGGCAGCTCAGCCTGTCTGAGTGCTGCAGTTCAGTTTGTCCTCATTTGACTGCCCTCGGCCCAAGCAAGGGGCCAGGTTGGGGTTGACCAGGTGGCCGGGAGTGAAGCTGAACCGTCAAGCTGTGGGGCACCTGGCTATCCAAAGACAGTGATTGGGCAAGGTCCCTAGGGTCCAGGTTCAGGGTGGGAGGGAGGGAGGAATCTGGGCCATAGGGTTTGGACACAGGATGTCTTTGGAGAGATGCCTGACCCCCTTGATGTAGCCCTATGGGACCTGATGGCTGGCTGGAATGGCCGCCACACTGGGGCAGGAGCTGCAGCTGGTGGCAGTGCCTGCTTTTTCATCCCTGGCCCTGCCCAGGCCCAACATGTGGAGCAGCTGCTGGTCCCACCTGGAGACTTTCGGGGGCTGTTGCCGCCTTCTGTCACAAGCCCACATCGTCCTCACAGAGGCCTTGCCAACCCCCACGCCATCTGCCTCCCACCCCTTATGGCTGCTGCCAGAATCCCCTTTAGGAAGTCCAGAGCCTACATAAGCAGGCCTCAAACTCCTGGCCTCCAGAACAGATTCTGGCTCCCTAGCTCTTCATCCCGGGCTTCCAGCCCTGCCCTGCCCTGCCAAGCCCCTCCAGGCTGTGTTCAGTCCCAGCAGGAAAATTCCCCAGTTCCCTACTCTGGTTTTTCCACACCTGCTCCCATTGACAGCCCACTGTCCTCCTCTACTCTCCATGCTGGAAAGAATGAAGTGTGTTGTTGCATGAGTGTGTGTGTGAGTGTGTGTGCATTGCTACTGCTTCCAAGGCTTACTCCTTGCCACTGTCCTTGCCCCATAGGAGATTGCCCAGTAAACAAGCTCAGGCCCCTATACTCATGAAGCTTATTTCCAAATGGGGAATGCATAACAGTGAAAAGAGACCCTAAAAGAGCAAGGTAACCTTGGACAGCACTTCCAAGTTCTGGACTAAGGGTTCTTTACCTCGGTAGTCGGGGGAATTTCTCTGCCAAAGTCCTGAAGGAAGGGAGGAAGTAAGCCAGGCAGATGAATTTGGGGAAAAAGGCCCACCCGCTCTAGACAGGAGGGATAGCAAGTATAAAGGCCCAGAGGCAGGAACAAGTGTTTTGGAAGCACCAGCTGTGTGGCCAAAGGGTGGGAGCAAGGGCAGGGGTGGTCCTGAGACTGGATAGGTAGAGTCTATTCCTGGGGCACATGGTATCTCTGTAGGAAAAACTTCTTTTGTTGATGTTGGTACTGTGGTTTGAACTCAGGGCTTCCAGCTCTGGTTATTTTGGAGATGGTTGTCTTTAAACTGTTTGCCCAAGCTGGCTTCCAACCTCAATCCTCCTGATGTCTGCCTCCCAAGTAGCTAGGATGATGGGCATGAGCCACTGGCACCTGGTGGCCTGGAACTCTTAAGCCTCCTACCTCAGTCTCCCAAGCAGCTGATGTCTTTTATTTTTTATTTTTACTTTTTGTTGGAAATGGGGTTTGAACTCCAGACACACACTTGCAAAATAGGTGCTCACAAAGCAGGCTCTCCATTTTTGCTCTCATTATTTTGGAGATGGGAGTCTCACAAATTATTTGCCTGGGCTGAACTTGAACTGTGATCCTCCCAGTACCAGCCTCCCAAGTAGCAAGGATTACAGGTATGAGCCACCAGTGCCCAGCTAGATTTACAGAGAAGTTGCAAAGATAATAGAGAGTTCCCATAGACCCTTTCACAGCCTCTCCTCTTGCTAACATCTCAAGTTATCTTGGAAAATTGGTCACTACTGAGGAGCCGGCATGGGTGCTTTTAAAAGACTTCTCTGGCTGCTCGGTTGAGTTCAGAGTAGAAGGTGGGATATCAGCAAGGTGGATGTCACTGCATGGCTTGGCTGGAGGGCAGAGTGGGAATGCAGGGGCAGTGGTCAGATTGGGACTGCAGGTAGCAGATTCTGATCTCATTCACCAGCATCCCCAGCACGCATGCCAGGGTCAAGCCCAGGTATAAACGGAGTGGCTGGCAACCTACAAGCTGGTTCCAAGCCTTTGTGTAGTACAGGTGTGAGTCCCCACAGTTGCTGTCTGTCCTGTGGTGCAGAGGGCCGTGCTGGTGAGCCGCCCTAGCTGGGGGCTTCTGGGCTGTCTTTGTATAACTCCACTTGCTCTGTGGTGCCCTGAGCACTGAGAGTGCAGCGGTTATGGGTGGAGGTAGGAACAGGAGGAATGGCCTGTGGGAGACAGGAAACTGGGGATAGAGTCCACTCTTGTGGCTTCTCTGTTCTGGGCTGCATTGGCTCTCCAGCTCGGAGCCCTCTTCTCACCCTAGGTATTAGCTCCTTCAGAGATGTGGCTCAGAGTTCTAAGCAGATACGTTGGTGGGGGCTATCAGCCAGGAGTGACATGGTGCACAAATGCCCTATTTAGAGTGTGCACCTTCTAATCTGTCATAGGTGATTGTATGGGAAGTCAGACTCTTGGTTTTTAGATGTCGGTGATAATCAGTACATGGAAACTGATGTGGAGGCACACACTGCAATCGCAGAGCTTGGGAGGCTGAGAGGGAGGATCACAGGTTTCAGGCTAGCCCTGGCTACATAGCAAGGCCCTGTCTCAAAAAGGTAAAATAAAAAACACTGTGTAGGCCAGACAGCTGTACCTGAGGGCCCATGGTAGTCAGTTTCACACTGTTGTAATTGACGCCTGGGACAATCAGAAAGAGACAAGGGTCATTTTCTTGCAGTTTTAGAGGTTCTAGAGCATGCTCAGTTGGCCACTGTTTGCTGTGGGTGAGGTAGCATATGGCAGAACCACCTGGTGGTAAAACCACTCACCTCATGGCTGGGAAGCAAGAGAGAAAGAGGAAGGGGTTGGAGTCCCATGATTCTTCAAGGGAATGGTCCCCATTGACCAGAAGACTCCCACTAGGCTCCACCTTTTAAAGTTTCCAGTGCCTTCCAATTGCATTGCATTGCATGGGGACCGCCTGTAACACATGGACATTTGGGGGATGCTTAAGGTCCACACTTGTTGGGCGTGGTGGTACAGGACTGTAATCCCAACACTTGGGGGGCTGAGACAGGAGGGTGGAGAGTTGGAGGCCAGCCTGGGCTACATAGCAAGACCCTGTTTCAAAACAGCCCTAAGCAAACCAAAGACCCAAAGCATAGCAGGCCCATTCTGCCCTTGGGGCTGCCACTGGGTGCTCCTGCTCGAGGTGGAACTGGATCTGGATGACAGCTCGCCCACCACAGATGAGTATGAGAGAAGGAGGCGTGCTTGGGGCTCAGGCATCACTGGGGACCAGTGTCATGGAGGCCAGTTGTGGCCTTGTGGCATGGTGGGAGCAAATGCTGATAGTGCTGTTTTCTCTCCACCCAGTCTGAAGAAAGGAAAAAAATAGATGAGTTGATTGAAAGCGGGAAGGAAGAAGGCATGAAGGTAAGACACCAGCACCCCACATCCTGCTGGGCTCTGGCTCACCGGACGGCCCCACAGCAACCTCTGATGGTCACTGCTGGCTCAGACTATACTAGGTTGTCAAGAGAGCCAGTAGGAAAACTCATAAAAGACGTTTCTAATGGAGGGAACTTAATGGGCTTTGTACAGAGTAAATGCTATTCTGAGAAACTTCTTAGTTATGGTTAAATACCTGTGGCATGACATTTCCCATTTAAACCATTTTCCAGTGTTCAGTGACAGCACATCACAGTGTGGTGCGGCCATGGCCTCTGTCTGATTCCAGAGCTGTTTTACTGTTCCCATGAGCAGCCACTCCACCTTCCCCCCAGCCCCGGGCAGCCTGAGGTCTGCTTTCTGTCTCTGTGGGGGTGCCTGTGCTGTTTCATGTCAGTGCAGGTCAGAGTGTTAGCTGCTGTGTCTGGCTTCTTTCACTTAGCATGATGCTTGGCAAACTTTTAAAAAGGGGAAAGGAAGACCCAGGTGTGGTGGCACACACATGTAATCTTGGCACTAGAGACACAGAGGCAGTGGGAAAGCGAGTTCCACGAAGCCTGGGCTACACAGCAAAGCCCTGTCTTACAAAACAAAAAACGAGAAAGACAGAGTCAAAAATTTTTCCTAAACTCTGTTTTCCACATGGCAGTGTGTCTAAGGCACTTGCTTTTCTCCTAGTGGTTTGTTTGTTTACTTATTTCCATGTGGGGATCGAATCCAAGGCCTCGCACATGCTAAGCAATGTTCTACCCCTGAGCTGCACCCCCAGCCCTGTCTTGGTGTATTTCAAAGGCATTTGGATCAGGCAGAGGGGAGGACCTCTCCAGAGGGTGGTGGCCAGATGGGTCTGGACTGGTGGCCAAGAATCAGAAACTTCTGTTTCTGCCACCATCCAGGGGGACTTGAAGTTAAAGCCTGGGCCTCCCAAGCAGCTATCCTCTGGCTTCATTTGTAATAGAGCAAGGACAAACCCCAGAGGTAAATGATGGAATTCAGGAGAAACTCCGACAAGGGGCCTACTCCTCACCCAGACAGCAGAGCGCATTGTGGAGTACAGTCCCCGTTGTACCCCTTCCTAGCTGTATGGCCTTGGACACGAGGCATTGCCATTCAAGGCCTAGTCTCCTCATCTGGAGAATGGGGCAGCACCCACCTCTCCTGAGGGTCAGTGCTGTGGGGTGGTAGACGCTGGATCATGGTGAGGGTCGCATAACTGTGTATACTTAGTAAAACCCACTAAGTTGTGCACATAAGATGAGGGGGTTATTTTTACTGAGGCCTACCTCAGCGATGCTGGTGAAAAACATGGTATAAGCTCCAAGCCTTCAGGAAGCCCGCCATGCCTAGTGGCAACTGTCACCTTTATGAACCAACAGTCTGTCACCTCCTAACAGATTGACCTCATCGATGGCAAAGGCAGGGGTGTGATTGCCACCAAGCAGTTCTCCCGGGGTGACTTTGTGGTGGAATACCACGGGGACCTCATCGAGATCACTGATGCCAAGAAGCGAGAGGCTCTGTACGCACAGGACCCCTCCACGGGCTGCTACATGTACTATTTTCAGTATCTGAGCAAGACCTACTGGTGAGCGCACAGTTGTGGGTAGCTTTTCCACCTCTTGGTAGGGGACCAGCCATAGTCGAGCTCCTCGACAAGCTCCTGATTCTTTGGGGATCCGCTTCTGTTTTTGGGGGAAAGGGGGGGTTGAGACAGTCTTCATATGTAGCCCAGGCTGACCTCAAACTTGCAGTCCTGCCTTGACCTCCTGAATGAGTGCAGGGATTACTGCCATGCGTTACCATGCCCAGCTGGACTGGTTTCTTGTGAGTGCTGGGTATCTTTTGATAGCTGTGACACAGCTCTTCCTGCCTTCCCCATTCATACTATTTGGGATTGGAGCTGTCATGGATACTACTTCAGAATCCACCCAGAAGCAGAAGGGAACTCATCCTATGAGCACCTCATAGCACTGCAAGTAGCCTTTCCCTCCTCAGGGCATTTTGATAGAGCCGCTCTGCAAAATTGTTAATTGCTCCTGTGGCTGTGGCTGGAGCCCACTTTATCTGTTTATTTTGCAAAATTCTACACTTGTCTCCCTGACTCCATAAAGAGCCTGTGGATTCTGTCCCCAAGCCCCCAACCAGGACCTCTCTGGCTCTTAAAAATAGCTTTTTACAATTGAATTGCCTTTTCCAAAACATGGCTACAAATCAGCTCCCCTCCAGAGTGGAGACAGAGCATGACCGGACTAGGTTAAAAGCCTCTTTATCAACTTAATCCCTTCTCATCCCCCTCCCACCAGCGTGGATGCCACTCGTGAAACAAACCGCCTGGGGAGGCTGATCAATCACAGCAAATGTGGGAACTGCCAAACCAAACTACATGACATCGACGGGGTGCCTCACCTCATCCTCATCGCCTCCCGAGACATCGCCGCTGGGGAGGAGCTTCTGTATGACTACGGTGACCGCAGCAAGGCCTCCATCGAAGCCTACCCATGGCTGAAGCATTAACGGTGGTCGACGGCCCCGCCACCCCAGCAAAGGACAAAGTGCCCTCAGAGGGAATGATTTTTTACACACTTCCTCTTAGTGGATTACTTCAAATGTTTTTATGAAGCATATTAAGATGCCTTTTCACTGTAGTATTTAAATATCTGTTACAGGTTTCCAAGGTGGACTTGAACAGATGGCCTTATATTACCAAAACTTTTATATTCTAGTTGTTTTTGTACCTTTTTTGCATACAAGCCGAAGGTTCGTGCTTCCCGTGCATGCAGTCCAAGACTCGGCACAGGTTTTAGAAGAAGGGTCACCATGAACTAGGAGGCCGGGCGAGTCTGTGCCAGGACTGCCCACACTGACGTCCAAGGTCAGGCGGCTGCGAGGGCATGCCCCACGCACGTCGGGCCTGGCTGGACGTCTCCAAGCTCTTGTTCTCCTCTGTCTCGACAGGCGCACGCTGACGTGCATGAATGTTTTAAAGGGTTTGCAGTAAGCTAGTCTTCCCTCTGCTTCTGAAAGCTTACTGACTCTGGCCGCACCGGCTGAGCGCACACTTCTTCCGCAGGCCGCTTCAGGTGGGTAGGAGCCAGAGGGCCGGGAAGAGCACTGCTTCCCACCCGCGGGGCAGGCCTTCCTGAAACTTGGTTAATTCTTTATAGAAATGTGAACACTGAATTTATTTTAAAAAAAAAAAAAAAAAACAAAAATAAAAAACAAAAATCAAAAAAAAGAAAAAAAAACCACAGAAAACAACTTACATGTATATAGGTCTTGAAGTGAGTGAAGTGGCTGCATTGTTTTGCTTTATTTTGGGCTTTTAGTTTTTGTAGAGGAGATTTGAGATGGTACTCTATTCTAATCAAAAATAAAGTTTTGTAGTGGGACCAGAAATTACTTACCGATACCCCCACTCACCCGCCCTGATGCCAAGGCCTGCAGTGTGTCAGACCATCAGGTGTCCTTCCGGTGAAGATGCAGCCATGAACTGCAGTGTGAGCCTGCGAGCCCAGGACCCCTACCCTAGTGACCATGGCAAGCCTCAGGAAGTCACCAGGTGTGCTGGGTGCCAGCAAGGTCTGGAAGCCAGGAAACAAGGAGGAGCCTCAAGTTTTCACCTACAGTGCGATAGACAGGAGAAGGTGGCTTCCTACTCTGTCCCTAGGGAGTTCAGGGCTCGGGAGCTGGAACCTGAGCTCCTGCCCACCTGGTCCAGGTAAATGTAAACGCCAGGTATAAGGAAGGGCTCTCGTCCTTGGTCCTCCCTCACCCCACCCTGGGCCTCACGACGGTGCTACCTAAGAAAGTCTTCCCCCTGCCCCGCTAGCCTGGTCAGTGGTCAGCGAGTTGGAGGAGGATCCACAGGAGTGTGTAAATGTGAAATGAAATGTCTTGGTTGTACCTGTTTGTGGTTTAGCTTTGTATTTAAGCAAACAAACGAAGAGGAAATAAACTTGAAGATTATTTGTCATCATAAAAATGAAACAGAAATTAAAATATTTATTGCCTGGCGAGGCCACCCTTGTGTCTGTCTGTTTCTATAAGGGAGAGTTAGCAAAAAGGAGTTTTTGGTTTTTTTCATTTTGTCCTTGTGCATGTTAGACAAAGCCCTGTACCCCTGAACTATATCCCAAGCCCTTAAGAAGCAGGGTGTGTTTCCTGTTGTTTTTTTATGAAAGGGTCACACACCAGCCTTAGACCCTAGAGTGCCAGTCACAGTGTTGCCGATGGGATTTCAAATGTGGTCCCGGGAACCCATGCTCCTCAGTTTCCTCTTCCTCTTAAGGAGGGTGGGTCGAGAGGTGCTTCTGAAAATAAAAAGTTAATACCTTGTGGGCACGCACTAAATGCAGTTGCCATTATTGTTGCTTCTGATTTGCTAGATCTGATTCTCAGGCAGGTGTCAGCATCATTTGCCCTGCCTGGCTTGGGCTGAGAGCCCCTCCTGCCAGCTCAGATCTCTGCCCCCACCAGCTAGGTTCCTTAGTCCCCTCAGTCCCAATACAGAGCACTTGGGATGACTTGGGACTGGGTGGAGCAGATATGGCATCAGCTTTTAGTGGTTGTCACTCATGTAACCTCTGAGATGAGGCCATCAAGTAATAAATCTGTCCATCTGCCTTGCAGGGTGTCCCAAGGACTCAGGCATTGTTACGCCTCGGAGGAAGGGACTGCCTGGTGCCCGAATGCTCAGGCCCTGGAACAGAGCCTTTGACTCCCATCCACTTAGCTGTGTAACCCTGGACAGGTGACTGACCTCCCCATCCATTAGTTTCCTGCACTGCACAGGGACAGTAACTAATCCATGGGGTGACCGTGAGCATTTGATGAGTCAACACATAAAAAGTCAGGTATGGTGGCTCAAACCTGTAATCCCAGCTGCTCAAGAGGCAGAGATGGGTAAGATGGAGGTTTGAGGCCAGCCCAAGCAAAAAGTGGTGGTACATGCCTGTCATCCTAACTATGAGAGAAGAGTGTAATCCAGACAGGCCTGGGCAAAAATTCAAGACCCTCTCTGAAAAATAACTGAAGTAAAAAGAGCTGGGGGCACGGCTCAAGTGGAAGAATGCCTGGCTAGCAAGCTCCAGGCCCTGAGTTCAAACCCAAACCCACCAAAAGAAACAAAACCAAAACACTTGGACTTTCACATAGCTGACCCTCAGTGGTCAATGCTAGTTATTACCAGGATTAGAAATTGGCACGGTTTCTTCCAGAACTGGGATTTACAGTTGTGCAACACCACATGTAACTTGAGTTCGTTTTTCTTCTTTTGGTGGTACTGGGGTTTGAACTCGGGGTTTCTCTCTTGCCTAGCAGGTGAAAGCCATGCCTTGAACCCTGATGTATTTACTCAAACGATGATCTCTTTGGCCAACACAGGTGGCTCATGCCTGGTACCTTCTGAGACCAGGCTCCGGGCTCCAAATCCAGCTTCTAAACCTGCACTTCCAAAGGCCCTGCCGAGTTTGTGGTAAGAAACCTGAGTGTGGGAGCAGCCAGGTCCCAGACACACAGCTGCCCTGTCATCTGTGGCTGTGCCAGGCCTGCGTCCAGAAGGAATGTTCAGGCCTGTCTTCCACAGCACCCCAGTGTGGGATTTTACCTAGCAACACTCTTTGTAACTTGTTTCTTTTTTGCGGTAGTGGGGTCTAAACTCTGCCTTGCTCTACCAATTGAGCCATACTCCCAGATCTTTTTGCTTTATGTTATTTTTCAAATAGGGTCCCCCTAAGTTTTTGCCCAGGCTGACCTCAAACTTCAATCCTCCCATCTCTGCCTCTCATGTAGCTGGGATTATAGGCACGCACCACCACGCCAGGCCTCTCCTTGTGACTTTTGAGAGTCTCTCCCAGGGAACCAGAGGCACTAGTGCTATCTCAACTTGACATTTCTTTCTGAGCAGTTCTCTCACCCCATCTATCCCCATGAGGGAGACACAGGTGGTATATAAAAATGCCAATAACAATCTATATAAACTTAGGTCTGTGTTATGGCCATGCTGTGCTCTGTAAAATGGCAAGAAATGGCTCTAGGAGCGA
The DNA here is from genome assembly GCF_047511655.1 of Castor canadensis. Lineage (NCBI taxonomy): Eukaryota > Metazoa > Chordata > Mammalia > Rodentia > Castoridae > Castor > Castor canadensis. The sequence goes on from NC_133403.1 coordinate 41,423,480, forward strand.
TCCCAGGGCTGCCCCTGTTCTGCAGCCCCTCCCCAGGCATGCAGCCCTCCCACAGTGGAACTCTCTTCTGAGGTCTCCCTTCCCTTGGCATAGTTTTGGTGTCTTCTTGGTTATGAACCTGGGATGTATGGATTTATTTCCCAAGTTGGTTCTCCCCTCCAAGGCTCACCTCCTATCCCCCAAGCAAGGCTGCGACATTCTCCAGGATTCTAAAGATTGGGAGCCCCTCATCTAATGACCCTGTAGACTTTTTTTTTTTTTTGGATGGAACTGGAGTTTGAACCCAGGGCTTCACACTTTGCAAAGCAGGCACTCTACCAGTAAGCCACACCTCCAGTTCTTTTGCTTTGGTTATTTTGCCCAAGCTGGCCTCTAACCTAGATCCTCCTGATCTGTCTCCCAAGTAGCTAGGATTACAGGCATGAGCCACTGGCGCTCAGCTTGAATATCACTCTTCACACCATGGACCTGGGCTCACGTTCTGCTTCTACCACATTCTAGCTGGGGACCCTAGATACATTCCTTCACCCACTTTGCTTTACCCTCCTTGGCCATACCCCAAATACTGCAATAACACCCACTTCCTAGGGTACAAGGACACAACATGAGGTGCCTCATGTGCCAGGCATAGCACGCGGGGACACTGGGGACACTAAAACTACTTGGCAGAGCCACTGGGCATACAGACCTTTGCAGCCAGGAGCCCAGGCCTTAGAATCAGGCTGGCGTTGTCCTCGCTCACTTCCTCCTCGCTCTGCGGCTTCCTGTAAGGTCCTTTAGCCTTCCAGAGTCTCAGTTTGCGAGTGGTAAACACAGGGATCAGAACCGGTCCCCATCTCCCAAGCCATTACAAGAAACAAATCAGATAATCCATGAGGCACACAAAACACACTGAGTGAGCCGGTGTGACTTCCAAAGCTAGGCCCCAGGAGCTGGCTCCTTAGTATCTTTGCGCTCTATTCTGTAGTTCGTTGATTCCTAAAGACACATTTTTTTCCACATTTTACATCCCTGAAATCAGGATGTGTCTTAAAGTCAATAGCGTCTCAGTTACAATATGTAGCATTTTTTTCACAACAACACAATGGTACATTATTTAAATTCAATAAAATAAACATGTATGTATCACACATGCACACATGGATGTGCCATATGGACTCTTTTTTTTTTTTTTTTTTTTGTAGAACTGGGGATGGAATACAGGGCATGTTAGTGAAGTGATCTGCCAATAACCCACACAGCCGGATAGCTAGGATGACAGGTAGGTCCACCATGCCCAGTTTTTTGTTGGTTGAGATAGGATCTCAACCACACTGACCTGGAACCCCAACTCTCTGCATCTCTGCCTCCTAAGTAGCTAGAATGATAGCTGTGACCCACTGTGCCCAGTTTAGCCTGGAACTCTTTTTTTTTTTTGTGATAGGTTTTTCGAGATAGGGTCTCATGAACTTTTTGCCAGTGCTGGCTTCGAACTGAGATCCTCCTGATCTCTGCCTCCTGAGTAGCTAGGATTACAGGTGGGAGCCAACAGCACCCAGCTAGCCTGGAACTCTTGATTCTCCTGCCTCGCCCTCCTGAGTGCTGAGATTACAGGCATGTACCACCTCATCTAGCTATATACACCCTTTTAACTGTAAGAGAGCACTCTAAGACAGCTGGAAAAGTGTGAAAGTCATTATACTTTAATACAAAATTATGTAAAGAAAGGCACGTGGAACAACATGAAACGTTCATTAAATATCGGTGAAATCAGCACTGGAAAGTCAGCATCATATTTTCCAACTTTTTTCTCCCTACCACACATTAAACACCAGGATCATTGTGGGGCCAGGCCAGTCAGCACCCTGGAGGCTTCTCTGGGCAGCTGAGGCAAGAGGTGGCCCCTCTCCTGTTCATTCTGCTTCCAGATTTCTTGGTACTGCTTCACCTGCCCTGGCCAAACCTTCAAGGATTTCCAGTTCTGCAGCCCAGGAGCAAGTGAGCCCTGGCTCACTTTATTTCCTCCTCAGATGACTGTGAGGGGAGATAAACATGTGACACAGTGTGGGTGGGTGGCATAGAGCGATGGTGCTGGAATCATCTTGGTGACTGTCTTCTCAAGCCTGAGAGCCACTGCCTTGGCCATGGCCGTCATCTAGGTCTGTTTCCCTGACCGGAAAAAAAACCTAGATGCAGAGAAAGAGGCAGGGTAAGCAGAGCGTATGCCACTCTTGTGGGCTGTGGACTCAGAAAATCATTCTGGGGCTCTTATACAGCAGGCACTGTTCTAGATGCTTCCATCTTTAGCTCACTTCACACTCAAAATTCTGTGGTCAGCATAATTAACGGCCCTACTTTCAAGATGAGCAAACTCAGGTCATGTGAGGTTGAGGAAAAAGCCCAAGGTCACACAGTGGGCTGTGCAACCAGGAGCTGGGCCCAGATCTGTGCTGTCCTGACAGTGTGGATCTCTCTCTCTCTCTCTCTCTCTCTCTCTCTCTCTGTCTCCCTCTCTTGGAGGGGAGGTTTTTGATAGAGGAAAAGAGGACCTTTCAATGTTACCTACAATTATAAACAGATGTTTGCAGTCACTAACATGAGGTCTTGGTCAACATGCAAAGATGTCCCCCTGTGCTATGATCACCAGTGCTGTGACTGCCCCTACACAAAGTTTTGGTAAGAGAGCCATGTCTGAGTTGTTCACAAAGCAGTCTCAATGCTATCATCAGTTCTAAGAAAGGACCTGTTGAACAGGTCCTTAGAAACTGCTTTTGCTAAAAACCACTGACTCCTCCCATGGGCCACAGGCTAACTGAAAGCAGGAGAGAAACCAGGCCTCTCTGCCTCCATTTTCCCTGTCTCCTTTCCTCTGAGTGTCTCTGTCTTCTGCAATCACCTTGGGTTCCAGGAATGGTAGCATCTTTATGACAAGGGATCGAAACTACCCCCAAGGAAAGGCTCAGCAGAACCTCACAGGACAGACAAACCTCCCAAATGAGGACGATTAACTAGAACGATAAGGGTGCACCGCGGACCAGGAGTAGCCTTCCCATAGGGACCAGATTGCTTCCCTCAAGTGACGATGACTTCTCCAGAACCCCTTGCAGAACCAGAGCTGAGCTAATGACCGCCCAGGCCACCCTTTGCTCGGGGTGCTTAAGGATGCATTCCTCTCCCCCGCCCCAGCAATTCCTCTGTTTGGACCTGAAACCCAGGCCTGTACCCCAAAGATGGCTGGAGTGCTGCCTTGGCCTCTTCCCAGGGCTTGCAAGCCCCATAATAAACCTCCTTTCTCTTCCTGTTGAGCAGCAGTTAGCTGTGAGTGATGGGGCTTTGCAAAAAGAACCTAAATGGAGGATTCTTCAAGGCCTCTGAGAAAAAAAACATTGTAATTAAAATTTCGACTTTTTTTGGTTTTGGTGGGACTGGGGTTTGAACTCAGGGCTTCACACTTGCAAAGCAGGTGGTCTACCGCTTGAGACACACCTCCAGTCCATTTTGCTCTGGCTATTTTGGAGATGGGATCTTGTGAACTATTGGCCTGGACTGACCTCAAATCGAGATCCTCCTGATCTCAGCCTCCCAGGTAGTTAGGATTACAGATATGAGCCCCCAGCACCATGCGGGCTCCTACACTCTCTAACTTTAAGGTCTCTGTTAAGATCAAAGAAGCCTACAACAGCGGTGGGATGTCACAGAGAGCTCCAAGTCCACCACTCGCCTAATGCTTAGTCCTTTCTTTACTCGAGATTAAGCTAGTCAAGGTGGAATTAGTTTCTGGGACAAAAGGTCTTGAATTCAGCAAAACAAAGACTCAGATCACCCAGGTATCGGAGGGACTTGGGGCTGGGAAATTCACACAGGTAATCTTAATTTAACAAGACATGGCAGGAGGTATGGCTCAAGTAGTAGAGTACCTGCCTAGTAAGCTTGAGGGAGGCCTGAGTTCAAACCGCAGTATCACAAAACAAAACAAAACAAAACAGAAAGACAAAGACCCAGCTCCAGGAGCCCATCCTAGAAATCAGATGGGGCTGGGGCTGGAGTTCCTCACCGAGCAGCCCAAAAAGAATTCCAGCTTCCTGGAATACTTCCTGGTCCTCTGGAGAGGACCTGCTTTCAGACTATTAAAAATGTACTCTTTTCTTAATAAACTTTTCTGTCGTTTCTACTACAATGTCGTGTCTTCCCTGAATTATTTTCTCTCCTGATGCAAGGACCACGACAGAGAGCAGCGCTAAGCATTCACCATCACTCATGTCTTTATTTGGTGGACCTGACGTGCTGGAATTCCCGGAGTTGGGCCTCTGGCCTAGAACTCTGGTTATAGCTGCAGGGCCATGGTAGGGGTGTGAGTCTTGCTTCCTGTCAGATACAGACCTGGAGCATTGCTGGCAGCCTGTCCAGGAGCGGCCTGGGTGAGCCCTGGACTGGTGGTGGTTGGAGTGCAGGCCTTAGGGCTGTACTTGGCCATCTGCCCCTGTGCCTGCAGCTTTCACACAAGAAACCCAGGAGTTGTCCTTGCCCCTCACACACTCCTGACATAGTCTAGCCATCCCAAACATGTTCCTAACACCACTTCTCACCTCCACTGCCACCCCCATCCATGCTACCACGATGAGTACAGCTGCCTCCTGGCTCTCCCTGTAATCCATTCCCACAGCTGCCAGAGTAAACCCAGCACACTGCACAGTGCTGACAAAGTCACTCCTTAGCTGAAGCCTTTCCAGGCTCCCACTGTCCTCAGGATCAAAATCCTTCTTAGTACAACCTACTTCTCCAGGAAGTCACCTGCCGATTCATTTACTCATTCGCCAGCTCAATAAGCTTACGTGACCACGAACTGTGGCCTCACACTCATTAAACACATGTCCTTAGACTGGCTCACCCAGAGGATATTTTATTTTTGCCATATTAGGTTCCACTCCAATCAAGTGGACCAAAGAACTTCTCTAGGAAAGAAACCAGTAAGTTACACCTTCTGGACGCTTGATTTTGGAGGAGACGGTGGCCCTGCTGCACTGGGAGGGGTGGAAGCCTCCGTCACTCTTACCTGCAAGGCCTTTCCTTAGGGAAGAGTAACCCCCAACCTCTCCACAAAGCAGCCAGAGCAAGATTTCCACTTGTGAATGTGGTCATGCTACCCCCAGCTTAGTAACCCCCACCCCCACCCCAAGAACAGGGCTCTAGATCTGCCCCCAAAGAACCTCTCCAACCTCACCTCCTTTGTCCTCTGCTCCAGCCACCGTGGCCTTCTATCTATAAGCCACTTGTGACCTTGGCCTTTACACCTACTGTCCCCTCTGCCAGCAATGCTCTACCTTCAGGCTTTGTTGTCCTTCAGGGCTCAGCTTGAATGTCACCTCGTCGTAGAGGCCTTCCAGGGCTCCCCAGATCTAAAGTACCCCTGTCACCCTCTGTCCCAGCACCCTATCTAATGGTCTTCCTAGCTCCTATGGCTATCTAAGACTGTCCTGCTTCTAGCCCTCTCTCTATATTTTTTTTTTTGGAAGTGGGTGAAGTGCTGGGGGTGGAACCAGCGCCTCACGCATGCCAGGCGCTCAACTGCCAAGATCATGTCCAGCCAGCCTTTCTCTTTTCTTTGAACTCAGGACCTTCTGCTTGCTAAGCAATTGCTCTGCCACGTGAGCTACGCCTCCAGTTTGGGTTTATGTTTTAACTTAAATCACTTAGAAAACTGTAGTTCAATCTGGTTTCTTGGCTTCCCTCAAGAATAAGCAGCCTGGCAGTCTGTTATCCCTTGGCCACACAGAGCCAAGGCACGAGTGTCCCTGCCCCACCCCACACACCCACTGCTCACCAACATCGAGTACTTGGTCCCCAGACACGTGAGCTTGCCATCCCTGATCTAGGCTGTCTCTCAGGTGCTCTAATGCTTGAGCCACTCCACCAGTCCTCTTTTGTTTTAACATTGTTATTTTTTGTTTGTTATTGTATTATGGGAAGCAGAAGAGTATAGAGGTGGACCCTTGCTCCAAATCCCAAGTTCACTATTTACTACCTGTGTGACCTTGGGCAAATTACTTAACCTCTGAGTACCTGTCTTTCCATACATAAAATGAGAATGGAAATAGTTCCTACAGAATAGGGTTGTTGTGATGATTCACTACACAATAGTCACCCCTCATCCTCTAGGGATATTGTGCAAGACTCTGAGCAAATGGCCCAAACTGTAAATAATTTACATTTTTTCCTATACGTACAACCCTGTGATATACTTGCACCTTTTCACCTACAGGAAGCACTTCACAGACTCACATTGGTAGCACCACCACTCCCAAGCCTTGGGGTCATTATTAAGGACCATCTGGGTAACTTGAACACAAACACTGTGATGGCTGATGTGATAACCAAGATGGCTACACCATGACTAAGGAGCAGGGAGCAGTCCCAGCACAGGTGTGCCAATTCACATCGCAAGCTAGACAGAGTAGGAGCGATCACACTCCTCAAAGTGGCATGCAATATAAAACTTACTGATGACTTACTTCTAGAATTTTCTTTTTTTTTTGGGTGGCACTGGGATTTGAACTCAGGATCTCATACTTGCTTGCCAGGTGGTCTAACACTTGAACCACTCCACCAGCCCTTGTTTGTATTGGGTTTTTTCAAGGTATGGTCTCAGGAACTTTTTGCCTGTGCTGGCTTCAAATTGCTATCCTCCTGATCTCTGCCTCCTGAGTAGCCAGGATTACAGGCATGAGCTACAGGAGCCTGGCCATTATCTCACGTTTTGTTTGTGTTTTTTGTTTTTTTGGTGGTCCTGGGGTTTGAACTCAGTGCCTCACGCTTGCTAGGCAGGCAGGCACTGTACCACCTGAGCCACTCTGCTAGCCCATTTTTGTGTTGGGTATTTTCAAGATAGGGTCTCGTGAACTATTTGCCTAGACTGGCTTCAAACTGAGATCCTTCTGATGTCTGTCCCCTGAATAGCTAGGATTACAGGTGTGAGCCACCGGTGCCCAGCCTGGAATTTTCCATTTGATATTTTTGGACTGTGGTTGACCTCAGTTAACTGAAACCATGGAAGTGAAAATGTGGGTAATAATTATATTAATAACATTGTGATTGAGCTGGGGCTGGGGCTCAAGTGATCAAGAGCTTGCTTAGCAAATGTGAGGCCCTGAGTTCAAACCCCATCATCATCATCAAATTGTGGTTGACAGTACCAGAAGTCAGATTCCAACTGAAATAATCCTCCTCTCCTTTCCCCACTCCAGCACAGACACACACACGTCCAGTGCTTGGATTCTGCCTGGTAGAGGGCACGGTGGTGATGATGCACTGGCAGGGAGCCTTCCTGTCAGCTGCAGCCCCAACACAAGGAGTAGGAGGGCCTCCCTCCAGGCCAGCCTCCCTTCCTCCACTACTTCCTGTAGCCATCAGTGGTCAGAGGGGCAGCAAGGTGACTCACAGCTTCTTCATGACTGTCTTCTCCTCCTTGTCACCATTGGCATTGCTGGCCCTGGTAGCCAGGGCATCTTTTTCTCTTCTTTCTCCTGGAGCTTCTCTTGGTGGAATCAGGCCACTGGGAAAATGGGGACAAATAAATGGCTTATTTTGTTGGGTTCTCTTATCTGTGCAACTCTGAAAATGAAGAGTCTTAATGACAATTAGTATTTTAATAATACTATGGTTGGAGAGATTCTGGTTCAAACAGTGAGAGGCTCCCTCCACCCCTCCAATACTGATGACTCTTATTTCTTTTTCTTGTCTAATGGCATTGGCACTTTCTCCTAGAAATAAGACCATGTGCAAATTCTCTGACTTAAGCCCTGGCTTTCCAACATGCAAAATGAGGATAATAATATCTACCTCCTAGGATTGGGAAATTAAGAGTTAACACATGGTTTTTGACATTCATTCATTAATTGATCAAATTTTTTGTATATGGAATGCTTCACAAATTTGCGTATCATCCTTGAGCAGAGACCATTTGCTAATCTTCTCTGTATCTTTCCAATTTTAGTCTATGGGCTGCCAAAGCGAGCACTGATCAAATATTTATTTATTTATTTATTTATTGCATATATTTATTAAGCCACCTACTGTCCCAGGATGTTATAGACATAGCTGGACCTCTGTATCTTCAGGTTCTACATCATGAATTTAATCAACCGTGGATCAAAAAAATATATGTATTTTAAATTGCATCTAACTATGTGTGACAGCATGCACCTGCAGTCCTGGCAACATGGGAACTTGAGGCAGGAGAATCACTTGATCCATGCATTCAAGACCAGTAATGGCAACATAGTGAGACACTGTCTATAAAACAATATTGCATCTGAGACTGGTGTGATTGCTCTTGCCTGTACTCCTAGCTACTCAGGAGGTTAAGAGTGGGAGATATGAGGCCAAAAGTCCAAGAGACCCCATCTTGAACAATAAAAGCTGGGTGTGGTGGTACATACCTGTCATCCCAGCTACTTGAGAAGTGTAAATAGGAAGATCCCAGACTGGGCTGGCTGCAGGCATAAACTAGAGGCCCTATTTCAAAAATAACAAAAGTGTGGCTCAAGTGGTAGAGTGCCTGACTAGCAAGCATGAAGCCCTAAATTCAAAGCCAATACTGCAAAAAAAAAAAAATTATACCTGGGGGCTGAGGATGTAGCTCAGTGGAAGAGTGTTTATCATGAACAAAGCTATGTGTTCAATCTCTAGCACCAAAACAAACAAACAAACAAAACAAAAAATGTATTCATGGGCTGGAGGAGTGGCTCAAGTGGTAAGAGCACCTGCCTAGCAAGCATGAAACCGAGTTCAAAGCCCAGTGCTGCCAAAGGAAAAATGTGTACATAGGAAGTCAGATGGTAGTAAAAGCTAGATTGACAGTGATTAATTAGACATTGAGGTCAGGCCCAGTGAGGGCCAGTCTGTCCTTGGACTCAATGTCCGCCAGCTGGAAGAAAGTTGCTGCAGCTCACTTGCTTAATGGGGATTTGTCAGAAGTGACATCTCACAGAAGGCCTGTCGGTAACCGCAGTTAAGGCCAATAAGCAAAGATGACAGAAGGAAGAAACCAAGGGTCCAATTCCAACCCTGTGCCTCAGTTATAATTTTCACTTCTGAGAACTATCCAGGGTCTTCTTAACTATGTGATCCCAAAAAACTTCGTGTGTAGCTGGTTTAAGGTAACTCTGTTGTTGTAATGTGAGAAGTCTCAGCACAGAGAACACTGCAGTGTGGACCCACGAGCTCATTATTTTTACACGGGTGTTTTGTTGTGACATCTACTGATAAATTATGCCCTTAGTGCTTTCCCCTGGCTACAGACTATATTGTGTCTCCCCACCCCCCAAAACATTCCTATTTTGAAGCTGAAGCCCCTGCTTGATGGTAGATGAAGATGGAGTCTTTGGGAGGTCGTTAGGTTTACAAGAGGGCACAAGAGTGGAGCCCGCAGGATGGGACACACCAGAGAGCCCGCTCTCTCTCCCTCTCTCTCTCCTTCTCTCTGTCTCTCTCTCTCTTTCTCTGATCTCTCAGGCTTGTGACCCACATGAAGGCAACTGTCTGCCAGAAACAACCATGCTGCCAGGAGCCACCGGTACCGGTGCCCAGCTGGTGGCTCTGTTTCTTACAGTTGGCTTCATGGTTCTCCTGCTGGCTTGGCCTGGGGCTCTCTCTTGGCTGCATTCAGTTGGTGGTTCAGCTGGAGGCTGGGCACAGGGGGGCAGTCACCAGGGCACCTTGATTCTCCTTCACATGATCGTAATCTTCCTTACAGTATCTTCATCTCAAGGCAGTATTCCAACAGCACAAAACCAGAAAAGCCAGGGCCTCTCAAAATCCAAACAAAAGCCAGGCATGGTGGTGTACACCAGTAATCCCAGCACTCAGGATGTTGAGAAGTTCAAGGCCAAGCTAGGCTATGTAGCAAGAACCTGTCTTAAATAAATGAGTGAATGAATAAATAAATAAAAACAACCAACTGAACACAGAAACGTCCCAACCTAAGAGGCCATAGCATCATTTCTGCCCTACTACACTGGTCACTGCGAGTCACAGGGACGCCCACATTCAAGGAGAGGGAAGACAGGCCCCACCTCTTGAGCAGAGGAGGACAAAGTCTCAGCTAAAGGCACACGAAGTGGGAAATACTGATGTGGCTGTTTTTGGAATTCACTTACCAAGACAGATGGATTGACCGACTGTCCCCGGGTGTGGGCGGGAGCAGAGCACTGTTAAATGCTGTCCTTCACGTCAGTGACAGACAGGACATTAGTGTGAGCGCCTTTCGTGTCTACTTTTCCTTCCAGTGAGCTAAGATGCTGGGGTCAGGGCGATTCCCTGATTGACAGCTGTCACATCGTCCCTGGTGCCAGCTGCCTTGAATGGAGGACAGTCAGCCCCACAGCTGGAGGGACTGTCCTCAGGGAACCCAGCCCTGTGACCACCCCACAGTCGCCCTAGGAAGCTGCACGGCCAGCAAGGCGACTGCTGTCCAAGCACCGCTCCTGCTGCAGAAGACTCCATCCCAGCCATGACTTTCAAACAGCTTACAACAGACATTTTGCCATCACAGCCTCTGTAAAGGGGCAGCCATTTCCACCCAGGCCACAGGGGGAGCACATCCCCTGGTGGCCCAGGAGAAGCCTGGTGATTGGTGCCAACATGGCACTTCATTTGCATGAGGGACTGCTGTGATTGGTGCAAGTACAGTCCTTCATTTGCATGAGGGACAACCGTGACTGGTACCAACACCCTTGCCACACCCCCCTTTCTGGCTATATAAGCAGCTGCTCAGCTCACTGAGTGAGCCTGAAAATGCCCTCTTGTGCTGCCCCCTGGCGTTGCTGCATTAGGCCCAATAAAAGGCTTCTCTTGAATGGTCTTGTTTTGCCTGCTCTTGATCTTTATCATTAGTAAAGCAGGCTGAGCTGGTCACATGAAGAGGAGATGCAGAAGCAGCATGGAGCAGTGGCACTGGTGATGACAACAGTAGCAACAAGAGGGCAGCTGAAGAGTTCCAGAGAGTAGCCGGGGCAGAAACGATGGGGAGCACAGGCAGTGGAGACAATGAGGGTGGCAGAAGTAGAGGGAGGGTAAAAAAGGGCAGAGAGCCAAGGCTTAAGAAAGATGAAAAAAGTCGGACCCTGGTGGCTTATGCCTGTAATCCTAGCTAGTTGGGAGGCTGAGATCAGGAGGATCATGATTTGAGGTCAGCCCAGCAAATAGTTTGCAAGACCCCATCTATCTCCAAAATAACCAGAGTAGAGTGGACTGGAGTGGTGGCTCAAGCAGTAGAGCACCTGCTTTGCAAGTGTAAAGCCCTGAGTCCAAACCCCAGCCCCAATGAAAAAAAAAAAAGAAAGAAAAGAAAAAGAAAGATGAAAGGCTATGAAGAACCAGAGATGAGAAACCACAAGCCCTGGTCACTGCAGGAGTTCCAGGGAGCAACCTGAGCTCAAGAGCTACAACACAAGTCATCTTAGGTACTGAGAATCCCAACACCCGAGGCCCGTTCAGGAGCTGTGACACGCGCAGGGGCTGCCCGCTGCTGCTGGAAGCCCAGGGTTACAACAAGTGCTGGGCTGAAGCCTCCAACCTGAGTGCTAGAGCCCGAAGCAATTGGCCCTGGCTCTCAGGACTTGCTCTATAAGCCTCTGGGTCAGGGCCCAGGCCCACCAGCCCTGGACCACCTTTCCCTGGCCTACTCCAGGTAGAACAGAAAGGACCCCAGCCAGCTGACTGGTAACACATCTCCCTTTAGGCGCAGATTATTGTTCCTATTCATCAGTCTGAGTTTGAATCTGCAAATGGTGTTTTGTTTTTGTTTTTGTTCTGGGGAGTACTGGAATTTGAAGCCAGGGTTCTGTGTTTGCTAGGTGGGTGCTCTACAGTTTAAGCCATGCTCTGAGGCCCTGGATCTGCAAATGGATGCACTTGCTAAGAGAACATCTGAGCGGGCAAGCGAGTTTCCCCAGAACATACACCACTGGTGACTAAGCAGAGGCCTGGCCTGTGCCAGATGGAAAGTCACGACTCTCGTCCCCTGGGAATTCAAAATTGGAAATGGAGAGTGTTGCTTTGTTCACTAACAGGCTGCACACAGCATCAGCAGTTCAGTCGCTTCCTTCTGTACCCAGCTATGTCTGACTGCCCATTAAGTGAAATGAAGATGGGTCTTTCCTCAGCAGAAGGCAGCGGGGAAATTCCTCTTGGCAGAACTCAGTCCCTTTGCCGTCAGTTTTTTTTTCTTGTGGTACTGGGGTTTCACTCAGAGTCTACATCTTAAGCCACTCCACCAGCCCTTTTTTGTGATGGATTTTTTTGTGAACTATTTGCCCAGGCTGGCTTTGAACCACGATCCTCCTGATCTCTGCCTCCTGAGTAGCTAGGATTACCGTTGTGAGCCACTGGTACCTGGCTTGGATTCAGCTTCTTAGAACATTACTTTATTGGTGCTCTTTTTCTTTTTTCTTTTCTTTTCTTTCTTTTTTTTTTTTTTTGTAGTACTGAGGTTTGAACTACACTTTGAGCCACTCCACAAACCTTTTTTTAATGATGGAATTTTCCGAGATAGGGTCTCATGAACTATTTGCCTGGCTGACTTCAAACCACAAGTCTCCTGACAAGCTAAGATTACAGGTGTGAGCCACCAGAGCTCGGCTTCTTCTTTTTTTTTTTTGGCACTGGGGTTTGAACTTAGGGCCTCATGCTTGCTAGGGAGGCTTGCTTGAGCCACTCCACTAGCTCTTTTCTGTGTTGGTATTTTTGAAATCAAGTGTGACTTTTGTTTCCTTGACTGTCCTTGAACCATGGTCCTCCCGATCTCTGCCTCCCAAGTAGCTAGGATTACAGGCATGAACCACTGGTACCTGGCCCTTCTTTTTGTTGTTGTTGATGGTGGCTACTGGGATTTGAACTCAGGGCTTTGCTCTTGCCAGGCACACACTCTTATCACTTGAGCCACACCTGCAGTCCATTTTGTTCTGGTTATTTTAGAACTGGGTCTCCCAAACAATTTGCTTGGGCTGGCCTTAAACCTCGATCTTCCCAATCTCAGCTCCCAAGTACCTAGTATTACAGGCATGAGCCACAGGTGCCGGCTGCTGTAGTTATTTTTTGAATAGGGTCTTACCCTTATGCCACAGTTCATTTGCACAGTGATTCTCCTATTTATGCTTCCCACGCAGCTTTTATGACAAGTGCACCATTGCACCCAACTTTTACTGGTTGACATAGGGTCTTACTAAGTTTTCTTTTTTTTTGCCCTGGCTTGTCTTGAACTGTGATCCTTCCTGATCTCTGCCTCCCAAGTAACTAGGATTACAGGTGTGAGTCACTGCACCTGGCTTTTCATTCTCTCTTCTTTTCCTTTGTCTTTTCTTTCTGTCATGCTGGGGATCAAACTCAGGACTGCATGCACACTGAACAAGACTTCTACCACTGAGCTTCACCTCCAGCCCCTTCTCTGCTATTTTAAAGATGCTAAAATAACACACTTTGTTTAACTCAGTGTTTCCCAGAATTATTTGACCACAGGTGAGGGTTAATCTTGACTATCAACTTGATTGCTGTGAGAAGCACCTACGAGATTAGTAGAGCACGCGTCTGGGTGTGTCTGTGAGCGTGTGTCCAGAGAGGACTAACCGAGGTGGGAAGACCCACCATGAATGTGGGTAGCCCTGTCCCAAAGTCTGGGGTCCTGGATAGAATAAAAGGATGGGGGGACAAAACCAGCTGACACAGCTTTCTTTCTTTCTGTACTTCCTGTCTGTCACAAAGTGACTGCCACAAGCTCCCACAACCAAGATGTTCTACCTCCACCGTGGGTCCAGAATAAACAGTGCCAAGAACTGAAACCTCTGAAACAAGGAGCCAAAATAAATAATTTCTCCAAGGTGTGATTCTCCAGTATTTGTCACAGCAACAGAAAGAGTGACTAAGACAGCACACATCCCACCTTCCAAAAATACCTACAGGCAGGAGCCATGGCTCACGCTTATAATCTTAGGTACTCAGGAGGCAGAGATCAGGAGGATTGCAGTCTGAAGCCAGCCCTAGGCAAATAGTTCTTAAGACCCTAACTCAAAAACCCATCACACACACACACACACACGCACACAAAAGGGCCAGCTGAATGGCTCAAGTGGTAGAGCACCTGCTTATCAAGGGTGAAGCCCTGAGTTCAAATCCCAGTACAGCAAAGAAAAAAAAAAGAGAGAGAAAGAAATACCTACATGAAGGAAAACATTTTGAGAAATGGTGTCCAGCTAGAAATAGCAAAGTCCAAACATAGCCTTTCCGGACTGTCCCCACAAGTAATAATGACACCTTCAGAGTTCAATTTTTTTTTTTTTTGTAGCATTGGGGCTTGAACTCAGGGCCTTCACCTTGAGCCACTCCACCAGCCCTATTTTTGTGAAGGGTTTTTTCAAGATAGGGTCTCACAGACTGTTTGCCCAGGCTGGCTTTGAACTGTGATTCTCCTAATCTCTGCCTCATGAGTAGCTAGGATTACAGGTGTGAGCCACTGGCGCCCAGCCAAAATTCAATTTTTATGTAACGCTAAACTTACAGAAAAGTTGTAAGATTAGGACAAGAATTCACCACACACCCTTCAGCCAGATTCCATAGTTATTTATATTTCTTTCTATCCTCTCTCATCTGTGTCTATCCATCCATCTATTCATCTGTCCATCTGTCTATCTCTCGGCCTTTCCATCCATTCGTTCATCTTTCCGAACCACTACAGAGTAAGTTTGAGACAGTTTACCCCTTCTTTTTTTGTTTTTTGATGGTAGTGCGTTTGAACTCAGGGCTTCAGGCTAGCTGGGCCAGAGCCACGCCTCCAGCCCTTTTTGCTTCAGTTCTTTGTGGATAGGATCTCACTTTCTGCCCAGGGTCAGCCTTGAACCTTCCACGAGGCTGAGATCACACTGCGAACCACCACAACTGGCTTATTGAGATGGGGGTCCCATTAACTTTATGCACAGGCTGGCCTCAAACTGCCATCCTCCCACTTTCTGTATCCTGGGAGCTGGGATTATAGGCGTGAACCTACATGTCCAGCTGGTTCATATCCTTTAGTGCATTTGCCAACATGATTTCAGCCTTTTTTTTTTTTTCCTTCCTCCCTTCCTTCCCTTTGTTTCTTTTCCTTCTTTCTTTGTGGTGCTAGAGATGGAACCAAGGCTTGTGCATCCTACACAATCACTGTACCACTGAGCTCCAGCCCGGGCCTGGATTTCCTTCCTGGTTGCATGTCTTCCCCACTGGACCAGCAAGCACTCTCCCTTTCTCTGTTTCTCTCAGTGCTGTGCCCTCAGTGCCTGGCACTTACTGGGCGTTCAGTGCACTATTGCGTGAACACAAGGGCAGATGCATGGCCCATGGAGCCCACCTCTTGTAGCACTGCAGCTCCTCCTGTGCCACCAGCAGCTGCGACTTGAGTTTGTTGCGCTCCTGGAGCACGTCCCTCAGCTCCTGCATGGTGAAGCGCGGCCGGTTCGGATCCGTCAGGTCAACCACCATTTTGTCGGGTCCCAGGTTCACCTGGAAGAAAAGATGCCACTTAGACGGTTTCTCTAGTGGAGCTGGACTGTCCAGCCCAGTAAGGAAAGTTGGTGGTACACACCTATAATCCAGGAGGCAGAAGGATGGCGAGTTCGAGTCCAGTCTGGGCAAAGTTATCAAGACTCCCATTTCAAAAACAAACTAAAAACAAAAGAACTGGTGGAGAAGGGCACTGGTGGGTCAATTCTGTCATTCTAGCTACTTGGGAAGCAGAGATCAAGAAGATCAGGGTTCAAGGCCAGTCTGGGCAAATACTTCGAGAGACTCTAATTTCCAAGATAATTAATACAGCTACTTTTGGCGAGGGGAAATAATGGAGGGGATGAATTCAAGTATGATATATTTGATATATTGGAAGAACTTTTGAAAATGCCACTACATACCCCTAGCAGAACAATAAAGATATTTATTATAACAAAATATATATATAGCTGATTTTTTTTTCTTTCCTTTTTTTTTTTTTTGTGGGACTGTGGTTTGAACTCAGGGCTTCGTGCTTGTAAAGCAGGCGCTTTACCACTTGGCCCTGTTGGAGTGTCCATATACAGAAGTTCAGAACTCTCAGATAGAATAACTGATGATACTGTACAATGGAGTTTTTCTTTCTTTTTGAGGTAAGGTCTTCCTATGTAGTCCAGACTGGCCTGAAAGTCAAGATCCTCCTGCTTCAGCCTCCTAAGTACTAGAATTGGAGGACATGCACAACCATCCTTATAATGCAAACTTTCAAAAGTCACTAAAAACATAGAAGTGTGTTCTCCCCCTCCCTGCTTTGGTACTGGGGGTTGAAATCAGCACTTTGTGCTTTCCAGGCAGGTCCTCTACTGCTTGAGCTACAACCCCAGCCCTTTTTGCTTTAGTTATTTTTCAGATAGAGTCTCCATTTATGTACAGCCAGCCTGGACTGTGATCTTCCTAAGTTTTGCTTCCTGCATAGTTGGGATGACTGGCATGGACGAGTTGAGATGGGTTGAGATGGGTTCTCCTTAGCTTTTTCCCAAGACTGATCTTGATCCTGATGATCTCTATCTCCAGAATAGCTAGATTATAGGTGTGAGCCACCACACACAGACTTGATGAGATATTTGTCCACCCACGTTCATAGTACCATTATTCACAACAGCCAAAAAGTGGAAGCAATCCGAGATGAATGAGTAAACAACTACAGTCTATCCATCCAATGGAATATTATTCAGCCTTAAAAAGGAAGTAATTGTTTTCTTTCTTTCTGTCTTTCTTTTTTTTGGTAGCCCTGGGGTTTAAACTCATGGCCTTGCACTTGCTAGGCAGGAGCTCTACCACTTGAGACATGCCTCTAGCCCACAAAGGAAAAAAACTCTTTTTTTTTCTCCTTTTCTGTTTGTTTGTTCTCTAAGGAAAGAAATTTTAACACATATCACCAAGGCTCTGGATGAATCTTGAGGATATAGGCTAAGTGAAATAAGCCTGTCTTACAAGAACAAATACTAGGGGAAGGATGGAAATATATAGAGGGGTGAACTCATTCAAGATACTGTCTGAATGCATGAAATTATGGAATTACAATGAAATCCCCTCGTATAGGGCTGAGAGGTAGCTCAGTGGTAGAGTGTATGTCTAGTATGCATGAGGCCCTGGGTTGGATCCGCAGCATCGCCAAAAAAAAAACAACTCCTTGCTTGCATTATTAATGTCTACAATTCAAAACTAAAACTAAAAAAAACAAAGGCTCAACTACTAGGATTCCATTTCTATGCAGTTCCTAGGAAAGGTAAATTCAGTAAGCTGGACAGCATGGTGGTCACTGATAGCCCCAGATACTCAGGAGCCTCAGGCAGGAGTTCAAGGCCAGGCTGGAGGAATGGCTCAAGCACTAAGAGAGCCTGCCTAGCAGGCATGAGACCCTGAGTTCAAACCTCAGTGCTGCCACAAAAATAGAGTTCAAGGCCAGCCCAGGTGACACAGCAAGACTCCATTGCAGGTAAACAGACAAAACAAGTTAGAAAGTAGAACAGGGAGTTGGGATGGGTGGGAATCGAGCTTCAGTTTTGCAAGATGGTGGCATAAATATGTGAACATCCTTGGTGTCACTGAATGGCACACTTAGAAATGGTGAAGACAGGGTTGTGACATGGCTCAAGTGATAAAGCATCTGCCTAGCAAGCACAAGGTCTTGAGTTCAAACCCCAGTACTGCCAAAAAAAAATGGTGAAGATGGTAAATTTTATGCTATGTGTATATTACTACAAGTAAAAACAACTAAAAATGATCAAAAAGAAAGAAAAGAACATGGCCTATTTTTATGAGCTGTCTACTGGCATTGAGCATTCATTCTCAATTTGGGCCCTTTTCTTCCACCCCCCCCACCCCCATTCTTTTGATTGTTGTTTTTTTGGTGGTACTGGGGCTCGAACTCAGGGCCTCAAGCTTGCTAGGTAGATGCTCTACCACTTGAGCCACTCCACCAGCCCAGCTCCCACCCCCATTCTTAAGACTGTGGTTAGGGAAGACTGCCATCTCATCTGCTGAGGACACTGGTCCACCCTGCCCCATGCAGAAGTCACCCCGTGGTGATCTGTGTAGACCACATGGCTCCCAGGCCAATCCCTGTGGTTGGAAATCAAACTGAAAATAGCCCTGAGTTTCCTCTTCCTCTCCGGGAGGACAAGACAATGGCGGGGGGTGGGGGACAGTGTCCAGCAGCACTCAGAGGGGCCCAGCATTTGCTACATCATCGTGGGCTTTCCTATGATACAGCCGCTGACAAAACTCAGTGGCCTGAATCCCTGGCAATAGAACTGTTGATCTTTATCCCAAGAAGGTGGGGAAGTACCAAATTCTATATGTGTTGTGTGTCCACGCCGACTTTGAGACCTAAATTCCTCATGACATCGTCTAAAATGTCATGTGTGATAAAAGTGCTGGTGACAGGATCCAGCTTGCTTTCCTTATTCAGGATCAGAAAATCATGTGACAGTGTTGAAGGTACAGAAAGTGGAATAACTAGCACACATGAGTAAAGAAATCTCTAGCACTGCTAGAAAATAAACAAAAAAAAGGGCTGGAGGTGTGGCTCAAGCAGTTGAGCACCTGATTTGCAAACAAAAAGCCCTGAATTCAACCAGGAGTAATCCTAGCTACTCAGGAGGCAGAGATCAGGAGGATCTCAGTTTGAGGTCAGCCTGGGCAGTGAGACTCTATCTCAAAAATACCCAACACTAAAAAGGGCTGGTTGAGTGCCTGTCTAGCAAGTGTGAGACCCTGTGTTCAAAGCCTAATATCGCCAAAAAAAAAAAAAAGCATTTTTTTGAGTAATAAAATATCAAAAGGCTTGAAAACACACAAAAAGAAAAAAAAAGTCTCCTGGGATGTAGGTGAGATCGAAGAAACCGAGGGGGAAGGGAGGCTACAGATGCAGCTCAGCAGCAGGGCGGGTGTTTACCAAGCATGACAGGCCCTGGGTTTAAACCTCATCACCACAAAAAAAAAAAAAAAAAAAAACTAGAACAGGAAATAAGCACGCCTGTGCATCGCATCGAGTATAATCTAGAGGAAGCTGGGGTAAATTGCCTCATCAATACTGGATAGTGAGAGGGAGAATAATGCAGGGGATGGACCAAACCGGAAATGTCACAGTGAAACCCCCTTCATAATTATCAGATACTAATAAAAATGTTCAAAAAATACTGGCTAGTGATATAAAATGCCATTTTGTGAAGCTGACCTCAACTTATAGTAAAATACATTAATCCTGAGTTTATAGCTTGTATACACTTCTACAACCACACCCTGACTCTACCTACTAATTTCCCTGCTACTCCCATTCTGCCTCCTAAAACTAAAGGATCTTCTGGATCTTCCTTTATATTTTTATGTATCTTGTGGTGCTGGGGTTTGAACTCAGGGCCTTCACCTTGAGCCACTCCACCAGCCCTTTTTTTATAAAGGGTTTTTTAGAGATAGGGTCTGGAGAACTATTTGCCAGGCTGATTCAATACTTAATCCTCCTGATCTCTGCCTTCTGAGTAGCTAGGATTATAGGCACCGAACCTGGCTCTTTTGCCTCTTCCTGAATGCAGCAGGTTCTCTTTTGTACCTGGCTTCTTCCTCTCAATATAACATAGGCGAGATTCATCTATATGGAGATGTGTATTAGTATTCTTTTTTTTCAGAGCTGTGTAGTATTCCACAATGAAAATCTATTCTGTGGCACTTGGGTTGCTCCTAGTTTTGGCACAACCATGACTAAAGTTGCTCTGAATCTCCTTGTACATGTCTTTTTGTGGTCCAATGCACGAATTTCTCTTCAGTTAAAATGTGGGAGAACTTGTTGGAAATACCGATTCTTAGGTCCCTCCTGAGTCAGGAATTTTGGGGCTGGGCCCTGGCAGTCCGTGTTTTATGAACCACTCCTGAGCCCGGTGCTGGAGGCTCATGCCTCTAATCTTGGCTTCTTGGGAGGCTGAGATTAGGAGGATCATGATTCAACGCCAGCCCTGGAAAATACTTCTTCAGACCCAATCTCCAACATAACCAGAGCAAAATGGACTGGAGGTGTGGCTCAAGCGGGAGAGTGCCTGCTTTGCAGGCGTGAAGCCCTGAGTTCAAATCCCAGTTCCACCAAAAAGAAAAAGAAAGTCAAGGGGGCCTCTCCCTGGGTGGGCCGTGTCCCAAGTGCCCACTCACCTCCCCGGTGGCTGGAGGGCGCTCGGTCCGCAGCCCCTCCACCTCCTTCCTGAGGTTGTCCCTCTCCATCCTCAGCTCCTCCGCCACCAGGCCGCCCTCGGTCACCAGCGCTTCCAGCATCTCCAGCACGCGGACGATCTTGAACTGCAGCTGGGTCACGCGGGGGTCACTGCCCAGGGCCATCAGCTCGCGGCCCACAACGTAGGAGATGTCGTACACGTCCTCGGCGGTCAGCTGGAAGGGGCTCTTGCCCAGGGCCCCCTCCCCGTCCTCCTCCTCCTCCATGGCCGCCCGCCCTCCCGCGGCCTCCGAGGGTTCAACTTCCTCCCGGCACGAAAACTTTCCGCTGGGTGACACCTTGCTGTCCAATCGGCGCGGCCGGGGGAGGCAGGGACAGGCAGAGCCTGGGGGCGACAGGGCCCGGCTGACGACTTTGCGGGACAGCGGGCTTGGGGACGTAGTTGGGGACAGCAGAAGACGACAACCGAGGAGAGGGGCGCAGAGCCAGCCCGCCAGCTGGCCAGCGCTTGCAAGCCTGGGGGCGGAGCCTCTAGTGGCCACGCCCCCTAGTGGGGGCTGCGGGCGTGATCGAGTTTCCATGGAGACGGAGGCGGGGTTTCCAGGGTGCTGCGGGTAAGAGGGTTAAAGGCGCACAACTTTTTCCTTCGCAAGCTCAGGCTTTCCAGCCATAGAATTTGCATCACGGAGAAGGGAACATCCAGGTCTCTATTTAAGGGTATTTTCCGAAGCCTATAGGAAAACAAAACCAGCTGTGACAGAGGCCACGATGGTTGCCAGGACCCCTTGAAAAAAATGAATACCTCAGCTCCTCTCCCTTCACCAGCGCTGTAACCTTGGCAAGTTACTTAATCCTCCGAGCCTCAGTTTCCTCCTCTGTAAAATGGGGGTATTGCCTACTGTCCTACTGTGAGGACTGCATAATGAGGTTATGAGATAACGTGGAACAAATCCAATACCCAGGTTAAACACCGAATAAATGCCGGCTGCGGGCTTCCCTTCTTTCCACAAGTTTACAGAGGAATTGCAAAGAAGACAAAAATCACTGTCTTCAGGGGTGCTGACCAACGCCCCAGAATTATACAGGAGAATTGAGGGGAGGGGGAGGAGAGTGTGCGCAGTTAAGCAGCCTTGCTCAATCTCATCTCCTTGATTTGACCTCAGCTCTGGTTCTTCAAGGTCCCGCTGGCTCAGTTCCCATCATGAGAGGACGGCTCCTGCTTAGGGGGGCAGCCTTATCACGCGGTGATCCTCCTACACGGCTCGCAGGCATTCCTACAACCTTGAAGAAAAATCTTAGTTACATTTATCTTGGTGACTTCAGCCACGAAGGCAATCACCAGCTTTAGTGAACACGCCTTAAATGACAAACACGTTTACACACAGAGCCCAGCAGGAATCTGACCCAAAATTTTAATGTAGCAGAGGACTCAGATACAAAGTGAGCTGCGTGCTGGTGGCTCTTGTCTGTAATCCTAGCTACTCAGGAGTCAGAGATCAGGTTCCAGGTTCCGTCAAAAGTTCCCAAGATCCTGTCTTGAAAATATCCAACACAAAACACGGCCAGTGTAGTGGCTCCAGTGGCAGAGCACTGCCCAGCAGGTATGAAACCCTGAATTCAAACTACAGTACTTCCAAACAAAAAGATACAAAGTGAAGGCAGAGATGTCAGGCTTTATCCTGCTTTAGCATCTGCAGGCAGAAGTGAACAGTCTGTGCTTTTTAGCAAAAGCCGCCTCTAAATCCCTGATATAATTTTAGGTTTGGCTACAGGTTTGTAATGCTTGTGGAGACAGCAGCTCAGTCCTCGAGCTTGTCTTTCGCAGGAATGTCTGGCAGCTTTCTTTGTGGTTCTAGAATTGCAATGGAAACCAGGCACCAGTGGCTCATCCTTGTAATCCTAGCTAATCAGAAAGCAGAGATCAGGAGGATCTTGGTTCGAAGCCAGCCTGGGCAAATAGTTCTTAAGACCCTATCTTGAAAAAAACCCATAACAAAAAAAAGGACTTGTGGAGTGGCTCAAGGTGTAGGCCCTGAATTCAAACCCCAGCACAGCAAAAAAACAAAAAACATAGAATCGCAATGGAGATTGTGCAAGAATTAAACAAGTGAAGACCCTGATTTCACTGTTTTAATGGCCAAAGTGAAAGGCCTCAGCAAAGGCTCAGTAGCCTATAAGTCACAGACTCTAAAGGACATGTGGCAGAATAGAGAAGCCCTGAGAGACACAAAGTAGCCTACTCCCCAGTCTACCCCTGCTAGGGCAGGGGAATGTGGACTGACTGCTCATGCATTTCTTTTTGGGTGATGAAAATGTTCTGAAATTAGGATGTGGTAAAGGTTGCATAATTGTATGAATTTTCTAAAAACCACTGATCTGTACATTCTACAAGCTAGTTATAGGATATGTGAGTGCTGTTCCAGTTCTGTTAAAGAATCTCCCTAGAGCAATTCATCAGGAAGAATTAAATATCCTGAGTTTCTTTTCTTACCTCAATATTCCCAGCCACCCCGTGGCTGGACCTTGCATTTATTTGCTAGGTAAGTGCTGTAACCACTTGAGCCACACCTCCAGTTCTTTTCTATATTGCTGACCTTGTCAAAAGTTCCTCTGACCAGACACTCCTTGTAAGGCTGAGATTGGGAGGATCACAGTTTGAGGCCAGCCCAGGCAAAAAGTTATCCAGACCTCGTCTCAACACAATGGTGCATTCTTGTGAAGCTGAAACTAGAGTTTTGGACCCTAGGCCCAGGCTCCTGAGCTGGTCAGGTCTGACCACCTGCCCCTATATGTCAAAGAGGTATGGTGAAGGCAGAGAAAGGAGGTTTAATTACACGGTCCAGGTCATCCTGTGGGAAGAGGCAGAGAAAGCACGCAGCCCATCTTCAGCCATTTTCAGGTATAGACATGAGCTTTCATTAGATGAAGAATTAGAGCAGGGGACAAAAGGTACACATAGTTAAGCAGTCCCCATCTCAGGTGTGTTCCGGTGGTTCAGTTTGGCCTGGTTGACCATTGTCTCAATCCTTGTTCATCAAGGGTTCTTGAGAACTTATCAGTGTCATACTTGAAGAACCAATATGCACAATCACTCCTGCTCCAAGGTGCAGCCTCATCATTACAGTAACTGTCCTCATTTGGGGGGGTAGGGGAATGGGGCTGAGGGGAAGGTGGTCTGTCCTGCTGTTCCTCAAGGGAAACTTCAGTCCCTTGTCATAAAGATGTAATCGATTATTCCTTGCCCTTCCTTGATTCCAAGGTGGCTGCTGGAGAGAATGGCTCGCGCACGTCTTACAATCCCAGCACTCAGGAGCATGAGACAGGAGAATTGCAAGTTCTAGGCCAGCCTGGGCTACATAGTGAGACCCTGTCTCAAAACAAAAAAAGCCGGGTGCTATTGGCTCACACCTGTAATCCTAGTTATTCAGGAGGCAGAGATCAGGAGGCTCACGGTTCATTGTTAGCCCAGGCAAACAGTTCTCAAGACCCTATTTTAAAAAAACTCATCACAAAAAAGGGCTGGTGGAGTGGCTCAAGGTGTAGGCCCTGAGTTCAAATCCTACTACCATAAAAAAGTCATTTACACTTCCCATGACACTGGCTCCCATGCTACAGAGGAGGAATTGAGGCAAGAGGCGGTGATGAGAATCCAGGGGTCCAGCTCTGAACTGCACAGCCTGAGGCCCAGCTCATTTTTATCTCTTCACCTGCTCCTATTAATAGCACCTCAGCACTCCAGCTTGTTAGCTCCCTAGGCACTGGGAGCTAAGACAAAAACATGAGACCCTACCTGAATAACCAAAGCAAAAAGGGCTGAGGGCATGACTCAGGTGGTAGAGTGCAAGCATGAGGCCCTGAGTTCAAATCCTAGTACTGAAAACCAAAAAAGATTTGCCTTGAACTTTCCCCAGCAACTGACCCTCTGAAGCGCCATAACCTCTTTCCTCTATGGACTTCAAATACTGCAAAGCCCATTAAATGACCCTTTAAAAATCAAAATGTCTTCCACTGAATAACTATGCTTTTGATATACAAAACAAAAGAATACTTTGCTCATTTTTTTTTTTTTTTTTGCAGTACTGGTGTTTGAACTCAGGGCCTACACCTTGAGCCACTCCACAACCCCTTTTTTGTGTTTTTTTTTTTTTTTTTTTTTTGAGTAGGGTCTTGAGAACTACTTGCCAGGCCGGCCTCAAACCATGATCCTCCTGATCTCTGCCTCCTGAGTAGCTAGGATTACAGGTGTGAACCACTGTGTCCAGCTGTGCCTATTTTTTTTTCATTCTTTAATGGCTATTTTATGAGTTACCTATGCTCAAAGGGTAGAGTGTCATAAAGGGCTGTGGAGTTGAGCTGTCTTTGCCTTAAACCTCACAATTGTTGCTTGCTGGCTCATAAACTTCCTCAAATTCCTTTGTGTCTCCAAAAAACAGGGAAAATCAAAAGTATGCATTGATTCCCCAAGACTGATGTGAGCACTCATGACAAGGGCCGGGTCAGTGTGCAGCCAGGTAAGCATCATAGAGTGCCAGGCGCAGTGGTGCATGCCTGTAATCCTAGCTACCTGGAGGCTCACAGTTCCAGGCTGTCTGACCGACTGCAGTAAATTCACAAGACCCCATCACAACCAATACTTGGTGGTGAGCATCTGTCATCTCAGTTACGTGGAAAGATCTTAGTCCAGGCCAACCCGGGGATAAAGTGAGACCCTATCTCAAACATAACTAGGCTGGTAGAGTGGCTGGGGGATAGAGCAGCTGTCTGGTGGGCATGAGTCTAGTAAGTACAAGACTCTGTATTCAAACCCCAGTGCCGCCCAATTAAAAAAAAAAAGTGCTAGGAAATTTAACTCTTGCACCGCTCTTAGACTCTGATCATCTGCTAGCGGACTCTCTGCTGGTCAATTCTGCAACTAAAGGCAATTTGCAGCAGAGGTCCAGAAGGGTAGACCTGGGACCAGCGCCTGAGCAGCACCTGGGAACTTTTTAGAAATGCAGATTCGGAGCAGGGAAGCCCTGGGTTCCATCCCCAGAACAGCACCCAAAACAACAATGAAGAAATGCAAATTCCCCACCACTGAATCGGAACCTTGAGGGGTGAGGGCCTGGTGTGCTTGAAGGAGCCTTTGGGGTAATTTGGATACATGCTCGAGAATGAGAGTGATGGTGTGGTGTTCAAGAGAATGGGGTCTAGAGCCAGGCTGCCAGTGTTCAAATCTTCACCCTGCCACTTGTAGGGTGTGTTATGTTAGGCAAGTAAATTATCGCTCACTCGGGCTCAGCTTTCCCAACTGTAAGCTGGGAGTACAGATATAAATGTATAGGGCTGGCAGAGTGGCTCAAGTGGTAGAGCATCTGTTTAGCAAGTGTGAGGCCCTGAGTTCAAACCCAGTACCATAGTAACACACGCACACACACACACACAAAAGAATGAACAATGTAGCTCTATAAGATCGTAGTCAAGTGTTTAGAACAGGCTGTGGCACAGAAGTCAATAGATGTTGGCTACTGTCACAAGCTAATTCTATTGCTAAATAGGGACTAAGAAATTTCTTACTTATACAATTATTTGGGAAGTTGGGTATAACACACAAGCCAGGTTTGGTGATGCATGTCTATTATCCTGGCACTTGAGAAGTGAAGGCAGGAGAATTCAGGGTTTTAGGCTGGCTTGGGCGTTACGTAGGAAACCCTGTTTCAAAACAAAAACAAAAAACATAAAAACAAGGGCTCAATCAAGTGCCTACCTAGGAAGCAGGAGGCTCTGAGTTCAAACCACAGTACTGCACCCCCGCAAAAAAAAATCCCACAAACAAAACAGGCACACGTAGAATATACCATTATTTTTTTTTTAAAGAAAAAGTCCCAGTGATACATCATTATACTGAAATATAAAATAATTTCAAAGACTATTCCCCTGAGAGTCAAGACAGGCAAGAAAAAAGAGAAATGGAAAGTAAAAGTGAGTGAGTTCAGATTTCATAAAAGCAGAAATGTAGGTGTTTGGAGGCCAAGGCCCAGGGACAGGAAAGTTCCTGTGGTGGATGAGGGGGGTTCGGTGGTTCTGGAGGGGGAGCGTTAGGGTCCTCTGACCATCTGTGGCACCATCTGCTTGCTGAGAGGCACGTAGCTATGGCTTTCTTCCCCTGTTCTGCATAAATCAGATCTTGTCACCCTCCCTGGGTCAGGAACAGAGTCAGGAGGAGGTCTCCTGGTCAGTTTTAAGTGCCTGCAATCCTGGTTTAAGGATTTCATAGGTAGGAGTTTAACTCTTAAGGAAAAGAATCTGGTTGCAAAAGGCTGGTATCCAGGGCAAGTTTTGAGTTTGTTTACAAAAGTGAGCACTTTATTTTTTTAAAACAATGTCCCAGACAGCGGGGCACCCAGGTGGCTCACGCCTATACTCCTAGCTACTCAGGAGGAGAGATCAGAAGGATCACGAGTTCCAAGCCAGCCCAGGCAAATAGTTCACCAGACCCTATCTTGAAAAAACCCATCACAAAAAAGGGCTGGTGGAGTGGATCAAGAGTGCCTGCCGAGCAACCATGAGGCCCTGAGTTCCAACCCTACTGCAGCAAATAAATAAAAATGTCCCTGATATGTTTATTCAGGGTGGTGGGTAGGAGGGGCCTTAAAGGAGATTCTGGTGGAGTGAGCAGGCTCTCCACCCTTCCCTCCCAACACACCGTACTTCACCCCTTACAACGCAACTGCCTCTCCTTAGGAGCTGTTGACAGAATGAACTGAGTTTAGCCCTGCTGAATACTTGTGCTCAGATTCTATCAGCCTGAAGCTTCTGCACAGATATCTACTCCCCGCCAGATTTTTCGACTTGGTTTGTAAAAAGTTTTCTTTTAAATGCTTAAATTTACAGACCTCAAAGGGGATGCACTTTTCTGATCTCCCCTTTTTTGGGGGGTGGGCCAGGGGTGGGGTGGGGAGGAGATGCTCGGGATGGAACCCAGGGCTTTGCGTGAGCTAAGCACCCACCCTACCACTGACCACACCTCAAGCCTCGGGTGGAAAACAAGAGATATACAGAATTTATGGAAGGCCCTCAAAAAATTTAGCAGAGAGGCTGGGGAGGGTGGTGTGGCTCAGTGGTAGAGCGCTTGACGCCCAAGGCCCTGGAACACCCAGCACCAGGGGGAGGGGAACCATAGTTGAAATATAAAGATCTACCCAGGGCTGGGCGCTGGTAATCCTAGCTACTTGGGAGGCTGGGATTGGGAGGATTTTGGTTTGAGGCCAACCTCAGCAAATAGTTCATGAGACTCCATCTCCAAAATAACCAGAGCAAAATGGGCTAGCGGTGTGGCTCAAGTTTGCCAGCTTCGCAAGCTAGAAGTCCTGAGTCCAAGCCCCTGTTCCACCAAAAAAAAAAAAAAAAAAAAAAAAAAAAAAAAACCAAACCAACCTACCCATTCTAGAAATATTTATGGAGCACATAGGTCCTTTTTCTACTTCTTTTAAAAATGTTTTTCTTTTTAATTGTCACTAACTTTACATATTTATTAAATCTGGACTTCTAACGGCAGGCATATTCCAATATGCTTAAATAATCATTTGTAGCGTTGCAAAAAACCTCATATTTTCAGAGACTGAATTCATCGATGGCTGGGACGCCCCAAGAAATGTTATCTGAACAAGCTCCCAGAATATTCTAACATAATGACCTGGAATTGGAAAATACGGTTTGGCTTGGATGGTGAGTTTCTTTAGTCTAGGGGTTAAGAAAACGCGCGGACGCTCCACGTGGACCGGCTTACGCAATTTTCTCAGGGAGAAATTTCAGCCTCAGAAAACCAACTGCACGTTCGACAGTCTATCAAGTCAGCGGTCCAGCTCGGCAGCTTCAGTCTTCGTGTAGAAAATCAGACACAAATTAGCGCTCCTCCTCTTTGGGGAAACACACGCCCCTGATGCTCCGTGCGTGTAATTATATTTCTTAGAAGTAAAAAGCCCCGCGGCGTCTGTGGCGAATCTGCGGCTTCCGACGTGGAGCTCGGGTGGAGCCCGGCACGCGAGAGCTTCGGCCGCTTAGAGCCCCGGCCCTGTCTCTGTGGGAAAAGGAACCCGAGTTTGCTGAGGTGAGTGGAAGCGGTCCGGGGAGAGCAGGAACCACCCCGGGGGATGGAAAGTAGAAGAGAATAGGCCGTGACGCTGCGTCTGCCGCCATGTTGAAATCTGGCAAAAGGGGAGCCCCGGGGTTGTGTTGCAGGGAGCAGGAATGAGAGGTCAGGAGGGTGGCCTGTCCTTCCCCTACGTCCACCCAGGTGAGCGGACGGAGGAGTCAGCCTCTCGGGCCTGGGCTGAAGCAGAGGCTGAACTGGGAAAATGGACCTCAAGGGAAGTAATTCAGGATTCCCGCCGTGACTTCCGCCTTCGCTTCACGACGCCACTGCGCATGCGCGGGGACGGGGCGGAGGCGAGGCTCCTGTTTGTGTTGTTTCTTCCTTGGCCTGGGAAGTTCACCTAAGTCCCTTACGGAGACTCTTTTTATTTTTTGGCGGAACTGGGGTTTGAATCCCGAGCTTTGTGCTTGCAAAGCAGGCGCTCTACAGCTTGAGCCACACCACCCGACCATTTTGCGCTGGTTATTTTGGAGATGGGGGTCTTGTGAACTGTTTGCCTAGGCTGGCCTCAATCCTTAATCCTCTTGATCTCAGCCTCCCAAATAGCTAGGATTGCAGGCATGTGCCACGGTGCATGGCTACATTAGTTATTTTTGAGATAGGATCGGTGCTTTATTTCCCGGCTAACTATGATCCTCTTATTTGTGCTTCCCTGCATACCCGGGATAACAGACACACCAGGATGCTCAGGCATTGGTTGAGATGGCATCTCTTGAGCTTTTTGTCCTACCATTGGATCTTCCTGATCTCTGCTTCCAGAGTAGCTAGGGTTACAGGATTGAGACACAGGACAGGCCTACACTTTTGTGGTTAATTGCACCACTCACCTTCGCCCCCATCATTCATCTCTCAGGTCTTACGCCCCTTAATGAGACAATAACCAGGATGTAAAAATCCAAAGAGGTTTTTGTAGGAAATCTGCATAATGCCACAACAGAGGAAATTAATGAGAAGTAGGGAAGGCTGCTGTTTTCTTGTCAGTACTGATAGAAGTACACAGAGAAGAAAACCCACACTTTATCCCTTTGTAATTTTCGTAGATTTTGATTCGAAGTCTTAATGCTTTCAACAGGAGCTCTGACTGTGTACAGTAGTATTAGATTTATGTGGTACATTTTGTGTTTTTCTGTTGTATGGGGAGGAATTCTTCCCCACCCGGGGTGTGTGGAGCTCTGGACTTGCACACTTCTGGGTGGAACTCCCTCACCACGCTGCTTCTTACCTTTATGAGTTGGGGTAAAAGACAACAGTATTGGGACCTTCCACATGTGAAATGATAGCAGCAGTGGTACCTACGTCTTGTGGGTACTGCTGAGAGTGAGAAGGGAAGGGCTTAGCGCAATACCCTACACTCCCTGAGTGTCCATGCAGGCGAGCTGTGACTCTCACAGTCCTTACATTTGTCCACAGCAACTCTGTGATGGAAGAGGTAGGAAGATCCCACTCCCACAATGTTAAGCCAGTGGAAAGGGATCTCTATAGAGACTCCAGAGCAGGAGAGACTGAAATAACAAAGCATAAGGGTTAACGTCTCAGCTGAAACCAGAACTCAGGCCACCTCACCCTTCTCTTCTCTTCTGTTGTTCAGCTGCTCATTATGCATGCCTTGTAACCCCAGCACTTGGGAGGCTGAGACAGGAGAGCTGTGAGTTCAAGGCTAGCCTAGTCTACATAGCAAGACCCTGTCTCAAAAAAACTAACCAACCCCCCTTCAAAGTCTTTATGTTTTAGTGATGCACACTGAGGAAATTATAGAGAGATGATGTATCGTGCAGACACTTTTCAGAATAAACTGGGCTGGATTATTCTGGCCATGTGTGCTGGTCCTGGTGGGAGCTCTGCTGTAGTTCAGGGAGTAGTTGGCACGCACTTGAAATTTATTTACAGAGCCTTTACACACAGCCAGGCAGTGCTTTACCACTGTGACCCTTGCTCAGCCCTTTAAAGAAGTTTGACAGCTTGTTGTTATTTTCTGATGCTGGGGTTTTCTGATGGGGCGGGGCTCACACATAACCAGTGACCATTTTAAAACCCTGGTAAGGCATGTTGGATCCACCTGGCCACATTGCAACTGGTACCGCCCTGCCCTGGCTATTCCAGATGGCACACATGCACCTGGAACTCAAGTACACACCCTCTGCTTCCTGAGAAGGTTTGGAGGGGCAGGTCAGGTATCTGGCTTCAAGACCAGGAGTCAGGACCTGAGACCTGTGGTACCCAGTGGCCTCCCTACCTTCAAGAGGTGTGTGGTGGTTCCTGCCTGTAATCCCAGCACTCAGGAGGGGAAGGCGGGAGGATTGGGAGTTTGAGGCCACTTTGGCTACATAGTGAGACTCTGCTGTAACCCCCCCAGGGAAAAAAAGGGCAGGGGACAATTGATACTTCTTTCCAGGGCTTTAAGGGGAGGGGGGCGGGAGGAGCTGGCAGTGGAGGGCACACACCTGCCTCCTGTCCTCCTTTTAGAACATGAACGACTGGATGCCCATCGCCAAGGAGTATGACCCGCTTAAAGCTGGCAGCATCGATGGCACCGACGAAGAGCCGCACGACCGCGCGGTGTGGCGGGCCATGCTGGCCCGGTACGTCCCCAACAAAGGTGTCACGGGAGACCCCCTCCTCACCCTGTTCGTGGCCAGACTCAACCTGCAGACCAGAGAGGACAAGTTGAAGGAGGTCTTCTCCCGCTACGGGGACATCCGGCGGCTGCGGCTGGTGCGGGACCTGGTGACCGGCTTCTCCAAGGGCTACGCCTTCGTGGAGTTCAAGGAGGAGCGCGCGCTGCTCAAGGCCTACCGCGACGCGGCGGGCCTGGCCATCGAGCAGCGCGAGGTCTTCGTGGACTTCGAGCAGGAGCGGACGCTGCGCGGCTGGGTCCCGCGGCGCCTGGGCGGCGGGCTGGGCGGGAAGAAGGAGTCGGGGCAGCTGCGGTTCGGGGGGCGCGACCGGCCCTTCCGGAAGCCCATCAACCTGCCCGTGGTTAAAAGCGAGCTGCACAGAGACGGGAAGCGAGACAGGCGGGAGCGGTCCCGGGAAAGACACCGCGACTGCAGGGCCCGGGACCGCGACCACGACCGGGGCCGGGACAAGAGATGGCCGGAAAGGGAGCCGGCCCGGGCGTGGCCTGAAAACGACTGGGAGAGAGGGCGGGACCCCCGAGAGGACAGGGTCAAGGGGAGGGACAGGAGGGACCGGAGCAGGTAGAGGCCCCGGGTTCAAACCCCAGTACCGCCAAGAAAAAAAGGAAAAAAGTAGTGGGGTAGTTGTCTCCATGCGCCCTTTATGTGTAATGGTTCAATAAAGCTACATAAGAAGGGTTGGAATCTTTTTTTTTTTGTTTTGCAGTACCAGGACCTGAACTCAAGGCCTATACCTTAAACCACTTCACCAGCCCTTTTTGATAGGTATTTTCAAGAAAGGGTCTCGTGAACTATTTGCCCAGCTGACTTTGAACCTGGATCCTCCTGATCTCTGCCTCCTGAGTAGCTAGGATTACAGGTGTGAGCCACTGGCACCCAGCTGCAATAGTTTTCTTTGCAGTCTGGAACCCAAGTTCAACTAGATACTATGAATTTATTGTCTTCATCAGGGTCCCAGATACCGGTTTACTTCAGTGCTGGGATTCAACTGAAGGCTGCACACGTGTGAGGCAGATGGATTCTCTACCGCTGTGTCCCAGCCCCAGCCAGCGCCTGTCACTTAACAGCCACCTTTTGGACTGGGTGTGGTGTTTCCTGCCTGTAATCCTACTGGGAGGTGGAGATGAAAGGATTAAGCTTTGAGGCCAGTGTGTGTGTGGGGGGCGGCAGTGGCATTTAGCAACACCCCATCTCAACCAACAATCTAGGTGTACTGGCCGATGCCCATTGTCCCAGCATCCCACCAAAGGAGGTGTAGGCACCAGGATCATAATCCAAGATCCTATCTGAAAAATAAAGCTAAAGGGACTGGGAGAATGACTCACGTGATAGAGCACCTGCCTAGCATGTGTGAGACCCTGAGTTCAAACCCCACTACCCCTCCCAAAAAATTTATTTTTAATTAAAAAAAAAACTATAGTTGCTGGCATTTGTACAGAGGTCTTTGTAAAGACTTCTGTTCTCATTCTTTGACATGGAAAATTTGGCCTGATTTTCTGTCTATCTGGAGTTATTTTGAATCTGTGGCAAAGAGGCGATCGCCTAAAACCCTCCACACTGATCTGTGACTCCTGGGGACCCTAATCTGCTTAGAATAAGTTCTGTCTTTTCCATCCTCATGTCCACAGCCCCAGGGTTTGCTGAACTGAACTAAAAAGGGGATAGAAAAGTATGTCTGTGTGGATGCCTTAACACCAGACGCAGCCAGAACGTCTGGGTCTGCAGCCACTGCTTTCAAACAAATGTACCTCCGCTTGCTTGGGTGCAGAATGCTGACATCTCCTTTCTGTTTCTGGCCGGCATTTAAAATTAAAAAGCAGCATTGCAGGGCTGTGATCCAGGGCGGTGTTCCAGCCCTTTGAAAATATAAGGCTCAACAGAAGAGAGAGTGAGACCAGAATGAACAGGAGAGGTCAAAACCACTGAAAGAGCTGTGACTGGTTCTGGTGGATTACCTTTTTTTGTTATCTTTTCTTTTTTGGTGCTGAGAACAAACCCAGTGGTTCAGGCAAATGCGGAAGGAACCACTGAGCTACATCCCAGCCCTGCTTTTCCTTTTCCTTTCTCATCAGCTGACCTTTGGTTTGCTGGAGACCTGGTTCTATTATAACCTTAAATTCTGTGAACTTTGGTAAGTACCACAGCACTCAGGATTAAAAAAGAAAAAAGAAAAAAAAAGTGGTGTTTAGCATTTTACAAATGTGTCTAGCTTTGAAAGCTCAGTTGTCTTTTTTTTTTGCATTCCTATGGATGGAATGAGGGCCTCCCTATGCTAGGCAAGCACTCTACCATTGAGCTACACAGCCAGCCTTCACTGCCAGGTTTTTACATAAAAGTATGCATTTCTGGGCTGGGTGCATAGCTCAAGTGTTAGAGTGCTTGCCTAGCAGACCCAAGCCCAGTACCACCAAAAATAAATATATACATTATAAAATAGGAATCTGTCACAGTGCTACACAGCAGGTGGACCAGCTTGCTATGCTTTAAAATTGCTATCAGCTGTTAAAACAGTTTTAGAAAAGAATGCTTTTTCCTTGGTAAAGTTCCAGTATAGGATTTTACTATCTTAGGCTCACAGAGCAGCCCCACCGAGGCTCTTTTCTGATTTCGTTCACATTCCAGCCACAAAGTGTCCCTGTGGTGGCACCCAGTGTGTTCCCTCCCCACAGCAGGGAAGCATGTGTCCTGTGACTCCAGCAGGAGAAAAACAGCCTAGTGCAGGGTTCATGGTCATTGACTCTGCCCCTCAAAACATGGGTGAATTTAAAACAGGCGTACTTATCCCCCTCCTTGTTTCATTGGGGCTTCACGTGTGGCCCTGGTAACTTAAAGAGGAAAGGTACAACTCTAACAGCAGGGACTTCAGCAGTTTGACATGACAAACACAGATCCCCTTTGGCGTGGCCAGTCTTTCCAGCTTGTTCTGCAGGCTGCTGCACACGTGTGAAAGTGTGCCAACCTGGTTTTAACAGTGAAGGATCGGAAGGAAGTTTCTATCAGCAGCTCCTCGATAGCCATTAACACGTTATCCATTAATAAATTAAATGAATCAAAGTTAGTACTAGACCTTGGCGCTGTAGATCAGTCAGGCTGGGCAATTCTTGGTTGTTGGCACTGACTGGATGTTGTAGGGATATGCATTACCATCCTTGATCTGTTTTTTTTGGCGGTTCTGGGGTTTGAACTCCAGGCCTTTCACTTGCTAGGCAGGTGCTTTACCATTTGAGCCACTCCACCAGCCGTTGTTTTGGTTTTTTTTTTAGAGGCAAGGTCTCACTGTGTAGCCCAGGTAGCCTCAAATCCTCCTACCTCGGCCTCCCCAAGGGCTGGGATTACACGTGTGCTTCACCTGCTGGTCTTTCAGCAAATCTAGCAGAATGCATAGAACTTGGCCTTGTCCTGTGCCCCGGGCATTCTGCGGGGGGAAAGAAAGAACGAAGCCCAGCCCCCAACTCCTCTGTTGGCTCCTGCAGCTCTGAGTCAACTAGGGCATGTGGGCCTCAAGTCATTTGCCCACCTCTTGCCTTTCTTCTGCTATGTCTCCCCGACCCACTGTCCTGTATCACCTGCTGTATTTGTCTTTGCGAGGGACTAAGTATTTCACCTGGTGAACACCAAAAGGAAACAAGGTGCCAGGATAAGAAAAATACACACAAGAAATGTTGCAATGTCTCATCCATAGCAACTTTGTTTGGTTAGAACTGCTTTTTCACAGCAGACTCTAAGGCACACTGACTCGCACAGGGCTGCCCGCTCCACCCAGGCCTCACCAGGAATGGCTGTTGCTCTCCAAAGGCCATCTCTGGCCTCTGGGTGGCTGGACGGTCACTTTATGTCCGAGTAGGGGTCACTTATCCTGTGTCCAATGGATACATCCTATACAACCTGCAATTCCATAATATAAAGCTACCATTTCCCTGTCTCCCTCGCAAGTATGACAAAGGTG
The DNA here is from genome assembly GCF_047511655.1 of Castor canadensis. Classification (NCBI taxonomy): domain Eukaryota; kingdom Metazoa; phylum Chordata; class Mammalia; order Rodentia; family Castoridae; genus Castor; species Castor canadensis. Next base: position 41,458,405 of record NC_133403.1, read on the forward strand.
ACCATAAAAACTCTACAACTAAAATTTTATACAAAGCAAGTAAAACAGCAGTTATAGAGGTGAGTGATGAATTTGGCTTACAGAAGCTTGTTACTAAAGTTAACACCATCGTCTGGCTCTGCCCGTGGGATTATTAAACATATATCCTAAGAGATCAGAGGCATCTGTTATAAACGGTGATAGACCTGGATATAAATAAACACTTTCTCTAGAGTTTGGCACCAGTTTTGCAGCGTCCGCCCTCAAAGCAGACGGTCTGTCCGAGTGGTGGGTTTCGAGGGTGCATTTGCACGGAGAGGCATGAGGCAGTGACCCAGTCCAGGCTGCGAAGGGTCAGGTCCAAGGGCAGAGGGGGGCCAAGGTCACAGGTGCTGCAGGGCTTCCTGTCCTTGCTCTGTGTACCCGTCGTCACGGTGGGTGTTTGCCCACTGGCCGAAGGACTCGTGGATGTGCACGTGTCTCTGAGGGTTGGCTAGGCGCTTCTTGTCTCTGGAGAAAAAGCTAAACCTTTTAGGAGGGAAAAGAAAGACAGAAATGAGAGCCCACCCTTGGCTGTGCACGTCACCATTTGTTGGTTTGTCTTATTTTCCCTCCCCCCCGCAAGGCCAGGGACATACAGCAGCAAACACAGGGAGAGAATCCACTCATGGCGGGAAAGAAAAGGTCGGGGATGCAGGTCAGATGCTCTAGAAAGCACCAGGGGCTTCGCAAGGCATTTAGTCTTGATACCTCTGAGGCCACGAAGTATGAACAAGGCATGAGGGACCCTTCCTGTGACCCGTGCAAACTACAAGTGACTGGAAACCATGCCTGTGTTTCTTTTTCTCTTTTTTGTAGTGCTGGGGATAGGGGATGGAGGCCAGGGCCCCACATGTGCTAGGCAAGAGCTCTAACCACTGGGCTGCACCCTCGCCTGGAAGTTTCTTTAACTATCGTAATGATGCTAAGAAAACTTCCCCACCGGAAGCTGAGTGGGGCCTGGAATGGCTCTGATGTGATCTGGTGGACAGTCCTAATTTAAATAGGTGTGCCTTTACATCCTGTCAATCAGGAGGCTGTGAGTCAGCCATGGAAGCCCAGATTTTGTGGCTATAACTGCTTGAATATGAGGCTGATGCAGGCCTTGGAGAAAATGAAACATGCATTAAATAAACCGAGGGTCAGATTATACTTCTTGGATTAGAGAGATACTGTGAATACGTAGTAGAATGAAATTCGGAAAACACCCATTTGGACTTTCACAAACGGGTTTAATGGTGAAGCCTTTAGCATCTCTCACTGAAACCAGCTACAGGGCAACAGCAGTTATAAGCCAAGAGGTCTTGTTTTTTTTTTTTTTTTTTGGTGGTGTTGGGGATCAAATCCAGAGCCTTGTGCATGTAGTCACTGCACTATACCCATTTTTTGCAGAACTGGGGGCTGAACTGAGGACCTTGCGCCTGCTATCAGGTGCTCTACCACTTGAGCCACACCCTCCAGCCTCTTGCTTTGGTTTTTTGAAGGAGAGTCTCATTCTGTAACTAGGTGGGCCTCAAACTCTCCATCCTGTTGCCTCTGCCTCCTGAGCACTGGGATTACAGCATGTGCCACCACGCCTCACTTCAAAGGCACTTTGCAAATTTCCAAATCTCTTTTAGAGCTACCAGGTGCTAGTAAGATCTCTTCTAAATCCTAGCTACTCAGGAGGCAGAGATCAGGAGGATTTTGGTTTGAGGCCAGCCAGGGCAAATAGCACTTGAGACCCTATCTTGAAAAAACCCATCACAAAAAAAAAGTGCTGGAGTGACTCAAGTGGTAAGAGCACCTGCCTAGGAAGTATGAGGCCCTGAGGCCCTGAGTTCAAACCCCAATACTGAAAAAAAAAAAATCCTTCTGTTGTCACTAAGTTCTGACTCTTGAATTTTGGTTTCTGAACTTGGTAAGAGACATAAAAATAGTTTCGTTATTTCCTGGGGGTAAGGATAAGAATGAAGCCACTTTAGATAAACTACTCTTGGTTCCCTCTGGTCACCTGTTCACTTCTTTTAGTCCATGGCCAATGGCATCTCATTTTAATCACATCTGGGTGACAATGATTTCACTCTTCTGTGGTTACTGGATCCTATGATCGCTTTCTACCAGGAATAAAGTGTTCTTTCATCCTAAAAGCCGGGGCAAGCCCAGTTCAGCTGGGGAAATTCTCCCTGTCAACGAAGGGCTGCCTTCCCTACTGACATGGGTGTGAGCTGGCAAATGAATGCGTGGTGTTCAGACTGGTTTATATGTGAGCTCCCTGCACAGGGCAGTGGGGAATTAGCTGGCCAAAGTCACAGCAGCCATGTGTCAGTTATGCTTCCCCTCTGCCTCACGAGGTAAGCAGAAAGCCATTTAGCACTCCTGACACAGACAGAAGGCAAATGTGGGTCTCCCTCTGCTTCCTTTGCTGGAACAAGTCATCACTGACAAGACAAAGCAATTTAGAAAGCTACAGATTGGAAAGATGGTGTTAGTGTCACTCGGGGATCCTGGGAAGGGGGCATTGATTACTGACCCGTCACTCATAGGACCTTCTTTACTGGATCATGGGCAAGGTGGTTTTTAGAAGGAAAACAGAAGAGACAAAAATCGGTGACAGAGCCAAAAATCCCAGAGCCTCACTTGTCATGGAGGTCAAGTGCAATGAGCAGCCCGTCTGGAATCACACTTGACACCCACTTCAGATGCCAACGTGCACGCAGGTGACAGCCATGCAGCTAAAGGGGCCCAAAGGGACAGGCCAGTCCCTGCAACATTGCGGCAGCCATAACAAAGGCACAGCTCAAGTGAACCTCAAACACACACAGTGCCTACAAGAGAAACGAGTCGTCGGGCAGGCTGCAGCATGGGGTCATCTAGAATCAGTCCAGCTGCCACCATGGGCATGACGGCTGTAAAGATCCTGCTTCGAGAAGCACAGAGACACAGAGAGAGAAGACAAAAACGGCGGGGGTGGGGGAGGAGGCATGACCAGGAAGCCCAGTCCCACACAACCAGCTGAGGGGTGCACTGTCGTCCTCACTGTGGGCTGCATTGTGTCTCCTCCCCTAACTCACAGGCTGAAGTCCTAGTACCCCAGAAAGGGACCTGATGTAGAAATGGGGGCCTCCCAGATGGGACAGCTTAGGATGAGGCCACAGTGGAGGAGGGTGACCTAATCCAGAGAGACTAGTGTCCCTGTAAATGGGAGAAATTGGAGCATAGCATAAAGAGGTATACCGTGTGATGACAGCGGTGTGGGGGGGGCGTGACACTCCCACAGGCCAAGGGAAGCCAAAGATGGCCCCAAAACACAAAAGAGACCTAGAACACTGTCCTTCATGGAAACTTGATCTCGGATTCTGGCCTCCAGAACTGTTGCTGAAGTTGTGGAGGTAATACTAAGAAAAGGGGGACCTTTTGCTAAGTGCACAGACCCAATCTCCAGAGGTCAGGCTGCAGGGCACAGGTGGCTTCCCAGGGGTTCCAAGTCCACCTTTGCAAGAACACTTGTACAGGTTGCCCCTAAGATACAGTCATTGCCTGGCAGGTGGCCTCAGACACTGTATGGACATTTTACTTGGAGAGATGTCTGCCCCCAGCATTGCTGGGCTTCCTCTGGGGCCTGGGTAGGAGCCAGACTGATGGCAGGGGCCTGAGCCAACTGAGGGGAGGGTCCCAGCTGAGTTACGTCCATGCCTGGCCCCTTCCCACACTACTGCAGGTGCTGCCACCTCTGGAGGGACAGTTACTTCATGACTGTTTGAGCCAAAGTTTATGTTTTGGATACGGTGGTTTTTTTTTTTTTTTTTTTTTGCAGTTGGATTTGAACTCAGGGTCTACACCTTGAGCCACTCCACCAGCCCTTTTTTGTGAAGGTTCTTTTGATAGCATCTCACCAACTATTGGCCCCGACTAGCTTCGAACCACTATCCTCATGATCTCTGCCTCCTGAGTAGCTAGGATTACAGGTGTGAGCCACTGGTGCCAGGCATGTGGTTGGTTTCAACCCCTCCCTCCCTGCTAAGTATTTCTGGAAAATTCAAACCAGTGAAGTTCTAATGGTAGCATTCAGGCAGAGTCATGGTGGTGGGAAGAAGCTATTTCCAGCTAAACTGAGGGGGTGGTGGGTAGGAAAACAGGGACAAAAGGAACTGTTGCCACTACCGTTGGAGAGGGGTGGCTGACTACTCTAAAGCCAGCCTTTCTGGTCCATAAGGCCAGGTCTGGGCTGATGCTCCCCAGCTGTCCCTCACCCCACCTACTGCTCTCCTCATCTTGTCCCTGCCCTGTAGAAAGCCACTGTGTGTGGCTGAGAGGCAAGGACCACATGAAGGGTGTGCTGGTATTCCCTGAGGGCAAGGCTGAAGTCACTTGGGACTCCCGCGTGACCTTCCTGGGAGTGCCAACCCATCCTCTCCGGCCAGTGGCCACTCGGTCACAAGCTATTTTTGGACTGTCTTGAGGCACGCTGTTTTGACTGGCAGCAGGAGCTTCTGGTTGCCTTGTTATGTTCAGTCCGGAAATGTTGGGTCTGACGTCTCTGGCTGGAGGTGCGTTTGAGAGATAAGGGACCTGGGCAGTTAGCCACAGTTGGGGGCTTGAGAAGGGGAGTAAGGAGAAAGGGAGGAGGAGAAGGACTGTGCAGGCAAAAGGCAAAGGTTTGAAGCCTGACTCTGTACCTTCCCTATAGTAGGATCTAAATGAAGTCCATGGGCTGCCCTGGGCCTCAGTTTCCTCATCTGAGAAGTGGGGCTAACTCTCTGACAGATGCCTTAGTTTGAGTGCTCTGAACTTGGGAATGAGGCAGTGGGGGATGGGAAAGCAGCTAGGAGCACATGACTAATACTGCCCAAAGGCAAGGACAGGAGAGACCAGACACACCAGATGGGTGCAGAGAAGTGAAGGATGCAAAGGGTGAGGCCTGAGGACCATTGAAGAACTTCTGTCCCCTCTCCGGCCCCAGGGAAGAAGATCCGTCCTTGCTCTAGGCTCACAGGCCACAGCTCCCAGTCAACAGCTAGAGGACAAAGGCAGCCAGTGTCCTGTCTGTACTGGTCAAAAGCCTTTTGTATTGGTTGGCTTCCCCAGTCATCCCCTAGAAGGCCAGGCTACCACGGGACTGGCCACCTGTGCCCCACGGCTGGGAGGTGCTGGTCTCTCTTGGGCTCCTGATTCCAGCTGCTTCCCTGGCCAGGCTCAGGGCACCAGGTCTTGCTGAGCCACCAGAGGACAAGCTAAAGGGGAAAAGGGTTCTGAAACTCAAACGAACTGGAAAAGAAGGGTAGACACTGTAGCAGCATGTTCGGGTGTGAGTAAAAGAAGAGGAAAGGTTTATTGGCTAATTCTGATAGCTTTCCTCTGGATTTCACCCAATTTGATATTGGCAAAAGCCAACTTGAATTACCTATTAAGAGAAAACTGTCTGGAGTAGAAAATTAAAGTAGAAAAGCCCAGTTTGGGAATTCCTGGACTTACATGTGCCCGTGGGCGCTGTAGGCTCTGGAAGATGCTAGAAAGGTCTGATTCTTAAGGACCTGGGAACAACTGACTGAAGGAGTCACAGTGCTGGTTTCCTGGCCTGCCCATCCTCAGCCCACGTAGGGGCTGTTGGGATTCATGCAGCTTCTGACAACTTCCTCAGGGCTAAATCCAAAAGCTGCCAACACCACTCATCATCTCGCAGGAGCGGGGCTGGCAGGCGGATCTGAGTTTAAGCCACGCCAGGCTCATTTCTTACCCGGCACCGGAAAAGGGTGAGTTTTCCTGGACTAAGTACTACATGGGCCCAAAACCAAAGAGTCTCCCTACCCCCTAGATGAAGTACAGAGGACAGCCATACTTCTGTCTGTCTAGCTCTCTGATCTCGTGCAGGGACCCATCCTTCCCAAGGTCATCCTTGGAAACTAAATGGAGTAAAAGCTACTTTAAGCATCAGGGATGAGAACCAAGCTATAATGTGCTGTCCTGTGATTGGTTCAGGGATGGTCACGTGATTGAGTGAGACCCAATAAGAATTGACTCTGTAGCTTCCATGGAACTCAGAGACAGAATCTGAAGTAGAGTTTCAGACAATGAAATGGAATGCTAGCTGCCAGCTGCCACATTGCTGTCCTGAGTCTGGGGAACAGGCCTCAGAATGGCGGCCCCAGAGAGGAAACTAAGTCCAGGGTAGAGGAAACAAGGACTTGATCGTGGCTGTGCTCACACCTGGAGCAACCTGGGGACTTTTGGCTACTCAGCCACATTCTTTTTCTCATTCCTTGAGTTGAGTTTTGATGGTCAAAATGGTTTTGGAGAATTGAGAAGAAGGTTTTTCTGGTCCCATGTTTTATCCCTAGGGAATATTTATCTCAAACCAGACCTGGAGACTGCCTCCTCCATACGTCCAACCACTCAACTCCAGCAGGAACCTAGGGCTATGCTAATAAATAAGGCAGGCGAAGATGGTAGGAACCTTGGAAGCTTCACACATGAAACCAAACACTCAGGAAGCCATCGCCTGTCCTATAGCCACCAGCGCCCCAAATTTGACCAGGGCACCACTGCTTAAGGGAGAGGGGTCCAGCTGTTCCACATCTGTACACGTGCTGCATTAGGTCAGCCCACAGGCTGAGAACCAGCCGAGAATTTCCCAATGTAACTGGATTTTTAAGAGGGAGGGTAACACTTTACCTCTCCCTCCCCACCCAATCCGTGCCGCCTGCTTTCATGGAGCTTGTTTCACATGGCTAAGAGCTGGGGGCCACTGAGGACAGGTAACAAGGTTATAAAGATCACAGCTCAGCACCAGGTCACCCTGCAGAGGTGTCACCACATGGGCTCTGGGGCCTGGCCTCTCGCTAGCTGGGCCCTAGGCAGGGGCCTCAGTTTCCTTAAGTGTCAAATGGGAACGGTGGCACAGCTACCTGCCAGCACTGTGGTGAGGACCCACCGAGGCTGTCTGTGGGACAGGACCCTGCATACAGTGCGGCCTTAGTGAACTCCGGTCACTCACCTAGACGAGAGACTTTAACCTTAATCTGAAGGCCTTTAGGGGTTCAGGAACCCCCTGGAATTGTACCCCAGATTTTACATCTAATTCTTCTAAGTACAAGGTTCATAAACACCCATCAGAATCTGGAAAGGGTCAGCTGATCCAAGAACCTCAGAGGTGGCCTGGAATAGAGCTGAGGTGGGGACCGGTCGCTCTCGTTTTCCTGTGTCTCCCCCAGCAGTCAGGGTCTGACCAAGGAATACTCAGTGGTCAGGTGGATGAGCCATCACAGAAGTCCACTTGTGGGAAGAAGCCAGGCCGTCCCACACCTCTCACCACTGGGGTTTCGAGTCCCCCATCCCCCAGCTCATGCACAGTCCTCATCTCCAGAGCCACACCCACCCTGTGACACACTCAAGCAAGCTCCTGAGCCTTGGCCACAGCCCAGGGCTCCTCAACACCCTGGCATCCCCGAAACCTCTGCCCAGACACCCCAGTAGGAACTCAGCCTCGAGTTCTGAGCGACAAGCCACGAGCAAGTGCCCAGGAGCTGAAGTCGAAGGACGCGTGAGCCACAGAGCGAGCTACGTGTGGAGCAGCCCCAAACGTGTCACTTACAGTCGCTTGATCCCAGACTCTGGCTGGGGGGACATTCTCGGGTGTGCGATGGGTAGAGGTTGGGGCATTCGATTTTCCTCTTCTATTTCTTCACTGGAAGGAGTTGACAGGCAGGAGAGAAATCAAAAATTCTGTGAGAAGCACTGGAGGTGGGGTTCAGGTGACAGAGAACCTGCTTTGCAAGCATGAAGCCCTGAGTTCAAACCCAGCCCCACCAAAAAAAAAAAAAAATTCTTTGAGAGCTGGAACGTTCCAGTAGGGCACCATCTGAGGGTCTGAGAGAGCTCTGGACACTGCCTTGGGGGCTGGACTCTTGTGACAGGCATGGCCAGTTCAGAGGAGGGGTACAGCCTTTTGGCCCAGCGCGCAAATGTGAGCAATTTCACATTTCTAATTTTTATATTTCTTTCCATTCCAGCCACATGGGCTTCTGGTCTCCACACCTTTGGGCTTTCTGCCACCTAGAGAAAGTGGCTCATCCCCAATGTCTCCCACATCTGAATACTACCTGAGCCTCTAAGGGCCATGTTCCAAATCCACCTCCTTCATGAAGCCTTCCTGATTCCACCCTGCCTCCCAGCCATGATCTCTGCCATCTTTTTTTTTTTTTTTTTTTAATAGGACTGGAGTTTGAACCCAGGGCTTCACACTTGCAACGCAGTCGTTCTACCCCTCGGGCCATACTTCCAGTCCATTTTGCTCTGGTTATTTTGAGGATGGGGTCAAGTCAAACTATTTGCCAGGGCTGGCCTTGAACCTTGATCCTCCCGATCTCAATCTGCCAAGGAGCTCAGATTACAGGTAGTGAGCCACCACTGCCTGGTGATCTCTGCCATCTCTGAGCCTCCAGCGCACAGTCAGCCACACACTCGCATGAGTCAGGCGCACAGTGGATCTCCAGTAAACACACACAGCACTGTGTTCTGTGCATCTCCCTTGCTGGAGCACCTGTCCTTCCTTCTGGTGTTCCCTTCAACAGGTATTTGTTGTGCACCTACTATGTGCTAAGCTCCATTTTAAATGCTAGAAATCTGGCCAGGGACAAGACAAATAAGGCCTTGAGCACACTAGTGTGTGAGATGATTAAAAAAAGGGCCCTGAAGAAAGTAAAACTGGCTGAAGTGACTGGCTGGGTCAGGGTGCTCCTTTGGACAGGAGGTGATGGGAGAAGACCTCTCTGAGGAGGTGACAGTCCTTAAATAACCAGGAGCCAGCCACACATGAGTCAAGGCAGGAGCAGCCCGTGCAAAAGTCCTGAGATAGAAACAAGCACAGTGGGTGTTTTTGTTTTTCTGCAGTGCTGGGGATTGAACCCGGGGCCTGTGCATGCTAGGTGAGTGCTCTACTACTGAGCCACCTTCCCAACCCACAGCATGGACCAAGACAGCTGAAAGGGTCTGAATTATAAAATGTGCATCCAAATTTTCCAGACAGGTTGGTGACTTTGTATGTGACAGCTTTCAGGCCAGAGAAGGTTCCCAAAAGGAACCTTGTCATTCCAGGAGTCAATGGCACAAAAATTCCAGGTAACCCCAGAAAGGAACTTCATGGGCCACTGAGTCAAGGGAGTCAGCCCAGATTTCTTAGGGACCTGCACTGGGGTTTGAACTCAGGGCCTCGCGCTTGCTAGGCAGGTGCTTTATCACTTGAGCCATGCCCCCCCCAGCCATTTTGCTTTAGTTTATATTTCAGGTAAGACCTCTGATGGCAATCCTCCTACCTCTGCGTCCTGCATAGCTGGGATTACAGACGTGCGGTACTATGCCCAGCTCAGGGACTCTTACCTCTTGTAGTAGGCCAGTTCCTCCTGTAGCAAGAAGACCTTGGACTTGAGCTCGTTCCTCTCATGCAGCACATCCCGCAGCTCCTGCAGCGTGAACCGGGGGCGGTTGGGGTCCTTCAGATCCAGGGCCGCCTTCTCCGAATCTGAGGCACACTCCTCTTCACCGGGCTCCATCTGGAGGAAGTACTGTTAATGAATTCCTGGCAGCTGCCGCCAGCGCCCACTCCGCAGCCCCCCAGGCGGTGAGCAGCCTGCTTGGGGTGCTGGTTTATTTTGATCACTTGCGGGCGGCCTCTGCGCATGGTCTGTAGTTTCCCTCTGGAGGTGGAAGCCAGCGGCCACCTGTTCATTGTTGGCATCCCCCGCCCGCCACCGCACTCGGGGTCCATTACACACAGTCAAAGGCACCCCAGAAGACACACCGACTGCCTCCAGCCACCACCCTCACAGATCTGCTGTGCTTTCCTTTCTGGGTTCCCCTCCCCTGCTCTCACTAAGACCACTGCTAATCGGACCAGAGTGGGTGGAATCAACCCTGCACACAATTCTCAACTCCTTCTTCTTTATTTTTCGGTACTGGGGATCGAACTCAGGGCCTCACTCACCCTCGCTAGGCAAGGGTTCTACCACTTGAGCTATGCCTCAGTCCTCCTTTTTCATTTGACACAAAGCCACACACACCTTCCTTTTCCTTTTCAGTGGCCTCTGGCATCTTGCCAGACAGGGGGCAAACCTGGGCATTTCTCCTGGATGGGGGACAAACAGGTGGATCCCATACGAGGCTGAGTCACCTACCCTGGGTCCAGCCCTCTCCTCCTGCCTTATTCTAGGACAAGGGAGTCTTTTTAAATGAAAATTGTGGTGAAATACATTTGACAGAGTTCACCACGTTTGTCCCTTTCACAATACAAACATCAATGGCATTTAATGTTATGAAACTGCCCCTCTAATTCCAGAACCTTCTCCTCACTCCTGAAGGAAAACCCTTACTCAGTAAGCAGTCACCTGCCATGCTTCCTCCCCCTCAGTTCCTGGCAGCCACCAGGAACCACCAGGAAGTGGCCCGTTCTGGACATTTCCTATCCACAGACTCACGCAATGCACGGCCCAGTCAGCGAGCCCAGTTCAAGGTTCACCGTGTTGTCACACGTATAGAGAAACTTTGTTCATTTTCCTGGCTGCGTAATATTCCACAGAGGAGGGACCTGACTTTGTTTACCCGTTCTCCAGCTGATGGGCATTTGGCTAGTTTCTACCTCTCGGCCACAGTGAGCAGTGATGCTGAGAACCTTTGCAGCGTGAAAGGATACACACCTAGGCAGGAATGGCAGAGTCTCACAGTGACGGTGACTCCAGCTTTTTGAGTTAACTTTTCTGTGTCAAACTCTTTCCCGCAACGTGCACTATTGTACAGCCCACAGCCATGCCCGAGGTTTCCAATGCCTCCACATTCGGGCCAACACTTGCTTTTTTTTTTTTTTTTTTTTTTTCAGTACTGGGGTTTGAACTCAGTGCCTACACCTTGAGCCACTCTGCCAGCCCTTTTTGTGTTGTTTTTTTTTTTGAGATAGGATCTCATGAACTATTTTCCCAGGGCTGGCTTCTCCAGCCCTCTGCCTCCTAAGTAGCTGAGATTACAGGTGTGAGCCACCGGGGACCGGCTAACACTTGCTATTTTCCTTCCTTTCATACATTTTTCTCTTCTTCCCTTCCTTCCACTGCGCTTTGAACTCGGAACCTTGTGCTTGCTAAGCAGGCGCTCAGTCACTTGAGCCATTCCCCAGGCCTTTTTTGCTTTATTTTTCAGGGCTGACCTAGAACAATGATCTCATTTATGAGCCACCACACCCAACTTATTCGTTGAGATAGGGTCTGATAACTTTCAGTCTGGGCTAGCCTCAGACCATGATCCTCCCAACTTCTGCCTCCCAAATAGCCAAGAATACAGGTGTGAGCCACTATGCCCAGCCTTTTTTCATTTCTTTTTCCTTCTTCCCTCTCTCCCTCCCTCCCTTCCTGTTTTGATGCTGGAATAGAACTCAAAGCCTTATGTATGCTAACCTCATGTCCTATCACTGAGCTATACCCCCAGCTCATTTTTTTCTTTAAAAAAAATTTGTTAACAGCAACGGAGGCTTGCAAGTAGTCCCCAGGTCAGCTGGCCGGTGGTCCATCCTTTCAAGGTAGCCTTCAATGTCACGGCTATCAGTAGACAAAAGGCCAGGACAGCAGGTGAAAAGCTCTTCCAGACAAAGGGGCACGGAAACAAACAGCTCATCCACACCCCGACCCTGAGCGGGCACTGGACGGTGGAGGAGGAGACTCCAGCCCAGGCAGTGGCACAAGGCCCAGGGCTCTGGAAGGCAGGACCGAGAGGCTCTGGGTCCTGAGAGTCTAGGACAGGCTGTTCTGGGAAGGGACACTTGAAAGGAGACACCAGCAGCCAGGCAGATCATGTGACAGGAGAGCCACAGCAGCAGGTCTTGGGTGGGGAGGGTTCGGCCCACACCCCACCCAGACTCAGAACTGGGGTCAATGAGGGCAGTGGGGGAGAAAACCTGATATCTGCCCCCAACAAAGAACCGAGGAGATATGTACTACTGACTCAGAAGACTGGGTCCTCGCCATCTTCAGGACAGCTCCTCGCATCACTGGATGGCCATGGACTGAGACGATGTCCCCAGGAAAGATCACCGTCAGCAAGTGACTGGTACACGTAGGAACTCAGAAATGCCAGTTCCCTTCCCTGCCCTTCCCCTGCCCAAACTTGGAGGTCTCATACTTATTCAGGTATTTGCTTTGTTACAAAGGGACCTATAAGCTCCCAGGAGAAACCTACAAGGCTAACATAATAAATAGGGTGCAGAAAAGTCGGGCATGGTGGGACACACCTGTAATCCCAGCACTGGGGAGGCTGAAGCAGGAGGATTGTGAGTTTGAGGCCAGCCTGCGTTAGCAAGATCCTGTCTCAAACCCTCCCCTCAAAGTGAGGGTGTAGAGACATCAAACTGGTGAGAATCCGGGAAGATGTTACCGCAGAGGTGGTGTCTGTGTGTGGGATCCTGATGCATGTATAGGAGTTTGCCACGAACTCCAGGCACCCATGGGATAGGTGAGAGGCTGCATTCCAGGAGCCATACCAGTGACCATCCCCTCCCTGCATATGGTTTGGCCCTCATCCTCACTGTGTTCTAAACTGTAGGATTGGCCACCCCGGCCCACATCCCCCACAAAACACAGGGCTGGTCTAAGAAGCCACTGCCCCTCCACAGCCCTCGTCCTCCCTTGCTTGGACCCCACATGCAGGGGCAACCCCCTTCTGTGGCCCAAACCTCAGACTCGGACTATGCAGGGCCACCTGATGGGGTCCCACACCTTGGGGGACAGGTAGAGCCTTTCAAGAGAACTCCTACAGCCTCACTGCCCGAGGGCTTTGGGTGCCCCCAGCACCTTCGTTTCCCCTCTCGCCCTCCATAAGCCAGTGATCAGTGATATTTTTTCTTCTTCTCCTTCTTTTTTTTTGAGACAGGATTTTGCTATGTAGCCCAGACTGGCCTCGAACTCACAATCCTCCTGTCTTGGCCTCCTGAGATCACAGGCATACACCACCATACCTGACCAACCCAATGATATTTCAACATCTGGGTTCTGTGCTCTGAACCCTCACAGCTGGGGCGACATTTCCCACACCTCCAGTGAGTTGTAGTCACCCGACGCGGAAGGGCGGCCTTTGAACCTGAGTTCTCGTTCTCAGGAAAGACCTGCAGGGGAAGGATTTGATCCAGCAGAGCTTAAGGGCTCAGCTGTCCCAAATGCAGGTACAGGGACACCTGGGGCTCCCCTGGGCCATGACTGAGAATCCAAGCGGGCACTTTCCCAGGTGGCAGTTTGGTGATCGGCAGCCCTTCTAGGCCTATTCCACGAGGACCGGGGTGGCTTGGGCCACCTCTGATAAGCTGGGCCTCTGCCCTTGTTTACTGCTCCCTGGAGGCTCTCTGGGCTGCCACAGGGAGATACCCTGAGGCCCAGCTGCTTCTCAGGAGGCCCAGGAGACCAGCTGGCACGCAACAGGCCTGTCCAGAGGCCTCAGGGGGCAGCAGCCTGGATCTGGGCCTCCATCCCGAGGCCTGGCCTCCTGGGAGGGCTCCCTGCCACCTGGCTCACCAGAGTGCTCTAGGAACACACTTCAGAGCAGGTCCTGTCCCAGCAGATGGACTGTGCTCTGGCCACACCTGGGACCCCAGGGCCCAGCAGGCATAAACTCAGCCTTGCTTCACTTCCAGTCACCAGGCCCTCACCTTTCCAAAAAGCCACCTAAGCAATCAGCACGTGCGAGGCAGAGAATCCAGGGCCCACCCAGCATCTGGAGGGTCTGGAGGGTCACTGGGAGTCAGGGAGGGTGCCACAGGCCACGTCACGCAGCCACTCAGCCCACAGGCTGATTCCAGCATAGAGGTTCCAGGAGAAAAGCAAACGGGTTGTTGTTGGCGGCTGGAGGGGACTGTGTGACTGCTGGTGAGCAGGGGACTTCTTGGGGTGAGGGAACGTTCTAGATACTGGTGATAACCACACGATATAGTGAATATATAAAAAACCATTGCACTGTATACCCCTCACACCACCACCACCAAGATCTGCTCCCTAGAGGTGAGCTAGACAGTTTCACTTTTGTCTTTAGCAGTGCTGGGGTTGGAACTTGGGGCCTCACACATGCTAGGCAGGCGTTCCACCATGGAGCCGCACCCCCAGCCCCGAACGGGATACTTTAAATGCTGAACTCTGTGACATGGGAACTCTGTCTCAATAGCATGATCTAAAAATACACAGGGGGCCTCGTCTACTAGAAGTCACCCTGAGTGCAAATCAGGAAAGAATCAGTCAGAGAGGACGGTACGAATCAAAGAGAAAGCCAGACACACTGAGGTGATCGAGAATGGAGTTCTCTCTAGCTCTAGAGTCCTCTGTAGCTCCTACCTGCCACCCCCAATCCTGCCCTAGGACTGAGCCCTACCCAGCCCCTGGCTCCGCAGCCCCTGCTGCCTGGAATAGCCTGACCCACATTCTGCTGGAAGCCATACCCATCCCACAAGGCCCATGTCTTGCTCTGCCTCTGTCTCTCTCTCCCTCTCTCTGCAGTGCACAGGATGGAAGCCAGCCCTCTAACCCTGGGCCACAACACTGTCCAAATGCTGAAGGCAGCCCTCCCTTCCCCTTCACTACGCCTCCCTCTTCTCAGTCCCCCCCACTGAGATTGGGAACCCAGGATCACGCCTGTAATCCTAGCTATTTAGGAAGCAGAGATCAGGAGGATCAAGGTTCAAAGCCAGCCTGAGCAAATAGTTCATGAGACCCTATCTAGAAAAACCCTTCACAAAAAAAGGCTGGTGGAGTGGCTCACGGGGTAGGCCCTGAGTTCAAACCCCAGTATTGCAAAAAAAAAAAAAAAAAGTCAGGGACAGGCCCCAGGTTGCAGGTGGCAGGGAAGAAGCCACAGAGCCTTGTGTCTGCCTATTAGTCAACAAACACCCTGAACATCACTCCACAGGGCCGTCTGAGTGTGGGAAAGACACTACACCTCGTTACTGCCCGTTTCTTCCCTAGCTGGGAGGCATGGAATGGCTTTGTCCTCATTGCTAGACATCTGAGTCTCATGACTGGTCATGGTGGTGTCCCTGGGATCCAGGTGGCTCTGTCCTGAAGGAAGAGGGGGGGTGGCCACCCAGATCATGGCCTGGTGGCTCTGTCCTGGGCATCAGCCGAGGCTCCTCCATCCACTGCTGTGGAGTGGCCCACCCCTCACCTTCTTGCCCTGACTATGGCAAATGGTCCCAATAGCTGTGTCTGCTCCTTCCCCACTCATTGTCCTCCATAAAACTCAGGCACTACTCCCATCCCTGGACTGAAGCCTGGGAGACAGTCCCCATCTCCCCCTGCTCAGAGCCCTGGGTGACATGCAGGTGTAGCTGTGATCACCACCCACCCCGCATCCATGGGGCTTCAAGGGACACCACCAGGACAGTCATGTGACCCACAAAGGCACAATGCACATATGCTTGACTTCGGGCGACAGTGATTGGCTCAGTGACTGACCAATGAGAGGACTCTCAGAGACTTTTGCCAGGACCCTTGGGAAAGAGGTGCTCACATCACTCATTGGGACCACGTGGTCAACAGTGACCCCAGTGGATGAACAGTGCATGGCATATGCCCAGTAACCAATGGCGACCTCAACACCCTGGGCAGGAATGCTCCAGGCCCAGCTCTGCCTCTGTCCTGCTGTGTGACCTCGGGCCAGTCCCTTGTTCTCTCTGTGCCTCCCACCTTCTAAAGTACAACAGGGAAAAGAAGGTGACTGTGCCCCTCTCAAGCCAGCCCTGCACACCCTCCCATGTCACCTGGGCACCAGCTTCCCACTCACCTCGGGTGCCTCCTCCCCGTTCTGTCTGAGCTCGCCCTGCAGCCTCTCCCGCAGCTTCCCGAGTTCTGTCCGCAGGCTGCCCATCTCCTGCTCCTTGGTCTGCAGATCCGCCTCCAGCTCCACCTTCTGTTCGATCAGGGCCTTCCCCTGGGCCTCCACCACCGTGACCCGGTGCCGAAGGTCATGGTTGATCTTCATGAGCCGGGTCTGTTGCTGCTGCAGCTGTAGAAAGAGGGAGGCCACTGTGCAGGACTGCCACGGACAGTACCTCAGGTTGTGCACTGCGCAGGGGAGAAACCACCTTCATGGATACATCTTTGTTTGAATTTTTAAATTTTTTTTTGCAGTAGTGGGGTTTGAACTCAGGGCCTACAACTTGAGTCATTCCACCAGCCATTTTTTGTGAAGGATTTTTTTTCAAGATAGGGTCCCGTGAACTAGTTGCCCGCCATCCTCCTGACCTCTGCCTCCTGAGTAGCTAGGGTTACAGGCGTGAGCCACTGGCACCCAGCTGAGATTTATCTTTTAATGACTCTGTTGACACCAGAGATGGGCAATTTGTATATTTAACTGAGATACTTTCATGGCAGATGGGAGCTAAGTAGCTTGTTAAAATTAATATACTGTGACAAATTCTGACAGATGGAAGTCACAGGCCTTTTTCTAATTCAGGCACACAGGCACTGGATGGGTTCTGTAGAGAGGGGACCCAGCTAAGTAAGCTCTGCCAGGGCAAAGGGGCTGAGCAAAGGCTGGCGGGGCCTCGGCCTCCCGGTGTGGAAGGGACCATGTTACTCCCCCAGCAGCTGATGCGCCTGGCAGGGCGGGGGGACAGGCTCCGGTGACACTCACCGCCTCCACGTCCTCGTTCTTCAGGCCCAGCTCCCTGTCCTTGGCACGGATCTCGTCTCGCTGCTTGTCCACCACCTCCTTCAGCCTCTTCATCACCTGCCGCTCACGCTCCGACATGCCTGGGACACAGGTGACAAGGCAGGTGAGCCACCTCCCCTCCTCGGCTTCCCACAGGGACTGGACTGTGGCCTCCAGGCCCTCCACGTGCTCCCTGCGTCCAGCCCCAAGTCCTCCGCCCTGGCTGTTCTTCTGCTGGGACCTCCTTCCTCCTAACCAGTAGCTGGCTCCCCTGCCTGTCTGGCCTCAGCTCAAGTCGCCTCTGCATGGCCACCCACCTTCTCCACCCTGTGACTTCCTCCAAGTCCCCTCATGCCACCCTCATGGCACCTTTACAGTGGCCATGGGTCTCGCACATTCTGTCACCTGTCACCCAGTGGAAGATGATACTGTGCAGAGGCATACAGGGCAGGCTGCGCAGCTGACAATGACCTCCTGTGTATTGGCCATTCTGGGACTCAGTGTCCACATCTCTGAAATGGGGCAGTAATTGTTCCTACCCTAGTTGACTGTGAAGATGAACTGAGTCAAATCTTACAGAGCACCGAAGCCAACACCTTGCCCAGCAGGTGGTCAGGAGCTGGCCAGCGTCTGCTGATTTACCACCAGCCCCTCGCCCTGCCCACCCCTGGCTAGACCACAGTCAGGCGAGTGAGGCCTCGCTTCGAGGACTCACTGTCCCACTCCCTGGACCTCAGAGACTGTAGACAACAGGTGCCTGTGGCTCACACCTATAATCCTAGCTACTTAGAAGGCTAAGCTTGGGAGGATCACAGTTTGAGGCCAACCCCAGAAATACTTATGGAGTCACCAGCTCCAAAATAATCAGAGCAAATTGGACTGGGGGTGTGTCACAAGCTACAGCACCTGTTTTGTAAGTGTGAAGCCCTGAGTTCGAACCTCAGTCACACACACACACAAAGAAACTAAAAGTTAAAGGGCTGGGGACCATGGCTCAAGTAGCAGAGCGCCTGCCTTCCTAGTAAGGGTGAGGTTGTGAGTTCAAACCCCATATGGATCAAGAGAGAGAAAAAACAAGTTAACAATTCATATATCGCAATCCCTTTATTTTATTTTTTTCAAATTAAAAAACTTTGGCAGTACTGGGGGTTTGAACTCATGGCTTTGTACTTGCTAGGCAGGCGCTCTACTGCTTGAGCCCTGATGCCAGCCCCTCAACTGCTCTATTTTAAAGAGTCCCCATGGAATGTGTGAATGCCTGGGAAGGGAAGGTTCTACTTCCAGCCAGTGCCATGGGGCAGAGGCGGGGAGGGGGGGCTTGGCTCTCGTGTTTGGTGCTTAATTTGTTCATCTTTTATAGTAATAATGAATTTATGGCCGGGTACAGTGGCTCAAGTCTGTAATCCCAGTTACTTGGGAGGATCACAGTTTGAGACTAGCTCAGGAAAAATGTTAGTGAGATCCCATCTCAACCAAAATAAAAGCTGGGCATAGTGGAGCACGCCTGTCACTCCAGCCAGGTGAAAAACAGGAGTGCAGCTCAGGCCAACCCAGGCATAAACTCAAGATCCTATTCAAAATGTTTACTGAAGTCAGAAGTGGAGTGGCTCAAGTGGTAGCGCGCCTGCCTAGCAAGTGTGAGGCCCTGAGTTCAAACCCCAGCACTACAACATGAATGAATTTGTGTATTAGGGTTTATTTTTGTTTTGGGGTACTGGAAATAGAACCCAGGACTTCAAGTGTGCTGGGGAAGCACTCAACCGCTGAGTTACCCCCCACCCACTCCCTTTTCTTTAAGTTTAATTTTGACACAGGGTCTTGTAGAGTTGCCCAGGCTGGCCTTGAACTTGTGATCCTTCTGCCTCAGTCTCCCAAGTGGAGGTGAACAACAAGGGTTTTTTTAAAAGGCAGAACACCACCAGCACCACAACACATGCCCGCACTGACGGCTGCCCTCCATCTACACGTGACGAACACACCTGGATCTTGAACTTCTGGCCGCTGGAACTGGGAGGGAATCAATTTTGTTGTTTTAATTAAACCACCGGGGTTTTTGTAGAAATTTGCAATGGCAGTCCTGGGAAACTCATGGAGCCAGCATGTGGAGAAAGGCCCAGGAAGGCACCCTGGCAACTGAGCTGAAAGTCACGCCACCCAGTGTGGGTTCAACTGGCATCACTTTGGTTCTTGGGGACACCTTTTATTGCGTACTGGCCCTGGGCCAGCTCCGTATGTGACACTGCCTTTTCCTCAACCACCCCGGAGATTAGGAGATGCCATTCTCACGTGACGACATGACAGGTGAGGAGACCCAGGACTGGGATGGTAAGCAACCTTGTCAAAGCCACCTAGTTGGTGACGGAGGGACTGGGACTTGAACTCAGGACAGCCTCCTTCCAAAGCCTGACCTTCAACTGGACGTTTCCACTCAGCAGCCTCCGAGACCATGCCCTGTGGGACCAATGCTGCCAACTGAGCACTTGACAGGTGCAGTGAGTCGACAATACATCCAGCCATGGATGGACGGACGGACAGACGGACAAATGGGCAAAGTGCAGCACATACATTCCATGGAGACCATTTCTCAGCCTTAATAAGGAAGGAACTCTGCCATTAGCTACAACACTAATAGACAAAGGACAAGAACTGTGAAAGCCCTTTACGTGGGGCACCCCACCGAGAGCTGTGGGGCACAGGGAGAGGAGCAAGCGGGAAGTCAGCGTTCAGATGCAAATTTGTTCTCTTCATGTCTTCTTTTCTTTCTTTCTTTTGTTTTTTGGCAGTACTGGGGTTTGAACTCAGGGCCTTGGGCTTGCTGGACAGATGGCCCAGCAGTCAGTGTTTGATGGGGATACAGTCTCAATTTTGCAAGAGGAGGTGCTCTGGATGTGGTTGGTGGCAATGGACACGTGACAATGTGAGTTTGCTTACTATTGGGCCATTCATGTAAAGAGTGTAGATGAAGCCAGGCACCAGTGTCTCATGCCTGTAATCCCAGATATTTGGGAGGCTGAGATCAGGAGGATCATGATTCGAGGCCAGCCTTGGATAAGATCTCAAGACCCCAGTTCCAAAATAACCAGAGCAAAATGGACTGGCAGAGTGGCTCAAGTGGGAGAGCGCCTGCTTTGCAAGCTTGAAGACCTGAGTTCAAACCCCAGTCCCACCCCAAAAAAAAGGATGAATACAGTGTTATACTTCATGCACTTCCACTACACACACACACACACACACACACACACACACACACACACACACACACACCCCACACTGGATTGCAAGGTCTTCAGATGATCAAAAAGGAATTCTAAACACCCCACTGGTAGCACAGCGTAGACAGGGCACGATTTTGGACTTATTTGGGCTGGAGGGAAGGTAGTACTGGAATTACGTTCACCTGCTTCTTGTTACTTTTGCTAACGTGCCCACGAGAAAAATCCCACTTCCTTCCATTTCGGTTGCCCAGCTGTCTGAGGCCACCCCTGAGAACATGGCCACATGGTGGACTCCCTCTGCGCCTGGTGACTAAGGATTTTTTTGCAGCCCAGTATTATGGCCACCTGTAATTCACTTTGCTAACAGGTACTTTCTGTTTGGTGCCCTCCAGCTGACAAGATGGATCCTCAAACCAGGGGCAGGAAGGTGCTTTTAAATCTGGAAGCTTCCAGGAGTGGGACACAGGAGGGCTCTGAACACAGTGCCCTGTAGGTGCTGAGAAAGCCACATGTCCCATGCAGGGATGGCTCCTCTGTACCCGTCTTCACCCCTCCCAAGAATCTGATGGGTGCACCTCTAAATCTGCGGACAGCCCCTAGCTTCTATCCTGCACCTGCTCAATGTCACCCTTGGCCCCAGCTCCACCTTCTTTCTCCCAGGGACCCATGTGCCCACTGTTTGTTCCTCTGGGGGGAGGGGGAAATGCTTTGTCCTCATGTTCCCACAGCAAAATAAAAATAACCAGGCAAACATGTGTGGCACCTGCCAGCCTCAACACCCAGCAGGGGCAGCAGCAGAGAGAAACCGAGCAGCTCCCACCGCCCCTGGGGAGCTGGCCGGCCCTGATGGCACCTGTGGGCTGTTCATGACAAGCCTGTGGTGATCAGGACCTGCAGAGGCATGGCAGAGCTGGCCCCAGGAGGCCATGGGCACGCAGATGCGGGATGTGTGGAGGTGGCTCAGAGCTGAGGGGGCCTGAGGCAGGCAGGGGAGTGTACCCTGCAAAAATGTCCCCGACAAAAAGATGACATGTTCCTCTATGAAGTTCAACTTAGTTCCCATGTGATCCAGCAATTCCACTCCTAGGAGGGTCCCCAAGGAACTGGCAACGTCACAAGGGACTGGTGGCTCACGCCTGTAATCCCAGCTTCTCAGGAACCAGAGATCAGGAGGATCGCAGTTCAAAGCCAGCCCAGCAAGTAGTTCATAAGACCCTATTTTAAAAAACCCTTCACAAAAATAGGGCTGGTGACTCAAGGTGAAGGTCCTGAGTTCAAGTCCCAGTACCGCAAAAAGAAAGAAAAAAAAGAACTGGCCACGTGTACCCAGGTGCTCACCAAGAGATGCCCAGAGCAGCCGAAAGATGGAAATGACCCCAAACAGACCTATCCCGCCACACAGCAGAAGATTCCGCCAGAGGGAACTTGGAAACAGGACACTAAGTAACGGGGAGACGTGAAAGCCCGCAAAGGATGTTGTCCCATGTGTACAAAATGTCCAGAGTAGACACTGCCGAGGGACAGGAAGCAGGTGATGGCTGCTTGTAGGATTGGGGTTTCTTTTTTATTTTTTCTCTTTTTTCTGGCAGTGCTGAGGTTTGAACTCAGGGCCCCAGGCTTGCTAGGCAGGCATTCTACCACTTGAGCCACTCTGCCAGCCCTTGCTTTAGCTGTTTTCTGGAGAGGGTCTTACACTTATGCACGGGCTGGCCTGGAAATCCCCCTAATTATGCTTCCCAAGTAGCTGAGATGACAGGTGAGTACGACTAAGCCCAGCTTTTATTGATTGAGATAGGGTCTTGTGAACTTTCTGCCTTGACTGGCCTCAAACCTCGATCCTCCCGATCTCTGCCTCTCAAGTAGACAGGATTACAGAGTGACCCACTGTGCTTGGTGGTTTCTTTTGTTTGGTTTTTAAGACAGGGTATTTCTATGGAGCCCAGGCTGCTCAGGAGTTCTCCATCCTCCTGCAGTATTGGATTACAGGTGTGCACCACTGCACCCAGCATTAAAATTTCTTTTTAAATTTTATTTTTATCAAGTTTTTAAAAACCCAAACAGAACAGCCACAATAACAAAGTAGCCAAGGTATAGAACAGCCTGGAGCACATTATTGTGGGGTGGGGGAAGGGGAGATCAGTGTGTAACTACACAGGGTGAACACACATGAATCTGTGCAGAGATGCAGGGCCTGGCACTGGTGATCTCCCAGGCTTCTCGGGGCAGGGATCTGCAAAAAGGGCACCCAAAGAAGCAAGGGCAGACATGGTGGCCCATGCTTGTGATCTCAACTACTCAGGAGGTGGAGGGAGGAAGAGCTGGGTCTGAGGCATAACTGAGGGACCCTAGCTAGAAAAAATACGAAAGTAAAAGGACTTGGGTGCCCTTGCCTAGTCAGCCTGAGACCCTGAGTTCAAATCCCAAAGCCTCCAAAAGAAAAAAGAAAGAGAACAAAAAAGAAGTGAAAGTGAGACCAAATTTTCACCATAAATTGTTCTGTATTGTTAGATTTTTTTTTAAACCATGTGCATGTATTACTTTTCCTAGAAAGTAAAACATTTAAGAAATTGTCCACATCTGCACAGGCCAAGGCAGCAGCAGAGACTCCAGGCTCTAATCCCCACAGCACAGTCTAGGTCTTCTGCTCCGTTCTATCAGTTACTAACCGGGCTATGCCAGGCACGCCTGTAATCCCAGCACTCAGGAGGCAGAGGCAGGAGAACAGTGAGTCTGAGGCCAGCCTGGGCTACATAGCACAACCCTGTCTCACTAAATAAGTAAATACAATTTCCCACTGCGATTATAAATATAATTCCCTCTTTGTTTCTGTCCACTGCTTTTGTTTTGTTTTGTTTTGTTTTTGTGGTATTGGGGTTTGAACTTAGGGCTTACACCTTGCGCCATTCCACCAACCATTTTTTTTTTTGATGGTTTTTTTTTGAGATAGGGTCTCTTGAATTATTTGCCCGGGCTGGCTTTGAACCTCGATCCTCCTGATCTCTGCCTCCTGAGTAGTTAGGATACAGACGTGAGCCACAGAGCTTGGCTTCTGTCTACTTTTTAAATGACTGTTTTTAACATGTATAAGTCAGGGGTTTTTAACATACTCCCAAAGTTGAACAACCATCAACACAACAAAATTCCAGAATGTTTTATCACCCCTAAAAGACACCATCCCCTCTCCCTATTGCCTGGCTAACAATAATTGGGGTTTTTTTTTTTTGGTGGAACTGGGGTTTGAACTCAGGGCTTTTTGTACTGGCAAAACAGGAGCTTTACCACTTGAGCCACACCTCCAGGCCATTTTGCTCTGGTTATTTTGGAGACAGGGTCTTGCAAACTATTTCCCTGGACTGGCCTGGAACCTCAATTCCTCCTAATCTCAGCCTCCCTACTAGCTGGGATTACACATGTGAGCTGCTGCACCCAGCTATTTATTCCATTTTTACAACAGGGGGCGACTTAGGCACACAAAGGTCAATGACTGATCCAAGTCACACAGCAGCTGAGTTTTGGGGTCAGGATTTAAACCTGGCTGGTCAAATGCTTACAACTCCCAAAACTGTTTCCCTTACACCAGACGCATCTCTACCATGGGAACCGAAGGAAAAGAGAATTCTAGACCTGGACTCAACGCTGCCCTTTTTCTTGGTTCCTGCAGTCCTTATCAGTGCCATACTTCACTCCCACAGAGTTGTAGCCAGAATTTCTGAAGTTCAGAACCGTCCTACATAGAATCCATCTGTGTCACATCAAACAAGAGGATGGGGGCTTGTGTGGGGACCCCATGAGTTTGCTCAGTTTGAGATTGCTCATGAGCTGCAAGAGGCAGGACCAAACCCCTCTGTCTGTCCTCATTGCCCCAGCACTGGCACGAGCCTGGCGTGAAGGGTCCAGGTGCAGTTTCCAGGACGGATGGCAGTTTCAGGGCTCCAGTGCCATCAGATCTGGGCTGCTGTCTGGCAAACCTGCACTTTTGCCAAGCAAGAGCCTCAAGTCCCTTCCAGCACACCTAGAATAAAATCCAAGTCTGGCCTGTAGGAGGCCAGGTGATCTGAGCCCTGCTGGCCCTTCAGGCCTCACTTCCAACCACCCTCAGCCTCAGTCACCTTCAGCTGCTACCACAGCCTTGGTTTCCCTAAATGCTCTTGTGCCAGGGCCTTCACACTTACTTGCTTCTTGCCCAAGGTACTTGCACTGTGTCACCTCACCAGGGCTCAACGATGACCTCCCCAATGACTGTACCTAAGGGAGCCCAGATCACCATCAGATGTCCGTTTTAGCTTTTCTATGGCACTGCTCCCCACCACGGTTATTTGTTCACTTAGTGACTGCCTCTCTCCTCTGTGCTAGGAGCTGATCTTCAGGAGAGCAGTGTCTTTGTCTTGTCCAAAGTGTCCCCAGGGCCTAGAGAACAGCCTGACCCATGCAGGGGAACCTAACGGCGGTGCAACACCTCTCTGTCATCATGTGTAAACTGAGGCTAGCCAATTTGTCTCTGGCACAGTTAGGGTGTGAATGCACAGAACTACAGGAGCCTAAGTCTCCAGCCACGAGACAGCGAGCACCCAATGACCCCGACGTGACCCAATGACCCTCAGGACATGGCTGAGGTCAGGATTGGCCCGACCTGGCACCCTGGGCACCCCCTTACCTTCGTGCTTCTGGAACTCGTCCTCGGACAGGCCGGCGTCCTTGTTGTTGAGGTTGGTCATGAGCTGCTTGTTCTCCTCCTGCAGCTGGGCAATCTGGGAGAGGAGGTCCTGTGCCTCCCCACGCCACACGTCCTCCACCAGCTCCAGCTCCTGCCAGGGTGGGGACAGCACAGGTCACAGCCTGCCACCCATCCCGAGCTGCTCAGGCTGCTGGGGCTCCGAGCCCCGCTCCCCGTAAGAACTGGGCCTGGGCCAGGTGCGGGGACACAACTTCAGTAGCCCCCTTCCTCTGGGGCGACCTGCAATGGTGCTGGAAGAAGCTGGCCCATTTAGAACTGCTGGGGACAGTGCCAGATTTCTTAGCTACTTGGTGATGAACAGCCCAGAGACGCAGGGTCCTGACATCTCCCACTGCCTCAGGGGGTTGTATCCCCTGGTCCTTGAACAGACAGTTGGACAAGGTTCTCTCCAAGGGATAAAGAGGGTGCAAGGGCCCTGGGAATGCCCAGGCTGACAGAGCCACTGTCCCAGATGTGTCCTTTGATGTCTGACATAGGCATCTCTGTTTCTCTCTCTCTCTCTCTCTCTCTCTCTCTCTCTCTCTCTCATTTGAACATACATTAATAGTACAAAAGGGTTTCACTGTCACGGGCATCTCTTCAAAGCGTCTTGAGCAAGTCACTTAACCACTCAGAGCAAGTCTGTACAAGGATATAAACTGGGAACCCTCCATATGTGGCTGGTGAGAATGTAAAATGGTGAAGCCACTTTGGAAAACAGTACGGCAATGGTGCACACCTGTAATCCCAGCTACCTGGGAGGTAGAGATCGGGAGGATCACCGTTCAAGGCCCGCTCAGGCAAAAAGTTCGCAACACCACATCTCCACCAATTAAAAAAGAAAAAAGAAAAGGAATGAAATGGTGCTGTGCAACAGTGGGGATCATCCTGGAAAACTGCTGAGGAAAGAGGCCACACACAAAGGTCACACCGAAAATCACACTAAGATTCCACCCTCACCCCTGTCAGAATAGCCATCATCAGCAACACCACCACCAACAGGTGTTGGCGAGGATGTGGGGAAAAAGGAACCCTCTTACACTGTTGGTGGGAATGTAGACTAGTACAACCACTCTGGAAAAAAAATTGGAGGCTTCTTAAAAAGCTAGACATTGATCTACCATTTGATCCAGCAATACCACTCTTGGGGATATACCCAAAAGACTGTGACACAGGTTACTCCAGAGGCACCTGCACACCCATGTTTATTGCAGCACTATTCACAATAGCCAAGTTATGGAAACAGCCAAGATGCCCCACCACTGATGAATGGATCAAGAAAATGTGGTATCTATACACAATGGAATTTTGTGCAGCCATGAAGAAGAACGAAATGTTATCATTCGCTGGTAAATGGATGGAATTGGAGAACATCATTCTGAGTGAGGTTAGCCTGGTCCAAAAGACCAAAAATCGTATGTTCTCCCTCATATGTGGACATTAGATCAAGGGCAAACACAACAAGGGGATTGGACTTTGATCACATGATAAAAGCGAGAGCACACAAGGGAGGGGTGAGGATAGGTAAGACACCCAAAAAACTAGATAGCATTTGTTGCCCTTAACGCAGAGAAACTAAAGCAGATACCTTAAAAGCAACTGAGGCCAATAGGAAAAGGGGACCAGGAACTAGAGAAAAGGTGAGATCAAAAAGAATTAACCTAGAAGGTAACACCCACGCACAGGAAATCAATGTGAGTCAACGCCCTGTATAGCTATCCTTATCTCAACCAGCAAAAACCCTTGTTCCTTCCTATTATTGCTTATACTCTCTCTACAACAAAATTAGAAATAAGGGCAAAATAGTTTCTGCTGGGTATTGAGGGGGTGGAGGGGAGAGAGAGGGGGCGAGGGGTAAGGGAAGGGGTAGAGGAAGGGGGGAGAAATGACCCAAGCATTGTATGCACATATGAATAAAAAAATAAAAATAAAAATAAAGAAATAAACAGGGCATTGAGATTTTACCAGGGAAAAAACAAAAAGACAAAGGTCACACAGTCCCTGAACCTATTTCTGTGAATGTCCAGAACAGACAAATCCAGGGACGAAGGACAGACGGGACTGTCCAGGGCAGAGCTGGCAGGGGAGGGGATGACTACTAAGGAGTGACTGTTAACTGGAAGGGATCTCTTATCAGGAGTGGGGAGAATGTTCTAGAACTGATCATGATGACAGTTGTCTGAGTATGTGCTACCGACAATGACCGCTGATCAGATGGTGTGTGAATCCTACTCTAAAAGTTACCAAAAAAAAAGGCCTTTTGGAAAAGTGTGCAGTGGCAGTTCACAGAGCACTCGTGCTGCCACCTGTATACACTGGTGGCTGAAGGTGTGGCCCGGAGTCCAGGGACACATTTGAGTCCAGTTTCTGCTGCTCGCTGGTTGACCCTGGGCAAGTGATCCGCCCATTGGGCACCTGGGCATGAGGAATCCAGGGTCATATCCTCCTTTGGGGGTGCTGGATTACGTGCTCGAGATAGCGGTCAGCGCCCAGAAGGTGTGTCCAAGATGTGTCTGCCGGTCCCCACTCCCCCTAAAATCCATCCCCAGCTGCCAGGTGACCGGACACCCAGCATGCCCCCGCTCAGCGCCTAAGTAATCTTCCAAATCCTACATCCTCTACCAGCTGGTCTGTGGCACAGGGAACCGGAGGGAGTCCCCAAGTACACAGCTGTGCTGCAGGGTCACCAGGGGTGGCTAAGGGAAACGTCGGGTGACAAGTCCTGGAATGATGGACAGGACACGTGACCTTCTCACACAGCCTGGAAGCAGAGCCAGGCTCTTCCGCCCGGCTTCTGTGCCCCCTCTCCGCACGGACAGAGCCGGTGCAGGGTTTGCAGAGTGTCCAGCAGAGCGACCCGTGTGCCGATCCCTGGACCCTGACACTACATCACCGCAACGTGGCCACAGGGACTTTGCAGATGTGACTGAGTTAGGATCTTGAGATCTGTCTGTGGGCCACAGGGTCCTTACGAGAGAAAGGCGAGGGGGTGGGGGGGGAGGCCATAGTCAGACAAAGTGGGGACAGATGCGGAGGTCTGAGTTCGAGACTGGAAGAAGCTACACTGTAGCTCTGAACACAAAGGAAGCGGCCACAAGCCAAGGAAAACAGTCTTTTGGAGTTGGGAAAGGCAAACACTGAACACAGTGAACACAGCCTTCCCACACCTCTCTTTTTATTTTTGGTACTGGAGTTTCAACTCAGGGCTCCACCTGAGTTGATTTTAATGTCTCTTCAGAGCCCAGGATGCACAGCATTTTCCTTCTCACATGCATTAGTGTGAAAATTGTCCCTGAGCTGTCCTGCATTTTTTTTTTTTTGGCTGCACAGGCCATCGGTGTGTGATGGTTTCCACACAGCATGGCTTTCTGAAGCCTTGTGTGTGTGTTGGACCCTGCTTGAGCTGACCACGGAGAACTTGATCCTGCCTCAGGTGCCTCAAAGGCTCCTCCAGGAAGTCAGTGCCAATTCACCAACCATTTTGCCTCCTCTCGGCACCAACCATCCCCAAACTCCTCGCCCAGCCTACAGGGGCCAGCGCCTCCCCAACTTCATGTCTCATTGCTCTTCCTCACTCTGCTCCAGCCACACTGCTTTGTGATCCTTGCACATGCTGGGGCATTCCTACCTCAGGACCTTTGCACTTGCCATGTCTCCTCCCTCAATTGCCTCCCCCTACACCTCTCTGTAGCTGTACTGGGGCTCAAACTCAGGACCTACACCTTGAGCTACTCCACCACCCCTTTTTGGTGATGGGTTTTTTCGAGATTGGATCTCTTGAACAATTTGCTTAGGCTGGCTTCAAACTGCGATCTTCCTGATCTCTGCCTCCTGAGTAGCTAGGATTATAGGCATGAGCCACCGTAGCTGTCTCCTTATGCTTCATGCAAATGTAAGCTCACATTATACCTCCTCAGCAAACCCTTCTTGACGGACCCCCATGCTAGCTAGTTCTTTCATTGCTCCCTGTTGATATACTTAACAGGCTGATTGATATACTTTAAAAAAGACAACAAAAAAAACCTACCTGCTCACTGAGTGTGGTGGTGTATGCCTGTAATACCAGCATTTGGGAGGCTGATGCAGGAAGATCACAAATTCAAGGTCGGCCTGGGTTACAGAACGAGACCCTGTCTCAAAAACCAAAATTAAAAAAGCAAAAATAAAGCCAGACCCACCAGGCACTGGTGGCTCACCGCTGTAATCCTAGCCGCTCAGGAGGCAGAGATCAGGAGGATCGTGGTTCAAAGCCAGCCTGGGGAAATAATGTGTGAGATCCAATCTCAAAAGAACCCCATCACAAAAAAGGGCTGGCGGAGTGGCTCAAGGTGTAGGTCCTGAGTTCAAACCCCAGGACTGAAAGATAAATAAATAAATAAATAAAAATCTCCCCCCTCGTTCTAGAATTATACCATCCTACACAAGCCCGTGTGACCTCTAAGCACTCAAAATGTGGCTGGTGTGGACTGAAAGGAGCAGTGAGGGTTAAGTCCACACTGGATTTCACAGCTGCGGGGAGGAGAAAGAGTAGACAGTGTCTCATGAGTAATTTTGCCCCTGCATCCGTGCTAAGATGCAGACATTTGGTTCTCCTGGGCTCTACCTAATACTTAACGTCAGGGCTTCAGACATGGCTCAGGTGGTAAAGCGATGGCTTAGCAAGCACAAAGCCCTGAGATCAAACTCCAGTACCATAAAAAAGAAAGAAAGAAAGAAAGAAAATAAGCCAGGCCCATAAGAGCCAACCCTCACCTGTCTGCCCAGCACCCAGAACAGTGTCTGGGACACAGAAGTCAAAACACATTCGGGGGCTGGCGTGTAGTTCAATGGCATAGGACTTGCTTTAGCATGCATGAGGCCCCACACTGGACTCCCTAGCTCTGTCAAAAATAGAAGAAATGCATTTGTTGACTGACTGAGTGACCAATACAGGCTGTTTATGGGGCATGCAAGCACAGCCACAGCTACTTCAGAGACTTACTACTTTCTGAAGACTGCTGTGTGACTCCCCATCTTCCATCACCACCCACTGCCTTTGCTCTACTCGGTATCACCTCTTCATTTAGAAGGGGTTCTGAGACTCTGGCCCATCAGCAGGGCTGCAGGCTGAGGAAAAAGACAGAACAAACTGTCTCTGGGGTTGAGTGATGGGTCAAACTGGGTCTAAGTGTCTGCAGGAGGACAGGGTACAGCCTATACTGCAGCCACATTTGGGGAGGGGTGGAGAGAGAGAAAGAGAGAGAGGGAGAGAGAGAGAAGGATAGACCAAGGGCATATGAAGATTTCTGTGGAAACGGCACCGTGAAAAACCTTCGAGGCTGTAGAAGGAAAATCAGAGCCTCTCACGACCCTAAAACACCACGCACCAGGGCCTGGGCTGGGGAAGGAAGGGTCGGTCCTGGCTGTTTATGAATAAGCGCTGTCCTGAGCACCAGGTGCCACAAGTACAGCTGACTGAGAATGTCACCTGACCTAGGGCCTGGTGACCCCCGTGGTTCCCAGTTGGGCTGCTCAGCCCAGCCACATCAGGGTGGAGACAGAGGTGTCACCAGCACTTCCAGCCCTGTTAACAGAGACAGGTGCGAGAGCAAATGCACCACCCTCTCAGACCTCCTAGGCTTTCGGGGCAGGAATGGAGATGGGTCTCCAATGTCAGCTGTGGGCATCTCAGTGAGAGTCGCCAGGCCTGAGGTAGCAGTGACACCTCAAAGCCCTTGCTAGGGGGAGTTCTGGCCTAAGGACCCTGCATGCTAACCCCTAATCCTCACCACCCTACAGGGCTCAGACTGATCATCCCACCCGTCATGGAAACCAGGCACAGAGCAGCTGGGTGACTGTCCAGGAACGCAAGTCATGGGGTTTGAAACCAGGCTGTCTATTTTCAATGTCCCTTCTCCTAAGACTCATGAAATTAATTACAGAACTGAGTATTCCCACTCCCAGCGTGACCTCGGAAATCGGAAATGCCTCCCAATGGCTCTTTGCCTTCCAGACTCCATGGCAGGAGACCCAGGCGGGGACACACAGTGAGACTCAGCCATGGGGCTCTTAACTGCCCTGCCCTTCCGGTTTGTCTTCAGGTTAAGGCTGGAAACTGAGCTTGGGCCACTTTCTTTGAAAATATCACAGCACCTAGAGGGTGACCTGCCCGGAGGCTCAGACAAGCAACGAATTTCCTGAGGCCACGCAGCAAGCCTGGGCACCCTCATCCCCCAGGGAAAGGCGTATCCTCTCCTTCTCAGCCTGAAGGGTCCTGGGCTGAGGTTAGGACAGGAAACCACGTCTCCCACTTCCTTTTCCCCAGGCACCTTGGTGAGTCTGGTCTAGTCTCTCTCTCAGCTGGGAGGCCCTGATTCAGAAAGAGTCTTGGCTAAGGCTAACCCCAAATCATCCCCTTCTCCCCAATGGGGGGGGCACTCAAATTACTTCCCCTCGGGCTGAGACTCTCTCATCACCAACTTGGGACCATCCCCCCTCCCCACTCAGACCTTCTGTCTCATCTGTAAATGAAGGTAATTCCTACCTACAGAGCTCTGGAAGGGTTTAAGATAAAATCAAGGCAGGGAGAGCACCCCAGGGTATGGACTAATAGAATAGGGGAGCCTGGGAAGAAAGTTGCAAATGTGATCCCAGAGAACCAGGGACTCATTGGCTGGAGGTCAGGTCTCATTGCTCTGAGGGAGGACAGGCGGCTTGAGGTAGGATGAAGAAAGGAGTTTGCTGTGATTAGTATCACATCTTGGGTAATGCCCATAGGCAGGAGGGTTATTTCATTTCTGGAAGAAAATAACATCAACTACTTCACCTGTATCACCCACTTAGTTCTTATTAGCTGGGGGACCCTGTTGTGATTGTCATTTGACAAATGAAGAAACAAAGCCCAGATAGGTTAATCAACTTACCCAAGGTCACACATTAAATGGTACCCGTAGCTTTGAAACTCAGAACTGACTCCAGGGAACGCTCTAACCTGCTCTGCCCCTGGGTGGCGGAGGGCCAGTGGCCTCCGTCCCTCTCCCAGTGTGTCCTCCTCTGGTCTAGTCCCCGTGGACACGCGCACCCCTACACGAGCACCCTGGGGTTGCCTGCGCCCCACTGCCCGGATGGGCAGCCCGAGGCCGCTGCCCACCTTCTGGTGCTTGCGCTCCTTCTCGATGCGGTCCATCCTCTCCACGCGCAGACGGTCCAGCTCCAGGCGCAGCTCGTCCAGCTCGGGCGCGACGTGGTGGCGGCTGACCAGCACCTCCAGGATCTCCAGGACCCGCACGACCTTGGGCATGAGGCGCGCGATGGCCTCGCAGCCGTGCTGGTCGATGACCCGCTCGAACTCGTGGCCCACGAGCGACGCGATGTCGTACACGTCCATGACGGTCAGCTCGGCCACGTTCTTCTCCAGCGCCGACTCGGCCGCCAGCGCGGACCCCCGCTCCTCGTCCATGGCGGGGTCCCGGCGACTGTCCCCGGGCCAACTATGGTGCAAGTCCTAAACTTGGGGCGGCGAGGGCCCCCCGCGCGCTCAGCGGGCCGAGGACGCACGGCGCGGGCATGGGGCAGGGGCCGAGCCGGGGAGCGGCGGGGGCGGAGGCCGAGGCGGAGGAGGCCGAGGAGGAGGAGGAGGAGGCCGCGGCGGCGGTGGCGAGGAAGGCGCGCGTGCGCAGGGCCGCGGCGCCTCCCAAGTTGGGAATCCGACTTGGGCGCAATGGAGGCGGCGGGGACCAGTCGCAGCGCCGCCCGCCGCCCTCGGAAGCCGATCTCCCCCGAGCAGCGCCCCCCGCGCTCGCGGCCGGGGAGGAAGGGCGGCCCGCCGCTCCTCCGGGAAACTTTGGCGACAGCGGCGAGGCCGAGTGACCGCTCGCCCCCGCGGGGATGCCGCGCGCCCCGCCCCGATCCCGGCCTGGCGAGGGGCGCGCCCGCCTCGCTCCGCCCGGGGGCGCCCTGGGGGCCGGCGAGCCCGCGCCCCACCCGCCGATCCCGCAGCTTCCAACCCCCAGCCAAGGCCCCCCCACTTCTGCCTGCAACCGGACGGGGCTGTTCCCCCATGCACCCCCAATCTGTCCGGACGCGCGCCCCTTCCCCCCGCCCGGTCCCGGCTCCTCCTCCCCCGCCCGCCGCCTGGGAGGGGTCGAGGCCACCCGGAGGGGACCCGGTGAAGAGCGCCGCCGGTCTCGCTGCTTTGTGGGGTGGCGTCCGCCTTGGACAGGAGTGCAGGGGTCAAGAGGTGGGCACCCGGGAGGGGCTTATCCTGGGGAGAAAGCGGGGACCCCCCCACGCCCAGGCCAGCAGACTCTCCCTGCAGATCCGGTCACCAGGCCGACCTAGTGGCTCCCGGCTCCTCGCTCCGCAGACGCAATGGGGGAAAGGGTAGACAGGGCAAGGGGTCCTCTGTCCCCAAAGCTGCCGGGCTGCCCCGCCCGCCCAGCCCCGACCATTAGCGGTTTCTTGTGACATAAACACCACTTCACAGTGGAGGCCAAGCCGGGATTTGAATTTCTGGATCTCGGCGCCAAGAGATTTCTTATCCCAAGCCCCCTGTCCTTTTGACTTTGGTAAGTACACTGTCCAACAGACCACAGATCACCCCAGGAGGGCCTTTCCTGACCCCGCACCCTCTCGCGTGGTTGAGAGACCCGCGTCCCTTCCCCCATCGGATTGCTCAGCATCCTGGGTTGTAAGGCTCAGGTTTCAGGTGCCTCCCCCAATCTGACTGGGACGTCCTTGGTCCTTGAAGGCAGAGACCTTAAGGCCCTTGTAGCCAAAGCCCACCGCAACATGGTACATATTTATTTTTTTAAAAATTTTTGGAACTTGAGATGTAGCTCAGTGGTGGAGCGCCTGGCTAGCACGTGCAAGGCCCTTGGTTCCATCCCAGCTATGGGGAAAAAAAAGTTTAAAATGTACTGTGTATTTGCTTTACATTTAACTAAAAACTACATAGTGGCAGCTAGGTGTAGGGCGATGGCTGGAGGATGGTGAGTTCCAGTCCAGCCTGCCTCAAAAAAAGAGGGGGTGGGGTGGGCACTCAGCTCGGTGGAAGAGCTCCTGCTTGGCAAGTGCAAACCCTGAGCTCAGTCCCCAGCACTGGGGGACGAGAAAGTTATATTGCTTATGAAGTGCCTTGCAAATGTTATCTTATTTAATCCTTACCTCATCCATGGGCTCTCAAAGTACGGCCTGGGACCCACTGGAGATCCCCAGTAGCCAAAGGAGTCACCGAGATTTCCCTGACCCTAAGAGGCCAGCAGGATCCTGGCCTGAGAGCATATCAGAGCATCCAACTGTCTCCTAATGAGATGCACATGACTGGGACTTACAAAACCAAGAAACAAGACAATGCTGCAAACTGGGTTTGGTTTGGGGCAAAGGGTTATTTTATTTAAGAAATCTTTCTTTTGAGATGTATTGTCTTTACCATTTTTTAATTAATATTTTAAAAAAAGAACAAAAAAAATCAGTTTAGGTAGCTGTAATCCCATTACTCAGGAGGCACAGATTAGAAGAATCGAAGTTTGAGGCTAGCTCAGGCAAAAAGTTAGCAAGGCTAACCAGGCACTGGTGGCTCACACCTGTAATCTTAGCTACTTAGGAGGCAAGAGATTGGGAGGATCGAGGTTCCACGCCAGCTTAGGCAAATAGTTCATGAGACCCTATTCTGAAAAAAATCCATCACAAAAAAGGGCTGGTGCAGTGGCTTAAGGTGTAGTCCAAGTTCAAACCCCAGTACAGAAAAAAAAGTCATCAAGACTCCATCTTGACTCCATCTCAATTGATAAACCTATCAAGGTGATCCACCCTGTGATCCCTGCTAGGTGAGAGTTGAAGGTGAAGCAAGAGACTGAGGGGACACCCGATGGTGGTCTTCTTGCTAAGGAGAGAGGCAGGGAAAGTTGAGCAGTTTATTTCATCCTGATATGAATCCTGGAGGGCTCTCAGATTCCAAAATCATCTTGTAATTTTTTTTTTCAAGTAAAACATACACCTGCTCAGAAAAGTAAATATCACAGGAGGATACACAGTGACAAACAGGGAACATAAATTGTTGCAAGACAAAAGCTTTTTTTTTTTTAACTCAGGATTTGCTCTTGCTAGGCAGATGCTGTACCAAGTATGTCAGCTACGCCCTAGCCCTTTTTGCTTTGGTTATTTTTGGGATAGATTCATTTTTGCCTGGGCCATCCTGGACTGTGATCCTCAGTCCAAAGAGCAAGGATGACAGGTGTATACCACCTGTCTCTGGCTTATTGGTTGAGATGGGGTCTCCCAAACTTTTTGCCTGACCTGGCCCTGAATCATAATCCTCCTGACCTCTGCTTCTCAAGCAGCTGGGATTATAGGGGTGAGTCACTGTGCCCAGCCTAAAAGCCATGTTTTAAACTCTCCTTAGAGTACAAAAGTGACACATAAACAATAACATACATGTCAACTGTACATCCAATCTGACCCCAAATTGTTCCTGGTGGTATAACCAGGAACAGCTTCCCAGAGGAGGGAAGACTTCAGATGCAGGAGGAAGAAGCCACAGGTGGTATGTGGGAGGGTGGAGGGCAGAAGAGACTGTTGTGTGCAGCCATTCAGCAGGCTGAGATGGGATTAAATGCATCGAGCTGGGAATAGGGGGAGGCAAAGTGGAATAGCATCAGAAATTGACTGTGGGGGCTCACGCCTGTAATCCCAGTGACTCTGGAGGCAGGATCAGAGGATCACAACTCAAGGCCAGCCCAGACAAAAAGTTCTCACGATCCCATCTCAACCAATAAAAATCTGAGCATGCTGGTGCACACCTGTCATCTCAGCTACAGAGGAAGCATGAATACAGGATAGTAGTCCAGCCCAGGCATAAAAGCGAGAACCTATTTGAAAAATAACTAAAGCAAAAAAGACGTGCGATAGAGTGCCTGCTTTGCAAGAATGAGGACCCGAGTTCAAAGCCCAGTACGGCAAAAAACCCAAAAATAAATACAAAGACTCATGCAGTGATGGACTGCCTAGGCTGGAAGGGAATTCAGAGGCCGAGCAGGGAACAGCAACACCACAGGACTTGGCTGAGGAGGGCATTTGAGCGTGGTCCCCTTTGGATTGTTGGAGACAACAGAAAGTATTAAGACCCAACACTCACTCAGGAAGCTGGGAGGCAGGAGGGTCATGAGTTCAAGTCTAGCTGGGCTACTCAGTGAGATCCAGCTTCATAAACAACAAAGAAAGGGGCAAAAGGAAAAGGCATTAAAGTCAGTCTACTGGAAGGCACCTTTCACCCCACACAGAACTCAATCTCCTTCTAAGTTACCGAGAACAATGTAAAGACCACGGCTTGATGAAATATTTGTGAATAAAATTATAGGAAGTCTGAGAAATGCTTTAAAATTGTCCCCTGGGAAGTGGGTGGGTGGGATTATAGACATGAAAACGGCCTTTTTTTAGTCCCTGTTGAAGCGAGGTATGGGTCCATGGAAGTCCACTGTGCTCTTCCCTCCTCTAGAAACTCCACAATTCAAAAGGCTTTCTTGGAGTCTCTCCTCCCATTTCCCACTTCTCCCCTCTTTCATCCTGTTGTACTAAATTCCTTTCCTAATAAACTTTACTATTACTTTTATTACAAAAAAGAAAAGGCCTTTTTTGGTCTTTTAAAAAATTTTTTTTGAGGTATGGGGGCTTGAATTAACAGCCTTCACCTTGAGCCACTCCACCAGCCATTTTTTTATGAAGGGTTTTTTCAAGATAGGGTCTCATGAACTATTTGCCCAGGCTGGCTTCAAACCACAATCCTTCTAATATCTACCTCCTGGGTAGTTGGGATTACAGGCGTGAGTCACCAGCACTTAGCTGTTTTTTTAGTCTTTTAAATAAAGATGATGGATTTGAAAGAGTGACTTAGACTTGTGCCCAGGATAACTGCAAATCTTGCTTCCGCCATGGGTAAGGGAAGTTTTCTGCAGCAGCAGGAGCAGAGGGGGGACGGATGAGGAGGGAGAGGGCTTGGGCTCGCAGAAGTACAGGCGGGACCATCCACAGTTGGGAGGAGGAAGAGTCACAGAGACATGATGCCAGGTGGTTCCTTGTCCCGTGAGCCACTGGGGCAGGGCACGTGGCAGAGTACAGCAGTGATTCTGAGGAACGAGAAGTCACTGCTTCCTGAAATATCAGGCCACAAGGGCCTCCAGACCACACTGGGGTCTGGAGGGCGACACGAGGCACTGAGTGTGGTTTGCCTGTGCTGTGGCCTATGGACTCTTTCATGACAGCCAGCACTTTCAGGAGCCTGAGCAGCCACCATCAGTGACTCTGCTTGGCCTGCCCTGTCCCTTGGGCTGGATCCCAGTGCTGAAAATCACGCCACCCTCTCTGCTTGCCATGCCTGCTACTCTTGCTTTGTATTTCTTTTCTTCCATCTCCTCCCATGATGTGACACAGTTGAGGTGAGTCTCCACTTTTTTTTCCTTTTCCTGTTTCTTTTTTTGGGCAGTACTGGGGATTGAACCCAGGACTTCCAGCTTGCTAAGCAAGCACTCTACCACTTGAGTTATGCCCCCAGACCTTTTGCTGTTAGTTTGTTTTCAGATAGGCTCGCATTTGCCCAGGTCAGCCTCCAGCCTTGACCCTACCTCCTCTCCCTCCAGAGTAGCTGGTATTACAGGTATGAGCCACCACTCCTGGCCTCTACTGGATCATTTTAATGTCATTGTTGCATCTTTAAATGCCAGAAAAGTCATCCAAGACTCTTGGTCTTCTGCACTGCCTTCTGCTTGATCATCACCCCTGCCATCCCCAAAAGCATCCTGAGAGATACACGGGCTGGGGCACAGCTCAAGTGGTACAGCACCTGTCTAGCAAATTCGGAGTCCTAAGTTCAAACCCCAGTACCAACAAACAAAAAAATGTTAGCTGGGTGCTGGTGGCTCACACCTGTAATCCTAGTTACTTGGGAGACTGAGATGGAGAGGATTGAGGTTTGAGGCCAGGCTGAGCAAATAGTTCTCCAGACCCTATCTCCAAAATACCAAGAGCAAAATGGACTGGAGGTGTGGCTCAAAGGGTAGAGCGACTGTTTTGTGCATGGGAAGCCCTGAGTTCAAATCCCAGTGCCACCAAAATTAATTAACTAATTAATTAAAAACAAAAGCAAAAAAAACTGAGCTGGTTGCTTTGCCTTATGGGATGTCTCTGGGGAGGATGTACGAATGTCACAACAGCTTATTATGGATGCAGGTGGGATTAGGAGGGGGGATGGGGGATCTGAGGGGGATCTGCCAGCTCCTGCATGTCCTCATGAAGCTGCCACGGAGTATCAGCTGTCCCCATTTCCAAGTGGACCTTCTCCAGGGGATTGGTCCTGGGTTTGAGTTCCTCCTGCCATCTCCTCTGTGGTCTTCTGGGACAATCAGAGATGTCAGGAGCTGTGGTGACTGTGGCATCAGGTAGGGCTTGAGAACAACCCTGGGAGTGGTCCCCCCACTATTCATGGCAGGACGCCAGTCTCCTCTCTCTGGTCTGGGGTCCAGATAAATGGATGTGGGTCTGCCTTTCTCATTATCCAGCTTCTTAAAATTTGTGTATTTAAAGAAATACATAAAACTTGCTTATTTAGAGCAGGGTGCTGGTGTCTCACACCTATGGAACTGGGGTTTGAACTCAAGGAGTCACATTTGTAAAACAGAAGCTCTAGCTTGAGCCACTCCTCCAGTCCATTTTACTCTGACTATTTTGGAGATGGGGTCTCACAAGTTATTTCTCTGGGCTGGCCTCAAACTGAGATCCTTCTGATCTCAGCCTCCCAAGGAGCTGGGATTTACAGGTGTAGGCCACTGGCCTGGCTCACACACCTGTTCTTAAGGAAGGAAGAAAAAAAGAAGGGAAGGGAGGGAGGGAGGAAGGAAGGAAGGAAAAAAGGAAGGAAGGAAGGAAAGAAGGAAAGGTGAGCAAATTCCTGTATCATTCTTTTCTTTTATTTTTTCAATACTGGGATTTGAACTCAGGACCTCACACCTGCTAGGCAAGCACTCCACCACTTTAGCCATCCTCCCTGCCCCAGCCCTCACGCTTTTAGATGGTTCTACACTTTTTAATGAATTTACCTTAATATCCCCAGTCATTGCTTCTTTCATAGACATTCAAGCTGCTTTTTGGCTTGGGTTATTTGAACAGTACTGTGCAAATCCACACCTAATTTTGGATCTCTCAATTTTATGAAATAAAGTAGCCCAGACATGTCATATCTCATCTGTGCTGAGCGTTCTGCTCAGAAAGGAGATAAGGAGGCGGGCTGAAGGCCACAGCTCACTATGGCGGAGAGCCAGGGCATGCTGTGTGCTGTGCCTCCGCCCCTCAGCCGCCCACCTGCTAGAGCGGTAATGACCACGTCCTGTCCTGACAGATCCTTCTCCCGCTTTGCCATTGCTCTCGGGGATTGGGGTGGAGGGGGAGGGGGATCTAGCTCTTCCCTCCTCTTAGCCTCATTCCCTCTTGTTCTCTACAGCTCAACCCCACCAGTCCTTGGTCAGGTGCCAAGGTCAAACCCTCATACAATGCTGAGAACAGTGCAATTGAGCTAAAAAGGCCCTTGGGAAACCTGGCAGTAGCAACTCAATCTAAACACGCACTTCCCCTGGTCCAGCAATTCCACTCCAAGGTTTAAACGGAATGGGAGTGAGAAAAAGAGTGTCCCCCAGCAGCAATCAGGAAATGGATATCCATTAGCAGTCGACTGAATCAGTAAATTCATAGGATGAAATGCTATGCAGCCATGAAAAATAACAAATGGTCTGATATGTTCACAGGCACGCTGTTGTGGGATGTTACTTAATCAGACACAAGGAGCATGCACTGAATATATCAATCTTTAGAGCTGAGGGTTGAACCCAAGGCCCCACACATGCTTCTCTCTCCCCCCCTCACTGACCACACCCCAGCCCTGTAGGAAATTTTGACAGACAAAACTAAATAAAGGAGCCAGGTGCCGGGGGCTCACACCTGTAATCCTAGCTACTCAGGAGGCAGAGATCAGGAGGATCACGGTTCAAAGCCAGCATTAGCAAATAGAGACCCTATGTCGAAAAACCCATCATACAAAAGGGCTGGTGGCCAAAAAACATGAAAAAATGCTCACCATCTCTAGCAATAAAGGAAATGCAAATTAAAACCACACTAAGATTCCACCTCACCCCTGTTAGAATAGCCATCATCAGCAACACCACCAACAACAGGTGTTGGCGAGGATGTGGGGAAAAAGGAACCCTCTTACACTGCTGGTGGGAATGTAAACTAGTACAACCACTCTGGAAAAAAATTTGGAGGCTTCTTAAAAAGCTGAACATTGATCTACCATTTGATCCAGCAATACCACTCTTGGGGATATACCCAAAAGACTGTGACACAGGTTACTCCAGAGGCACCTGCACACCCATGTTTATTACAGCACTATTCACAATAGCCAAGTTATGGAAACAGCCAAGATGCCCCACTACTGACAAATGGATCAAGAAAATGTGGTATCTATACACAATGGAATTTTATGCAGCCATGAAGAAGAACGAAATGTTATCATTCGCTGGTAAATGGATGGAATTGGAGAACATCATTCTGAGTGAGGTTAGCCTGGCCCAAAAGACCATATGTGGACATTAGATCAAGGGCAAACACAACAAGGGGATTGGACTTTGATCACATGATAAAATCGAGAGCACACAAGGGAGGGGTGAGGATAGGTAAGACACCTAAAAAATTAGCTAGCATTTGTTGCCCTTAACACAGAGAAACTAAAGCAGATACCTTAAAGCAACTGAGGCCAATAGGAAAAGGGGAACAGGTACTAGAGAAAAGGTTAGATCAAAAAGAATTAACCTAGAAGGTAACACACATACACAGGAAATCAATGTGAGTCAACTCCCTGTATAGCTATCCTTATCTCAACCAGCAAAAACCCTTGTTCCTTCCTATTATTGCTTACACTCTCTCTTCAACAAAATTAGAGATAAGGGCAAAATATTTTCTGCTGGGTATTGAGGGAGTGGGGGAAGAGGGAGGGGGTGGGGGGAGAGGGAGAGGGTGGAGGTGTAAGGGAGGGGGTGGGGAAAGGGGGGAGAAATGACCCAAACATTGTATGCACATATGAATAATAAAAAAAATAAAAATTAAAAAACAAAACAAAACAAAAAGGGCTGGTGCAGTGGCTCAAGTGGTAAAAGCGCCTGCCAATTTATTTTTTGCTAGCCAAAAAATAAAATAAAGGAGTCAGAGAGCAGAGCTGGAGGTGGAAGTGGGGATTGCAGAGGGGCATAGGACAGCTGTCACGGGAATGTTTTTACCTTGATTGGACCGTGGCTACACACATATGTACCTGTTAAAATGCAGATGTCGGAGTCTCTGCTCCCATTTCCTGCACGGGCGGGAAATGTTTCTCTCTTTCTTGGCACCCCCTTCCCCCGTCTGTACTTTATCCTGTTATACTAAAATAAATCCTTGCTAAAACTTCTTTAAAAAAAAAAATGCAGTTGTTAATTGGAGAGAGAGAAAAAGAGAGAAATCCAGGCTCTGCACAGTCCGCGTGCTTGTGAGTGGGCGTCACCCAGGCCTGGCCAATCAGAGCCGCGGATTCCTCTGCGTGCAGTGATTGGTGGTGAAATGGGCAAATGACCCAATCAGAGCCAAGGAGGCACCTGAGCCAGTCAGGCCCGGTTTGCTGATCTGTTCTTAAACTTGGAGAATGAAAACACGACCCAGCCTGAGAATGAAGCGCTAACGGAGGGCAGGAGGACCAGAGATAGCAGAAGATCTAAGCCTAGAACGTTCAGTTCCTTGAACCAAAACATTCCTTTTATTTATGCTAGTTTATGTCAAGTTTGCAACTAAAGTCTTATTTATTTATTTATTTTTGTGGTATTGGGGTTTAAACTAAGGGCCACCTCACCAGTCCTTTTTTTTTTTTTTCCCTTGTGTTATTTTTGGGAGAGAGTCTTGCATTTATGCCTGTACTGTAATCCTCCTACTTTATGCTTCCTGTGTAGCTGGGTTGGCAGGTGCGCTCCACTGAGCCCGACTATTGGTTTAGATGGGGTCTCATAAACTTTTTGCCCTAGCTGGTCTCCAACCAGAATCCTTCTGATCTCCATCTCCCGAGTAGCTAGGACAACAGGTGTGAGCCACGGTGCCTGGCCAATGTTACTTTTTGTCCACTTCTTTCACTTAGCACAATGCTTCAAATTGTCGGGTATACAAACAACTAATTCTTAAAGAAAAAACATTGAAAGAAAGAAAATTTTTACCGCGGAGTAATTCCACTCGGCAGTATAAGCTATATGACCGTTTCTTTCTTCATTCACCTTTGTTGAGCACTTGGGTCATTGCCAGTTTTTGCCTGGTCCCCTCCATACTGTGAACATTCATGGAAGTCTTTGTGGGCCGGACTTTTCTTTCTCTTACAGTGCAACGTCTGGGTCACACAGGATGATATTTAACGTGTGTGTGTGTGTGTGTGTGTGTGTGTGTGTGTGTGTGCTGAGAACTGAACCCAGGGCCTGTGCATGCTAGGTCAGTGATTTTTTTTTTTCTGGTACTGAGGTTGAACTCAGGGCCTTTATCTTGAGCCACTCTGCCAGCCCTTTTTTGTGAAGGGTTTTTTTTAGAGAGGGTCTCATGAACTATTTGCCTGAGCTGGCTTTGAACTGAGATCCTCCTGATCTCTGCCTCCTGAGTAGCTAGGATTACAGGAGTGAGCCACTGGTGCCTGGCCCTTGGCCAGTGATGTTTCAAAACAGGGTCTCACTAAGTTGCCCAGGTTGACCTTGAGCTTGCAATTCTCCTGTCTCTGCCTTCCAAGTGTGACATTACAGACATGGGCCACCACACTCAGTTAGCTTCACTCCATTTTTTTTTTTATTGAGGGTTTAGGGTATGGTAGGCACCCAATTCCCAGTTTGTACTTTACTTTTGTGGTACTGGGGTTTGAACTCAAGGCCTCATGCTTGCTAGACAGGCACTCTATCATTTGAGCCACTCCACCAGCCAGCTCCATTCCTTTTTATGGCTGAATAATACTCAAATGCATGGGTAGACCATATTCTGTTTACCAACTTTTTTGGAGGGGAGCCAGACTGGGGTTTGAACTCAGGGCTTCACACTTGCAAAGCAGTTGCTCTACACCTTAAGCCACATCTCCAGTCCATTTTGGTTATTTTGAAGATGGGGCCTCAGTCTTGCAAGTAGTTAGGATTACAGGCGTGAGCCACCAGCACCCAGCTTCTGTTTATCTACAATGGCCATTGAAAACATGATGCTAGTGAAAGAAGCCAGACCCAAAAGTCCACGTTCTGTATGAGCTCATTCATAGGAAATGCCGAGAGAAGAGAGAGAGAGAGAGAGAGAGAGAGAGAGAGAGAACATTAGGGGCCATCTCAGGCTGAGGTGAGAATAGGGACAAAATGACAAGTGTTTGGAGTGATGAAAATGTTTGCACTGAGATAGTGGCAATGGTTGTACCTACCTGTGAACATACTAAAACCCAGAGAATTATACACTGTAAATTCATGAACTGTATGGCCAATGATTTGCAGCTAAATAAAGCTGTTTATAGCAAATAGGTAAGAACATCCTACCCTCTGAGGCCTAGACTAGAAACAGCCAGATGAGCTGGGCACAGTGGCTCACATCTTGGGAGCCACTGTGGCTTGGGAGGCTGAAATTGGGAGGATCATGGCAAAAGGGCAACCTAGGCAAAAAGTTCATGAGACCTCCCCCCCATCTCAACCAATAGCTGGGTGTGGTGGCATGTGTCTGTCATCCCAGCTATGCAGGAGGGGTGAGCGGGAGAATCGTGGTCCAGACTGGCTCTGGCATAAACATGAGCCCTTCTATCAAAAATAACCAAAGCAGCCAGGCGCCAGTGGCTCACACCTGTAATCCTAGCCTCTCAGAAGGTAGAGATCAGGAGGACTGTGGTTGGAAACCAGCCCAAGCAAATAATTTGTGAGGCCCTATCTTGAAAAAGCCATCACAAAAAAGGGCTGGTGGAGTGGGGCTCAAGGTGTAAGCCCTGAGTTCAAGCCCCAGTACTGAAAAAAAAAAAAAGCAAAAGGGGTTGTGAGTGTGGCTCAAGTGGTAGAGCAGCTGCCTAGCAAGCACAAGGCCCTGAGTTCAAACCCCAGTGCTGAAAAAAAAAAAGGAAAGAAAGAAACACACATGGGAACAGCTGGAGGAAGGTGGCCTGGACGGTGATCAGGAGAGGAAAGATAGCATTAAGCCTACTTACCTTTGAGCTTGGCCTTACTTCCGTAGTCATGAGCCTCTCCACACAGACAAAGGAGAAATCTCTGTGTTTGTTACATTTCTTGTTTTGGACCTCCAGTTTATTGAAACTCTTCTATAGTTCAAACTGGATTAAACAAAATAGTTACATAAATAAGAAATCTAGGGTATGGGCTTCAGGCACTGCTGGATCAGGGCACAGTGAAGGCATCTGACTTCTGTTGGTCTCAGTCCCTCAACTCACAGTTTGCAAAAGGCCAATGTCACTCTCCAGCAGGCAAAGATGACTTCCAGGACCTTTAGAGTTAGATCCAAATAGTTGAATAACCTCAGAAAATTCAGTGAATTTTTTCTGTTGCCATCCATAGCACACATTCTTTTCTTTTTTTGCAGTAGTGCGCTTGAAATCAGGGTCTCACCTTGAGCCACACCACCAGCCCACTTTTTTGTGATTTCAAGTTTTTTTTTTTTCAAGATAGGATCTCACAAACTATTTGCCTGGTCTGGCTTCAAACTGAGATCCTCCTGATCTCTGCCTCCTGAGTAGCCGGGATTACAGGCGGAACCACCAGTGCCCAATTAGCACACATTCTTGTTGCAGCCACAGCTGAGCATCTACCCTTTTGGCATAAAGCCAGCTACTGAGTTGTCCCAGTAAAACCTCCCAGGATCTTTCCATGACCCCATTCACTCCTTTGGAAGCAGGATTAACTTAATTTGATTGCTGGGTTGGAAAGAAAACCAGGCATGCTGAGCCCGGCCACCTCCCCTCAGTTTCCCTGGGGAATGGGCTCTTCTGCTGCCTTCCTGACTGTGCTGTGTGTGAGCAGGCTCTGCTCATCCAGTCCTGAAGGATCAGTACTCACTGCAGAAATTGTTGCATATATTTCATTCCATGCTTCAAGCTCTAGCTGCACTTATTATCCACATTCTCCAACAT
This sequence comes from Castor canadensis, assembly GCF_047511655.1. Taxonomy (NCBI): domain Eukaryota; kingdom Metazoa; phylum Chordata; class Mammalia; order Rodentia; family Castoridae; genus Castor; species Castor canadensis. The sequence goes on from NC_133403.1 coordinate 41,503,163, forward strand.
TCACCTCCAAGTCAGAATTGTAATATTGTGATATTCTGAATTCTTCACTCTTTTCTCTTATCTTTGTGCTTAGTTTATAATACAGGACAGAAGTTTGCATCAGTCAGGAAATGCACTCTAGGTCTTTTTGTTTGTTTGTTTTTGCTAGTACTTGTGTTTGAATTCAGAGCCTCGTACTTGCTAGGCATGTGCTCTACCACTTGAGTCACTCTGCAGCCCTTTTTTGCTTTGCGTATTTTCAAGACGGGGTCTTGAGAACTATTTGCTCTGGCTGGCTTCCAAACTTGATTCTGCTGATCTCTGCCTCCTGAGTAGCTTGGATCACAGATGTGAGCCACCAGTGACCAGCAACTTCAGGTCTTTCCAATAGAAAGACTTTAATGTAGGAAATTCATCAGGCAGGTACATTGGTATCAATTGCTGTGCAAATTAGCCCAAAATTTAGTGGCTGAAAGCAACAATCATCATTCATTGTTTTTCATAGTTTGGCAGGCCTAGACTTTGGGAACAACTTGGCTGAGCAATTCTGATACAGCGTCATGGTATTGCTCTCAAGTTATCACTGGGGCTGGAGTTATCTGAAGGCTCGACTGGGGCTTCCTGGAGAATCCTGTTCCAAGATGGCACACTGGCATGGCTGTTGGTGGAAAACTTCCATCCCTGGCAATAGGGGCCTCTTCCAGAGTTGTGTGAGAGTCCTCATGACATGATAGCTTCCCCAGAGGAAGTGATTCAAGAGGACAAGGTAGGAGCAACGACACCTTTTATGACCTAGCTGCAGAGCTCAGGCAGTATACGTCTGTCAGATAGAAGTGAGTCATTGCGTCAAGGCTGCTTTCTTGAAGAGGAGATGTAGGATTCACCTTTTGAAGGGAAGAGGGTCAAAGTTATGGTATATTTAGACACTATCACAATGGGCTGTGACAAAGCTGGAGACAGAAATACATAACTTACTTAAGACACTTCAGGACTGTCAGAGTGGCTCAAGTTGTAGAGTGCCTGCCTAGCACGAGGAGAGCCCTGAGTTTGAACTCCAGTGCTGCCAAAAAAAAAGTTTAAGACACTAAAGACTGGGGGAACAGAGGAAGTGGGATTCCCAGAGCTCAGGAGCCAGGACCACACAGTGGAAGTGGGGGTGGGGTGGGAGGGGTGAGGAGGTGTGTGTGGGGGACATGCTGGTGGGGACTGGAATCATGAAGACACAGTGCCCAGCCCAGATGCTTCCTGGGACCAAGAGCAAGAACCCATTGCTCTGACTCCTTTCCTCTTGCCCTCCAATGTTCCATCAGTGCCTGCAATTGGTGGACCTAACAGGAAGCAGCATGCAAGTCAGCTTGGGAAATGTAGTTCCCCAGAGGCAGAGTGGGCTGAGAGGCCTGGAACCCACCTGAGAACATGGAGGGGACTGGGTCCAAGCTCCTTGAGGCACCTGAAGTGGCTGGACTGATTAGGTGATGAATGATATTCTGGTTCTGTTTGTCTTGAATTTGAATTATCTTTACATCTTAATATTGTTCCCAATAAAGTAACATTTTAAAACCAAAAAAAAAAAAAAAAAAAGAAAAGAAAACTGGGTGCCTGTGGCTCACGCCTGTAATCCTGACTACTGAGAAGGCAGAGATCAGGAGGATTGCAGTTCAAAGCCAGTCCAGGCAAATAGTTCAAGAGACCCTATCTCAAAAATATCCAGCACACAAAAAAAGGGCTGGTGGAGTGACTGAAGCAGTAAGAGTACCTGCCTAGCAAGCGTGAGGCCTTGAGTTCAAACCCTAGTACCACCAAAACCCAAAAAAACTTGCCAATATTTGAGAACTGCCTGTCACAACAGACTTATCTGTTTCTGCCCTGGTGTCCTACACCTTAGCACAGGACTTCTGAATCTAAGCAGAAATGCCCCGCTTTGTCCACTCTGGGTATCTGAGCCAGAGGACTGGAAACGCTTCTCAGCACCAAAAAGTGCACATGGACACATGCAGCAGCATTTAGTAACAGCCCAAAGTTACTAATAATACCAACAGGTGGATGGGCAGGCTGAATGGGATGCGCACATGAAATCTTATCTCTCTACAGAGAGGAATGAAGCCCTGACACACACTACCACCCGGAGAACTTTGCAAACACAATGCTGAGTGAGAGAAGCCCAAGGCCACCAGCCACAGATTGTGTGCCTCAGTTCTAGATCCAAGGGACAAAAAACAGACTGTGGTTGTCAGGACCAGTGGGAGGGGATCTGGGGAGCAAATGCTGGTGGATGCGGGATTTTCTCATAGGTGATGAAATGTTTTGGAATTAGTGGAGGTATGTGAATAAAATAAAACCCATGGATCTTCTATTTTTTTGGTGGTATTGGAATTTGAACTCAGGGCTTCCTGCTTCCTTGACAAGCTCTCTACCACTTAAGCCACGCCTCCAGCACCTCCCTCCCTACCTCCCCTCTCAGCCCAGGCTGGCCAGAGGTCTTCCTATTTGTGCTTCCTGGGAGCTGGGATGACAGGCCTGCAACCCCATGCCCAACTTTTTATTGGTTGACATGGTTTCTCCAGAACTATTTCCCCGGGCTGGTCTCCAACTACAATCCTCTCAATCGCCACTGGTACAATAGCTAGGATTATACACAAGATCAACCGTGCCTGGCTTTGAAGGGCTGAAGTTTATAGTATGTAAATTGTATACCAATAATGTAGGAAGGAAGAAAGGAAGGGCGGGAGGGCAGGTGTGCACATTTTGGGTTGCATCCACAGGTCATCCATCACCCGTGGTTTCAGGGACAGACCCCAGGTGAGGGGTTTGCTCATAATCTCCCAGTCTTCATTGAGTGCCCACAAAGTGCCAGCTGTGTGCTATACTGGGTATATGCATGAGCACAATGTCACATGAATTTATGCCAACCAATCTGGGTTGACAGCCTTCAAAATGCACACTTACTAAGCCTACAAGGACACCAGTGGTCCCAGACACTTGGGAGGCTGAGGCAGGAGGATTGCTTGAGCCTGGGAGTTTGAGGCCAGCCTGGGCAATATTGCAAGACCCCATCTCTAATGGAAAAAGTAAAGTGCCCGTTTACTGTGGGCGACCGGTCAAATCCCAATGGTCTGTGATTCTTTGGATTAATGTGACTTCAGATCATGAAATGGATTTTTTTTTTTGCAGTAATGGGGTTTGAACTCAGGGCCTTTACCTTGAGCCACTCAACCAGGCCTTTTTTTCTGATTTTTTTTTTTTTCAAGATAGGATCTTGTGAACTATTTGCCCAGGCTGGCTTCAAACCGTGATCCTCCTGATCTCTGCCTCCTGAGTAGCTAGGATTATAGGCATGAGCCACCAGTGCTGGCATGAAATAGTAATGCTGAAACACATCTCATGAGTAATTATGGCTTCAGTAATGTTAAAGCAAGACAAAATTAATACTGTTAAAAGAAATATATCATGTGGTTGACAGTAATTATTTCATTTTTACTTTTATTTCTGGCAATACTGGGGTTTGAACTCAGGGCCACATGCTTGCTAGGCAGGCGCTCTACCACTTGAGCCATGTTCTAAACCCTAATAATGACTATTTTACAGTACTCAATTAGTTACTGTTGTCTCTTTTTCAACTTGCAATAACATGGACAATTACTTTTATAACATATGACATGTAACAGATGACTTTTGGCTACATCTTTGGTCATCCTTGTGTTTTCAAAAACTGGAATTTTAATGTGTCATCCTCGACATCCATGCTCAAGTTTGCTGCGATGCTTCCCACTCCCTATTACCTGGGCAATAAACTAAGTGTCCACATTTTAAATCCCTGATACGTGGAGTAATAATACTCTCTCTCTCTCTCTCTCTCTCTCTCTCTCTCTCTCTCTCTCTATATATATATATATATATATATATTGCTGTATTTGTATTTGAACTCAGGGCCTACACCTTGAACCACTGCACCAACCCTTTTTTGTGATGGGTTTTTTCGAGATAGGGTCTTGCAAACTATTTGCCTGGGCTGGCTTCGAACCACGATCCTCCTGATCTCTGCCTCCTGAGTTACTAGGATGCCACAAGTGCCCGGCTTAGAATACTGTTTAATCAGTTCAAAATTGAAAATTAACATTGGATTTCTAGATTAAAAACAAAATAGTTCTTGGCACTTTTCTGTTGAAGTGACCTGCCAAGGATATCAGGACATATGCCAGACTAGAGGCTGGGTCATCTGGGACCACTGCTTGAGTCCAATCAAAGAGTGTCATGGCAGGAAGCCTTCCTCACTGAAGTGGGAGCCTGGATCCTGGGCCACTGCCGCCCCCTATTGCCTGCTGGTCTCTGAAAAATTGTCCCTTACTTTTGCAAAGCAGGGGGTCATCCTTGTTTATAGACAAGGAAACTGAGGCTCAGGGAGGTGATGGAACATGATTCTTTGCCCTTGCATGACGCAGGCTCCTGACCCCCAGGGCAGTTCAATGATCTGAGCGATGGGACCCTGAAGTCCCTGAGAGAGGACCCTGAGCCCCACCGCAGACCGACTAGGGAGCAACCAAAATTCAGTACCAAGGAGTCTGAGTTGCGGCCCTGAAGAAGGGGCTAGGACCGGGAAGAAGGACATCCAGGAATTGTTCAGAGAAGACACGAGGTGACGTTTGACTTGATTTTTGAGGGATAAATGAGAATGTCAGTAGGCAAAGCTCAGAAAACACAATCGTGGTGGCTGGCAAAAGCTAAGGAGATTGGAGAGGCAGCAAGACTTGGGAGAAACTGGGAGAATTCGCATCTGGGGCAGTGTGAACAAGGTCAGTTTTTTGTTTTTTTTTTTGCAATCAAAGTATTGCGTACATATGGTAAAATATGGTGAATTGGTCTTAGTCAAATACATAGGTTGAAGCTGTGGGTTAGTAAGCATCAGTCTGGCAAGTGCATAAGCTCTGAGTTCAAACCCCAGTTCCACCAGCAAAAAAAAAAAAAAAAAAAAAAACCGTCCCATCGTTCAACCATTTTCAGCACCCCAGGTGGTTTCCGGGGTGGGGGATTTCGGGTCTTTACGGGCCTCCACCTCCTCTCTCCATCCCCAGATAAGTTGGAATGATATTGTGGGTGGGGGGGGGAACAAAACACACACCCCTCAAACCTCTTGGCTTCGGCCCCCACCTCCCATTCCATCCACTCCTGTCTCTGCCACAAATCTTTCGCTATCTTCCTGGACGATCCTAAAATGGCACTTGCACCGGACGGGTGAAGCTCCTCCACACTACAGCTTTCCGAGAGAATCCCATATAAAACTTTAATTAGAACGCGAAAGAGTTGGGGACGAAAGACTTTTGGCTCCCGGCGGCCGCCGTCCGGGCTCGAGCCGCGTGTATGCACTTGTCCCTCGGCGGCCGCCGTGCGTCCTTTACGTGGCAGCCGCCGGCGCCAGCCAATCGGTGGCGCCCGCATCAGCCCCCTCGGGTGGCGCAGCCGGAAGGGGCGGAGTCGAGGCGGCGGCGGCTGAGCAGGCAGCGGTGGTGGTGGTGGCGGCGGTAGTGGCGGCGGCTCTGGAGGCCGCAGTCCGGGTCCTGGCTTCGGCCCCTGTCCCACCATGGTGACGCTTGCTGAGCTGCTGGTGTTGCTGGCCGCTCTCTTGGCCACGGCCTCGGGCTACTTCGTCAGCATCGACGCGCATGCCGAGGAGTGCTTCTTCGAGCGGGTCACCTCGGGCACCAAGATGGGCCTCATCTTCGAGGTGGCGGAGGGCGGCTTCCTGGACATCGACGTGGAGGTGCGGGCTCGCTGCCCGCCGTCTAGGCGGGGGTCGCGCGGCCGTCCGGGGGTTGGTGGCGCGCGGGGAGCGGGCTTGGTGGCCCGCCGTCTGTGTCCTGGGAGGGGTCCGGGACCCCCGTCCACTCCTCGCGCCCCCCGTCCGCCCCCTTCACCCCCCATTCGCGAGCCGCTCCCTAGTGGCTTCGAGGTGTTGGCTGGTGGAGGGGTCCGGCCGAGCTCCGGGGACCCGGCGCCGCGTGGACCCTCCCGGCCCCGATGGCGCGGCTCAGGGCGGTCAGCGGGCTCCATGGGACGGATGGCGGCTGCGTCCGGTCGTCTTCACCGATTCGCGTTGAACGTGGCGGGGAAACCTGAAAAAGTTAAACGGAAAGCCAGGCAGGACTTGGGTTTTGCTTTCTCTGCCTGAGGAGCAACCCGAGTGTCCCGGTCACCGCCGCTGGGACGCGAGTGGCCGGACGCCAGGTCCCGCGCGCGCATCGCTTTGCCCTGGGGACGTAGAGTGTGAGCGCAGTGAAGTAGCTAGAAAACAAGATTATTTGAAGAAATCATAACTGAAACTCCACCCAAAATCTTTTTTTGACAACAAAAAAAGTAACATGATTGCCGCCTTTTTTTTTTTAAAGGAAGTTAAATTTGATTAGTATTTTAATTTGCTGCATGACTAATTGGCTCTAAGGGTTTTTCCATTTGACAGTTAACAGTGGCAGAGCCTGGCACAAATTACGCAATCCAAGTGAAATCCAAAAGTAAGGAGAAGTTGTTTGACTTAGTTAAGACTTTGGAGAGCAGCTCTCCCCAAGTTGTTACAGGTGACCAAGGGCTTTAAAGGAGGAACTGTTTGACCATGACCTAACAGCCGCCTTGTAGGGTTGAGAACGTTTATCTCCTAATTTCCAGCCTGTCTACATCAGATAAAGTACATTCCTTCATTGTTTGGCAGGAATCACAAAAGCCTTGAAATGTGATTTTATAAAAATTATTCATTTTAAAGAGATTTCTTTCATCTTGGGTTTTGATAGCAGCCACATGTTGGCATGTTTGTTGATGGTGTTAGGCCAGTTGGGGACACTGTGTAAGGTGTGTTTACTATTTCTGAAGGGTATAAGTTTCAAGTGACAAGTAAGACAAATGTAGTCATGCTGAAAGGTGCTTTAGAGAACTGGCTCATCCACCTTTGGTTTATGGAGTGGGAGAGGTAGAGCCCACAGTGTTCACTGTCACTTTTGAAGTGGAGCTCAGTACGTATGACTGAATTTTCTGCTGCCAGTAGGCATTACTTACTAAGTTTATGATTTTAAATGTTTGGTGAATTTTATGTATTTCTTTTCTGCCTCCAGATTACAGGACCTGATAATAAAGGAATTTATAAAGGAGACCGAGAATCCAGTGGGAAATACACGTTTGCTGCTCACATGGATGGAATATATAAATTTTGTTTTAGTAACAGGATGTCTACCATGACTCCAAAGATCGTGATGTTCACCATCGATATTGGTGAGGCTCCAAAAGGCCAGGATATGGAAACAGAAGGTGAGTCACTTCCATGAACACATTATAGTTCTGTACACTTTATCCATCTGAATACTTATTTTTTATTTCTCATTCTGGAATCAGTCACGGTTCTTCAAAGCAAAAACTTCTTGTGAAATATACTTTTTACTCATACAAGTCTTCTAATTAACCAAAAAAGTTTCTAGAAGTTAAGACTTACTTTTTTCAGCCTTTATGGTTCTGGGAATTTTTGTGCTCTTGTAGCCTTCAGGTTCCACATGTCTCAGATTGTACTGTTAATTTGCTAATCCTGGTGGGTATACCTTTATTTGTGCCTTCATAGACAACTAGTTTAGCTGAACTTTTTGTTGTTTTTTCCTTATATCTTACACTTTTCTTTAGGTGGTGGAGACACGTGGGATGGTATGTGGATTGCTTTTTTGATGGCATCCTATCTTTGCATCTTGTTGTTTGCTAATGTCTAATTTCTGCTTTTCTTCTCTCTAACCTCAGTTTGTTCGCATGAGAGTGTTTTTTTCTCTTTAAAAAACCTACAACTAATTAGATGATTACTTTTTGGTGGTTTTTTATTTGGTTGACAGGAGATGAGATATGGATTAGGTTTTTTTCTTTTTTTTTTTTTTTTTTGCAGTACTAGGGCTTGAACTCAGGGCCTTCACCTTGAGCCTCTCCGCCAGCCCATTTTTATAATGGTTTTTTGAGATAGGGGCTCTCAAACTATTTGCCTGGGCTGACTTTGAACCATGAACTCTTGGTCTCTGCCTTCTGAGTAGGTAGGATTACAGACGTGAACCACTGGCACCTGGCTTGGATTAGGTTATTTTTAATAAACAATAGTGATAACAGTGACATTAGTATATCTTTGTTCCTTTTAAAAGAATGCTAAAAGGTAGAAAGATTCAAGTGTAACTGGACTAAAAGTCTTAAACATAGCAAATTGCAAACTGCTTTTTACTTTGTATAAAGTATCTTTTTTTTGTTGCATTTGGCAGAACTAGGGTTTGAATTTAGGGCCTCGATGCTCTACTACTTGAGCCACTCCACCAGCCCATTTTTTGTTTTGGGTATTTTTGAGGTAGGGTCTCCCTTTTTCTTGCCTAGGCTGGATTCAAACCTTTATCCTCCTGATCTCTGTCTCTCTAGTAGTTAGGATTATAGGAGTGAGGCACTGGTGCCTGGCTTGTAGAACATATCTCATGGGCTTGTTTATATTAAAGTTTCTAATTTGAAGTTTGGTTGGGTATGAAATGCAGGTCAGGAGTCAGAGACAAAGTTGTTTGGGCCATATGTTCAGGTAGATTGTTTATTACTGTGGCTGCTGGGCTTACCTGCTGGGAGTTCTCATTTGTCTCATGGTTTCAGAGGCTTCAGTCTGTGGTCCCTTGGCTCTGTGTTTCTGGGCTGCGGTGAGACGGAACATTATGGCAGGGGTGTGTGTGGAAGGGCAGAGCTGCTCACCTTGTGGTGCCTGGGCAGCAGAGCTGGTTTTTGGTTTTGGCCACAGTTAGGCTTTTGGAAGCTGGCGGTTAGCTACCACATGCCACAGTGCACACATGCTAGCGCAGGCATCAGGCGCTCAACACACAGGCGGCGAAGGACCCTGTCAGGTTTGAAGTCTGCTAAACCAGAGGATCGCATCTGGTGTTCTCTGCTCATTTCTCAGGGCCATTCACAGGGCTGGCATGGCTAATTTAAGCAGAATTAGAAGGTCTGAAGGGCTTCATGTTTATTTTCTGAGAATTGGCCTTATTTAAACTGTGAGAAGACTCTGGGTGGAGAGTGGATATGGAACTTCTTAAGTAACTCTTCACATAACAGTGAAAGTTCCTCTTTTCTGTCTGTGGCGCTGGGGTTTCAACTCAGGTCCTTGCACTTGCTAGGCACATGGTGTACTACTTGAGCTACACCCCCAATCCTACAGTTCTTGCTTTTGTTTGTGTCAGTGGATGGCACTGTTAAGTTGAGCCTTCCTCTAAAGCAGTGATTCTCAAGGGGGATGACCTTTGCCCCTTGGGACACTTGGCAGCATCTGGGACGCTGTTCTCAGGATTAGCTGGATGTGGGCTTGGGTCACTGGCATCCAGGGGCAGGGGGCAGGAGGGGGCGGACAGGGCAGTGCCTTACTGAAACTGGGACATTTGGCTGAAATGTCAGCAGTGCCACTCTTGAGAACCTTGCTCTAAAGGTTCCATCAAGTGCATGGGGCCTCCACAGGGGAGCTGCTGAGGGACTGTTCGTGGCTCCAGTGCAGCTGTCTTAAATGGTAGGGACCTACAACTTGTCTTGAGCAATTTAGGATTATCTGTGCTAAACTGGCATTCCAGATGAGGTCCAGTCTTGAGTAGGGAATGAAGCGATTCTCTCCTTCACCTGGAAAATTTTCCTTGTGTTATTTCTTTCCTGCCTGTTTGTTACAGTACAGTACTACTACAGTACAGTACTACCCTGGAGCACGTTCTTAGAGCTGCACCATGGATTTATACTTGTTAAAGAGGATACTTGGTTGAAAACCTGTGCAGCTGAGAGCCTGTCTCTCTACTTACGGTGCCTGCTCTTCCCACTTGCAGTGGGATCATTACTTTGTCACTGAAGAAGGTTGAGTTGCTTTGGATTTTCCCAAGAATGTCTTCATGTGTCTGTCTGCTAAGACTTCAGAGTTTAAAAGTCTGTTTTGGTGTTCCTAAATTAACATTAGAGTTAGGTTTTTTTGTTTTTATTTTTTTCTGTACTGGGGTTTGTACTGAGGGCCTGCACCTTGAGCCACTCCCATCAGCCCTTTTTTTTGTGTGTGAAGTATTTCTGATATAGGGTCTCTTGAACTATTTGCCTGGACTGGCTTTGAACTTCGATCCTCTTGATCTCTGCCTCCTGAGTAGTTAGGATTACAGGTGTGAGCCACCAGTGCCTGGTCCGGCTGATTTGTAAAAAATAGCTTCTTTTGTGTGCCTTCTCAGGAACATTTTATTATTTAGTAAGTATGTTTCAAAAGAGATAGCCAAATGTGTGCTAATGTGTTTCCAAATCCTTCTGTAGCTCACCAGAACAAGCTAGAAGAAATGATTAATGAACTGGCAGTGGCGATGACAGCTGTAAAGCATGAACAGGAGTACATGGAAGTCCGGGAGAGGATACACAGAGCCAGTAAGTTAGCACTGTAACTTTGTAATGGTGTCTCATGGGGAATGTTTGTTACCTGGCAGCTTGCTCATTTTCCTCATTCAGAAAATTACAAACATACCAGGTTAAAGCTTTGACTTTAAAAAAGCACCTACACAAAGATGTTTTTGAGTAATACATGTTAGTAGAACTTTTGTATTAAACATTCATTCTGTACCAGAAGATATCCCAAGATTCACCATAAGCTTTAACAGTGGTTTTTAAATTTGTAAACATTTTAAAAAAAATTTATGATCAGCTAAGGAATAAGTTGATTGTGTGTGTGTGTGTGTGTGTGTGTGTGTGTGTGTGTGTGTTATAGGGGTTTGAATTTAGGGCTTCATGTGCTCATGTAGATGCTCTTCCACTTGAGCCACTCCCCCAGTCCTTTTTTGTGTTGGGTGTTTTTGAGATAGGGTCTCACTTTCTGCTGTGCTATGCTGATCCTCCTGATCTCTGCCTCTGGAGTAGCTAGGACGTCAGGCGTGAGCCACCAGCACTTGTCAATAGTTTTCTTAACATAGGAGGAAAAAACACTGTAAGTTGGTATTACATTGCTTTGCTGTTCAGTCATATACCTAAAACTTCTGTGCTAGTGTGATTAATATCATAGGCTGAGATTTAACTTTTTTTCTAAATGAAAGGCTTACTAGTCTAGTTAGAAAATGCAAAAACATAAATATAGGCAAGTCACCAGATATCAGTTTGGGTTCTTAAATTTGTAAATTAGGAACTCGAGACGTATTTTTCTGTGGAAACAGTGATGATTTGAGGGATTTTTTTGTTGTTGGGTATTGTGGGTTTTTTTTTGCGATATTGGAGTTTGAACTCATGGCCTATACTTTGAGCCTTTTTCTGTCAAGGGATTTTTTGAGATGATAGAGTCTTGCGAAATATTTGCCCCGACTGCCTTTGAATCTCAATCCTCTTGATCTCTGCCTCCTGAGTAGCTAGGATTATAGGTGTGAGCCATGGGCGCCTGCCTTGTTTTTTTTTTTTTTAAACAGTACTAGGAATTGAACCCATAGCCTTGTGTATGCTAGGCAAGCACTCTACCACTTGAGCCATACCTTCAGCCCTTTTGTTTTTATTTTTGAGATAGGGTCTCAAGCAACCTTTTGCCTGGGCTGGCCTTGAATTTGTGATTCTGTTGTCTCCACTTCCCATATAGCTTGGATTACAGCTGTGCACCACCATGCCTGGCTATGATTGGAGTCTTGTTTTAGGTTATGAAAGTTTGTTGGGTATAAGATAAAGCATTAAATATTAGGCCTTTGAATTTAAGAAGTATTGTGTTGACACACAGACCATAAATGCCATATTTTAGGACAGGCACACACCTGTCGTTCAGTGTCTTTCATCCCAAGGAGTTCTTGGGGATACATCTCAGGGGGATCACACTCTTGTCTGAAAGTGCAAAGTGATGTAAATTAGTAGTCCATTCTGAGGTTGGGGTAGGGAGTAGAGAAAAGGACAGCCTGAATTTATTCTGGACAGGGTTTCTGATCTTCTCACTCTCCCACATGTACCCTCACCACTGATGGGAATGAGCCTTCAGGACTCCGAGCACAGACTTTCCCTCTCCTTGGCAGTATAATGTGTGACTGTAATAGACTGGAGAAGCCTCTGCCCCATTTAGGGGTGGATTGGGATCTGAGATGGACCAAGGCTCGTCTGTGTACTCTGCCATCTTTTTTCTCACTGCCTTTTCTTCTTGCCACCACTCTCCTCTCTCTCCTCACCCTTTGGGAAGGCCAGGGAGCCATTTGTTAGTTAACTTGCTCCCAGGCTGAAACAAGCTTATTCTGGGGGTGAGAAGGGCACTGAACAAAATACAAAATCTGAGGGCTTAAGAGCACTCATTGTTTGGCAGTTCTTCCCCCAGTACTGGGGTTTGAACTTACATCTTGCACCTGCTAGGCAGCATTCTACCACTTGAGCTATGCCTCCAGTCCTCCTTAACAGTTTTAACAAGTTAGAGCAGGTGGCTTCAATGCTGAAGGGAACCCAAGGGCCAGCGAAGGGCCTGCAGGGTGCAGAGAGTTCAACCTTCTTTCTTGCCCTTAACTCGAGTGGAGGTACTCCTGCTGGTTTACAGATAGTGGATTAGTGAGTATTCATGTTGAAAGTATTACAGGTTAAAGTGTTCTTTATCCTAAATACTTGGGATTTCAGAGTTTTTCGGGTTTTGGAATATTTGCATAGACTTTACAGGTTGAGCATTCTTCTTAATCAAAAAACCTGAAATCCAAAATGCTCTGAAATTCAAAACTTATTTATTTATTTTTTTGAGTGATATGGGGTTTGAACTCAGGGCTTTGGACTTTCAAAGCAGGCACTTTACTACTTGAGTGACACTTCCAATCCATTTTGTTCTGGTTATTTTGGAGAAGGGGGGGTCTCATGAACTATTTTCCAGGTTGGCCGCAAACCTTTATCCTCCTAATCTCAGCCTCCCAAGAAGGGTGAACGCAGGGCCTCGTGTTTGCTAGGCAGGTGCCTAGCTTAACTGCCTGAGCTACTTCATCAGCCTTTTTTGTGATGGCTTTTTTTTCGAGATAGGGTCTCATGAATTATTTGCTGGTCTGACTTCAAACCATAAGCCTCCTGATCTCTGCCTCCTGAGCAGCTAGGATTGCAGGTGTGAGCCACTGGCACATCTTTTAATAGTTCCTTTATATTTTCCCTTTCAGACACAACCCTGAAACGATAGTCATTCATAGTTTTACAGAAATTGCTTACTGGTTTTTCAGTAAAACCAAATGTCATGTCATGGATTAGCTCTAAAATTTCAGTGGTTCTGATTGTTTCAGAGTCCTTGTTATTATTGGGTATGTGTTGTTTTTACTCTGGAGGAAAAAACCACATAATTTTTGAGTAACTAATTATCCTTTCAGAAAAATGTTAATTGCTTTTCACTTACTAAGTGATCTGTCAACACATTTAATAGCTATTGCAAATCTAGTTCATAAGTGAATTTCATAAATGCTGTGCATCTAAAAACATGGCAGTCACTCAGCTAAGTAATATTATATTGTTAATTGTAATTGATTTTAATCGTTGCCCTTTTGCAGAAAAGTCAGGAACTAGTAAAGTAGTAGTTTACAAAAGTAACAAAGTGGATCAGAAAGTCATAAGTGTGACAAACTGAGTAGAATACAGAGTGTAGACATGGCCTTTAAACTTTAGGAATTAGGCCCTTAGCTGGAAAGAAGTCTAAGTTTGTTTTGCATTTGACTGGTACTGTCGGTAGTGGTCCATGTAACTGAGAAGCCTCTCCCACCTAGAGCAGACACCACATACATAGTACTCAGTAAGTACTTTTGAATAAACACTTTAGGAGAAAGACAGTAACTTGAAATAATCCCTTAATTTTTTTAAAGTCAAGTCTCTGAGCAAAAACACTTACAATATGGATATTGCAGTGGTGCAGAGAAAGAAGGTTAGATTGGGTTTTAACCCTAGAATTACTACCTGGGGGAACTCACCCACTCTCCATTTCCTCCACATTTCTCTGTAAACACAGTGACTTGGCTGTTCTGTCTCTCTCTCTCTCTCTTTCTTTTTTTTTGTGGTCTTAGGGATTGAGTTCAGGCTCTTAAACTTGCCAGGCAAGCTCTCTATCATATGAGCCATGCTCCCTTTTTATTTTGTTTTTGAAATAATTTTGATAACATTACTTGAGATTCTCATTCCTCTGTCTGCTTCTACTTCTCAGGTAGCTGGGATTGCAGGTGTGCTCTACCTGACTCACAGTGAATCTTTAAGGCTCCTTATAAATGCTTAAAATCTCTGCTTCTGGGTATGTTCCGTTGCTTGGAGTCAAAAGACAAGTATTTAGAGCTTATGAATGGTGTCCAAAATACTACTTTGAGAGTAGAGGCTAGGAGAGAATTATGATGCTTATGTCTCTTTGGGGTTGTTAAATTTTATTTGTTTGTTTGTCCTCAACAGTCAACGACAACACAAACAGCAGAGTGGTCCTTTGGTCCTTCTTTGAAGCTCTTGTTCTTGTTGCCATGACATTGGGACAGATCTACTACCTGAAGAGATTTTTCGAAGTCCGGAGGGTTGTATAAAGGCCTTTTCCTGATGCTCCCAGCTCATGATTCACTTGTTTACCAAACACCTTGGTCATAATAATGTCATTAGTTTCTACAATTTTATTTTTTGATCTGCACATTCACAGCTTATGTTTCTTTGTGATTATAGATATTGGGGGGAGAAAAGCTCTTTTCAGGTTATAGTGAAAATTTGGTATTTGATTGACATAAAATTTATTACTTGAATGCTGCCCCCCCTTATGCAGCTCCTTCCAGACAGAACTCAAGCATCGGACATGGGATATAGGAGTGTAATCTTTCTTTTGTCTGCTTTTCCTTTGGTTTTCATAAAAGAGTTTGTTTAGGAAGTCAGCACAGAGCCTGACGGAACTATAGTAAAATGGCTGTGTTCTTGGGATTCCCTCACCTGTGGTTCAGTCATGGAAGATTCCTTTTGATGGCTCATCAGGTGAACAACATCTGAATCTTAACATTTTCTGTCCGCCTCATGGCAGAGCCTCCTGACTTGGGCTATGCTTCCAGGTTGGGTACTTTTATACTTTATCTGTGTTTTCTTTAATTAGAAGAGTTTCCCCCTAAATTTTTAGGTTGAACCTTAGGACTGAATCGCCTCCACTGAAATTGATGACATGCGCAGCTAATAACCGTTGTTTGGTTTCTGCCTAATCTTGTAACCAGTCTCTGTGAAAGCCAATTCTCTGGGTGTCTCAGCAAACGCCAGCTCTCCTTCCTGCGCTGGCTCGTCCCCTTCATCCACTGGGTGTGTAGGAAGTGTGATTCACACAGTTGGAAAACCCTGCATTTCTGATGCCAAAGGGTGAAAGCCTCTTGGATTTTCATGCAGTGATACACAGCCACTATTTTATTTTTGCTCAGTGGCCTTTTGAGCCGCTTTAACCAGGGCACTGGACAGCAGTGTCAGCACTATGGTTTTGTTTTTTTTTCTCCTGGGTCTTTCTTTTTGGCACATGTGAATTTTGTTTTATATAAAATGGAAAGACTTTTTCTTGGTCTCTGATGATGGGTTTAAAATGAAACAGGGCATCTGCTTTTGGTGTGGGAGTGATCCAGGATTATGTTGGGACTCATGTATATTAGTTACTTGCACATTTTTTTTTTTTTTTTGGTCTTTCAAGGGGAGTACTACAAGTAACAAGTTTTATATAATTAATTTAAATTTGTTACAGGTTTTCATGTTCAGGACAATTTTTCAACCTTGGGTAAAAATATTTGCAACAGTTTATTGATAAGGTGACTGTTTCACCTTAGGACAGCTGTTGCATGCCAATATTTTTTGTGTGTGTGTGAGAAAACACTTCAAAATTGAATTAAAAGTTGTAAATTTAAAATTGGTTGTGTATCTAATATGCCCCAGGTTCAGTAAATAAATAAATTCTTTTTAAAAACAGCCAGTATTCTGTGTTTTATGTTAATGGTGATTATCTCCCATTTGTTAAATACTGTTTATTAGGAATGAGACATGTTCATATATTCTGAGTAACTACATCTGCTATAAATGTTTTAGATTTTTTTTTTTCCTATAAACTTTAGGGTAGTGGACAGGCACCCCATTTTAGTGGGATGGGTAGGGGAAAGATCGAATTATTTTCACACTCATTTGGGGAATAGGTTTGATAAATGAATTGCTCAAGGCCTGGGTAGAGGCAGAGGTGGAATCACAGATGATCCTGCTTGAAGAGAACATTCCTTTTCCTCACACTCGAAGCCTGCTAGGGAGCACAGAAATTGCCCTTTATTAAATACTGTACAGTGGCCTCCAGCTCAGTGCTGTACATGGTCTGTCCTGTTCATGCTTCAAAACTGATACTACCTTGGGTAAAATTTCAGAAACAAGGAGGCAAGCTAGGAAAAGTCTCCAAATCAGAAGCTAGTGAGTGGGAGAGGGCCAAAGGTGAACACATTCACACAACTTCCTTGCACCTTTGCTCAAAGCTCTGTGGAAATACCTTTATGATTTCATTTCATTTTTATTTTTCTGAGAAAGGGTCCTGCTGTGTAGTCCAGGCTGCCTTCCATCTTGAGATCCTCCTGAATGTAAAGGCCTGTGGTTCTGGGAGTCCACAGTGCCAGGCAGGAAATTCCATTTTATCTCAGTTGTGAAAGTTGTTTTGAGGATGTGGTGATGGCTTCAATGAAAATGATGTTACTGGATTTTGTGTCTTTGGTTTGAGGTGACAGGAGTCTTCATGAGTACTCTTTCCATTTATTCCTCCCAGGGGTTTGAACTCAGGGCTTCACACTTGAAAAGCTGGCCCTTGACCACTTGAGCCACTCCTCCAGTCCATTTTGCTGTGGTTATTTTGGGTATGGGGTCTCCCCAACTGTTTCCCTGGGCTGGCCTAAAACCTCAATCCTCTCGATCTCAGCCTCCCAGATAGCTAGGATTACAGATGTGAGCCACCAGCGCCTGGCTCTTCCCACATATTTGACATTTGTGTGCAACATTTATAGTCACTGGACCAAAGAACGTAGAGAAAAGACCCCATGGTGAACCATCCTTCCAGTGGGGAGGCGAGCCTACTAAATGTGATGTGAGGACAGTAAATACTATGGGGGAAGTAGGGAGCTAGCCGTGCAAGTAGCTGGAGATTTGTCCCCAGAGCCCAGCACATGGTGGCCAGGTGGTCATTGACAAGCTGCAGATCGACTGTGAGCCTGACTGGTGAGCGCAGGGACGAAGCGTTCTGGTTCAGGGCTGGCCGGGACTTCCTCCAAAGTTAAGCCAGCGTTCATCTGTACCCTTTTGGGGTCCCCACTGTCAACTCTACAGTGCATGTGTCCCCGAGGCTCCGGGCCCGGGACTTGCCTGCCATACCAGTGGCCCCACGGTCTTCGAGCCGCACGCGGTGCTGTGCTGTCACCTGCAGCGGAGACAGTAGGGAGCGGCCCGACTCGCTCCCGCCGAAACGCCTGCTCGGCGTGGGAAGGCGCCAGAGTCGCCGAGGCCGCCAGGCGGTGGCCCCGCCCAGGCCGATCCCGCCGCCCGCAGCCGCCGGCCTGCGGTGACGGTGCCCGCTCGGGAGCGCCCGGAACGTCGCCACGCGAGTGCGGTTTCCTGCCGGCCGCCGGAGCTGCCGGAACCGGAAGTGCCCGCTGGCTGTGCGTCCGCCAAATTCCACTGCGGCCCCGGCGACCCGAAGCTTTGGGGAGTGCGCCATGGAGCACGTGACGGAGGGCTCGTGGGACTCGCTGCCCGTGCCGCTGCACCCGCAGGTGCTCGAAGCGCTGCGGGAGCTGGGCTTCCCGTACATGACGCCGGTGCAGGTATCTGCCCGGGGCCAGGTGGGAAGGCGAGGTGGGGGCGGGGGCAGGCGGCCGGTGGGACTCGAACCAGGCGCTTCTCAGGCTTCCGGCTGCGGGTGTCGGCGGTGCGACGCTGGCCAATGATCGCGGCGGCACAGCCCCAGGCCCGGCCTGAGCTGCGGGGTCTCGGTCCGGTGCTCGGTCTGGACCGGCCCGCTGTGGCTGTGCGACGTCCCACAGCGACTCAGCCTCCCTGTGCGTCAGTTTCCTTCTCTGCGAAACGACGGAAAAGCAGGAGCTGCTTCCAGAGCTGGGGGATCGAGTGACGCAGGGCGGGCGCATCGTGGAGCCTGGCGAACGTGGCCTGGCGGTGTTGCGCGAGAGAAGTGCGGCAGCCTGGCCACTGTATTCACTTATTCAAGAAACATTTAAAAGACCCCATGGTGAACCATCCTTCCAGTGGGGAGGCGAGCCTACTAAATGTGATGTGAGGTCTTATTGAGGACCTGCTGTGTGTCAGGGCCCCTTCTAGCCTCTGGGGACTTTGCAGTCTTGGTACCTGCTCGTGGGCCATTTTTTCTAGTGCAGGCGCTAGCGAAGGGAGGAATGAAGTCGTTCAGCTGGTGCTGTGTTGGGAAGGAACTCGGAGTGATGTAGCCAGTGAGGAGCAGGTCCAGGTCAAGGCCTCTCCCAGGGCGGGGTGGGGGGGGGTCGGTGGGAATGATTGGGAAGGAACTGGATGTGGGGTCTTCTCAGAGAGAAATGCCAGTGCAGATGCCCTGGGGTTGCCTCCAAATGTGGCTGAGGTTTTTTTTTTTTTTTTTCTCCTTTGATGGGACTGGGGTTTGCACTGAAGACTTTCAGGTGCTCTACCGCTTGAGCCAGGCCTCCAGTCTGTTTTGCTCTGGTTATTTTGGAGATGGTGGCTCTCAAACTGCTTGCTGTGGCTGGTCTCGAACTGTGATCCTGATCTTAGCTTCAAGTAGCTAGGATTATAGGTGTGAGCTATCTCACCCAAACCTGAGTTTTGTTCTTAGCTGAGTGAATGGTGTTGCTGTTACCAAGATGAGGAAGGCTGGAAGGTAACAGGTTTCAGGGGGAAAATCAAAAGTTTTTTTTTTTTTTTTTAATCAGGACTGGGGTTTGAACTCAGGGCTTTGCACTTACAGAGTGGGCGCTCTACTGCTAGAACCACACCTCCAGTCCATTTTGCTCTGGTTACTTTTGGGGATGGGGTCTCGAGAACTATTTTCCTTGGTTGACCTCGAACTGAGGTCCTCCTGATCTCAGCCTCCCAGGGAGTTCTGTTTTAAAATGTTTAATTTGGGATGTTCCTGAGATCCCCTGGAGCAGGCAGGGCTGGAGACAAGAACTTGGTTGTGATAGTGCATAAAAGTCCCAATGTCCACAGTCCTTCCATGTCTAGAGCTGCTGTCACTGCCCTGGTCACTAGACCGGTGCTGTGGGGCGCCTGAAGTACAGCTAGTTCAAGTGAGATGCGCTCTGAGTGTGAAATGACATGCTGAACTTTGAAGAATTAGCATGTTATGTTGAGTACATGTTGAAGGGACAATATTTTGCATATATTGGGCTAAATAAAAATACCTTTTTTGTACGGTACTGGCATTTGAACTCGGAGTCTGCACCTTGACCCACTACACCAGCTCTTTTTTTGTGTGTGATGGGTTTTTTCGAGATAAGGTCTCAAGAACTATTTGCCCAGGCTGGCTTCGAACCTCAATCCTCCTGATCTCTGCCTCCTGAGTAGTTAGGATTATAGGCACCTGGCTAAAAAAAAAAAATTCTTAAATTTTATTTTCCCTGTTTCTTTCTACTTACTGTAGCTACTAGGACATTTAAGATCGTGTACGTGGTTCACATTATATTTCTGTGGACAACAGCAGTGTAGGGCAGGGTCTTCAGCCTTGGAACTGTTAACTTTTAGCCTGGAATACCCTTTCCTGTGAGGTTGTCCTGGGCATTACAGGATGTTTGTTAACGTCCCTAGAATCTCCCTACCAGATGCCAGCAACAGCTCCTTCACCCTGGGTTTTGACAATCCAAAATGTCTACCTACATTGCCAGATTTTCCTGGGGATATGGGATCTGAGATCACTCAGGTTGAGACCTCCCTGCATAGAGGAATAGTGTGATGCATGGTGTGGTGGGGTGAGTTCAGGCTCTGGGACCAGGAGCAGAGTCCTAGAGGGAGTGGCCTTGGGGTCTGGTCATTGAAAGCCAACAGCCACGCTCCTTGTGAAGCCTGGGGGTGTTCAAACTAAGGGCATGAATTTAAGTCCTCTGTGGTGCTAGAGCTGGAAGACATCTTAAAATGCTGTGTCCTCAACCCATTCCTGGTCCAGGTAGGGAAACTGGGAGAAGCAGGACTTGAATCCAGGGCTCCTGCCATACTGTCTTGACACTTAGCCCCTCAGTGGTGCCTTGTTTACTCAGGGTTGCTTTGTGGTGGGGTCCACGGTGACATGAGGGCTTGGGTCTCACGAGTGAAGTCATGGCATTCCTTAACCAGTGTTTTGCAATCTCTCCTTTAGTCTGCCACTATCCCTCTGTTCATGAAAAACAAAGATGTCGCTGCAGAAGCGGTGAGTGCCTTGAAGTACATCCTCTTCTCATGTTTTCCTGAGTGACACCAAGGGACGAACAACCCAAAACTTTCTCCCCTTTTGCAGGTCACAGGCAGTGGCAAAACACTCGCTTTTGTCATCCCCATCCTGGAAATTCTTCTGAGAAGGGAGGAGAAGTTAAAAAAGAGTCAGGTGAGGGTCGCTGATGTGACTTACTGTCCTAGTAGTGAGATTTCACAATCGGGGGAACTTGCCTGCTTCTTAAAGTTTATGCTGGAATCCATGCTGGGTGAGCTGTCACCGTCATTTACAGGGGAGAGAACTGCCTTCCAGTTCAGCCAGCATATGTCACATGGACTGTACAGTCCCACGTTTTTCACAGTTTTATGGCTTTTGTTGGTGATTTAAGCATAGTGCTGAGGTGACCAGGAGTTAAACAACTTAAGTTACGTTAGATACGAGTTACGTGCTGTTGACCATGAGTTCATTGTGAGTGAATCAATGACATGTACTAAATGAGATGTCTTTAAACAATAACACACAAAAAAACAAAGTTCCTTATTGCTAAGGTGATGAGAATGTGGCCAGAGGCTCCCAGGAACCCGACCCCTATTTTCCCAGGAGCAGAGGCTTAGTTTCCCTAATTCAGGTCCACAGTGAATAATGACACGTGGCATGATTCAAAGCAATTCATATGCACTGTGACCTGAGGCTGCCTGAAAGTTGAAAAAGTGTTGTTCCCCCGGGTCTTTGTGCTGGGAGGGAGGGGGAGAGAGAGAGTGCCAACTGTGTGTTCCGCTCGGGGCCTTTTGTACAGCTGACCATGCCTCTTCTCTCCACGTGGCAGGTGGGAGCCATCATCATCACCCCCACTCGGGAGCTGGCCATTCAGATAGATGAGGTCTTGTCACACTTCACTAAGCACTTCCCACAGTTCAGGTAACTTGGAAGCAGGGTCCCATTGGCCTTGGGCTGTCGCTGCAGCTGCCTTGCTCCAAGACCAGTTCTTGTTTCAGCCAGATTCTTTGGATCGGAGGCAGGAACCCTGGAGAAGATGTCGAGAGGTTTAAGCGACATGGGTGAGCTTTTGCCTCTGCTCCTTCTTGCCTTTGCTCTTGACCCTAACCCAGAGAGGATCCTTAGACCTCATTGCAAGGCACTCATCACCTGCCCCCAGGGGGCACTTGCTCTAGGCTGGTATCCAGCTTGCCTGGCTCCTTCCAAAGCATCCTGGTGGACCCTGCAGAAGCTCAGGCTCCTCTTGGGATTTGGACGACCTGCCCAGAGCCTTGCCTGGTAGGGCTCACGCTCCTTGTCTCCAGGCTTTGAATTTCTTAAGAGGATAGACTTCCAGATGTGTGTTTTCTCCTGGTTTTCATATAGTCCACGTCTTCAAAAACCATCTTTCAGGTCTTGGCAAGCCACTCTCTGGCCCTCAGCCTGCTAGTCTAATTTTGCCTCTGTCTCCCTGTTTTGTGGCGTTGGGAATGGAACCTAGGACCTCATGTGTGCTAGGTGAGTGCTCTACCATGAGCTACAGCCCAGCCCCCAGTCCAGTTCGCCCCTTACAGATGAGTTCCCTGGGGCCTGATGTGGTGGAGTAACTTGCTCTGGGTCAGAGGTTATGGCTGACATATGAGTGAAAAGCGTGGCTGTGCCAATGAAGTACTTACCAAAGCAGGTAGTGGGTTTGGCCTGTGGGCTCAGTTTGCCAACCCTGCAGGGAGTCATACCCCAGAACTAGATCTAGCCCTCTCCCTCACAGCACACTGTGGGGAGTGGAGTATGAGAAGCCTATAAGAAATAAGATAATAGAAAAGAAATAAGGTATAATAGAAGAAATAAGATAATAGAGAAGAAATAAGATAATAGAGAAAAATAGAAAAAATAATAGAGAAGTAAGATAATAGAGAAAAGAAGTAAGGTAATAGATCTATGTTACTTTCAGGTTGTGGTCTATGATTAGAGATTGTTGGGAGCCTACTCTCATATAAATAAAGATTTTCCTCCTTGGTAGCTGAGCCGGGATGTGGGACTCACCCTTACCACCAGTAATAAAGGTGTATGAGAGGCAGTAAGAAGATGCTGCAGGCAGTTGAGCTGCTGAACCATCAGCCCCACCTTCAAATTAAAATTCAGTCCAAAGATGATTCTGATTCAGTGTCAGATGAGGAGGGTCAGGAGGGTGCTCTGGCCTATCAAGTACTGGGAGCCATGCATTTGGGGTTCCCTCCACAGGAAGAAATAAAAAAGGGGGAGATGTGGGGAGTGGAATATGAGAACTTGACATAAGCACAGCTATGCCCAATAATCTGCAGGCTGAGTTGGCACAGTCCCAGCTGCAGAAGGGGGCGAGCGCAAAATGCAGTACAGCTGCTTTTCCTTGGATGTTTATGTTCAGAGAGTAGCAATGTCACCCCCCCCTGCCAAGAACTGTTGCTCCACCTCCTTGTTTACCACAGTATATAATAAACTCGCTGGAGGTGGAGGAGGGCTGGCTGCTGCTGCTGCAGCTGCTGCTGTTGAGGCAGTTGTGTATCTCCATCCCAGCTTTCTGCACCGAGAACTCTGTATATAGGCTTTAAAAAGGCTATGCTGAAGAAAAGCTAAAGAAAACATGGGACAGTGCAAGTCTAAAGACCGAGACTTTAAGAGAGATTAAAGATGCTAATGCAGTTTTTAGATTTTGTACAGGATCTTGAAGAGAAGTAAAAGAACAGAAAAGAAGTAAACGCTGCTGTTGTGTGTCTCCATGCGAGCACCTAATGTACCTGAGCCCAGCTTTCTGCATGTTTGTTTTCTATCTTTTGTCCCTTCTTCATCCCAGTTGCTCCCAGTTAGATTTCCAGGACAGGAGCTCGCGCAGGTTGTGAGAGCCCGTCTGGTACCGTTCTCCCCCATTCTTGTGGCCTTCTTTCCCCTTACTGGGATTTAGATGACTTTACATATGAAACTTGCTATTTTGGTAACTGTCATCAGTAGTTCTGAGATCCAGAGTGTGTGGCAAATGTTAACTTTCTTTTCAAAGTGGGAATATCATTGTGGCAACGCCAGGCCGCCTGGAGGACATGTTCCGGAGGAAGGCTGAGGGCCTGGACCTGACTGGCTCGGTGAGGTCCCTGGATGTCCTGGTGCTGGACGAGGCAGATAGACTTCTGGACATGGGGTTTGAGGCAAGGTACCAGGTTTTGGACTTGACTTCTGGCAGTGTGCGGGTGATAACTAGTAGAAAATGAGAGCTCGTGGAATTCTTCTGCACTTCCCTGTGCAGTATTAAGTATTCTGATCCACACTGGTGTTTTAGTAGTAGCTTGGTCCTTCAGAGTCTTCAGAGCAGGAGTGGTCCTCATCCTGCTAATCCCAGTTCTTCTGTCCTTCATCTTTTTAAAATTTATTTTCCTAGCCAGGTGTGGTGGTTCACATCTGTAATTCCAGCTTCTCAGGTGGCAGAGACCAGGAGGATCATAGTTCAAAGCCAGCCTGGGGAAATAGTTCACAAGACCCTACCTCAAAAATACCCAACACAAAAATGGGCTGATGGAGAGTGGCTCAGCGTGTAGCCTTGAGTTCAAGCCCCAGTACTGCAAAAAAAAAAAAATTCTTTCATTGTTTCTCCAAGTTTGTTTTTGTCTTTATGTGGCTTTTTTTAGAATATAATTCATATACCATACAGTTCACCCACATAGCCTGTGCTGTAGTGATTTTTTAGTCCCAAAATGTCTTTTAATTGCCCCATTATAAAAGGAGAATACATACTTAAAGTAAGCACATACTTCTTAAATACTTATTGAAATAAGCACATACTTACTATGTGCTTATATCGGAAAAGCTTTGAAAAAATGAAAGCAGAAAGGAAAAACAAGGCTCATGTCTGTAATTCTAGCTACTGGGGAGGCAGAGCTCAGGAGGATCCCAGTTCGAGGCCACTTGGGCAAAGAGTTCAGGAGACCCTGTCTCGAAAAAACTGAACACAAAAAGGGGTTAGTGGAGTGGCTCAAGTGGTAGAGCGCCTGCCTAGCAGGTGTGAGGCCCTAAGTTCAAACCCCAATATCACCCCCCCCAAAAAAAAAAAAATAGCTCATAATCTCACTTCTCACTAATATTACCTGCAAATATTGTGATGGTTTCTCTCCCAGTGTTTTCTGTAATTAATTAATTTATTGTTGGGGATGGCACTCAGAGCCTTGCACGTCCTAGGTGGGCACCCTGCCAACTGAGCTATAACCCAGTCTTCTGGTCTTTCTGCAGCATAGTGTAATGAAGCACCGAGTGTTGACTGTGCGGGTAGGGGAGGGCTACAGTAAAGGCAAGCTGTCTTTTTCCAGCATAAACACCATACTGGAGTTTTTGCCAAAGCAGAGAAGAACGGGCCTTTTCTCCGCCACGCAGACGCAGGAAGTAGAGAACTTGGTGCGCGCTGGCCTCCGGAACCCCGTGCGGATCTCAGTGAAGGAGAAGGGTGTGGCAGACAGCAGCACCCAGAAGACGCCCTCCCGCCTGGAGAACTTCTACATGGTGAGCTTGGGCTGGCTCCCCCCAGCCTGCCATCCAGCAGTGTGGCCACTGCTTGGGGTTGCTGCTTGAGGTCGTTGGAAGGTAAATCGTTGACAAGATGCATCTGGGGACATAAGTAGGATAGCTGGTCTGAATGACAAGTGGTCCTAGTCGTTGAGTGGTGACTGATAGGTTACCTTGAGCATCAGTGTATTTACACACTCTCAAGGACAGTGTCACCAAACCTCCCAGCCCATGTGGCCCTGTGCTCTGATCACGTCTGGGTGTGCTGGTCATCTTGTGTGCCCGCGACTCAGAAGGCACAGCCAGGTGTGAGGTGAGACACAAAGTCACATGGCAGGCTACAGGAGATTGGTTAAGACACCTGTTCTGCTCTGTAGTGTTGTTTCTGACCTGCGTCTGTACTGCTGGTCTATAGCCAGAATTAGTGTCCCTGCAAGGCAGTGGCCAGGCTTTGGGGAATTTGATTATTTAGTGTGTACTCTTCTCTTCTGTCACTGGGATGGGCCACAGGGTGGCTGACAATACAGACAGCTGGGGAGGCAGTGCCACCAGGACTGGGAGAACCCACATCCAGTGTCACTGCGTACAGGGCACATGAGACCCTCAGCCCGGGACGGGGAGGGACTTCTCAGCCTCTGAACATGGCCAGTACTCAAAAGGAGGGGGCTGGGTTCAAATCCAGACGGTCTCTGTTGCTGTGAACTGTTCTGTGGATAAGGCTGCTGTCCTGGTTGTGGCTCGTGGACAGATAGAAGGTTGAAACCATCCTAGGCAACTGCCTGGAGAACGTCGTTGGGGTTAGCCTCTAAATGCATCTTCTGAAGTGGGCACTGGACTGCTGTTCACATTTGTGATGGAAAGAGCTGGCTCTTTTCGGGGAGGCGTTGTGGGAGTGCAGTGTGGAACAAGACTTCCCAGCTGTGGCTCTCAGCTTTGTTCCTTACAAAGCCACCGGTGCCCTTGCTAGGTCAGGGCTGACAAGTGGGCTGCGGGACTCCGCACTTCACAGGGAGTCCACATGGAGGTTTGGGCAGAGCGAAGCCATGAGCACTGGCAAATGCGCCCTTTAGTGTGCTCTCTTTTTCACGCAACTGTATGTGGGGTGTCTGAGTCCCTGGAAAGAGCTTCTGCTGAGATGCTGGCCTTGCTAAAGACAGGAACGCAATGACCTGTGTGTTTCCACTGGGCTTGGGTGGACTCTGTCCCTGTGGAGGTGCTCTCCTTAGTGCAGTGGCCTCTGAACTTGACCTCAGCTTCCTCTAGGGAGCTGGCAGGTGACGTGCATTCTTCAGGGTCTCTGCTGGCCCAGAGGAGCTGTGCGCTAACTGTCTCCCCCAGAGCTGGTGCTGTAGCTGGGCGGTCTGTCTGAGACTTGGAAGGCTGTATCAGATGACATTTCTCAGTTGTGTGACTGAGCTGATGTTTGCAGTTCACAGCACACATGTTGCTCTGAGCTAGGTAGACTGACTCATGTGCCTAGAGACTGTCCTATTCTGGAGGAAATTGAGTTCTTTAAAATTTAAGACTGAAATTTAAAGTATAGTCGGGCTTATTTATTTTTAAAAATGTTTTTACTTTCCCTTGTTTTGTAGGTGTGTAAGGCCGATGAAAAATTTAATCAGCTGGTACATTTTCTTCGAAATCATAAGCAGGAAAAACATCTGGTATTTTTCAGGTACTCTCTGGGCTCTAGTGAGGGAGGCTGGGATTTAGTCACCCCCAGAAAGTACAGGAAGCCCCAGTTTTGAGTTCCACCTGGGTTGCTTCTCTTGGGACATGCTATGCTGCAAATAACTGAAACCCAGCTTTTTTCTCTTTTTTTGGTGGTACTGGAGTTTGAACTCAGGGCCTCTTGTGAGACAGGCATTCTACTTACTGCTTGAGCCTCTCTGCCAGCCCCTAGCTTCTGTGATCCAACAGGAGGTTGGTTTTTCTGTTGTAGTGAGAAGCCCAAAGGTTTCTGGCGTTGCTTCAGTGTGTCGGTAACGTCAAGGTTAATTTTTTTCCCTTTGCTAATACTGCCAAAAAAGAAAGAAAAAAGGCTGAGACCTGCTCCATTGATCTCAGGGCTCAGGGCCCCCTACATTGCTTTCAGGATTTGTGGGCTGTGTCTCATTTTGTGTAAAACCACACTTTGTTGTATACTCATGTGACTCTTGGTGGAAAACGGCAAAGAATCTGCTTCTGCTCTCTAGCCTAGGTGGGCTGGAACCCTACTTGGAACCCTGCAGTGCAGTGTAGCCTGGAAGAGCTTGGAGGGAGTGGGCCTAGGCTGTGGGTCCACCCCTTGCTCACGTTGCCTTGTGGGAGGCCGTAACTCTCTCAGCTGCTGAAGGAGGTGGAATCCTTCGAGTGTGGAAGAGAGGAGCCTGCGGTGAACTTTATCAGAGAGTTGCTGGGTAAACAGCTCAGAGACTCAGAAAGTTGGGAAGAGAGGACCTAGAAACCCCCTCTAGAGAGCCTGAGACAGGATTGTGGGTGTCTCTGCAGGGCCTCTCTGCTGGGATGGCCCTGCTTGGGCCAAAGTCCCTGGGAGCTGTGCTGCGTCTGAGCCCGGAGCCCCGTTCATTTTCACGGGAGAGCAGGGGTGCTCTGAAATCCTGAGATTTATGTGCGAGCTGTCATTGCTTTGTTCTGGATGACACATGCAGGGGCAGGGCGCCCTCCCACCTCTGGATGGTGGGAAACGCCCTCAGGGTTACACTTGAGTTTAAGGGGTTTTGTCAGCTCGGAGAGGATTTCAGACGTGGAACTTAGCTGGGGTGAATCTCAGGGCGCCCTCCCCTCGCTCCCACAGAGAATATCAGCCGCTTCTGCCTCTGTTGCTCACTGCCCCCTTCCCCAGTCACAGGACGAATGGCAGTGACTAAGCCCTCTGTCCCCTCACAGCACGTGTGCCTGTGTGGAGTACTACGGAAGGGCCCTGGAGGCCCTGGTGAAGAATGTGCAGATTCTGTGCATTCACGGAAAGATGAAACACAAGCGCAACAAGGTCTTCACAGCGTTCCACAAGCTGCAGAGGTGGGTGGGGCAGCTTTGCCTTCGCCTTCCAGGGGCTCCGACTCGGGTCTCAGCTGGTGCTCAGCATCTTCTCTGTGGGGATTCCCAGGGACACTGTCCATGGGGTGCAGGGGTCACTTGCTTAGTTATTGGACTTGCCTAAGGTTGCACATCCTGTAAAGACAGGAACCCGGTACCTGGCATTCACTCCCGGATTTCCTTGTGCCTGATCCAGTGGAGGTTTTGGTAACTACTGTGCCCTGGATGTGTAGAACAGAGGGCATGAGCTCTTAGTCTTGTTCCTGACAGAAACTGCCTGTAGGTTGTCAGGTGGTGGCTGCAGCAGGCGAATCGTGGTCTCCAGGCCAAGCATCCCTGTTTCTGTCTACATGCGTAGTCATCTTCTGTTTTCTCAGCTGCTGCTCTGCCACATCAGAGCCTTTGTAGGGGAATCACACACACTGATTGCTGTTCTCGGTCATGAAGTGAGAACATCACTTGTTTCTTAAGTGGCTGCCAAGGATTGGCCTGCCATAGGTTTGTTTTCTAAGTGGAAATGCACTACGTAAATTATACCTGTAATCCTAGCACTTGGGAGGCTGAGGCAGGAGGATGGAGAGTTCGAGGCCAGCCTGGGCTGTATAGTGAGTTCAGGCCAGACTAGATACATAGCAGGACCCTATGTCAAAACAAAAAAATCTTTTCGCTGTCTTCCTCAGTTTCCATTTTCTTTGGGAATTGTAAAGTCCTAGAGGCTCTTAGGAGGAAGAAAAAGTCAAAATATTACCATCAGTAAGTACTTAGCTTCTGTGAGAAACAGAAACTACTGTAATGACAGTAGTCATCGCTGGGGCCAGTGGCTGATGGTGACCTTACTCAGAGCACTTTCTCTTCCAGTGGCATCCTGGTGTGCACTGATGTGATGGCGCGGGGAATTGATATTCCTCAAGTCAACTGGGTTTTGCAGTATGATCCCCCCAGCAGTGCAAGGTATGACCACAGAGTGTTACCCTTCTAGAGAGTAGGAATTCAGGGGAAGGTAAACATGAAATGCCATTCAAATCATTGTTCTAAACAGAAAAATAGACAAATGGGTGAATAAGTTCTGGTGTGTTAATGGTGTTACGAGTGTAGCAATTAAAGTCACTTTCAAATACAGACATGATAGAATATTAAAAGGGTGAAGAGAAATACATTTGTACCATAAATGAAAGTTGTAATTATTTTCCCCAAAGTAAGCATCTATTCCTTACACGTGCTTCAAACCATGGCAAATGCCATAAATGATCCCCCAAGTGGCAAGGTAATAGTGGAATATTCTGAGATTACAGGTCTTTTTTTTTGGGGGGGGGGGGTGATACTGGATTTGAACCCAGGGCTTCATGTTTGCTTGCTGGCACTCTACTACTTGAGTCACTCTGCCATCCCTTTTTTCTGTGGTTATTTTTGAGATAGGGTCTCACTTTTGCCTAGGCTGGCCTAGACTGTGACTGTTTTATGTTTCCCATTGTAGCTGGGATGGCAGGTGTGGGCCACCATGCCATTTTTTTTTTTTTCTCATTGAGATGGGGTCTTAAGAGCTTTTTTGATTGGGCTGGCCTTGAACTGAGACCCAACTGATCTCAGCATCCCAAGTAGCTGGGATTATAGGAACGAGGCATTGGTGCCAGTGACAGGTCATTTTTATTCTGTCCTTAAAATTCCTTTCCAGATTTTCTGCTGTGGCCCTTTCCTACTTGTATGATTTAAGAGGGAGTTCTAAGTTTATGTCATTTTCCTAGAGTTCACGTCAATATATGACAGCACCTGTCTGCAATGTCTGTTTAGTTGCAGCCTTCCCATTTCTTGTGCTGGTCAGTGGCCGAGTTGGCCATGTGGCCAAGGCCTGGCCTGCTCACTATTGCTCCCACTGTGCTTACAGTGCCTTTGTGCATCGTTGTGGCCGTACAGCCCGCATCGGCCATGGTGGCAGCGCTCTGGTGTTCCTCCTGCCCATGGAAGAGTCCTATATCAACTTTCTTGCAATTAATCAAAAAGTAAGCTGTCTTCTCTTTTTATATCAAATACCTGGTGACAGGGTGGCCAGAAAAGTTCTCTGGCACAAGGTCAGAAACCTAGATGAGGTGCTGGAAACTCACCCAGGCCAGGCCGGAGACGTCAGCGGGAGCCTGGCTGACTTCACCATCTGGAGGCACTGGGTCACTAGGGTGGCACTTCTGGGCTCAGGCCAGGGTCACAGCTTAGGAGCAGGGATCCCATGTTGCCATACTGTCTTACCAGATCAGGATTGCTACATGAAATCTCATTTTCAGACTTCTTTTTAATGGCAATGGGTTTAGCCTTTGGTTTTATTGGCACTGTGATGGGGAGAGGTGACAGCTGCCAGGGACAGTGACGCTGTGGTCTCTGTAGTGCCCCCTGCAGGAGATGAATCTCCAGAAAAACACAGTGGACATTCTGCCAAAGCTCAAATCCATGGCCCTGGCCGACAGAGCCATGTTTGAAAAGGGCATGAAAGCATTCGTGTCCCACGTGCAGGCGTACGCGAAGCATGAGTGCAGCCTCATCTTCAGGTTGAAGGGTGAGTGCTTCCTTTCAGCCCAGCCTTGTAAGTGGGAAGTCACTTGTCTTAGTAAAATATGTGGGATATGTTAGGGTTAGTGGGCTTTGGATGCTGAAGAATAAACTGACCACTGGCTGCCGAGATCCCCCACCTTGTCTCCCCATTCACAACACAGGCTAGACACGGCCTGGGCTGAGGCCTATGGGGAAGGTTTACTTTGCCTCCTCTTTGAATGCAGTCAGTGTAAGAACACAGCCTGTGGTAAGCACCAGGAGGCCATGCTGAGTTCCTTTCAACCTTATAAAAGTGTGGCTTTTTACAATTGAAGCTCACATTAATCCATTAAGTCTATGGTTAGAAACATCATTGTGTGTGGAACTGTCCAGCAGTGAGTGTTGCAGTCATCTTTTGGGTGTGCTGACTCTGGTGTTCTGATTTAACTAGATCTTGACTTTGCCAGTCTTGCTCGAGGTTTTGCCCTGCTACGGATGCCAAAGATGCCAGAACTGAGGGGAAAGCAGTTTCCAGAATTTGTGCCTGTGGACATCAATACAGACACGATTGCATTTAAGGATAAAATCAGAGAAAAGCAGAGGCAAAAACTATTGGAGCAACAAAGAAAAGAGAAAACAGAAAATGAAGGGAGAAGAAAATTCGTAAAGAATAAAGCTTGGTCTAAACAAAAGGCCAAAAAGGAAAGGAAGAAAAAAATGAATGAAAAAAGGAAAAGGGAAGAGGTAAAGTCTGAAGTTTTCTTTTTTGGGGGATGGGGCAGTACTGGGGTTTGAACTCAAGAGCCTCAGGCTTGCTAGGCAGGCGCTCTACCACTTGAGCCACTTCACCAACCCTTGAAGTTTTATTACTTAAATTTCAACTTACAATTCTGAACAAGTTTTGCTGTAATAGAATCTTTTAAAAATTGTAAGAGTCAGGCATGGCAGCACAAATCTGTAATCCCAGCACTCAGGAGGCTAAGGTGGGTGAATCTCGAGTTCAGGGCCAACCTAGGCTACATGGTGAGACCATCACAAAAAAAAATGAAAAGGAAGAGAAAACAAAAGGAGTTAAGTGAGGCTGTCAGAGTTCTGTCCTGTGTTGGTGACCAGCTTGCTATGTTTGTCAAAGCTGACCTGAGAGTATGTAATTCCCTAGTAAAAATGGCCGATTTCACTAGAACACTGTGCTGAGGAATTTAGCAGTTTGTTGGTTTCTTCTGCATTCAGGGTTCTGATATCGAAGATGAGGACATGGAGGAACTTCTGAATGACATAAGGCTTTTGAAAAGGTTAAAAAGAGGCAAAATCACTGAAGAAGAATTTGAGAAGGGGTTGTTGACAAGTGGCAAAAGAACAAGCCAGACGGCAGATCTAGGGATCTCAGACTTGGAAGGTGACTGACTGGTGATGGCAGAGCCTCAAGGAAGCACCGAGGACTCGTTTGAGTCCTACCCAACACAGGGCGGCTCTTGTTTGCCCCTCCCAACAGTCAGGGCTTCAGGGACACCTAAGACTGTCCTGGAGAACCATCATCACACTGGGGAGAAACCAGGGGGCTGCACACTTGTGACTATTTGACTGTAAATAACAGATGTCAATATTTGTTTTGATGTCACCTATAATTAAAGAGATCTTTTGTTTTCTGAGGTTATTTTATACTTTTTTTTTTTAGTGTAAAGATACTGAAGTAAACTTGACTTTAGGTTTTTTAAAGTTCCCAAGTGCCAGTCACTGGGGGCCCCCACACGTAGTCCTGTGTACTTGGAGCGGAGATCAGGAGGATCACGGTTCAAAGCCAGACCTAGGCAGATATGAGCGAACCTATCTTGAAAAAAAACTTAACACTCAATTTCCTAAGTATTCCAGGCACCTGACCTACCTGGGTGTCCTTGCCTCCAGGAACTCACTTATTTGCTTTCCTGCACAAAGCATGTGCAGAGGTGGCCAAAGTGCTAGGGTTTCTTTTCTTTCCTTTTTTTTTTTTTTTCTATGACAGGGTCTCATTTTGTAGCCCAGGCTGGCCTTTGAACTCACCATTCTCTCCTTCCACCTTAGCCTCCCAAGTGCTGGAATTCTAGGTGTGCCACCATGCCCAGCCTGGAGTTGCTCTTTTAAGAATAGGTCATGCTGTTTTATTGGTATGTATCTGAAAAACAGGAAGCAGATCACGTTCTGAGAATCATTGTGGTGGTATTTATGCCTTCTGTTGAATGAACTTGTAACTCACCATGCCGGAAGTGTGTGGGCTGCAGAGTTCAGAGGTTGCGTGAGGTCAGCTTGCAGTATTGTTGCAACACCATATCAAAATATTTCATTTAATTTATTTGAAAAGATGCTGAACTTGTTTCTAAGTTCAATTTTAAAAAGCTGTTTAGGACCCAAACATATTTAGAGAAAACTCCCACAGATACAGAATTTGGATTTACAGATATTCCAGAAGGTGTCTCTGTAAGTGGTGAGCCATCCAGGATCTGACACAGTGCAACTTCTGCCTGCTTGTGTTCTCAGTACTTGATGCTCCCTGTGACCTGACACTGCAGGGGGAATGGAGCCAGATGCACAGTCAGCAAGTGTTTGCCTTACTTACAAGGCACTGTGTGTGAGGAGTCACTTACTGCAGAGGGGCTGCTGTGGTCAGGAACACCTGCATCACTTTCACTGACGTACCTGTCATATCAGCCTCGACTCTGGGGGAAGAGGAGGGAGGTGCCTTGGTTGTCAGGCACAAAGCCAACAATAAAAATATTTCTGCAAACAGCCAACGGGATTTTGAAAATCATATTATGTTTAGGGTTGGTTTTTTAGAACCAAAAATACATTTTGGATGGGACTGAGATAAAAAAGATTCTCCAGGGCTAAAGTTAAGTCCTTAGTCCACAAATCTTCAGTCAAAATTCAGTTTTGGTGTCTGGCTGGGGGTCAAGAGGCTGCTCACCCTGCCCTGGATGAGCCCAGGATGCTGACAGGAGAGGACCCAGTGGTTACAGATACAGCTTGATGAGTTCATCGCTGACTGCTGAGGGGGTCAGCACACCCAGGTCTGTGAACAGCAGGGTGATCAAAGAAGGTGAGGTGTAGTCCACCCACGGGTGTTCTTCTTTGAGGTCCTGCCCGGTCTGCACAGACTTCAGGGTATCTGCCTTGTACTGAGGGGAGAAGAGCCCATGTTAGTGCCCAGGCTCTGCGCTTTGTGTGAGGCTTTGGCCTGACACTGCCATGCAGCACTCTGCTGGGGAGTGCAGAGCGGCTGCTGTGAGCCACATCGCTGGCCGAGGGCAACAGCACAGAGGAACCTGTACCACTGGCCCCTCAGGCACGTCTGGACTGACTTGAGACGTCTCGAGGCAGCGTGTGCCGGGCACTGTGCTGGGCCCTCTCTAGCGTGCTCAGGTAATGCCGTCCCAGCCTACAGATAAGGAGGCTGAAGGTCAGAGGCTACAGAAGGACTTGGCCAAGGTGGCGTGGTTTGTAAATGGTGGAAGTGGGAGTTGAGTGGACCGTGAACTCCACAGCTGGGATCCACCCACCATCCTCTCTGCCTCTCTTAGCCTGTATGGAGTGCTGCTTAAGTGAGTGAGAGACAGAGTGAAATTCTGGGGACCAATGTGAGTCCAACTTCAACCACAAGTTTCTCTCTGCCTCCAGACAATAGGAAGTGAGTCACTTCAGGAACAAGCATTCAGTTGAGACTTGACCCCTTCACATTTGCAGACTTGCCTTAAATTTATCCGGGACGTCTTGCTGGTTTAGCGGGAAGAGCCGTACGAACTTGAAACTTTCTGCCACCACGTAAAAGGGTTTGTTCTGTGCTTTGGCACACACAGCCATCTGGTTGGTTCCAATCTGGGAAGTTAGAGAAAATGGACGGATGCACTCTTACAGCACATTTGAAATAGAAGTGACAGAAAATGTGAGTAACATATGTAATTCTGGCTCTGGAGCCAAAGAGGACCTTTTAAAAGAGAAAACAATAAATGTCTCTCCAAAGACAAACAAATGCCCCAAAGAGCATGAAAAGCTGCTCCACTCCTTGGTAATTAGGGAAATGCAAGTGAAGCCCAGTCAGGTGGCAGGCAATTCGCGCCTCCTTGGGACTCAGACATGAAGGCTGTCACCCTTCACGACAGCCAAAGGTGGAGACAACCCTGTGTGCATGGCGAAGTGAACACAGGAACCTCATACAGCAGAGCACTACTCAGCCACATGAGGTTCTGATCCCTCACCACAGAGGAACCTTGGAAACATGCTCAGTGACATAAGGCAACTCAGAAAGGTGAGTGCTGCACGAGTCTGCTTATTTGAGGTCACAAGAATGGGAAATCAGAAGACAGAATAGGACAGAGGTGACCAGGGGCTGGAGGGCAGGGTGACGGCCAATTAGTCTTCAATGGGTGCAGAGTTTCTGTTGGGAAGAATGGACAGTGTGATGGTAGCACGACAATGTGAGTGTGCTTAGTGCTCTCAACTGTACATGCAAGAAATGTAAAATGGCAAACTTTTACATATGTAAAAAACAAACATATATAAGATAATAGGTTTATATTTATGTATATTTTGGCAGTACTTCAGTTTGAACTTGCCCTTGCAGTTGCTAAGCAGGCTCTACTGTGTGAGCCATGCCTCCAACCATTTTTGCTTTTAGTTATTTTCTCAGATAGGGTTTTTGTCGTGGGGCTATGATCCTCCTGCTGATGCCTCCCACATTATCTGGGATTATAGGAATGTACCACTACTATCTGCCTTCTTGGTTGACATGGTGTCTTGCTAACTTTTTGCCTGGGTTGGCCTCAAACCACAATCCTCTCAATCTGCCTCCCAAGTAGCTGGGATTGCAGCTGTGAGGCATCATGCCTGGCCTTGTTTTATTTATATAAATACATACATACATACATATCAAATACATATGTATATATCACAATTACTTTTTTTTTTCAGTACTGGGGCTTGAAGTCAGGGCCTCACACTTGCCAGGCAGGCACTCTACCACTTGAGCCACTCCACCAGCCCTTTTTTGTGTTTTGTTTTTTAATTTTTTTTTTATCAGAATATATTCGTTGTACTGGGGGGATTCATTGTGACAGTTCCAAATAGGTTTATATTGTACATTGGGTCCATCATCCCCACTGTCTCTTGTGTTGGGTATTTTTGAGATAGGGTTTTACAAACTATTTGCCCAGGCTGTCCTCAAACTGTGATCCTCCTGATTTCTGCCTCCCAACTAGCTAGGATTACAGACATGAGCCACCAGTGCCCAGCTTAAAATTT
Organism: Castor canadensis; assembly: GCF_047511655.1. Taxonomy (NCBI): domain Eukaryota; kingdom Metazoa; phylum Chordata; class Mammalia; order Rodentia; family Castoridae; genus Castor; species Castor canadensis. The sequence goes on from NC_133403.1 coordinate 41,538,822, forward strand.
TTGTTCATCAAAATGTTTCAAGTTAAGGAGTGAATAGAGAAGTTCTAATGAAATATACTGGGGCTGAATATGCTGAATTGAAATGAAAACAAAAACCATACAAGCCCCGATTCCAATTAAAACCTATTTTTCACAAGTATATAATTACACTGACTGAATTTATGTATATCAATCTCCAAAGAAGGACATTTCCCCAAAATTTGGTGGGCTGCTGCACTGGCTTACAGAATCCTGAGGGAGTCCTGAGTTACGGATGCTCAGGAGGAAGGCCTGTGGCCTGCAGCACAATTTTGGGGTCCTAGCTCATCTTGAGCAAGGCCCGGGATGATGCTCCCACCTTGTTAATGACGCCTCCGTTTTCCACGACTCCTTCAGCACCAACAATGACGAGGTCTGCTCTCTCCATGATGTAGCTGAGGAAATGAGAAAAGCTTTCTGGGCTTGCTGTTCTTGCTGTCGCTAGTAGCGGCACCCTCTGCAAGGGTTGCTGTTCCGTTTTCTTCATGGCACATTCCTACCCTATCTTTCTCAGAAGGGCACCTTTACACAGGTGACTGGCCCTGGCATTGTTACCAGTGCTCTTGCCTCAGGCACTGAGACCTTTTTGAATCATAACCCCACAACATGACAGACACTTCACACTGCCACCTGGCGAGTGCTCATGTACACCTGTGAGTGACTGCACGACCTTGCAGGTTCTGCCTCGCTGCTGTGGTGCACTTTGGTTACTGCTCCACTTCAATACCAATCAAACTTAAAAGTCCAATGTGATCTGAGGTAATTTAAGAATCTTTCTAGTAGGGTAAAGGCAATTCACCTTTTAAAATGAGCAATTTGTACAACTGTTCAAAATGCTCATTGCTCTTGAACACATTCTTAAGTTTCCTTAATTACGTGTTGTCTTTCCAAGTGATGATTACTCCTGTCTTCTCTTGTCAAGCACATGGAAACCCAAGGGACAGGTGACCTTAGTTTTAGGAGAGCAGATGCCGAGGTGAGACAAAGACCCCAGTATGCCAGTGTGGCCAGCCCACGTCATGGGGCAGAGACAGCACTGGTCACTGTAGGTGCTGACCTACCCTGTCTTTGTGTCTGGCTCTTAGAATGCACTGCACTCATACCCAGAGTGCTATGGACACAGCCTCCTGCCCACACCCTGAGCTCTGGCTTCTGCATGCCTCTCTCGACTATGATGAGCTGCTGGTGAAGAGACAGCTATTAGTTAAGAGGTGGATGCCATCCAATGTGGTTTTATGAATGGGATTCACGCCTTCAATCTGAAAACCTGCTGGGAGCCAGCCCCTTGGTGGGTGACAACAGGCCATCAGGGCAGGGAAGATGGGCACTTACCCAACAGCAGCATCCAGCACCACAGTGACAGGGACGTTGAGGTGGCAGAGGGCTTTGGCCATTTTCTTACTGAAGATGACATGAGAGAAGATTAGAAAGAAGTCTGAAGAAGTTCTATTGTGATGCTTGATGGGTCAACTCAGACAGCGATAAATCAAGTCAACTTGAAACTCATTAATACTAATGGACTGCGGGGCAGATCCTGACACTTTGGACTGAGGAAACAAGAATTTTTAGAGAAAAGGGTATTTCAGGAAATCTATACTGTTAGGGACTCTGGGTAAGAGATGCAAATTCAGAAGAAAAAACAAAGTTTGCTTTTATGATCTGAAGAGATGGGGACACGAGTCATCACTCCATGACTCTTTTGGTTCCTCTGGCTTTACTACTTACATAAACCCCTAGAGCTTGTCCTAGGGCTTCTGTGAACCCAGTATGATTTTTCTTCCATGGGTAGGAATGGACACAGAGGCAGTGATGACCACCTGGCCAATGAGGGGCACATCTGGTCCCCACTGCAATGGCTTCTCATCCCCAGTCATGTAACTTAGCAGAGAGGTACTTGCCCGGACAGGTCAGGTTGAGACTCTGTAATGTACACACTGAAACGTTTCTTGGCGGCCACGGCTGCCTCCAGGACTCTCAGGACCACTCTGGAGTAGGCGTGAGTCAGTATTCTCTGTGGAGGGAGAAGGCACTGTCAAAGGGCGAGCTGTTATGTGACGCATGCCCCTCTGCACTCGAAGCTCCTCAGCAGGCTGATAACCAGAAATGAGAGCTGGATGGCAGCTGATGCTCCTCCCTCGTGGGACCCCTCCAGTCACTGACCGCATAGAAACCCTGTATATGTGAAGCTTGTGAGGTTCCCAGCATGGTTTCCCAGTCTGTTAGACTTGGGTTATGCATGTGGGCCTCCAGGTACCACACAGGCCATGTAAGTCAATTCAATGGGTGGAGCCAGGTCAGTGGAAGGGCCTCAGCTGTTGCTGCTGTCACATTGGCCAGCTAATTTTGTAAAGGAGCTGAAGATCTAGTGACTGCTGGCTAACAAATATCTCTAAATTTATAAGTATTGTTTGGGGTAAACACAAGCCATCTATGGTGTAGATAATGACTTGTGGATACTTACACGTGACCTCTGTTCTAAAGAACAGTGCAAAGGACTGTGTGAGGCAAGATGGTGGACATGGGTGTCTAGGTCATCTCAGGCCTCGCCTGATGCTTGTTAGAAAAGCAGGTTCTCAGCCCTACCCTGAGCTAGTAAGCTGTATTTCATAAGAACCTCCTGCCTGTTCACATGTGGGCAGTTCTGCCCTCAGCTTAGTATAAATCAATGCTGCCATAGGTGGTGCAGGCAGATGGAACCCTGCAGGACACGGACAGCCTGGGAAGGCTGCAGTAGGGTGGCACAGCCTTGCTTCCACCTGGCCTCAAAAGGTTTCATTTGCAACAGGCTTTTACAGGTTCCAGTCATACCTACTAGGTCATTTGTTTAATAACATGCTTCAAAGGCTGGGAAGGGGTAATAAAACAGAGGACAAGATTTAAGAATTGAAGTGCAAGTACACACTTTTATGATCAGTGCAGGCTCAGGTGGCAAAAAGGAGATGTGCTTGGGAGAGACACTGTCAGAGTGCTACCACCCATGTGCTGGGAGACTGGCCTAACTTGCCATTCCTGTGTCTCCTCACTAGCTTATGAACCCTTGGTGGCTTTGCATCGCTGTAGCAGCCTCTGAAAGGAAGTTAAAAAGAAAGTCTTCATGCACTGCCAGCCTTGGCCCTGAAGCGCAACCAGGGCCAGGGGCTGGGCTGTGTGCATTCACTTCAGGTTAGTGTGCTATTTATCCGGTCATAAAACTACTTCTTTAGGAAAGCATGTACTAATCAAGCCACCCATGCTGTGCCGGCATCTCTCTGCTTGCTTACAGTGAGAAGCATCTGTGCTGACACTGTCCTTTACAGGACGCTGATGCTGCACCAGGCAACGTAGAATCATACGACGCCAAGGTGTGCACTCTCGCCCTCATTTAGCAGATGAGAAAAGTGCAGCACAGAGAGGTTAAGTCCAGCAAATCATAGCAGAGCTACATCTTTATCCCCCGTTCTTAGTCACCACATGTGACAGCGATCTACTCACTGCTCCATCTTTGATGAAAGTATGGCACAGATCGGCAATTTTATTCCTTGACAGTGATATTCTCCTGAGAAAAAGCTCTCCCCGCTCAATCATAATCTTTTTACATTTGGAGTAATCCTAGGAGGAAAAGAGTAAGGTGAGGTGAGAAGTCCTACCTAAAGCTGAGACTCTCTGTAGGCAAGTAGAGCCATGGGAGGGTGACCCAAGGCAGGGCAGGACTTACAGAGTACTCCAGGGAAGTAAGGCTGATGAAGCGGAGGAAGAGCTCCCCGCCAGAGGACACCGCCACGGAGGAGTCCACACCGCACAGGGTTTCTATGGCATTGGTGAGATTTGCTCTCAGGCCCTGGATCGTTTCCCCTAAAATCATCAAACAAGGAATGTGGGGTTCATGTCAGGGTCACAGCCCTTTCTGGGCCCACGATTCATTCCTTCGGTGAATATTACTGGGTGCATTTGCATGCCAGACACTGTTCTGTGCTCAAGACAGGGCCCTGCTCGGATGGAGCGCCCTTCTGGTGGAAGATGCAGACAAAAAACAAGCACACAAAAACATAAACAAGTACATTACAGATTGTAATGAGGAGAGAAAAGGCAGACTGATGAACGAGGCAGGGCTACTGTGCTAAAGTTCTCTTGGAGTGGGGGCCATTTAAGCTGCGACCTGAATAAGCAATGGTCCAGTCACATAAAGATGCAATGAGAAAAGTTCCAGGTGCAGACCTATGCAAAGATCCTAAGGTGGTAAAAAATCTGGTATGGAAAACAAAGTGAGGCCAGCAGGACTGAAGTAGTTTTCAGTCAGGGATAGCACAGAAGGCCATTAAGCGTGGCAGACAACATCTGTGAAGCAGTGCAGGGAGCCTAAGATGTGTGAATGCTATGCAAGCAGAATGGGAAAACACTGGGGGGGTTCAGAGACCTACGTCTCAGTCCAGCCCTTAAGATTAAAGCAGGCATCAGCATCATTTTGCTTATACAAGATGCTTACATTTAGCATCCTGAATTAGGAGAGCACAAGGAATGATATTAACAGCAGAACTGATTATGGAACATTCTCTGCAGCATCTGCACAGACTGTGAGACAGGAAGATGCTCAGTATGAACATACTAGCTTTTAAAGTTGAACTACTAGCTTTATTGCTAATGTGTGATATAACAGTCACTCTTGATTCAAAGCCTATTTCAGTTATGAAAGGGAACTCTTCCTCTTTGTTTCCTTTTCTTTTTCTTTTGTAGTACTAGAGATTGAGCTCAGGGCCTCATTCACATGCTAAGCAAGCACTCTACCTCTTGAGCCATGTCCCCAGCCCTAAAGGGAGTCTTTTTGATAGCCTGAGGGCTCCCTCCAGGTTGAAAGGCCTGAAACACATTTCCTAATGATTGTTAGAAGACCGTCCCAAGGCCCATAGTCAGGGATGACCCTCTGTACCTTTATCTGTCTTCAAGAACTCCAGCAAAGTCCGGATGGCAGCCACTGCTGAGGCCATGTCAGGATCTTCTTTCATCTGAGACTTAAAGTATTCAATTAACTCTGGGGAGGGAGAAAAGTGACTCATTACATTCTCTTAGCAAGATGCAGGGCTGGAGAGCTTGGTAATGATTGTTGACCTTAAGAGAAAAATCACTTAAAAATACATTTTTCCCCTCAGGGTATTTAGTTTCATGGATTTTTTTTTTTTTTTTGAGACAGAGTATGTGGCTCAGGCTGGCCTGGAACTCATGATCTTCTTGCCTCAGCTTTCAGAGTGCTGGAATTACAATTGTGTGCCACCTGGTCCAGGGTGTCTAGTTTCAAGGACATGATAAATGTTGGTGGGACAGAGAGAAGATACCACTTTCCTGTTTGCAAGGACTCTTTTTAGCTTTATTTTTGCAGCACTGGGGTTTGAACCCAGGGCTTCCTGCTTGCTAGGCATGTGCTCTACCACTTGAATCCCTCTTGGCTCTGAGTCACCTTTTTAAACAATTGCTCTGCACCCCTCCATTCTTTGCTAATTCAAATCGTCACACACACACACACACACACACACACACGTAGAATTCCGAATTCCACCACCTCACTTCATTATATTAGTTTGCCCTTGTTTCTCACTTTATATGATACTCTGACAGCCACACTGAGTAAGCAAACCAAAAATACCTTATCCCTGATTCTAGTAACAGACTCAGCGAAGCATGGAGTCTTCTCTCACGTCCAACATGAAGAGGGCTGGCGAAGGAGAGAGAAAGGGGAGGGGAGGGATGGGGAGGGGAGGGGGAGTGTGTGTGTACGTGTGGTGGGTATCGGGGGATCCTTTGGGGACCCATCCCCTGGGTATAGGAGCAGCGAGGGGCAGTCGCTTGGAATGGAGGAAACACATCCAGCAGAGTCGGAGACTGGACAGCGACTTCCCGGAGCCCTGGTGCGTCCCGACCTACCCTTGTCATCCATGGTGTCCTCCAGACCGCGGAGCCCGACGACCCTGCAGCCACCCGCCCTGCTTCAAATGCGCCGGATTACCGCGCCGGCTGCAGGCACTACACTGACTGTTTGTGGGCGCCACTCCTACACGTCACTTCCGGCGCCTTGAGTGGGCGGGACCGTGAGTACGGCGCGCGGCCTGGGCCCAACTGCCTCGCGTCACTCGGCCGCGCCGGAAGTAGAGGTGCGCAAGCTTCAGGACGCCACCTGACCACTGCCGGCTCTGCGCCGAGGTGCCGGGGCGCGATGGTCTCAGACGGTGAGGGCTGCGCGGGGCGGGACGCCGAGCGCAGGGCTGGGCGGATGCTGCCCGGCCTGGACCGTCCAAATGGAGTGCATCTTGGGCCGGGTGGAACCCGTTTGGTCTTTTGAGGAATAATCAGTGTATGCATTCATTCATTCAGTGAAGGATTTTGGATCGCCTCCCGTGTGCCAGGCGTTATTTTCTGCTCTGGGAATAGGGCACAGAAGTAGACAAGGAACCATATGGGAGTTACAGTCTAGTGGGTGAGAGAGGCGATCGACAAGGAAAGAAAATTAATTCCGAAGGGTGACAATATAATAGGACGATGTGGTGATAGGATCAAGGAGGATCAACTCTAGTTAGGAAAGGAGGAAAGAGCGAGATACTGGACTAAGACTTGAATGATTATGCGACCCTCCGGCGGAAGTGCATTTTAAAAGCAAAGGCCCTGTGGCAGGTCCAGATACCAGGGAGCGGGAGGAGAGGGGAATGTGGGGAGATTTTCACTCACACGTTAAACCACTAGTTACAAAGTCTGACGTCTTGCAGAAAGAGGAGGCGAGAGGTTGAACAGTATTTTTGAATGAGCGTAAAGATATTGTAAGGGGTTTTGTGTGTTTGAAACAGGGTTCCAACCTCGAACACTGATCCTCCTGCCTCAGCCTCCCGAGTGCTAAGATTACCAGCATGCACCCCCACGTTTGGCTGTTGTAGGGTTCTAGGCAACAAATTGTTGCGGTCTGATTCACAATTTCAGAATATCACTTGGGCTGCTCTGTGGAAAATGGACTGTGGGGGAGCAAGAATAGAATTAGGGCAATGCATTCAGAGGCTATAAGGGGCATTCCACTCTTTAATCGTGCTCACTCTGCATCACAACCCCTGAAGAAGCAGGCCTGGCATTGCTGGTCCACAATGATAGGTAGAGACTCAAAGAAGGAAATTCACACGGACGTTGCATGAGTGTAGACACACATCTGACAGGCAATACTTTTTTCTCAAGCTTCTTGGTTCTTGGTAATACCAAGGAATGAATGGCCCTGACAGTTGGAGGGTGGGGCATGACAGACCAGTAGGCAGGACTGGGAAGTAAGATTAGAAACATGGTGAACTAGCTGGGCATGGTGGGGTATGTCTGTAATCCCAGCACTTCAGAGACTGAGGCAGGGGGATCATGAGCTCTAGGCCAGCCTGGGCTGCATATGAGACTGCTTCAAAAAAGAAAAAGAAAAAAAAAAAGAAGCCAAAACCCCACAGAAGCACAGCTAACTGTAAACTGAAGTAGTGGTGCTAAGAGTCATTAGCAGAGACTCAGTGCTGTGTGGGCAGAGGCAGGCAATGGGGCAGTGATGAGTCACAGACTCTGGAGTCCATCAGATTGGCCTCCTTATTGCTGAAAGCCCAGGTACTTAGGGCAGGTGACTTGTGTGCAGAGTAGGGATGTCATCTAGCATATTTCATCTGACCTGAGATGGAATGGGTTGTGAAATATGCCTTTATTCGCTGAGTCACTAAGGAGACGAAACTGCCAGTCTTAACAGTAAGATACCGACTGAGTTTCATCAACAGCTATTTATATATATATAGGGGGGAGGGCTACATCTTATAATTGATGAAACATGACAATATCATGTCCCTTCCTGGGTTGCAGGGTGGGACGGGATTGTGGGGTCACCAATACAGTGCATGGCGCAGAGGATGCTGGCATCTTCATGCCTGCTGAGGTGGGAAGGCCATGACCTTCTGGAAAGAGGAGGTAGCATCGGTCTGAGCTGGGATTGTCCTGCTGTAGGAGCTGGGACTACAGGATGGAGGGTAGGAGGCGGCACAGGCCTTCCTGCTTTGTGCTGTTTTATGAGCATCTCTTGTGACAGCCTCACTTACAGGTCCCCTCTGTCTATCGCCTCAGGTATAGTGTAGGCTTTTGGGACCCAGGACCCCCAACCGCTAATACTGTACTTAGTGTGGATGTGAATGATTCATACAGTAAGGTAGCCTGGTTACTTGTGTCTGTCACTTTGAGGAATGGCCTAACTCCTACTCATAGTAAGATCTTTATATAGGAACTGCTCCCCTTTTGGTTTTCGCTTTTTAAAGTTGGTTCCTAAGCACAACTGGCCTTGCTGCTAGGTAACTGGATAAATATAGGGCCAAAGTGGCTCCTGTGGCTCCCTTTAAGCCTATGTACCTGAATTTCTATCACTGCTGATTCAATCAGGGTCTTCTGTCCTTCACCAGGTACTCAAAGTGTAAATGTCTTTGGGTTCATTCAGTAATTTTTTTGGCAGTACTGGGATTTGAACTCAGGGCTTTGTGCTTGTTAGGCAGATGCTCTACTGCCTGAGCCACAGCTCCAGTCCCATTCCATAGATCTTTAGCTCAGGATAAGCAGTGAGCAGATCAGACAGAAGCCCTGCCCTTGTGGATCGAACTCTCCAGGGCATGCGGCGGTGCAGAGCAGGCATGGGCTTGCTGAGGGCCGACTGCGTCAGCTCTGAAAGAACTTGGCCTCTGTTGACCTCATGACTGCAGGAGGGTAGACATCTCAGGGCAGGTTGTGACCTGAATGCACACGTGGGGTCGTTGGCTTGGGTTCATTTTCATGACGCTAATGTTCTTCTGTTTTATTTCTTGTTAATAATTTCAGAAGAGGAATTGCATCTTCTGGTTATCATAGTTGATACCAACCCGATTTGGTGGGGAAAGCAGGCCTTAAAGGAATCTCAGGTGAGGCTGTGTGTGGAGGCCTTGACGTGGTTCTGGGTTAACTTCTTGTGTGTGTTTGTGGGCTTTTTTTTTTTTTTAAACAGCTTTATTAACGTGTAGTTTACATACTGTGAAATCGATCCATTATAATGTACAATTCATAGATTTTTTTTATAAATTAGAGAAGTTGTGTAACTAGCATCACAATTCCATTTTATTTTGTTTATTTTTTTGGGTGGTACTGACATTTGAACTCGGGGCCTCATGCTTGCTAGGTAGGCATTCTACCACTTTGCCAGCCCATGCACATTTCTCTTTTGAGATAGGATTTCACTATGTGGCCCGGGCTGGCTGCAAGCTCTTCTTCACCTTACTGTCTCTTCTTCCCCAGTGCTGGGATTACAGGCATGTACCATTATGCCCAGCCCTTAGAACATTTCTTTCACCACATTAAGCCCCTTAGGCCTAGGTGCAGTCAACTGCTGTCTCTGTCCCAAACTGCAGGCGCTGCTTCTCTGTCTTCTGTTTCTGTCCAGGTCACCTTTTCTAAACATTTCATGCCTTGGTTCCATACGGTATGTTGTCTTTTAGAAAACTTTCTATTTTGTAATAATTACAGGCTCACAGGAAACTTTAAAGAATGGTGGAGTGAGGTCCCATGTACCTTCCTTCTTTGTCCCCCAGCAGGAACACCTTACATAACTATAGTAGAGTATTAAATCCAGAAACTGGACCTCAGTGTAGTGTGCAGTTGACGAGTTTGACACACTAATTTGTGGACGTGGGTTACACGTCTGTGTTATTTTATTATGTGCACAGACAAGGTATTGCTCAGGACCTCCTTGTGCCAACTCTTGCTCTTTTAAAATTAATTAATTAATGCAGTACTGAGGTTTGAACTTAGGGCCTCATATTGCTAACAGGTGCTTGAGCCACTTGAGCCACTCCACCAGCCCTGCTTTTTGTGTTGGGTATTTTTGAGAAAGGGTCTCTGGAACTATTTGCCCAGGCTGGCCTCGAACCTTGATCCTCCTGATCTTTGCCTCCCAAGTGGCTAGGATTACAGGCATGACCCACCAGTGCCCAGCACGCCCCCCCCCACCCCCTGGCAGTACTGGGGTTTGAACTCAGGTCCTTGTTCTTGCCACCAGCCTGTAAATTTTCTTCTCTGTGATGACTGCTCAGGACTGCAGCAGTTGCATGTTGGTTTTGTCAAGCTGCTTTGCAGAGCAGTTGCACAGGTCTCCATTCCCACCAGCACTGGAGGGAGCCCTTCCTGGGCTCTCCTTCCCGGCCTCTCCTTCCCTCTGGTAGAGTATGCATTCTTTGGCTTGGAGTTGCAGCACTCCTGGCTCAGCCTCATCATGTAGCCAGCTTCTCCACGTGGGTCTCTATTCCTTTGTAGAAGAACATGTTAGGACTGGGGCATGGCTCAATTGGTAGAGTTCTTAGTGGGAGGCCCTGAGTTCAATTTCCAGTACCACAAAATAAATAAAGAACAGATTAGGCCCCATCCAATTCCACTATGCCTTCATCTTGATTTCATCTGCAGTGACCCTATTTCCAAGTAAGGGCACATTCACAGGTACCAGCTCATGTTAGAGTTCCCAGGAATGAAGACATATTTTCAGAGGGATGCAATTCAACCCACAGCAGTTGCTATAGCAACTATTTGCAGTGTGCACCTCATTTAAATAAAATGAAAAAGCTATTGTTTTCAAATGTTTTTGCTTGAGGTTTTGGAGGAGGGGCGCTCCAGAGCAAGTTTTTCACAGTGATCGGCTGTTTAAAATTTCCGTGAAATCTTAAGACTGTTCAGAGTTGTTAGCGCTGCTAACTTGTTTTCCTCACGTCTTCTGTTTGTTCAACAGTTTACTTTATCCAAATGCATGGACGCCGTGATGGTGCTGGGAAACTCTCACTTATTTATGAATCGTTCCAACAAGCTTGCTGTGATAGCAAGTCACATTCAGGAAAGGTATGAACGATCCTCAGTACAATGCTTCCTGTCCTGTGTCGTGAGGCTTTGACCACTAGGCATTTTCTGTTCCTACTCCATGTCACGACAGAGATTTTTCTGTAGCAGTGAGCAATAGTCAACATACCACAACTCAGTACATGTTCTGACACTCACATGAGTACCGAAAACCTCGTCATATTCAGCTGCATCTCTCACCTCTGCAGAATCTCACCAGCCATCCCCTCACCTGTTTCCTCATTGTGTCTGCCCCAGGGGGGCAGGTCAGGGGATGAGGGGTCCTGCCTTTCCTTCAGCCAGTCTTGGCTCTGCCTACCTTTTGTGGTGTTACACGCACTGCTCTGTGTGTGACTGGTGTTTAGAAATAAGGAATTTTGTTGTGACATTGGCTCCTAAACTCAGGCCAGCTGCTCTGCTAGGTGCTTAGCTAAGAGGGCAGTGATCTTTTCTAATGGTGGTATAAAAACTGGCTGCATTATGAACTAGGTATGGTGATAAATGAGTGTTTGCTAAAGGTTTTTTCTGCAATGTGGTCTTGCTATTTAGCCTATGTTGGCCTTGAACTCCTAGGAATACTCCTGGCCTCAGCCTATGGAATGCTGGGATTATAGATGAGGGCCACCATGCCTGGTCTATTTTAGGCTCCTTTTGAATTTTTTTTTTTTTTGGCAGCACTGGGGTTTGAACTCGAGGCCTCACGCTTGCTAGGCAGGCGCTCTACCACTTGAGCCACACCACCAGTCCTGGTCTATTTTAGATATTTCTTAAAAAATGAAATGTAGCTGGGCACCAATGACTCACACCTGTAATCCTAGCTACTCAGGAGGCAGAGGCAGGAGGATCTTGTTTAAGCAACCCTGGGCACAGCTGTCCCAGAAACAAAAGGGCTGGGGGCACAGCTCAAGAGGTGGAGCCCTTGCCTAGCATGTACAAGGCCCTGGGTTCAGATAGAGGGAGAAAGGGAGGGAGGAAGGAAAGAGGGAGGGAGAAAAGGAGGAAGGAAGGGAGGGAGGTAGGGAAGGAATTTTATGTGATTTTGTTTATTCTGTTGAATTTCATTCTGATGATGAGTGAGAGTGAGAGCGAGGACCGTGGCTCCTGCTATACTGAGGGATTTTCCTGCTATTTTAGTCGACTCTTATATCCTGGGAAGAACGGCAGACTGGGAGACTTCCTCGGAGACCCTGGCAACCCCCTTTCTGACTGTAACCCCTCGGGGAGTAAAGATGGAAAATACGAGCTGTTGACAGCAGCAAATGAAGTGATCGCTGAAGAGATCAAAGATCTGATGACCAAGTGTAACAGCTTTTATTATTATTGTTGTTGTTGTTATTTCACAAATGGACTTGATTTGGGAAGTTATTGAGGCCTCCAGTCCCAAGATTTGAGGCTTGTAGATACAACAAGCTCTCTCTCCTCTTTTCTCTTTAAACCCGGCTTCCTACAGTCTCGTTATTTGCTGAGCATTGTATGCTGCTGACCAGCCTCTGTTCTGGAACAGTCCCTGGCTTTTAAGGACAGCCTGTTGACCAGTTTTGTATTTTCTTTCATCTCGTCCTTAAAATGTTTCTAAAATTCTGCACATTTTTTCTTCCTTTCCTCCTCTGAGTGTTCTCACTGGTTCTGCCTTTCATTATCATGTGTAAATGAGCACTTCCCAGTCTTGTCTCCACTCCAGGGTGTCTTCCTTTTCCCACAGTCTCCTTAATATGCCCAGGCTCATACTTGTCTGCAATGACTCCTTTTCTGTTCTACCTAATTTTCTTTTTTTGTTTTTTTTTGGCAGTACTGGGCAGTGCTTGCTAGGCAGGCACTTTACCACTTGAACCATTCCACCAGCCCCCATCTACCTAATTCTCAGCTTTCAGTTTTGACTCCTTTCTTCTCTTCACATTCATCATCTAATTAGCTAGGCAATCCTGTCAGTTCAGCTAGGGAGAACCTCCAAACTCTGAGCCCTGGTGTCACTTGCATCAGCTTTGACACTGTTGATAAAATAGTGCATTGCAGGATACTTTAGCGGCCCTCCCGCCTCACCTCACTAGATGCCACCCCCAGTCGTGACAACTACTATGACCTCAGACCTTGCAGTCATCTGGGATGAAAGCCACTGTCCTAGACTGTTCTACTGCTCCAGCTGCTCTTCTGACTCCTGAGTCTCCACTCAGTCTTGCACTCAGCATCCACAGTTACCATCTTAAACCTCAGCTACCCTTCCTCCCTGGCTTATGGACCTTTGCTGGTTCCATTGCCCACAGTGGTGGGTTTCAAACCTCAGTTTGCAAGAGTTGTCTGGGGGGAAAAGTCGATTCTACAGACAGAAAGTGGGTCAGTAGGCGCCCAGGGCTGGGAAGGACAGGGGTGATAGCGGATGAGTCCGAGAGATCTGGGGTGGTGGAAACTGTCTTACAATTAGACGATGGTGCCGGTTGCACAACTGGAAATTGGCTACAAATGGGGTGAATTTTAGGGTCTTCACATTGCTAAGCTGTTAGAAATCACCTGGAGGCCCTTTAAAAGCTGAGTGCTGGTTTACCATCTCCAAGGGGCCCCAGAAGTTTTATTTCTGAGTTCCCACGTGATGCTCCTGTAGCTGTCTCAGAACCCCATGGTGGAAAGCACCAGCCTCCATGGCTGAGTGTCAGCTGCTCAATCCCGTTTTCAGAACCATCCCTGTGGCCCTACTGCGCCAGCAGCAGGTCCCTTGCACAGTCAGTCGGGGCACCTCACCCTCTTGACCTGCAGAGCACTTAGTAAGTTCAGTTGCGTTAAATCCATTCACGTGGTTGTGTGGCCATCACCACCATCCACCTGCAGAACTTTCTCAGCCTCCCAACCTGAAACTCCATGCCCATTCCTCCTCTAGCCCCTGAACAAATACCTGGATATTTTAAGTTGAGGGAAGCTTGAAAGTTGCTCATTTAAGCATTACTGAGAACACCTTGCTGTATATGTTTTAAGGTTCAGTTTGAAAATGTCATCATTTGATTTCATTCATGAACACTTTGTCCTGAAAATGACTTCAGTTGAAATATGTAATTCCCTTTTTAATGCTTTTTATTTGTAGGTGACATAAAAGGTCAACAGACAGAAACTCTACTGGCAGGATCCCTCGCCAAAGCCCTTTGCTGTATCCTTGGAGCTTGAGTCGCTCAGGAGTTTTCTGAAATAAGCAGATTTAACTTCTGACACTTCCTGTATCTTGGGTGTTGTTCTGAGATGGGGTCTTGCTGGGCTGGTCTTGAACCCTCAATTTTCCTGTCTCAGCCTTCCAAGTGTTGAGATTCCTGGTGTACACCACCATGCCTGGGTCTTGAAGTGTTTTTAACACAAGCTCTAAAAACTTGAAAAAGAGGGAGAATGTGAAAACTCTTAGTTTTCCAGTATGGAATATGCTGTATCAAATACTTCTTAAGGATGCTTACTTGTTTCTTATTGTGAGAAACTGGCCCTTTTTTCCTTTGGTTTGTTTTTTGGTGGCACTGGGCACTGACCTTAGCCTTGTGCATGTCAGCAAGCACTCTACAACTTGAGCCACACCCTCAGTCCTTTCTCCTTTTTATTAGTTCGTTTTTCAGGTAGAGTCTTGGGCTAACTTTTGACCTGGAAGGCCTTGCCCCGTGATCTTCCTATCTCTGCCTCCCAAGTAACTGGGATTACAGGCCTATACCGCTGTGCCCAGCTACACTGGTACTTTTGTAAGTTTTGTTCCTTGAGTTGGGAACAAGGTTTTTAAAGACCATTTCCTGGCCCTGCAGCCTAATTAATGAGTGGCCGCTTCTCCATAGGTGAGCAGGTTGCAATACTTTTTAAGTATTTTCACTTCGTCTGTTCTCTCTATGGTATGGGATGGTTTAATTTTTTGGACAGTCCTGAGTGATTCCTGTGCCTTCAAGTTGCCAGATCATCTTTGTTTGGCTATTAAATTTGTTACCTCACTTGACTGGCTTATCGACTTATGGGTAGACTGAGTATCCAAATGTAGGTCTCAGTGGGATAATAGACTGTCAAATATTGGTCATTTTAATCTTCTGAGACAAACATCATATTTTGATCAGATTACAAAGCCCATTTGATTATAGAGATAGTAATTAAAAACCTCCCCATACCTGGTGTCTGTTATAGTAAGTGGAGAATTTCCTTCTTTCAGATGGATGCTGGGTTTATTTAACTAAGATTTGAAGTTATTTTGCTATTTCCTATAAATATTTGTGAGATAATGTTTTGTATTCCTTAATGCTAAGAAACTAAGACATTCATAGAATGAACAAGGAAGTTAAAGGTAGGTGCCTGTGCTTTTCTGTGAGAACCTTTTTTACTGCGGGCTACTGGGTGGAGTGTCTAAAAATTGGCTAGTGAACTTCATGTATTTCTTAAGCTACCCTATGATTCAGTTCAATTGTAACCTGTCTTTTCTTTTCAGATAACCAGGAGATGAAGTCGAGGATATTGGTAAGATGTAAAAAATCAGTGTTGTTTCTGTACATCTGCAGATGAGTAGAAAACACAGTGGGAAGGGCCGAGAGGGCAGTGGGGTGGCTCTGTGTAGAGCGTTTGCCTGGCATAAGCAAGGCTCCAAGTTCAACGCCTGGCACCAAAAGGAAAAAGAAAACAATGGGATAAGATCTATTTAAATTTGAAGGAAAGATACTAAGTATCCAGATTTCATTTAATAAGCAATGTGTAAACTGACTAGAATTATGAAGAAAATTAAATTCTGAGAGAACTGAAAGAATCGAATGTACAAAGACCTATACTTGTACTCTTAGATGTGTTTTTCCAGAATCACACTGCAAGCTTGGGGAGCTCTTGGTCAGAATAGCAAGAGGTTCCCCAGCAGGTGGGGAGTTTTTAAAAAGAAATCAACAACTTATCTGGAAGAATGAATCAGAAGGAATAGTTAGGAGCTTTTTAAAAAGAAGTAGGAACTTGAATTGGTCATTAAAATGCACTATGAACCTACAGTAACAGTGTGTTTCTGGTAGAACAGTAGATAAAGAAATGAGAAAGAGTCCAGAGATAAAGCCGAGAGGCTCAGGGTATAGCTCAGTGGTAGAGGGCTTGTCTGGCACGTGCCAGGTGTGGTTCCATCCCCAGGGCCACCCCTTCTAGTACAGGTCAAACCTTCCGGTGTAAAAATACTAGTCACAACAGTACTAAAAGAAAGCAATTTTTTGTCGGATTTGGGGGTAATTCCACTGTCTATACACTTCAGATGTCACTTAGTGACAATAGATAGGAAGAGAATGGTAGTGGTTGTGGCTTGCCTAGCTGTGTGACATTTGAGCAAGAATCTGGGATGCCTGAGTGGAGTAACGTGGCTGTGATTTTTAGGTGATCAAGGCTGCAGAAGACAGCGCCTTGCAGTACATGCATTTCATGAATGCCATCTTCGCAGCACAGAAGCAGGTGAATTGCGGACTTCCTTGCTTTAGAACAAAGGGACTGGGTGCGTTATCTGAATGACCTACTCACGTATTCTGGCTGAAGATCTTTATTAGGGATTTGAATCCAGAATCCACTTTGGGTCTTTGTCGTGTCTGTGTCGTGTCTTGAGACTGTGACGGGCCCCAGAACAATGCAGGCAAACACAGCTTGGCACACCATGTCAGTGTACTCAGGTGACCCCTTTTGTCTCAGCCTGGCACCCCCAGCTAAGAATCCTGGTTTCACAGTTGCTTGTGACCCTCGCCTCCATTTCTCCATCTTTTCCCTTAGTGAGGTGTGTACAGAGTCAGTATTTTCACTGGGCAATAACTGAAAAGTCCAGATGCAGTGTGACTAACACGTCTTCTTGCTTGGCATGGGTAAGGGGAGGAGCACCTGCCACTTCGGTTTTAACACAGAGTACAGCGTAGTCACATGTGGCATTCTCCATTGACCCATGGTGGTGTGAGGTAGGAAGGGTGTGGACTTGGGACAGCTCTGCCAGCCCTGTGACCACAGCCTGGCTGAGTCCCACTGCTTCGGCTGCCACATGCAGGGAACTGCTGTGTCTGTGGCACAAAGAGTAGAGTGGCACACAGTAGGTCGTCAGGGTCAGATAGTGGTTATTAAATCGCCGTAATATCTTTGAAATGTTCCTTGCAGAATGTTTTGATTGATGCCTGCGTTTTAGACTCTGACTCTGGACTCCTCCAGCAGGTATGTTTCCAGCAGGGTGCAGGGCGGGTCTGGAAAATGATAATTTTATGTCGAGAGTGATAGCACTTTGGATAGAGTGGGTTAAATAAAATGTTTTTTAAATGAATTTTATGTTTCCCCCCTTTTTTATGGGCTACTAGAATATTAACTTAAATTACATATGTTGGGAAATAGTCCTGTCAAGTAGCACTGTTAGATGTTGCTTTTTGGTCAAAAGTTGGAAGCTGAATTTTACTTTTAATTTAACCAAAAATAGGGGAAAACCTGAAATAAGGCTTAATAAGGCTGAAAAAAGTGATCAAATTTTTGTTTTTGTTTTTGGTAGCACTGGGGTTTGAACTCCGGGCCTCACACTTGAGCCACTCCACCAGCCCTAATGATCAAATTTTGATACTTTTTTTTTTTTTTTGGTCACAAGAAATATTATTTCCTAAAAGGTCAGTTAAAATCCCCCTGCAGTCAGGTTACTGCCTGGATGGGGGAGGGGAAAGGGAGACAACATTAGAAAGTACACAGGCAGAAAAAGGAAAAGTAACAAAAATCCCAACAAGAAAGTGTGCAGGTGTCACAGGTTCTCGGACCAACCTGTTTTTTAAGGGTGAGAGTAGACACACGTCTTCCTCTTGTTATTTTAATTCATTTCCATTTTTAATTGACATAGTAATTTTTCATGTTTATGGGCTCGGGGTGACAGTTCCAATATGGGTTTACAGTGTGTAGTAGTGAGCGGATCAGTGAATGGGCTTATCTTCATTTTATTATTTAAGAGTGTAGACTCTCGCATGCATGATTGCATTTCAGTATTAAGATAACATTTTTTTAGCCGCACACTCCATCTTGCCTCTCCCATTTTGAAGGGCAGCCCCGCCCCATCCCTCATGTCCGACATCTCTGGTGCCACCCCAGCCTCTCCCGAGTTCCAGGCCTCCATATTCAGCAACATGCAACATCCCTTCTTGGACACCTCACTGGCATCTCAATCCTCCTTTGTCTTAAAGACAGAACTCGAGATTTTCCACGTAGCCTCTTCTTCCCCGGGGGCATTCCTGTCTCTTGAGTGACACTGCAACTCACTGGGCAAGTATGCCCACACCTGAGTCTCCCTGCTCTTGTCTCTTCCTCTCCTTTCCTGTCTGCTAGCAGAGCTTGCTGAGTCTGCCTTGAGCTTAGATCCTGAGACCCTCCACATCTCCCCTCGTAGCTGCTCTGCTCACGTGTGCCCCACTTGCAGCAGTCAGAACGAAGCTTCCAGAGTAGAAGCCAGATCATGTTGCTCGCTTGCTAAGGCCCTCCCCCGGCACCCACCACAGGTCAGCTCGCACCCTTCCAGACCCACATGCTGGGGTGCCAGGGAGCCTTCTGTCCCAAGTCCTCCCTTCTCTATTCACCCTGGCCCAGCAGCCTCCTCACTATTGCTCCCTTTGATTGGGCTGGTTCCTCGTGCTCCCAGAGCCTGCTGCAGACTTAGGTCGCTTCCCTCTTTCTGTGTCACCTTCCTCTAGAAGCCTTCCCTGATCATCCCAGTTCACTTCTCCTAGAAATGACTAACCTGTAGCATTCTTCCTGCATTTACTACCCTGATTTACTCTTTGGGCAGCACTAGAATGCTTGTTTCATGAGTTGAGATACTCGTGTTCCTGCTGTAATCCCTGACCCTGACTCACGTGGGTGTGCTCAAGGAAAGTCATGGGATGAGTGAATGAGCCTCAGACACCAATGGAAGAATCTCTGGGGAGAAGCCCACCCTCTGGAAAAGCTGAGCTGGTGCTGGTTTGGCAGAGAGCCCTTTGTGTATCTTGCAGGCCTGTGACATCACTGGAGGACTGTACCTGAAGGTACCTCAGATGCCCTCACTTCTGCAGTACTTACTGGTAAGGAGCTGCCTCGAGTGTCCTGCAGGACGGAGGGATCACAGGCTTGGCTGGTAGCTGGTGGGCAGGAGTAACTCAGGGCTGCCCGAGTGCCCGAGCTGAGGCGGTGGGCTCGGTCCTCTTTGAATGTTGCTTGGCTGTTTATAACAGTGCTCAGTCATCGGTGAATGAATTATACATGTCTCTCATCATGGTTCTTAGTGCTGGCGAGCTTCTGCCTGCACCTGTGCTCTGACTTCCCACACCCTTTCGTCTTTCTGCAGTGGGTTTTTCTCCCTGATCAAGATCAGAGGTCACAGTTAATCCTCCCGCCCCCGATTCACGTGGACTACAGGGCCGCTTGCTTCTGTCATCGGAACCTCATTGAAATCGGCTATGTCTGCTCTGTCTGTTTGTCAAGTAAGTTCATGTACAGTTTCTCTTTCTTCTGTCGGGGTGGGGTGGAAAAGCTCCCCACTATGTGGTTTTAAGCCATCCTGTTTTCTGTTTGTTTTAACGTGTAGTCTTCTGCAGTTTCAGTCCCATCTGCACTACCTGCGAGTAAGTACCTTTTAGGGTACTTAACGCCTTTTAGGGTGTGTGGGTGGTCACCAGTAGAGATTTAAAGCACTAAAAAGCATTCTCGGTGTCATTGCAGGACAGCTTTTAAGATTTCTCTTCCTCCTGTACTGAAGGCCAAGAAAAAGAAAATGAAAGTGTCCATGTGATTAAAAAATATATGTGAGGACTGGGGGTATGGCCCAAGTGATAAGAGTGCCTGCCCAGCAAGCACAAAGCCTTGAGTTCAAACCCCAGTACCATCAAAAAAAACCCCTTTTTCTTCCTTGTCTTTAAAAGCTACTAATAGACATTGTATGGCAGAATCTCCATTGGGAATGCTCTGAGAAAATACAGATATGTTCAGGATAGTTTTTAGTTTCTTACAAGAAATACTTTAAGCCTTTACTCTCACCCTGTGCTGTAGAGACTGATTTGCTCAAGGTTCCAGCCCATACACTCGCTCCTGAATCTTCTCTCACTGGGTTTTGTCCAGAAAGGAGAAAAAAGCACAAATGTGTGACTTTTGCTTTGTTTTGTTTTAAGATAGCAATTAGCTAGCTATACAGCAAAAACCAAATGATAACTTTTGTTTTTGGCAATGCTGAGGATTGAACCCAGGGCCTTGCACGTGCTCGGCAAGTGCAATAGCACTTGAGCTCCACCCTCAGTCCTTGCTTTGTTTTTTAAAAGCCTATTTGTATACAACACTTTGAAGATTTAGCTGTGCTCTTCAGACCATCTCAGAAGCTGAGTCTCACTAAATAATTAGGTGTGGGTTAGATAACTTCCAGCAGGTTTGTAGTCTGCATTTGCATTTTGTCAACAAACAAAGATTTTGGTGATCACTTGCAAGTATTTCTTAATCTTTGAGTTTGAGAACCACTTTGTCTTTTAAAAATATTTAATATTTCACGTAATAAGTGTAATGGCAGTAACTATTTTAAGTTTAGGAAATAAAGTATCCTAGAAGTAAAAGATGAATAATTTCAAACAAGGCAGAGGCTTTGGTGTCACTTTTTCATTTAAAATGTTTTCTATACTTGCTTAGTTATGTTCACGTTTTATTTTTAACTATTATGCTTATGATCCATTTTATATAAATTTATGTAATAAAATAATTTGAAATTTCATTTTTGGTTGAATTATTTCCTCTTCTGCATTGTTTTTCTCATGATCTTGCAACATTTCTTCACATGTATAATTTTTTTTAGCAAGAGCAAAATGGACTAGAGGTGCGGCTCAAGCGGTAACAGTGCCTGCTTTGCAAGTGCAAAGCCCTGAGTTCAAACCCCAGGTCCACCCCCACAAAAATAAAAGGGTACTTCAAGTGTATAATTTTTGGCTGAATTCAGCCAAATGTCAGACCATTTTTTAGTCAACTCTGAAGAAGTATAATTTCAAATCTTATGAAATTATACATGAAAATATTGTTATAAATACCATGCCATACTAAATGAGTATGAAGGATTTAATCCAAGATTTCCAAGTAGGAAAGTATTAGATGAGATTTGATGTTTGTATTTTATGTTCACAAGATTAAAATTTCAATCTGTTTGGTAGTGCTAAGGCATTGCAAGCTTTTCTGCCAGGATTGTAGGATACTTCGTTATGCTGTAATTGTTAAAAGCCATGCAATCTTTCTTTTATAAACTGAACAGATTAAGTAGTTACAATTATTTAAACTGTACTTTCTGAAGACTGTCTCTTGGGCTCTGTCTACACAAGAATTCCTGTGCTGTTGCTTTTCTTTCTTTCCTTCTTTCTTTTTTTTAAGTTAGTTGGCTTATTTCAAAATGCTTAGTGAGATTGCTAGTAGTTCCCAAAGGAGTGCATGGGATATCTCCAGCAGCAATGCAGAGGACACAGATACACCAATGACAGTTTCACACTGAGTAAAAACCAGGGCTCTGCATGGATAGTTGAATTAAAAGCTAATGTCCATATTTTATAGTAGTAGAAATTAATTTGTATGTATTTTTGGGAGGTGCTGGGGATTGAACTCAGAGCCTTGTGCCTGCTAAGCACATACTACCACTGAGCTATACCCTGTGGCCAGAAATGAGAATTTAAAGAAAAAAATCCCCAAACTGATTATTTTTTTTTTGAGACTGCATCTCACTATTGGAATTGATAACCCCCCAGTGCCAAAAACACAAGAGACAGAAAATCTTGACAAGGCAATTTCCTCTTAATCAAGAGGTGCAAAAGCAGGTGCTCACTCCAGCTAAGCAAGCATGCAAGCACAAAACGGCTCCTCCTTGTGTCCCTGACGCAGCTGGACCTGCGCCTCACCTGGGATTTGTCCAGGTCAAAGGTTCACAGTCTTTCCTGATCGGCTAAAAGGCTTGGGGGATGGGTTAGGGCATAGAGTTGGCAGGCAATGGAGTTGTACAGGAATCTGGAAGAAGAAGCAAGGACCCTTTAAACATGCAAGTCACCTAAGATGGCAACTTGAGGAATTTTTAAGTAATCTAAGAGGGTGACAAATGCTTTGATAGAAAAGATCATTTCTCTTACACTATGTAGCCCAGGTTGATCCTGAGCTTGATAGCCTCCTCTCTATCTCCCGAGTGCTGGGGTTGAAGGTGTGCACTGCCACACTGCCTGATGTTGACTTTTAATAATATCAGTGTACTTCAAAAATACCATTTTTATAAGCTTTTGAACTTCATTTTGACTCAGACCTCAGAACTTCATAGTTCATTTTGCTACTGTTTAGCTCAATCCAACTAAAATCAGAAAATATAGCACACTTTTTAAAAATTTATTTTTTTTAATTTTTATTTATTTCTTTTTCTGTTTTTTTTTTAGGGGGAAGGGAAGGGGGAGGGGAGGGCAGGGGAGAGGAGAATGAGGGAGGGAGGAAGGAGGAAATCGAGGGAGGAAGGAAGGAAGGAAGGGAGGAAGGGGGAAAGCAAAGGAGGAAGGAAGGGAGGAAGGGGGAAAGAAGGAAGGGAGGAAGGGGGAAAGCAAGGGAAGGGGGAAGGGAGGGAGCATAGCACACTTTTAATAAGTACTTTTGTCCTGAATACAATGGAAAATTGTTACTTTCCATAGGAAACTCACAAAAGTGTGTGTGTGTCAGGGGAGGGAAATAGAAAATCCACTTTTCATCATTCCGCCACCCTAGCCGGAGTTGAGAGAGGTGGAGAATCAAGTAATACTGGCTGACTTCCCTTGCAGAGCTTTTTGTACACCTAGGCTCTGAAGAGGAGTCTTTCTGTCTACCCTGTCTTGCGGACAACTCTTGTGCACACACAGCGGGCCTGAGACCCAGTGTCTCTTACATAAGGCAGCAGCATCCACTTTAAAAAGAATGTTCAGGAATTGTCCCCTGGGGAAACTGTCAGCCCCAATTCTTGAACATTCCTTTCACACCACCCCCCCCCAAAAGAAATCCTCCCTCTCCCAGCCCTGGTAACCTCACTTCCTGTCTCCATGGGTGTGGACAATTCATATAAACAGGATCCCTCCCTGTGTGGCCTTTTGTGTCTGGCTTCTTTCACTTGGACAGGTCTCAAGTTTCACCCAGGGTGGCCTCGTTTGTAGCATCCCCAGGGGCGCCTCTTTGAAGCTGAGTTCAAGCACTCCCCTGGCCCCCTTTGGCCAGTGGCCACCAAGCTAGTGCTTGGATGAGGCCACATTCTATCTCCTGCCAGGTGAGGCTCAGTTTCTCATGAGTTATGTTAGACTGAAAAGTACAGAGAGCTAGACAAAGAGATAGATGGCTCACTGTCAGCACAAGTTTATTCAGGAGAAGAAACCAGCAGAGGGGGTCTCCAGCAGATGCTAGAGCCCACTGTCGCTTACAGTCTGGGGGTTAAATAGAAAAGGAAGGACCTGGTAAGGGATGGGGGAGTTTTCCCACTGTGGCTTGTCCTTTGTCCATTGCTAGGGGTAGTTAAGGAACTGGGTCTTACGTTCTGGCACAGGTGCTGGGAAACGACATTTCTCTTAGGGGGCCCATGACTACAGGAGCCAAACAACTCTTGGGTCAAGCAGAGTTTAAGATGGCCTGAGTGATGTCAAGTTAAGACCTAACAAGTTACACATTTATGCAACATCCTAGGCCAACCCAATGAGTTACAGAAGCCTCACTCTGTATTCTTTACAGTGAAGAATGGCAGGAACGGAACAGGCCACGGTTATTTACTTATTTACAGGAATTTTTTCTTCTGAGAGGATTTACCTCCCAAGTTTTAGAGTTTGGCCATACTGACTTTATTTGTAGATTCATTTTCCTAAAGACAGATGGGAAATAGCAAAGATTTAAATGTTTCACAACTTTTCTCTTGTAATGCTGTCTTAGGTTCTGTTCCCAGGTATCAAGAAACACTACAGTTTCCCAGAGAGGAGCTGGGTGCAGGGGAAAATTTCATGGCACTGTTACAACTGCAGCAATGCAAAATCTTGCAAGAAACAGATAACATTCAGTTAAGGTGCTTGGAAGGCCTTAACTTTCAGAATATAACATTTGCTGATCAATTCATATATAACTGAATATTAAGAATAATCATGATGCTGGGTGTGGTGCTTCACATCTGTAATCCCAGATACTTGGGAGGCAGAGATCAGGAGGATCATGGTTCAAGGCAAACCTAGACAAAAAGTTAGCAAGACCCCATCTCAACCAACAAGCCTGGTGTGATGGTTTGTGCCTGTCATCCCAGCCACATGGAAGACACAGGTAGGAAGACTGAAGGCTAAGTTCAGCCCTGGGCAAAAAGTGGAGACTCAAAAAATAACTGGAGCAAAAAAAGAAAAGGCTGGCGGAATGGCTCAAGTGGTAGAGCACCTGCCTAGCAAGCACTAAGCCCTGGGTTAAAACCCCAGTACTGCCCCCAAAAAATCATGGCAAACATTTATATGGTGGTCACTACTGGCCAGCAATATGCTGAACCCTACACATGGACTCAGCTAGTGGCCACACCACCCAGATGAGTGAGCATTAACTGAGTGCTTACTATATGCTAGGCATTGACCTAACCTTATTTAATCTTCTCATAATTCTATGAGGGAAGAGCAGTTATCTCCCTCTCTCTTTTTTAATAGATGCGGAACTGAGATTTAGAGACGTTAAGGACTTGCCCAAGGTCACTTCAGAGAATACAAGAGGGCAAAAAAAAAAAAAAAAAAAAATTAACAAAACACACAAGGGAAAGAAAAATCCCAAACCGGGCTGTCCTACCTCTGCATTCCTAGTCACTCAACCATAGGATCATACCCGCCCCCCCCTCCGCCATCCTCCAGTAGAGTTTTGATACTTTTGCACCTGTCCTGTGGCTGAGAACTCTGTGCCAGGAAAAAAACCCTTCACAAAACTGGGAGAATGCTAACAATTCAACAGTGCTACATAATTACAGTACTGCAGCCTCATCCCCCTTTTTAAACGCGCCGCCCTAAAATCTCCATAAAAACCCAGTTTACTGAGGGGCAAATCCTGCTTGTTCAGATCCTCTTCCTATTTGCGAGCAGAGCAGCAAAAATGCGCCAGGCCTGGTGGGCGGGGCTGGGATGCTCAGGTTTGGACCGAGGGGCGGGCTCTCTTGCCTGTGGACCAATCACCGAACACTTCTCTTCTAGCCGGCTGCGGATTGGCGGTTGCCATAGCTCCGGGAGTTCGCTTGCCAACATGGCGGCCGCCGAGCAGCCGCGACGGCGGCGTTTCTCGCTTTGGGCCCTTCGCGGCTTGTAAAGCGCGCGCGGCTCCAGGCATGGGCTTCCCGCTGCCGCCGCCCCTGCTGTTGGGGCTGCTCCTGCTGCAGGGCGTCCTGAGGCCGCTGGGGGCGGATCTGGGTGTGTATGGCGGGGCAGTGACCTGCTGGGCCCGGGAAGCCACGACCGCCAAAGAAGCCGCCACACAGCTGGGGCAGTAATTCTGCGGCTGTTAACCCTGCCTTGTCCCCTTCCTTCTCTCTTAGTTTTCATCCCGTCTTTCATCCGAATGTCCGGGTCTGAGGTCAGCGCGTCCCTGGTCGGAGCCACCGAGGGTGTGACCGTGTCCCTGGCCACGCTGCAGGCCGAGGCGGGTAAAGTCTGGCTCTTCTCATGGTGCCGCCCAAGGCGCCTGGCGATGGCGTCACCGGGGCTCCTGTGTCCTCAGCAGTCTAGGGATGGGAGGAGGAGGGGGCATAGAGCCAAGAGGCCAGTGGACGGTGTTGCAGGAGCGCCATTTGCGTGCTTTGCCTGCATTCCCTCATTTTCCTTATCACAACAGTGATAGCGTTTTGTCCATGTGCACATGACGTTCAGAGACATCGCCCGCCACTTGCCGCAATCGCAGTTTGTAAAGGGATCCCATACTAGGCGGTCTGACTCCAGGGCACCCCTTATCCACTGAACGTCGCTGCCCGTGAAGAGGCATTCTCATCTCTCTCTTAGGACTGTTGCCAGTTCCAGCTTGTGGAGTGCCAAGCAATGAGACGGGAAACTGGAGTGTGACTGTGACCTGTCGTGGTGTGGTAAGGCCATAAGCAAACCTCTGTAGCATCTTTCTGCAGCTCCCGCAGACTCTCGCGCGCTCTCTCTCTCTCTCTCTCTCTTTCTCTCTCTCTCTTTCTCCCTCCTTGCCTCTCTCCCTTCCCCCTCTTCCTTTCTCCCCCTTTTTCTCTCTCTGTCCCCCCTCCCTCCACCTTTCTCCCTGGCTCTCCTTCCCTTCCTTCCCCCTGGCTCTCCTTCCCTTCCTTCCCCCCTTCTCCATCTCTTAGACAAGTGTTCTACCACTGAGCTACACCCCCAGCCCAGAAGTGCCTTCTTTTTTTTTTTTTTTTTTGTCTTTTTAAATTTTATTTTTGGTGTATTTATTCATTTATTCATAGGTGCATACATTGTTTGGGCCATTCTCCCCTCTCCCACCAAAAGTGCCTTCTTGATTTGATTCCATGCACAGAACTGTCTTGGAATTGTGGGCTGTTGGTGTAGACATCCATTCAGTCTAGGTCTCTTACCCCAGGATAAAGGTCTTCCAATGCCTTTCAGGTGGTCTGTGAAGCCCTGTGAACTTGGGTGTGAAATTCTGTGTCTATTCTGTGTATTTTTCTGATGAGACAGTCAGCAGCTTCTGTCAAATTATCAAATGAGTCTGGACTCAGAAAGCCTTTGTAACCACTGACGTTCAAGTCTGCAGAGATTAGCTGTCTCCCAGCAGTGGATGTTCTTCCAGTGCCTTGAGTGTGGCAGCATCAACGATGGAGGTGAAGCCAGCCTCCACTTGTACACTAGGAATGGATGCTCACACATCCAGAGTCAACAAGAGAGAAACTGGGGCTTCCTTTTACTCACTTTTTTGTGCATTTAGTCTTCCACCAGTAGAAGGATAAAAACATGTAAAAAGGTGCTAGGCAAATGTTAGTGTATCTCACCATACGTATCTCTAAGCTATTTGCTTTTATGTTAAGACCATAGGTTTGGGGATGGAAACGAAGAGAATTCCGTCATGTTTCTATGTTAGAAATATCAGGGTGCTGCTGCAATCACAAATCAGACACGTGCTCGAAACTGATGGATAAGGCAAAATTTACTTCTGCTGACCAGAGTCAGGCAGGCCAGCTCACCGAGCAGGAAGTCTGCTCAGTTTTTATCCCATGCAAGTCTGCCCCTCACCCTGATGGATGGGTTTGGGTTCACAGTCTTCGTGATTGACTACTTAGAAAAGGGCATATGGGGAAAGGGGGCCTTGAAGCAGGGAGAACAAGAAAATTCTTTTGGGCAATATTCATCTTTAAGCAAGCAGTTTGAGATTAGGACATCTGGTGATAAACAGCTCTTTGTTTGACCACAAGAACCTTGCAAGGTCAAGCAACAGTTCACAAAAGTGCATAGGCAGCAATTCGGGGAGGGTAACTGCCATCTACACGGTGATAGACATTAACTCCTTTGACAGAAAAGACCTGACTTTAGTTGATTCTCACATTACATACAGATCTCCTTTTGGAAAATGAGCCAAGGCTACCATGTGCTTTTCTGTGTTTTCCATTATGTGTTCTCATAAATTATAGATGTTGTTTTGAGTCACTCTAAAAGCATAGCCATGTTTTCCTTTCAGAATGTGCTGGAAGTGACAGTCCAGTTGAAGCAGGACCTACAGTGGTGTCCCTCTAATGACACAGATTCCTTCTCAGAGGTCCCATGCATCGTCCAGACGCTCCTGATCTCAGCATCTCACAATTCTTCCTGCTTAGCACATCTACTCATTCAGATGGAGATTTATGCCAATTCTTCTCTGACCCACAATGCATCAGGCAGGTACCGTCCTTGTCACAACATCTGTGTCAAACATTGTGTTTGATTAGAAGTGTGGCCATAAAGTTTGTAAAGTGTGTTGAAATTTACTGTTGAGTCTGTCTTCTCTTCCTGAATGTATTATTTTTGGGTTCATTTCTTATTTTAAATGCACTATTTTCATTTAAAAGATTTGTCTTACTGTATGTTTGCATCTTTTGTAAACCATTTTAAGTCCTTTTTAGGAGAAGGGGAAATTTGTTTCTGGGCATTGATAACCATGGCTTCATCATAAGAGGGGATAAAAGGAGGGAAAAACTCATGAATGAGTTTATAGAAAACTGGTGGATTTCCAGTAAAAGCTTTGGGCCTCCATCTCTCCTTTTCAGGAATCAGCCTGCTAACTTAAAAGCATATACACATTTACTTTTTATACCTTCTAAGAATGATATAATTAGAAATTATTCTATATGTACATGTGTAGGGTTTTGTGTGTATGTACATGTTGGGTATCGAACTCAGGGCCTCATTCATGCTAGGTAAACATTATACCACTGAGCTATAACCCTCGGCCAGACACCAAGTTCTTTTTAATAGCTGCGTAGTGTTCCACTGTGTGGATATACTGATGCTATATAAATCATGTCTAGCTTTTGATACTAGAACTAGTTCGATAGCAAATATCATGACATCTCTCTCTCTCTCTTTTCTCTCTGTCTCTCTCTCTCTCTCTCTCTCTCTCTCTATATATATATATATATATATTTTTTTTTTTTTTTGCAGTACTGGGGTTTGAACTCAGGGCCTTGCACTTGCTAGACAGGTGTTTTACTGCTTAAGCCATGCCTGTAGCTCTTTTTTTTCTTTAAGTCATTTTTTAGGTAGGGCCTCATGTTTTTGCCTGGGCTGACCTCAGACCACGATCTTCCTACCTACGGCCTCTTGTGTAACTGGGATCACAAGCACACACAAGCACACATCACCACGCCAGCTGAGATGGGTCTCACTAACTTTTTACCTGGACTGGCCTTGAACTGTGATCCTCCTGATCTCTGCCTTCCTAGTAGTTTTTGCCTGGGCTAGCCTCAAAAACTGCAATCCTCCTGATCCTTGGCTCTGAGTAGCTAGGATTACAGGTGTGAGCCATTGGAGCCCATTATGTTAGTCATTTTTGAGATAAGGCTTAGCTTTATGTGTGGGCCTGCCTGGATAGATCCCACATAGCTGGGATGACAGGCATGCACCACTGTGCCCAGCTTTCAAAAGGGTTTTGTTTTTTTGAGGGGGAGGAACTGAGGTTTGAACTTTGCTTTACACTTGCAACACAGGTGCTCTACCACTTGATCCACACCCCCAGTCCATTTTGCTCTGCTTATTTTGGAGATGGGGTAGTGTGAACTATTTTCCCAGGCTGGGCTCGAATTTTGATCCTCCTAATCTCAGCCTCCCAAGTAGCCAGGATTACAAGCATCAGCCACTGCTACTTGGCTTCAAAAGGTTATTTTTAAAAACATTCCCTCCCCCAGCCTTTTGTTCAAACTCCAGTACTGCAAAAACAAAAACAAAAAGCAAAAAACAAAACCAGTGTGCTGGGCGCTGGTGGCTCACACCTGTAATCCTAGCCACTTGGGAGGCTGAGATTGGGAGGATCATGGTTTGAGGCCACGTACAGGAAGGATTAATGGTAGCTTTGCTGTTTAGATTATTGCCTTTCTCTTCCCTTTCCCTTTGACAAATACACCTGGGTATATTTAGGATATATTTTTGAATATCCAGCTCTGGAACTTTAAGTCTTTGTATAATTGGTAATTATGAGATGTCTGCTCTGACCCTGTGAAGGTGTGGAAAACTTTACACCCAGTCAGACAGAGATCAAAACAAGGAAAA
Source organism: Castor canadensis (assembly GCF_047511655.1). Classification (NCBI taxonomy): domain Eukaryota; kingdom Metazoa; phylum Chordata; class Mammalia; order Rodentia; family Castoridae; genus Castor; species Castor canadensis. Next base: position 41,568,365 of record NC_133403.1, read on the forward strand.
GCAAGGAAGGACAGACAGGAGGTAAGTGTTACGCCTAGCAGTAGTGAAGCCAGCCAGCAGTGGAGGGGCCATATAGACAGATGTGCCCCCGTTTGTCTATATAACACACAGTAGAACCCTCTTCTAAAGCCTGCTGCTGACTGTCACACTGGCGTCATTACCTGGAGGGTCAGCCCCTCAGCTCGATGTCATTCACTTACGAGGGTTCTACTGTGTTCCAGCGTGGAGTGTGTAATGGTCGCTCGCTAGCTGCTTCTTCCCTCCCATCATTCGATGTTGTGTAGAGTTGACACATGTACCTGCTATGTAGCTTCTAGTGTATCAAATCCTAGGACAAAAGTAAAGCTCACCAGACTGGAAGTGGTAAATTTTGTTACCGATCTGGTAAAGTAAACCCTTGTATGCAGTAAGTGACTGCAGAAAAACGAGAGCATTACAACTTCTGGCTTCTGAGCTGGGAAGCTGAGGTGTCACGCATTCCTTGTTCAAAGGGAGAAGCCTGCAATGTCCTGAAGTGTTGCAAGCCACCATCCTGCTGAGTTTTACTGTCTTAGAGTCTTTCGTTGTGGGAGTGCTGGGGTTTGAACTCAAGGCCTTGTCCTTGCTGGGCAGGTGCTCTACCACTTAGCCCCAGCACTTTTGGATTTTTTAAATAGGGTGTTGTGTTTTTGCCATGCTGGTCTGATCTAAGAACCTCCTGTTTGTGCCTTCACTTAGCTGGGGTGACAGGTATGCACCAACATGCCCATTTTTTTTTGTTGAGATGGGGGGTCTTAATTACTTTTTGCCAGGGCTGGCCTGGATTTTGATCCTCCTGATCTCTTCCCACATAACTGGGATTATGGGTGTGAGCCACTGCACTCTGCTGATTTTGTCTTTTTTAGTATTAATACCTTCCCTGGGCTCCACTTACATTGTCCCCGAGTCCAGCAGCTCTCTCTTGAGTTATTGCATCAGCTTCTGAGTGGCTTCTCTGTCCACAGCCCACCTTCTCCTGGGTTGCTCCCTCTGTCCTCTGCTTAGACTCTTCAGTAGTTCTCACTCTATTTCTGGCGGCCAGTGTCACCCCAGGCGCATCCATGAGAGCTGGAAAGCTCTCTGAGAATTTGAAATTTTTCCATTGTGTTGATAATTTGCGGTAGAAAGAAATTTTCATTTAATATGATTTAAGACCCTGAGATAATTATTTCTTACACTGGGTTATGCCCTCCCAGGGACTGACCTCCCAAAGTCTGTGACCCTTTTGAAAAGAGTCTATCATTATTCCCTTGGGAAGTAGTATGAGTTGTGCTTCTAAAATGTTCCCTTTCCAAAAGACCTGGAATTCTTTTTCTTTTTTTTTCATGGTACTGGTATTTGAACTCAGGGCCTCATGCTTGCTAGGCAGGCAACTCTACCACTTGAGCCACTCTGCCAGCCCTGTTTTGGGATGAGTTGGGTATTTTTGAGTTAGGGTCTCGAGAACTATTTGCCCAGGCTGACTTCAAACTAAGATCCTCCTGATCTCTGCCTTCTGTGTAGCTAGAATTTCAGGCATGAGCCACCAGCCCCTGGCAAGACCTGAAATTCTTACCAGAAAAAAATTAAAAATATGTCTTATTTTCGGATCTTAAAGACACAAGTCTAGGAGGCTGGGGTGGTGAAGTGGTCACATTCATCAAATGAAATGTAATTTATTAAATAAACTATGTAATTGTTCTAATACTTCGTCCTGAAAATGGAGACTTTTACCAAGGACTCCTGTCAAGGGAGGCAGGGATTAGAACACCTCCTTGGTCTGTACTGGGCAATTTTCCTATTTCAGGCATAGGCCCTACACCAGTGGGGCTGGAGCAAGGGAAGCAGGCACAAGGTGGAATCAGCTATAGAAATGCTTTCTCTTGACAAAAGCTTCCACTTATTGGAGGTTTTGTGTGTGCTAAGTTTTGGTTAAGCACTCTTCTATTAAAAAAAAAAATTAGTTGGTGTGGTGGTACACACTTCAGCACTTGGGAGGCTGAAGCAGGAGAATTCCTTGAGCACAGGAGTTTGAGACCAGCCTGGGCAACACAGTAAGATTCCCTGTAAAAAAAAGTTATTGCCGGGGCCGGGGGGTGGGGTGGGGGGGGTGGTGTAAAAAAATTACTGAGGTGAAATTCACGTAACATAAATAAGCATTTTAAAGTGGATGTGGACGGCTCAGAGGCATTGAGTTGATTTGTGGTACTCTGTGGCCACCACCTCTGTGTGGTTCCAGAACATTTCTGTCCCTCCATACCTTTCCAGCCACTCCCTACTCCCTGGGCCCTGGCTGCCACCCACCTGCTTTGTGTCTTGTTGAGGACATTTCACACAAACGGAACTGTGCTGCAGATGACCTTGTGTGCCTGCCTTGTTTTCATTAGTGTAGCGGTTTTAAGGTTCATCCTTGTAGCATGTTATTTGACCTTTTATGGTCAAATAACAGCTAGTGTGTGAACGTATCACCATTTGCTCATCCTCTGTCAGCTGGTGGATATTTGGGCTGTTTCCACCATTTGGCTGAAATGAACAGCTTTTTTTTTGATGCTGGGACTTGTATCCAGAGCCTTCACCTTGAGCCACTCCACCAGCTCTATTTTTGTGAAAGGTTATTTTTGAGATAGGGTCTCGTGAATTATTTGCCGGGCTGGCTTTGAACTGCAATCTTCCTGATCTCTGCCTCCTGAATAGCTAGGACTACTGGCGTGAGCCACTGGCACCCAGCTGAACTGCTACTCTTAATGTTTGCAGCATCTGTGTTCAGTAAACCCCATGATTCCATGTTGGAATAGTGAGTAGGAAAACCTACAGAGAGGAGATGCCGGGTTGTGGTGGGTATGGGGAATGGGAGATGACAGCTAAAGGGTCCAGGTTTGTCCCTTAGACCATGACAGTGTCCTAAAATCCACTCTGGTGACGGTTGTGGATATTTGTGATTATGCCAAAATCCACTGACATTGACACTTCACGTGGATGAATTGTGTGGTATGTGAGTTACGCCTCAATAGAGCTGTTCTGAAAAACCCCCTGTGCCCAAGCAAAGAATGCTGCTTGAGCCCCTGTCATGGGCCAGGCCACCTGCTGGGGCTGGGGTTTCAAAGAGACACACTCAGTAGGATGAACAGACAGGAAGCGGAAGTCAGGTATCAGGGCACTCTGTTGGGGGGTGGTGAGGGAAGAATCTGCTAAGGTTGGGGAGGCCCTTTCAGCTGAGGAGCTGAAGGAGATGGTGGAGGGGAGGATGGGGGCTGAGGGCCCCCCAGGGAGAAGGGCAGCATGTGCAAAGGCCAGGAGGTACCAGAGCACAGAGAGCAAGGTGGGGTTTCAGGAGAGGGGGCTGGGGCCACATCTGGGCCAGTGCGTGGATTTTGGTAGAAGAGTGATTTGGTTCCATTTTCCAGAAGTATTGGGTGGGACAACGGACTGGAGGGGTCTGAATTTGAAGAGGGGAAGCCTCAGCTTTGTGGGAGCAAGGAGCTGATGTATTGTGCACTAAGATTGCCCTGGGGTTCTGAGAGCTAATCTCCCCCAAAGCTTGAACAGATTCACTATGCGACATTTGGGATCCAGTAAGATAGGACTCGACATTGAGCATGTAGCATAATTTTTAAAAATGTCCTTGTGACTAGATATGCTGTCTGAGATGCCACGGTGGCTTACTTTATCTGAAGGGAGGGAATAAGTTAAAGGAATAAGTACCTAATGTCAGTCTTATGAAAAGAATTGTTCAGAGCATTGAAAAATAAAATCAGTGATTACTTTTATCCTAACTTGTAACTTTTAGTCAATGAATTATCTTCAAGATCGGCTGTGACTTCCTTAGTGAATGTTGGTTTTCTTTTTTTGTTTTTTAGTTATCTTTTGCATAGGGTCTGGCTGTATGCCTGGGCTGACCTGGACCACCCTCCTCCTGTTTGTGTTTCCTGAGTAGCTGGAGTGACAGGCACATGAATTCCCACCCAGCCTTTTTTATTGGTTGAGATGGGCTCTCACTAACTTTTTGCCTGGGCTGTCCTGGAACCCTGACCCTTCCTGATCTCCACCTTCTGAGTAGCTGGGATTATAGACATGAGTCACTGTGCTCAGCTTAAATTTGGTCTTTTGTTGGAGAAGTAGATGTTATGTTTTCTGCATGGCTCATTTCAAGGATCCATCATGGGGAGGGTTTGGCAGTGGAGATTTCTGAAGCATAATGATTTAGCTTTTTCTGGAACGTCAGTGTGACCAAGCCTTGTTAGGTTGTCACACAGCTGAATGTTTTGTCTTGTGTGCACTTTTCAGAGAATGCAACTGTGATACCTAACCAGGCATATCAGCCTCTGGGTCCTTGTCCTTGCAATTTAATAGCTGGAGCCTGTGACATTCGCTGCTGCTGTGACCAGGTACATATGTGACAGCATGTGGAGAACACCAACACTTCCCCCTCGTTGGCTTTTCTTTTTGGCAATACTTGGGTTTTGAACTCAGGGCCTTACACTTGTCAGGCAGGCACTCTACCACTTGAGCCAAACTCCCAGTGGCTTTTTAATGGATGGTCTTTCCTTTCTTTTCCTTTTCCTTTCTTCTCTTCTTGTCTCTTTTCTTCTCTTTCTTTTTTGGTGGGCCTGGGGTTTGAACTCAGGGCTTCTCACTTGCGAGACAGGTGCTCTAGCATGTGAGCCATACCTGCAGCCCTACATTGGTCATTTTTGAGATGAGGTTTTGCTTTATTCCCTGCCTGGCCTGGACCTTGATCTTCTGTATCTCTGCCTCCTGAATAGCTGGAATTATAGGCGTGACCTACCATGCTTAGCCTGGGCTAGGGGTTTAGAAGGGTAATGACAGTAAAAAAAGGCATTTGCTTTGTGATGGACCCCATCAGGCATCTCTTCAGTGCTGTCTGCTCCTTGTGCTGAGTTTTGTGGGCACATCTTATGTTGCTAGTGCAGCTGATTTCTGAAGGCCCAAAGTTCCTGACATGGAACCTCCATAGAGAGTTGGCTAAAGAAATTCCAGGACTATTTCTCGTGGGCACACAGCACTTTGGAAGGAAAGGAGACTATATTTGCTTCTCACCTACTGCCGGCCTCTCACCTACTGCTTCTCTCATCTGCCGGCCTGACATCTCTCATAGCCCGGAGCTGCTACCCTGTCTCCTCACTGCTACCCTGTCCCTTGTGTCTACTTTCAAGGAGTGCTCAGAGGAGGTGAGAGAGCTGTTCAGGCCAGCCTGCTTCACGGGTGTGTTCGGGGGAGATGTCCGTCCTCTGTTTGACCAGTTCTGCACCGCTGGGACCACTTACCGGGTCTCTGACTGGTTTCCCCTCCTGTGCGTGCAGTCATCGCCGGCCAACTCGCCCTTCCTGGGCCTCTTCTACCATGGTGCTGTGTGAGTACCCAGCCACTGCAGGAGGGTCTCATTCCCTGGCCTGGGCCACATCCAGGGGTCACCTTTTTCTCAGTACATTAGAGAATGTGATTCTTGGGCTGGTGGAGTGGCTCAAATGGTAGAGTGCCTGTGTAGCAAGGGTTAGGCCCTGAGTTGAAACCTCAATAGCAAAAAAAAAAAAAAAAAAAAAGGAAAGGAAAAGATAAAAGGATTCTATTATGGCTCCCAGTTGTACAATACCATTTTCCTTAAGTGTTGGAGAAGTCGAGCCACACTGAGAATGAACTGATCCATACAGCAACTAGGTGACGGTGACCATGGGGGGAGCAGGTGGGAAGGAGTGGCAGGCCCAGGGGAACTGAATTCTTTGTACTTTAGTTGTGTATTGAAAATATACGAGCATCTATGGTTTTTGTAATTTAAAAAAAAAAGTGAAGAAAAGCTTGACGGGAAGGTTACGTCTCTGCTGATGACAGCCAAGAGCGTCAGTGACAATCTTTCTTCTGCACATCAGTTCTCCTAGGCACGACCCTGCTTTTGAAGTCTGTCTTCACTCTGACCTCAGAGACTTTTCACACAAGGACTTTTACAAGCAAGGAGATCCAATTCTGACCCCCGACAATGCATATTTTACTGTTCCACAGGTGAGGACTGCTTCAGTCTAGGTATGCCAGCCTCTTCTCTGATTGCCCCGTCCTGCTGTAAACTCATATTGCTCTAGAAAACCTCTTCCTAAGCTTCTCATTTTTCTTCTGTGGATTTTCCAGGGACTTAACTATTAATTTTCTCTGGATTAAGAAAAGAAAATCACTCTTAAATTAATCTCATCTTTGCCAAATCTCAGAGTAAACTTGTAAAATAAACCCAAAAGATCGTAACCTCATGGAAGTAATGGCCATTTTCCTTTCCATCTTTTTTCTCACTTTGTAATTCAGGCTGGCCTCAGCCTACCAAGTGCTGGGATTACAGGTATGCATTACCATGCCTGGCTTTAATAGCCAATTTCTAATAAACTCTAAATATATCATTTTGTATAACATTCTGGAATTCCGAAAAGTATTTCAAGGTTGTAGTTTTATTTAAAAAAGTTTTTTTTACTTAATTTTTTTTTTTTCAGTTTTGGTGATAAACCTAGGACCTGGAGCATGCTGGGCCAGTGCCTACTCCCTGTATGGCACCTCTAGCCCTTTATCTTAATTGCAGCATTATTAGGGAAAAAATATTTGTGGGAAGAAAACATAGAATGCTAAACCATTTCTCTTTACTACTCATATGAAGCCATTTTTATGGTATTAAAAAATGGGGTCTTTCCAGGCACTTGTGGCTCCTGCCTGTAATCCTAGCCAGAGAGGCAGAGATCAGGAGGATCACAGTTGGAAGCCAGCCCAGGCAATAGTTCTCGAGACCCTGTCTTGAAAAACCCTTCTCAAAAATAGGGCTGGTGGAGTGGCTCAAAGTGAAGGCCCTGAGTTCAAACCCCAGAGCTGCAAAAGGGGTCTAGGGGTGTAGCTCAGAGGTAGAGCACATGCTGAGGACATATGGGGCCCTGGGTTCTGTCCCCAGCATCCAAAAGAACAATCTGGATATGATAAGAGAAAATGAACTCAAATATATCATGTTTTTGCAAAGTAAATGAAGCGGGGAAAGAATTGTCCCTATTTTCATTTATTTGTTTGTTAGTCAATCTGGTTTCTAAATATCGAGCCCAGTCTGTCCTGGAACTCATTGTCCTCCCCCTCAGCCTCCCAAAAGCTAAGATTATAGTCGGCCGCCACCACAAGGCCTTTAGTTTTTATTATTAATACTTGTTTTGACTCCTTAGCCAGTGGCTTCCAGATCAATTAGATGTTTTGCCAAAGTTGGTCATCTAGTCAGTGGACTAGCCATTGTTGAAACTACACCAGCCCTAAGAGCAGGAAGCAGAAAGAACGAGTGGAAGGGCTGCCAATCTGTTCTTATGACTAGAAGAAAGGCCACAAATCTGTGGGGTTTTAACTTCAGGTGTCCCTGGTTGGTCAGTGTCTACAGAATGCCCCCGTGGCATTCCTCCAGAACTTTGATATCAAGTGCACTACGAACTTGGAAGTACTCCCAGAGCGAGATGACATCATCAACCTGAAGATACGGAGGAGTGCTATAGGAGGTACGTGCCATTGTTGGAAGAAAGCACAGACTTGAGTGTCAAGGTGAGCTATGATACATGTCATCTCTGCTTTACCAGCTTGAGATAACAGTTCACCTGCCATTGAGGATGGTGTTTTCTTGGAAAAGAAAGCATCGGCCGTCATTCTTGGGTGAGGATTTTCACATACTCCCCCGAGGCTGCAGTCAGAAGCTAAGAACAGAGGGCTCTGGATAGGGTGTTGGAGCGGGGAGTGTTCTGCTGTCACAGGCAGCCAGTGCCATGTATGTTCAGTAAGTAGATGTGATCCTGTCAGACCATGCGGTCCTGCGGAAGTGAATCTATGTCTTTTTAGGCATAGTCACACCAGCAGTAATCTATGAAGAAGCAAGTGACCTTCACAAATTCATCACCAGCACAGGTAGTGTCACACTTTTTTATGTCATTTCTTATAAGTGTTACATTGGTCCAGAGTACAATAACACCCCATTCCCACATTTTCTTTTCTTTTTTTTTTTTTTTTTTTAATTTCTTGGCAGTATGGGGGTTTGAACTCAGGGCTTTGCACTTGGTAGGCAGATGCTCTAACACTTGAGCCACATCCCCAGGACTCTTTTGTTTTGTGATGTGGGGGAGTTTTTGCTGTTGTGCTGAGGCTGGTCTTGAACTCCTGGGCTCAAGTGATCCTCCTACCGCAGCCTCCTGAGTAGCTGGAACCACAGGTGTGCACTACCACACCCTACTCAAAATACATTTTTAGTAAGAATTTAGGGCCGGACTGGGGGCATAGCTCAAGTGGTAGAGCACCTACCTAGCAAGCTCAAAACCCTGAGTGCAAACCCTAGTTCTGAAAAACCAATAAAGAAGAATTTAGGGCACTTTCCCAGAGTCCAGAAGGTGTCCCAGCAGCACTCCAGTTGCTCCTTTTTCTGCCCAGCTTGCTTCAGGACCCTGTGACTTGAGCTGGCTCCTTCGTGGGCCTGGATCAAATGAGTTGCAGGGTGTGTCAGGTTCCAGGAGCCTTTTTGTACACGTTTGTGAGGTAGTGAAAGAATTCTTAAAGTCAGGTGCAGTTGGCTCACTCCTGTAATCCTATCTACTCAGGAGGCAGAGATCAGGAGACCTGTGGTTCGAAACCAGCCCAGGCAAATTGTTCACGAGACCCTATTTAGAAAATACTCAACACAAAGAAGGTGTTACAGCTGGACAGGTCCCTGCTATGGAGCTTATACCCCATGACCTTTCCTTTTCCCAAGTTTGAGGTCTGCATCAGCTATGAGCCGGGTGCTGGGAAGGAAAGGGACAGATGTCACTAGGGTACTATGGCCAGTGCTGACTTGGATGACCAGAGTTAGGGTGTCCCTGGAGGAAGTGATGACTATGCTGTATTGGGGAACTGGAGTAGGCAGGCAGGGGTGGGCTGTGGGGAGCAGGGGAGGCACGCAGTAACAGATGAGCTCAAAGAAGGTCTTTGATTCATGAAGGTATTCTTGTATTTGCAGAAACACTTTTGAGCAGTGGATTCTCCCCCCGAAATGTGAATGTGGAAGAACATTATGTTTTCACGTGGCATAATAACACGATCACTGAAGTAACTGTCAGAATTGTTAGAGCGGAAATCAGCACCCGACAGAGAGGTGACTTTGATGTGGTAGTGAGGATGCTTTCAGCTTAAAGTATTTCTTTCCTTTCTTCAAGATTCTCAGAACATATAAATGAAGTCAGATTTGTTTGTGTGTATGATTCAACCAAAGAGACAGTATTTCTTTTGCACATCAAAATACAATTAAGGGAAAGAAAATGGTGTCATAGGTGTACACTGTGTCTTTCTTTTGATTTATTTCTAGGAATAATGACACAGAGATTTACAGTGAAGTTTTTAAGCCATAATAGAGGTAATGGAAAGGAATTATCTGGAAATCCAGGTGAGATGAATACAGAAGTCATGGGTCCTCCAAACTGATCTTAGCAAGTACTCCTGGGCCATCCCATGGCTCTGGGACTCTCTCCCCAGTTTTTGTTGGTCCTCCCTCCCTTCCCCTTCCTCCCCAGGGTTTAAATCCAGGGCCTCACACATACTTGGCAAGCGCTCTATCACTGAACTACCTCTCCAGCCCCCTTTCATTTTATTTTGAGACAGGGTTTTGTTAAGTTACCTAGGCTGACCTCAAACTTCCAATCCTCCTGCCTTAGCCTTCTGAATAGCTGGGACTACAGGTGTATGTACCACATTCAACTTAGGGTTTTTGTAGACGTTCTGAGAAACACTGTCAGAATATGTGAATGATGTTGAAGTTCTTATCAAAAAAGGAAAATCTGGGTAAGAGCCGGAGATGACAAGTTAGAGAAACAGCTGGTGTGTACTGTGATGCAGGACAGGGTTTTAGAAGGACTGTGTGCCAGGAGCCCATCTTCAAAGATTTAGCTGTCTTACTTGGGAAGACAGCACCAATCTGAGCTCACTAATGAATGAGTGCTGGACTAGTGGGCAGGAGCCCTAGACCTTCAGCACAGAGAGCTGGTCATTCAACCCCATGTCCTCTTCCTGAGGAGCTATGCTGAGGTGGAGGTAAAGCTGTGAGCAGGTGGGATCCCTGTCCTCAGCAGGTTTCCACTCTGAGGTCATGAGGAGGATGTGCCTTAAAAATCAGAGGTTGCACACTGGGAACAGGAATGCCCTGGGCGAAGGCAAGGAGGCAGAAGTGAGCAGGAAGTACTGGGCAGGGCTGGGGTGCAGGGAGGCTGGCGTTCAGGAGCCATGGGAAATGATGTGGGAAACGCAGAACCACTGCACAACATTGCTCGGGTCCTGACTGTTGAGCAGCTCTGAAGCACACTGGGAGACACACGGGAAGCATGAGGATGAACTGGCTGTGAGGCTACCGTAAGGGACTATTGATTTCCTAGAAGGGATATACTGGAACTGGGGTTGGGTAAGGAATGTCTTTAATTTCAGGAGTCGTAGGATGGAGATTTTTCTCGAAGCGTTGTGATATCTGCAGCTTGTTTTCAAACAGTCCTGTGAAAGAAATATTTACACGTTTACCTGAACTTACGTTTATGGCTAGACACTGAGTTGTGGATTCCAGGTGGTGGCTCTGTTGGTGTTCACGGTATCACCTCACAGGGGCGATGCCAGGCTCTGGGTTGATGGGATTCCTGACAGTGGTCCCTTCTGACAGTAGTGTCATCCATCCTTCAGCAGTGTTTGTTAACTGGTGGCCTGGCCGCTTTGGTGTCCTTTGTGAGATGGACTTTACAGATTTTATTTCTGAAATGTATTTTTAAAAGTCACATGAATGGTCTCATCTGTTAAAAGCAAAACCAAAAAAAACCAGTGCAGGGGGTCACCTTCTCTCGGGGTATTTTCAAAAGCTTTTATGCTGTTTGATGCACCAGCCCTTCTAACCAGTGTTAGACTGGCCTGTGAAGAAAGACTGATTCTTCTCCATGTTTGTTTAGGTTACCAACTTGGCAGGCCTCTCCGAACGCTGGACACCAACAGGGTGGATAGTGGTACAGCTTTACACCTTTGGCAGTCAGGTAATCTTTGTAGACCAGAATTGGAAGTATTTCCATTCTGTGAACCTAATCAAGCAATCAGTTAGTTTGAAGCTGGTTGGAGGGGAGCGGGGTTGGGGGGTGGTGGGGAGGTGCTGCTCTTCTGCTTCCATGGCTGGCTTTGTTTTTCTTTAAGGAGTGTAAACATTGTGCACATCTGCTTATCACTAAGAGGGTTGGGTTTTAGCAGCCACTTGCCTTGAGACTTCCTTTTCGCTGCCTACAGCTCAGCGTGGCTCTCACGGGGGACGTAGAGCAGCTTCCTTCTCAACCAGGGAAGACAGCACTGTGGTCATTATGCACTGGGCCAGAGGCATTGGATTTCACCCTTGGAACAAACCACCCATCCTGCACGGTCCAGGAATTCTGATCCGGAAAGGCGCCTTTGTTCAGCTTTGAAAGGCTTAGAGCCACAATAATCTCAGTTTTTGAAAGCTGGAAACTTTATTTCTACTTACTGTTTTCTCTGTTTTTCAGGAAAACTTTGAAGGAAATGTTTACTTTTGTTTAGCAGAAGCAGTAAGAGGCTCATCTTTTCCTTTTACAGCTGGAAGGGGTCTGTGTACGTCAGTAACTTTCAGACCTATTTTATTTGGAGAAAACGTATTGTCTGGGTGCCTTTTGGAAGTTGGGATTCAGGAAAATTGCACTCAGCTCAGGTGAGCTTCACTCATGGCTGTGTCTGCATTTTGAGTGATTTACTTACAATCAGTTCTTTTTTTTTGTCAGTACTGGGATTTGAACTCAGGCCCTACACCTTGAGCCACTCCGCTAGCCCCTTTTTAGTGAAAGTTTTTTTTGAGATAGGGTCTCTTGAACTATTTGCCCAAGTTGCTTTAAACCGTGATCCTCCTGAGCTCTGCCTCTGAGTAGCTAGGATTAGAGGTGTGAGCCCCCTGCACCTTAAAATAATTTCTAAAGACAATGTGAGCATGAGAGGTTAGAGCGATTAGAACTGGTGTAGAAGCAAAGTGGGTGATGAATCAACACAACTCGCCCTCAGACCTGACTCAAATACCCATAGAAGGGAAAGCTGACCTTTCTTGGGATGAAAGCCATTTTGTCCACATAAAGCAACACTCTGCTGAACTGTGTTCAGATTGTTGGATCCTTACACTCTCGCAACTGTTAAAAGGACCAGAGTCAGATATAATTGGTGTGATTAACATTTGAAGAACAGTTAAGCCCTGTTACATGGTGTATAAAGAACTCTACTTAGGGTGCAGTGGCTCACGCTTGTCCATCCCAGCTACTCAGGAGATAGAGATTGGAAGGATCAAGGTTTGAGGCCAGCTGGGCTGGGGCAAAAAGTTCTTGAAAAAGTTCATCTCAACCAATAAAAAGCTGGGCTTTGTGGTGCATTCCTGTTGCCTGCCATCCCAGCTATGCAAGAAGCATAAAGTAGGACGATTAACGTCCAGGTTGGCAGGGGCATAAAGTCAAGATCCTATTAAAAAATAACTAAGCTGGCGCTGGTGGCTCATGGCTATCTATAATCCTAGCCACTTGGGAGGCTGAGATTGGGAGGATCACAGTTTGAGGCCAGCCTGTGCAAATAGTTCACAAGACCCCTTCTCCAAAATAACCAGAGCAAAATGAACTGGAGGCTGGCTCAAGTGGGAGAGCGCCTGCAGAACAAAACAAACAAGCAAGCACCGCAGGGAAGAGCTTTGCCCTTGAGTGTATGGGTGCATTTGGAAAGTGCGTTTGTGGATACATGCGCACATTCTTTTGAAAAATAATTGAGGGGAAATTCACAAAACTCATCGTTTTAAAGAGAACAGTCCCGGGGCTTTAGCACATTCATGGCGTGGCGCAACTGCCACCTCTGCCCCATCACCCGAAAAGGAAAGCTCCGCATCCTCCCGCCCAGCCTGTGGCCGTGAGGATCCTGCCGTCCTGCCGTCCGTCTGTCTGTCTCTGCGGCTTTGCCTGTCTGGATCCTCGTAGCCAGGGGACCGTGAGCAGGCAGAGGGAGCGCGTGACTTTGGGCCGGTTTCCCGCTCAGCGCAGTGTTTCTGGGGCTTGGCCGGGTCGCAGAGAGCGTCCGAGCTCGTCCTTTGCGTGGCTGCGCCGCATCCCGTGTGCACACAGTCCTCAGTTGATGGACACGTGGATGCACACTCACGCACAAGTTTCTCTTTGCACACGTTTTCACTTTTGGGTTTTTTTTGGCAAATGCTCTTCCACTTTAGCCGCACCTCCAGCTCGTTTTTGTTCATTTTTTCAGATAGGGTTTTGTGCCTGGACTGCGTTCTACTTCCACCTGCCAAGTACTGAGATTACAGTTGACCACCATGCTCGGCTTGTTTTTGAGATATGGTCTTGCTAATTTTTGCCCGGGCTGACCTCAAACCACAGTTCTCCTATCTCTGAGGAGTAGCTGCAATTACAAGCATACACCAGCAGGCCCGGCCCACATTTTCCGTTTTTTTTTTTGTTTTTTGGTGGCACTGGGGTTTGAACTCAGGGCCTCATGCTTGCTACACAAGTGCTCTTACTACCTGGGCCACGTCACCAGCCGTCTTCTGTTCTTGGGGTGTGTACTCAGGAGTAGAAGTACTGGGTTAATGGTAATTTCCTTTAGTGTTTTGAGGATCCACCCAACTGTTTTCATGCTTGGCTGCATCACTGCTCTTCCTGCCAAGGGTTCATTTTTCCCACATTCTCCTCAACCTTTGCTGTTTTCAATTTTTAAAAAAATAAGCTCCTAGGGCTGCAGGTGTGGCTTAAATGGTAGAGTGCCTGCCTAGCAATTGGGAAGCCCCGAGTTCAAATCCCAGTGCTGCCAGAAAAAAAAACAAAAACCAAACCAACCCCAAACCCCAAAACCTCCTAGTAGGTATGAAGTGGTATTTCTCTGTGTTTGATTGCATGCATGTTTATATACATTTCAACTGTTAACACATCCCAAGTGGTGTAGCTCTTGGGGAGCAGGTGGGGAGGTTTTGGGAAACCAAGTTAGACTGTGTAAGTCCTGGACAGCAGCCCCTAGCACAGGCTGTGAGGAATATCCTCCTCTCTTGCAGGAAGGATGTCGTTGACAAACTTCATTCATTGATACAGGCAACTCATGTGGCAACACGGGGCAACTCTGATGACAGTGACCTAAGTGATGGCTGGGTGGAGATCATACGTAAGTCACAGCTGTGACCTGGTGGCTATGCCTGTCAGCTGCAGTTGTAGCTTCACAGCCTGGTGCGTTAGGTCATGTAAGGTTTTTTTTTTTTTTTCTTGCTGACTTAACCACACATCTGTCACCTGTCCAGGCAGGATGCTGTTCACACTGTTCACCTGTTTTTCCTGGTGTCTTTTGTTTTTAAAGAGGAAATTCAGAAGAAGTTCTGATTTCTCAGTTATTTTATGAGCTAAAAATCCTTTTTGGAGAACATAAATGAGGCGTGGAGATTGGCACTTTGCATTGCTCCTTTAGATTGGCAGGAATATGGCATTTGAGAATTGGTGTTAGAGTTTATGGAGCACCTTTGTTAATTAAAGAAAATGATGAAATTGCAAACCTTGTGCCAAGTGAAAGAAGTGCAGGCACAAACAACCACAGTGTGCGGCCCCGTTCATATGTAATGTTAGAACTGCCAGTGTGGACAGACAGAAAGCAGGGGGTAGCTGCAGGAAGTTGGGGTGACCGCTGTGGGAACAGGGTTGGTGTTCTGATCCTGGGCCTGGGCTGAGGTATAGCTCAGTGACAGAGTGTATGCTTAGCAGGTGAGGTGTGAGGTCCTGGGCTCCATCCCTAGAACTAACCCCCCCCCAATAAAAAAACACCCAACAAAACAGAAAACCATAACCAAGAAGAAACACTGTAAATCTCATGACAGCTGCATAACTCTGAATAACCACTGAATTGTGCACTGTAAAAGGGAATGGGTGGATGGTAGGGTATATGAGCGATATCTTAAATAAGCTAGAGAGAGAGAGAGAGAGAGAGAGAGAGAGAGAGAGCGCATGGAGCTCAGATAAAAAGACTTGACCATCCAGTGCTTTTGCCAGAGGTATTAGCAGGTTGGGTTGGCAGGGGGATGTATACAAAGACAGACACACCGCATGTATGTGGAGTAGAAGTGAGCCAGATTCAGCTGGTCCCCACCAGGAAATGATCCCACAGGTCACCTCCAAGCCATAAATGTCCATTGAGTCATTGAGATTTGGTTCATGGAGTTGTCCATGGGCAGTTATCCATGGGTGAGTCACAGGTGCAGCTGGGTCAAAGCGCTGTCTTCCTCCGTGGCAAGTCAGGCACCGGCTTCCAGTTCTGTGGGGAGTCTTGGGTGTGTACACACCTGAGGAGCAAGCTACCTGCATGACTTCATCTGTGTCATTGCCTTCCAGACCAGAGAGAGCTGGATGTGTCCACGGAGGAGAGGGGTCCTGATGGTCATGAGGTTCTCAGACTCCCATCTGCCCATCCAGTCTGTGCCCAGGGCACTCAGCCCAGAGGGAGTGAGGCTTCCCTTCCCCTGGGCTCTGCCGTCCAGGACAGCAATCCCAAGCTATTTGGAAGGCAGAGATTGGGAAGAGTGTGGTCCAAGGCTGGCCCAGGAAATAACTCTGAATAACCTAAAGAATAACTAAAGCAAAAAAGGGCTGGGGGCGTGGCTTAAGTAGTAGAGCCCTGTGTGAGGCTCTGAGTTCAAATCCCAGTGCCACTCTCCCCCCCAAAAAAATCTAGGTGGACTTCAGGGTGGAGCATGCACACTGAACCATGATTTATGGGGACTGTTATAGGGACCATGGCTTTTAAAGTCGAAGCAACTGGTTTCCCGTATAAGGAACACTTTAAACACACGGGTCAGTTAGCACCTCCTGAAGGGTCACACAGCTGTGGAGACAGACCTACTGGAGATTAAAGTGTCATAAATGTGATTCCTGTCTACTCTAATTTCCCATGTTTGATAACCTGCATGGCATGGTAGAAAAGTTATTTATTTTTTAGGCGGTACTGGGGCTTGGACTCAGGGGTGTGAGCTTCCTAGGCAGGCGCTCTATTACTTGAGGCACTCTGCCAGCCGTTTCTGCTTTGGTTATTTCTGAGACAGCGTCTTGCTTTATGCCTCAGCCTGCCTGGATTGCAGATCCTATTTGTGCTCCCCGTATAGCTGGGATGACAGGCGTGCACCACCCACCCAGCCACTGTTGAGACCAGGCTGTTTGCCCGGGCTGGCCTGGAGCCTCCATCCTCCCACTTCTGCCTCCCAGCTAGTTAGGGTTACAGAGAAAGCCATGATTACTCTTTCAGAAATGCCTAATTCTTCATTCCCACAGGTGTCGCCGCCCCCGACGGTGCCAATCTGTCGGTTAGTGACGCAGGTGGCGCGTGCCTGGACGTCCCCGCGCAGCTCCACATCCGGGTCCTGGTGGGCGAGGCCGGCGCGGTGGAAGGGGTTGCGCAGCGGGAGGTCGTGGGCGTGGAGACCAGGTGGGCGTCCGTGACAGGGTCGCGGGCGGGAGGGTGAAAGGCCCCGCAGGCAGGCAGCGCTAAGTGCTGCTAAATGCACGTGGAGTGCGTGTGGCGCTGGGGGGAGGTTCTCCGGGGGTTTGGGTGAATGCGCGGTCAGTGAAGGCGATCGAGTGCCGATCAGAGCGCCCTGCCGCTGCCTAGAGACTCGGGTGGCACGTATCGGGTTCGATCATGGCGTCCTACTTGAGAGCAGTGTGTGATCGCGGGCTATGACTGCAAGCCCTCATCTATAAAACGGTGATGGGGCCGGAGGTGTGGTTTAGTGCTGGAGCGCCTGCCTAGTAAGAGTGAGGCCCTGAGTTCAAGTCCCAGTACCACTACCAAAAACAATTTTGTGCTGTAACAGCAGCCAGGCATGGTGACACATGCTACCAGCATTTGGGAGGCTGAGGCAGGTGGATCATGAGTTCAAGCATAGCCTGGGCTACACAGCAAAACTCTCTCAAAAAAACAAAGCAAAAAAAAAAAAATGGTGGCAATTCCTTTACATACCAGGCGTCTATCAGTGATAAGTGACAGGATTCCATTAAGCAGAAAGGGGAGTGTGTGGAAAAGTCCACACCTGGCCAGTTCCTGGTTCCTGGTTCCCATGTTTTATCTCTTGGCTCCTCTTCCCTTTGGGTGGACTGCATCCTCAGGGAAGTCCTGTTCAAGAGATGTCAAAGAGAACCCAGCAGTTCCCGCAGGGTGGCAGCTTTCCACTGGACTCAGTGGAAAGACAGGTGCTTTCTTAAGATAGATATGGGCAGACTTTCATTGGTTTACTTTGGGCTATGCCCTCCGTTCTGAACCAATCCTATGGCTGAGGCAATAGACAGCTCTGATTGGCCAGGCTCAGAGGATGGACCCACCCCTAAATTCAGGCTGGTGCCTTCTGGTCCACTGAGCTGACAGTGGTCAGAGGTGCTTTCCCAAGGAAAAGTTGGGATGCAGTTACCAGAGACGAGATTCTGGTAACCACCAAACTCACTTCATAGTGGCCTTCCCCCCCAACACACACACCAGGTGCTGGGGATGGAACCAGGGCCTTGCACATGCTACATCCCCAGCCCCATGGTACTGTTTTGAGGATCATATGTGATGGTGTGTAAAGCTCCTTAGCTTGCACTTAGAGCAGGGAATGTCTTCAACAAATGGTTAGCTGTTGTTTTTATTTTCTTGTTTGAGACAAACAAGTGATGAAACAAGTTACCTTTTACAGCACCGACTATAGAGTGAAATGGCGGGGGACAACAGAGATGGGCGTGGGTGATAGGTTGGTGAGGGTTCATCACATTCTTCTACCTTCTGGTGTCTCTATTTGAAAATTTATACAACGTAAAGATTCCTGGATGTGCTCAGCAGACTAGAAATGAACAGTAGCTGTGTTGCCGGCATCTTTTCCTCCCCAGGTTCTCCACGGTGAACTGGCAGTACCAGTGTGGACTTACATGTGAGGATAAGGCCAGCCTTCTCCCCATCAGTGCATCAGTCCAGTTCATTCAAATACCTGCACAGTTGCCCCGCCCCTTGACAAGGTAACCCAGTGGCAGACCTAGTAGACATTGTCAGGAAGCAGAAAAACTCGCTGTTGAAACTAGGAAGCTTATTTCTGTAGTCAAGTTTTGATGCTGTTCACCTGTAGTCATTGTAACCTTCTAAAATGTTCTGTAGATTCCAGATCAATTTCTCGGAATATGACTGTAATAGAAATGAGGTGTGTTGGCCACAACTCCTATATCCCCTGACCCACTATTACCAAGGTAGGAAACCAGTTTTGTTGCAGTGGTTATCAGTTCTGTTATGCATTTAAAAAATCTAAAAGTAATGTGTCAATGTCACAAAAAACTTAAAATACATAGATTTTAAAAGAAAAATATTGGGCTGGGGATGGTGCTCAAGTGGTAGCGCACTTGCCTGGCAAGGATGAGGCCCTGAGTTCATGCCTCAGCACTGCCAAGAGAAAAAAGCAAAAAAAAGTCCCTGTACTCAAGAACTTAGAGATGATGACGATTAATGGTTTGGCTGACCATAAACTTACCAGGAAAGTCAAGAAATGATATGACTCTTTCCGGTGTCTTTCAGGGGAGCCTCGCTCCCAGCGTGTGGCCAACGGCTTGGTGCTGGTGTTCCTCCTCCTGTTGGCCATGCTCCTCAGCCACCCCTGGGCCCGAGCGTGCCAGGCTCGGCGTGGGGCTGCTGTGTACCACTAGCTCTTCCTGGAGACTGCGGACTTTACTTCAGTAGGGTAGTCCTACCTGCCTCTCTGTGACATTTTAATAAATGAAATGCTTTATTTTTTTAATAGAAAATCCTTCTTAAGTGTTCTGTGAATTGATTCCTTTATGTAGCTAGCCAGATGTTTGTGACAGTGCACAATGACATGCTGATGGCTGGACGGGGCAGAGCAAAATACAGAGTTGGAAAGAACAACTTGGGTCTATCAGTTTTCAAATAAAACTGATACAACACGAAGATGGTATTGAAGATCATTGTTGATGGGTGTGCACAGTGGCTCATGACTGTAATCTCAGCTACTCAGGAAGCGGAGATTGGGAGAACCACAGTTCAAGGCCAGCTCAGGCAAAAAGTTTGTGAGACTCCCATCTCAACCAATAAAAATCTGGGTGTGGTGACTCATGCAAGTCATCCCAGCCAGGTGGGGAGCGTAAATAGGAGAATCATGGTCCAAGCCAGCCAGGCAAGTGCAAGGGCCTGAGTGCAAAACACTGCAACAAGACCATTGTTAGAACGATCCACCATAAAAGTCAGTGTTAGACATTTTAACTTATCACAAAGTACTGACGTTATATTGGTTTTATTAATAGCACAGTCATTCTTTTCTTTAATTTTTACAGTTTGTGTTGATTAATTTCCCACATTCCAGAGAAAGGATTAAGAAATGTGTAATGCCTTAAAAATGCTGTAATACAGAGGTCAGAGGTGCAGCTCAGTGGGGCAGGGCTCAGCCAGGATGTGTGAGGCCCTGGGTTCAGTCCCTAGCTCCGAAAAAAAGAAGGAAGGAAGGAAGGAAGGAAGGAAAAGAAAAGAAAAGAAAATGCAAATGATACTAAAGCATTAGGTGAGTTGATAAGGAAAGACATAGGGGCCGGGGAGAGAAGGAAAGGAAAACAAAACTGGGGCTATTAGTCCATGAGAGTATATGCCAAAGACTCCACAGCTAGCAGAGGCAGACCCCCCTCTAGTCTAATCACACCAAGTGTGATCAGCTGTGAGAGTCTCACTGATAAAATGGTTATCAGTGAAGCGTTCTTCCTAGCTGAGAACCCTTCCCATGGCTCCTCACAAGGGGACAGGCAGCCTGATGCAGTGGGGGATGGGCCTGAATAGTCGCCCATGAGTTGTTCTGTGTGCTGCTAATGCATGGAGTCATCGTACACCATGGGTGAACCCAATTCTGAAAAGTGACCCTTTTGCTTTTTACTTTTCGGTTGAGCTCTTAACTCCTCCTGATGTCCCAGCACCATACACAATGTGCCACAGTATTGCTACTGTTCACTGCAGAGTACCTGTCCAGGGGGCAGTTTAAATCCTCCTTCCAACTGAAGTCCCCTCCCCTTCCTCCCTCCATTCTTTCTTCCCTCCTTCCCTCCCTCAGAGTCTGTGCTTTCTAGGCAGGTGCTCTACCACCTGAATCATGCTCCCAGTCTTTTGGCTTTATTTTTCAGATAGAATCTCGTGGTTTTTCCCTGGCTGGCTTCACATCCCTGATCTTCCTATTTCTGCCTCCTGAGTAGCTGGGATTATAGACATGTACCACCGTGCCTTGGCTAAAGACCATTTTGAAAGAAGTACATAGCCAGTCATGGCACTGGTCATAATTTGAGCAAGCTTGAAATCCTGTCACTTTAAGCTTCTGCTCTGCGGTGGTGTTGGGTCTTCTCCCAACCCCAAGGTAGGGCTGTCTTGGGAATCTGGATTGGTACTGGATCATTGGGGCCAGGGTCTGGGCCATTATCCAAACTGCAGCTGTTTGAATTCACTTCACACCCCTTAGTGTATATGAGTATCACTTGTGCTGGTAAACTTTTCCTTAAATAGAATTATTAATCAATGATATTTGTGGAACTGTGGGTTTGATGTATTTTTTCCTAATTCTTACTAAATGCGTAGGTTGGAGCCATGGATTAAGGGGTACAGTCTCTGCCTACCAAGCGTGAAACCCTGAGTTCAAATCCTAGTGCCACCAAAAAAAAATTGAAATGATTGTTTGGGCTGTGGGTATGGCTTAAGTGGTAGAGCATGAGGCCCTGAGTTCAAATCCCAGTACTGCAAAAAAAAAAAAGACTTACCTAATTCATTCTAAACATATAACTGATGACACCCCCCAAAATACCACTATTTGTATTATGTCAGGGGTGTGTGTGTGTGATGACACCCAGTAGGGTTATCTTCTGTCAAAGGAATGAAAGGACCCAGTGGTGAATGGCAGTGTTTTGGAGAATTTCTGTGACAGTGAGTTTAACTAGTTTGGGACTTTAGATACATGTTTGGATAATTAAAATTTCCAAGTGACAAGAAATTTTGCTTGATTTAGTGGGCTTTGTTAGGAGGCCTCTTGTACTTAAAACTGAGAAAAATGCACGCAGGTCTAAAGAGACTCCGAGTACACTGATGTGATGTCAACTTTTTAGAGTCTTTACACTCACGTATACATTGAACTATGTATTGGGTTGGGGTGTAGCTAGGTGGTAAAACACCACGCCCTCGGACGGACACCCCAATATTGAATGGCCTCTGGTCGCTGGGCCCTGGAGGTACCACTGTGAGGAAGACAATGTCCTTGTCGTGCTGGAGCTGCTGGTCCACCAGACAGGACAGTTCCAGATGCTGGAAGTGCCATGAAGGGATTAAACCCGGATGTGATGTGGCAAGGCCGGGCGGCATCTTTAGCTACGGGCCAGGGTGAGCCTCAGGAAGGAGGGGACATTTGAACCCAGAGCTAACCAAGCCAGCCCTGAGAAGGTCCAGGGGATGGTGTTCCGAGCTGAGGGATTGGCAAGTTCACGTGCACCGACCAGGAAAGAGTCAGGAGGCGGGCGTGGCCGAGCCGCGGGAGCCCAGCTCCTGCGGGGTCCTAGCGGTGGGCTATGGCCCGCGTTTGGATGTGATTCGCAATGCAGTGAGAGAAGCCAGAGATGTTAGCACATCGCACCAGGCTTTCGTGTCGTGTCGCACACAGCCTAATCCCGTCGACTGCACAAGTGCGGGGCTGGCAAGTCACCGAGGCAAAGTCGTGAGCGGCGGAAGCGGACTGACCGCAACCGAGCAGGAGTTTTGCGAAGTGTTGGTCCTGTTCTCAGGTTGGAGGGTGATGACAACTGCACTTTAGGTAACGTCACTAAAACTCACAGAATTGCATATCTGGAACGAGTTGACTTTATGCCATGCAAACTCAAATATACTCATTAAAAAAAAAAAAAAAAGCCATAGAAAGGCCGGGGACCATCTGCGCTCCATCAGTACCCGCCAGGTTTGCGCCGATTGGCCGGGCTAAAGCACAGAAAGCCCAACTCCAGACGTCCATTGGTTGGCTGTCGGCCGCAACTCCGGCCGCCCATTGGTTGGCTCGGGGGGCGGAACCGGAACCGGCGGTGGCTGTGGGCGGGGCCTCGCTGGCGGCTGTGGTGGCGGCTGAAGGCGCGGCCGTGGTGGCAGGATCCCGGCCTGCGCTGCAGCGCGGAGCCCCATGGTGCGGGGCTGCGGCCCGGCGGCAGGAAGAACTCAAGGCCCGGGCTGCTCCGGCTGACCGTGCGGGCCGCGCGGCCCGAAGCCACCGCCGTCTGTCGGGCCCCTCGGGGCGCGGGCCGGCCCGCCATGGGCTCCCTGTTCCGGAGCGAGAGCATGTGCCTGGCGCAGCTCTTCCTGCAGTCGGGCACGGCCTACGAGTGCCTCAGCGCCCTGGGCGAGAAGGGCCTGGTCCAGTTCCGAGACGTGAGTGTCGCCCGGGAGACGCGGGTCGCTCGCTCGGGGTCCTTCGGGTCGCCCCTGTGCAGCGCTGTGCACCGGGTCGAGCTCATCAGACGCTGTGCCAGGCACCGGGCTGAGCGGGAGAACGAACCCAGTAGAGGCCTCTAGGGGGGCGAGGGGCACCTGAGGCAAATGAATGCTAGAAAACGCTCTCTATGAAAGAGAACAAAACGGGGCGGTGTGATGGTGACCCGGGTGGGAGGCGGTCTCGGAGGGCCTCCCGAGGAGGTGGCCTTTGAGCTGAGCCCCCCACCCCACCATGGGAAAGTCTGGAGGAAGAAGGTCCCAGGTGGAGGGACAGAAGCACAGGTAGAGTCAGAACTGGGGTTGAGAGAGGCGTCTGTGTGTTTTGTTCACTGATGGGTGAGGATGCACCTATTTTGTCCCAGGAAGGACGGGAGCGCAGTCAGCATCAGTGGCTTGCAAACTGTGTCCCCAACAAGTAATAATAAAACACTTGTTCATGCAACTTTTTGCTTGTTTATTGTTTGTCCCCATCCTCCGGGCAAGACCTTGTCTGACTGGTCCCTTCCTCTTTCTGTAAGACTTAGGCTCATTCCCTGGCATTTGTTGGCATTAATAGGCATTTGAATGAATGAACAAGCTTTTACTGAGTGCTTGCTGCCCTCAGGCACTGTTTTTGGTGCTGGGGACTCAACTGCAAGCCAGGCAATCAAAGTCCCTGTGCTTTTGGAGCGCACAGTTGGGGAGGGGACAGAGTAAACACACCCTGGTTAGGAGCCAGATCAGTGCTGTGGTTGCAGAAAGGCATGGAAGGGAGACAGCATGGAAGGGAGACAGTGGAACCGGAGCAAGTGCTCCCTGATGGAGCTGACGTTCCCCCAGACACACCTTGCAGTCTCTGGCTGTGTCCTTAAATTCAAAGGGAATGACCTTACCCTAGATGTGGTGTGCATGGTCCTTGCAAGGTCCTTCTGGTGACAGGGGAGGATGTGGGGAGTTGGGGAGGAGGGTGAGATGCAGCCAGGTGGGCTCCAGCATGGGACTGCTCACCTGTGTCATTGCTGTGGGTATCAGGGAAAGGGCAGTGTCAAGGGAGACGGGCTCCTGACTCAGTGGCTGCCCCTTGTATCCTCCCAGACCAGCTCATTTTAAGTAAGTCCAAGATGTGTGATTCCATATTTCAGTAAATTTTTAAAAGGTGAGGACTCTTAAATTCATAGCTGTGATGCTGAGAGTCGGTGAAAGAAAAAGTATTCATCTTTTTGTAGAGGAAGATAAAACGAAAATGCTACAATGAGCTCCCCTTGCGTGGGGCTGGGTTTCAGGTGTCTGTAGGCCAGGGAGCTCCTACAGGCTTTTCTTTTACTAACCTTGGAGAGGTGGGGGCAGGTCGAGAATTTACAGTGACAAGACCGCTAACCAGTGGGACTGGGAAGGGAAAGGTCATCTCTCTCTCTCTTTTGTACAGCCAAAACAAAACAACAACAAAAAAGGGATCTAGAGCTGGATGTGGTAGTCCATGGCTGTAATCCCAGCACTCAAGAGACAGAGGAAAGAGAGCCTTGTGTTCGAGGCCTGCCTGGGCCTCAGGCTTACATTAGGGAGACTCCCATCTCAAAAAGCCAGAAAAAAGAATCCATGTTGAGATGTACCTTTTTTTTTTTTTTTGACATGTTCTCACTATGTAGCTCAGGCTGGCTTGGAACTCATGGTCCTCCTGCCTTATCCTCCCTAGTGCTGAGGTCATAGATAGGTGTGTGCTACCATGCCTGGCTTGAAATGTACTTTTATGCCATTAGCTCTGAATTAAGTGACTACCACCAAAAAAGAAAAAAAAACCAAACACATATCACATCCAGTCGCGTCATTGCCATAGGAGTTTACCTTTTCACAAAGCTTCTGCTATTTGTCGAACCATAATATTCAATTATAGTTAAGTTTTTGCTACTGAAGAAAGCAAAATGGAAGATGAGAAGCAGTGTCCCCCATAGGCGGCTTTGGTGTGTGCTTCCTTTCCCCTTAGCTCTGTGGGAGTGGGTTGTGTCTGATTCCTTAGGACCTTGGGAATGGTTACTTGGGCTTAGTGTGACTCCATAAGTGAAAGAGAATGTGGCAAGCAGAAGTGAAATTGGAATTTTGTCTTTCTTCTGGTTCAAAAAACTGAACCAGAACTGAGACTTAGGGAGTGGACACCCTCAGGTTGTTTGAACAGTTTCATGCTGAGTTGTGGTCTGGTTGGTTTTTTTTTTGGTGGAGAGGGGCAGTAGTGGGGTTTGAATTTAAGGCCTTACACTTGCTAGGTAGGCGCTCTACCACATGAGCCACTCCACCCCTTTTCTGAGTTTTTTTTTGAGACAGGGGCTTGTGAACTATTTGCTGGGGGCTGCTTCGAACCTCTGTCCTCCTGATCTCTGCCTCCTTGAGTAGCTAGGATTACAGGCTTGAGCCACTGGCTCCCACCTTGTTTGGTTGTTTTTTAAGAGTGCCCAGTACAAATGTTGGATGGAATAAAGGTCCAGTTCTCACCCAAAATGCCTTCAACGTGAATGATTACTATAATCTTATTAAAGTAATATATGTGCAGTGGGAAGTTTAGAAACCCTAAGAATGAGATAATATCTTGACTGATCCTAACACCTATAAATAAGCACTTTAATTTTTTATTTAGTATTTAATCTGTTTTTATATGCAAATCATGAAGAATTTCCTAGCCCTATCAAATACTCTTTTACAATATTTTTATTGTTTTGAGCTCTGTGGTATAAGAGTTCAAGCAAGAGGACAGCGGGCTCCTCCTGTCCCCATCATGTAACCTCGTGGCTGCCCCTTGTATCCTCCCACACCAGCTTATTTTAAGTAAGTCCAAGATGTGTAATTCCATATTTCAGTAAATTTTTAAAAGGTGAGGACTCTTAAATTCATAGCTGTGATGTAATTGTTATACCTAAACATATTAAGAATACATTTTTTAGTGTGATAAAATACCTGGTCATTTGAAACACTAGTTCTAAGAAGTGCGTAAACACTTTTATACAACCTTATTGAGGTGTATCATAGAATTCATCATCTCAAGTGTACAGTTTATGATTCTTTAGAAAGTACCGGTCACGCAGCCATCACCACAGCCCGGTTTTAGAACATTCCATCACCCCAGGAAGATAGAGCCCTTGTGCCCACACAAATCAGTTCTCATTCCCACCCCAGCCTGGGGCAACTGCTAATCTACTCAGCACCTTCTATCAGTGGAGGCCGAGTCACGCTAGCCTGGTGGTTCTGAAAGCCAGCTGCGCTGTTGCAGGGCTGTTCGTTTTATTGCTGAGTAGTATTCCATGGAGTGGAGAGTCTATAATTTCCTTCCCCAGTTTCCTGTTGTTGGATTTTTGAGTTAGTATATTTCCTCTGTCTCTGAAGTTGATGTTCTGATAAGGTTTTGCCCATAATCATGTTTCTTTTTCCTTAAATTTCCTCATGGGATATTTCTGGGCCAAGGAACATTTTTTGGGTCTTTTCAGATAATTGTTGCTGAATTGCTATCCAGAAAGTCATTTCTGCTTGTACCCCTTTTGTAGTAGATGAGAGTATACTTGTCCCTGAACACTGCCAGTAATATTTTATTTAAAAGATTATTGACCAGTTATTGCGGCATACTCCTGTAATTCTGCTACTTGGGAGGTGGAGGTAGGAGGGTCATG
Organism: Castor canadensis; assembly: GCF_047511655.1. NCBI lineage: Eukaryota > Metazoa > Chordata > Mammalia > Rodentia > Castoridae > Castor > Castor canadensis. Next base: position 41,594,518 of record NC_133403.1, read on the forward strand.
AGCTCTAGGTCAAAAACCCAAAAGGGCTGGGTGCATGGCTCAAGTGGTAGAGTGCTCATCTGTCATGCCCGAGTCCCTGGGTTCAATCTCCAGTTTGGCAAAGGGAAAAAAATTATTTCTAGGGGCTGGGTGTGTGCAAAGTCCTGGGTTCCATCTTCAGCACCAAAAGCAAATAAATAAAAATAAATTTAAAGGCTGGTAGAGTGGCTCAAGCAGTAAGATCTCCTATCTAGCAAGTGTTAGGCCCTGAGTTCAGACCCCAGCACTGCCAAAAAATAAAGAGATGAATAAATAAACTCAAGAACTTGAGACATTTTAGAAATAAAAAAAATTTCATCTTTTCCTCAGCTCAACCAGAATGTAAGTTCTTTTCAAAGAAAATTTGTTGGTGAGGTGAAGCGGTGTGAAGAACTAGAACGAATATTGGGTAAGTTTGTTTTCCATTTTAATAACCTAAATAATTATTTTATAGGAGCAAACCTGTTCCTTTTAAAAAAACTGAAAGTACAAATAGAAAGGAAAAGAAAGTACTCATATTCTCACCATTCAGAGGGAGTTGTTGTGTGGTCACATCCTATTTTTTCACACTTTTATTATTCTTATGTAAAAGTAAGGATTTATGTACATAATGGTTAGGTTATTTTGTTATTAGTCCTGTCTTTTATTTAATAGTACTTACCGTAGCATTTTTCCCATGGGTATAAACACAAGCCCATCATTTTTGATGGGTGCATAGTATTTCATTATATTAACTACCTTGACTTTTTTGTTCCGTTCCTTATAGTTTTATATAACTAAAAAACAATGTGTACCTGTTAATATATTACTGAGTTTAAAAGTCTTATCAAAGAACACGGGAGGCATTTTTGATAATGTTGTCTGTTTCCTTGGGGCTTCCTTGTGAATGACTTTGATCTGTGGTATTTGGTTGTTAAGACAAAGCTCAGTGGCTCAAGGCTACATCTCTTTTCTCTAAAATCTGTAAGAGCTTGGCCTGAAGTAGTCATTGTCAAGTCAGGCTTTAAGTTCTCACTGAAATAGAGAGGAAAAGTGACAGGTACAAAATTTGTTTTTAGAAAGACAGTCAGAAAACACGGGGGGGGGGTAGGGAGAATGAGTATGACTTTTGGAACGATTTCTGAGAGCTAATCATTATTTTGAGTTTAATTTTTTTTAATTTGGGATTTTTAACATTACCAAAACCTTTTAGTCATCTGAAGTTTATCCCTTTGCATCTTGTTTGAGGTCTGAGTTATCTGTGTGGATTGTGAATATTAGAGTGGTATCATTTTCCAGTCTTTGTAAGGTGTATGAGTCTGACAGGTTGTGCATTTGGAATGAGGATTTTGAAGGCAGGGCAAAGGTGGTAACACATTAGACTTGTCCAGGACTTCCTGTATCTTAAACTATTTAGAAAAGATTGTAGACTTAGAAAATTAAAAGGAACTGACAAGTGAATTTGGGGATTGATTGGTTTATACATTTGCATCTATTTCTAGAAACCTCTTCAACTCTGCTTCTTTTGCTGTCTTGTTGCTCAGATACAGTTGCTTTTTTTCTCCCTTTCCTCCCTCCCTTCTTTCCTTCTTTCCTTCTTTCCTTCCTTTCTTCTCTGTCTTCCTCCCCCTCTTCCTCTTTTTCCCGAATACTGTGTCTGGTAATGACTCTAACAGGTGTTGTGATTTTTATTCTAGGGACCAGGACTTTTCATGAAATTGAAAATGTGAACTAAAAAGTAGATTAATTTTGGTTGGTGTAATATACTTCCATGAATCTGGTTTTTCAGTATAAGTGCCTGTCACAACATCAGGGCCCAGTGGGGAATTGCAGGAGAACCTGGCTTTGTCCTGTCTTGGGTGGTTTCTTTGGCTGGGCTGTGGTAGGGACTGTGTGGGTCCTCCCATATCCAAATGTGTCCCCAGTCTGCCTGCATGTCAGGCACAAACTTGAAGCAGTGTACTCCACTGCTCTGCCAGGCTCCCTGCTGCGTTATTTTGCAGATTTTTGGAGCAAAGTTGCAAAAAACCGACCTCAACTCAGTCCCAGCAAGCAAGATGTGGGTGCATTTTAAAAGTTCCTGGTGAAATGTACTCCAGTAAATTTCGTGTCTAACTTTGTGTGCCTCTTGTGTCCACAGTGTATCTGGTGCAGGAGATCACGAGAGCTGATATTCCCCTGCCTGAGGGAGAGGCCAGTCCTCCTGCGCCTCCGCTTAAACAGGTTCTAGAAATGCAGGTAGGGCTCTGCACTAAGCTGAAGCTGCTTCACCCTTCACCTCAGGGTGCCCATTTCTAACCAGAATCTTGTGAGATTGGCCTGCCTGGCTGGTTAGGGTCACAGCTGTGTTAGCTCAGTGGCAGAGAGCTTCTGATTCCTGCTGAGGTCTTTGTCTCCAGAATGCAATGAATGCAGTTCACAGGCAATGGAGGGTGCGAGTGTAGACAAGAGTTTATTAAGAGAAGGGACAAAGAAACTCCCTCGTAAGGCAGGGAAGGGTTCTGAGTGAGCAGGGTGCCAGCAAACTTTGGGTTGGGGGTCTTCGACTTGTTTGCTCCTGGGCGTAGCCCATTTTCAATGATAATTAGGTGTGTAGAAAGCAGCAGAAAGACCTTCTGATCAGACCTTGGCCTTACCTGTTCTCATTTTGGTCCTTCCCGGCTTCCCCCTTTCCCACCCACCTGAGTTGGGGGGGAGGAGAGCGTTGAGAGGGAAGTGAGTTGATAAGGGGTGTGGTGTTATCTCTCCCATCTGTTGGCAGCATAGGTTACTATGGAACTTTGGGGAGGGAGGGCTTGGTTCTAACTATACCTGCCTAATTTCAGCTAACTACCTAGTCTGCCTTGTTCTGTCTAGTGCTTCTCTGCCTTTCTCCTCAGAAGTGGTGGAGAATCAAAGAACAACAGCCTGACTAGTCTCATGAGAGACTGTTCACTATGGTTTTGACTGTAATTCAGTTCTCTTTTCTGGGGGAGGCGTGTGCTCCCATTCCAGGTGCTGGTAAGCAGAGGTGCAGGAGCATTTGGTCATCAGTTCTGTCCTGTGATGTCTCCTCAGTTCATTCTGGGATGGTCCAGGCCTTCAATAATCAAGGCTTCAGTCCAAATTCACCCTAATGCTCTCCTGGTTTTCAGAAGCCTGGACGAAGGCAATAGGTTCTTACTGCAGGAACCCAACGGGAAGCCTTCAAACCCCGCCACCCCCCAGGGGTTCAGTGTTGTAGTTAAAGCCCTGCTCCCTTGTGAGAGCACTCATTTCACAGCTCATCACTGACAAATAGGCCCTTCATTGTTCTTTTAAAACAATGATCCTGGTGCAGCTGTGTTCTCTTGCCAGCTGCACTATTTGTTCATCTGGGGGGGTCATCTACCACTGGTATGTGAAGGGACCCCAGAGAAGTATGCAGTTCAACGAACAGAAAGCAGCCATCTGGTTTGGCCTGTTGGATGGGCTGGTTATGGTGTAATTACAGACATAGCGATCACTGTTTATGGTTTTATAAGGCAGAACACAAATAATGAGGCTAGTACCCTAAGTGATTTGCTTGAATACAAGTTTTCATTGTCTGTGTTTTATAGAGTTCTGCCTCTATAAATATATTTATAAGGATGCTTGGTATGTAACTATTGAAGATTCCGTCTCAAGAATTTTTATGCCTTCATCCTTGTGTTAAATGTGAAAGCACAGACACTCTTAAGCTAGAGACCAGGAAAATGTATTTAGAAAAGATGACCTAAAATTTCTTGTGGTGCAAGTAAAAGGAAACAGATGTTTGATGTGTGGTGATGGATAAGCAGCTGAAGGAAAACCAGAAGAAATGACAGGGACTGGAAACTTGAGTCATCATACCTGTGATGCTTTGTGTCACATTGTGGTGTGAACTTTGCAGGAATTATTTGAGCTTTAAAGTCTTGACATGTTTTCATACCCTACAAATGTCACATGAATTCTGCTCTTTAAAACCTCCACTGGCTTTTGCCAATTCCCACTGTGGGAACCAAGCCATCTCTTAAGTGATTGTTGTAATATTGTAGGAGCAGCTGCAGAAGCTCGAGGTGGAACTGAGGGAAGTCACCAAGAACAAAGAGAAACTGAGGAAAAACCTGCTGGAACTGATTGAGTATACTCACATGCTGAGGGTGACGAAAACCTTTGTCAAACGAAATGTCGAGGTGCGGGGCAGTTTGGAGAAGTACACCTCTTTTATTGAAATCTTGCTCTCAGAGTTGTGGGCTTGATTATTCATTCGTTTAGATGCGTTGCTTTTTTTAAGTGATAAATTTCAGTCTTAGCTTTATTTTTCACTTGGATTATATGACGTTGGAGGAAGCTTCATGGGCCTTTCCTGCATTGATTTGTTGGTTTACAGTTGGAAAAAAAACTTTATGATCATCAGAAGAAATTGAGCAGGGGAAGTTGGACTTATCTAAAATTTGTTTTTCCAAATTGCTAAGGGTTAAGGAAAAAAAAAATCTCTAACCTATAAGAGCAAAGAACAGTCTGTATTGTAGCACAGGCCAAGTATTCCTGGTCCCAAATGCTGGAAGCAGAAGTTTTTCAGATCTTGAAGCTGTGGGATGTTGCAGTCTTTGCATGGACCTTACCAACTGAGCCCCCTAAATGCTCAGAGCATTTCTGAGTTCAGACTTTTGCATTAGGGATGCCATACCTGTATTATGCTGAGCAGGGAAGAAGAGGAAGTCTGTCCTTTCTGAACTCAGTTTCACTTGATCTAGTATGACCTCTGATAAAGTGATTCTATTTGGAATTAAGCCATGACTTAATTTATAACTATTCTGTTCTGTAGCTGTCTCCAAGTGGCTTACAGATAAGCTGAGCTTATCTTACCAGAGCTAAGCACATGTTTGCGTCTCCTTGGCCTCTGCACCCAGATCTAAGTAGTTAGTTAGGATGCTCCTTACACTGTCTGGAAACATGACATGAAAATAAAGTGTCATTTTTAATGACAAGCTTGGTTTTGTATGTCTCTTTCTAGTTTGAACCCACTTATGAAGAATTCCCTTCCTTGGAGAATGATTCTTTGTTGGACTACAGCTGTATGCAGAGACTGGGAGCAAAACTGGGGTAGGTGACAATGATAGGCATCCAATCCTTATGTACAAGGGAGATGAGCTCTGTAGACGGGGGAGTGGGCCCACATTACAGACTGGCTGTAATGTGAATATCTGCTTAAGCAAACAGTGTGCTCCTGTACAGGGTGAATTGAATTACTGAGCTGTGTTGATGTTTTAGCTAAATCCAATGGAAATTTCTTCTTTTGGTGTGTTGAGTTGGGAAGAAGCAATGTTTATGTCATTCACTGTTAACTCTGTAAACCAATATTACTGGGCATAACTGGAAGCGGGCTGAACTGAGCTGGTGAGCTTCCTGATAGGCCATGCTATGTATCTGCTTACCTGAACTAATGACAGCTCATTTCTTGGTGTGGTTGGTGATTTTTTTTTTTAATGAATTTATGTTCCTTAGTTCCTTATCTGAGGACATGCAGTGAGTTGTAGTTCTAAGGATATATTTCTCCAGAGAGAGTTTGTTTTTACATTCATCAAGTATCTGGAAAGTGCTCTGCCAACCTGGAATTATTTACATTATTTTCTCCACAAAGGATGTTTGTTCAGTGTGTGTGTGTGTGTGTGTGTGTGTGTGTGTGTGTGTGCGACTCAGGCAAGGCAAGCGTTCTACTATTTGAGCTGTGCCCACAACCTTTTTGTTCCTGTTTTTCTTTCTTTTTTTATTTGGTGGTATTGGGGCTTGAACTCAGGTCCTCATGCTTGCTAGGCAGGCACTATACTGCTTGAGCCACTCCTCCAACCCTTCTTTTGTGATGGGTTTTTTCAAGATAGGCTCTCTGAACTATTTGCCCAGGGCTGGCTTTAAACTATGGTTTTCCTTATCTCTGCTTCCTGAGTAGTTAGGATTACAGGTGTGAGCTTTCCATTTTTGAGACAAGGTGTTGCTGTCTTTGTCCAGGCTTCCTCAAACTCACGATTCTTTTGCCTCTACCTCCTGAGTAGCTGGTATTACAGGTGTGGGACACTTTTTTTTTTTTTTTTTTTTTTGAGACAGGGTCTCACTTTGTAGCCCAGGCTGGCCTTAAATTCAACAATCTTCCTACCTCAGCCTCCTGAGTGCTGGGGTTACAGGTGTGTGCCACTATACCCAGCACAACTATACTTTAAAAGGATGTTTCAGAATATTTTACCTGGAACGTGAGACATTTTATAGTCGGAGCGCTTTCAGACTGACTTTACCATTTTGTAGGAATGGAAACCTTCATGATTCTTTAATGCAATTGGATGACATCCACTGCTTCCAGTCAACCATAGGTGTCTTGATTATCTCATAGATTTGTGTCTGGCCTAATTCACCAAGGAAAAGTTGAAGCGTTTGAAAAAATGCTGTGGAGAGTCTGTAAAGGGTACACCATCGTGACCTGTGCCGAACTGGATGAGGCGCTCGAAGACCCTGAGACTGTGAGTACACACCACAGTCACCTTTAACAGTGACAGACAACAGCACAGTTGTAGGTACAGTACATGGTTGTCACATATCTTTCGTGACCCAATTTTATTCCCCAAATGTGGAACTCTAGCATGGCCTCTCCCCTGAGCACCAGGCTGGGTCTGTCTGTTCTGTGTCTTCTTTTAAGTGTCCATAAGACATTGCCTCCTCATGCCTCAGAACAGGACCCTGGTCCTTCCCCTGAGACCTGCCTTCCAGACGCCCACCTCTTCCTGCCTCACAGCAGCTCCTGTTTCTAAAAGCTTGGTCAGAAACCTGGAGTCATCCTGGTGGCTTGTCTCACCCTCCCTCGAATCCATTGGTGACCTGCCTCTCCACTTCCTGGTTAAGGTCTGGGTCTGCCCCACCTTGCCCTGGTCTCTTCTCTTTCCAGCATCCAGAATGATGCATGACATCTTTTCACTCCTCTACTTAGGACCCTCTAACCCTAAAGCACCTTGTCACAGCTCTGACTCTCCGGTACTGCTGTCATCCTGTCCATCCCTCTTCAGCCATGCTGGCCTACTTGCTTCTGAGCATGTTTACACATGCTTTTCCTCTTGCTTAGAAAGACCTTCCCCCAAGACTGTGCAGCTCCCTTCTTTACTTCTTCAGTTCTCCAACTCAAATGCTACCTCCTAGGGGCCTGCCTTGCCCACCCTGTTTAAGATCACAACACCCGCCCTCTCTCCTCCCCCTCCAGCCTCATTTGCCTTACAGTGCTCATCTTTGTCTGGCCTTGCTCTGTCGTGTCCCTTGATGTCAACCTGAGCAGGTCAGGGACTTCATCTCTTGCTCACTGCTGTGTGCCTCATGCCTGAAGTATGCCTGGCAAATAGGGAAAACACTTACTCAGTTTGTTGTTAGTGCTGGGAATCTAACTCAAACTTAGTCTTTGTGCACTAGCTATCCCAGCACTCCCATTTAGTTGTTGTGGAGTTCTCTTTTGTTGGATATTCGAAAATCCAGTTGATTCTTGCTATCGGCAGTAACATTCCTTAAAGTCATGGTGATACTGTGTCAGAATATGTAGAGTTGTTCCTTATAGAGGAAATACAGGATTCCATTCCTGTGAGCCTTTGATCCCATTTTCATCAGTAATCAATACATAACCTTGTTTTATGTGTGTTTCTGTTTAGACCTCTTATTTACTATGTGTCTTCATTTAACTCTTGGCTGACAGTACTGTAATTCATGCTGAGCAAGAATTATCTAATACCTGGATTTCCCAGCAAGGCCTGGCTCAGCCTTCTTGCCCAAAGGATGCTAGCCAGCATTTCCACATTCACCTTGGTGGCCATTTTAAATGTCGAGTCACCAATAAAAACTCTGCAGTGAACAGACGGGGGAAGGACAGTTGGCTACGGGGTGACAGCTGAGGGAAGGTGGAGTGTCCCTTATTGGAGCTTCTGGGTCCCGTGGGCATCAGATGCTGACAGGTTCCTGCAGCGGTACAGATTCTGTGAAGGTGGTGCCAGTATTTGCTTGGGGTTGTTTTAGCAAGTGGATGAATTTGCAGTGAAGGAATCTGCAAATAATAGGATTGGCTATGCCTGTTGAGTGAATGAGTGAACTCAGTCGTGGCCCAGTTTGAGCAGCCAAGAATGTAGACATCATGCTCAGAGCTAACAGTTATCCTTGTTCTTTGTAGGGAGAAGTCATAAAGTGGTATGTGTTTTTGATCTCCTTTTGGGGAGAGCAGATTGGCCACAAGGTCAAGAAGATCTGCGACTGGTAAGGAGCAGCAGTACCTCGTGCTTCCGCCCTCTCCCTCTGCTCAACAGGCACCAGCTTTCCTTAGCGACCCTGCTTCAGTCAAAGAGGGGCCTCAGTGCCAGGCTGCTCATCTTTGTTATGTGATTTCTTTGTTTAAGACCAAGTTAAATGTTTAAGAAACATTTGATTTGTCATCTCGCTTGCCAGGGCATTACCCAAAATGCTTAAAAGTAGAGACTATATTAATGTTCCCAGACGTGATTTTCCCCTTGGGAACCAAGGCTGCCGATCAGTTGAAGAAGGAACTGAATTTTCCTGTTTTGTGCTTTGCTGGTGCTTTTAGCCGCACAGGAGGCTCCCATCACCCCTGAGCACATGGTGCATCTTTGGGCACTCTGGGGAGGAGTGACACATGGGGAAGAGTGTGTTTAGAGCCCCACTCAGCCACCACCTCACTGGGCTAGCTTGGACAAGTGACAAGCCTTGGTTTCCTCATCTGTGAGGGAGACAGCAAGTCATTTGTCCTGGTGCTGTTAGGGATCAGGGAGACAAGGCAGGGGACAGGCATAACTGCAATACATGCCTGCCTTTGGTACACGTTGAGCAGAGTTGCAACCCGAGCATGTCCATGGCTTGTTCCTGTCAGAAAATGGGCAACAAGAACTTCAGAGACCCTCTGGCTTCCAGTGGGCGTTTGAGGTCAAGCGTGTCCTGCAGAGTGCTGTGATATGTGGCTCTTCCCTGCCAATTTGCTTCTCAGTCATTGGTGTCACCTGCTTAGACCTTTGTTATTTTAATAGACCTTTATTTATTTTAGTAGATTAGAAAGGCTACACCCAGCTCAGCGAACCTGTGACTTCACAGGTGTTACTGCTCAGGAGAAAGCTAGCTATTTATTTTACCTTCCACAGTCAGAATTTTAAGTATCAAGTTTGGTGTTATCTGCTCTGGGAATGGCTGCAGCTGGGAGGCAGCTTGACGTTCCCAATGTAGTCGGAGTGTCTCTGGGCCCCTGGGAAAACACTGGCTCTGTGAGGTCCAGGAGACTGAAGGACATGTCATGGAGTGTTGCTTGGAAACCTGAGCTATCTTTTCCGGTGTCTTTTTTATTTTTGCTGTACTGGGGTTTGAACTCAGGGCTTTGCGCTTGTTAGACCAGTGCTCTGTGACTTGCCTCACCCCAATCCTTTTACTTTTAGTTTGTTTTTCACACATGGTCTTGTGCTTTTGCCCAGGCTGGCCTTGGACTGCAGTCTTCCTACCTCAGCCTCCCAAATAGCTGGGGTTATAGCTGTGTATTGCCACACCCACCTTGTTTTTGAGATAGGCCTTGCTAAGGCTGGTCTCTAACCACAGTCCTCTTATTTCTGCCTCCAGAGTAGCTGTGATTACGGCATGTACTCCAGACCCAGAATGTCTTTATTTTTGTATTTCAGCCTGTTTAATGACTCCAAGCTCCAGGACTTGGTAGATTTCAGAAAGATTTGGGAACAAGCTTCCCAGAATCATGGGTGGCAGAAGTGGAATTTGGATCTCAGAATTTGCAAAATGCTTTTAATTCATTCAGCTGTATGCTGAGTGTCTGTGCAAGGCCTTACTACAGTAGATGCTTCTCAGGTTCTGCTCTGGAAGGGGGTGTGCCTGGTGGTGTATTGATTCCAGTCCTAGTGTTAGGAGATAGGTCATCTTCTCCTGCCGGAGGTGAGACTTCAGTTCTGTCTTCCAGCTACCACTGCCACATCTACCCCTATCCGAACACTGCTGAGGAGCGGAAGGAGATTCAGGAGGGGCTGAACACTCGGATCCAAGATCTTTACACTGTGAGTGAACCAGAAGGAAGCTCTAACCCCTTTACCTGAGGCTGGACAGCACTTACAAATCCATTTGCTTTTAGTTGTAATATGGAAAATTGTGGTTGTAGACAAAGCAAGATGTCTTTGTGAGATTAGAGTGTTCCTTCTCTCCCTCCTCTTTACACAGATTTTATTTAGCAGTCTGTTACAAACCTAAGGACTTTACAACTTTGGGCTGGAGTTATAGCTCAAATGGTGAAATGCTTGCCTAGCAAGTGTTGAGGCCCTTGGTTCAATCCAGTACCCACCCCCCCCAAAAAAAAAAAAAAAGCAAAAGATTCTTTGAATTTCGGTTCTTGGCCATAGAAGATGAACGATCCTCATGGAAGTGGTGCATGTCACTCTACCTGCCCTGCTTGGTGGCAGGTGGTGAGAAGCACATTCATTTAAGCAGTGGGGTTTCTTGGCTGAAGGGCTGAAATGAGAGTCAGTGGCTCTAGGAGTCATGGGGCTGGGCCATTTGAGGATGGGTAAGCCTGGGTGCTGTCAGAGGCCAGCCACGCCATCATGCCGCACAGTGACGATTACCCTGTGTCCTTGGGTCTTGTTCTTGGAAGTCTACCTCACGTACTCATTGGCTGAGCTGTTTTGCCCCTTCCTGGTAGTACGGCCCCAGGCAGGACCCTAGAATGATCCTGGGTTGGGTGAGGAATTCCCCTAAGGAAATCAGGTGCCGGATGGGCAATCCTGGAAAATGTCCCTGGTGCTGAAAGCCTGCGTGTGCTCTTTTCTGCTCTCTGTCAGGTGCTTCACAAGACTGAGGATTACTTACGGCAAGTGCTGTGCAAAGCTGCGGAGTCCGTCTACAGCCGGGCCATCCAGGTGAAGAAAATGAAAGCCATTTACCACATGCTCAACATGTGCAGCTTCGACGTGACCAACAAGTGCCTCATCGCCGAGGTCTGGTGCCCCGAAGCAGACCTGCCAGGCCTGCGCCAGGCGCTGGAGGAAGGCTCGGTAGGCACCTTCCCACCCTGCTTGGGCCCAGTGGAAGGCCAGGACTTGTAAATTTAGAACACTCAAGAAAATGGGAAAACCAGACACAGTGGCTCCTTCCTGTAATTCCAGCTACTCTGGAGGCACAGGTAGTTAGAGGGCAGCCCAGGCAAAAAGTTAGTGAAACCAAATCTCAACAAGCCAGGTATGGTGGTGCACCTGGCATCCCAGCTATGTGGGAGGTGTAAATAGTAGGATCACAGTCCAGGCAGGCTCCAGCAAAAATGTGAGACCTGATCCAAAAATAACTAAAGCAAAAAGGGCTGGGGTGTGGCTCAAGTGGTAGAGTACCTGCTTAGCAAGTGTGAAGCCCTAGGTCAAACCCCAGTACCACCACAAAAAAAAAAGAAAAAGAAAATGGGAAGACTGGAGGGGGTGGGAGGGTGTTAGTGTATTCCTGTAGTCCCAGCAATTGGGAGGCTGAGGCAGGAGGATCTTGAGTTCCAGGTCTGCCTGTGCTACACATCGAGACCCTGTCTCAAAAAGCAACAAAAGAGTCTCATGGAGTGCTGAGAGGCTGGCTGCTGACCAAGTCTGTGCTTCAACAGAAGTTGTAGATTTGGTAACTTGAGATTACATGTCTGTCTTTTTCTTTTTGTTTTTGAGACAGAGTCTTCCTACAGTAGCCAAAATTGGCCTTGAACTCTGTCCTCTTGCCTCAGCCCTGAGTGCTGGGAATAGAGGCGTGTGACACCACGCCTGCATTTTAAATTGCTCCTTTGAATAAGCAATGTCACGTGAATTAGAAGTAAAAGTGTACAAAGAGAAAGGAGCCAGGTGGGATTTCCTCCCACCTGTGGTCTCATTTGTTAACACTCAAAGATAGCTATTGTTTCAGTTCTGTTCTAGCCTCTAGTTTCTTCATGGTGATAAGCAGATAGGCTTAGACACTCTTTTCTCTCCTTTATTTCCACAAAAGGTTGTGTGCTCTTCACAGTTCTATCACTGCAAAACTTCCTTTTTTAGAACTAATCATCTTGTAAGCATACACCATGGTTTATTTAACCAGTTCCCTGGTCACTCAGGTAGTTTCCAGTTTATGAATACCAGTGCAGTGAATGCACTTGACCTTCGATATTTGTCTGAGTCCTCCAGTAGGATAACTTGCTGAAGTAGAACCGCTGGCTCAGTTCGGGTGGATGTTGCCAGCGATCACTTCTCTTGGTACAAGTGAAGCTGAGGCCTTTTCATACACTGAAGAGCCTTTTGAGTTTCTTCTTTTTGTAAATGGGCCATGGCCTTTGCTCATTTCCTGTTAGGTTGTTATTTCTTACTCATTTCTGTTCACTTCTATTTCTCATTATAAATCAATATGCATTTTGGAAGAATTGTAAACATTGAAGGGAAAAATTGCATATAGGATTTTTGCCATATTAATTCAATTAATGTTGGCCTTTAGTTTTTATCTGTTTTCCTTGTTTTTTTATTACTTTTTTTTTTTTGGTGCAACTGGGGTGGGGTTTGAACTCAGGGCTTCACACTTGCTAGGCAGGTGCTCTACTGTTTGAGCCACACCTCCAGTTCATTTTGCTCTGGTTATTTTGGAGATAGAGTCTCTCACACTATTTGCCCCAGCTGACCTTGAACTGTGTTCCTCCTGATCTCAGTCTCCCAAGTAGCTAGGATTACAGGCGTGAGCCTCTAGCACCTGGCAAACTTTCTCTTTCTTGACCATTTCTAAGAAATAAAATAAAGTCTAAATTTTGGTTTTTTTTTTTTCTTTTTTTTTCCCAAGATAAGGTCTTGCTATGTGGCTGTGAGATCCTCCTGCTTCACCCTTCCAACTGCTGAGATTATAGGTGTGGTCACAACACCCAGCCCAAATCTCAGTTTTACGTTGGTGATGCTGGGTTTCCGCTGGGTTTCCTTTTACCTCATCTGCTTCACCCCCAACTCCTCCATTCATCCCACACCACAGCTCTGTTCCTGCTCTTCCTTCTGGAGGGCCACAGGTGCTGCCCTCCTGAACAGGCATGCCTCTTCCTTCCACTCCCACTGTCCCTGGGCCTCTCCAAGGACATGTCACTGCAACCATGCTCCGGGTGTCACTAGAGCAGTGACCAAGATGTGTTGAATGTAAGTTCCTAACTTTTCTCTTGAACAGTCGTGTTTTTCTCTTTTGTATGACAGAGAGAGAGTGGTGCTACAATGCCTTCGTTTATGAACACAATCCCCACCAAAGAAACCCCGCCAACCCTGATCCGCACCAACAAGTTCACCGAGGGCTTCCAGAACATCGTGGATGCCTATGGCGTTGGGAGCTACCGAGAGGTGAACCCAGGTGGGTTGTCCTGTGCCTCGGGCCTTACAGTCATGTCAGTGTGAGAATGCGGGAGCTATTTGGGGAAGTAGCCTCGCTGCTACTTTTTTGTTACCCTGCATAGTAAAGCCTTAAGTTTAAGCTCAGGGTTGTATCCTGAGAACTCTGGAGACTCAAGATCACTACACAGGGCTGTATGAGAGTGAACCCAGCCTTCTCTTTGCTATACATGAGAAATCTTGCTGCCTTTTTCCTACAGCCCTCTTCACCATCACCACCTTCCCATTTCTGTTTGCTGTGATGTTTGGGGACTTTGGACATGGCTTTGTGATGTTCTTATTCGCTCTCTTGCTGGTGTTGAACGAGAGCCATCCCAGGCTACAGCAGTCACAGGAGGTACATGTTTCTTTTCTGTGTTTGGGGGCTTAGTCCAGGACTGAAGAGGGCTGGCTCTGGGTGATAACTGTGTGCTGCACAGGTGCGGGCCTGGCACGTCTGGTGACGGACGTGTGTTACACTGGGTGAAGGGAGTGGCTGAGGACAGGCCAGCGTGAGCGATCATGTTTTCCCGCTGTAAATTGCCATCCTTGTGGTTGCTGTTCACAGGTCCTGAGAATGTTCTTTCACGGTCGCTACATCCTCCTGCTCATGGGGTTGTTCTCAGTGTACACCGGCCTCGTCTACAACGACTGTTTCTCCAAGTCTGTGAACCTCTTTGGCTCCGGGTGGAATGTGTCTGCCATGTATAGCTCCGGCCGCACTCCGGGTGGTCACAAGAAGATGGAGCTTTGGAAGTAAGTCCTGTTACCCAGGGACAGTGTAGGTAGGAAGAACGCTTTCCTGAGACCCCCGCCCCACAATGACCTCCTCCCTCTGCTTCCTTTCAGTGACAGCGTCGTCAGACACAGCAAGATTTTGCAGTTGAACCCGAGTGTTCCCGGAGTATTCCGAGGCCCTTATCCTTTCGGGATTGATCCCGTGAGTGCACCCTCCTCTCTGGTTGCTTTTAACTGTCACAGTGTGTTCTAGGCTGCCCAGGTGTTGGTGGCAGTCTGGTCCTTCCTTGTCCTGAGAGTCGGTGTTGCTGATGGAGCTGGGACTGTTGGGCTTCATACATGGCCAGCACTGGATCGCTCACAGGGAGCCAAGGTCATTGTGGTGCTTTCGTGTGGTTGTGGGAAGGGGGAGCAGTGTATCAGGGGAATAAAGACGTAGCACCCCCAGCCGCCCCCCACCCCCTCAGGTCCCACGAGGCTAAGGCAAATGGTGGGGTTCCCTACACCATCTAGTCTTTCTCACTCTTTCTCTTTGTTTTGTTTTTGAGGCTGGGTCTTACTGTACAGCCCAGGCTGTCCTCCAACTCACAGTCCTCCTGCCTCAGCCTCCCTAGTGCTGGAGTTACAGTCATGAACCACCATACCTGACCAGAATCCTCCTTTTTTTTTTTTTTATGCTGTACTGGGGTTTCAGCTGGGCCTCATGCTTGTTAGGCAGGCACTCTGCCACTTGAGCCACCCCTCCAGTCCTGGGATTCTTATCTTGGGAGAGGATCTTAGAAACAATGCCCAATGGGTTGGGAGAATGCGGGTGTAGTGGTACAGCAATGTGCACTCCAAAGTGCTGACTGAAAGTAAGCCTGATGGCTGTGATCAGAGTTCTTGCAGTGCTAGCATGATGTGACACGGCCTGCTCGTTCTGGCTCTGCAGAACTTGTGTGGTTAGCATCAGCATCATTGGAAATGTGAACGTGTTGTAACTACTCCAGCCAGAACACTTAGTGCCATGTTCTGTAGTACTGTGGCCCTTCTGTAAACAAAGGCACATTTCTGAAGAAAGGAGCCAAGGAAGAAAGCTCAAGTGGGTGTTTTTTGGGGGGAGAGGGAGAAGTGAGGGCATGGTTTTGTTGTCATTTTGCTTTAATTTAAAAAATATCTGGGCGTCAGTGGCTCATGCCTGTAGTCCTAGATACTCAGGAGGCAGTGATCAGGAGGATTGCAGTTAGAAGCCATCCCTGGGCAAATAGTTCTAGTGACCCCCATCTGGGAAAAACCCCTCCACAAAATAGGGCTGGTGGAGTGGCTCAAGGTATAGGCCCTGAGTTGTTTGGTTTTTTTTTTTTTCCCAAAACAAAGACATACCCTGAGTTTATTTATAAATAAATAAAATAAAAATAGACATGGCATTTGTATGGTTCCAAGATAAACTGCAGACATACATAAGCAGTTCCCCAAAAGCCTCCACTTCCACCAAGTTTGCCAGGAGCCCATGTCTGCCTGTCTGAGCTCTGTGAGGACGCAGGTGAACACAGGCTGTTCTCTATTTCAACCCTGCAGGAGGTGGTTCTGTACCAGCTTGGCTTTCACCAGCAGCCACAGACATTGGAAATGTCTGTGGGTTACACCTTGGTAGCTCCCACCCCACTTCCTGGCTTTCTTTTCTCTGCCCCTCCTTCTTTTCCTCTCCTTCCTGACTGCTGTATTTAAACCAGTGAGGTTGACTGGCCCTACTTTCTTTTTCTAGTTCCTGGCCCTAAATATCTCCTTCTACAATCTTATTTTTGCTTTAACAATCATTTTTTTCTGTCCTAATAGGCCCTGTTTCCCTTTTTGTAATTCACCTAAAGGGGACTATGGGAATTAATTTTCAGAGCAGAGAAGCAGTCACTGTGGGAACTGGAGCAGGGATCCACAGGGGACCACATTCTGGTGCTGTGCTTTGTGCCCCGTCAGCTCTTCACACCTCTGCTGCTTTCAGTTTTGTCCTAAGTTACATATACATTGAAGGGACTGTGTAAAGCTACCACCCATGCGCTGTGTGTCCCCTGTGGGGACACAAGGTTGTAACCCCCAGGACTGTGAAAGTGCCCTGGCCAGAGAGAACCTGTTCTCTGCACTCCTGCTTCCCTCTGCTTTTCTTTCTGCCCACACCGCAGTGTGTCCCTAATGTCTGATGGCTTTGAACTTTATAAGGACAGATTGTTTTTCTACAGTCTGTGGCCCTGGTTTGAGAAAATCAGTGGTTCCTAGGGGGAAGCATCAAGAGACCAGTTAGGCTTTTGTTTTCTTTGTCATTTTAGAGCTGCCTCACCATGGAAGATGGAACGTTCTGCAGCTTCCCCTGTTGGAAGAAGTTAAAGATTTCTTTTTTGTTTTATTTTTAGATTTGGAACTTGGCCACAAATCGCCTCACTTTCCTAAATTCTTTCAAAATGAAGATGTCTGTGATTTTAGGAATTATTCACATGACTTTTGGTGTCATTCTGGGAATATTTAACCACTTGTAAGTACAGGTGTTTCTCAATCTCTGTTTATAAACCAAGCTTGGCAGTTCTTAAACTTTGCTCCTTAATGATGGACTGTGCCAACTTGGGGAGGGCAGCCAGGAGGGAGATGTACTGCACGGTGTGACTGTTTCTCTAGGGTTTTGTGCTCAAGATTTATTTATTCAGCAAATATTTATTGGGCACATACTATGCCAGGTGCTGTCCTGGGCTCTAGGGACTCAGCAGTGAGGAGGACAGGAAAAGGCTTTGCCCTCAGGAAGTTTACATCCAAGTGGGAGGCTTCCAACGTGTAAATTCATAGTTATTTCCAGGGTAACTTTTGTCATATTCCTTTTAATTTTATACATTAGAAAGCTTTTTTTATTTTGTTGAGTAGAGCTAGCATATTAAAAATATAGATTGTGTCCTCTTTCCCTAACCAGACCTGCTCATTCTCCTTGTTAAACTTGACTTATATAATTTAATGTCATGCCTTTAAGTCTTAACATAATTGGAAGCCTGAAAAACTTTTATGACAATTTCTTTATGACAGAGTGCTTTGGAGCAGATTCAGTAATAATTTGTGGCCTGCCTTTAAGGAGCCAGGGAGAACATTGGAGTGGGGTTTGGAGATGAAACTGTGGCTGCTTCTAGTTCTCTTTCCTGTGAGGCTGGGCCTGCAGCCCTGGCGTGGGCATCACAGGACACAAGGTGGCACCTTGAAGCAGCCTGGTCACTTTAGCTACGGACATTTCAGGTGGCTTACTCTTGAACTTGCTCTGCCCTCTCCTCTGCAGGCACTTCAGGAAGAAGTTTAATATCCTCCTGGTCTCTGTCCCGGAGCTGCTCTTCATGCTGTGCATCTTTGGCTACTTGCTCTTCATGATCGTCTATAAGTGGCTGGTGTACTCGGCCGCCACTTCCAGGGAGGCCCCCAGCATCCTCATCGAGTTCATCAATATGTT
The DNA here is from genome assembly GCF_047511655.1 of Castor canadensis. Taxonomy (NCBI): domain Eukaryota; kingdom Metazoa; phylum Chordata; class Mammalia; order Rodentia; family Castoridae; genus Castor; species Castor canadensis. The sequence continues at coordinate 41,612,086 of NC_133403.1, forward strand.
CCTCTTCCCAACCGGTGAGGCACACGGCCTCTACACTGGGCAGGTGCGTGACCTCACCTGCCCCTGTCCCTGGCACCCTTTCTGGCATCGCCACAGCCAGAGTGTCAGCATCTTGCTGTGCATGCTGCACCCCACAGCCCACCACACTGGTGGGGAGAAACTGTGCTGCCAGAAGGTTCCTGAAGGCTGCCTGGTCCCTATCGGAATGAGCCCAGCTCAGGCCTCCACAGTCCTCCCTGTAACGGGTGTGTGACGTCAGTGTGGGCCCGAGGCTCACTGTTCCTCGAGAGAGAACTTTGATCAGATACCTAACACCTCTGTGCCTCAGTGTCCTCATCTGTAAAGTGCGAATAAGAAGAGGACTCAGTTCAGACCATCAAACTCAGATGTCTTTGTCAATGCCTGGGTTTCTCCAGAGCCATGCCTTAGTCTTGGCCCTCTGAATGGAGTGTACAGCTTATTTTTCACACTCCATTACTGCTAGAAAGTTCCAGTCTGGATTGGAAGCATGATTTACAGAACCCTGGGCTTTTTGTGCAAGTCACATAGTTGTATTCTTTTTTTATCTTTTGGGTTTCTGTTTGTGTTGGGGGGGGTGGGGTGGAGACACTAACTCACTGTGGAACTCAGGCTGGCCTCAACTCTAGATCCTCCTACTTCCACCTCATGAGTGCTGGGATTACAAGTGTGCACTGCTGTGCCCTTCTTCCTGTGTGTATATACACTTCTTGTGTGTATATCTCTCTTGTCCATGATTGTCTAACATTGTATTTTAGCATTATTTCATTGAAGCTTTGTAGAATGGCATAGATACAGATAAACGCAGGGAGATGCAGGAAGACCAGTGAAGGGGAACCAGCTTTATCTAGCACTTGCTGTATCCCTGAGGCCCTACTGTCTTTACTGTTCTTTCTTGGTTCTCACAGAAGTCCACAGGCGGGGGTGGTGGCCATTGTACTAATGACAGTCAGGAGCTAAGAGTGGACCTTGTCACCTAGGACTGGCAGGACCAGACTTTGAACCCAGGTCCGCCTGACTCCATAGCCCAGGACTTCCAAGGTGACTTTTGCTTCTTTTGGTGTTTCAAGGGGTGAATTGTGTTGATGGTGTGAAGACAATACAACCTCACACACAGGTAGCATAGGTGACCCTGGGAACCTGTTTTTAACACAAAGTCTGGCCTAGAGGGCAATAAGCAGAGGGCAGCACATGGCTTGTTCATTTGCATGTCCTCCTCTGCATCCTGAAAGCCACACTTGCTGTGGAGCCTTGCACGTGCTGAGCAGGTGCTGTGTGGCTGAGCTGCACCCCAGCCTGTTTTGTCCTTGAAGTTGTGTGAACTATCTGCACATCGGCATTTTCTCTAAGCCAGTATTGGTTCTGTTCTGAAGGTGGTTTCACTTCTTTTCCACCTGTACAAGTAAATCCACTTGGTATCCCTCACATTCCTCAGGTAGCCACACATGGAGAGTATTGAGTTTCTGTTGTCCCATTGTCAGAAAGTTAATTTTTTTTTTTTTTTTCAGATTGGGGCTTGAACTCGGCCTACACCTGGAACCCCTTCATCAGCCTCCCCCCGCCTTTTTTTTCCTGTGAGGGTTTTTTTCAAGATAGGGTCTTGTGAACTATTTATCGAGGCTGGCTTCAAGCCAAGATCCTCCTGATTTCTGCCTCCTGAGTAGCTGGGATTCCAGGCGTGAGCCACGGGGGCCAGGCTTGAAAGTCACTCTAAATGGAATTCTGTCACCTTGTATAATTCATGTTTCTCGTGGGTTTGAGTGTTCTGCTCTGAATTTCGGAAAGGACTGAAGAGATCCCTTGGCAAACTGTTTCCTGTCCCTTGTGAGGAGTTGTGTGTCCTGTTCTGCCTGCTGGGTATTCATGGGTCCCCCTTGTGCACCAACAGACGCATGTGCAGAGAGTGCTGCTGGTGGTCACGGTGCTGTCAGTGCCTGTCCTCTTCTTGGGAAAGCCGCTGTTCCTGCTGTGGCTGCACAACGGGCGCAGCTGCCTGGGACTCAACCGGGTGAGTGTGCTCCTGTCCCCAGGGCCTGCGGCAGGGCGGGAGTCCTAGTCCTCAGCACAGTGATTGTAGAAAATGTGGAAAATGAAGAATATGGTGTTCTTTATTCCAACTGTAACCAGCTGCCATGCATTGAGGTTATTTTCTGTGTATCTTCTCACTTTTTCTGAAAAAAGTTTTGGCAAAATATACATAATGTAGAATTTACCATTTTAAGTATGTGGTTTGGTGATACTAAGTACATTTACAATGTCATGTTGCCATCATTACCATCCATCTCCAGAAATTTTTCATTTGCAAAATTCAGGCTCTATTCCTCTTAAACACTAGCCTCCACATTCCCCTGCACGATCTGTTGTCTATCTCTGTGGATTTGACTACTCAGTTCATGTATTTGTCCTTTTGTGTTTGGCCTCTTTGACTTAGTGTGATATCTTTAAGCCTCACCTGGGCTATAGCATTTCCCTTTTAAGGCTGTATAATATTCTATGTGGATATACCACATTGTGTTTATTCATGTGTTATTTCCACCTTTTGACTGTTGTGAATGAGCTGCTATGTCTCTTTGAAGCCGGCACTGGCTACTTGTGAGGCTGAGATTGGGAGGATTGCAGTTGAAGGTCAGCCCAGGCAAATAGTTCATGAGAGCTCATCTCCAAAATAACCAGAGCAAAATGGACTGGGTTTGTGGCTCAAGAAGTAGATCTCCTGCTTTGTAAGCACAAAGCCCTGAGTTCAAAGCCCAGTCCCGCCAAAAAACAAAAAAAGTCTTTGATGTCTATTTTCAGTTCTTCTGGGTATATGCCTAGAAGTGGAAGTGCTGAATTGTCTAGTAATTCTGTGTTTATTTTGAGGACCAGCATACTTTTTCTACAACAACTGCACCATTTTACATCCTCCCAGCAATGCTTGTGGATTCTGACTTCTTCACCTCCTTACCAACACTTGTTCTCTCTCTGATAATAGCTGCCCTCACTTTCGTGAATGCTTATTTGCTTTTGGAGAACTTGTTTAGTTACAAAGCTGAATGGCTAAGAAAAATGGTAGCTTCCAGACTGACATAACCTGGAAGTGTTAAAGACATCAACTCTGTTCTTTTGCTTGCTAGAGTGGTTACACGCTGGTAAGGAAAGACAGTGAGGAGGAAGTTTCTCTGCTGGGAAACCAGGACATAGAAGAGGGCCGCAATCAAGCGGAGGACAGCTGTAGAGAAGTGATGTCTGAAGAGGTAACCTTTCCCTCAGCTTCTGTTTAAATGCTCCTTTCTCTGCACGGCACACAGTGGTGCCTTCTATGCCGGTGGCGGATGAGGTCTGCCTTGCATCAGATGTTCGTGAGGCTGACTCAGGATCTCACCCAGCTCTCCAAGGCTGTGACCATTATGGCATTCACCATTTACACAGGAGGAGTGGAGGCTTGGGTGGGGTGATGGGGTTGGGAGATGGGAACGTGAGCCCGTGCTCATGAGCTGGTCAGCGGAGAGCTGCCAGCAGGACTCAGATCCCAGCTCTGTCCTCACCTTCCATGGCACTCCCAGCTCGTGGTCAGCCTTCATGGCGGTGCCACGGGGCCTTCACTGTGGGGCAGGCATGTGATGTGGCATCTGACACTTCCCTGCGGTCTCTCGCAGTTCAACTTTGGGGAGATACTGATGACACAGGTGATCCACTCCATCGAGTACTGCCTTGGCTGCATCTCCAACACCGCGTCCTACCTGAGGCTCTGGGCACTCAGCCTGGCGCACGCGCGTAAGTGCCACTTGCCTTGTGGCCCCTGACCTCCGTGCTAAGCCAGACAGCTGCTGGGCTGTGGGGGTTGAGAAGCTTCAGATAGTCTGTGAGCTACAGAACCTATGGGTACCTTGCCCCTTGGCCTAGGCGTGCTGTGAACCACTGTGGAGACACGGGGCTCTGGGACTTTGATGTGGACCCTTCCACTGTGTCACTGCTGTCATGGGTTTTGTCCTTGCTGTTGTTTCATTCAGTCCTACCTTACTGAGCATAGTTAGTTGTTTCAAGTAAGTCCTAAAGCAACACTGGCCTACAGTGTTCACTATAGGCCACCCCCTGCTTCCATGGTTCTGATGCTGAGCAAGCTTTGTTTGCACACTTACCCCCACCCTGGCTCAGACTTCAGCCCCTGTGGCTCACCTGCTGTGCACACACATGAGAAGTGCACGCTTAGCCACCAGCTCTTTAGTCCACACTGCACCCATGTGCTTTGCGCTTTGTGATCAGAAGTGTCTATCTCTTCTTCCGAAGCCTGGAGCCATGGTCACTGTGCTGTTCAGTTTAGGCACAGACAGCAAAGCACATAGTCATGCTGCCTCCCCGTCAAGTGGCAAACCCATGGGACATTGGCAAAAGTGCATGGTCGGAAAGGGGACTGGTGACAGAAAGGTGAGAGTGCAGCAGAGGAACATAGGTGATGAGGACAGAAGCCCAGAGGGAGCTGAGACAGGTCCAGACCGTGAAGAGTGAGGCTGAGTCATGGCTCCGGAGGTAAAGCACCTGCCCAGCACGTATGAGGTCCTGAATCCAAACAACAAAAAGACAGTGGGGGTGCAGAGGCTGCAGTGTTGGACACTGATCCAGACTAGAAAACATGATGATTTCCAAGTATTAGACACTGCCCCATATTTGGTGCCCAGCCTGCCAAGTCACAGAGTGGAAGCTGCCAGGCACTGTGCTGTTGGGCTGTTAAGTTTTTTGTTTTTTTTTTTTTGGCAACGAAGAACACATTAATACTCCATGCTGCTAATCTTTTAAAAATAAATTTACTGTTTTTGTCATGTGCTTATACATTTGTAACCAACGGTTACAAGCAAGGTGGTGTTCAGTATCTTGATGAAAAGTGCACTCTCCAAACAAACTCTTTCAGAGCTGTCTGACGTGCTGTGGGCCATGCTGATGCGGGTGGGCCTTCGTGTGGACTCCACCTACGGGGTTCTGTTGCTGCTCCCTGTCATGGCGCTCTTTGCCGTTTTGACCATTTTTATCCTTTTGATCATGGAAGGCCTTTCTGCATTCCTTCATGCCATACGCCTCCACTGGTGAGTTGCAAATGTATCCTTGGAATTGTTATTTGAAAACATAAAATCCTCTCCAAATATATTACTCCCCCTCCCCCCCAAATCCAAATCTGATGCTCAGCGCGGGCCAGTTTTCTTTCCCAACATTGGCATCTGTGTTCAGGTCCTCTGAGTTAAGTTTAGAAATCAAACCAGTTTTACACTTGACAAGTAGAAGCAAGCTTATGCTTGTAAAACAATTGTGTATGTTCTTTTGGGTCTGGCAGATTGCTTTGTTTTATTGTAAATTAGCTTTTAGGTATTTCTTAATGTTTTACAGTTTGTATATCCAGTGCATTCAGTTACCTAAGTGGAGAGAGAGAGTGCTGTTATTGTGCCCAGTCCTGCTGTGTGTTTCGTAGTGTGACAGGTGCTGGGATACATTAGCCTTTCTGTCACATACCAGGAAACTGGAGGGGCTGAGGAGGGGGCCTCTATCTAAGTAAAAACACTTGTGTCAGGAGCACAAAAGGAAAGAAGCAATTTTATCACAGGAACTTTTGCTTTAACTTACAATTGTTGTTTTAAGAAAGTAAGAATTACACACACGCACAGGAAATCAATGTGAGTCAATGCCCTGTATAGCTATCCTTATCTCAACCAGCAAAAACCCTTGTTCCTTCCTATTATTGCTTGTACTCTCTCTACAACAAAATTAGAAATAAGGGCAAAATAGTTTCTGCTGGGTACTGAGGGGGTGGGGGGGGAGAGGGAGGGGGCGGAGTGGGTGGTAAGGGAGGGGGTGGGGGCAGGGGGGAGAAATGACCCAAGCCTTGTATGCACATATGAATAATAAAAGAAAAAAAAAAAAGAAAGTAAGAATTAAATTTCACAATCTTCCACTAACACACATTCTTTTTTTTTTTTTTTGTAGGGTAGAATTTCAGAACAAATTCTATGCTGGTGCAGGCACCAAATTCATTCCTTTCTCATTCAGTCTGCTTTCATCCAAGTTCAGTAATGACGATGACCTGGCATGATCAGATTGTTGTAACCAACAGGCTTTCAGATTTATGGAGAATTATGTTATAGAATTTTATCCATGTCACATTTATGATAGGGAAGATCCCACCTTCATTGATTGCCTTATGATATAGCCAAATAATTCTGTAAGCTGTACCTCTTCCTCATATGTTAAATACTTTGTAAAGTTTGCCAATTTCAGTATATAAATTTCTTTTGGTTTTTATTATGAAAAACATAAGTTAATGCCGAATGTTATGTTCAGGTTATTTTCAAATATAGGATTGGGGGAGAAGCCAATTTTGATTGGCTAATTAAAAGTGATCTTAGATATTTGATTCCTTTTAAACTTTATTAAAAACATACAAAGAGTTATTCTGTCACCTGAAGTTGTCAGAGAATACTTTCCAACAGCTGAAGCTAAGCATAGTTTTTTAAAAAAAATTAATGACAGATAACCAGAAGATTAACATTTATTCCCCTTAATTAAGAATATGCAGCTGGGTGTAGTGGTACATACCTGTAATCTCAGTACTTAGGGGGGCTGAGCCAGGAAGATCAAGGGTTCAAGGTCAGCCTGGGCTACACAGCGAGATTTGTTCTCAAAAAAACAAGGGCTGGGGGTATAGCTCAATGGTGGAGTGCTTGCCTAGCATGTACAGGCCTGGGTTCAATCCCCAGCTTAAAAAAAAAAAAAGAAAAAAAAAGCATATGCAAATTATTGTATGTATCTAGAACTACCTGTGGAGGGTTATCTCTACAATTTTTATCTTAGTAAGTGGGGAAAATGGGAAAAAGGAACACATGAGAAATGGTTATCCCACTGTTATCCTTACATCAAACTTATGCTAATTATACATTTAGAAGATAAACTATCCTGAGCCTTAACGCCCAGCGTACTGGAGAAGCTGTGACGTGGGCACAGGTTGAGCTCAGCAGCTAGCTTGACTGATGCTTCTGTACCAGCACCATTTATACTGAGTGAGACAAAGGTAAAAAGTTTTATCTGTATATTTTTGTAGCAAAATATAAATTCAGATATTTTACCATGAAAAGATTAGACTTGTCCTTGAAAACAGTATAATTTTTTACTTTCAGACTAATTCTAAATAAAGGTCTGATAAAAGTAGTTAGAATTAATTTAAACTTTCCAACACTAGTCAGATCAGTCACAAACTAATTCTTGTTAAGCCATAAATTTGTAATCTTGAATTTAAATTCACCTATTCAGTTGACATCTAGTTAGCTTTGTATGAATTTGAGTCAGTCCTGGGAATATTTTGATCTACTCCATACCCTGTAAATTGTGTTCATTTTGCACATTCTACTTGAAGTGATTTTAGATGATTATTTTCAAAAAGAAATCTGACATTTTCATGATTTTACAACTTTGAGTAACACACTAATGAAAAGACCTGCTGTCCCTGTGCCCCTCCACTTGTTGAGGGGAGAGTGGGGCCCTTTCATTACAGCGGGGTCAGGAAACACTAGTGGAAGCCTACCTTTCCAGGTCATTCTGAGGCCTGTTTGCTGAGGAGCATAACCTGAAGGTCACATAGCCGTGAGTCTGCCACCCAAAGGCCAAGTTTGGACTTGCTGCTTTATGTCCTTCACGTTTAATTCCCCAGCATAAAGTGACTCTGCTCTGGAGTTAAGTTACCCCAGAAAGGGCCATATTGGACTTCCTCCTGTTGATAGGATGTGCGGATTTCAGACTCACTTCTCACCGTGCTCAGTGTCCCCATGAACTGTCATTGTGTTCCCATACTCCCAGGATCTGTGGTTAAAAACCAGGGTAACTAATGTGTGTCTAGGAAGCCAAGGAGTTCAGTGCCCTGTACCTGGAGAGCAAAGGAGACAGCAGTATCTGCTGGAACCTTCTATTGAGCCCAGTGGTAATTGTCATGGGGGTACTGGCCAGTTCTGATGAACTTACTAGGGTACAGAATGACGAGTGAAGAGTCCCCTTTTAATACTGAGGTCTATATTATGTTATGCCCAATGTAATTATGGAGAAATGACTTCTGTGAAAAGAGCCCTCTGGAAGCCAGTTAATAATGGTGTCTGATACCAGGGGAAGTTTCTTTTATTAAGTGATGGCCCCAGTGTCTGCTGTGCATACAGTTTTTTTTCTTTTATCATTTTTACATTTACTTACATGTGTATACGTTGTTTGGACACACCCCTCCTCCCTGTGCATATAATTTTTAGGGACATTTATTCCCTTGCAGATATCCAGAGAACTGGTAGCTGTCTTCATGGTGCTGAGTGATTATTTTCTTAAGATACGTGTGGTGACAGTCATTTTTAATATTTACTGCTGTGTTTTAACGGAGTCCTGAAATAAAGATCCAGGGGACTCTTCAGTGAAGTTGCTGCCAGGGTGGGAGGCTGCTGAGAGCAGTGTGCTGTAAGCCTGTGGCCTCTGGACGCTGTGAACAGGCGCCTTTCACTGAGTACTGGCTATCTTTACTTCTGGATGCTATTTTTGAGATGTGGTGTTTATATGTTGCCAGCCTGACCTACAACTTTCCATCCTCCTGCCTCAGTCTCCCTAGTAGCTTAGATTTGCACCAGGCACTTGGCTTGGAATGGTATTTTATGGCATGCTCTGCGCTCGTGTTCAATATGCTCTATAGCTGAATGAAGTTTTAGGGCTTGGCCCATTTTGGGAAACAACACTTCTGCAGCCTGCATTGAAAACCCGTACATCTCTACCAAAGGCGGGATTGTCTTCCAGCCACATGGCCGCTCTTAGGCCTTAGTACATCTTCGTTAAAGATGGAGGGCGGGAGGTGGGGCTCGCGGGGGAGGCCTGCGGGGAGTGCAAGGCCCCGAGATCAAATCCCAGTACCGCCAAACCCAAAGTGGGACTCGGGCGGTTTGGAGTAACGCCGGCCTACAGGCGGGACACTGAGCCGAGCATCGCATGTGTTCCTGGGACGTGGGCGCGGGCCCGGGAGGGGCGGCGGGATGTCCCTTCAGTGTCGCCTCCTTTCGCTAATGACAAATAAACCCTGTGTGTTTCTAAGGCGTGCTGTGCTGCTTTGCTTTCTTGAGGCTCGGCACGTGGTCAGCCGGGGACCCTGCGGCGCCTTCCTGATCCGTGCGACCCGGGAAGGACGCTCTGTCCCCGGCCGCCTCTGGCCTCGCGGGACACTGGCTCGCGGTCCAGTACCGGGCAGGACAGGACAGGGCGCGGGGCGGGGCGGCCCTGGCGCCGGCGCAGCTGCCCGGACGCCTGTTGTTAAGGGCGCCGTTGCTACGGACGCCCGCCGGCTCCGGGTCCAGTTCCCGCGCCATGGACGACCTGCGGGTGCTGTGGATGCGCGACCGCGTCTATGCGGCCTTCGGCATCACTGACCCCTACCTCTTCGAGGACATGCTGAACCGCGATGACGCCGAGGCCGAGGACCTCATCCTGCACTTCCTCAACCACCGGACGGAAGAGGAGGGCGCCGCCACGCTCTTCTTCCACCGCGTCCTGGTGCCCGAGGAGGTGGAGGTGGAGATCGGTGAGCACCCGCGGCGCCCACTGTGTGCAGGCTGAGTGGCCCCGATGGTCACAGCCGCCCCTGCCTGCCCTTGTGGAAGGGCAAACCTGGAATGAAAAACCTCACCAGCGCTTATTTAGCCCTTACTGTGCACAGGTGTGGTTCAAATGCTTCCTTCAACTCCTTAAGCCTGTGAGGTTGGGTGGGCTGACATCCAAAGGAGCAAAGTTTCCAGAGGCCATGGCCCAGGGAGGGACCGGTGTCATCCTCGCTCCCTGACAGTGCCAGGGTCTCTCAGAGGTCAGCAGAGAGGCCTGTGCTACTTACCATCGCCATGGGGGGAAGGTGGTGCTCCCAAAACCAGGTTTTAAAAAAATGGCAGTAGGCTTTCTCTGTTTTGTTGAACCAGTCAGTGACTGCAAGCCCAGAGCCCTCTGTGACAGGCGCGGGGGCACAGGACTCCCGGAGGTGCAGGACTGTGAGCACCGCTGAGGGCTGTGTGACCCACCTCCCAGGCTAATCTTCCACTCCACAGAATTTCTGGATCACCTGCGGACCTCTCGGGACTGAGGTGCAGAGCCAGGCAGACCTTCCTTCCTTCCTGAGAGAGGGCCTTTCTCTGTACTCCAGGCTGGGCTTGAACTCTTATCCTCCCACCTCAGCCTCCTCGATGCTGGAGTTACAGTCATGCTCAACTGTATCTGACTGTCATTAATTTTAAATCGGTATTATTTGGTTGCACAAAATAATACATGCAGTCATTATAGAGAAACGCAAAGTCACAAATAAACAGCAATAACAAGTTATCTGTGGCACCAGAGAGATGACCACGCAATAATGTTTTGGTGTTCTTTTTTTTTTTTTTTTTTTTAATGCGGAGGCACTAGGGTTTGAACTCAGGGCCTCACACTTGCTAGTTAGGCCCTCTACCACTTGAGCCCCTCCGCCAGTCCACACTAATGTTTTAGAGTCTAACATTCCAGTTGTGTATTTCTCCACCCAGGCAGAACTTTGGTCCTGAACATTACCTTACCCCAGGACCTTCAGAGTGGGCAATTTCGTTATCATCAAGTGAAAATTGCAGATAACAGAGGTTCTATTTAACGTGTTCCACAGTGTTTGTAACCTTGATTTGGTATACTTTTTTTTTTGGTACTGGGATTCGAACTCAGGGCTTTTACCTTAAGTCACTCCACCAGCACTTTTTTGTGATAGGTTTTTTGAGATAGGATCTTGAGAACTACTTGCTTGAGAACTTGGAACTGCGATCCTCTTGATCTCCGCCTCCTGATTAGGATTACAGGTGTCAGCCACCAGCGCCCAGCAGATTTGTTATAATTAAAAAAAATTACAGCTGGGAGCAGTGTCTCAGGTCTAGTTGCTCAGGATGTGAAGATCAGGAGGGTCATGTTTTGAAGTGGGGTAGAGAGTAGGGGAAAGTTTGTGAGACCCCATCTCAACCAAAAAGCTGGGTGTGATCGTGCGCGCCTGTCATCCTAGTGAAAAGTGTAAAATAGGAGATGATGGAGCAAAACTCTATTTCAAAAATAACCAAAGCAAAAAAAAAAATTACGCCAAAACCTTAAAAAATGGATGCTATTTGGGCTTCTTTTGTGTCCCTGTTAATAGCTAGGTGGCTGTTTGCTGCTCTGTGTCCACAAGTGCATGCTTAGCACACTGCCTTGGGCTGGATGTACTACCCTGTCAGAAGCGGGTTTCAAGTCTCACTTCAGAGCGTCCCCAACACCTTTCTGTTCTCTACCACCCATCTGTCTGTCTGTCTATCTATCTACCATCTATCCACTGTCTATCATCTGTCTATCATCTATCTGTCTGTCTACATACCCAGCTGTCTAGGTATCTATCATCTATCTGTCCATCCATCCACCCACCACCTGTCATCTATTGTTGTGTGTGTATGTTTCTTTCTACTCCCCGTAGCTTTTTCTCTCTGTATAATGAGCTGTGCATTATAATAACACATAGACTATACATGGAGTATCTAAAACCACAAATAAAATCATGCTACACGTATAATTTTGTGACTTGTCCTCCCTCCTTCCGCATAGCTTGCTGATTATTTCTGCCAATACCTATAGATCTACCTTGGCAGTACTATTAGGTCTTGCAGCTTTTTTTTTTTTATTTGGTGGTAAATCCAGGGTCTTGCACTTGCTAGGCAAGTGCTCTACCACTTGAGCCATGGCCCCAGCTATTGGTGATACGAGGATTTGAAGTCAAGGCCGTGTGCTTGCTAGGGGGTGCTCTATCACTTAAGCTGCACCCCCAGTCCTTTTTGGCTGTGGTTTCTATCCGTGTAGTGTCTCGAGTTTTTGCCTGGGTTGGCCTGGATCATGATCCTCCTACCTCTGGCCTCCTGCTTATCTGGAATGGGAGGTGCGTGGAGCCACGCCCAGCTTTTATTGATTGAAATGGCGTCTCATAACTGGATTTCAGGTACTTTGATGTCCCCACTCCCTGACTAATGGACACAGCTTTTCAGAGCATTTCGTTCCATGGAGAATACCAGTGTGTTTGCCTACCTCTGCATGCTCTGAGCATTACTTTAAATAAATTCGGAAGGGTTGGACTGCGTTCAGCCCCCAGCCCCAGCCACCCTGTTCACACCACAGTAGTGACAGCTCTTACAGTCTTTGCCAGTAGGCAAGCTTACCCTTACATAATCACTAATGGAGCTGAGCCTCTATTACTTCTTCAGTTTTGAAAACCTTGGTAACATAGCATATAATTTACATTTCTGGCCGTGTGCATTCATTTATTTTGAACTCAGGGCTGATGCTTGCTAGGCAAGTGCTCTACCACTTGAGCCACTCTGCTAGCCCTTTTTGCATTGGTTACTTTTGAGCTAGGATCCAGCCTGGACCTCATTCGTTCTATTTGCGCTTCTCTGAGTAGCTGGGATGACAGGCACCTGCCACCACCCCCAGCTATTGGTTGAGATGGGGTCCCTAGAACTTTTTTGCCTATGTTGGCTTCAAACCACGATCCTCTTGATCTCAGCCCCCCCGCCCCTCCCCCCACAAGTAGCTAGGATTACTGGCCTGAGCCACTGTGTCTGGCCCCATGTTTTGTTTTTGACATAGATCTCACAATGTAGCTCAGGCTGGCCTTGAACTTGTGATCCTCCTGCCTCAGCCTCTGTAGTGCTGGGATTACGGGAGTGACCATGGCATCTGGCTCCAGTTACTGCCATTTTTAAATGTACACACGGCCCAGTACATTGGTAATATTGGGCAACTGTGAGCTTCTTTCATCCTTGTTGGTCATTTGTGCTCGCTCTGGGTTGGTGATCACTGGTGGTTCTGTGTCCTTCGTGTCTTGACAGAATCAGCAGAACCTGCTGTCTGCAGAAGCTGGCCTCAGGCCTGGAGCACCCACAGATCCCTTGGGGCTGCATCTCAACCCTTTGGCCTCTGAAAGCAAAGGTGCCAGGTATCACGTGGTGAAAATGACATTTTATATTTTTTTTCCATTTATGTGACAACCAAGACAACGAAGCATCTGTCCTGTCTGAAGAGGAGAATGAAGAAGAAGAGAATGATTATCAAAACATAGATGTCACAGATAAAGCGTCAGGTGCGGTATCAGGAGGGCACTGTGTGGCAGGGGACAGACTCAAGAAGACTCTCACCTGGGAGGGTGGTTTGAGGCCAACTCAGGACTATTTCTATACACAGAAACTGTAGAGTTGTCAATAGATAGGTGGATGAGGGTCCTGTGGCCATGTCACAAGTAACTACAGACTGTATGGCTCAACAGAATGACATTCATCCTGTCCATGTACTGGAGGCCCAAGTCCAAAGTTAATCGCAGCACAACCGTTGAAGGCTCCAGGTGAGGGTCCTTCCGGCCTGCTGCAGCTTCTGGGGCCATCAGTGTCCCTCAACATTCCTTGGCTTGTGGCTACTCTCAGCTCCACCTTTCCTGTGTCCTCCCCTGGGTACCTGGATCCCCCTGTCCCATGCTTTGTGGACAGGAGGTTGGGGACATTCAATTCACCCCAGGATGGCACACACTGTAAAACACGCATTCTTACACCGTAGAGCCTCTGCTGGCCTCATGAAGGATGCACAACTCTGTCTTGGAGGGCTGTGTGCCCCCCACCCTGCACCCCACTGCAAACTGCAGCTGCAGGGATTTGTAGGCTGGAGTCTGCATTTGGAGACAGTGCCATGAGTACTGAGGGGGCCCCCTGACCCTTGACAGGCTGTGACAGGCTTCTCTTGAAGTGGCAGTGTGACTTTTGACCACTTGTTGAGAGTGGAGTGGTGGTTTTTCTTTTTTCTTTTTTTTTTGGCAGTAGTGGAGTTTGAACTCAGGGCCTCTTGCATGCTAGGCGGGCAGTCCACCACCTGAGCCACTCCATCAGCCCTCAGCAGTGGGTTTTTGACTGAGGGTGATTTTGCTCCCGCTAAGAGGACTCTGGACAATGTCCTGAGATGATCTTGGTTGTTAAAAGTGTGTGTGTGTGGGGTGACTGCTACTGACATCCAGTGGATAGAGTCCAGAGAAATCGCCGAATACCCTAAAATACACCACCTGGGCAGCCCGGCAGCTGTGTGATGCACCCCAAATATCTGAGATCCAGCTGTGGACCAGCAAACTGTCTGCAGAGCCAAACGGCCTCCGCACCCCCACTCAGCCACGCTTCATCTGCCCTGCCAGAAGCAGAGCTGGGGAGGAGACCCCACTTTACACACTGAGTGTGGGGGACCCAAGCCCGTACGGAGAGCTCTGCTAGTTCCTTTTAACCAAAAATGTAATCCCCTCAAGTTAAGTAGCAAAGACTGCAGGGAGGGGAGCACAAGTTTAAACGTAAAGGCCATTCTGTTTGTTTATTTTTTATTTTTGTGGCACTGGGGTTTGAACTCAGGGCCTTGAGCTTGGTAGGCAGGTACTGTCCACTTGAGCCACTCCACCAGCCCCAGCTCCTTTTGTTTTGGGAGAGGGTCTCATGTTTATGCCTGGGCTGGCTTGGACCTCGATCCTCCTGTTTAGCTTCCCGAGTTAGCTGGGTTGACAGGAGTGCACCAGAACACCCAGTTTTTATTGGGAGAGGTGGGGGGGGGGTCCCAAGAACTTTTGTCCTGGCCTGGCCTCAAACAGTGATCCTCCTGATGTCCAGAGTAGCTGGGATTACAGACATGAGTCACTGCACCCAGTGTAACAGTTCAGATGAATGCCACACACCTATCCCCGATAATGGTGCACAATGGGCTTCTTCTGTACAACATGAGCGATGGATGGAGGTGCTGTGGTAGGAAGGCAGGCAGGCTGGCCCGAGCTTTCTGATGAGTTCCTCTTGCTCATGGAATTGTGTTTTGCAGCAAAGACTTTTCAGGTGAAAAGCAATTCCTTCACACTGTCCCTAGCCGGCATGGAGGATGAGGAGGTGGACCAGGAGCTCTCAGACAGACTCCCTGCCACGGTACGCACGGTGACAGACCTCAGATGCGCCCTCATGAGACAGGGTTGCTGGGGTGGGGCATCGTCGTGGGGTGAGGACTGTGGATGCCTGGGTTGGGATTTCCAAGGCCACCCTTAGATTCAGTGGCAGCCTAGAAGGACTCACAGAACCCAGAAAAGCTGTCACAACCTGGATGTGTTGGTTACAGAGAAAGGGTATGGGTGGAAGAAGAAAAGGCAAAAGGTGTAGAGGGCGGAGACCTGGAGACCAGGCCTGAGGCTCCAGGTGCCCAGCCAGGGGAGTCTGTGACAGTGAACCCTCCCAGCAACTGTGTGACAGCACGCACGGTGCTCGGCCCCGCTAGTCTCCAGCCTCCGCCTGAGGTCACTCTGATACAGCGTGGCCTAGACCCCCAGCAAACAAAACCAGGCATCCGCCATGGGCCCCAGTGTTAGCATGAGCCATGAGGGGTGGCCTGTGACCCCAGGTACACAAAGACGCCACATCAGGCAGGGCCTCTAACAGTTTAGGAGTTATTAACCAAGGGCCAGTCATGGGCCAGTCCTTTCTTCAGCAAGTACAGTGCGTTTAAGGTCAGGCATGCCTGTACTCTTATCTACTCAGGAGGTAGGGATTGGGAGAATGAGATTCAAGACCAGCCTGGGTATAAAGTTAGTGAGACTCCATCTCAACCAACAAGCTGGGCATGGTGGTTCACATCTGTAATCCCAGCTAAGCAGGAAGCATAGGTAGGAGAATCACAGTCCTAGATTGGCCCCAGGTGAAAACTCAAGACCCTGTCAGAAAAATAAAGCAAAAAAGTGATGGTGTTATGACTCAAGTGGTTGAGCACCTGCCTCATAAGCACAAGACCCTGAGTTCAAATCCCAGTACTGAAAAGAAAGAGAGAGAAGGAAGGGAGGAAGGAATGAAAGAAGGAAGGAAAAGAGTAGGGTGTGGACCCCAGGCAGGGTGAGCTGGGACTTAAGCACTCAACCAGGAGGAAATTCCTGGTGGCTCATGTGTGTGTCTCACCCTGGGAACAAAACGCAGGCGCGGTTTGCGGTGATGGGGGAGCAGAGCCCTAGCTAGACCTTATCTAGGCAGTTGAGCCAGTTAACGGAAGGATCAGGTTCAGAGTCCAGGGTCTGGGTGCAAGTCAGCCCATGTGCTTGCCCACTGTGTGGCCGTGGGTGCTTCTTCAGGAAATGGGGCACAGTGAAGACGGGGCTCTTTGCTGATAGATGTCCTGTCCCCTATCAGAGGGTGGTGACACACATCGTTGAGAAGCCACAACTGCAGGTGTTCTACACGCCTCTCCCGGAGGATTTCCAGGACCAGAACATGGTGTTTTTTCTCCGGAACACGACAGGTACCTTTGCGGTGTGTGTATGGAGTGTGTTGTGCACACACGTGCACATCAGGTTCTTATACTTTTTTGGGGCAGTACTGGGGTTTTGAACTCAGGGCCTCAAGCTTTCTAGGCAGGTGCTCTACAGCTTGAGCCACACCCCTAGCTCTTTTTGCTCTCCTTTGTTTCCCAGACAGTGTCTCATGCTTTTGCCTGGGGCAGCCCCTGACCGAGATCCTCCTGCCTACACCTCCTGTGTTGCTGGGACCACAGGCATGGGTCATCACACCCAGCTTGTTGGTTGAGATAGGGTCTCGCTACCTTTTTTGCCTGGGCTGGCCTTGAACCATAATCATCTATCTCCAGCTCCAGAATAGCTGGGATTACAGGTGTAAACCACTGCACCTGGCCTGTTTATGCCTTCTTGATAAGTTTTTATTAGAACAGTTGCTCTCTATCTGTCACAGATTCTGTACTTGTGAATTAATCTACTCGCTGAAGCTTGTTCATCACCCCAAAAGCAATCCTTGCATCCTTGCAGTGCCTTCGAGGTCATGGGAGGACACAGGCAGAGTGAAGACAGCATGTGTGTTCCCGCTGAGCGGAACAAGGCAGCACTTTGTGTTCTGTGTCAGCTCCTACTGTAAGCAGGTGTCCTTTCCCCCCCGCCTATTTGATGACACTATTTTTGAATTTTGGGGCTTTTTGTTGGTGACTTCATTATTTAAATGTTCCCCAAGCATAGTGCTGATATGTTGTCTGGTGTTCCCAAGTGCTGGAAGGTGACAGTGTGCAGGGAAGTAGGTGTTAGATAAGCTTCCTTCAGGCATGAGCTCTTGGTCACCTGTTGGTGAGTCATTGATCTATATTGGTGATATATATATATATATATATATATTTTTTTTTTTTTCCCAATAAGGTGTCCCTAAACAGACGAGCCCATAAAACAAGGGTTGTACTCATTGTCTGATGAAGTGCTCTCACCAGGGGCTCCAAGTGTCAGGAGGATGGAGAGCAGGTCCTTGGTCTTAAGGAAGAAGGAATTCAGGGGCAGGGTGGCCACACAGGCGTGTTCAACAGAGCCGATTCATTTCAGTCAAAGCTACATTTTATTACAGCAGACATGGTGGTAAAGCCACCGTGCACCCCAAAGGAATCTGAGGCTAGGCAGCTTGGCTATGAGGTCAAGGCCCCAGCCCCAGCCCCAGCCTCAGGCCCTTTTCTGGAGAGGGTCTGAGGACTATGATAATGATCATGCTAATGAATATGCTAATGAGTATGCCAACAGTTAAGCTGGGTTTGTGCATATAACTTTGGAGATTTCTGGGGTACTTCCCAGAGCTGGGGACAGGATTGGTCCATCTAATCAGGTGTCCTCAGAGCCAGATGGTGATTGCTGGGGAGGTATCTGTGCAAAACTGCAGCTATAAAGAGATGTCGGTGAGGCCTCTAACTGAACTCAGGAGTTGGGGAGCCTCTGTCGGGGTCCCTGCTGGGAACCACTGGCTGCTGTACCAAGCAATAGCTGCCCATGCTCCAGGACGGGGGTGGGGGGCAGAGAGTCTGGTGCTGATTCTGGCTATGTAACCCCCTCAAAGGCTGTGCAACTCCCAGTGCAGACGCTGTGCAGAAGCCAAGGTCACCTGCAGGGGAGTTTTCAGGCCAGACTCTGTAGCTCTCTGGGGCCACTGGGGTCTTTTTGTGACTCTTCCCATCCCCACCAATTCCTGTGCCACATATCTTGGTTGATTCTGTCCTTCCCGGCCTGCACTTCCCCTTCAGTCCTCCACCTCCTGTGCTGGTGCCCAAGTTCACAGCAGGACTTGCCCTCAAGTCTAGAGCCAGCATGGTACAGCTCTCCTTTACTCTTGAATTTGGGCATTTTATGACTATTGGGACCCCACCTGAATCCTGAGCTTTTCTGCAATTCGCTCTTCCAGGTAGATGGGCACGATAGGAAGAGAGGTGATGGTGGAGACTCAGTAGTAACAGCCTCACGCCCACTCCTTCCTTCCCTCCTGCCCCTCCTCACGGGCTAGCTCCCCTCAAGACCTAGGGGGTAGTGGGCAGCAAGACTCAGGCCTGGCGGACACACACACACACACACACACACACACACACACACACACCAATCTTATCTAGGGCTGGGCTGCAGTGGGTGGTTGGTGTCATGGTGGTCAAAGGCCTGCTGAGCATGAGCATGTGGGTGGCCCTGGGTCCATCCCGAGCACCACAAATGAAAACAAAACAAGCTGCTCAGTTCTAGAGTTTGGAATGCTTTATTCCAGAAAGCAGGAAAGTATTCCCTGTGTTCCTGTCTTACTTATACCAAGTGCTTTCTTTTCCCTGCTGGGTTCATTATGCAGTTTCCTTTTAAAATTATTTTATTTAAGAAAAGAAACATTGGATTTAAAGAAGGAAGTCATCGCACGAGTCTATGCGGGCATGCACATGGGAGCTGGTGGCACAATTGCTTCAGCTGACCTCCAAAAGTCCCACCTCCAGATCTCATCACGCTGGAGCCTCGAACATTGAGAGGCAAAGACAATACCCACAGTTCTTACCTGGGCTGGCTTTGGTGACTGTACCGGGCAGAGAGAATTTGTATGGGTCTCGTGCGCTGCTCCTGAGTCCACGAACCACAGGGCAGCCATGTTCACCCCATGTTCAGTCCTGGGTCTAGGATTCACTCAAACACAGGTGTGTGTGTAGTGTGAGTCTGGAGCCAGCACGTTCCTCTGCAGCTGCTCAGGAGGGAGGAGAAAGTCCCCGCACACTCAGGACTGAGCCCCGAGGCCACCCTTCCCCACTGACCTCACACGCTGGGTCTGTTTCTTCCTTAGAGACCATTGCTGAGCCCAGTGACATGAAGGAAGCCATGGAGATTATGCCCCAGACACTGGAGTATGGAATCCTAAATGCTCA
The DNA here is from genome assembly GCF_047511655.1 of Castor canadensis. Taxonomy (NCBI): domain Eukaryota; kingdom Metazoa; phylum Chordata; class Mammalia; order Rodentia; family Castoridae; genus Castor; species Castor canadensis. Next base: position 41,631,340 of record NC_133403.1, read on the forward strand.
CACGCTCCACTTCCTGAGGGACGTCATCTGTGAGGCGAGTGTGGACAGAGGAGGGGACCTCAGCACTTCTAAGAAGAAGGGCATCTGCTCTGTGTGTCCCACAGACAGGACGTGGCAGGCACTGTTGTGGGCACTGGCCAGCAGCAGGGCAGCTGACGTCCCCACACTTTGGGAACGTATAAAGGAAAGGACATAGCACACACACACAAGAAGACATCAGGGACAAGAAGACAGGGGACACAAGGAAACGGGTTGAGTGTGTGTACCGGGGGTGGTGGGAAGGGGTGACCTTAGTGATGGGGGTGACAGCTGAGCTTTCTTTAAGAATCAGTAAATTTGGGGAGGCTGAGGTAGGAGAATTGCAAATTCAAGGTCAGCCTGGGCTATATAGAGAGACCCTGTCTCAAAAAAATCACCCCTCCCAAGTACCAGACGATTCATAAACAGGTCAGTTTTTGCCAGTTATTAGGGAAAGACTGAGAACCGAGGGGGTGGTGCTGGATTGAGTCCCAAATGAGATGAGGGCACCAGGCCCGTGGGAAAACCCTGGGGTTGAACAAACTCAGGTCAGGGACTGAGCATGGCCGGGCCAGCCTGGCTGGCGAGAAGCAAGGGTCCAAGCAGGGGGATAACAAGGTCTGGTGTGCATTTTCCCTCCACTGCAGTGTGAAAACACGCCATGGGGTGGGAGAAGAGGTGAAGGGAAGAGAAGACCCCTAGGAGGTGTGGGGTGCTGGTGCGGGGGTTGGGGGCTACTTAGGTCCCAGGGTTCAACCAGGATGGGGAGGGAGAGGCAGAAGCATCAAGGATGCTTTGGGATAGCGTCAGCGGGGCTTGCCCTGAGAGAGAGAGGTGGCCCCTGGGGTTCAGACCTGAGAACGAGGTGGGGTCTCTGCTGAGATGGGGTGAGGGGGAGGAACAGATCTGCAGGGGATCCTGTGCTAAGCTTGAGAGGCCAGTGAGACATTGAGACTTGGGGTGGGACGAGCAAGTTTATGGAAGGCTCAGGCATCATCCAGGGGGTGTTTGTTGAATGACTTCCATATCCCATAGTGGTGGTCAACTCAGAGGTGGTCTCTGCCTCACGGAGCCCATAGCCGAGCAGGAAGAGTTACATTAACGGGATAAGGAGAAAGTGTACATAATGACACAGGTTAAGGAGAAACATGAAGCCAGCTAGGACAAATGGGAAATAGAGAAATAAGGGCAGGAGGGGTGGGAAAAGTTAGTAGGTGGGAAGTGGGGCTTGGATTATTGGATAGGGTGGCCAGAAAGACCTCACGGACAGGGTGGACTTTTGTCAAAACCATTGCAATATTTTTTGCTTGGACCTTTGCAGTAGTCTCCCACACCACATCTTCCACATGACATCCAGGGTGATCCTTTGCAAGGTGGGTGCTGATGGCACAGGGAGGCATAAGACCAAGTCCATGGATGAACGGCAGAGCGAGAGGAGGTAGACGAAGGGATGGAAGTAGGTGGGGCACTAGGGGTGGCCAGCTGTGCCAGTCGTGGGCAAAGAAGGGCTGGTGGTTCGGCAGCGGTGACTCCATGTGAACAGTTCCTGCAGAGGTCAGTGGAAGTCAGCTGAGGAGTGGCCAGGGAGGTGTCACGGAACACACATGGCTCTGTCCACTGGGCAGACTGGACACCCCCTGCTGTGCTGGCCACACATGAGATTCCCCAGGGTGCTGTCCTTCACGCAAGGACTTCGTCCCACAGCATGACTTCAGAGCAGTCAGGAACACTGGCCACTTTCTTGAACAAATCAAACTTCTCAAACCAGAGTAACACCAGAACATGCCATAATTAATTCTACCTGTTTGCACAGGTTAAGTAACCAGCAATCGAACTTTCTCTCCTTTCTGTTACTTTAATGCAGTAAAAACAAAACAAAAGTAAAACGTTGCTTTTGAGACAGGGTGTCACTCTTTGCCCAGGCTGGTCTCAAATTTTCCATCCTCCTTCCTCAGACTCCTAAGTGCTGGGATTTCAGGTATAATCCCTTTAAAATTCTCTTTTTTTTTTTTTGAGAGGTGGTGCACCGTTCCTGGAGTTACTGTAGTACCAGGTCGATGTGTGGAGTGGATGGAGCAAATCCTGTTCCATCTCCGTGTTCTAAAAATCCATTTAATATATTGTCCTCGGAGAGAGGACATATGAGCTATTAAACTGATAAGAACAGATACTGCACTTCATCTTAGCCAAAAGGCCAAGAAGTGATTAAAATTCTTTTTAAATTCAATTAAATTAATTAATTTTGGAGACAAGGTCTTGCTATGTATCCCAGAATCCTCCTGCCTCAGCCTCCTGAGTGCTGGGATTACAGCGGTGCACCATCACTCTTGGCGTAAATTCTTTTTTAGCTTCAAAATCCATATGCTCATTATGAAAGCTCAAACATTCCAGAAACACAAAAAGGAGACAGTGGAATTCCCACAAATGCCCTCAGTCCACCAGAGACACCCTGCTAGCATCATACAGATGTCCTGCCACATTGGTTGGGCGGGTCTCTGCTGCCATGTCCACCACTGAGACTTTGCACAGTCACGTGGGTCCATCTGAAGAGACCCGCACCTGCTGGCCACACGGCTGTTACCTTCAATAAGGACAACGGGTGCCCTGGAATGAAATCCATCAGATAGCTTCAAGTCCATAAGTTCCTGATGACGCTTAACGATCACAGAGAGGCACTTTGAGAGGACTCGGGATTCGGTTCATTAATTTGACAGTTGAAGAGGAGAGAGGCATTTACACCGCCTTCCTTCTCCAAAATGTGCCCATCACCCAGTGGTAGTGGAGAGGGGTGATTCTGTGCAAAGTGTTTCAGCTAACAGGAAGAAATTTGAGAGTTTTAGAAGACCAGAAGCCTGATTTTATAATAATCCTGTAGTATATTGTAATTGATGTGATAGCTTATACCCTAATAAGAATATCTCAAATTTTAGAATGCTTAGAATAGAGACTATTTGAATTTGGTTTTAGATCCATGGATTAATGGATCTAGATTTTGAGCATCAGTGGATAAAACAGAAAGAGAGGGAGTCAGAGAGAGAGGGAGAGAAAAAGAGGGAGAGAGAGAAACAGAGGGCTGGGGCATGGCTAAAGCAGTAGAGCACCTGCCTGGCAAGCATGGGGCCCTGAGTTCAAACCCATCACAGTCTCCCCCTCCCAAAAAAAAGAGAGAAAGCAAGAGACAAGAGGAACAATTATTTGTGTCCTGATTCAGACATCAGCGATGTTGGTGAAGGTGTATTTTGGGTGTCTTTGCAGCTCTGGGATGGAACCCAGGGCCTCACCTGGGCTAGGCCTGCGGAGGCACAGAGGGCCAGGCCCACGGTGCCACAGCGCGAGGCCAGCAAGATCCATGCAAGCTCCAAGATCCAAAGGCAGCATCCTGATTGCAGGAAATAGATTAAAACGGTCTTAAAAATATATCCAAATTTTAAGGAAAAAAAAAAAAAGAGCAAGCTAAAAACCAGAACCACAGCTGGACCAATCAAATCAACCCATGTGATTTGCATATCACGTTTTGTGTACGTGAGGGGAAGTTGTTTTGGAATTGTGTTCAGGTGATGTTACCAATACATGCTTCTGTTCCCAGCTAAGTGTCAAAAAGCCGGCGGCCTCAGGACTCTCTTTGTTTCTCTGTGGTCTTAGCATGGCACTGACTGTGGGTGACACAGTGTCTCACTCCCCAGGCCTCAGTGTTTAATGTCCGCATTACTGATGGCATCCCTGAAGACATGCAGGGTTGGTTTCTAGGCTGTTAAAATTCTTACCATTGGGCCATTTTAAGCTGTACTCTGGCTTTGAATAGTTTTTCTCTTTGCATACCTTTTCTTCTCTTGCAGTGCTGGGAATTGAACCCAGGGCCTTGCACATGCTAGGCAAGCGCTCCACCACTGAGCTCCACCTCCAGCCCATGGACTTTCGAGACAGGGTCTCACTATGTAGCCATGCTGGCCTGGACCTTGCTGTGCAGCCCAGGCCCTGGAGCTATCACCTGGCTCCCTTGTGCACAACCTGACAGGACACTGAAGGCTGGGTGGCATAATCGTGTGAGTTGTTGAAATGATGTCAGTGACTTGTCTGTGAACTTGGCCTTGCAGGTTTTCTTGCCGGCCCTGTCCTTTAACCAGCACAAGGCGGACACAGGCCTGGGAGCCTCATCTGCGGATGTCCCTGAGATGGCTGAGCACGAGCCGGAGCAGCCCAGCACACACGCAGAGGCCGTGGAGTACCACAGCGCGCAGCTGATCCGTGACGAGTTCCTGATGAACATTCAGAAATTTGAGGGCAGCATCCAGAGGACCATACAGCAGCTGGAAGGTCGGTCCCCATCTATGAATGACCGATTCACCCAAGGAAGGCCATGCAAGAGCTTGGGAGGGGTTTTCTTTGTTTGTTTGTTTGGTTGGTTTTTTACTTTTTTGTGGTACTGGGGTTTGAACTCAGGGCCTTCACCTTGAGCCACTCCACCAACCCTTTTTTGTGATGGTTTTTTTCAAGGTAGGGTCTCATGAACTATTCACCTGGACTGGCTTCAAACTGAGATCCTCCTGATGTCTGCCTCCTGAGTAGCTAGGATTACAGGCGTGACCATGGGCACCTGGCTGTTTATTTTTAATTTGTGATAATTCTTGCTTACATGCTCAGGGGATGAAAGACACTGACCCCATCATTATAAGAGACTCAAGAAGGAGCCTGGCACCGTGGTGTGCACCTGTCCCCCCAGCTATGCAGGAGGCATAAATAGGGGAATTGTGGTCCAGGCTGGCCCGGGCATAAGTGTGAGGCCTTATTTAAAAATAATTAAAGCAAAAGGGGCTGGGGCATGGCTCAAGTGGTAGAGTGCCTGCCTAGCAGGTTCAGGACCCCTAGCTGGGTAAGCCAGGTATGGTGGTACACACCTGTAGTCCCAGTTACTCAGGAGGCTTAAAGTTTGAGACCAGCCTGGGCAACACAGCAAGAACCCCGTCTTCTTCCAAAAATAAATAAGCAAATAAATAAAAAATTGTGAAGATGTTTGAAAGAATGTTGCTTATTAATCGTAAAAGCTCTGTTACCCTTTTTCTGCAACATTCATAAATGTTGCAGAAATGTTCCAGAGTGAGTTTTTTTATTTCTTAATTATTTTATCTTTTGATGATACTGGAGTTTTTTATATGTTTTTTTTTTTCACAGTACTGAGATTTGAACTCAGGTCCTCATGCTCACTAGGCAGGCACTCTACCACCCGAGCCACTCCACCAGCCCTGTTTTGTGATGGGTTTTTTCAAGATGGGGCTCAAGAACTATTTGGTGGAGACTGGCCTTGAACCTTGATCCTCCTGATCTCTGCCTCCTGAGTAGGATACTGGAATTTTGAACTCAGGGTTTTGTGCTTGTGAGACAGGTACTGCAGCCTGCAGAGTGCATCTCTAATATAAACATACTATATTTTATATACTTAGAGCAAACATATTAAAAATGTCAATAAACACATGCATGTATTAAATTTATTATAGTGATAAACACATGAAATTTAAAACACTGGTAAAGTAACAGATACTAACTGAAGACTGACCGTGCTGTAACTTCTATTTCTAGAAGCTTCTATTCTTTTAGAAGAAGATGGGTGCCTGTAGCTTCTATTTCTTTTCTTTTGTTTCCCGTCTTTTTGGCTTTGTATTTTATTTTGATAAAATGTTCTTTAACTTTTATCTTCTCAACCTGGAGTTTTCATATCACTTATTACATTTTTAATTGTTAGAGTTCTTATTCTCCAATGGTACTTTTTTCATTGCGTTCTGTTCTTGATTCATGGTTTCCGTATCATCTCAAATCTCCGAGACAAATAGTTGGGATTTAAAAAATTCTTCTTTTCCTTATAATCACCTCAGTTTCCTATGAAGTGATTTTTTTTTTGTTTATCCTTGTTTCATGCTCGAGGCTTTTTAAAATAGCTATTGAACTCTGTGTGTTCAACTTTTAAAAATTGAACTCACTAGGTTTTAAATTCAGGAACATCTTAAATAACTCATTTTGATTAAACTCACCACTGAAACAAGTACCTAAAACATTTTAATTAAATTTTCTTCTCCTTTTTTTTTTTCTTTTGTGGTGCTGGGGCTTGAACCCAGAGTCTTGGGCCTAGTAGGCAAGTATTCCTCAGCCAAAAGAATGTTTTTGGGGGGCTGGTACTGGGATTTGAACTCAGGGCCTTGCACTTGCTAGTGGTACTTTACCACTTGAGCCACACTCCCAGCAGTTTTTGCTTTAAGTATTTTTCCAATAGGGTCTCAGCCTGGCCTGGATCTGGATCCTTCTGTTTACACTTCCTGCATAGTTGGAATGACAGCTGTTCACTGCCAGCTTCAAAAACTTTTTTTTTGTTTTTGGTGGGACTGGAGTTTGAACTCAGGGCTTCACTTTTGCAAAGCAGGAGCTCCACTATAGTCCATTTTGCTCTGGTTATTTTGGAGATGGGGTTTGTCAAACTATTTGCCCAGCCTGACCTCAAACCTTGATCCTCCCAATCTCAGCCTCTCAAATAGCTAGATTTACAGACATGAGCTACTGGTGCCTGGAAACAAATTTTTTTTTTTGAGATGAGGGTCTCCCTGTGTTGGCCTTGAATTTGTGGTCTTTCTGCCTCAGCCTCCTGAGTGGCACGTGCCACTGTGTCCAACTGAATTACAGTCTGATAGAGAGACTTCCCTAGGGACCAATGAAGGCAAGGGGCGAGATAGCAGCCTTTCCCTCACTGGTGCTGGAGGAGGAGCCAGCTGGCCACCTTGAATGCTATTGTTTGGAACCGTCTTCCCTAAACTAGCAGCTGACTGACCGTTGTCCTTCTGCCAGGTGAGATCAAGCTGGAAATGCCAACCGTCAGCGTGGAGGGGGAGGTGTCCGAGCTGGCAGCGAACCCAGAAATCATGGAGGCCTTGGAGCAGTGTGTGATCAACTGGCTAAATCAGATATCAGCTGCTGTGGAGGGCCAGCTGAAGAAGACACCCCAGGTGACTGTGCCAGGCTTTTCAGGATCCTTGTTCATACTAAGCACCTGAGAAAGAGCTGGGAGTCTGGGAACCAGACTGAGATGGTTTCTTCCCTTACTGTTTTGTGACTTCCTTATGCAGGCTCAATAAATGCACCTGAGGTGTCACTCCTGGGCTTTGTGGGTTCAGTGTACAACCAGATTACTGCCTTGGTTGAGAGACATAATTCTGACATGATTCTGAGTATCAGCCAGGATGCCCAATCAGGAAACCCAACTCAACTGGCTTCAACAAGAAAGAGACTTTCTTGGCTTGTATACCTGAGAAGTCCAGAGGCAATGCCAGCTTCAGGTCTGGTTTGATCCAGGACTCTGGCTGTGTGTCCCTGTGACTCCCTTGGTGGAGGCTTCCTCCTCAGGCTGGCCTCCTTCATAGTAGCAAGTTGCAGAAGTTTCTGCCCCACACCGCATACCACATTGTCCAGGGGAAGGCTGTATCTCTGTCTGAAATTCTTAGATTCACACGCCCATCCCTCAAGACCCAGTGTGGACTGGCGCCTGTACAGATTTGGAGAAGTGAAGAGAAATGACCACCCTGCACTAACACGCTGAGAACTGCTTGTGTGTTCGTGTCCCTTCCCAGGGTAATGGCCCTCTGGCTGAAATCGAATTCTGGCGGGAGCGAAACGCAACCTTAAGCGCGCTGCATGAACAAACCAAGCTTCCCACAGTCAGGAAAGTCTTGGACGTGATCAGGGAAGCAGATTCCATGCTGGTGGCCAACGCACAGCCCGTCCTCACCGAGCTGTTCAGGTTCCACACAGAGGCCTCAGACAACGTGCGCTTCCTGTCCACCGTGGAGCGCCACTTCAAGGTACACCTGGCGTGGGGAAGCCAGCGCCGAGGGCGGGCGCACGGGTGTCGTGTTTGGAAGCCTGGGCCTCGTGCCTGGTGGGCCAGTGCTCCCCCACTGAGTTCCACCCCAGCTTAATTCAGTGTTTAAAATTCATTGTCATATTTGTCATTTCGTCCACTTCTAAGTGACCAGTCCGCTGGTATTAAAGAGACGCAGGGTGTGTGCCTGTCACCGTGGTCTCTACCCAAAATGTGTCACCCCCAGCTGAAACTCCTAAGCCTCCCTTTCTTCTTCTTCTAAGCTCCTGGTGACCTCTACTCTACCTATTTTTTTTTGGCAGTACTGAGGTTTGAACTTAGGCCTCATACTTGCTAAGCAGGTGCTCTACCACTTGCCAGTCCTTTTGAGTTTGTTTATTTTTTTGCAGATAGGTTCTTGTGTTTTTGCTGGGCTGGCCTTGGCCACAATCCTCCTACCTGTCTGTCCTGAGAGCTGGGATTAGAGGTGTGCACCACCATACCTGCCTCTCAGGTTAGCTTTTGTGTGGTCGGGCACGCCTGTAATCCCAGCACTCAGGAGGCTGAGGCAGGAGGATTGCAAGTTTGAATTAGTGACACCCTATCTCAGAAAAAAAAAAAGAACAGAGAGAGAAGAGGGGGGTCTAAGGATGTGTGTAGGTTCTGTGCATACAGTGCCCCATCTTGTAGAAGGGAATTGTGCAGCCACAGATTTGGGAATGGAGGGTCCTGGCACCAAACCTCCAAGGGTACTGAATGACGACTGTACATCTGTGTCCTCTGTGTGCATACTTGCACAGTACTACTCCACCGCTATGTTGACTTTTTTTTTTTTGTGGCACTGGGATTTGAACTCAGGGCCTAGCACTTGCCAGGCGGGATCCCCTCAGTCATCCCCGTGTTGCCTTTCGCTGTCCTCCTGTACCAGCGTGGACAGCCCACTGCTGGTCAATCACTCTCCTCCGTGACATCATTCCCTTGTGAGTTATCTGACCTGTTGGTGGCGCTGGGATTTGAACCTGCAGAACCTCACACACGGTGCCAGCTTCCGCGTGGTGCTGGACACCATCCCGTCCATGATGAGCGCGCTGAGAATGGTGTGGATCATTTCGCGCCACTACAACAGGGACGAGCGCATGGTCCCGCTCATGGAACGCATCGCCTGGGAGATCGCCGAGCGCGTGTGCAGGGTGGTCAGCCTGCGCACGCTCTTCAAGTGAGTGGCTGAGGCGGGTACAGCAGTGTCCCCACCCCCACCCAGGCCCCGGAGCCCTGCACAGGGCCTTTTGTGATCATCACGTTTTCAAGGCTCGTCACATCATGGATGTGTCAGTGCTCCGTTCCTTTTTATGGCTGAATAATATTCCTTTGCTCATATACACACAGGCACATATACACTATTCACCAATGAATATTATATTCTAATTGTGCAAGTGGAATATATATGTATAGTTCCACATATTACATACATAGTTATATATTTATATATGTATTTAAAATTTAAGCTGTGACTTTCTGCCCTGGTATACTTTTACACTTGGAGACAGAAAGGCCGAGGGTCAGGGAATCCCTAAGCCCCCTTGGGTGGAGCAGCACTTTGGATGTTGTGGTGGGGGGGGGGGGGGCGATGGAGACTTTTTTCTTCCATTTTTTTTCCTTTGGCGCTGGGGATGGAGCCTAGGGTCCCTCCACGCTAAGCACACCTCCAGCCCCTTTTCACTTGCTTAGAGCAAATCTCTATAGGTACCATTGTCTTGGCTGTGTCATTTGGCTCCAGGGTTGCAGGTGGCTTGATGACCTGTGGTCTGGGGGGCCTCGGCCACCTGTCCCCCCCTTACCTAGCAGGGAGGCACATGTTTGGGCCTGGTTTGGGCAGTTGTGGGGAAGGCCAGCCTGGCCTGGCCTACCTGGGGACCCCCTGGTTTCCCTTGGGAGCTGATGAGACTTCTCCCAGGACACCCGCTGCCCTGGGTTTGGGCTTGGATGGTCATCCCCTCAGGTCCCGACTCTTCCTCTCCCAGGGAGAACCGAGCCAGCGCGCAGCACAAGATCTTGGAGGCCAAGCAGACCCTCACCCTGTGGAAGAAGGCCTACTTCGACATCCGGGCCAAGATCGAGGCCTCGGGCCGAGAGGCGCGCTGGGAGTTCGACCGGAAGCGGCTGTTTGAAAGGACAGACTACATGGCCTCCATCTGTCAGGACCTGTACGACATCCTGCAGGTGGGCACCATGTCCTCCCTGAGGCACTCGGGGGAGATCAGAGTTGGCCTTTCCCTGCCAGGACCCGTCATGGCAGCTAGAAGCTGGGGTCTGAAAGGGCTTGGCAAGGGAGAAACTCTTGAAGGAAGAACTTCTAGCATCTTCTGGAATGTTCCAGAATGTCCCACTGCACAGCAGACCCTTTCCTTGTCTTCTGTGATGTCCCTCGCCCCGTCAGCTGCTCCTTCTGTGTCTTTTGTCAGCTCGGTGCCCGAGCCGATCCATCATGGTCTGCATGTTGTTGTGGATGCAACTCGCTCACCCATGCTGACTTTGAGTCTTTCTGTTAAACGCTGGGGCTCCCCCGAGGCCTTCTGTCCTCAAGCCATGTCCTCCGTGTGGATCTGGTCCCAGCCACTCTTGGGTGGGTAACAACAGTGCTTGGTGTCTGGCAGAATGAACTGGTCACAGCCATTGGTTCAATCCGTCCATCCATCCATCCTCAATATCCCTGGAGAACTCACCAGGGCCAGGTGTGCGTGGCCACTGCCAGGGAGACAGCATGAGTGACACCAGGGCCGGTCCATCATGGCAGAGATGCAGGCCCCTTGTTTATAAACCAGACAAAACATGAATTATTTTCTTCCCATGCCTGTCTTCTTGTCACGGCTTTTCCGGTTTGTCATGGCAGTAGCAGAGGAAAGAAAAGAAAGTGAAGAAACATGAAGCTTTTAAATTGCTAGTATTTTTTTGGTGGTACTTAGATTTGAACTCAGGGCCTCAAGCACTCTTCCACTTGAGCCACGCCTCCAGGCCTTTTGCTCTTTGTTTGCAAAAAGGTCTGCTTTTGTCCAGACTGGCCTCCTAGTGCAATCCTCCTCCTCCTCCCTCCCAAGTAGCTGGGATTATAGGCATAAGCCACATGCCCAGCCCCTGGTAACATGATTTTTGTACATCATCTTTATATGGTGTGAGGTGCGTTTAAAATGCACACAGTCCAAATGCAGACTTGCTGAAGGGACAGTTCGGATTTTGTAGCATGCACAGATCTTTGCTCTTTTTATGTCACTTCTGGCTGCTTGCCATCTTCCCAACACTCTCCCCTTCAGCCTACGGCTGGGGTGGGAAGGACTGAAGGGAAGCCTCTGGCTGCCCTGTCTTGGATGCTGTCATTTCCAGCAAAGGTAAGGCTGGTTAACAGGGGAGGTCCCAGAAGGGAGAAAGAACAGGGCAGGGTTCCTTGGTCACATGTGTTTCTTTGGTTCCATTTTTTTTTGGGGGTGGGGGGCAGAACTGGGGTTTGAACTCAGGGCCTCATGCTTGCTAGGCAGGTGTTCTACCTCTTGAACCCTGGGTATTTTCCAGACAGGGTCTCATGAACTATTTGCCCGGCTGGCTTCAAACTGCAGTCCTCCTGATCGCTGTCTCTGGAGTAGCTAGGATCACAGGCGTGAGCCCGGCTCTTCGGTTCCATTTGAACCGAGCTCAGGTCCGGATGGAAATGTGGCCCCCAGCTGCCAGTACCCTGCGTGCTTGCCATAGACGCAGTGTGGAGACCTACACGGTCTCTGTGGGAAGTCCCTGCTGGTGGCGGCATCACGGTGCTGTGTGTGAGTGAGTGGGACGGTAAAGACCCGCAGCCAGGCAGGTTCCTCTCACCTCTGCTCACACATTCCATCAGACTTCATTCACAAAAACAAATCCAGGGATAGAATCACTGCTGCCATCATCAGAGCCGTAAGCCCAGCCCAGGGCCCGTCTGGGTATCTGGTCCTGTGCTCCTGTCTGGCTCAAATGCCCAGCAAGTGTTGGGCACAGGGAAGTGGTGTTTAGTGTTGGGTAGGAGCTAGTGAGGCCCTTTGACCTGCAGGTGCAAAGGCCCTGAGGCAGGACGGGATGAGAAACTGGAGGAGGGCCGGGTGTCTGCAAGGCTGCGGGGGGGGGGGGGGTGGGGGGTGGTCAGTATGGTAAGAGGGACGTCCTGGCCTTGTAAGTTGTCTTTGGACCTTGCCAGTCCCTCAGTGGGCTTGGTACCAGCAGTCTCAGAGGGTGGAGTCTTACTCATATGACATGATTCTTGCCTCTGTAAATCTAGCCGTGACTTCCATCTGTAGCTATCATATCCACCAGGACGCAGAAATGTCGCCCTTCATTGTCCTGTTGGATCACACAGGTTTTGGAGGAATTCTACAACATATTTGGTCCTGAACTAAAGGCCGTGACGGGAGACCCCAAGCGCATCGATGATGTCCTCGGCAGAGTGGACAGCCTGGTCACCCCCATGGAAAGCCTGTCCTTTGACCCCTTCTGCATCACATCCTCCCAGTACTGGAAATATGTGATGGACGACTTCAAGATCGAAGTTTTGGCAAGTAACACACCATGCATCCCACCGTGGCGGTGGAGGACACACTTCCCTGGAGTTAGCTTTGGTTCTTAGCTTTTGAATTGTTTAGTGATGTTTACAGGGTTTTTGTTTTGTTTTGTTTTTGATTTTTTTTAAATCGCAAAAAGTGGTACCTGTTGGGCGCCGGTGGCTCACACCTGTAATCCTAGCTGCTTGGGAGGCTGAGATCAGCAGGACTGTAGTTGGAGGCCAGCCCAGTGAATAGTTTATGAGATCCCATCTCCAAAATAACCAGGGCAAAATGGACTGGAGGTGTGGCTCAAGTGGTAGAGCGCCTGCTTTGCTACGTGAAGCCCTGAGTTCAAACCCCAGACCCACAAAAAAAAAAAACCCAAAAAAACCCCAAAAAGCAAAAACAAAACTGCTGGAGTGGCTCGAGTGGTAGAGTGCCTGCCTAGCAAGCGTGAGGCCCTGAGTTCAAACCCCAGTGCCACCAAATAAAATAAAATGACACTTAAACAAAACAAAAAGTAATACCTTTGATTCATAAAAAAAATAGAGCCAATAGAAGACTGTGTAAGGTATAAGTGACAATTCCCTGTGGTCTCCTCTGGCTTTTATTCCCTAGGAAGAATAAGTTCTTGTTGTTTTTTTTTGTCCTCTCAGTACTGGGGTTTGAGCCACTCCACCAGCCCTTTTTTGTGCTGGGTTTTTTGAGATAGGATCTCATGGAACTATTTGCCGGGCCTGGCTTTGAACTTCAGTCCTCCTGATCTCTGCCTCCTGAGTAGCTGGGATTACAGGCATGAGCCACTGGCGCTAGGCTGATAAATTTTCACTAAGGGGACACAGTACCATCCCACAGAGTTGTGCTGATACAATGTAACTCCTCCGGCTTTTGAATCAAGGACAAATAAACTCTGTAACCAAGCCGCGCCAGGCTGACCTGTCTTCTGTCCCCTGGTCTCATGTCCTCTTTTCTGTTGACTCCTTTGTTTTTCTGGAGCACATTTCTCAGTAGTTTCTTCAGAAAGGTCTCCCCAGACACACATAGGTGTTGGGTGTCAAAGGCATGAACTGTGAAATAACAGTCAGGTAGAGAATTTAAGGTTGGAAATAACTTTTCTTCAGACAGTTGACCACATTCTTCATCAGCTTGTGGCTTTCAGTGCTATTAGTCTACTCTGACTTATTTTTTCTACAGCGAACTCTGCTTTTTCATAGGGTGGAGCGGGATGGGAGGACGGGAAGGATGGGGACACCCTCTTCCCTCATCTCCCTCCACCCCTCCTGCTCCTCGCCACAGCCTCCAAATGCTCAGAGCAAAAAGAGGCTCACTTGTAACTCTGTAGTCTGTGAAATTAGTTGCTCTGCTTCTGAATCTCTTCCTGCTTTTGTACCCTCTTCCATGGGATTTTTTTTTTAATATGACTTAACACTTAAAAAAATTTTTTTATTTTGGCAATACTGGAGTTTGAACTCAGGGCCTCATGCTTGCTAGGCCAGTGCTCTCCACTTAAGCCACGCCTCCAGCCCTTTTCCTTTAGTTATTTTTCAGATAGGTTCTTGAGTTTTTACCTGGGGCTGTCTTGGGACCACAATCCTCCTACATTCAGCTTTCTAAATAGCAGGGATTATAGCTAGACATGACTCACCACACCTGGCATATTGGTTGAGACGGGGTCTTGCTAACTTTTTGCCTAGGCTGGCTTTGAGCTGAGATCCTCCCAATGTTCACCTCCTGAGTAGCTGGGATTATAGATGTGAAGCTCTGGCTTGACTTCATATTTTTATTTCCTTCCCCCTTGTTTGGAAGTGGTTGGTGACAGATTAAAAAAAAAATCATGGCAGTCAATCTACTAATTTTAATCAGGTAGACGTGCAATAGGAATTTGTCTCAAGACACTGAATTTTTTTCATTTCTGGCTACTTTGTTCCTGCAGGATAATTACAGGAATTTTAATTTTAATTTTAACTTTTAAAATTTTTTTGTAGGTTATTGAGAAAGAAGCAAAAAATTTTATTGATGAATCTTTTAAGACGCTTCGCTCGGCTGAAGCGGCATTTGACATGCTTTTGAAATTCAAGCACATCCGGTCACGGGAGGCCATCAACCGACAAATGATGATGAAGTTCAATGACATTCTCGCACAGTACTGCAAAGAGGTGACTGACAAACCGCTGGGCGAGGGGACACCTGGCAAATGAGCCGAGTCACGCTGGTACCTCCCGTCCCACCCAAATGCAGAGGCTCTGGCAAGTCCCCGAGTAAGCGTGGCACAGAGTATCGGTAGCGAGGTGGGTTTGTTTATCTAGTGGAGGAATTTGATACGAGTGTATCGAGTGTGGTGTTACATACCTCGCATCGGGGTAGGTCTGTGCATACTCATAGTGTAGGGTCATGCCTACCCTTGTCCAGGGGCTTATAATTAATTCAGAAAAATGCATCTGACACTTCCACAGTCCATGGAATGGTGTTGGGCACAGAGATTGTGAGATTAACAAACATCAGGTTCTGCCTTTAAAGAAATCAGTATCTTGGTAGCTCACACCTGTAATCCTAGCTACTTGGGAGGCTGAGGATCATGGTTGGAGGCCAGCCTAGGAAAATAGTTTGAGAGACCCCCATCTCCAAAATAACCAGAGCAAAATGGACAGGAGGTGTGGCTCAAGTGGTAGAGCACTTGTTTTGCAAGCAGGAAGCCCTAAGTTCAAACCCCAGTCCCATCAAAAAAGAAAACAAATCAGTATCTTGTGGAATAAACCGACAAAAATGAATATATTCATACTCAGATGAAATGAGGGCAGGGGAACAGATTAGGCCCCCCTCCATGGGGTAGGGTGACCAGGTAGGATGACAAAAGCCTGCACTGATGTCAGGTATCGGCCCCTGACTGTCCCTGTAACAAGCCACCATCATGGAGAGCTTAAACGGCACAGGTTTATAATCCGCCGTACTGGAGGCCAGAAGTCTGTCGCGGTCTCACTGTTCAATGCGGGTGTCAGCAGGGCTGCCTTCCCTCCTGGAACCTCCAGTCACCCCCTCCGCCTGCGGCTCCCTCTGCCCTCTTTGCCTCCCTTGAATGCTTTAAGGACCTTGTCATTACAGGGGGCTGGCCAAAAAATCCAGGTGTCTGTCTGTCCCAAGCTCAGATGACTGGCTAAGCTTAATTGCATCTGCATCCCAGACTTCCCCTTGTCACAAAACATTACACAGTCACAGGTTTTGGAGATTAGAGGTGGACATCTTGAGGGGTCATTGTTGTGCTACTGCTCAGACATTCTCCTCCTCCTCCTCTTCTACCTCCTCCTCCTTGCTTTCCTTCTTCCCTTCTTCAAGGTGCTAAGGATCAAACTCAGGCCCTTGCAAGTGCTCTGCCATTGAGCTACATCCTAGCCAAGAAACACTTCTAAAATGCAGGTTTGGGAGTGGGTGTGGTCAGGCATGTCTGTAATCCCAGCTATTCAGGAGGTAGAGATTGGGAGGATCCTGGTTAGAGGCCAGCCCAGGTAAGTTAGCGAAACACCATCTCAATAACAGGCTAGGCATCGTGGTGTGTCCTTGTGATCCCAGCTACACCAGAGCCCGCCATGCCTCATGCTTGCTGGGCAGCCTCTCTACCACTGGAGCCATGTGCCCAGATAGTCTCACACTGACTTTGCCTGGGCTGGCCTCGAACCATGATCTTCCTACCTCTACCTCCAGAATATCTGGGATTATAGGCATGCACCACCATTCCCGGCTCTTGATTTCTAACTTGTGTTTCTTCAAAGATTCGAACCTCAACTTACATCTTTCTCTGTGGCTGACAGAATATCTCTGATTGCTTTTCAGATCGACATAGTCAATAAGATCTTCGTCCAGAACCTGGAGAGCCCACTTCTGTACAAGAACCACCCTCCAGTGGCGGGTGCCATATACTGGGAGCGGTCACTGTTCTACAGGATCAAACACACCATTCTCCGCTTCCAGGAGGTGGAGGAGATACTGGACAGTGAGCGGGGCCAGGAGGTTGGTCTCCTGCAGGACCCGAGCTGGGACCCCAGCTGAGGCCTCCCGTAGCAGGGAATCGCTAGGTTTCAGTGCTCGCTACCACAGCAGGCTGAGTGGAGAAACAGCTGGACTCCAAACCCATGCCTGCACCCCCCACGGCCTCCCCTGGGGTCCTCGATTTGGGGCTCATACTCCAAACTGCCTCCTGGCTTCTCTCTCTCTGGCACCTTAATACACAGGACCCCTTCTGGGAGCAAGTGGGCATCTCCTCGCACTCGACTTTGTTTTTCTTTTTGTCACTGGCCATCCCTGCAGCCCATTTCTGTATGTTATATTGTAGAGGTTTCTTTTTTTTTTTGGTGGCACTACAGTTTGAATTCAGGGCAGGCTCTCTACTGCTTGAGCCTCAGCCTTGTTTGCTTTGGTTATTTTTTGAATAGGTTTTCGAATTTACGCCCAGGCTGGCCTGGCCCACAGTCTTCCTATTTATGCTTCCTGTGTGGCTGGGATGACAGGCACACACCACCACACCCAGATTTTATTGATTGAGATGGGAGTCTCTCAACCTTTTTGCCAAGGTTGGCCTTGAACCATGATCTTCCTGATCTCTGCCTCCCAAGTAGCTAGAATGAGAGGCATGAGCCACTGTGCCCATTTTTAAAATTATCATTAATTTTTTATTTGGAATATTCACTACACAGGGGGTTCATATGAGATTCCCATTAGGCTCATATTGTACATTACTTACATTGCCCAGCCTTTTGCCTCTTTTTTTCATGTAAAATATATCTATTTTGTCCTTTAAAAGGGCTGGGGGTCTGGATTTTTTTTGTTTTGTTTTGTTTTTTGTTTTTCCCCTGCAGTACTGGGGTTTGAACTCAGGGTCTCATGATTGCCAGGCAGGTGCTCTACCACTTGAGTCACTCCTCCAGCCTGGGGTTCTGGTTTTAAATCAGGCTGCCAGCCTTGCACCAGTCAGTCTGACATTGCTCTCCTTGTCAACCTGGCTCCTGCTCACAGTGCTTCATTAAGTCCAAAAGAAAAAATATTGTTTGAATTTCAGGAAAAAAAATAGCACACTTTCTCTTTAAAGACCCGTTATAAACATTTCAAGCATTTGTGGGTTGCAACTCAGGAGGCAGAGATCAGGAGGCTCGAGGTTTGAGGCCAGCCAGGCAATAGTTCACCCATCTCAACCAATAAAAGCTGGGTGTTGTGGTGCAGGCCTGTCATCCCAACTATGCGGGATAAGTAGCATAAATAGGAGGATCGTGTTCCAGGGCGGCCTGGGCATAAAACTGCCTAGCAAGTGCAAGGCCCTGAGTTCAAATCCCAGTACCACCAAAAAATAAAATAAAAACAAAGTATTATTTCCAAGGACAAAATGGCAATTGTTTGAATTCTTTGACAGGTAAAACAAAAATATTTGGCAGTAGGTAGGACCATGAAAGAGTACGAAGATCGAAAGTATGAGCACTGGAAGGAGGCCACGGAGCAGGTCCTCCCGAACCTCATGAAGAAGAGTTTGCTCACTAAGGTGCGCCCCCTCCCTGCCATGGCGTCCTTCTCTCGAGGTGTGATGTGTGTGCCCTTCTGAGGTCAGTAGGGAAGAGATCGCAGACAGCATGCTGTGGGGTCAGGAACAGGGCTGGAACTGGCAGCCCCAGCATTTTTGTGGGCACAGTGCTTAACTTTGAGCCTCAGTTTCCCTGTTTGTGAAGTGGACTGGACAACATGACATAAGCACGCAAAGTATCATTGTGTAGGAATCGGCAGACGGGTGGCAGTTTTAACCTGCAGAGCCGCCCTTTTGTGTTGACCCACTGCCTCTCCAGCTGTTCAGAAGAGAGACCCAGTCCTGGCAGTCTTAGGTCTTTGGTTCCTGAAACTCTGCCGAATTGTTCAAGTCTACCAGCATGAGGGGACAGGGCCAGGCAGGACCGACAGGGACCTGGATGGCTCAGGTCCTCCAAAGAGACAGCTCTGCTCAACTCCAGCCTATTCTCACCAGATGCCATTAGGTGTCCCCATGACAAAGGGAAGCCAGATTTCTTGATTTTTATGTATTTTCAAATATTGGTGACTAAGTTGAATTCTTTAAAAACTCTGTTCCCCTGCCAGTGGCTCACACCTGTAATCCTATCTACTTGGGAGGCTGAGATCAGAAGGATTGAGGTTTGAGGCCAGCCTGGGAAAACAGTTCTGGAGACCCCATCTCCAAAATAACCAGAACAAACTGGACTGGAGGTGTGGCTCAAGCGGTAGAGCACTGCTTTGCAAGCATGAAACCCTGAGTTCAAACCCCAGTTCCACAAAAACCCAACCAAACAAAACCAAAATCACTGTGTTCCCCAAACAGAATGCAGATTCCAGCCAGTTGCAGCCAGCTCCCCAGCATTTTGGGGAAAGGCCCTGCATCCACCCTTTCCAAATCAAGGCTCAGGCTGCCCTGGTTGGACCTGATTGTTCTCGGACTCCTCCCAAGCCTTTCTCTCCACAGACTTTGACCAGCAAGGAGACCACCACGGTGGAGAGGGGAGCCGTGTTTGCCATCAACTTTTCTCCTGCTCTCAGGGAGATCATAAACGAAGCCAAGTACATGGAGCAGCTGGGCTTCGCTGTCCCTGAGTTAGCAAGGAATGTAGCTCTTCAGGAGGACAAGTTCCTCAGGTAAAAGACGCTTCTCGCTATCTTTTTTTAGGTTGTGGGGACAGACTCCGGGGCCTGGGCATGCCAGGCAAGCGCTCTGCCCCAGCCCCAAAAGACTTTTTCTAAATCAGTTGGGAAGTCTTGGGTCTTAGGACCCCCTTTATGCTCTTAAAAATGGTTGGAGACCCCACTCTGGTGTTATGAGTTATAACTACCAATCTCAACCAGTTAGAAATTAAAACTATCTATGTATGAATTTTTTTACCAATCTAAAAAGCCAATAGAAAACTTATTTCACATATTCATGCAAATAACACTTTGTTTTGCTGGTGCTGGGGACAGAACCCTGTGCCTTATCCATGCTAGGCAAGCACTCTGCCACTGAGGCCCGCTCCAGCTCTCTGAAAATCTCTCTCTCTCTCTCTCTTTCTCTTTTTGGTGGCACTAGGCTTTGAACTCAAGGCTTCATATTTGCAAAGCAGGAGCTCTACCGCTTGAATCACTCCTCCAGTCCATTTTGCTCTGCTTATTTTTGGAGATGGGGATCTCTTGAACTATTTTCCCAGGCTGGGCTCAAACCATAATCCTGATCTCAGCCTCCCAGGGAGCTGGGATTACAGGCGTGTATCACTGTACCCAGCTCTGCAAATCTTTTGATCCCCATTGCAGGCTGGGTTGTGGTCTTTGGTAACCTGTGGATGTGGTCCTTGAGCTTCCTGTGTCCTGTCCCTATGTCTTTTGCCACCCTCCTTGTGACGCAGGTACACAGATGGGATGCAGCGTATGCTGGACCATTACCACGCACTCGTCAGCACGCTGAACGAGGCGGAGACGATCCTCTTGGATGACCATTCCCAGGAGCTCATCAGAGTGTTCCGGTCTGGGTACAAGAGGCTGAACTGGAACTCTCTAGGTACAGTGGGCTCTGTAGTCTCGGCTTTCCCTGGGTGGGGGTGGGGGACAGAGACAAGATGAGAGCCATTCTGACACTCATTGACCTCTCTCTAGCTTCCCAAAATAGAGCAGCCTTTACCTTTTTTAAATTAAACATTTGACTTGGAGACAATTTATATATTCATTTGCAGTTGTAAGGGTTAATATAGAAAAGTCTGGCGCTGGGTGGCTCACACTGTAATCCTAGCTACTTGGGAGGCTCAGATTGGGAGGATTGAGTTTCGAGGCTAGCTAGTGCAAATAATTTGTGAGATCCCATCTCCAAAATAACCAGAGGAAAATGGACTGGAGGGGTGGCTTAAGAGGTAGAGCGCTTGCTGGAGAGAAGAAGGAGGAATGAGAAGGGGAGGAGGGAGAAGAGGAGGAGGGGAAGATCCTCACAACTTGAGGAACACCTGGGTTGTTTCCAGTTGGGGGCTGTTGTGACTAAGGCTGTCATGAACGATTATGTGCAGGGTTTTATGAGCACGAGGCGCCTTCTTTCCTGGGACAAATGCTCAGGTGTTCAACTGTACAGCAGCTGCATGTTTAATTTTTACAAACCTGTCCGGTCTTGTTCTCCAGGGTGGCTGGGCCATTTACATGTCCACCGTCAGTGTCTGAGCGAGCTCATTTTGCGACTCCTCATGCCACTATTTTTATTTTGACTCTGATAGCTGTGTAATGATAACTCCTGTGCTTTTGGTTTGCATTTCTGTAAAGGCTGATGTGCGATACCTTCTCATGCTCACTTGCCATCTGTGGGTCTCCTTTTGTGGGATGTTCGTGCCTTTTCCTTCCCTCCTTCCTTCCTTCCTTCCTTCCCTTCCTTCTTCCTTCCTTCCTTCCTTCCTTTCCTCCTTCCTTCCTTCCTTCCTTCCTTTCCTCCTTCCTTCCTTCCTTCCTTCCCTCCCTCTCTCCCTTCCTCCCTCCCTCCCTTCCTTCCTTCCCTCCTTCCTTTCTTCCTCCCTTTCTTCCTTCCTTCCCTCCCTCCCTCCCTCTTTCCTTCCTTCCCTCTTCCTTCCTTCCTTCCCTCCCTCTCTCTTTCCCTCCTTCCCTCCTTCCTTCCTTCCTTCCTTCCTTCCTTCCCTTGCTGTCCTCTTCCCTTCCCTCCCTCCCCCTCCCCTCCTCTCCATTACCTCCCAAGTGGCTGGGATTACAGCTGTGTACCATAATGCCTGGTCTTTCACTTATTTTCCAATGAGGTCATTTACTTTTCTTACTGCTGACTTTTTTCTCGTGGTGCTGGGGGTGGAACCCAGAGTCTGCTCATGCTAGGCTGGCACTTCTGCTGAGCTGCAGTTGAGCTGTGGGAATCTGTTGTGTACTCGGACCCCGGACCCTTGTTGGACTGTGGTTCCCACACATTTCCTCCCACTCCGTAGCTTCTCTTAGTGTTGCATCTTTGAGCAAAAGTTTGACGATTTGTCCAATTTGTCAATTTTCCCTTTAATGGGTCATGCTTCTGGTATCAAGTCTAGGAATCACTGAGGAGCCCCAAGGCTGAAAGCGCTTCTCCTGTTTCCTTTTTGTCTAAAATTACTGCAGTGTTGTGTTTTACGCTTCAGCTGAGGGGTCTGTGTAGCGTGGGACTGGTTGTAAGCGCTTAACTTTAACTCTTCACCTGCTCACTTCTTACCTTTCTAAGCTGAGGCTAGAGGAGACGTGGCGGGTGGATCTGGGCAGTGGAGGATGCAGGGTTGGACCCATGCTCTGTCCCTGTGACTTGTCAAACATGACTATGCTAAGACGCCAACCGAGGAAACCCACACCGGTCACGATCTTCTACACAAACATAAACTGAATACACTCATACGTATTTCTGTGAACAGAATAAAATCATTCTTTCTTAATGACCTCGGCTGATTTGGGGTGCAGGCCTCCTGGTTGCCATCCCTTAGATGGCCGAGTGGATCTTTGCCACCTCACAGAGTCAGGGTCTTCCCTAAGAAGGGTGCAGACCGTGGCGGGAGGGATGGCAGGAGAGGGGGAGCCCAACACCTTTCTCTTTTTCTCCCAAGGCATTGCGGACTACATAACCCGGTGCAAACAGGCCATTGGGAAGTTTGAGACTCTTGTCCACCAGATTCATAAGAACGCAGACGACATTTCCTCCAGGCTGGCATTAATCGAGGCCATCAACCTTTTCAAGTATCCGATGCCCAAGAACGAGGAAGAGCTTCCAGGTGGGTCCAGCTTCTTCTTTTTCCAGTTTTGGGATGTGTGACAAACCTCTGAGCATGAGTTCATATCTAAGATAGATATAATATATAAAATATAAGTGGATATAAAGTATTTGTCTATACTCCGTGGGTATGTGTCTATGTAGAGCTAGCTCTGTGAAATGTGTAGGCATCTGTACTCTGATGGATAAACCACTCCTAATGAGCTCGCCATTTACTTGAGAAGACTGTGGATATGCCTGCATTTTTGCCATGTTTTATGTATACTTTAAATGATTTTATAAATTATCATTATTATTATTTGTGTTGGGGAACTGAACCCAGGGCCTCTCACACACTAGGCAAGTGCTTTACCACTGAGCTGTACCCTCAGCCCTACAAGTTCTTGAATTTTTGAAAATCAGTTTTTGTCAATAACTTTGTAAAAGTAAAGTAAATTATTATTTTTTTTTTAGTAGCGCTGGGATTTGAACTCAGGGCTTTGCTTTTGCTAGGTAGGTGCTCTACTGCTTGGGCCACAACTCTGGCCCAGAAACTATGTTTTTATGGACTCCCATTACTTGCTCACGTGAGGTATTTTAGGTGGTCTTAGACTAGTCAACAAGGAATTTAAGAGAAACAAGACAGCCCAAAGTCAGCCAAAGCCACACACCGTGCGGAGTGCGCCTCAGCACATACAGTGGGCCTCCCTGTTATGTGGCTGTTGGGTTTTGCCCAGGCTGGGTTTGACTTCGGCCATTGACTCATTTCCTGCTTCAGATCAGCCTGTGCCATGGTCATGGCCAACTGTGATGTAGTCCATCTTCCTCTGCAGGTGTGAAGGAATTCTTTGAGCACATTGAGCGAGAGAGGGCCAAAGACGTGGACCTCATGGTTAGGTGGTATATGGCCATCGGGCCTCTGCTGACCAAGGTGGAGGGTCTGGTAATTCACACAAACACAGGCAAGGCCCCCAAACTGGCCTCCTACTATGAGTACTGGGAAGGCAAGATCTATGACGTCCTGACCAAGCTTATCCTCAAGTAAGTTGGCCTTGGCTACATAGCATGTGTGGAGCCCAGCCTGCTCCATGTTTAACCATTGGGGGTGTGGCAGGGGACAGGTTAGTGTCAGCTGGATGGGAAGTCTGCTTTTTCTGGCCATAGGCCTGGGAGGAAGGTGACCTTCCGTTTGGGATCCCGCTCGTTCTCAGCATTCACTGAAGCTGATTGTCTCTCTTTCTGCCTCACTGGTGGAAGCCAGAGTGTGTCTCTGTCTAGCTGGCAGCAGAGATATGCTGTCGCTCAAATCCCAGAGAACTCCTCACTCATAATAGAGACCATTCAAAGGATAGATGATAATAATGAATGCCTTCATCCATTCATACAGTCATTGATCCATCCATCTAACCGTCATTCATCCAGTCATCTCATCTGTCCATCCATCCTTCCATCCATCCTTCAATCCATCTAATTATCCGTCCATCCATTCTTTATCCATCCATGCATCCATCTAGTCATCTGTCCATCTATCCATCCATCCATACATCCATCCAGTCATCTGTGCATCCATCCATCCATCCATCCATCCACTCACCCATCCATCTATCCTTGCTTTTATCCATCCATTCATTCATCATTCATTCATTCATTTATTTGTTCGTTTAGGATATCAGAGTCTCCTGCATGCCAGACACTGGACTAGACCCCAACCCCAGATAAGGCCCTTCACCTGCTGGGCTTCATCCTCACAGGGGAGAGGCAGGACAGAGAAAGGAACATGAATGAGGTGTTTCCTATGAGTGACATAAGGCAGATATTTGTTCTGAGGAGGCAATGGAGGGCTGCTGTGATGGGGTGGCCATGGAAGGCCACAGAAAGGCCATGTTCTAACCAAGACCAGAGGGTGAGGAGCCAGCTGGAAGAAGGGGCGGGCCATGTGAAGATCAAAGGCCAGCTTTTGACCAGGAAGGAAGGAGCAAAGAGATTTGGGGCTGAGTCAGGTCACAAAGGCCTGGGTGGCTGCCATCAGGAGCTTCCCTGCTACCCTGAGAGCAATGGGAGTCCCAGAGTGTCCTCAGCGGGAGATTTTATCCCAGAAAGGAGAGAGCAGGAGGGCAAATGGCCCAGGGATGGGACTATTCACGACTTTTGGAGGTGTCCTAATTAACTCCCACCAGTAGCTATTCTACTCCCCCAAAGCAGAAATGGACTCAGCATGTAGATTTAGGGCTCATCCCCCACTGTGCCCCACAACTCTCTGTGAGTCCGTCCTTGAGCACACCATCTGTGCCACCTTCGTGACTCTAGTCATTCCCGTCAATTGCTTAGGGACATGTCACTCACTCTCGTGAGCCCTGACTTTCTTCCACTCGCCCCTTGTAGGAATCTGCAGTCTTTCAATTCTTTAATCCTGGGACGCATCCCTCTGTTCCAAGCGGAAACAATTTTGACAGCTCCGGAGATCATCTTACACCCCAACGCCAATGAGATCGACAAGATGTGTGTGCACTGTGCCCGCAACTGCGTGGAGGTCACCAAGGTAAGGACTGGGCACGTTGAGTGAGAGAGGGCCAAAGACATGTGAACTCTTTGCCCAGGCTGGCTTTGAACCGTGATCCTCCTGATCTCTGCCTCCTGAGTAGCTAGGACTATAGGCAAGAGCCACCAGCACCTGGGTTCTGCTTCTCTTCCTGTGCCTTCCTGCCTCCTCCTCTGGAAAGCACTAACATTTGGACCTGGGTCCCTTTTCTTCTCTCTTCGTCCCCTCTCTGTAATGTGACAAGCTGTGGCTTTGGACCTCACCATCATGGAGGTGACCACATTAGCGTTAGAGAACCCTCTGCCACGCACCACAGTCTCCTGCTTATTGCCTGTTAATGTCACCTCCCTTGGGCCTTGGACTTGTGTGCCCACCAAGACACCTCCAGTCTCCCCACTCCAGGACACAGTGCCAACATCCATCCACTGCTCAAGCTACCAACCTGGGTGCCATCCCTGACCCTTTGCCTCTCACCTGCCCACGTCTAGCCTGTTAGCTGGCTGGTCTGCCGGGATCCCCAAGACCTTCCAGCCTATCCCCTTCCTTCCCATGCTGCCAGCCTATCACCAGGACTGTCACAGGGACATCACTGCTCACCAGGACTATCACAGTGCCATTCCTCCACCACAGCAGGATCAAACCACCCTTTAAATGTGCAAATCCGTAGCAGGCCTTACCTGCTCCAGCTTGCCACTTTTGGTCCCTGAAGAGGGTGCCTCAGCTTCCTCCTGGAGCAGCAGTCCTACCTGACCTCTGTCCCCAACTGACTCAGCTGTTCTATCACCCATCGGTCTTCCTCATGCCACCTATTGTCATCCTGCTGTTCCAGGTTTTTCACTGATTCATTTCTCTACTAACTGTCTCAGGCCTTTCTTAAGTGAATGTCTGTTGGCAAATAGCTCAAAGTTTAGGCCGGGCGTGGTTATGTGTACTTGTAATTCCAGCTACACAGGAGGTGTAAATAGGGTTTTGTTCTGAGGCCAGCTGGGGCAAAATCACCTATCCCCAAAATAACTAAAAAATAACTAAAGCAAAAAGGGTTGAAGGTGGGTCAAGTGGTAGAGGTGGTAGAGCACCTGCTTAGCAAGGATGAGGCTCTGAGTTCAAATCCCAATGCCACCTCTGCCACAAAATAGTCTAAAGTTTATACCTTCCAGTGGTGGGAAAAACAGGGCAATTTCTTGGACAGGCTGGGGGATGCCACTGATATTTTTGTCTTCGCTCTGGATTTTCTAGCAAGCCAGACATGTTTTTTAGCATAAAAATAAGTCTGCATACTACAAATGTGGAATTTCATTTCACTCTGCTTGGAAATCGATAAATAAACTGTACTTATTTTTCGAGCCTGTGCTAATACAGTATTTATTAGCCTCTGTTGGACGAACTCTCTTACCTGTAGACGTTACATTACTGAATCTTTGTGCAGGGAGACAACCATTTCCAGAGGGGTAAAGGAGCAGGACGGACGCCCTCTACAGCATTTCATGTACTTTAATTTTCCTTCTTACTAACTGATGGAGGTGAGGCTTTGGGGGTGTAGCCTGCATTATTTTTTCTTTTGAATGCTTATTTATTTTGGCATTACTAGGATTTGAACTCAGGGTCTTACACTTGCTAGGCAGGTGCTCTACCACTTGAGCCACACCTCTAGTCCTTTTTTTTTTTTTTTTTTGGTGGTACTGGAGTCTTGTGCTTACTGGGCAGGAACTCTCATGCTTGAGCTGTACTTCTAGCTCTGTTTTGGTTATTTTTCAGCTAGGGTGTCAAGTTCATGTACAGGCTAGCCTGGATCCCAATCCTATTTACACTTCCCACACAGTTGGGATGACAGGCGTGTGCAGTCACACCCATCCCTCGAACTGTTTGCCTGGGCGGGACTCAAAGTTCAGCCTTTCTGATCTCAGCCCCCTCCCCCCCCAGAAGGTAGGATTACAGGCGTGAGCTACCATACTCTGCTCATAAATGTTTTCTTTTAAACAAAATGTTAGAAATGTATTTCATGAACAAATCTCCACAAATAAACATGTCTGTGTAGGTCACTCAGTATGGTTTAACCACAACCTCTTCTTGACCTTTGGGGTTTTTATTTCACAGCTGAGAAAAGGGACCAAATGTTTTTTAAGCAGGATTGGAATGCCTGAGTGTGTTAAGTGAAATCATGCTTCTGTCCAGCTGGGAGGATCCAGATAGGAAACTCAGCACACAGCCTGGCGAGTCTGAGCTCTAAATGAACGTCAGATGTCTTAGTAATGAACGTGCAGCATTATCGCTGGAAGTGGTAATGGTGGTTGTGATTCTGAAACCAGAGTTCGAGACCCCAGGCCCAAACTTCTGGATATCAACATGTCAGGCCCAGCTACTCACTCCTATAGGCCAAATAAAGGGACACAGTGAAGGACAGAGAAAGGAGGTTTATTGCGTGACTGGGGCAGTCTCAGGGAGATGGCACTTCAGTCATCTTCGGTCACCTTTGGGGTACAGGAATGAGCTTTTGGTTTAAATAGACAAAGAATTAGGGCAGGGGACAGAAGTCTGCATAACTACAAAACACTACCAGTCACAGGTGTGCTGGTGGTCAGAGCTGGTGACAGGTAGCTGACAGCTCTTTGTCCTGGGATGGGTCAGATGTGGCCTGGTGGGTCATTGTCATTGTCTCCTATCTGGTTCTGTGAGGGGTTCCAGAAAAGTTGATATGGTTGTCACACTTGAGGGGAGCCATCTGGTTCCTGTGAGATGACTGCTCCTGCTCTGGGCAATTGCCCTCATTTCTGGGGTGGTCTGCCCTACGAGGCTCACTTTGCCTGGGGGAAGTTTCAGTCCCTTGTCATAAAAATGTTGTAAAGCAGTCCTATCCTTCTTGGAGCCCCAGGCGGTAGCAGTAGAGAATGAGCAAGAGCACAGATTCAAAACGGAGGCCTGGATGTCAAGCTCTCCTGCTTTTAGCTAACTCCCAGGCCCAAGTAAGGGGTCCACACTTCTCAGCAAAAGCAGTTTAAGCGCCTCTGATAATTGCTGCTTAACAGATAGCTCAGGGCAGGTGTGTGCTCGAATCATGCTTAATAATATAAACACGGCACAGTGGTGTGGGCCTGTCATCGCTGACAGGTGTGTGTGTCGGGGGATTGAGAGTTCAAAACCAGCTCGGCTATATAGTGAGGCCAACCACCAACACTGGATGGTTGATTTGCCTAACCCTGGGTTTCTTGGTGTGCCCAGAAACAGGGAAGCCCTTCTACCCACCACAGCAGACACTAAAGCACTGTCCCCCCGCCCCCTGTTCTTGTGTTACCAGCATTTTGTCCGGTGGATGAACGGCAGCTGCATAGAGTGTCGCCCGCAGAAGGGGGAGGAAGAGGAGCTGGTGACAGTGAACTTCTACAGTGACATCTCCCTGAACCCCCAGATCACGGACCAAGCCGTCATGATCCCCCAGAACGTGCACAGACTCCTGGTCAACCTGATGAAATACCTGCAGAGATGGAAGCGCTACCGCCCCCTCTGGAAGCTGGACAAGGCCATCGTGATGGAGAAGTTCGCTGCCAAAAAGCCACCTTGCGTGGCCTACGACGAGAAGCTGCAGTTCTACTCCAAGATCTCCTGCGACGTGATGCGCCACCCGCTGGTCAAGGATGAGCACTGCATCCGGCTGCAGCTAGGACCGCTGGCCAGCACCGTGCAGGAAAATGCAAAGTCCTGGGTGGTCTCCCTTGGAAAACTCCTCAATGAGTCGGCCAAGGAGGAGCTCTACAGCCTCCAAGAAGAGATAGAGGTACCTGGTACTATCTCTCGTACCAGGTACAAGTTTTACTTCTTGTACCTGGTACAAGTAAAACTACCCTTTGTGGGGCTGGGGTGGGCCAGGCCCTGGGTTCCTTTTCCAGTACCAAAACCAAAACAAAACAGCCAGGTGAAGTAGCTCACACCTGTAATCCCAGGGACTCAGGAGGTGGAGATAGGGAGGAGCAGGTTTGAGACCATCCCAGGCAAAATGTTCTAGAGACCCCCATCTCAACCAAAGAGCTGGACACAGTGGCACACGTCCGTCATTCCAGCTACTCAGGAAGTGTAAACAGGAGGATCACAGTCCAGACCAGCCTGGGCATAAAGCTGAGACCCCATCTCAAAAACAACCAAAGCAAAAAAGTGCCAGCAGCATGGCTCAAGTGGTAGAGCACCTGCCTAGCAAGCACAAAGCCCTGAGTTCAAACCTCAGTACTGCTCAAACAAAACAAAACAAAAATAAAAAACAAAACAAAAACAAAGATGAGTCTGCATTTGTTCTATTACTATTCATTTCCTCCACTAAGTGGCCTTTGAACATTTGGTTTT
This sequence comes from Castor canadensis, assembly GCF_047511655.1. NCBI lineage: Eukaryota > Metazoa > Chordata > Mammalia > Rodentia > Castoridae > Castor > Castor canadensis. The sequence continues at coordinate 41,660,349 of NC_133403.1, forward strand.
TTTGGTAGGAAATGGCCAAAAATCTTAAGAAGAGCCCCAGTACCCTGGAGGATCTCAAGTTCGTTCTGGCCACGATCGCCAACATCAGGACTAAGTCTTTAGTCATGGAGCTTAGGTACAAGGACGTCCAGGAGCGGTACCGCACCCTGGCCATGTACAACATCCTGGTGAGCAGGCTTCCGCCTGGGACATTGGATGGTGGGGGTGGGGTTGGCCACTAAGACCCTGTCCAGAAAAGCTTAGGCATCAATACACTGCCGTCAGTATACATGCAAGTGACTGCCAGTGACAAACGTGAACGCACAATGACCCTGTGAAAATTTAGAATCAACCCGAGATTATTCCTGGGTCTTGTTTGGCTTACATGATGTTTCTGTAGACGAGTCAGTGGCTGTACCTCATCTCACTTCTACCCTCCCTCCCTCCCTCCCTTCCTTCTTCCTTCTTTCCTTTCTCCCTCCCTTCCTCCCTCCCTCCCTTCATCTCTCTCTCTCTCTCTCTCCTTCCCTCCCTCTTTCCGTTCCTTTCGTCTTCTCTTTCTTTTTTGGCGTTCATTTTCTTTAATAAATACTTTTACATTTGGAGGGAGGGAGAGAATAAAGGAAACTGGCAGAAGATGGTTCACTTGTTTCTTCTCTGTTAAGCTCTTGGAAGTCTGGGTTCCCTGATGTTGTAGTGAGGTCTCACAGGCCCTGTGTTTTCTGTGGGTGACGGTGTCTTTGACGATGGCATGTGTGTCTGCCTTTATAAGGATGCTTGATTACTGACTCAGTTTTTTAAGATGGCTCCAGGACTCTCCAGGCCTTCTTCCTCTTGTCCTTTGGTTGGAAGGAAGGTGATTTGTTATTGTTTTTAAAGAATTGTATTATCTCATCTCAAGTTTCAAATTTACTTAATAACAAAGATCATATTCTCTCATTATCTCTCTGATGGCTGTCTGATATTCTCACGTTCATTCCTGGTATGGGCTATTTGTGGCTTTTTTTTTTTTTTGGTGGTACTGGGGTTTGATCTCAGGACTTTGTGTGTATCAGGCAGATGTTCTACCACTTGGGCCACTCCACCAACCCTTTTAGCTTTAGTTATTTTTCTGATAGGGTCTTGTGTTTTTACCTGGGGCTGACCTCAGACCTCAATCTCCTACCTGTGTCTCCTGTGTAGCCAGAACCACAGACATGCACAACCGTGCCCTGCTTATTCATTGAGATGCGGTCTCGCTAACTGTTACACTGGCTTCAAACTGCAACCCTTCCCATCTCTGCCTCCCTCTTTTTTTTTTTTCTTGATCAGACTCACTGGATATTTATCAGTTTGATTAGTTTTTTAACCTTTATCAACACTTAACATACATACAGAGAACAGTATAAATCACAAATATATAGCTTGATAAATTTCCACAACATAAACACCCATGGAGGCAACACACAGATTAACAGAATCAACATCCCACAAGCCCCTCCCATTGTCCCTTCCAGGCACTATCTCTTTGTAAAGGTAACTTTTACCTGGATTTCTAACCACTATTGATATTTGGCTGCTTTTGAATCTTATATAAATTGAATAATCAAGTATGTATTCTTTTGTGTCTGTCATCCAATTTTGGTTTTTTTTGAGATATCACCCACTGTCACTGCACATAGCCGCAGTTCATTTGTCTTTGCCGTCTAATATTCTACCGCACAACTATCTCATGAAAGGATATTTGGAGTGTCTCCAGAGCTTGGATGCTATGAGCATTGCTGCTCTCACCACGCCAACACTCACTGCTGGTGTGCCCAGGAGGCATGGCTCTCTGGTGGGTATAACAAGCCCAGGCATGGAATTGCTGGGTTACAGTGAATTCATGTCTAGCTCTACTATGTCTGTTGGTTTCCAAAGTGAGGGTGAGGATTTAATTTGCATCATTGTGTGCGAGGGTTCTGGTGTGTTTCATCTCAGTCATTTTGAGACATCTTTTGGTTTTCTTGGTCCTCTGTGTGGGTACAATTCCATCATCTTATGACTTCATTGTTTTCACGGGGTGGTTAGTGGTTGTCTTCCGTGGCTCCAGGTGACGCAGGGTGGCCTGGCTGTCCTTGGAAAGTATCCCTGATGACATTTCTCTGTGTTTGGTTTTTGGAAGCTGTAATGTCATGCAACTAGGTTTTTATTATTTATTTATTGTTTTTTAATTTTTTTATTATTGTGTTTTTATTATTTTTATTATTAGGTTTTTGAAGAGCTCCAAGGCTAGAGTACCTGTTCCTAGCGAGTGTGAGGTCCTGAGTTCAAAATCCAGTATCGCAAAAAAGAAAATCTGAATTGGGTTTTGTAGTACTTTAAAAATTAGCAGGTTGATACCTTTATCTACTTTTGGAAAATGAACACGGCTTGCTTCATTCTCTTATTCTGGGATGAATTCCACGCATGTTTGACCTCTTTGCGATTCACAGCCATCTCAGTCTTTTCTTCCTGTGGCTTGTTCTGAATGCTTCACTCTAACCTTTCAGTCCATTGATCTTCTATTTGATTCTTTCCTTCCTTGGTCTCGGCCTCCTATGGTCAGGTGTGTAGCAGTCCATCCCGGAATTTCCACTCTGAAAATGACTTCCTCCCCTCCGCCCAGCTTCTCAGTTTTGTCTTCTGTTTCCTTTGCTGTAGTAAGGGCAGCTATTTTCAGTTCTGCATCTTCTGATGCTGATGTGGTCTGCGAATGCCTTGGTTTCATCTAAGCCTTTGTGTGTTTATTTGCTCAGTGTTTCTGACTGAGCTCTGGTCATTGTACATGACAAACTCTGGAGAGGACTGGAGGCACTGGATGACATTACATTTTTTTAGAGAAGATTTATTTTTGCTTCTGAAGCCAAGGTAACCTTACTCTGATCAGAGATTAAGTTGATTGAAAGTCAGGTTTTATTTTATGATGGGCTTATCTCTCTTGGTTGACTCAGTCCATCTATTTATTGTTTAAAGTTACTTTATCCTGTTTGTTTTTTCAAGGTACTGGGGTTTGAACTCAGGGTTTCATGCTTGATGCCAGGTGCTCTTCTGCTTGAGCCATGCCTCCAGCTCTGGTTATTTTGGAGATAAAGTCTTGCTTTTTGGCTGGGCTGGCTTGGACCCCTATCTTCTTTTATGCTTCCATCTGTAGCTAGGACAACAGGTGTGAGCCACCATGCCCAACTTTTGGTGGAGATGGGGTTTTGTGTAGGCTGGCTTCAAACTGAAATTCTCCCGATTTCAGCTCCCCAAGTAGCTAGGATTAGAGGTATGTGCCACTGGCACCTGTTTTTTGTTTTTGTTTTGTATGTTTTTGAGACAGGGTCTTGTTATGTAGCTTGGGTAGGCTTGGAACTTGCTTTGTAGCCTAGGCTGACCTGAAACTCATGATCCTCTTGCCTCAGTCTCCTGAGTGCTGGGATTACAGGCATGCTGTACCTCCTCTGGCTCTGATTTCATTGTGATGGTTAGAAGACAATTTTAATACTTAAACCACATTTTCAATGAGCTCAGAAGATCTAGGCTGGTGTCCCCAGAAGCATGAGTCCCCAGGAAGCAGCTGTGACCTGGAATTTCAATCCCACATTGCTGGTAGCCTCTTGTCTGCCTGCTTTTTTTTTTTATTTTTATTTTTTCATTTTTCTTTTATTATTCATATGTGCATACAAAGCTTGGTTCATTTCTCCCCCCTGCCCCCACCCCTTTTTTTTTTTTTTAATTAGACCTCTGAAGCAGAGAAAGAGCTGGTTGAGAAGATTGAGAGCATGTGGTTAAACCTCTTCAATGAGTCCCTGAATGTGGAGCACTCTCTGGGGGGCATCAAGAGAACTTTCACCGAGGTGAGGCACCTCTCATACTCTGCTCTCTGTGTCAAGATACTGGAAATAGCCGGCTCCACTAACATCACCTGTGTTCCTCAGATCACCCGTGGTGAAATAATGAGCTACAGATCTGAGATAGAGGACTTTGCAAAGCGTTTTTACAGTGAAGGCCCGGGATCTGTGGGTGAAGACCTCGATAAAGGTAAGATTGTCTAACTGAACTGGCTGGGTGTGTTTTGCTTAAAAAGTTTTGGCCTGGTGCAGTGGCTCACATCTATAATCTTAGCTACTCTAGAAGTCGAGATTGGGAGAATCATGGTTCCAGGCCAGCCCAGGCAGTTTCTTGGTTGAGACCCCATCTCAACCAATGGCCAGGCAAGGTGACACGTGCCTGTCATCCCAGTTATGTGGGAAAGCACAATGTCATGCCCACCGTTTTGGCCAATGGTGTCTGGTGGAAAATTGAAAGTAAAGAACACGAGGCCATTGCCTATAGGCAGCTTTATTCTAAGCAACAACACAGCAGACTGCAGGAGGGAAGGAGAGACGGGGGAACCTGCCATCCCTGCCTCTTAAAACCCCAAAAAACAGTTTACATGGCAGCCTGGGCTCATGAACACATACCCTGTTACATAAGTGTGCTTTGGTAACCAGTGGGTCCTGATGGCCCAAGGTTGTTTCTGTGGTTACACCTTCAGGGTCACATTCCTGAGACAGTATTCCCAGAGCTGTGCCCCCTCCCTCCAAGGTCACACCTGCATGACTGAGAACATGGTCTCCACCACAAATAGGATGATTCCAGTCCAGACTGGCCTGGTATAAAGAGAAACCCTATCTCAAAAATAATCAAAGCAAAAAGGACTGGTGACCTAACTCAAGGCACCTGCCTAGCAAGTGTGAGGACCTGAGTTCAAACTCCAGGGCTGCCAAAAATAAATAAATAAAACCAAAAAACCCACAACAGCTTGATAAGTATGATTTAAAAAAGTTATGGGAAGTAGTAATTGTCCTATGACTTAAAAATCCACTTTTTCCTCAAATGCTTTTTTCACAATGGCTTTAGTACCTATACTGGAAAAGCTGCGTCATTACAGCCACTGAGTGCTGAGAAGGTTTTGGGAAGAGCCGGAGAGCGGAGGCCATTAGAGGAGAGGCTATGGAAGTCCACGAGGAGGGGTGGCTTGGACAGCTGAGCCACCAGCATCTGCCCTACAAACAGCTGGTTTCCCTCCAGCCCCAGCCACCTCACTCCTCTTGAATTCACCTTTGGACTTAGATCCTAGACCACGTTGCGTTTGTCTCCTGCTGTGTTAGTCATTTTTTCATGGCTGTGACAAATGCCCATGAGAAGAACTTAAACAAAGAGAGATTTTTATTTCTTGGCTTCAGAAGTTTCAGTTCAGGGCCACCGGGCTCCAGTGCCATGGGCCTGTGGTGAGGCGGAGTGTCATGGCAGCAGGAAGGGTAGGTGAAGGAGGCCACTCACCTCATGGCAGGCAGGAAGCAGAGAGAGAGAGAGAAAGAGAGAGAGAGGGAGGAAGAGGGAGAGACCAGGCCGGCATGCACACCCTAGTGACCTGCCTCCCCCAACCAGGCCCCATGTCCCAGATTCCACTCCTCGCACAATGCGTCTGATTACGGACCCATCAGTGGATTAATCCATTGGTGAAGTCAGAGCCTCACAATCCAGTCACGTCTCGGTGATAGGAGTCAGCTGGGGCCTGAGCCTTCAATACATGAGCCTTTAGGGGATACGTCATATCCAAACCATATTGCCTGCCCTTCAAATAACACAGGCCAAAATTGTGACAAGCTCAAAACACTACAATTCAAAACAAGTTGATGACTCCCGTGAGACTGGGACAAACCAAAGACTGCTAGGAATGAAAAAGAAACAGGTCATGGCCAGGCACAGTGGCTCAAACCTGTAATCCCTGCTACTCTGGAGTAGAGATCAGAAGGATTGTGGTTCAAGGCCAGCCTGGGCAAAATGTTCACCAGACCCCCATCTCAACCAATAGCTGGGCACAGTGTAGTGCACACCTGTGATCCCAGCTACACAGGAAACATAAATAGGAGGATTGGGGGTCTACACTTATTGGGGCAAAAGTAAGACTCTGTTACTATAATAAAGAAAGCAAAAAAAGAGCTGGTGGAGTGGCTCAAGTGTTAGAGTGCTGTACAGCAAGTGCAAGGCCCCGAGTTCAAGCCCCAGTTCTGCTGATTTAAAAAAAAAAGGCATTTGAAATGTGGAATTTGGATGGGTGATTAGCGATGTAGTGACATAGATGGCTATGGAATTGTGGGAGAAGTGTAGAATAAGGAAGGTGGAGTATTAAGATGACAAAGGTCATCAAAGGTCAGGTGACACTGACCATGACGGAGGACGGCCACCTCCCTCACCACAGCCTCCCTCCTTGCATCCCTAAGGTGCAACAGTCAGAATCTTCCAGCTGGAAGGACTGACAGATGCAATAGGGCCTGTGCTTTTAGTGAGAGTGGCATCATTATAAAATCTGGTAACTCTGCCTTTATTTTTTTGATCTGTTTTGGCCATCCTGGGGTTTGAACTCAGGGCTTCAGTCGCTCTACTGCTTGAGCCACGCCTCCAGCTAAAATCTGGTATTTCTAAATTCGTCTCCCCACATGCCGTATGTGGACAAAATGATAATTTGCACACATTGTCCTGATTCTTTGTCCCATTTTACCCTCCTTGAGGTGACATTTATTCACTTATCCAATGCATTTTATTTCCAGGAGTAGAACTTCTGGGCAACTTTGAAAAAGAGCTAGCGAAGCACGAGAAGAACCGGCAGGAGCTGGCGAACGCGGAGAAGCTCTTCGACCTTCCGATCACCATGTACCCACAGCTGCTCAAGGTGCAGAAGGAGATGAGCGGGCTGAGGCTGATCTATGACATCTACCAGGACCTGAAGGTGCACGGCTCCCTGGAGGGATGTGGGGATCCCCAGGACTGTGGACCCTGGGGCCACAAAAGTGCTTTGTGTCTTTGGTATTAATTTGAGACAAACCAGACACATCCATCCAGCTTAAATGAAGTCACTTTGTCCTGATTGGTCTATAAGCCCCCTCCCTCCCACCCAAATCTTGGGACCCACCACCTAGGACATGCTTCTGTCACAAATCCCCCGGCACACCGCCTGTGGTGTGGTCCCTGATCTGTGGCCCATGGCTGGGTGCTGAGATTGGATGTCACCAGGATGGTGGTTTGGCCTGTTCCCTCCATGGGGAATCTGTAGGCAGAGGTGCTGAGGGTGGAGGGAGGAAGGTGGGGCTGAGCCAGGTTCAGGACCCAGGAGAGACCTTGGATCCTTAGCATTTCCTCTGCTGTGCTAGTTGTAACATTCCTACAAAAGGAGGCAGTGAGTCAAGGAATTCAGCTAAATAAAATCCAAAGTGGTTTGTGGTCTGTCCTTCCTCCCTGCCTCCTTCCCTCCCTCCCTCTGTCTCTTCCTATCTTCCTTCCTTCCTCCCCCTCTGTTGTCCAGGCTGGCCTTGAACCCTTGGGCTCAAATAGTCCTGCTTCGGCCTCCTGAGTAGCTGGGACCACAGGTGCAGGCACCAACTTCAGCCTTCTATATCTTTAGAGAAAACAAAGAAAGGAAGAGAAATGAAAAAAAGTACATATGTCATTTGAAAGTTAAAAAGACACCCTAAGCTCATGCCATCAATGAACACAATTTCCCGTCAGATACCGTTCACGATCGTAGCAATTTTGTCAAGCTCACATTAGCGTTTGCAAGTGTAAACAATCCAAGATGATAAGTTTTACGTAAGAAAGCACTTGTACATGTAAATGCAGGGAAATATAATAGAGAAAATCTTCTCTTTATGATAATCAAATAGGATCATAATCAATTCTTACTTTTTTTTTGGTGGAACTGGGGTTTGAACTCAGGGCCTTGAGCTTGCTAGGCAGGTGTTCTACCACTTGAGCCAGTCCACCAGTCATTTCTTTTTGTGTGTGTGTGTGTGTGTGTTGAGTATTTTCAAGATAGGGTCTCTCAAACTGTTTGCCCGGGTTAGCTTTGAACCTTGAAGACCCTCCTGATCTCTGCCTCCTGAGTAGCTAGGATTACAGGTGTGAGCCAGTGGTGCCCAGCCCTACTCATGTCATAAGGGGAGGAAGCCATGTTTTTGGGTTTCCCACATCCTCAGATACAGCATTATTTGGGGGAGGGCTTAGAGAAGTTGGAACCCTTCTGCTTTGGTGATAGATCCTTGCAGTCCACCCTTTGTGAACTTGAGGTTGCTGTGGACAGATGGGCAGTGATATTTTAAGAGAGCTGAGCATGACACTACAACAGGAGCTCGGTCTCCCGATCAGGTGATCTGTGCATGTCCAAAGGGGTCTTAACAATGGACGGTTTCTTGTCTGTTTTCAGGTTGCTAAAGAAGAGTGGTCACAGACGCTCTGGGTCAACCTGAACGTCCAGTTTCTCCAGGAGGGAATTGAAGGCTTCCTGAAGAGCCTGCGTAAGCTGCCCCGGCCAGTCCGCAGCTTGTCGGTGGCTTTCCACTTGGAGGCCACAATGAAGGCGTTCAAAGAGTCCATTCCTCTGCTGCTGGACTTGAAACACGAGGCTCTGAGAGACAGGTGCGTTCTGTGCTCTGCCAGCCATGGGATCGAGTGGACGAGCTTTTAGTTGAAATCCTGTCCCTGCTTGGATCTGATGACAAAAACCAGGTCTCTGTGATGAGGCAGGGCCATAAATGTGCTAGAGGTGCTTGTGTAAGACCACTCCTATAAAATTATCAATCCCAAGGATTCTTTTAAAGACAAAGTTCCATCAGGTGTAAAAAAGGTCTTTGCATTTGCTTCATTCAGAAATTAAAGAAAAATAGTCGGGTGTAGTGGTTCATACCTGTAATCCCAGTGGGATGTGCAAATAGGATTACAGTTTGAGGCCAGCCCTGGCAAAAAGTTAGTGAGGCCCCATCTCAACCAGTAAGCTTGGCGTGCCTGTGACCCTAGCTATGTGGGAGGCATAAGTTGTTGGATTGTGGTCTGAGGCTGGCCCTGGGTGAAGGTGAGACCCTATCCCCTAAAAAGAGGGGAAAGGCTGGCGGAATAGCTCAAGTGGCAGAATCTAGTGAGTGTGAGGCCCCGAGTTCAAATCCCAGTGCCACCCAAAATAAAATAAAATAGTAAGAGGCCTTGGTCAGCCCCATTCAGGAGAAATAAAATGGGACTCACACATGTAACTTATAATTTTCTTGAAATGGGTGATGTTAACTTTAACGACATATTCTAATTAACTCAGTATATCCCAGACACTATTTCAGCATGTCACCAATATGTAGCACCTGTACCCTGGTGTCAAGTAGCCTGGCCTCTGGGTTTGTGTAACTTTATTCTGCGACGTTTTCATGAAGACAAGATTTTTGCCTGATCAAGTGTTCTGCAGAATCCCTCCCAGTTGTTAAGTGATGCAGGACTGTATTTAATTTATAATTTGTCTTATTGCTCAATGACCATCTTCCCCAGGAGGTGGCTGGATCCCTGAGGCCGGGAGCTGTGATCCTGACACCCTTTCCTACCCCCCAGTCACTGCTGGGTCAATGCTCCAACCATGGAGACTCAGAGTGCATGGCAGCGGGTGACGGGTGGGGTATGGGTGGCAGGGGTTGAGTTCACAGGTGCCAGGCGATGGCAGATGAGGTTTATCATTATGAGAAGCTGTGTGTTTTGTGGGACCTCCAGTGGCAACTGGCTAGATGCGGGTTCCTGATTTAATGCTGGCAGTTTTGGGAAACGTCAAGATTATGATTCTGGTGACATCCCATATTTCAGAATTCTGTCCCAGGGTCCCAGGAGGTCGTCCGGAAGGGATTTGTCCTGTGATTGAGGTGGGTGCCTGGAGCTCATGGCCATGGTCAAGGGCATGGAGGGTTTGCATTCCTGTGCTTCCAGGCACTGGAAGGAGCTCATGGAAAAGACCAGTGTCTTTTTTGAGATGACTGAGACCTTCACCTTGGAAAACATGTTTGCCATGGAGCTGCACAAACACACGGACGTCCTCAATGAGATCGTCACCGCAGCCGTCAAGGAAGTCGCCATCGAGAAGGTAGGAAACTCAGGAGAGAGAGTGGTCTTTTTTTTTTTTTTAAATCAGTGCTGGGAATCAAATCTGGGGACTTGCACATGCTGGGCAGGCGCTCCACTGCTGAGCCGCACCATAGCCCTTGTTTTTTTGAGACAAGGTCTTGCTAGGTAGCCATGGTAGGCTCAAGTTCGTGATCCTCCTGCCTTCCCCTCTGAGTGCTGGGATTACAGGTGTGTACCACCATGCCTGGTGAGAACTGTCGTTTCATTCTAGAGAAAGCACACTTCTCTAGTATCTCTTATGTTTGGGTAGGGACGAATCATTTGTTCTAGAAATAGAACCTCTACCTCAACTGGCTTTGTTGTCACTTCTGTCGTGTTGACACTTCTGTCACTTTCTATTGACTTAATAGAGAAGTGATGAGTGTTCATGTTAAAAAAATTAAAGAAGGAAACAAACAACCTGTCATCCTGTCACCTGAGGATATTATTTCTGACTGTCTCAGAAAAATGCATGCACAGTGATCAAAGTACATTGTATGCGTTATAAAAATGTCCCAGTGAAACCCACTGTTGTTGTACACTTAACCAAAAAATTTAAAAACATATGGGCACACATGTATGCATATACACCTATACTTATAATACCTGCCCGACCTACATCCGTGCACACACACCCATGAATGCACACACACACAGGTGCACGCAATCCACATGTACGTGCTGTCCGAGGGTCTGTGGGTCCAGGAAGCCTGCCGTTAAGAACAGACCATGTGTGCTCAGGACGTACGGCAGGCAGTCCTCTAAAGTTGCTCACATTTCCCCACACTGAGCAGCCAGAACTGGAAACCACACGGAGCAGGCTGCGTGACTGTCACAAAATCGCTGTTGTATGCATTAATTCTGCTCACCTAACACCAGATCTGACTTCACACTCTGAGTCTCGAGGACCGAGCGTGCTTTGGTCACACACCACCCCACTGCCATGTGAGACATTCTGCCTTTCAACGCACCTCCAGCCTCCACTTTCTTACTTCGGTCATGCGCCTCATGTACCCTTTGTTGGCTTGGGGACAGTGCCGTAACGTTTACCTTGCTCCTGGGCTCCCTTTGCTTTTTGGGAGGCATACTGTATTTTCGCAAAATGAAGGTAGAGAAGCAGTTAGCAGATCACACAGCGATCTGTGTGTCACACAGGTGACAATAACGCAGGACTGGCTGAGAGCTCCCCACTGGGAATTAAAACTTTTTGTTTTTGATACTTCTTTTTATTCTTTTATCTATTATTTTTTGGCCATGCTTGATCGAACTTCATGTAAAAAATCCACAAATAAGGAGGCTTACTGTATACAAACACACAGAAAAGATGCACACATGTACACACAGTGCATGCCCATACGCACATACGTGAACATAACACACACAAATACACGTCTATCAATATACATATTGATAAGGGGTTTTTTCAGAAAATGGAATTGTCATTGGCACATTATTTGTAATTTGATTTTCCTTTTTTTTTTTGCTGGGACTGGGGTTTGAACTCAGGGCTTTGTGCTTGCAAAGCAGCTGCTGCACCGCTTGAGCCCCTTCCCCAGCCCTTGGCATTTGATTTTCTTGTTGACAATGTCGTGAGCACAGGGCAGGACTCCATTCCCATATGGATTCAGGGGGTGGACTATAGACTTGAGCCTCTGGTTCCAGTCCTCAGAAGCCAGTGGACCTGACCTGCTGCCTTGCCTCTTGGAGCCCAGGCTCTCCCACAGTAGGGCTTTGGGGACTAAATGGGTCATGCCTGTGACTTGCTTGCCTGGCACCGAGCAAAGGCTTGAGAAGTGATGACTGTTCTTACCGTAACGAGCCTGGCTTTCCGGACGACAGACAGGACCGGGGAGGAGCTGCTGGCCGAGGGCTGCTGCTGGGCGGGATTCTGTTTTGCCAGTGTTTGGGTCGCAACCATTCTCTTTCTGCTCCTGACCAGGCTGTGAAGGAAATCCTTGACACGTGGGAAAACATGAAATTCACAGTTGTCAAGTATTACAAGGGCACACAGGAGCGAGGCTACATCTTGGGGTCTGTGGACGAAATTACCCAGTGCCTCGATGACAGCACGGCCAACCTGCAGAGCATCTCGGGAAGCAGATTCGTGGGGCCTTTCCTGCAAACCGTCCACAAGTGGGAGCAAACGCTGTCCCTCATCGGGGAGGTCATCGAGGTGAGAGCAAGGACCCGGAAATGACGGGGGGAACAATCTGTGGCCCAAACCGCCATGCCTGTGACAGAACTTAATTTATGAATGAAGCACCATAACTTCGAATGACCACAGTTGGCCACAGATAACAGGAATCACAGAAACCACGGATAAGGGGGGCGTCCACATTTTTGGAGTGGAGGAGATGATGGCCATGTCTTTGCTCATCTCTCTGTCAGCACCACGAGGTCCTGGGGCTGAGGGGACATGGGTCTGTCCTGGGTCAGTGTAGGGTCACGCTGTGCCATTAATTAACACCTGCCTTTTCAGATTTGGATGTTGGTTCAGAGAAAATGGATGTATCTTGAGAGCATTTTCATTGGTGGGGACATAAGAGCACAACTTCCGGATGAGGCAAAAAAGTTTGACAACATCGACCAAATATTCAAAAGGGCAAGTGACAAGCGCCTGTGTCACTGTGGGGAGTGGGGGACGCTGCTGTGAGGTGCTGTGATACTTGCACAGACTTTTCTCCCCATTTGTAGCTTCTATTTCATAAAATTTTCTGTCTGATCATTAGTTGCTGGCAAGAAACTTTTCATGTCTGTATTTATTATAAAGGTAATATTTGTTTAAAACAATTTGAAAATGTAGAAAAGTAGAACAAATGTCTCCCATGGTCGCACCACCTCAGGGAGGCTGAGCATCTGTAACCTGCAAATCCCAAATCCAAAACGTGCTTGAGCAGCAGCCTGATGCTGCAAGTGGAAAATTGCACACCATGGAACTTTGATTCACACACGGAACGCTAAAAAGTACTTTGTAAAAGATCCCACAGCGTGTGTAAGCTGCCGATGTAGCCAGATGAGCTTTACGCTTGGATTTGGGTCCTCTCCCACTCTATCTGTGCAAATATTCCAGAACCCAGAGCTGAAGCACTTGTGGGCACAGGCACCTGGGTGAGGGACACCAACCATGACCATCTCTTTGACCTTTCCCTGGTGCGCATTGGTTTATAAGCTGCAATTAAGGTCACATTGCACACAATTTTTCTAAAAATTTCTCTTAGTTATATGTGAAGCATTTCATAGAATGACGCCACCTGAGAAAGGACCTTAAGGGCTTTGTGAGGTATCTCAGCGAGAGGTCTGACATGGGTATACTCGGTCCTTCTCGAGTGAGCGGTGTTTTGTTGGGACTGAAATCTTCCTGTCACAAAGCATGGCTTTGTACCTAATCTTCCGTCCGCATTTAGAGGAAGATCTTAACACAGGTGTCAACCCCGAGAGGGTTTGCTCCAGTTAAGCCCTTCGCAGGTGGGGCTGTGCTAGCTGTCCGGCCACAGGTGACAAGGGTGGGTTTGTCCCAGGGCTCCACTGCCCTCAGTGCTTGGGGTTTCTGCTACTTAGCTGTGCGTGGGCTTCTTCATCTGGGGCCACCTTGTGCTTTGGGCTCCTTTATCCACTAGAGTTTGGAAACCTTTTTCTCTGTTGGCATAGCTCCTTTTTAAAATTAGAAAAAATTGTACTCCAAATGTCTAAATTCATTGGAGAAGGATTTAGAATTAAAAATAAAGCAAAAAAAAAAAAAAAAAAGAAAGAAAAGGAAAAAAAATACCACCAATCCTCTCACCCAAGATAACCCTTTTAACAGTCGAGGGTGTATCTTTCTGGAATATTTACTCCTTTGGAAGCACATACAGAGATACAGATAAATAAATACAGTAACAGGAACGTTCCCACTGATACAATTGGCTCCTTTCACTTCACATCTTTGAACTATTTCCATAAATATCTGAATTATCACTTAGGACAACTTATTTACTTGTATCCCTTCATTGGACATTCAGACAGTTTCTTTCTCTCCTTCCCTCCCTACCTCCTGTTCTCCTTTGTCTGTCTCTCTTTCTGTCTCTGTCTTATCTGTCTGTCTCTGTCTCTCCTTCCCCCTTTTCTCTGCCCCCTCCTTTTTTGCCATGAGATGCTATGGGATATATTCTGTGAGTGTGGGTTGCTCAGTGGTATGACTTTGAGTGCCTACTGTGTGCAGCACTGCTGAAGTTGTGTGGACCACCATGACAGAAATAGGCAGGAATCCCCCCGCCCCTGGGCAGCAGCCTCCTGGTGGGAGATGGCAAAAGGATAAAAATGAGTGAGTTGGGTATGGGTGCAGTGTGTTAGAAGGCACCAGGACACATCTGGATGTGGACTCCCAGGGTGTGGGGCTGGGTTCTTGGTCTGTTTTTGGGTCCTGGTCAACTGCTGTTCTGGGATTGTAAGGCCAGGCCCTCTGCCAGCCTCGGGTGACGGCTCTCTTCCCGTCTGCGTTCAGATCATGGGTGAGACCTTGAAGGACCCAGTGATCAAACGGTGCTGTGAGGCCCCAAACCGCCTCAGCGACCTGCAGAACATCAGCGAGGGCCTGGAGAAGTGTCAGAAGAGCCTGAATGACTACCTGGACTCCAAGAGGAATGCCTTCCCCCGCTTCTTCTTCATCTCCGATGACGAGCTGCTCAGCATCCTGGGCAGCAGCGACCCGCTGTGCGTCCAGGAGCACATGATCAAGGTTAGGGGACACAGTCAAGGTCATAAGAGTATACAACCAAGGTCAGGGGACACGGTCAAGGTCAGAAGAGCTAAGGATCAAGGCCAGAAGAGCTGAGGGTTAAGGCCAGAGCATAAGATCAAGGTCACAACCTGGGGTCCAGGTCAGAGCACAGGGTCAAGGTCAGGGCCCTGAGCTCATGCAGGGAGCTCTTGGGGTCAGCTTTCTGTCTTTGCAGTGAGTCCCTAGCCAGAGGTTTACAACTGTGAAATGCTGCTGGGGTTTTTATTTGAATCACAAGTCTGATGACATTCTCTAGTGTGAAAAACACCAGAACTCACAGTCTAAAAAGTTTTCTCTTTTTGAGAAATTAAAAAAAATGCAGAAAGGCATATTATAAACAAACAATAGAGAGAAGTAGTTTAGTACATGGATTCTGGAACCAGATTGCGGGGGTTCAAATCCACCATTACTTGCGGTGTGACTTTTGGGAAGTTACTTAACTTCTCTAGAGGGGCATCGGTTTTCTCACCCGTAAACGGACAGCCTTGTAAGTGCCGGCACGATGTTTTCACTCTAGGCTGAGGGAGGAGACGCACTTTGCCTGGATCCACCTTCTTGGACACTGGGGGAGCTAAGACTGCACCCCACCTCTTTAACTCCCCAGCCTGTTCAGTCCCTGCTCTGCCTCCTCCATGTTCAACTCCAACCCTGGCCTCTGTGAGGGACACCGCGGCTGTGCGTCCTTCCTCAGGGTCACCTCTCCCGCTGTCTTGCAGATGTATGACAACATAGCTCTGCTGAAGTTCAACGACGGAGACAGTGGAGAGAAGCTGGTGTCTGCCATGATCTCGGCAGAGGGAGAGGTCATGGACTTCCGGAGGGTCATCCGTGCGGAGGGGCGCGTGGAGGACTGGATGACAGCCGTGCTAAACGAGATGAGAAGGACCAACAGGCTCATCACCAAGGAGGCCATCTTCAGATACTGCGAGGACCGGAGCAGGTGAGGCACGCATGGGCATGGGGTGGCACTGTCCTCACGGTGGGTTCGTTTCCCGGTACGGAGGACGAGGTGGGCAGACACTCCTGGGGATTGAACCCACGGCCTCACGCTTGCTAGGCAGGTGCTCTACCACCTGACCTACATACACTCTAGTCCTTTTGGTTTTGTTTTTCTTTTCTTTCTGAGATAGAGTCATGCTAACTTTGCCCGAGTTGGCCTTGAACTCACCATCCTCCTACCTCTGCCTCCCGAGTAGCTGGGATTGTAGGAGTCCACCCTCATTCCCTCAAGTGAGGTTTTCTGTTCTTGCCATAAGGAATCAGCTGACATCACCATCTTGAAATGATGCATACTTCTGTGCACGACCTTGGGATTTAGTGGGTGCAGGGCCCAGCAAACTCGAGCTCTGGTGTGGCGCGGTGGCACAGGGCTTGCTTAGCATGTACCAGGGGCTGGCTTCGATCCCAGCACCCACTAAATAAAAAAAAGTCAAATTCTTGGCTCCCATCCCCCAACCCGGGCAGCAGGAACACTGGGGCTGCTGCCCAGGGGATTTGTGGTCTCCCATGACCCTGGGGCTCCTGAGCCAGCGTCGTTGTGAGAATGGCTGCCCAGGGCCAGGCTGGCAGAAGCTGGGTGTTCTGTGGGACTGCCTGTGGGGTGGGTGGGCTGTGGGGCGCAGGCGTTTCTGAGGGGCATGAAGCCCTGAGTTCAAGCCCTGGTACTGCCAGAAGAGCTTTTTTGTTTGCACGTTTCCATAACTAGGTATATGTAGCTCTATTCCCTGGTAAGCCAGCTCTGGAAAAAAATTAAAGAGGCTTTGACTTCGAGCATGTGCCGGTTTCCATGGCGTAAATATTCCAGAGGTGGAAGAGGCTTAATGGTTAGCCTGTGAATTCCTGAGCTCGGACCCTTGGCCCTCCTGAGCTGGCAGAGGTGGCCCTCCAGTGTACCTGGGCGTTGACCTTGGGGCAAGTCCATGAGAACTACTAAGAGAGAAAAGCGAGGTGCAGACTTGAATCACTCGATGCCATTTTGGGGGAACCCCCCTTCCATATGCTTCCCTGTAACTCAGGCTAGGTCTGGACAGAGGGGAGGGGCAGCAGAGTCTGTAACTTCAGAAGCTGGAACAAGGCCTGGGCAGAGGCCATTCAGTTCCTTGCTGGGATTTTTTCTTTTTACAATAAGCCTAAATAATACTAAGTGATTTTGAAAACCCTTGAAGAAATGTTTTTAAAGGGAGTCAGCATCTTTCTATGTAGTCAGACACCAGCACGGTTTTGAGAGGAGATGTCACTGGTCCAGTGTCTTGCTATGTGGCCAAAGAAACTTTGTCTGTCATTTGCTTGTCTAAACTTTTTACTTTGCTTCCGTTAATCCACATCAAAGAAATACTTTTTTTTTTTTGGTGGTTCTGGGGTTTGAACTCAGGGCCTTATGCTTGCTAGGCAGGCACTTGAGCCACTCTGCCAGCCCTTTTTGGTGATGGGTTTTTTTGAGATAGGGTCTACCTTTGTGCTTTAGTTATTTCTTTGGATAGGGTCTCCCATTTTTGCCTAGGGCTGCCTCAGACCATGATCCTTCTACCTGTGGCCTCCCATGGAGCTCAGATTATAGGCGTATGCCATCGTGCCTGGTTTATTTGTTGAGACTGGGTCTTGCTAACTTTCCACCTGGCCTGGCCTCAAACACTGATCCTTCTAGTCTCCACCTCCTGAGTAGCTGGGATTGCAGGTGTGAGCCACCACACAGGCCCCAAAGAAGTAAATACCTAGTGGGACCATTTTCCAAACCTGTCCCAGGGTCGGTCCAAGTCTGATGGGTGCACATTTTCCCTAGAGTGGACTGGATGCTCCTATATCAAGGCATGGTGGTGCTGGCCGCCAACCAGGTGTGGTGGACCTGGGAGGTGGAGGACGTCTTCCATAAGGTGCAGAAAGGGGACAAGCAGGCCATGAAGAACTATGGCAAGAAGATGCACCAGCAGATAGACAACCTGGTCACACGCATCACCCTACCATTGAGCAAAAATGACAGGAAGAAGTTTAACACTGTCCTCATCATCGACGTGCATGCCAGGGACATTGTGGACTCTTTCATCAGAGGCAGGTGAGCCCCGGTCAAGGCCATGGGTGACTCAGAACGGACTCCCGTCCCTCGGCGGTGTCCCCAGAGCCCCGCCCTGCTTCCTCTCACCGCCCCCCTGTCCCCCAGCATCCTGGAGGCCCAGGAATTCGAGTGGGAAAGCCAGCTGCGGTTTTACTGGGACCGGGAGCCTGACGAACTCAACATCCGCCAGTGCACGGGGACCTTTGGCTATGGGTACGAGTACATGGGCCTCAACGGGAGGCTGGTCATCACGCCCCTCACGGACCGCATCTACCTGACGCTCACACAGGTGACTGCCCGGCCGGACGGCACGGCTGCTTCCGGGTCCTGCATTGTCCCCTTCACATGGCTCTGTGGATGACATAGTAAGAGGGGCAGGGGACCCTGCTTCGAACTCGGACTCAGGAGATGATGGGTCATCTCCATGTGGGATGGAGAAGGCTGTGAGTGTCATCTCTGGAAGCTCTGGGTGTCACCAGGAACCAGTTTCTATCTTGGGACATTGGTCCCTGTGTAAGGGCGGGAGGTCAGTAGAGGTCAGTGGGAAAACACAACAATGTGAAAGGTGGTGGCCATCACAAGGTGAGCGTGTCCTGTGCCTGCACATCCCGGGATGGCTTTTATTCCAGGTTATGCGTGAGGGAGCAGTTTACACGACGAGATAGCAGGGTGTGGCAGCTCACACCTGTAATCCCAGCTGCTCGGAAAAATAAGTACAGCAAAATGGGCTGGCAGTGTGCATCAAGTGGTAGAGCACCTGCCTAGCAAGTGTGAGAGTCTGGGTTCAAACCCCAGTACTGCCAACAGAGTCCCAAAACAACAACAGAAAAAGATGAAGATGAGAGAGTGTCTCTCCCAGGACAGGGAGCCAGGTCATGACAGTCCAGGATAAAGAGGACAGGTCATTAAAGTCACATTTGCAAGTGGCATGCTTGTGACATGGCGCCTTGGCCGAGACACAGACCCACTGTGTGTGCAGTGTACACCTGGGCCTGACTCCATGTCACCATATGGGACTTGGGGGGATGAGAAGAGGGAAAGTGTGAGAATACAGATCCTATGCTGCCTACCGGGCTGTGAGCATTGACATCCTTTGTTCGTCTTATTTATTTTTATTTTTGGGGGGCAGTGGGGTTTGAACTCAGGGCCTCACGCTTGCTAGGCAGCCACTCTACCACTTGAGCCACTCCACCATCCCTTTTTTGTGTGATGGGTTTTTTTCAAGATGGGGACTATTTGCCTGGGCTGGCCTCGAACTGTGATCCTCCTGATCTCTGCCTCCTGAGTAGCTAGGATTACAGGCGTGAGCCACTGGTGCAAGAGTGTGACCTTGTCTGTATTCATCAGGGTTCCCCAGAGAAACAGAGTCAGCAGGAGGTCACCTAGCAGATGTTGGTAATCGTGGGTCACCTCTCTGCGCTGAGAGCCAGGTCAGCCAGAGCTGGGTCTGAGGCCTGGGACCAGGAGCACAGGGCTGGATGGCCAATGTCCCACCTTGAGCAGCCATCCTTGGCCTCTGCCCATTCTGTCCCCAGTGGACACCGCGATGCCACCCCCACTGGGGACATGCTCCTTTGTTTATGCAGCCACCAGTCCAGATGCTCACCTCATCCCCAGACATCCTCATGGATGTGCCACGAGGTGGTACTGGAGTTTGAACACAGGGCCTCACTCTACCATGTGAGCCTCACCTCAATCCTTTATTGCTAAAGCTGTTTTTCAGGTGAGGCCTTGTGCTTTTGCCCAGGCTGTCCTCAGACTGTGCTCCTCCTAGCTCTGCTTCCCAAGTAGCTGGAACTATAGGCGTGCATGACCACACCCTGCTTGTTTTTGAGATAGAGTTTTGCTAACTTTTGCCTGGGCTGGCCTTGCTCCTAACTCACCTCCTGAGTGGGTGGGATTATAGGTGTGGGACACTGAGCCTGGCCTGTCTGGACACCTCTTGACCCAGTCAAGTTCACATAAGCCATTAAACATCGCACTGTCACAGGGATAGATTTTGAAATGACAGTTTGTTCTGGCTACGAATCAGAAGATGTCTGTTTTGCATTTTGCTTACAACAGGCCCTGTCCATGTACCTGGGTGGGGCCCCCGCTGGCCCAGCAGGCACCGGTAAAACTGAGACCACCAAGGACCTGGCGAAGGCCCTGGGCCTGCTGTGTGTTGTCACCAACTGTGGCGAAGGCATGGACTACAAAGTAAGGGCTCCACATTGCTTGTGCCACTGCTTCATTCTGCCGAGAGTGGCAGGTGGGCGATAGCGGGGGGTGGTGTCACTTCATGAAGAGCATGAAGGTGACAGCTGGAAGGACATGGTCTCAGAACTAAAATGTGCCACTCTGCTGGCAGCTGATGGGCGAGAGTCCCAAGCTCACCTGCCTACCAGGGCCAGGGAGGTATGGTAAATAAGTAAGAGACAGTAGGGAGTGGTAGGGACTGTGACCAAGTGGAGAAACTGGCTCTAATGTCCAGAGGCCACCACCAGGCAGCTTTGGTCCCTTATCACCACGTGGGAGCGTGGACCCATGGTTGCCAGGTCCTCCCGCATTTTAAGGGAAGCCAGAAACCTGGAGTTTTACACACACACATCATGATTTGTAAATCCCGAATAGGAGTTGGCCCCGAGAAGCCTTGGAAGTCTTGCCAGCCGCTCGCCCACCCATCTGGCAGTTTAATTTAGAAAATGTTGGGCTGGCAGAGTGGCTCGAGTTTGTAGAGCTCCTGCCTAGCAAGTGCGAGTCTCTGAGTTTAAACCTCAGTACCACTAAAAAAAAAAAAAAATCCAAAAACAAAACAACAAAGAAAACATGAGCAGCTTCGAGGAGGACAGGACTGTCCGGACATTTCTGTCACCCTAGGCCATTGGGAAGATCTTCTCTGGCCTGGCCCAGTGCGGGGCGTGGGGCTGCTTCGATGAGTTTAACCGGATCGACGCCTCTGTGCTGTCCGTCATCTCCTCGCAGATCCAAACCATCCGAAACGCGCTGATACACCAGCTGACCACCTTCCAGGTGGGGACAGGGCGAGGGGGTGCAGGGGAACCCCCCATCACGTCCTGGGATGGACGCTTTCTGCACAACCTGTGACACACTTGTTGGAGGGAGTCAGCCTCAGACCTGGCTTCTTGTAGACAATGATGTCTTCCAGACTTTTGTTTTTCAGTTGAGATGGTCTGATTCTCCAAATTAGTTATCTTTGTTAACTCAAACCAGTCCCGAACAGATAACTGACAGCTATGGATGGACAGGGCAGTGGCCTCAAGGGACTCACAGAGGCACTGAGAAGGAAAAAATATTATTGGTGACATCCCAAGTTTGAAGTTAAAAGGTTACTATTTCAGCTGGGTGTGGTGGCTCACGCCTGTAATCCCAGTTACTCAGGAGGGAAGGGTAGGAGGATCTCTGTCGGAGACTGGCCCAGGCAAACTTAGCTCAGCCCTGAAGAAGCAAAGGAGCTGGAGCATGGTTCAAGTGGCCAGCTTCTGGCCCTGGGTTCAAATCCCAGTACTGCCAAAAGAAAAAAGAAAAGACGGCCCATGGAGACAGGGAAGGCTGCTGGCTGCCCCCTTGTCAACCGTGCCAAGCATTTCCGTCTTCTGTCTGGCAGACAATGAAATAGGTGGCAAAACCTCCATAGAGGGGAAGTTCACCTCATAGAGAGACTTTCGCGGTTGTTGGTACCGGGGCAGCGGGAGGGGGCTGAGGGCCTTTAGGGTGGGCTGTGGGCTGAGTCAGGCACCCAGGCCTGGTGGAGCTGGAAGCTGGGACAGCAGAAGGAAGAAGACTAGATGTCAGTGTCATGGGACATAAGTCAGACTGGCTGATGTCACCTGTTACAGTCATCCTACTGCCACAACTGTGCCATGAGACACGCTGTGTTCCTGTTGTGCAGGGAAGGAAACTGAGGCTCAGAGAGGTTAAGTAGTCACCTGAGGTCACCCAGCGCCGACTACCAGCCCCAGGCTGTTGCTTCCCCCGTGTTGGCCACTCTCCCGGGGACACCCGTGCTCCAGAGCAGTGTGTGGGGTCGGCCAGGCTCAAGCCAGGCTGAACACTTAGACCCACACGGCCGCCCGCGCCTCCGTTCCCCGGGTGGAGGGCTGGGAGCGGCCCGCGTGTCACCGTCCCTCTGTCCTGTCGCCCCAGTTCGAAGGGCAGGAGATCTCCCTGGACTCTCGGATGGGCATCTTCATCACCATGAACCCCGGCTACGCGGGCCGCACGGAGCTGCCCGAGTCGGTGAAGGCGCTCTTCCGGCCCGTGGTGGTCATCGTGCCGGACTTGCAGCAGATCTGCGAGATCATGCTCTTCTCTGAGGGCTTCCTGTGGGCCAAGGTGGGCGCTGGCCGTGCGTGGGGGATGGGTGGGGCGCCTGGACCTTGAAGCCCTGTCCCTGCTCCCTCCTGCTCCCTCTGAAATCCTAACTTAATTTGGGATGCTGTAAGACCCCCAGGAGGGGGGACACTAGTGACAGAGTTCCCACTGCCCTTCCCCAGGGGTGGTGTCTCCCGAAGGCACTGTTGGAACCAGCAGACAAGCAGGTTCAAGGCAGCCGACTCAGGCGCCATGTTCTCTCTCTCTCTCTCTCTCTCTCTCTCTCTCTTTCTCTCTCTCCCTCCCTCCCTCTCTCCTCCCACCCCCTCATTTCATGTGTGGATGGATGGAGTGATTGGCCTTGTAGTCAGCACCCAGAACTGTCCCATGGCTCCCTCATGTCACCCCTTCCCAACCCTAATCCTGGCAACCCTGCTATCTGTCCCTCGTCACTGGGACCCTCATTCAAAACATCTCTATAAAGGCATAGATGCTGCGTGCAGTGGCTCGTGCCTGTAATCCCAGCTATGCTGGAGGCAGAGATCAGTAGGATCACAGTGGATCACCGCAGGAGGCCAGTTTAGGTCAAAAGTTCTCGAGACCCCCATCTCAAGCAAAAATATCTGGGTGTGATGGTGCACGCCTGTCACCCCAGATTGGGGGGGAAGCCTAAATAGGATTGTGGTCCAGGCTGGCCTGGGCGCAAAGCGAGACCCTATTCAAAACGAACCTAAAGCACACTCCTAAAACGAACCTAAAGCACACTGGCGGAGTGGCTCAAGTGGAAGAGCACCTGCCAGGCAAGTGTGAGGTCCTGAGTTCAAACCCCAGTGCTGCCAGAAAAACAAAAACAAAAAACCTTCTAAAACTATAAAAGCATGTGCACAGCTCTGTCTGGAAGGTTCTGGAAGAGCAGAATGCAGGGCATACTCGTCACGTGAGTCTCCTTTAAAGGGTCCAGCTGTCCTAGGCTTCGGGGTTCTGGTTCTCCTGATGGCGTCTTGTCTGTTCTGTGACCAAATTCCCACCCCAGCCTCGGGCCCGCGGGCTGGACTGCTTGGTGGCTGCGCTGTCCTCAAATTGGGCTCAGGGGACCCTGAGGGACGGGTTTAGGTCAGAACAAAGAAGCAGCGTCTTTCTAAACATGGTCCGGTCACTGTGCCGGACCCTGTCCTGCCGATCAGGGCAGTGAAGTCACCCCTTGCTCTGCAGTTGTCACTTGAGTCTGGTTCCTGAGGTGCCGTTAGTCACACATGCAGCCCAGCCTCCCAGGGCGCCTGCCTCAGTTTCCCCGTGTTTGCACCGGGGACAGTCCCTTGCTTCTGCGTCGTTAACTTCCTGTATCTTGCTCTGTCCTGTCTGCATGGGAAGACGCTGGCCAAGAAGATGACCGTCCTGTACAAGCTGGCGCGGGAGCAGCTGTCCAAGCAGCACCACTATGACTTTGGGCTCCGCGCACTCAAGTCCGTGCTGGTCATGGCAGGCGAGCTGAAGCGGGGCTCCGCTGACCTGCCCGAGGTAGGGCCACCACCTCCGCCGCGGTCCCCGGTCCCTGGTAGCTCTCTCAGGCTTCCGGTTGGTCTGGGCCAGGCGGCCTGGCCTTGGGCGCCTCCCCGTCAGGCTGAGTTCATTGCCACGCCAGCACCAACACTGACTGTGCCTCCATACTGACCAGCAGCCCGTAATTGCAGGATGGTGGGGTGGCAGGGCCACACGTCCTCCTCTAACCGCTGGAACGTGAGCGTATCAGTTTCCACATGCTTGGGATCGTGCGGTGTTTCCATCTGCGCCCACGGTGCACTCGTCAAACCATTTTCTTCTCACAAAAACAACAGAGATGCTCATGCTGCTTTATTTTCTCTTTTTGGCGGCACTAGGATTTGAACTCAGGGCCTTGTGCTTGCCAGGCAGGCACTCTACCACTTGAGCCACTTCCCCAGTCCTTTTTGCTATATAATATTTTTCAGATAGAGTCTTAAATTTTTCACTAGTGCCAGCCTAAACCACAATCCTCATACCTACAACCTGCTGCATAGCTGGGACTATGGACACATGCTGCCATGTCCAGATTATTTGTTGAGATGGGGTCTTGCTACCTTTTTTTTTTTTGGCCTGGGCTGGCCTTGAACCTTGATCCTCCTGATCTCTGCCTCCTCAGTAGCTGGGCTTATAGGCATCAGCCACCACACCTGGCTTATTATTATTATTATAATAAAAGCATTTTGTTTCATGCTTTGAAGAAGGGTTTGGGGCAGGCACTCACTCCTGCATGTCTGCTGGACTCTGCGTCTCGTCCCCCAGGACGTGGTTCTGATGAGGGCTCTGCGAGACATGAATCTGCCCAAGTTTGTGTTCGAGGATGTCCCTCTTTTCCTGGGCTTGATCTCCGACCTGTTCCCCGGGCTGGACTGCCCTCGCGTGCGTTACCCCGACTTCAACGATGCCGTGGAGCAGGTGCTGGAGGACAGTGGCTATGTGCTTCTGCCCGTGCAGGTGGGTGAGGGGCGTTCCTCGTGTCGCTTTGCTTCAGGCTTTGTGGCTCTTTACAAAAAATTCTGGTAAAATGTTTATAACGTCTTACCATCTTAATCATTTTCTCCCATTAAAAAAATTGTGGGAAAATAAACATAATATAAAATTTATAGCTGGGTGTGGTCAGACACACCTGTAGTCCCAGCACTCTGGAGGCTGAGGCAGGAGGATCATGAGTCTGAGCTACAAAAAGACACCCTGTCCAAAAATTTTTTTAACCTTTTTTTTTTGGAGGAGGGATTTTCGAGACAGGATCTTGCTATTTGATAAGCCCAGGCTGGCCTGAACCTCAGAATCCTCCTGCCTCAGTTTCCCAAGTGCTGGGATTACAGGCGTTCACCACCATGCCTGGCTTGTCTCAACCACTTTGAAGCATACGGTTCGGTGGCTTTGACGTTGTTGTGCAATTATCCCCACCACCCATCTCCAGAAGTCTTTTGATCTTGCAAAAGTGAAACTTCAAACCCACGAACACTAACTCCTCCTCCCTCCTCCCTCCTCCCACCCAGCCCTGGCACCCGCTGTTCTACTTTCTGTCTTTGTGAAATTGAGTGAAATCATATGGTTTTGTCCTTTTGTGTCTGGCTTCTACTCAGCATCACATCTACTCTGTCACCCATGGTGTGGCTGTGTCAGCATTTCATTCCTTTTTAAGGCTGAGTAATATTTCACTATATATGTAATATTTATATAAATATTTATTTGTATCACAATTGTTTGGGGTGCCATATGTTAGATCGCTCTGCACTATTTTGGTTCGGGGCCTAACC
Source organism: Castor canadensis (assembly GCF_047511655.1). NCBI lineage: Eukaryota > Metazoa > Chordata > Mammalia > Rodentia > Castoridae > Castor > Castor canadensis. The sequence goes on from NC_133403.1 coordinate 41,685,679, forward strand.
ATCTAACGTTCTTCCCTACAGCATTGATTTTCCCCCACAGTCACAGTCAAGAAACACTAGCTCTTCCTGGAGTAGGGTCTCCATCATTTGCACCTCTTTGTGTTGTCAGTAACCCCGCTGTCAGATGTCCCATTAGGTGTAACCAGCCAAGCCTGCAGGACCAGGGTGGCTGCCTCGGTCGGGCGCCTCAGGGCCTCAGGCCAGGCAGCAGGCACCACCATGCACATGATTGCTTCAAAAGACTTGTCTTCTGGCAGGATTGTAAGTGACGCAGCCACTCTGGAAAGCGGTGTGGTCGTTCCTCAGCAGGTTAGATTCCCAGTCACCAGGGGACCCAGCAGTTCCATTCTTAGGTGTGGACCCAAGAGAAAAGAGAACGGACGCTCTCTCAGACTTGTTCATGGCACACCGAGAAGCATTACTCCTAGTAGTCAGGAAGTGAAGACAGCGCAGGGTCTGTCATCAGATGAACAAAACGTGGCCTAACTATACCGTGGAATGTTATCCAGCCATAGACAAGGAATGAATCCCCAACGCATGCTACCACGTGGATAAAGCTGAGTGAATGAACAAAGCAGACACAAAAGGACAAAGATGTGACCCCACTGATTGAAATGTCCCCAACGCGCCAAAACATAGGATGTCGATTGGTGGTTGTGAGGGGCGGGGACGGGGCACCAGGGTTGGGAGAGGCAGTAAATGGGTATGAGGTTTGGCAGGGGGGATGACGAGGTGAATAAAAAGTTCTGAAATTGGTGGTAGTGAGGTTTCCACACCTCTGTGAACACACTGAAGAGTCTGGGGAGGTGGCTTGCCCGATGGACGCGTTGGGTTTTGATAGAACAGCTTTGTATGGAGATACGTTTAACCCTGTAGGTGGACAAGGTGGTTCAGATGTTCGAGACCATGATGACCCGTCACACGACGATGGTGGTGGGGCCCACAGGAGGAGGCAAGTCTGTGGTCATCAACACTCTGTGCCAGGCACAGACCAAGTGAGTGTGACTGCACAGAGAGCCTGGATCCCGGTGGCCTTGGGGCAGTGTTTGAACTCAGCACCTCCCAGACCTGCTTTGACGGCCGATTTCCCTGGAGGGGACATTTGTCCTGTGCACCCCTTCAGCTCAGTGTCTTTACTTTCTGGTTCTGATGTCGTTTATGCTCCTGTCAATGCAGGGCTTATTGTGAAGTGAGAATTTCACAGAGTAACTTAAATTAAGTCACATTGCCTCAGGGACGGTCAGGAGCCAGCACAGGCAGCAGCAATGGTATCACTGTCTTCTCCCTGGTGCCCACGATCACTTAGCCCTCGGCAGCTGGTGCCCTTGAAGGAGGAGGTGAGCTCGCACTCCTAGTGGACCCTAAACAGTGTGGAAGACCCTGAAGGCGTGCAGGAGCTGGAGCCTTACCTGAAAGTGGACTTTCTGAGTTCTGGCTTCTCTCCTCAAGCAGTAATTACACTCCAGGCCATGCTAATATTCCAATAAAAATCAAAACCAAGCCACACAATCTTTGTGACTTTAACATTTCTAGATAGTCTGTAAGGAGTAAGTGACTTTCATTTCTTCTTCTTCTGATTTTTTTTTTTTGGCAGTACTGGGGTTTGAACTCGGCCTTACACTTGCTAGGCAGGCGCTGTACAGCTTAAGCCCTTCCACCTGCTCTGTTTTGTGTTGGATATTTTCAACATAGGGTCTCAAGCACTATTTGCCTGGGCTGGATTCGAACCATGTTCATCCTGATCTCTGCCTTCCGAGTAGCTATGATTACAGGTGTGAGCTACTGACTGGTGCCCGGTCTCTTCCTGTTTTTGTTTTTGGCAGTCCTGGGGTTTGAACTCAGGACCTCATGCTTTCTAGGCAGGTGCTCTACCTACCTCTTGAGCCACTCTGCCAACCCCATTTCTTCTTATTTCCTTACCTGTTGCAGATGAGAAAACTGGGAGCAGGGCTGAATGTGTTTCTTTCTTTTCTTAGTTTACTGTTAGGTAATTCATAGAACTCACATACGGGTATGTGCACAGTATTGTATGCAGATTGTTTTATTTGCATATTTGTTAATTATGAGCTGTGTATCATGTGAAGTTTCATTTTCTCTAGGTTGATCACTAAGTGTGCTGGAATTTTACAGTCATAGGAAGAAATGCCCTTTCTATTTGACTTATAAAGTCAGCCCCACAGAGTGGACCTCTGTCAGGGAGGATTGAACACCAGCAATTCAAAGGGGCCCTGGTCCACTGTCTGGGATGACTGAGTACTGTCTCTTAACCCTGTTAATGAGGAAGTATTTACTTACAAACATATGCAGTATGCTTGCCAGTCAGCTACCAAGCAGAGATGTGCTTCTGGTTCAGACCTCGTTTGGGCTGGTGCCATGTTTTCAATGAAATATGGTTCACTTACATTTAGTGTACACCACTCACAATGAGTGGAAAGCCTGGTGGAGAGTTTGGCTTGTGTTCCAAGTCTTAGACTGGATTCGAAACCTGGAGTCCCTCACGTGGGCGCCATGTGGGCATCAGGTTGTTTTCCTTGCGTATTTCATCAGCCTGAGCCATGACTGACACCACCCCTCTGATTTAGGCTTGGACTTATGACGAAGTTGTATATCCTGAACCCCAAAGCTGTGAGTGTCATCGAGCTCTATGGCATCCTGGACCCCACCACCAGAGACTGGACGGATGGGGTGCTGTCAAACATCTTCAGAGAAATCAACAGGCCAACCGACAAGAAGGAGCGGAAGTGAGTAGCTCTGTGAGCAAGAAGAACTGGGGTGGCTGATGTCAGTCAGCCGGGCTTGAGGCGCGGTGACCAGGCCAAGCCCAGGCTGTAGTTTCATGCTGGGGCTCCAGCATTCGGAGTCACTGAGGTCCTCCTTATAGATGACAGTGCCATCACAGAGCTTTTTAGGCACGGTCTCATTTGGTCCTCAACAACGCCATGTTGACAGTCCTATGACAGGTAGATAGATATGTCATGGGATTGTCCTCTGGCTCAGCATGGAGGAAACTGAAGCCAAGAGGAGGAAAGGAACTTGTCCCCAGGCCAGGGACTTGGAGACTGAGCCCTCAGTGCAGCCACCCTGCCAGGTGGCCTGGTCCCCCACTATCTGGCCTGACAAGTCAGGGAAGGTAGGCAGCAAAGCATCATGGGGGCTGGAGGCTGCCAGCCTTATCTCTTTCCTGCCTGTAGACGTGGTTGATGAGGTCCTGCTCACCTCTCCCCATGTCCCGGTGAGGGATACTGAGGCTGAGTGTGGAAAGGCCCCAGTGGGGCCTCGGGGAAAAGCTGTAAGCTGTTCCTACTAGACCTCTTTGGGAAACTCAGGAATCAACTCTCATTGATAATTTAAAAAAAAAAGAAAGAAAACCACTGAAATAACAAGAGTCTGAAGTCCCAGCTAATGACTTTCAAACCCTCTTTTTATAAACTGGGCATGATGGCTCACACCTGTAATCCCAGCTTCTAGGGAGGTGGAGATCAGGAGGTTCATTAATCAAGACCAGTAGTCAGGGGTTAAAAAAAGTTAGTGAGGGCCAGAGTGTCTCAAGAGGTAGAGTGGCTGCCTAGCAAGTGCGGCTCTGAGCTCAAACCCCAGTACTGCCAAAAACAAAATTAATAAAAATATTAGCAAAGACCTCATCTCAACAAATAAGCCGGAGGTGGTGGTGCACACTTGTCATCCCAGCTATTGCAGGAAGCAGAAGTAGGAGGATCCTGGGCAAAAAGCAAGATCCTATCTGAAAAATAACTACAGCAAAAAAGGGGTGGGGGCTTGGCTCAAGTGGTAGAGTCCTTGCTTAGCAGGTGTGTGGTTCTGAGTTCAAACCCCAGTATTGCCAAAAAACAAAAACAAACTCCTCCCACCCTTTTTAGTACTCCTCCTCTGATTCAGGACCAACCCAGGATTTCTTGTTGCTCCACTGGCCTTTGCTGTTTGCCATCCGTCAGTTTTGAGCTGTTCTTCAGGGTGTCATTACCTTTTATGACCTTGATGTTTTGGAAGATTCCAGACCAACTGCCTGGTTTTGGCAGTTGTTTTTGTGTGTGTGATTAGATTCTGGCTACACATGTCAGACAGGAATGTCACAGGAGCGATGTGTACTGCAGAGCACATCACCAGTGTGCATGACACTGGTCATCCCGTTATTGACGGTGTTTACTTTGACCTTTGAGTGATGGCGCCATGGTGACACCTCATGATCTCATGAAAGTCCCATTCCTTTCAAAGCCTCACCCAATAGTTTGAGCACCCATGAATGGGGTCTGGGACACAGACTTTCCACCATGAATGTCAATGAAGACTTTCTTCTTTCTTTTTGGTGGCACTGGGGTTTGAACTCAGGGTTTCATGCTTGCTAGGCAGACAGACACGCTACTGCTTGAACCACACCCCCAGCCCTATTTTGCTGTGGTTATTTTGGGGATGGGGGTCTCACTTTTTGCTCAAGCTGGTCTGGACCTCAATCCTCCTATTTTAAGCTTCCCACTGTAGCTGAGGTGACAGATGCATGCCACCGTGTGCTTTTCCTGTGGATATGGAGTGTCACAAACTTTTTGCCTGGAACCAGCATCCTCCCAATCTCAGCCTCTTGAATAGCTGGGATTATAGGCGTAAGCCACCGGCTCCTGGCAAGTTCCCAGATTCTTATATACTGGTGACTAATGTAGACAGTTTTTATGTACCGTGTGGTCAAGCCTCTGGACCAAGGAGAGATCTCTGTCCAGGTCCTGGCTAGAAAACCCTGGGAAAAGCTGTTGAGCTGGAATGAGACAGCTATGCCAAGTTCACTGACTGGAAGCCCTCCTGAGTCTGGGGTTCACTTTCTCCGGTCACCGCAGGTATATTTTGTTTGATGGTGACGTGGATGCTCTGTGGGTGGAAAACATGAATTCCGTGATGGATGACAACAAGCTGCTGACCTTGGCCAATGGGGAACGCATCCGGCTTCAAGCTCACTGTGCTCTGCTCTTTGAGGTAAGTATTGATGGTGCGTAATCTCGGACATAAGTCTTCTAATTAAAAAAATTAAATTTTTATTAAAATAGTACTAACTACAGATGGTTACTGAAAATACAGAAGAGTTACTATGAGTACAACTCTTTCTCCTTTCTCTGTCCTCATCCCCTCTTTACTCTACCCCAGAGGCAACTGTCTTTACTTGCTTTGAGTTGTTCTTCTGAAAACTGTTAGACTGGAAAACAGAGAGAGATAGACGAGGCAACGGCTCAACGTCAGCATAGGTTTATTCAGAAGAAAACTGCCAAAACTGGCATCCCACAGATGTCACAGTTCACCGCTGCTTACAGACGGGGGTGGGGGGTGGGGGGAGATTTATAGGAGAGGAGGGACCTGGTAAGGGGTGGGGGAGTTTTTTCACTGTGGCTTGTCCATTGTCCATTGTCCATTGAAGTAATCAAGGAGCTAGGTCTTGTGTTCTGGCACAGGTGCTGGGAACCAGGATGCTCCCCTTGGGAGGCCTGTCTCTACTGGGACCAAGCAACTCTAGGGCCACACAGAATTTAGGATGGCATATATGATGTCAAGTTGAGGCCTAACAGTAATTACCCTTGCATCTCTAAGTAATTTGCTTAGTGTGCTCTTTCTTCTATTGAGTGAGCACTATGAGTGAGGATTTATCTCACTCATAATTGGCCTTCCCTGCTCAGACTTGTGCATTGCTGAATTGGTTAACAGTACTCCATATTTACATTATCATGAATGAGGAAATATTTACTGCAGAGCCAACTAGTATACTATAGTTACAGTGACTGTCCTTTATAGCCATTCGCTTTGTCTGGAGTTTGTGGTTGCCTTTCATTTCCCCCACCACCACTACCACTACTTGCTTTTACTTTTCCTCACTGTGTTTTTCAGACTTTCTATCATAGCCAATACTCTACTAAGCCTCCTTTTTCTCTTGGCGGCTATTTCCAAGGTCCTTCATCTTCTGCTGACAGTCGTACCACAGCTGTGGTCCTGGGTCTCACTTTTGCCCCAGGTTGATATTACTGTTGTTTCTATTTTTATCTTGCAAAATTTGTCAGCGCACCGATTAGTCTTTGTAGTCTCTGTTCACATTGTTGTCCAGTGGGCTGAGTGAATGGTATCTTTTTCCTAGGGAGCAATAAGTTTGTTAATTTTGCTGGTTTAACTGTGTGCTTCTTAAGTTTTATGCTACCTGATCCCATTTATGTTTAAAAAAAAATAAAAAAGAGTGAAAGGAAAATGCACAAAACAAGACACTTTTCTTCTAGGTGCTGGGATTTAGATGACTTATTTTCTTCTTTACGCTTTTCTATTTTGTCAGCTATTCTACAGTGTTCTAATTTTCATATTCATTTTATAGAAACTTTTAATGGTGTCAGACACAGATAATCTCATTATAAGCCTAGGTGTTCTATTAAAAGCCTCGTAAAGGCTGTGCTAATTGGGTGTGAGTTTTCTGCAGCCGTGAATGCCTTGCAGAGGAAAGGCCCTTGAACAGGAGCCCAGTAGCTCACAGTGGTGGACACAGTGACTTCCTTTCTTTCCTCCAGGTTGGAGATCTGCAGTACGCCTCTCCTGCAACCGTGTCCCGGTGTGGAATGGTTTACGTGGATCCAAAAAACTTGAAATATCAGCCTTACTGGAAGAAATGGGTCAATCAAATACAAAACAAGGTGAGAGTGAGCTCTGAAGTGAGCTGGAAGTGGTCCCTGGTAAGGGTGGCCAGCCCCGGGGGATGTCTGTGGTGGAAGGTTGTGACCTTGACCTTGACTTGCTATTGTCCTCAAGCACAAATCAGATGAAAACATGGCAGACACCCTTATTCAATTTCAGATAATTCACATTGGGGGGATAGACCGGTGATTTTGATGGGCTAGAGCAGGGGGTCCCCAAGCTTGTCCTCAGAAGGGGTGGGTAGTAAGTCGTCTCGGCTTTGTGAGATGTGTGGGTCCTTGTGCACCCTCTCAATTCTGCTGCTGGTGGTGTGAACACAGCCAGACACGATATGTACACAAAGGGACGTGACTGTGTACCCAAAGAAACTTACAGAAACGGGCTGTGGGTCAGGTTCAGCTAATGGGTTGCAGTCCCCGGCCCCCGTGCAGACAAGCCCAGTGACTGAGAGGCTGCAGCTGCCCGATTCTGTGCTTTTGCTCAGTTCCCAAGGGCCATGTTGGAGGACCCGCTCATCCTGTCATTGAGGTTCAGGGGTTCCAGAGTGTGTGTTGTCATCACATGGGCTTCCCTGAAGGCTATGGAGATGGATGTGACAATTAGTGCAGGCTGTGGCTGGGCCACACCCTGGACACGTGACCACAGGTGTATCTCTAAAAGGCCACTGGTAGGGATTTGGAAAGAGGACATAATTACGCTAGAGCAGGGAGACCTAAGGAAACATGACAAGAGCTTTTAAGGCTGTGTTGTATGAGAGGATTGTCCAAGAAACTGCGTGAACCCTGGCGGTCATCCATGCTGTGATATGGGGAGGGCCTCAGCCACTTTTAATCCCTTGTTGGATGACCAGCCATTCCCTCTTATGTCAAATGGGACCTGTGCTCTCCTCCCCGCCACTCCCCAGGGGCAGATCGATGGCAGCAGGTAGTAATGAAAATATTATAAATAGCAAGCCTTTCTTCACACGAAGGCTCAGGCACCAGGCCGCCTCACCTGCCAGAGTTATCACTCCTCACATGCTTCTCACCTTTCTTTGGACAAGAAAAATGTCCTGCAAAGTTCCACTTAAATGAACAAATTCTTGCAAACTCTTGGCAATTTTTCTCTTCAAAGGCAGAGCAGAAGGATTTAAATAACCTGTTTGACAAATACGTGCCCTACCTCATTGATCTGATCTTGGAAGGGATTGTGGATGGCAGGCAGGGGGAGAGGCTGAAGACCATCGTTCCTCAGACAGACCTAAATATGGTAAGACACCATGGTGGCTGGGAGCAAACCGAGTCTTTCCTAAAGATGACCCCCCACTGGCTTCTAAGGGCAGCACAGATGCCACATGGGTAAATACAACCCGGCAGGTGAGTTCCTTTATGACTGTCAGTCAAGGTCCTGGACTCCATCTGTCTGAACCAAGATGGTGGACCATATGTTCCCATTTCTGGTTCATCTGGTAGTCCCAGAATTTAGAACAGAGCTGACCCTGTGGGGGCCAGATCTATGGTCTAAGCCAGGTGTTTTCTTGTGGACCAGGTAACCCAGTTAACCAAGATGTTGGATGCATTACTAGAAGGAGAACTAGAGGACCCTGACCTGACGGAGTGCTACTTCCTGGAGGCCCTGTACTGCTCGCTGGGTGCCTCCCTGCTCGAGGATGGAAGGATTAAGTTTGATGACTGCATTAAACGCCTTGCATCTCTGTCCATTGCTGAAACAGAAGGGGTTTGGGCCAGCCCTGGTGAATTGCCAGGTAGGAACCAAGTGTCACCTCTGAGTGCTGCCTTCTTTGGATTGGGCTTGTCAAGGACTTGAACTTGCCATATTTCTGCCTGCACGGGTTTTCCAGCCAGTTTGCTTCTGTAGAGAAGAGCAAATGTCTGAGCACCTGGCAGTGTCCTCAGGGGAAGTTCTAGTGCATGGGCAACTCCAGCAGAAGCCCAGCCCTTCCAGTGCCCTTTCTTGAGAAACCTGCACTTTTTCTCCCCGCAGCTTAAGTCCTTGCTCCCTTGGCTGGGGTTAAGCTCTTTATACCTCTCCCTTGATGCTACCTTCTTCTCCATTATTTAACGTGGCTGCTGTGTTCCTCAGTCTGTGAGCAGAAGACAGTCAAGCATAGATTTGTAACTCATTCCTAGGAAACCATCATGTTAAGAGTTTAAGATCTTGTATGAAAAATATTCATTCTCAAAGAGCTGTAGTGGTGGTCCTGAAATTTCATATTGGTGGAGCCCGAGGCAAGTGGCACTCTAAGGATGAGGTCTGTGGGGGTCCTCCTAGAGGTGGATTTGCATAGCACCCCACCTCATGGTCAGGAATGATGTGGGGAGGGTGGTGATAATTAGGTGGAGCGAGCTTTTTCTCTTGCTCCTTTGTTATTACGGACCGTAGCTGGGCTTAACTGGGAGGTGACAGGAGATTCAGAAAGGACACAGGATAGACAGACAGACAGAAAGTTGGAGTCAGGTGTGTTGGGCACTCTGGTGGAGATGCATAACCCCTCATTGCTTTTTTATCTCTATTAATCTCTTCATTTACTCTGCTTCTTTTCTCTATCTATATTCTTTAAGGCCTTACTGCTTTACAGCTCTTTAAAACCTTGCTTCTAAAGTCTTTCCTTAAAACCTTGCTTTTAAAGTCTTCTTTTCTATTCTTTAAAGTCTCTTTTCTTAGACTCACTCTGTCCCATGTTTTCTCTTAGCTGTTCTTTAGTAAAATCTCTCTTAAAGTCTTTGCCCACAAACTTGCACTGTCCCATTAGACTTGCACTGTCCCATGTTCTCTTTAGCTTAGCTTTTCTAAAGCCTATGTATAAAGTTCTCAGTGCAGACTTTCTATCAACCCCTCTTTAGCAATTCCCTTTTAGCAATTCTTTCCCCTTCAGCAGTCTCCCTCTAGCACTTTCCCATTGGCAATTCATTTTCCCTTCAGCAATCCTTTTCCCTTCAGCAATTCTTTTCCCTTCCAAAAGCCTCCCACACCAAAAAGCCAAAAGCCAAAAGCCCAAAAGCCAAAAGCAAAAGCCCCCAAAGCAAAAGCCTTGCATCCTCCTTCAGTGAGTATTTTATACTCAGTGGTAAACAGGGTGGAGCAGCAGTTCTTGAGGAGGGGTGTGACATGGTAACAGGAGAAACCTGCATTCCTGCTTCTCTGAACATAAACAACTTAGGAGAAGCAGCTGTTCTGCATTTTCCTGTGGCCGGGGGCTGTGCCAGCTTGGCCTACAGATAGACATCTTAGGAAAAGCAGCTGAGCTGCATCTCGCCTTGCTTATGTTCTGTTCTCATAGGTGTCTCATAATCCACTCTCCACAATTAGGGACAAGGCTGGGGCTCCCAGGCTGCTGTAATGCCTGTTGCTTTTCCTACCTTTTCCCACCCCATCTTGGTTATATGCGTTCATGGGCCCATCATGCCTGTACTTCCCTCGCAGAATTCAGCAGTCTCCATTGAGGTTTGCCTCTGTTTATTTGCCTCTAATGACCCTCATTTGACCCACCACCAGCTGCAGGGGTGGGGACCTGGGCTGTGCGCCCCACTCTTGTGTTCCCAGGGAAGGGCCTCAGAAGACATTTGTAATGTTGGCTCAAAATACTCAGCGTCTGACCAGTGAGTGAGTGAGTAGCGTTGATTCCAAGTGCCAGCTCAGGAAGTTCTGCCCGTGAAGGTGCACACTGAGCACTGAGTAGCATCTGTCCAGTGGCAGTTCAGTTCAGGTACTGCCAACACCGACCCTGTGTTCCCGCATCGGTGAAGTAAATGCCACCGTGCCTTTCCGCAGGCCAGCTTCCAACCTTGTATGACTTCCATTTTGAGTCCAAGTCCAACAAATGGATCCCATGGAGTAAACTGGTTCCAGAGTACACCCACGACCACAGCAGGAAATTCATCGACATCCTGGGTAAGTGAGAGCCAAGCCTGTGGCTTGGTGTAAGAGCACGTGACCTCATCCTGAGAGGAAGTGAGAAGGATCTGTGGCCTTGCTGAAATGCGAGTCCCACCCAGAGAGCTGGCTGAGAGGAGCCGAGGAGATAGTGAGCCCTGGGTCCTCCGAAGAGGTGTCACCTGGATTCTCTCATGTGCTGCTGGCTCTGACATCTTGAGATGACCGTGACCCTTGGCTCTTCTTCTGTAGTCTGGTCCCCAAGGCTGCCTGGGCGTGGCGGGGGACTGAAGGGATGAAACAAGAACAAACAAGGCAGCATTGGTAGACGGTGTCACCTTGGAAAGTCATGCACTGTGGGCATTTCATGGGGGTGCTGACATATTTGCAATGCATGCTTCTGGTTGTTTAGATAAAACCTGGGTTGAGCACTTCCACAAACCCTGTGTCTGGTTTGGGGCCATTATGCTTATAGAGTGAGACAATCCCACTTCCTCAGGACCCCACTGGCTCTCCTGACTTGGAGGCCCGCCATCCTCCCATCCTTGCTTCTTTCAGTCCATACGGTGGACACGACCCGCACCACCTGGGTATTGGAACAAATGGTGAAAATTAAGCAGCCTATTCTCTTCATCGGTGAATCCGGGACTTCTAAGACGGCCACGACCCAGAACTTCCTCAGAAGTCTAAATGGAGAGACCAGCGTAAGTCAGCATTTGTATTAGGCACCTATTGTTGTGTAACAAGTTACACTCAGTGTAACTCAGTGGCTTTCTACCACAAGTGTCCATGGCCTCACAGGTCCCATGGGTCAGGAATCGGGACTGGCTGGCTCGTGAGATGGCAGTCAAGCCAAACACAGGGCTGTGTTCATCTGAAGGCTCGATGGGGGCTGGAGGAGCCCCCCCTCTTCCAAAGGTGGCACTTCACATGACTGGAGGCCTCTGTTCCTCACTGGGTGGATCTCTCTTGAGGACTGCTGGCCTTGCACTAGTCCATTGCTGTAACAAAATACCCAAGAGCAGGTCATCTAGAGAGAGTGAACGTTTATTTAACTCATGGTTTGGGGGGCTGAAATGAAGACCTTCCTGCTACATTGTGATGTGGCAGAGGGTAACCGTGGAACAGAGCCTGCTGCCAGAGAGAGTCCACTTTTATGTGAGAGAGACACTTTCTTGATTACCTATCAGTCCATTAATCCACCAGTGGATCAATCCATTTATGAGGGCAACTCCCTCCAGCTCTCTGCTTCCCAAATCAAATCCCATTTACGTATCACTGAGGGACACGGGGGACATGTGGGATGTACCTAGAAGTGCTCACAAAGAGCAGCTGGCCTAGCCTTAGTGGTCATGTACTGTCACTCTGCTATGTTGTATGGGCTGGACTCTGCTGACAGGATGTAGCAGGGGATGTTCCAGGGCCTGAGAACCTGCAGCTGAGGGTGGCTGAGGACTGTCACATTCTGTGTTCCTTTTATGTCCCGTAGAACGTCATATTTCCTTTTCCTCTGGGAGGGGCTGCTGTGTCTGGGCTCCCAAGCTAGCCAGTGCCATAGGACAAGCCACAGTGAACCAGGCCACTGGGGCTGGCTTTCAAGGGTCTCACAGATGGTGGGGACACTAGGGTGCAATTGGCCCCAGGAACACAAGGCTGGTGGCGCTGTGCACCAAGGCAGCAGGAAGGGAGCTGCCAGGACCCCTCTTCCCATTTGGAGCCACCACACTGGGCCTGCTCCCCACTCACCCTGTCACTCTCCTGGCCTCGGCAGTTTTCTTGGCTGTTCTATAACTTCGGAAAGGTTTTCTCCTCCAAGGAACTTCCTGTGATTTTTCAGGAGTGTTTGCCACATCTACTCATCTCAAATCCTTTCCCTTTCCTGCTTGTTCTTCTTTTAAGTTGCTCATTCTTTTTATTGTGGGGGCAATACTGGATTCAAATTCAGGGCCTTTCACTCCAGGCAAACACTCTATCACTTGAGCTACACCCCCAGCCCTTTTGTTTTTTATTTAGTTTTTGAGACAGGGTCTTGCTAACTTTTGCCTGGTCTGGCCTCAAACTGTGATCCTCCTATTTCTGCCTCCAGAGTAGCTGGGATTATAGGCTTGCATCACTGTGTCTGGTCTCTTAAGTCTCCCATTCTTATTTTGGCCTAAATGTGAAGAGAAGTCCTCTGTTTCTTCCCCGATTCTCTTACTCAGTTGTGTGCCTTCCATTCCTAGCTCAGGTCTCAGGGTTGCTTCTGGAAGCCTCAGGGAGCAGGAGGTGCCCAGCTGGATTTTGCATTGGACCTCCTAAAGGACATGGGCAGGACCCAGCTGGAATGCCTGCGGTGGCCACACTCTCTGGGATTGGTGTGGGCAAACATGACACATTTAGCTTTAATGACATCAGTGCAGAGGTCACAGTTCAGAGCCCGAGGGACCTATGGGTCACCAGAGGAGTCAGGCGAAGGGAAGGCAGCTCTGAGCCTCCCCAAGACCGTGGACTGGAGCTCACTTGTCCGGCCAGGCACCTCTGAACACACTGGCCATGGGCAGACACACATCTTCATGTTCCAGTCATGAGCACCTGCCCTGGGGGCACCGTGGTCATGGGGCTGTTTAAAAGGCAGCAGTTCCCAAAGTGGGGTCCCTAGATCGACAGCCTTGGCCTCACCTGAGGTCACCCACTGAGCCGGAAGCTCTGGGTACAGGGTCAGATGCTGTGTGGCCGCGCGCCCTTCTGGTGTGGCTGATGCTTCACCAGGCGTGAAATCCCTGACCAGTGTGCTTAGCCCAGCTAAGGGTGACTGAGAGGCCTGGGGACCAGCGTGAGGGGGACTGGCTCAGGCACCTGTTTCTCTACAACTAGCTCCAACTCTCAGCCTGAGCTTGGTCACCTTTTCTTTAATAAGATGCATCTGCCACCATAGTGTTTCAATGTTGTCACATCAAAAACACCTTCACACGCTGCATCTCACATGGTGTGATCTGGTCCAAGCTGGTGTTCTAAGAGGTTAGATGACTTTTTTGAGGTCCCATAGCTGGATCCCCCAGTCCACATTCTCATATGCCACATGTGCAACTTGTTATGGGCTCAAATAACCAGCCAAAATAAGGAAGCAAGGATCCTCATTGAGTTATAAAAATAGGAGTACAGAGCCAGGTACAGTGGCTCACAGCTGTAATCCCAGCTACTCCAGAAGTGGAGATTCAGAAGATCAGGGTCCTGGGATGGTCCAGGCAAAAGCAAAAAAGACTCTATCTGGAAAATAACTAAAGAGAAACAGAAAAAGATCAATGACTTTGCAAAATTGATGGCAGCTCACTGCCAAATGTTTACTGTGGACACCATGAAGAAAAGGCCAGCACTTGCAGCCCTCTCTTTCTGTTTCAGATCGTGTTAATGGTTAATTTCTCCTCCCGCACCACGTCCCTGGACATCCAAAGAAATTTAGAAGCCAACGTGGAAAAGCGAACCAAAGACACTTACGGGCCACCCATGGGAAAGCGCCTGCTGGTGTTCATGGATGACATGAATATGCCAAAGGTGGCTGGTGGCGAGAGGTGGCGGGAGGGGGCAGGGACAGGGGGATTGTGTTGTCGGCTGTGTGTGCCTGTGAATGCCTGTCTCTTACTCTGCATGGTGCGCACAGCACGCAGGCCCTGGGTGGCTACCGAGGGCAGAGCCTTCCTCCTCACTGAGCGTGCGCTGCTCCTCCAGATCTACAGGGCCTGTGTCTGCATGAGGGTTCTCAGAGAGCCCTCCTTTGGGTAATAATGGTCTTCTCAGCCCCTCTACGTGTGTTAGGACCCGGAATCCTATTCCCCCGAGAGACAGAGAGCCAGGCGTGAATGCAATCAACAAAGCAGAGTTTATTGGGCTGGCTAGCCAGGGTCGAGCTCCCACACGGACACGCAGGACCGGTTAGGAAAACACGACCCTGAGCCTCTTTAGGGGAAATCTTATATAGACTGCGGTGGCGTGCATATTTTCGTTATCAACATTGGGCAAGCAGGCAGAGCACATCTTGCGCGTACCTCACATCTTGCACGTACCTCCTGCTGACATTCCTCACATTCTATATGCCCTAACCGCGCCCTGCCGCATTGCTTATCTTATCTACACGGGGTGTTTGGTACTGGTTTCTCCAACAAGGGGGTTGGGGCCCGCTGAGACCTCCTATTCCTTTCATTCCCCCCTTTTTTTTACGGCCTAAATTGAGGAATCATTCTCAAGGGGATGAAGAGCCTGATATTGTTGGCGGAGGACCAGAAGTTGGATAGTCTTAATTCGACTTTTGACAAAAGTCATAAGTCGGTTTAGAATCCAGGGTCCTATGGTGACAAGTAATAGGATGATTATTATTGGCCCTGCCAGTGCAGATAAAAGGGTAGCCAACCATGGGGACTGGTTAAACCAAGACTCGAACCAGCTTTCCCCTGCCTCTTTTTCTCGTTTTCTTTGTTCCAGGCTCTTTCGGAGTTTAGACATGGAGTCACGAACAACTCCGGTATGGTCAGCGTAAAAACAACATTCTTCCCCTAGAGCAACGCATAGTCCCCCTTTTTGGAGGAACAACAAGTCCAGACCTCGTCGGTTTTGAAGTACTACCTCAGACAGAGAAGTGAGGGATTTTTCTAGGTGGCTAATGGAGGTTTCTATTCTCTCTATATCTTCGTCTATGGCTGCGCGCAGCGAAGACATCCCTTTATGTTGAGTAGCCAGGGAGGCTATGCCGGTCCCTGCCCCAGCCACCCCTAGGCTAAGTAGGGTAGCAATGGTTAGTGTAGAAATAGGCTCTCTCTTCTTTCTCTCACCTGTTCCTATATTCCAGTATGAATATAGACTTTCCTCCGAATGATAGAGGATGCGGGGCAGCACAACCACTATAACACAGAATTCTTTAGAGCTGTTAAACACCTTAGTTGATAGGCATGGGGTGAGTCCGGACCGCGAGCATAGCCACCACCCATTGTCCTTTGGAATTACCCATTTAATAGCATTTTCCCAGGTAGAACTGGCGTTAATAACAGTACATAAGTCCCGTCTGTTTTTTGGCACTTTTTCTAAGCAGGTTTCTTGGCCGCTTACCTGCTGTATGGTCAGACCCCTCTTACAGTCTCCCCAGGAACATTGAGTAGGGTTTTCCTCAGATGAGGTATCGTGAGTGGTGTTTAGCCCTATTGCCTCATAGAATGGGGGCCTCACATCATAACATAACCAACATGAGTTAGTCATGTTAGGGTTGGTGTGGTTTAACGTCAGGAATGCAGCGTCCACTAGGTCCCAGAGGGGGTCTTTAGATCCGGTCATGAGACTGGGTCTCACCAAGGGAGGGCTGGTTTCTGATGGTCTTGGAGTTGTCACATTAGCCCGAGCTACGGTTGAGGGAAGGTGGTGAGTCGTGGAAGGTTGGGGAGATGGCTTTACATTGGGCGGCCTAAGTACCTTATTAGGGCCTACTGCTGTGGACGGTGGCCCTATGGGCTCAATCTTTAATCTGACCACTATGGTCGAGCCAGCATGTCCACCATATTTATAAAACACAAGTGCCCATACTTTACCTTGTATCCACCCAGGGGTGTCCTTCTTGCCAGTTTCAGTGAAAGTGACCTTGATTCTATCTAGATCCGTGGGCTGGCATTTATGGGTGGGTATCGGAATTCTGTGCCCCCTTAATATCCCATTTACAAAGGCAAATTTGACTAGGTCTGATTTTGATATCCCCCATTTCCATTCACTATCATTGGATGTGACACATGCCCATGACCTACAGAAGGAGTATTGTATCCCCCCACATTCCTGGTTCTTTTTGTGGCCGGGGCAGGCATAAAACCCATAACGTCGGGCTGACTCCGGGGCAGTAGACTTGTAGGCAGGATTGATGTCTCTGAAGCAGAACTGAAGCTCCGGCCACCAAGTTCCTATGGGGGCAGTGCGAGTAGTCTCGTTGAGGGTGGTATGAGTCTCCCCATCGGTGAGTATCCAGGTTTGCTTATAGGGCTGGTGAGGGTTGGTTTCTGCGAGGCTCCCGCTCTGGGCATTGAGCAAGATCAGAGCGATCAGCCACCCCATCCGTGGCTGCTCCTGAAGACTCTGCATGTTCCCGGGGCCACAAAAGCTTTAGCTTTAATGGGTTGTCTGGGTGCCGCCGTACAGTCCACTCCTTGACCCCTTCTTGTTTTTGATGATTGGCTCGACGCACGTGGGAGTGGTGGATCCAAGGTCCAATGCCATCAACCTTGAGGGCGGTAGGGGTAGTAAACAGTACAACATAAGGTCCTTTCCATCTAGGCTCTAGGGTTTTGGACTGATGCCTTTTAACCCATACCATGTCACCCGGGACTATGCCATGTTCCGGAGCCGGGACCCTCTCAACAGCGTGGTATGCTTGAATTAAGGGCCAAATCCGTTGTTGCACCTTAGCTAGAGCCTGTAACATGGTCAGGTAATTTGGGGCCAGATCACCTAGTCCCGGGCTTAAGGTCCTCTGAATGATGGGGGGGTGGAGCCCCATACAGGATCTCAAAGGGGGTTAGCCCATGGACATAAGGGGAGTTCCGGACTCGGAAGATGGCCAAGGGAAGGAGCGTCACCCAATCACCGCCAGTCTCCAGGGCCAATTTGGCTAAGGTCTCCTTTAGTGTCCTATTCATCCTTTCTACTTGCCCTGAGCTTTGGGGGTTATATTCACAATGTAGCTTCCAGTTGGCCCCCATAGTCTGGGCTAGTCCCTGCAGGACTTTACTAACAAAAGCCGGACCGTTATCTGACCCAATTGCCTCGGGCACCCCATATCTGGGTATGATTTCCTCTAGCAAAGCCTTTGCCACTACCTGACTCGTCTCCTTCTTTGTAGGAAAAGCCTCCACCCAGCCTGAAAAGGTATCTATAAATACCAGCAAATATTTGTACCCAAACTTTCCCGGTTTTACCTCAGTAAAATCCACTTCCCAACTTCTTCCTGGAGCCCTCCCCCGTTCCCGAGTACCTGTATGGTGCCCCTCCCTTCGTCCTGGTTTCATGATTGTGCAGCTGGCACAATCTTCCACAATTTGGCGGACTGCTATGGTCTGGTTCGGAAATCGGAGCTGCGCAGATGTCAACAAGTCTAGTAATTTTCTCCGCCCCAAATGGGTGGACTTATGTAAGTTAGCCAACAGGAATCGTCCGAGTTTTTCAGGCAGAATTAACTTGCCTTCCAAGTCGCTTTTCCATCCGTCTTTCCCTTCTCTAAAGAGGGAGTGGGTTCTCATCCAAGTGAAATCCTCTGTGGAGTATTCTGGTCGGGGGGGTAGCGGAGGGAGCTCTGGGACCGGCACGTCTATCGCCGCAACCGTGGAAGGTTGCCCTGTCTCCATGGGAGGACTCACCATTGCTACTCTCTTTGCTTCTTGATCTGCTTTGTTGTTACCGACAGCTTCCGGCGTCTTGGCAGACTGGTGGCCTGGGACATACATCACTGCCACTGCCTTCGGTTTTTCCACTGCCATTAATAGACGCTGGACTTCGGCTAGGTTCTTTAGATGTTTTCCTTCTGCTGTGCGGAATCCTCTTTCGCGATAGATGGCCCCGTGGACATGGATGGTACCGAAAGCATAGCGGCTGTCGGTGTAGATATTGACTCGCTTTCCTTTTGCCCTCTCCAGGGCCTCTGCCAAGGCAATTAATTCCGCTTTTTGGGCTGATGTTCCGGGTGGGAGGGCGCTGCTCCATACTGTATTTCCTTCTTGGTCGACTACAGCTGCCCCTGCCCTTCGGGCTCCATCTTGGAAAAAACTGCTTCCATCCGTGTACCAGTTTAATTTGCAGCCGGACAGGGGGGTATCCTTTAGGTCAGCCCGTACCTGTGTAACTTCGGAGAGGAATTCTTTGCAGTTATGGACAGGTGTCTGCAGTTCCGGGTTAGGCAACAAGGTGGCAGGGTTCAGGATTACGGGATCTGTGAATGTGATCCGAGGGGAATCCAACAAGAGCCCCTGGTAGTGGGTGAGCCTGGCATTCGTCATCCATTTCCCAGGGGGTTGTTTAAGGATTCCCTCCACCGGGTGAGGGGCCGTTACCCAGAGGGCCTGTCCAAAGGTTAGTTTATCGGCTTCTCTCACCAGCACGGCAATGGCCGCTATGATGCGGAGGTAGGGGGCCATCCTGCCACTACTGTGTCTAATTTCTTGGAAAAGTATGCCACTGGTCTCTTCCAGGGACCTAGCTGTTGGGTCAAGACTCCTTTGGCTACCCCCTTTTTCTCATCTACAAACAGAGTGAATGGTCTTGTAGGATCTGGCAAGGCTAAGGCAGGGGCCTGCAAAAGAGCGTCTTTTAGCTGATCAAAGGCCTGTTGTTCTCTCTCTCCCCAACTCCAATCTGGAGCTTCTTTGGTGGCCTCATATAGGGGTCTGGCTATTTCCGCAAATCCTGGAATCCAGAGTCTACAGAACCCCGCGGAGCCCAGGAATTCTCTCACCCCCCTAGTGGATGTCGGGGATGGGATAGCCAGAATAGTCTGTTTCATGGCATCAGTCAGCCATCTTGCCCCATCTGCAATCCGATAACCCAAATATGTCACTGACCTTTTACAGATGTGAGTTTTCTTGGCACTTGCCCAATACCCCAGCTCACCTAATTCCGTTAGCAGGTGTTCAGTAGCCTTGATGCACTCCTCTTGGGTTTCTGCCGCTAACAGTAAGTCATCAACATACTGTAATAGAGTGACTCGTGGGTGGCTCCGGCGAAAAGGTTCCAGGTCCTGGCTCAGGGCCTCATTAAACAGGGTGGGAGAGTTTTTAAATCCTTGCGGCAGTCTGGTCCAAGTGAGCAGTCCGGATTGGCCCCCATCTTCTTGCCATTCGAAAGCAAATAGTGGCTGACTAATTTCTGACAATGGAATGCTGAAGAAAGCATCTTTCAAATCAAGGGTTGTATACCATACTTGCGAGGGGGGTAGGTGGCTGAGCAAGGTATAGGGATTCGGAACGGTGGGATGAATGTCCTCCGTCCGCTTGTTTACCTTTCGTAGGTCTTGCACAGGCCTATAGTCCCCACTTCCCGGCTTTCGGACGGGGAGCAGAGGAGTATTCCAGGCAGACTGACAAGGCCGCAGTACTCCTTCCTTTATTAGCCTGTGGATATGAGGGGCTATGCCTCTTCGGGCCTCCTCAGGCATAGGATACTGTTTCACCCGAATGGGGAGAGCAGAAGCCTTCAATTGTATAACTACGGGCGGGAGGTGTTTGGCGAGGCCGGTTCCCGCAGTCTCTGCCCAGGCCGTGGGAAATCTTTTTACCCAATGAGTCATGTCCCCTCCTGGTTCCTGTTGACTCTCAAACAGACGATGCTCGTCAGCCAATGATAGGGACAAGACATGAATCGGGCTCCCTTCTCGATCAGTCACAATTATTCCATCTGGTTCAAAATGGATATGGGCCCCTATTTTGGTGAGTAGGTCCCGTCCGAGCAGGGGAGCGGGGCTCTCAGGGACGACCAAGAAGGAGTGTGTGACCTGGTGTTTTCCTAAGTTCACCTTTCTTTTGGTAGTCCATGTACATAACTGCGTACCGGTGGCCCCCTGAACAACACTTGTTCGTGCCTTGTTCAAAGGTCCATGTGCCTTGTTTAAAACCGAATATTGGGCGCCGGTATCCACCATGAACCCCATCGGCTTCCCCTCCACATGTATTGTTACCCAGGACTCGGGGAGGGGGTCTGAGCCCCGTCTCCTTCAGTCCTCTTCTCCGGCTAGGAGGACTCTGGCCTGCTCTACTGCTTGTTCCCTTTCCCTGTTTTCCCCCGGTCTCCTTCCAAACCCTCTTCTTCCCTTTAACTTAGGACATTCTCTCTTCCAATGCCCCGTTTCCTTACAGTAAAAACAGTGTTCCTTATCCGGGTCCTGGCGTGGCCCCCTCCCCTGGGTTGGTCCCGGACACCCGCTAGGAAAATATGAGCCATTTCTCTCTGTTGCTTTCGGTTTTCCTTAGCCTGGAACTCCCGGTCCTCCTTTCTCAATTTCTCCTGGGCCTCCCTGTCTTCCTTTCTCTGTCTTTCCTCCCTTTCTTCTGGAGTTTCCCTAGTGGTAAAAACCTTTTCTGCTACCTGTAGCATTTCCCTTATAGTCATCTCCCCTAAGTTTTCCTGTTTATTGAGTTTTCTCCTAATGTCTGGAGCTTCCTGATTAATGAATGAGAGTACCACAGCAGACCGGTGGAGGTCTGCCTCAGGGTCAATAGGGGTGTACTGACGGTATGCCTCATAGAGGCGCTCTAAGAAACCGGCCGGGCTTTCGTTTTCCCTTTGAATGTCTGCTTTCACTTTTGCAAAATTGGTGGGCCTTCTAGCGGCCGCTCGGAGACCGGCCATAAGAGTCTGGCGGTAGATCCGAAGACGCTCCCTACCTTCTGCGGTCCCGAAATCCCAATCAGGGCGGCGTAGGGGAAAAGCCTCGTCTATGGCCGGTTGGAGAGTTGTGGGTCTCCCATTATCCCCCAAGACGTTCTTCCTCGCTTCGTTGAGGATGCGCTCTCGTTCCTCCGTCGTAAAAAGAGTATTGAGCAGCTGATGACAGTCATCCCAAGTGGGACGGTGTGTATGCATGATGGACTCCAAGAGATCTATGAGACACTTGGGGTCTTCAGAAAAGGACGGGTTCTGCGTCCTCCAGTTATATAGATCACTGGAGGAGAAGGGCCAGTACTGAAACTGTTGCCCTCCTCCCGGTCCCCCTTGGCCCACCATCCGGACTGGAAGTGTAGGGACAGTTTCCTCCCCCTGTGTTGATGAGGGGGGCCCGTCTTCCCCCTCCCTTTCCCGGATCCCTCGGGGGCGAAGTCTTCGACCCATTCCTCCTCCTGCTGCCAGTCCTGTTGAGGAGGATGAGGAAATTTCCTCCTCCGGGGCACTGGCTTGGCCAGGGGGAGTCACGTATGGAGGCGGCCGATCTTCCTCTGCCCCTGCGAGGGATGGGTAAAGGGGGGAACTCTCTGGTAAGACCGGAGATGGTGAAGGAGATGCCCTAATTTGAGGACCGGTCAAGGTGGGAAGAGGAAGTTTTTCCTCCTCCTTTATGACCAAGGCGGGCGTGACTGGGGTTTTAGCCCCGGGGGCCGAACTGGAGGGGTGGGTCAGAAAAACTGTTAACCAAGGGGGAGGGTTCCTCACCAGATCCTCCCAAACCAAAATGTAAGGAACTTGGTCTGGATGGCCTCGATTGTCTGGCTGAAAAATGACTGCTTTAACCTTAGTGATCAGGTCTAGGGAGAGGGAACCTTGAATGGGCCACCCGACTCCAAAGGTGGGCCACTCTGCAGAACAAAAGGTGTCGAACTTACCTTTCTTGATGACCAGACCCGCATTTAAGGCCCTTTCTTTAACTTCTGAAAAGTGAGAAAGGATCAGAGACTTTGGGGTTGTTTGTCCCTGTCCCATTGTGGAAGGAGACTCAAACACCAAGAGAGATAGAACAAAAAGGGTAAAGGCAACAATAATTCCACACACACACAACACTCTCCAGCACTCGCTCGGACCGGTCCTTCTCTCACACTGGTGCGCACCCCATTCAACCTCCTCACCGTCCAACTGGGATATCAGGCCGAAAGGCATCCACTTGACGGGTGGTCGGTCGACTAGCTCAATTAGTTCTTCACCTGGCGCCAGGGTTCCTAAAATGCTCGAGCCCAAATGAGAGGAAAGCCTCTCCCAATAGGACCCTGTGGTCCTCCTTGCGAGATTCCCAGAATGAATCTCCTGGGGATTGGCCGAATCCCCGCCGCGGCCCAAATGGAACACTCAAGTTCCTCCAAATGAGGGTCTGGGATCCCCTCCCAACGCCTAGGACTTGGGATCGCCCCTGCTTTCTCGCAGGCAGGTTCTGTCTCTCGAGAAAATGAAATCTCGGTGGGACCTCCAAATGTTAGGACCCGGAATCCTATTCCCCCGAGAGACAGAGAGCCAGGCGTGAATGCAATCAACAAAGCAGAGTTTATTGGGCTGGCTAGCCAGGGTCGAGCTCCCACACGGACACGCAGGACCGGTTAGGAAAACACGACCCTGAGCCTCTTTAGGGGAAATCTTATATAGACTGCGGTGGCGTGCATATTTTCGTTATCAACATTGGGCAAGCAGGCAGAGCACATCTTGCGCGTACCTCACATCTTGCACGTACCTCCTGCTGACATTCCTCACATTCTATATGCCCTAACCGCGCCCTGCCGCATTGCTTATCTTATCTACACGGGGTGTTTGGTACTGGTTTCTCCAACAAGGGGGTTGGGGCCCGCTGAGACCTCCTATTCCTTTCACGTGAAAAGCAGAGGCAGACACTTTCCGGGAACTCCTCGGGGTTCACCCAGGACCAGGAGCTTCAGCTGCACCATGAGTGTTTCTGGGTCGGAGTCTGAGAGGTGATGTTTTCTTAGCACACTGGAATTTACATTGATATCATTTTACAGAGCCATTTTTCCAAAAATCTTTCTTCTAGAAGGACTGTGTGCAAAGCCAGTATCTGTTCATGCATCCACTCATCCATCCATCCATCCATCCACCCACCCATCCACCATCCATCAACCCGTTCATCCACCCACCCACCCACCCATCCACCCATCACCAACTAACCACCTACCTATCCATCCATCCATCCATCCATCCATCCATCCATCCATATGTTTAGTCATCTGTTTTGGAGGGGGCGCTGTTTTCTCACTCCCTCCCTTGTTAGAGCAAGCTTTTTCTCTCGCTCCTGGTTATTACTGAACCTAACTGGGCTTAACTGGGGGTGACTAGAGATCAGAAAAGACAGGATAGATAGACAGACAGAAAGTGGATTCAGGTGTTTTGGGTGCTCGGGTGGAGACGCCCAACCCTCATTGCTTCTTTTCTCTTTATTCTTTAAGGCGTTAGTCCTTGCAGCGCTTTAGAACCTTGCTTCTAAAACCTTCTTTAAAACCTTCCTTAAAATCTCTTTCCTGAGACTGGCACTGTCCCATGTTTGCTCTCAGCTTATCTTTAGCCTAATTGCTCTTAAAGTTTTTTGCCCCTAGGCTTGCAGCTTTTCTTTAGCATTCTCTCTTTAGCTTTCTTTTTTTTTTTTTTTTCATTTTTCTTTTATTATTCATATGTGCATACAAGGATTGGTTCATTTCTCCCCACTGCCCCCACCCCCTCCCTTACCACCCACTCCGTCCCCTCCCTCTCCCCCCCCTCAATACCCAGCAGAAACTATTTTGCCCTTATTTCTAATTTTGTTGTAGAGAGAGTATAAGCAATAATAGGAAGGAACAAGGGTTTTTGCTGGTTGAGATAAGGATAGCTATACAGGGCATTGACTCACATTGATTTCCTGTGCGTGGGTGTTACCTTCTAGGTTAATTCTTTTTGATCTAACCTTTTCTCTAGTACCTGTTCCCCTTTTCCTATTGGCCTCAGTTGCTTTAAGGTATCTGCTTTAGTTTCTCTGTGTTAAGGGCAACAAATGCTAGCTAGTTTTTTAGGTGTCTTACCTATCCTCATCCCTCCCTTGTGTGCTCTCGCTTTTATCATGTGCTCATAGTCCAATCCCCTTGTTGTGTTTGCCCTTGATCTAATGTCCACATATGAGGGAGAACATACGATTTTTGGTCTTTTGGGCCAGGCTAACCTCACTCAGAATGATGTTCTCCAATTCCATCCATTTACCAGCGAATGATAACATTTCATTCTTCTTCATGGCTGCATAAAATTCCATTGTGTATAGATACCACATTTTCTTAATCCATTCGTCAGTGGTGGGGCATCTTGGCTGTTTCCATAACTTGGCTATTGTGAATAGTGCCGCAATAAACATGGATGTGCAGGTGCCTCTGGAGTAACAGTCTTTTGGGTATATCCCCAAGAGTGGTATTGCTGGATCAAATGGTAGATCGATGTCCAGCTTTTTTAGTAGCCTCCAATTTTTTTTCCAGAGTGGTTGTACTAGTCTACATTCCCACCAACAGTGTAAGAGGGTTCCTTTTTCCCCGCATCCTCGCCAACACCTGTTGTTGGTGGTGTTGCTGATGATGGCTATTCTAACAGGGGTGAGGTGGAATCTTAGAGTGGTTTTAATTTGCATTTCCTTTATTGCTAGAGATGGTGAGCATTTTTTCATGTGTTTTCTGGCCATTTGAATTTCTTCTTTTGAGAAAGTTCTGTTTAGTTCACATGCCCATTTCTTTATTGATTCATTAGTTTTGGGAGAATTTAGTTTTTTAAGTTCCCTGTATATTCTGGTTATCAGTCCTTTGTCTGATGTATAGTTGGCAAATATTTTCTCCCACTCTGTGGGTGTTCTCTTCAGTTTAGAGACCATTTCTTTTGATGAACAGAAGCTTTTTAGTTTTATGAGGTCCCATTTATCTATGCTATCTCTTAGTTGCTGTGCTGCTGGGGTTTCATTGAGAAAGTTCTTACCTATACCTACTAACTCCAGAGTATTTCCTACTCTTTCTTGTATCAACTTATCTCTTTAGCTTTCTTAAAGCCTTGGTGCTCAGACTTGCAAAGTCTCTGTCCTCTATCTTGCACTGTCCCATGTTCTCTTCGGCCTTTCTTTAGCTTCTAAAGCCTATGTTAAAGTTCTTTCTTTCGCTTTTTTTTTTCTAAAGCCTATGTTAAAGTTCTCTTAGCCATTCTTTTCCCTTTAGCAATTTCCTTTTAGCAATTCTTTTCCCTTCCAAAAGCTTCCCACTCCAAAAAGCCCAAGGCAAAAAGCAAAAGCATCCACCCCAAACCCCACCCTCCTTCAGGGCCTTTAATAAACAGCAGCAAACAGGGTGGAGCAGAGGCTCTGGGGGGAGGGTGTGACATTGTCACAGGAGAAACCTGCCTTCCTGCTTCTCAGAATACAAGCTTAGGAGATGCAGCTGTTCTGCTTTTTTTCTGTTTTGTGGCCAGGGTTGTGCCTATCTTGGCCTACAGGTAAGGGAGGCTGCACCTCACCTTGCTTATGTCCAGTTCTCATAGGCTTTTCATAATCCGCTCTCCAAATCTATTCATCTCTTTTTCTCCTTATTCATCTTCTGACCCATCCACTCACCCATAACTGTTTATCCATTTACTTATCCACCCACCCATCCTCTATCTATCCTGTTAACTCTCTTTACTGAGCCCTTCCTGTGGGCCTGGTGCTGTGGCATGTGTAAAACTGCAGCCCCTGTTTTCATGGAGCTCCCAGTCTAGGGAGGGAGACGGACTGAAAAAGACCACAAGTTCATCTATCATCACAAACTCTGAGAAGCCTGTGCAATGGAAACAGGTGGCTCTGAGAGAGTGCCAGGCTGGAGATCCGAGCTGTAGATGGCCAGCGTGGGCCCCTCTGAGTCCTGCTTTTTGTAGCCTCCACTCTTTCCTCTAACACCACCAATTCCTCCAGGTGGACGAATATGGCACACAGCAGCCTATTGCTCTGCTGAAGCTGCTCCTGGAGAAGGGCTTCTTGTACGACCGCGGGAAGGAGCTGAACTGCAAGAGCATCCGAGACCTGAGCTTCATTGCCGCCATGGGCAAGGCCGGGGGAGGCCGCAATGAGGTGGACCCCAGGTTCATCTCCCTCTTCAACGTCTTCAACGTGCCATTTCCTTCCGAGGAGTCGCTGCACTTGATCTATTCCTCCATCCTGAAAGGCCACACCTCGGTAACTTAGTGTTAACCAGAAGCTAAACTTGGGGACATGGTATCGGGTAGGGATACATGCTTGCACATCAGGCCTGGTGGGGCCAAGGCCAGGCCCATGAGAATGATTTCATTTCTTTCAGAATCAGAAGGGAAAAAATTATACCAATGCAGTCATAAAATGTAATTTTATTATATTTTCATTTTTTCTTTTTTGCTGGTACTGGGGTTTGAACTTGCTGGGCAGGCACTCTACCACTTGAGCCTCTCCACTTCATCAGCCCTAGTTTTATTATATTATAATATATTATATTTTCATAGAGGAAGGGGTCAGAAAGGAAGAGGGCACGGGCTTACGGAAGCCATGATGTGACCCTGAGTCACAGGTGCCACATTGGGTTCCAGGAGCGAGGCCACCATGGGACTGGGGCTTTCCACTCAGTCCCTAGCCTGCACTTGGGCATGTCCCTCAACCTCTCCTGCCCTGTTCTCCCTGCAACAGGGAGGTGACGACAGTGCATGCTTCACTTGGTTTGGGGAGAATTAAACCAGGGAGACGCCCGTGAAGTGTGGGGCACACTGCCTGGCATGTGGCAGACACTCGGTAGCCACAGTCAGTGCTGTCACCACTGATTCACTTGTCTCCTCATTTGGAGCCCATTTATTTCAATTATGTCCTATGGCACTGGGGTGCTCTACCCCTTGAGCAATTCTGCCAGCCCTTTGTGCTTTAGGTTATTTTTTAGATAGGGTCTGGGGCCAGCCTAGTTTACTATCCTCCTACCTCCACCACCAGCCCTAGCTTATTGATTGAGATGGACTTTAACTACCTTTTTGCCTTGAGGTGGCTTTGAACTGAGATCCTCCCCACCTCCACCTCCCAAGTAGCTGGGATTACAGGTGTGTACCCCTGAGCTCAGCCTCACTCTTACCATTTTCAAGCATAGAATTTAGAGGTACTTTCATTCATGTCATGCAGCCATCCCCACTACCTAATGACAGAACATTTTCTCTGCTCCCCAAAAGAAAGCAGTACCCATGAGCAGCTGCTCCCACCTGATCCATCATCCCCTGGAAAACCATGAATCTACCTTTCCTTTCTACACACTTGCCTATCAGTGGAGTTTATATGGGCTCCTATGATAAGTGACCTCTGCATGGCTCTTTTCACCCAGCGCCATGTGTCCTGGGTTCATCTATGTTGTTGCCCATGGCGGTTTCCCTCCTCTCTGTAGCTGAGTGTCCCATCCTGTGAGCACGCTGTGTCTTGTGTATCCACCTGTGCACCCACTGATGGACACTGGGGCTCTTTTCATGTTTTTAGAACTTTCATGAGAGCATCATGGCCATGAGCACCACGCTGACCTCTTGCACGTTGGTACTTTACAAAAACATTGTTCAGGACCTGCTGCCCACCCCTTCCAAGTTCCATTACATCTTCAACCTTCGAGATCTCTCCCGGGTGTTTAATGGTCTTGTCCTCACTAACCCGGAGCGGTGAGTTTGTCTGTCTCACTAAAATATGCCTTTATCTATTCATTCATTCAGGTGGCTTGAACTCAGGGCCTTGTGCTTGCTAGGCAGGTGCTCTACCACTTGAACCACACCCTTTTGGCTTCAGTTATTTTTTGACGAGGGTCTTGCATTTATGCCTGGGTTGGCCTGGACTGAGACCCTCCTACTTCTGCCTCCCATGTAGCTGGAATGACAGGCGTGTGCCACCATGCACACGTTTTTTGTTGAGATGGGGGCCTTACTAGCTTTTTGCCCAAGCTGGCCTGAAACCATGATCCTCCTAATCTCCACCTCGCAAGTGGCTGGGATTACAGACTGGTCCTCTTTTGTTCTTTTAAGACAGAGGGTTTATCAATGGACTTGATGAATCAGTATATTGATCAGTTACCCAAAGTTTCTGCTTATATTAAGTGAAGAAAAGAGAGAAACATTGGCTTCACTCTTGATGCTTTGTGAGCTCCTGGGCTGAAGACAGGTGGAGCCAAGGGAAGCAGAAGTCGGAGGCCTGGGCGGGGGCGGGGTTTGCAGGCCTCACTCACCTTCCTTCTCAGGCCTGGAGGTGGACTCTGTCAGCGTGAAACCTTCCCCTCGTGCAGCCATGAGTGGCCAGTGGGTCTTTAGGAGAAGTAAGTGCAGAAAACAGGAAGGAGTTAAGTCTAGTATAAATTTTTAAACGTTACATCTAGACTTCTGTCTGCGTGAATGTCGATTTGCAAGCACAGTTAAACTAGAGGTTCATATCAGTCACTAGGAAGTGAGCTGAGGACTTGCCATGGGCCACACTTAACCTTGATGGGGTCAGAACAGCAGCTGGGAGAGGGCATGCCAGGTGTTTTGGTGTGTGTGTTCGAAACACTTTGCCAGGAAAAAACTGCAGAGAAAGTTCTGGAACTGGAGACAGATGACACTGGTTCTTACAAAAGGGACTGTGAGTGGCCCCAGTGCTGTTTTGAGTTCCTGTACTCCAGCAAGCGCGTGCAGCAGCTCACTTTGTACTATTTATTCTGTTTAAAGAGAATGTTCTTCTTCCCGGCAGTAGGATAGGAGGGGATGATGACTTTTTTTGCATTTAATTTCTTGGCTTTGGAGGAACTTCAGATCAGATTTCATTAACATAAAGAGTAGAGGAAGGGAAGAACAATAGACAGTGGTCCCCATGCTGCCCCCATCCCCAGCACCCATCTGAGAAACGGTAGCACTGGCCCCAGTCCTCTCCAGAGGACCTGGTGGCTGAATCTGCCCTCTGTCCTGTAGGTTCCAGACGGTGACCCAGATGGTGAGGGTCTGGAGGAATGAGTGTCTGAGGGTCTTCCATGATCGACTGATCAACGAAACAGATAAGCAACTGGTGAGTACACGCAAACATAGCAGCAGGTGCGAAATGCTAGCCACGAAATTCTTCTCCGAGTAAAACAAGTGTAAAAAAAAAAACCCCAAACCAAGTAACAACAACAAACCCCAATATTTTACAAGTGACATTAAATTACTTAAAAATAGACACTAACAATAAAAGTCAACAGGTAACTAGGGTGGGTTATCAAGTACCTTGTAGCCACTGGGGGAAAATCACGGGAAATTATTCAGCTGATCATGGCGTGTGTTCTTTCCCCGACAGGTGGCTCATGTACTGCTGTTGGGTTTGGGTCCTAAAATGGTCTTTTATTTTCAGGTGCAAGATCACATAAAAAACTTGGTTGAAGAGCATTTCAACAGTGACTTGGAGGTGGTAATGAGGGACCCTATTCTGTTTGGGGACTTCCGCATGGCTCTGCACGAAGAGGAGACGCGGGTGTATGAAGACATCCAGGACTACGAGGCGGCCAAGGCTCTATTCCAGGTGTGGCCAGGCCCCACTGTCCCCATCTTAGGGTTCGGAGTGTGGACTTGTGTCTGGTCCAGCGGTTCCCACACCTGTAATCTGTTTTGGCTCATGGCTGGCCAGGCAGAGGCCACCCAGCTGAAACTTGATTATAGACACTAGATTTCACCCCAGAAGCCCAGATGCTTTAATTAGTTCAACAAACATAGATGTTCAGAAAAAAAAATTCTTCTCTCTTCTCCATCTCTCTTGAACAAAAAAAGAAAGACTGACTCTTGAAATTGATAGATGCTGGTTTATTTTACTTTTATCTTATTTTTTTGGCAGCTCTGGGGCTTGAACTCAGGCCTCACACTTGCTAGGCTGGCAGTCTAGCACTTGAGCCACTCCACCAGCACTTTTTTTTGTGTGTGTGATGGGTTTTTTAAGATAGAGTCTCGTGAACTATTTGCCTGGGGCTGGCTTCAAACCTCGATCCTCCTGATCTCTGCCTCCTGAGTAGCTGGGGTTACAGGTGTGAGCCACTGGTGCCTGGCTGATTTATTTTTTTAATTCAGGAAATCCTTGAGGAGTATAATGAAACCAACACCAAGATGAACTTGGTGCTCTTTGACGATGCCCTGGAGCACCTGATCCATGTCCACCGCACCATCCGCATGGATAGAGGCCATGCGCTGCTGGTGGGTGTTGGGGGCTCGGGGAAGCAGTCCCTTGCCAGGCTGGCCGCCTTCACAGCCGGCTATGAGGTGAGTTGTGTCCCCTCACTCTCCCCAACCACTGCTGGCAATCAGCAGGTCACGCGACCATTAGGAAAAAAAGATAGCAGATTGTCGCACCATGTTTTCATGGCACATGCTGCTGGTTTGCTTATTTTTGTTTCTTTTGGGCTTGTGTCTAATTCTTGCAGTGTTTTTTGGAACGCAGACGACATCAAATCAAGTCCAAAAGTCAAATACAGAGCAACTCATGTGAATTGTGGCGGGCGTGGCCCAAACGGAAAGCCACAGTTTGGCTGTGTGCTCGTGGTCACATTGGCATGGCCAGCACACACGGTTGGGGTCACCCTTGGGATCTCTCTCTCCTTCTCTTCTTAAATGAGATGTTATTCAAGACTGTACAGTTCACCCCTTGAAAATCTATTCAGAAATGTGTGACCATCTCCACGCCTCCCTTAGGACATTTCTGATCCTTCCCAGAGAAACCCAGTGCCCTTTAGCAGCCATCACCCCACTTCCCCCAGCCCTCAGCACCTCGAGTCTCCTTCCTGTTTCTGTGGATGGCCCTGTGCAAGACCTTCACGAGCACAGAGTAAAGCAGTCTGTGGCATTCCTCTCAGCTCCATGGTTTCATGGTCCATCCTGGGTGTGTCCTGTGTCTGTACTTCATTCCTTTTTTTGGGCCAAATAATAGTCCATTGTGTGACTGCCATGTTTTGTTTATCTATTCCCCCTTGGATGGCCTTCAGGTTGTTTCCATCTTTGGGTGATTATGGACAGGCTGTGCTGAGCATTCATGTGCAGTTCTCCTGTGGATGTGTTTCTGGAAGTCTTGGAGCTACTCCCAGGAGTGTGGTTTCTGGGTCCTGGGGCCACTCTGTGGTTCATTGTTCAAGGAGCCACCAAAGTGCTGTCCACAGCGGCTGCACCGTTTTCTATTCCCAGCAGTGTGTCCATTCTTAGAATCTTACAGACCCCACAGGTTATCTGAGGTGGCATGAGAGGACAGCCAGGAGGAGGGTGAGGGCATGCTGGGCTAAGAGCAGCTTAGACAGCAGGTGTTCACACCAGAGGTCCCAGGAGCCGATGAGGGGTGGGGAGAGGGCTTCACTCAGGGGACCCAGGGCATCTGCGTGGGACAGGACAGGAGACCAAATTCCCTGTGGGTGGAAGGCGTCCTTGTTGCCTCAAGTTTAGGTACATGATTTTGTGTCAGTGTGCAAGTCTGAGTGAGAGTGAAAGCAGTGTGGATGTGACCACGTGTCTGGGTGACTGGGTGTAGGTGTGATAGTGTATGTGTGTGTGAGAGGTGTGTGTGGTGTCTGAGCGAGTGTGACTGCAAGTAACAGGTCTTGGAATGACTGAGTGAGTATAACAGCAACTGAGTGTCTGCATGACTGGCCAAGTATGAGAGTGGCGGTGGTGTGTGTGACCTGGTGTGGATGAGTGGGGTGGAGGGGAGGTGACAGCAGTTGTCTCAGCCACTATAAATGTCACATTTCCAAAGTTGTGGCTGTTGTCACCATGGAAGTCCTCACTTCTGCCTCTGAGCCAGAACAAATGCCTGCCTGTGCCTTGCACACCCTCCCCGTGTGACTCTGAGGTCCTCCTTCCCATGCCGGTGTCCCTTCCTGGTTCCCACCTGACATGCTTTCTGCACACTCATGCCCTGCCACACATGTGTGCACATACAGAATGCAGGTCATGCAGTGACAAAACCAGGCCACTCTGTCTTCTGCCTCTAAGCTCCTCACTCAGCATTTTGTGAGGCTGGCTGAATCACCTGGCCTCGCCACCCTGCGTCCCTCTGCCCCATGGGGTCATGTCTCTAGAGGCACAAAGTCACAGGCTCTCTGGTATCCTGGCAGCTCCCCCACTGTGCAGCAGGCCGGGGAAGGAGGCAGATGGCCTTGGTGACTTTGTGTCCTGTGTCCCCAGGTGTTTGAGATCATGCTGAGCCGAGGCTACTCGGAGAACTCTTTCCGGGAAGACCTGAAGAACCTTTACCTGAAGCTCGGAATTGAGAACAAGACCATGATCTTTCTGTTCACGGATGCACAGGTGGCCGAGGAGGGCTTCCTGGAGCTTATTAACAACATGCTGACGTCAGGTACCGGGGCTGGCAGGGGTATGGTGAGCTGGTGGCAGGATATGGGACAACTGGAGGGGCTGCATGATGCGGGGTCTCAGGGGTCATTTATTATTATTATTATTATTATTATTTTTTTTTTGGTGGTACTGGGGTTTGAACTCAGGGCCTTGTGCTTGCTAGGCAGGTGCTCTACCACTCAAGCCACTCCACCAGCCCTTTTTTCAGACAGGGTCTTGTGAATGTGCCTGGGGGGCTGCCCTCTGACCTCCATCCTCCTACCTGTGCTTCCCTCATAGCTGGGATCATAGGTGCATACCACCATGCTTGCATTGTTGTTTGAGATGGGGTCTTGCTAACTTTTTGCTAGGGCTGGTCTTGAACTGTGATCCTCCTGATCTCTGCCTCCTGAGTAGCTAAGATTACAGACGTGAGCCACCTCTCCCGGCCTCCTTGTGGGTCATTTAAAGTAGCTGAGACTATGTTCTTGGTGCAGTGGTGATTTCTAGCTTTGTGTTGTACGTGGTCCCTCTGGAGTCCATGGGGATAGTGGGGAAGAGAGAGGAAGGGGCTCTGAGAAGGCGAGCAGCTCAGCCTGCTGTGTTGATCTTCCACACAGGAAAGCATCAGATACTGGGCAGGACAGGGCTTTGCACACAGGGAGTGAGCCACTGTTCTCCACCTGCTCCTCCACTGGGCATGCACTGTCCTTCTCATGATGTCACACTTCTGTCCTTTCACTCAGCGCCCAGGGAGGGAACAGCCTGTGCCCTCCAAGCCATCTCCCTGTGCCTGTTTCCTAGGGATCGTCCCTGCGCTGTTCCCGGAGGAGGAGAAGGACACGGTCCTCAGCCAGCTGGGACAGGAGGCGCTGAAACACGGCCTGGGGCCGGCCAAGGAGTCCGTGTGGCAGTACTTTGTGAACAAGAGCGCCAACAACCTGCACATTGTCCTCGGCATGTCACCCGTGGGGGAGACCCTGCGGACCTGGTGCAGGAACTTCCCAGGTACCCCGAGCGGAGCCATGCCTCCTTTGTCCCCAGAGCGGCAGGGTGGCTACATTGGGGACTTTGGCCTCTTTAGCTTCCCCTGCCAGAGTCAAGCAGGACATGGCATTAGGTTGAAATGTGGGCCGTGCTTTGTGGGGTGCCCCCTCGTTGGTCCCTCACAGTTACCCACAGGCGTGGATGACATCCTCTTGGCACGGGGACTTGCCCATTCTCCCAGGCATTGTTCGTGGAGGGTGGCTCTCTGTTCTCACCCATTTGGGAAAAATCTGCCAGCCTCATAAAAAGTGCAGAATCTGCCTTGAGAACAGAGATGACTAATGGGAGAGTGGCCCCCAGGGGACAACTGATCATATCTGAAGACATTTTCTGTTGTCACAACTTGACAGGGGAGGGACAGTGCACAGTGGGTCAAAACCAGAGATGCACTAAACATCTCATAGTGCAAATTTAGACCTTAAAAACCCCTAAAATGAATGATACGAGTGTAAATCAGGAAAATCATTTGGGAGTTGGAACCAGTGACATGGGAGGGCAAAAGAGACCCTCTGTTGAATATGGCCAAAGTACTTCCCATGTATCTTTGCCTTCTTTCTTTCTTTTTGGCAGCACTGGGATTTGAACTCGGGGCCTCACTCTTGCTAATAAGCAGGAGCTCTACCACTCGAGCCACTCCACCAGCCCTTTTTTTGTGTTGGGTTTTTTCAATATAGGGTCTTGAGAACTGTTTGCCCAGGCTGGCTTCGAACCGTGATCCTCCTGATCTCTGCCTCCTGAGTAGCTAGGATTTCAGGCGTGAGCCACCAGCACTGGGTTCCTACATACACATGAAAGTAGAATAATGAAACCCATTAAAATTGTTTGTAAAGAAGGGGCAAGAAGATAAGAATTTGACCATGTATGGAAAGATCACAATGAAATCCCATCATACACTTAATATATGCTAATAAAAAAGAGAGAGAAACAAAACCAAAACCAAGAAAAAGAAAATCCCACAAAACCTTGCCAGCCCCTGCATCAAAGGGTTGTGTGACCCCATGTCAGTAGTGCCCGATGTCAGAGAGAGAAATTGCTTTCGAGAATCACACCCAGGCATGGGTGGCCATTTCCATTTGGTGGGCCCTGAAGCAGTATGGGTGTCCTTAAGTCTCTTGGGGTGGCAGAGCTATCGTCTCTTTCCTCTCTCTCTTTTCAAGGTCTGGTGAATAACACTGGCATTGATTGGTTCATGCCCTGGCCTCCCCAGGCCCTGCATGCTGTTGCTAAGTCATTCTTGGGTAAGTCACAGCTGTCAGGGGTCTATACGGTTGGTCTGAGAAAGAAGTTTGCTTTGACTTTTCTGACGTTGACGTTAGTCCCGTAAAAATCCATCACTGTCACCCCTATGATAACGAGTGACTTTTTAACATAAGGGTGATTTTTTTGTTTTCTGTTGTGGCTCAGCCCAAAGAGATTTCAGGAAACTTATAAGGACAGCTTAGGATAACACTGATTGGACAATATCTGAATTGGGGGTTAGAAAAGCCACGACCTGCTGCCAGACGTGGCCCACTGCTTGTTTTGGTAAATAAAGTTTTATTGGAACACAGACCCATTAATTAACATTACGACTGCTTTTAGTCCACAGCTGCACAGTAACAGAGACCATGCTATTACTGACAGAAGGCCTACAATCCTAGCATTTGAGAGGCAGAGGCAGGAGGATCATGAGTTTGAGGCCAGCCCAGGCTACACAGTGAGTTCAAGGCCAGTCTAGTATACACAATGAGACTCTATCTCAAAAAAGAAAAAGCAACAGGAAAAGTGTGCTGATCCCTGACCAGGGGATCCCAGGGACCGTTAGGTAAACAGACTCATTCCATACTGAACCTCTCTCTAAAGTCTCAAACACAGGAGGCCTTAGGTTTTAATTTCAATCTTTGAATGAGAAAACAAGTCAATTTATCTTCAGGGGAAAATCTTCCTATGGTTCTAACTGGATCAGATTTATGACAAATGCCATGTAAATTCTTTAACCTTATAAATATGTATCCAATAAATAAATAAATAAATAGCCCTTCTGTGCTGAACTTTAAGCACAGCTTCCTTTTCCTGGGAAGGAGGCCAAGAGAATGCTTGTTCTGCTGACGTAACTCAAGAGCTGGCGAGCTTTTTCTGGAAAGGTCCAGACGGAACTCTGCTGAAGTTCCTGAATTCTGTCCTTGTATGGTGAAAGCCTGCATATTTACATACGTAGGCAGTATGTAATTGAGCAGCCGTGGCTGTGTTCCAATAAAACTTTATTTATAAAAGCAAGCAGGGGGCCACATTTGTTCCTGTTGTAGCGCCCTCCTAGTTTTCATGGGCGTGTTAATTATTTCCATGAGCTAGCACCTGGATTTGGCTTTTGTTATTCAATGTTGCAGTGCTGTTCATGAGGTCACTCAAAATTTACTTGGAATTTTTCCCCTTGGAAGATATTTCCTGGAGTTGAGGTGACTATGCCCCAAAAGGGTGGCTTTCTGTGAGGCAGTTTTTCCTGTACCTGTACGCTGTAGCATCTCAGCCTGTCAGATGATCTGAGCCATGTGATCTTGACACTGGAAGTATCATGAATTCCTCTGGCTGGTTTGCAGGAAGGCTGGCCTTTGCCCCATATGTGCTGGAGACAGGTATCTGCGGGGAAATGGCTGGGTGAGGGCTTCCAGATCCCGGGGAAGTTTGCTCTGCTGGGATCAGCTGTGGTGTCTTCCCCTGAAGTCCCAGCCCCCCTCCACATGGTGTCTGAGCCCTTCGGGAAAACAGCTTCCTAACAGTAGGGAAAAAGTGACTTCTGTATTAAAGAAATTGCCACAGTGTGCCTCCAAAATCCAGAAAAGCCACCTACAAGTACAAGACCGATCCTTCCTTCCTTCCTTCCTTCCTTCCTTCCTTCCTTCCTTCCTTCCTTCCTCCCTCCCTCCCTCCCCCCCCCTCCCTCCCTTCTCCTCCTTTTTCTTCTTCTTACTTGAGACAGAGTCTCTACAGTTCACGCTGGCCTGGAACTCACTATGCAGCCCAGACTGGACTCACCATCATTCTGCCTCAACCTCCTGAGTACTGGGATTACAGGTGTGATCCACCACACCAGCTTCTTTTTTTTTATTATTAAATAAAAAAGTCTTTCTTATTTAGATAAAATATATGCAACAATCTTTTCCATCTCATCCATTTTTTAAGTGTACTTGTGGCACAAATTGTGTTCATAACCTTGTGCCACCATCATCATTACCTATTTCCAACATGTTTTGTCCCCTGGTCACCTCTCATCTCTTCGGACTCAGGGCCTGGAGTTGGCTAGGTGAGCACTCTGCCACTTGAGCCACACCCAGCCATTACTTTTAGTTTGTTTTTCAGATAGGGTCTTGCACTAACTTTGCCCAGGCTGGCCTTGGATGGAGGTCCTCCTACCGCTGCCTCCCAAGTAGCTGGGGCCACCATACCTGGTTCCTGATCTGTCACTTTTTTGAGAACTGCTCTTCGTCCTTCTTTAAGAGGGGTCTTTTTCATTCCTTCTTCTCCAGGTGATAATCCTCTGATCCCAGGAGAAAATATAGACGACCTGGTGGAGCACGTGGTTTTGGTCCACCAGTCCGTGGGTGAATTTAGCAAACAATTTCTCCAGAAGTTGAGACGTAGCAACTATGTAACTCCTAAGAATTATCTGGATTTTATTAACACATATTCAAAATTGCTGGATGAAAAAACTCAGTATAATATAGGTAAGACTTGAGGGCAGAACGGTGTGTCATTTCCTCAGGAATGAGGATTTCAGTGTTTGCTTGCTTTGAAGCAGGGTTTTTTTCCTTCCCTCCCTCCCTCCCTCCCTCCCTCCTTCCTTCCTTCCTTCCTTCCATTTTTCCATTATTTTATGGTGCTGGGGATGGACCCCAGAACTTCAGTGTGCTAGGTAGACGCCCTGCCGTTGAGCTACACCCGCAGCCCAGCAGGTGTTTCATGAGGCAAAGGACAGTTTGTATGGATTTTGCCTTTTGGGGTAATTCTTCTCTGTGGCTAGGATGCTGGCCTGCTCTTATATTTATTTTCAGTGCTGGGCTGTGTACTCGGTGGCTTTTAATTTTCACTGTGTTGGAGATATCCTTGCATCAGCAAAGTGCTCTGTTGGAAAGGACTTTTTCGAAGGGCACTGGTGATCGGTCAAGTGGGGCACAGTTTTCAGAAATCTGTTGCCTTTAGCTGATACCACACTGATGGGAGAGGCACTACAAGATGCACGATGTCTTCTAAAAAAATGATTTTCCTCCCCGGAGAGCCCAAGTTGGCACAATCTCAGGGAGGCTGGTAGAATGCTTCTCCTGGGGGGCATTTGGAGCATCTGGATGTGACCAGATGCTGTCTGTCCCCAGCCCAGTGCAAGCGCCTGGAGGGCGGGCTGGACAAGTTGAAGGAGGCCTCTATCCAGCTGGATGAGCTGAACAAAAAGCTGGCTGAGCAGAAGATTGTGCTGGCTGAGAAGTCCGCTGCCTGCGAGGCCTTGCTGGAGGAGATCGCCACCAACACAGCCATAGGCGAGTGTGGGGCCGGTGCTGGTGATAGGCCTGTCCCTGCAGGACAGGCTGCCTAGGGACACCCAAGAGAAGGGCTGGAGACACTCCTCAGCTTACACATGTGTCCTTCCACTCCACCTCCACACAAACCTCCTCCCTGTAATCCTGTCATCCCAGCTAGTCAGGAAGTAGAGATTAGGAGGATCATAGTTCAAGGCCAGCCCAGGCAAAAAGTTAGTGAGACCCCAACCAATAATCCAGTCTTGGTGGCGTGCACCTGTCATCCTAGCTACTTGGGAGGCATAGGTAGGAGGATCAAAGTCTGAGGTTGGCCTTGGCAAAAACACAAGACCCTACCTGAAAAATAACTAAAGTAAAAAGGACTGGCAGTGTGGCTCAGGTGGTAGAGCACCTGCCTAGCAAGGGTGAAGCCCTGAGTTCAAACCTCAGTGCCATCAAAAAAGCTTTTGTGACAGAGTAGTCGTACATATTTGTGGGCTTGCTGATCACTTGATCTGCATACATGGTGTGAAGCCTGGCCTTCTTACAAGGACGCCCGCCCTGACCGGTGTGACCTCATCTTAACTAATCACACCATCTCCAGAGAAGAGTGCCTTGCAAGGCTTTAGTGGGTATAAATTTGGGGGGTGTTATTCACCCTTGTGTCTCTCCTGTGAGCTAAGCCCTGCTTAGGCTTTGGAACTGTGCCCCTGGGGAATTGCTCAGGGCCTAGAGGCAGCCAGACAGTGCTCATGCCAAAGACTGAAGGAAACGTCAGTGTCCAGAAGCTGACAGACAGTGGTGATGGTACACATGCAGGGTGACAAAGTGGTCCTCCCTAGAGGGGCCGGCTCTTGGGCTGGGCCTGAATGAACATAAGAAAAGGAAGAGAGAGAGAGAGGTGGGGGGGGGCAGAGATGTCGGTGAACCAGAAAACAAGACAGATAGGCATGGGGTCCCAGGCCAACCCTGGTCAGGCAAGAATGGGGCTGTCACCTGCCATGGGATAGAGTGGAAGGCACACAGGTGGGCCAGTAGAGGAAGGCCAGAGCCAGGCAGCCACCACTGCTGGAGACCCCACTCCCACCCTGCCCCTGCACAGTCCCAGCTGGAATGCCAGAGGCCACCACATTGCCCCAGAATCCTTGAAACCTGCTGCTTCAGTAGAGGAGCTGCCTGAGGCTCACCTGCTCCCTCTCCCACCCCCGCAGCGGAGGAGAAGAAGAAGCTGTCAGAGGAGAAGGCCATGGAGATAGAGGAGCAGAACAAGATCATTGCAGTGGAGAAGGCTGAGGCTGAGGCTGCTCTGGCTGAAGTCATGCCCATCCTGGAGGCCGCCAAGCTGGAGCTGCAGAAACTGGACAAGTCAGACGTGACAGAGATCAGGTAACAAGAGCATCTCTACATGCACCCCAGGGGTACCTGTGCCCCGACGTGTACCATGGAACTCACATCAGAGGTCAGCCATGTGCCCAGCCCTCTGCAGTGGGGACTGTCCCTGCCCTCACTCCCAGAAAGGAGAGTGAACCCTGGGGAGACAAAGTGTCTTGCCTTGTGCCCCCAGCTCTCGGGAACAGGGCTGCTGACCTTGAACCCAGGCTAGCACACCCAGGGAGGGCAGGCTCCAGATTGGCAGTACCAATCTGTCCTCAATAGGACACATAATTCAAGAGTCCACACTCTGCAGGGCGTCCCCACGGGGCCAGTGCCCTGTTGAAAATGGCAGGACAAAGATGCACCTCAAGCCAAGGCCGGTGGTCCAGACCCGTCCACTTCTAGTCACATGGGCTTCCCAGGCATGGGCACTATGGGTCACTATTGGGGTCCCCAGATGTTTTGCAGATTATCTGCTGTTAGACAAGGGGCTTGGGTGGAGTAGGCAGGAGAGCTTTCTCCCTGTGTGGCCTGGTCTCCCCAGGACACCAGGAATGGGTTTTGTGGGTAAGTTGAGCAGCACAAGAAGGAACAGCATCCTGACTGTCACCTTCACCCACCCAGCCCTCCCCACGCCACCTGGCCCGCACGGGAAGGGATTCCCCTGGGTCAGGAGCACATCTTCTGCTTCCTCCCTTCACCATCACGTGCTGAAGGGGCTGGGTGCTCCTGGTCCTGCACCACATAGATCCTATAGTTCAGAAAGCCCCCTGCTCAAGTCAGGAATCAGCCTTCCACTGGGCAGATGCTGGCCCCTTGTGTGATTTTGTTTTGTTTTTTTGAGACAGGGTCTCACCGTTTAGCCCAGTCTGGTCTGGAACTGGCCATCCTTCCACCTCAGCCTCCCAAGTGCTGGGATCACAGGCGTGTGTCATCATGCCTGGTTCCTGTGTTCTTGTTAGTGGAACATGCATGACTTTGAACACAAGAGTTTGGTCCTTCTGGGGAGGGGAAACTGAGTTTTTCCTGAAGGTCACTGCAGACACTGCTCTAGTTACTAAGGAGTTTTGCATTTTGCGAGGACATAGGATAAATGTTATAAAATGTCAACAGGCACCTGCAGGGCACAGTGGGGAGGACTGAGCTGCGTGAGGATTGATGTACTTGGCGTGGGGTGCAAGTCCCTACATGGCACACGTGGTTCATGACAGCAGAGTGCCAGGAGGACTTTTGAAAGAGTCTTGTCTGCTAGAAGGGACTGTGAGTCCCCACCAGCCTATGGTATCTTCTGGATCACATAAGCATTGAACTTGTCCCTAGTATGAGACAGACAGGCAGCATGAATGGCTGCCTGCCTGAGAAAGTTAAAAGTGGCCCATGTCTTTATTGGAACAGGAAGTACATCCATTGGTAAGTCAGCTAACCTCTCTGTACCTCATCCTCTGTGATGAGGATGGTGACAGTCCCCTCCATGCCAGGGACATGGCTGCGAAGAGCTAATGAAGCAGTGCAGGGGCTCTCTCAGCACTGGGCCGGGCACTGGCCAGGCTTCTTGACTGTCCAGCCCTGGAGGCAGCCAGGTGCACCAGGTCCCTGCAGTTCCTGACTTGGGGATTCTTTTTCTTTCATTTTCGCTACAAATGGCAACACACTATATTTTTCCAGTTTCTCTGCTCAGTGGCACTTGGCTCAGCTCTTTTGCATGTTGGTAGGTGGCCAATGTCTCTGACATTTTGTAGCAGCTGCATCACTTTCTGTTGTGTGGGTCATTTTTCCAGCCAGCCCCTGCCACCCTGCCTTGCTTTTATGAGCATCGAGGCAAAGCATGTCCCTGACCATGTTTCACCGTGCAGCGGGCAAGTCCACCTGCAGGATATATTTCCTGGGTCCAAGGATGTGGGCATTTGTAATGTCTCTAGTCGGTGCAAATCCAGGTGGGGGGTGGAACCAATTTACATCTTCGTGGGCACTCTCTAAGAATACCTGCTTTTTCATAGCCTCACCCACAGAGGGCGGCATCACTGGGCTGGAGTTTTGCTTCTTTTGCAGCCGCAGAGTGTTATTTGTTTGGTTTTAATTGGCAATTATTTTATTATGAGTGAAGTGGCTTATTGTCATGGGTGAAAAATGTGTGTAAGAGCCATACAGCTGCCTTTTCTTTGCTCTGTTGTTATTTTTGCTTTTGTTTTTTCTCAACCATTTCTCAGTTTTCTGTGTGTGTGTGTGTCTGTGTATGTGAGATTGAACCCCAGGGCCTCCAGCAAGCATGCTACACCTTCAGCCCTCCAGGGACTTTTAATATAATAGGGAGATTAGCTTTTTATTTGTAAAGCAAGCTGCAGACTTTTTTCCAGTCCATTTTGTCCCTGGCCATTTGACTTTGTTAATGATGTTTGCGTGTGTGTTTGGTTTTGCTATGTATGTTTTTTTTTATGTGGTGGGTTGTAGCCGCATTTTATATTGTGGCTTTTAGATATTGTGTCATAGTTAAAATGGCTTGCCATTGTGAGACTGTAGAACAATGTACTTGTATGGTTTCACTTTTTTAATTTAAATCTTTTATTGGTTTGGGATTTTGTGTGTGTGTATATGGGGGGGGGGCTCTGTGTAAGTTTTGATACAGTTTTGTGATTTTGGACTACAGTCTGGCTCTCTTTAGGCCATTTGGATGTTAAGTGTGACGGGCAAATTTTGTGACTCTTTAATTCCTTAAAATACACTTCCTGTCTATAATGCCAGTCCCCTTTGTAGAAATCACTAATGTTTGGCCAGGAAGGTGAGGAGGAGGGGCAATTAGAAGTGGCTGCTCTCTGATGTGAAAGTAGAAAAGGCTCCCTGGACTGGGGGGGGTGCTTTTCCTTCTGCCCTTCATTCCATAGCCCGTGGGGTCTGACCCCTGCTGCCCTGAGCTGGCTCTGGGGCTGGCAGTGCAGTCTGCTTCTTCCTGGAAGCCCATGTGTGCCAGCAGATGGGGAGATTGTGTGGGGAAGGCTAGGAGGGACAGCCCCCGTCCCGCTGCTCTGGCTGTGTGCAGTGGGGCCTGACCTAGCCAGGTGATGGAGGTTTAGGGGCACCGTCTCGAGGCTGGCAGGAGCGTGGGAAAAGTGGAGACAGCCTGCATCTGGGGCGGGGTCCCCGAGGCCAGGAGTGGGGTTAGGGTGATTATTTTCTGTCAGGGAAGGCAGCAATATTCATATCTCCTGCTCCAGCTTGAGGGAAGAAAGGGACCAGGAAATAGTGACATCTCCAGTTCTCTGATGTGCTAGCTCCGTGTCTCACATGCCCCTGTCATCTGGAATTCTGAAAGGAAGGGTTCTGGATAAGTGAGGTCCCAGCAACTGTGTCGGCGGGGGTGGGGTGGGGGGGAGTTCTGGATAAATGAGGTCCCAGACAAGTTCGTTTTCATAGACACAAGGGATTAGGACCTAGAAGTCCCTACCTCCACATCCCCACTTTACAAACTGGGAAACTGAGACTTCCAGCTGGTCCCTAACTTGCCCAAGGGCTCAGGACCCAGCACCTGGGCCAGTGCCCCTCTGTGTCATGTCTGGAAACCTCAAACCTCTCTTGGACTCTCCGTGATTGTGCAGAGTCCTGAAGGAAACTTTTCAAAGACATTGACAGCACCCTGCTTCACGAACACCTGCAAAACTGAGCCTTCCCTGGGAGACTCAGGACCATGACTTTAATATCTGGGCTGTGTGCAGGACTTGTGTTGTCTTCTGTCCTGGCCATTGGCCTGGCTTGTCCTTGCACTGTGTCCCTGCCTCTCTTCCTGTCTGCAGGGGCCCAGGGCTCTGGAGTTTGAGAGGGGGGCCACAGGCTGGGCCAGTACAGAAGTCTCTCTCTTTCTGTCCTTTCCCTCTGTCCTTCTGTCCTCTTCCTTCTTGCCTCTCCAGCCTACTGCTTCCAGGCCCACCTGAAGCCTCTGTCACCTTCTGGTCTTCTCTCTTCCTTTCCTTCATTTTCTCTGTCTCTCCTGTGTCCTTTGTCCCCTGCTCCTCTCTCTCAGCATGTCTACAGGCTGCCTGGCATGTGTGGGCACAGTCCTGGTGTGCACCAGTGTGTCATTCTATCTGCCGTTCCTTTTGGAGTCCTGGTTCTCAGAAAGCTAAGGGCACTGAACACCTAGTGTTGGAGAACCAGAGAGACAACCTTGTCTTATTTGAACCAAAGAAAACTATTAAGGGTCGGCTGCCTGGAAGGAGACCAGAGTACAGGGACCCTAGAGCCCCCAGGCTGTGGGTCATCCAGTGCTCTGACCTGTTTCTTCATCTGGTAAACAGGGAAAATGATGATGGTGATGACAATAATGACAGTAATGACGGCAGCCACCATTCAGAGTCTGAGGAATCACCCAGGGTGTAATTAAAAGGCAGGTTCTCAGGCCCCACCTTGACCTGGGATTCAGATGCCCGGAGCAGCCTGGGTTGGTGTTTTAATGACCCCTTCCCTCAGATTCTGACGCCCAGCTGGTTCGGTTCTGGGAGCCTGGTCTGGACCCCAGCTCCAGGGAGCGTCCACCCAGGAGCCATGTTTGTGTCAGACTCAGTGTCCTCTGTTTGCTTCCTGTTGCCCTGCCTTTTCTGGGGTCAGCGCTGGGCTAGCTCCTGGCTCTGGTTGGGGTCTGAGCCACGTGGGTTCTTGTTTCTCGCCAGGTCGT
This sequence comes from Castor canadensis, assembly GCF_047511655.1. Classification (NCBI taxonomy): domain Eukaryota; kingdom Metazoa; phylum Chordata; class Mammalia; order Rodentia; family Castoridae; genus Castor; species Castor canadensis. The sequence continues at coordinate 41,729,524 of NC_133403.1, forward strand.
TCGCGAAGCCCCCGAAGCAGGTGCAGACGGTCTGCGAGTGCATCCTCATCATGAAGGGTTACAAAGAGATCAACTGGAAGACGGCCAAGGGCATGATGTCTGACCCAAACTTCCTGCGGTCTCTGATGGAGATCGACTTTGACTCCATCTCCCAGAGCCAAGTGAAGAACATCAAAGGTGAGTGGATGGAGCTGGGGACCACAGCTGAACCTCAGCCTGTGAGCCAGAGATGGGGCTAGGTGGGGCTTGTCCAAGGTGGGGACAGTGGCAGCTGATGCCAGGTGAGACAGGTCCAGCAGTAGCTCTAGTTCTCTTAGTCGGGAAGCAGGATCTTAGCGGGGCTCAGCTCGGCCTTGTTCTCTGCATCTCACCACTGTCACTGTGACATCAAGCATCCGTCTGACCTGACTTCTTCCCTTGTACCCCTTACCAGTAAAGGGCCTCCATAGGCCCCTGCAGTACAGATGGGGAGGATGGCATCGCCCACACACAGCTAAGCATCTTTGGGTGTAGAGCGCCCCATTCCCTTTGAGCAGACTTGGGCAGACTCAGCAGAGCTGAGATTGAACTCAGGATCTCACGCTTGCTAGGCAGTCGCTGACTTCCTCACACACATCTTCAAATCCACATCCACAAAACCCATTGCTGTTTGTCCCACACTGCCATCCTTTGGGCAGTGTCTGGATTCTGCTCCAGGGTCACCGAGGAATAAGGAACTGGCCATATTTCCTTTGTGCTTAGGCGATTGACCTCCAGTTTTATTTTTCCCGAGATGAGGCGTGCTCATCATGGTGCCTTTGACCTCCAGGCCTCCTGAGGACTCTCAATACCACCATTGAGGAGATGGAGGCCGTGAGCAAGGCAGGCCTGGGGATGCTGAAGTTCGTGGAGGCTGTCATGGGCTACTGCGACGTCTTCAGAGAGATCAAGCCCAAAAGAGACAAGGTGTGCCCTCTGAGAGGCTGACACCCCTGTCCACAGCCCTCTCTGCAGTCACATTCAGCATGGCCACAGCTGTGCTGGATATCCCCAGGCAGATTCTGACTTGAACTCGTATAAGCATGTCTCCCCACTAAAAGTAACCCCAAGATACATAGCCTCACTTAGAGGCTATGTGGAGCGACAGAGCCAAGGTCTAAAAGCTCCAAATTTTGTGGGAGAAGTATAGGATGGAAGGCGTTCTAAATTGTTCCCTAGGACTAATGCAAGGCTCTCAGCGTCGGTCCTGTTATGTTTAGGGCTGGGTCATTCCTCCTTGTGAGGGGCAGTGCTGTGCACTGTAGGGTTTGTCTCAACATCTCTGATCTCTGCTCCCACACCGTGACATCCAGAAATGTCTTGCCATTGCTAACTGTCCCCTGTGGGGCAAGGACAGCCTCAGTTGAGAACAACTGGATTCATGTAAAACTTGTAAGTTTGATATAATAGGATTTTGAGTCCTATTTGGATTCTGCTTTCTTTTTTTTTTTTTTTCTTGGTGGCACTTGGGTTTGAACTCAGGGCCTCACACTTGGTAGGCAGCTGCTCTACCACTTGAACCACTCACCAGCCCCTGGATTCTGCTTTCTAAGTCAGAGTTTTATTACCACCAGGGACACTAGCATTACCCTTGTGTTCTTCTGAGTTTTTGACTTGGAAGCCCTGTGCTGACTTAGTGACCTTGGTACACATAAAAAGTAAGTGCGCTGCTCGCTTGGTGCCGGGAATCATTAATGGTGTGCCTGGCTTTTTCTTTATTTGTGGTACTGGGCAAACAATCCACTGGAGCCGTGCCCCGCCCCCCCCCTTTTAGATTGTGTCTCAAATAGGTTCTCGTGCTTTTGCCCAGGCTGGCCTGAGACTGTGCTCCTTCTACCTCCACCTCCCACGTAGCTGAGATCGTAAGCACTCATCACCACACCCAACTTATTGATTGAGATGGGGCATCACTAACTTTTCTCCTGGCTGGCCTTGAACTTTGATCCTCCCATCTCTGCCTCCCAAGTAGCTGGGATTACAGGTGTGCACTACCGTGACTGGCCCTGGGATGTAGGGCTTTTACAATCAACAGTCTAAGAGAGAATTCTAAAAAAAATCCAACTGCCTCAGCAGAGTATATGGTGGCCCCAGAGAACAGCAACACCACTGGGAAATGCAGTGTGGACACGAGCCCAGGCCATTTAATCTCCGCCCACTGTGGTCCCTTTGCCATTGTCCTGAAACTTGTCTCCACCTAGGTGGCCAGGCTGGAGCGGAATTTCTTCCTAACCAAACGGGAACTAGAAAGGATCCAGAACGAGCTGGCCGCAATCCAGAAGGAACTGGAAGCCTTGGGGGCAAAATACGAGGCAGCCATCCTAGAGAAGCAGAAGCTGCAGGAGGAGGCCGAGTTGATGGAGAGGCGGCTGATCGCGGCAGACAAGCTCATCTCGGGCCTGGGGTCGGAAAACGTCAGGTCAGCCTGAGCTCCAGGCCCCCGTGCCAAGCAGTGTCTCGTGAGGCCCATGTGGCTTGGCAGGGTCCTTCAGCTGCATTTCCCACCATATGGGTTCTTTCTTCACCATTGTCCTTTTATCTGAAAGCCACGTGACGAGTTATGATGACCCAGGCCAAGGTGACTGGTGGCTATTTTGCATACTGTTCTTACTGGGTACCAAGTGTGATTTATTAGGTGGTTGCTAAGTGTTAGAGCAGGCAGTGGGGCTGAGGACAATGGAGAAGCCAGTGGTGTCTAGCAGTTGTCCTAGTGATGCTTGGGACACTCAGGTGGCAAGGGTCCTTGTTCTGTGCTTAGATGGAAATCAAAGGTGGACTGCAGCAGCAAAGGTCAGAGAAGTTTCATTTGCAGAGAAGAGGAAGGAAAGGCCACTTGGAGGACATACAGTGGGACCCAGAAACTAGTGGTTCCCTGAGTCAGGTTGGAAGCTGGGTTTTATAGCTTTTTTATTGGCAGAGGGTGAAGATTTTGGTGTGAACAGGTGTCTCTTGGGAAGGAGAAGGGGCTTGTCCCCGCCTGGCTAATCGCTATCTTTTGGGAATACATGGACCTCCTACAGTCCATGATTCAGTGCGTTTGGGGAATGTTGACTTCTTGGTGACCCTTAGTCTCTAGGTCCTATCTGGAGGAGCCTGTCTCTTGTCACAGTGTGACTGCTCAGGGCCCAGTGGTTTCTTCGGTTCTGGGGATTCTTCAGTGAATGGGTCTTTAATCCTTAGGGGCAAGCTTTTGGCTGTAGCTTATCACTGGAGAGGGCAGTTATTTCTAATCTGGTGCCTGCAAATGTGGCACAGAACATGCTGGAAAGTCAGGCATGGTAGTTCAGGCCTGTAAGCCCAGCACTCAGGAGGCTGAGGCAGGAGGATTGCAAGTTCAAGGCCAGCTTAGGCTATTAGGTAGTGAGACCCTGCCTCAAAAAACCAACCAAGCAACCAAATAACAATGACACTGGAAAGTACTGTCTGCTGGAGGGAAACAAAATCCAGTATTTCTAAAACTTAGAAAACCAGGCATTCACCAGAAGAGGCAACGAAATGTCCACCTTTGTCTATCTTGGGTATAGAATTCTATCATGAGATCTTTGCTCTGCTGGGGTTATTTATCTCTTGGATTAAGTGTTTGTGAACAAAGTGACTACTGCTTGATAAGCAGCTGCCAGACAAAGGAGCCCCGCTAACATGTACGGCGCCCCTGGTGGGGGTGGGGGTGGTGGGGGTTGGCAAGCTCTGGATTTGAAGAGTCTTTCAGAACACTGGGGTTCAGTAGGTTAAGAAATTGAAGAACAAGCTGGTAATCTTTCTATCTTTTTAGAAGGAAGGAATATCTCAATATAAATATAAATATCTATATATCTCCTTTCTGGCTAGCACTGTTAGCAAAATATTGGGTTGGTTCTTCTAGAACACTGCTTTTGTTGCTCTAATGTGCCTTTAGAATCAAGGTCTGTTTTTCACTCTTTACTCAGCTGTCTGCTGTTCTTGGGCTTTATTTCTTTTTTTAAGACACTTATGACCCACGTCTGAACTTACCTCTTTCCTCCCTCATCTGAGCAGATGCCCATTATTTATTTATTTGTGGTCCTGGGATTTGAACTCAGGGCCCTGCACTTGCCAGGAACATGCTCTACCTCTTGAGCCACTCACACCACCCCCGGCTCTATTTATTTATTTTTGAATTGGAGCACAAGGTTTGTACGTATTTACGGGCTACAGTACCACAGTTCAATTTGTATAGGTGACGTGTAATGATCAAATCAGAGTTGTTAGCACGTGTGTCTCCTGAAACTTACCTTTGGGGTCACTATCGTCTAGAACAAGTTACATGTGTCCACAGAATGGTCGCTTCAATCGGGGCGGGAAGTTAGCTGCTCACAGTGGCCTCCCTCTCCTGCACAGGTGGCTGAACGACCTGGATGAGTTGATGAACCGGCGGGTGAAGTTGCTGGGCGACTGCCTGCTCTGTGCAGCCTTCCTGAGCTATGAAGGTGCCTTCACCTGGGAGTTCCGCCACCAGATGATCAATGAAGTCTGGCAGGAGGACATCCTGGAGCGGGACATCCCCCTGAGCCAGCCTTTCCGCCTAGAAAACCTACTCACAGATGATGTGGAGATCAGCAGGTGTGGGCTGCCTGGAGCCAGCAGAGGAGCCTTAGGGTGGAGTCTTCTGTGGGTGTGACCTGGAGGGAGGGCTGCTGGCCTGGGGTGCGTGGCAAGTGAGCAGCAAACCCAGCACCCAGATCTCTTCACAGGACTCCAAGGCAGCCCGGCCGTCCATACATTGCTCTGGAAGGCTGATCCCATCACCTGTCGCCCTTGGTTCACAACCTGGGGAGAATAAACCCAATCTCCCTGTGTCTGTCCCTCCAGGTGGGGCTCCCAGGGACTGCCCCCCGATGAGCTGTCAGTTCAGAATGGCATCCTCACCACCCGCGCCAGCCGCTTCCCGCTCTGCATCGACCCCCAGCAGCAGGCCCTCAACTGGATCAAGAGGAAGGAAGAGAAGAACAACCTGCGGGTATGGCAGCCTGTCCCCAAGACCCCCACCGGCCCCACAGAGCCTCCCCTCCTGTGCCAGCCTAGAGCACCACCCCATGCACAGTGTCGCCCTCAGGATGGGACTCACTCAAGGTGAAGGTCACTGCTTTCCCCATGGCTTTTTGTTCTCTTACCCAGCACAAGGCTCAGTCACAGTTTTTCTGGAGCCAGGGTGGGAGGCGGGGGGGGGGGGGGGGAAGGGGCAGTAACAGCTCGACTGAGACGAGAGGCCATGCTGTTCATCCACTTAAAGGTGGTTTTTGGTATAGTTATGGAGTGGTATGACAGTCACCACAGTCAATTTTAGAACGTTCTTATCATCCCCAAGAAAAGCCGTAACCTTTAGTGGTCACTCCCATCAAGTCCTTCCATCTGTTCCCCCACACCCCCATCTCCGGCAACCATAGCGTATGCACGTCTTGTCTCTATGGATTTCCCGAATGTTTCCCTGAAGGGGACCAAACAGTGTGTGGTCTTTGGGGTCTGGCTTCGTATTTTTAGAGTTTATCCACATTGTAGCAGGTGTCGGTGCTTCATTCTTTTTTATGGATGAATAATAATCCACCGTGTGCATACAGCACATTTTATCTACCCACCCATCCATTGATGAACCTCTGGGCTGTTTCTAATTTTTGTTTTCTTTTTCTTGTTTTGATAATACACAGTTTGAACTCAGGGCCTTGTGTTTACTAAGCAGTTGCTCTACCAGTTGAGCCACACTCCCAGCTCCCCCTTTTGGCTTTTATGAACCCCGCTGCTGTGAATGTCTGTGTGCAGCTTCTATCTGGATGTGTTCTTCGGTGTCTGGCGTACATGCCTAGTACTGGGATTGTTGGGGCCAGATTGCTTTTTGCCAAACTAGTGAACAGACAAATGATTTCCAGTTTTGCCCTCTCCTTACTTTTCTGGTCCTTGCCTCTCTCTCGATTCTTCTTGTCACCTTTCCCCACGTGGCTGACATGTGGCCAGTCCCACCCTGGGGATTTGACAAGGGCTCAGTTAACCGTGCTGACCTCCAGCATCGGGCCCCTCTCTTGCAGGTGGCCTCCTTTAATGACCCCGACTTCCTCAAGCAGCTGGAGATGTCCATAAAGTACGGGACCCCCTTCCTGTTCCACGACGTGGATGAGTACATTGACCCCGTGATTGACAACGTCTTGGAAAAGAACATAAAGGTCGCCCAGGGACGGCAGTTCATCATCCTGGGGGACAAGGAGGTGGACTACGACTCCAATTTCAGGCTGTACCTCAACACCAAGCTGGCCAATCCCAGATACACCCCGTCGGTGTTCGGGAAGGCCATGGTGATCAACTACACTGGTGAGGGGGCAGAGCCGGCACCCACCCCGGGGTTTCCATGGAGACCACGATGGGAGACTGACACATTCACGGGGTGCTACTTCACCCTGGGGGCCCTGGATCACCCCGTCAGCCCCATCTTCCCTGGGCGGCTCTCAGGACTGAGGGGCACCAGAAGGTTTTGGGGGCCTTTGTGGGGCAGTGGGCCACAGGTCTGCAGTCTGGACCACGGGGCTCAGGTGCCATGCGTGGAGGGCGTGAGTCCATGGACTGGGATGGGAAGTCATTCTGTATTTGTGGGAGCCGAATGCTTTTGCTCACATTTTCTGTATTTTATTATTATCTGGCAGTACTGATTTTGAATCAGGGCCTCTACTTGCTAGGCAGGCATTCTACCACTTGCACCACACCCCAGTCCTTTTTGGTTTTTGCTTTAGTTATTTCTAAGGTAGGGCCTCATGGTTGTGCCCGGGCCTCCCTCTGGTCACCATCCCCCTTCCTATTCGTTCCCATAGCTGCTTAGAGGGGTTCCTTAGGCATGGCTCCACTTCTGAGTGTCTTCTCTCTGTGCCTACCCCTCTCCACAGCAGCGTGGTCTCCCTTGGTCACTATAGAGAGTCTGGCTCAAAGTTGGTTCTCATGCTCCCACCCTGCTGGCCAGTCTGTCCTGAGTTTGCCCCAGGGGTGGCTGTGATAGGGGCCCAGCGAGCAGTTGACTGGGCACAAGCAGTGAGTATCACTGTTTCCCCACAGTCACCCTGAAGGGCCTGGAGGACCAGCTGCTGAGTGTGCTGGTGGCCTTTGAGAGGCGCGAGCTGGAGGAGCAGCGGGAACACCTCATCCAGGAGACGAGCGAGAACAAGAACCTGCTGAAGGACCTGGAGGACTCCCTGCTCCGTGAGCTGGCCACCTCCACAGGAAACATGCTAGACAACGTGGAGCTGGTGCAGACCCTAGAGGAGACCAAGTCCAAAGCCATGGAGGTACAGGCTGCAGGACAGCAGAGGGGCTCAGCAGCAAGGGGAGGGGGGCCCTACCTGGGCGCTCACCAGACTCTGATTGCGACTGATATAAAACCCAACCCTATCCAGTTTAAGCCAAAAAGGAGTTGCCAGCTTGGAAAGCAGAGAAGTCCAGGGATGGCGTCAGGCAGGGTGGGATCCAGGACTCTAACCCATGTGGACTTTGGGTTTCTCTGCATTTCTGGGCTAGGCCTTCATTCTCTGCCAGCTTTGGCGTCAGGACAGGTCTGGCCTTGGTCCCCTCAAGTTCGAGTTCAAGGGGATGAGTGAGAATCTTTTCCTGTTCTGATCATGAGTATTCTGAGAGTCACTTAAGTCACACGCCCCCAGACTAGTCCCAGGGGCCTGGCTGATCCTGGGTCACGTGCTCCTCCTGGAGTCAGGGTGGAGCCCAAATACGGATGAGAGAGGGAGGGGTGAGTCCCCAAGTGCAAGCACTGACTGTTACTAGAACGGGGATTTAAGCCACAAATAGCCACCATACTTCACAAGGGGGTCGGCACCCTTGGTCCCCTGCAGTCCCTGGTTGCTGTTGACCCCGAAGGAGCAGTGTTCTGTCTCTTTGTTGTGTTGCTCTGTCGTACCCTCGGCTCACCCCAGGTCTTCCTGGCTGTGTCATCGGCCCTCCTGCTTCCAGTGTAACTGGCACCTCTCCTCAGGTAACAGAGAAGCTCAAGCTGGCGGAGAAGACCGCCCTGGACATCGACAGACTGCGGGACGGGTACCGGCCGGCTGCCAGGAGGGGCGCCATCCTGTTCTTCGTCCTGTCCGAGATGGCCCTGGTCAACTCCATGTACCAGTACTCCCTGTCTGCCTTCCTGGACGTCTTCGTGCTGTCGCTGAAGAAGTCACTGCCTGATTCCGTCCTCATGAAACGCCTTCGGAACATCATGGATACGCTGACTTTCAACGTCTATAACTACGGGTGCACAGGTGAGCGGCCTCTTCCCCCAGCAGGGGATGCGCGGTGTCCCGGGGCCCAGCGAGGAGGCTATCAGAAGACTTGACCTTGAACAGGGACGCCTACCAAGTGGCATTCTGTTTTGGGTGGCACTGGGGTTTGAACTCAGGACTTTGCGTTTGCTAGGCGGGTGCTCCACCACTTGAGCCCTGCCTCCAGCCCTCCAAGTGGCATTCTTAAGTGTGGCTCCAGTTTACAGGAGCAGTGTTTAAAGCACTGATGTCTGAAGTTGCAGCTCCAGGGAAGCATAATTCAAGTGCCGAAAACTCACCCTTGGCAATGGACAATGGCGCGGCTTGTAGGGTGCTCAGCGTCACGCCGTCCTCGGCACCACCTCACCCTAGGACGTCTCTGTCAGCACAGGGATCAAACCCCGTACCTGGCAACAACCGCTTCCTCCCCGTGACCCTGGTAGCTGCTGAGCTATTTTCTGACTCAGAATTTACCTTCTGGGGATGTTTCATATCATCTGAGACTTTTCATGACTAGTTTTGTTTTTACGTGGCAAGTTCAAGGGCTTTCACATTGTAGCATTATCAGAATTCACCCGTGTGGGGAATGACTATCCCCATATGTGCACAGAAACTCTTTGTTCACACATTGCAGACATACCTGAGAGACAGTAGTGCCAGGATCCCCACCCGCCTCGCGCAGCAGGGGTCAGCCGTGGGGTCGCTAACTCACCCCCCTGCCGCGCCCTTCCCAGACGACCTTGATTTCCCATCTGTGAATATTTCAGCTTGCAGTTCTTAAACAGGTCAGCATGCTTCTTCCATAATAGGCCAGGCAGTCAGCACTTTCAGCTTCTTTTGGTGGTACGGGGTTTTGAACTCAGGGCCTCACACCTGCTTAAGCAGGTGCTCTACCACTTCAGCCATGCCCCCAGCCCTTTTTTGCTTTAGTTATTTTTCAGGTAGGGTCTCAAGGTATTTGTCCTGGGTTGGCCTGGACCACAACCCTTCTATGTCTGCCTCCTGTACAGCTGGGATGACAGACGTGTGCCACCACACCCAGCTTTTATTGATTGAGATGGGGTCTTGCAAACTTTTTTCCCAGATGGCCTCAAACCGTGATTCTCTGAACTTTTCTTCTTGAGTAGTATGGATTATAGCCATGATCCACTGTGCCTGGCCAGCGCTTTAGGTTTTGAAGGCTGCATGGTCTCTGTCACAGCTGCTCCATTCTGCATCTGTAGCAAACCCCAGCACTTTGTGAGAGGGTGGCTGTTTCCCACTTGCACAGTACCAGCCTCCTGTGGATGTGACCGTGCAGGTGCACACAGGTGGCCACCTCTGCAGACTGTGCTTGGGCAGGACCTGCAAGCCGAGCTCTTGGCTCTTTTGCCCTTGACTGGCACGCACAGTAGAAGAGTGCGATGCGCAGTACGTGATTTGGGAGTTTCATTTCATCTGCTTCGTGTGAACATGCTGTACACTAGAAGCTTGGTGTTAAATGAACATTTTTCCCTTGGCACTATTGTGATGCTGTCCGCAGGGCTGTTCGAGAGACACAAGCTACTCTTCTCTTTCAATATGACCATCAAGATAGAACAGGCGGAGGGGAAAGTCCCCCAGGATGAATTAGATTTCTTTTTAAAAGGTAACAGATTTGCCTTCCTTCGTTTTCCCAGCTCCCTTGACCCGGCTGGTTTGTGTGTGTCATTGTAACAACACTGCCAACCAAAACCTTAATTAAGACTTGGCCTCCAGCAGCATGGCCTCACTAACACCTCCGCCATCATTCCAGCCTCTCAAATGCTTTGGCTTTGACCTAGGGCAGTCCGCCTTTGCAAGGGATCTGCCTGGTTGGGGTCACTGCGGTGACAAGGGCAAGTCCGCCTCAGGAAGCGGACTTGGGAGGGACATCAAAGGCTTGAGCTGCGAGGCTGGCGCTGGCTGCACACACCTGGGTCTCCTCCTCTTCCCTGTGATCAGGAAACATCTCCCTGGAGAAGAGCAAGCGGAAGAAGCCCTGCGCATGGCTGTCCGACCAGGGATGGGAAGACACCATCCTTCTGTCAGAAATGTTTTCGGACAGCTTCGGGACGCTTCCTGATGATGTTGAAGACCATCCCACTGTCTGGCAGGAGGTGAGCTTGGGTCTTCTCTCCTCTTCTCCTTCCTGACATGCCAGAGATCTCCAGAGAGACACCGAGGCCTGTCCCTTGTAAGTGAGAAGATGTGCCTTGCAGAAACTCGCTCACAGTGCAATCAGTGCTTCTAACTCCTGGATTGAATTCTCCTTGTCCAAGTCAGCTGGCTGTATGACACAAATTATCCATCTATCCATTCACCCATTTGTCCACCCATCCGTCCATCTGACCATCCACCCATCCGTCTATCCATTTATCTATCCATCATCTATCAATCACCCATCCATCTTCCCACTCATCATCCATCCAACCACCCACTTTCCATCCACGCATCCATCTATCCATCTGTCTACCTGTCCGTCTGTCCATCCATTCCTCCGCCCATCCATCCAGCCATCCAAGAAATACTTAACAAACATCTACCAGGCACCCTGTCCCTGCATGGGCACTAGGACTCCACAGTGAGTAAGAGTCGGTTGCTTTAGTTTTGTTGTGGATGGTGGCAGCTCAAAGTCAGAAGTGGCCTTAAGTTCTCTAACTTCCTGTCCCTTGACATTGGTTTTTGGCACTTTACATGACAGCGGTGGCCTGTCTCATTCCTGAGCCAATGCCACAGTGGATGCCCTTTGCTTTTCGCAGTGGTATGACCTGGATTCGCTGGAGCAGTTCCCGTTCCCCTTGGGGTACGATAAGGACATCACCCCTTTCCAAAAGTTGCTTATTCTGCGCTGTTTCCGTGTGGACCGGGTCTATCGGGCGGTGACCGACTATGTAACCATAACCATGGGAGAGAAGTGAGTGTGTACTTTGTTTCTGTGGGGTAAAAATCTACATTATCCCCACCTGTGGTCACAGGAAGCAGTGGCCGGCCACCTTCCAAAGGGACAGTTGTAGCCTGTCTGTCAGGCGGATTTGACAGCCGCCCTGGAACAGCCTCCTACTCACCACAAGTACAACAGAGGCCACACAGGTTATCCGAGTTTTGTAGAAGCCACTTTAGGATGGAAATTTTTTGTGTGTGTATGTGGAACTGGGGTTTGAACTCAAGGCTTCACACTTGCAAAGCAGGTGCTCGACTGTTTGAGCCACACCTCCAGTCCATTTTGCTCTTGTCATTTTGGACATGGTGGGGGTCTCACGAACTGTTTGCCCAGACTGGCCCTTGAATTGCAATCCTCCCAATCTCAGCCTCCACAAGTAGCTAGGATTACAGGCATGAGTCACCAGCCCCTGACTGGAAACAGCGAAATTTTAATTTAAAATTTTACTTTATTTGTTTTTTATTAGGATATACTCACTATACAGAGGGGGCCTTATTGTGACAATTCTGATTAGACTTATACATTAGTTATGTCACCCCCGTTGTCTCTCTCCCTTGGCCCCCTCCCACCCCCTTAAAGCAGTTGCAAGAGGTTTCTTTGTTCTATTCCATGTAGGTATATGAAGTCCACCCACCATATCCCCTCACCTTCATCTCCTTCCTTCACCCTCCCCCTCCACAAGTCCCCCCCATACATGCACTGTACCCGTTTTACAGTCCTGTCTTTCGTTATTAATATTTAAGTCGATGTTCAAAGGGGTTTCTCAATGAATGCCCACTATGGATAGTCTTTGCTTTGGTTTGTTTAACCCCTTCCTTTACCCCTTTACCTCCCACCCCCCATTTTTCAACAGCTTTCAATACACATCCTATACCCTCTACCTTCATGTCTTGTTTTACGATATTACTGATGCTCTATCGTTCTTTTCCTTTCCTTCTTTCCCCAAGTTCCATAGAGAAGTTCCCCTGTTACACACATGTTCTCCATATGGGTTTGTGTATAATCATGCTTGTTTTGGGGTATGTGTTTATCTTTGGATCTATCTTCCACGTATGAGAGAAAACATGGCGGCCTTTGCCTTCCCGAGCCTGGCTCACTTCACTCCAGTTGCATCCATTTACCTTCAAACCCCATGTCACTACTCTTCATGGCTGAGTAATACTCCACTGAGTATATGCACCACATTTTCTTCACCCATTCGTCAGTCGTGGGGCACCTGGGCTGTTTCCAGAGCTCGGCTATCGTGAACAGTGCTGTGATGAGCATCAGTGTATTCTGACTTCCGTTCCTTAGGGTAGATGCCGAGGTGATTTAAAATTTTAACGTAGCCTTAACTTCATAGGATATTTATATAACTGACAATCTTAGAATTTTGTCATTTCATATATTCAAGATAAACAGCATTAAGATACTTTACAGGCTTTTCTTGGTGTTCAGTCTTCAAAGTCCTGTGTGATTCCTACTGCACAGCCCAGCCACGGCCCGAGGGCTCGGTGATCACCACATGGGGTAGTGAAGCCAGGCAGATACTCGTGGTTGTGACTCAGATGTGCCTCGGTGGCTGGTGACATCGATAAAGAGGAAAGAGGTGGGGGAGGGGTGGCTGTGGCAACTGGAGAGTCAAGTCCTGGTCGTCTGGGGCAGCTGGCCTGTGCTCCTGGTGACTGATAGCAGGTATCAGTGGAGTAGCTTGATGCTGTGACTCTTTGAAAGGGACCAGAAATTCAGATTTTTACCTGAAATCTCTCAATATTTATGTTTTGGCAACTGTTGTCTGTTTTGTGTTCCTATGACAAAGTACCTGCGTCTGGGTAATACTAAAGAAAGGAGGTTATTTGGCTCATGACACCCGTGGCATGGCACTGGTGTCTGGCCAGGGTCCCCTAGCTCCATCAGAACATGGCACAAAAACAGAAAGGAAAATAGCCACGTGTAGAAGGTCCCGGTCCGTGGGGAGTCTCACTTTATAACAACCCATTCACGTGAGAAGTAGCCTGGTCCCTTCCAAGGGTGGTGCCTCCGTGACCTACCATCTTCCAGTAGCCACACCACTTAAAGATCTGACACCATGGCGCCCAAGCTTCTGGCACCGGAACCTTTGGGGGACAAAGTATATTCAAACTATCAGCAGCAACTAAAAAAAGAAAAAAAAGCAAAATAAAAAAATCCCTCCTTGAGGTGTGGACCGTTCAGGACAGGCCAGGGGCTGTGAGTGTGTGGTCTCTGGGTTCTGCCTGGGGACCTGTCCACCTGGAAGGCAAGTCAAGGCTCCCAGCTCTATAGCAGTCTGGGGGACCCAGGATGCAGTTGTGGAAGGGGGCCAGAGAGGCCCCTGTCACTCAGGAGGTGACCACCGGTGTAGAGTGCTACTGAGAGCGGTAGTCAGAAGGTTCTGGATGGAGGGGGTGGCGCTGACCAGATGGGTGGTCTCTGGTCCCCAGGGACATCCTGTCACCTTCTTCCCTTCACCAGGTATGTGCAGCCCCCCATGATCAGCTTTGAAGCCATTTTTGAGCAGAGCACCCCCAACTCCCCCATCGTGTTTATCCTGAGCCCCGGCTCCGACCCCGCCAGCAACCTTATGAAGCTGGCCGAGCGAAGTGGTTTTGGAGGAAACCACCTCAAGTTCCTCGCCATGGGTCAAGGTCAAGAGAAGGTGATTGGCTGTTGGAAGGGCAAAGCACTGTGTTTAGGTGACAGCCACCTGGGGTTGATGCTAAGGGTGCCATTCCCCAGCCAGGCAGAGTGCGTTTCCTACCCATGACTAAGTAGCCAGTATTCAGAAGGTGACCGTGGCCGTGTGGTAGCTATGCTCTTCCAAGCTCAAGTGGCCACTGGGCTCTGCTGTTTTCAAGCCCTCTCACAGCGTCTGTAAGGACCCTGAGTGGCCCAGGACGGGATGGAGAGGGACCAAGCGCAGGGTCTCACAGGGCCGACCTGTGATCCTCGGGCCCCGAAGCTGTCTTGACTACAGCTGCCCCTGCTCCGTGTCACACTCTGTTAGCTCTTGCTGTGTGACCAGAGCCGTGGGGAGAAGCCCAAGGAAGAGCCCCATGCGTGGATGTGGTCACCACACAAGTGGGCTTTGGGGTCAGAGGACTGCCATCCTGGTTTTGCTGCGTGGAGTCTGTGTGGCTGGGGATAAACACTGCTGCCGGAGCCCACGGTGAGACCAGGACGGTGAGCCAGCTGGGCAGAGCCCTCTCCAAGCACAAAACCAGTAGATGTGATTCTAGTGTCCCATCCTGGGAGTCTTAAGTCATCTCAAAACCCAGGTGGAGGGTGAAGCTTGCTTTCCCTCGGCATTGCACTTGGGAAGGGACGCTGTGTCGCTCTCCATGCGTAGGCCGATTGCTGCCTCCTGGAGGGACTCATGGGGCTCTCGAGGCCCTGGTCAGGAGACGGCAGGGTGCAGGGCCGACAGCGCGGGAGAGACTGCAGCTCTCAGGACAGGGAGGCCGAGGACGGCACAGCTCACTCGCTCTCAGGCAGTGACCGGCCCAGCGGACACCAGAATCGGGATGGTGTCTCCAACATTTCTTCCCCCGTAGCTCCTGGGCTCCTGGTCGTGTTGGCTTCTCCCACAAGCCCCAGGGCCGTGCCTTGTCTGTGGGCAGGGCACGGGGTTGGGGTCGCTTTGGGACATCAACACTGTCCCTCTCCCTGGGTGCAGGTGGCCCTGCAGCTGCTGGAGACGGCGGTGGCCCGTGGGCAGTGGCTGATGCTTCAGAACTGCCACCTCCTGGTCAAGTGGCTGAAGGACCTGGAGAAGTCTCTGGAGAAAATTACCAAGCCCCACCCCAGCTTCCGCCTGTGGCTCACCACGGACCCCAGCAAGGGCTTCCCCATCGGAATCCTGCAGAAATCCTTAAAGGTCTGAGTCAGGACAGCCACCACCATCCCCACAGCCCTGAGCCCCAGACCCCAGCTGCGGCCAGGGGTGGGGGCAAAAGTAAACCCTGGGGTGTGCGCGGGGTGCCTCGTGTACACCCTCCCCACCCGTCTCTCCTGCTCTTCAGAGGGAGCGTGCAACTCCAGGTTCCCTGCCCCGCTTCCACACGGGTCCTTACATGGCTGCCTCCCGCTGCACTGCCTTCCCTTTGTCTGGGGAGACAGATCCACCCGGCCCGCAGGACTCCCGCGTGGCATGTGCGGGAGGCCAGTGGTCCGTGGCCTCGAGTTTGTCTCCAGGGAATTCTTTAAGGAAGATTTGGTCATCCCCCACTCTGGGCAGGTGGAGGGGAGACTCTGCTTTCATTCGACAGCTAAGTATCGGGGCTTTGGAGGGACTTTCAAGGACCTTCTTGGGGCCACTTGGCAAGCCATGGCCCCAGACGTCAGTGGAGCAGGAAGAACAAACTCAAACCCTCTACCACTTGAGCCGTGCCCCCAGCCCTTTTTTGCTTCTAGTTGTTTTTCAGACAGGGTCTCTCACTTTTACCTCGGTTGGCCTCAGATTGTGATCCTCCTCTCTCTGCCTCCCATGCAGCTGGGATTACAGATGTGCACCACCACGCCCGGCAAGAAGGCTACATTTGTGAGCCTCCTGCCATGCTTGTGGGTCTGCGGCTCCCTGTCAGGACCGCGTCCTTCTCCTCTGTAGGTTGTCACAGAGCCACCCAACGGGCTCAAGCTAAACATGAGGGCTACGTACTTCAAGATCTCCCACGAGATGCTGGAGCAGTGCCCGCACACGGCCTTCAAGCCCCTGGTGTACGTGCTGGCCTTCTTCCATGCAGTGGTGCAGGAGAGGAGGAAGTTCGGGAAGATTGGCTGGAACGTGCCCTACGACTTCAACGAGTCTGACTTCCAGGTGAGCGCCGGTGGCCGTGCCTCTCCCGAGAGGAAACTGCACCCGCAGCGGGCTGGCTTCTGCAAGTTCAAGTTCACCAACAGCAGGGTCGTCCCCGGGGTTCAGAAAGTCTGGCTGTGAGCGACTGTCACCTGTTCTCTTCCTTAAGGTGTGCGTGGAGATTCTGAACACCTACTTAACGAAGGCCTTCCAGCAGCGTGACCCTCGGATCCCGTGGGGTAGCCTCAAGTACCTGATTGGAGAGGTAGCAGGCTCGGGGGCCTTCTGTAGCCATGTCCTCCGAGCTCTGGGGAAAACCCTCCTTGCTCTGGCTCAGGTCCCTGCGAAACCCTGCTGGGATGAGCTCCATTCCCAGGGAGCATCTCTGGGCTGGATTCATGACCTTGGAGCTCCTGCCCATCCTCGAGGTCTGGGCAGCCGGTCTCCCCATGCCTTGGGCTTGTCCTTGGAACTTCCCCCTGTTCCTCAGGCCTGGGGGACCACGGCCCTACACTCAGCTCTTGGGAACACTCCCCTGTGCTCTCACTCCGTCCAGACAGTGACTTCCTAAGACTGCTGGCTTCCTTGGTTTTAGGGATTTTGCTTGTTGTATGCTTGGGGGATTTTGCCCATGTCATCCTGGCTCCCAACACTTTCTGAGGGCTATTTTCTGCCTTTGGGCCCTTTCCTTTGGAAGTCAGTAAAGACACTGTATGATTTTGTAGACAAGCTGTCACATGTGCATTAACCCAAAAGTCTGACCGAGTGGGCGTGTTGGAGCCGTGCAGTGGCCGGGCCGGTGGGAGTCTCCCCAGTGGCCAAGTTGGTCTGGATCCTGGTGAAGCTGTGGGGTCTGGGAGCCCCCAGTGTGCATGGTGGGCTCTGGGTTCCCAGCCCACCTGCCCCTCATCCCCCGATTCAGGTCATGTATGGAGGACGTGCCATCGACAGTTTTGACCGGCGCATCCTGACCACCTACATGGATGAGTACCTGGGAGACTTCATTTTTGACACGTTCCAGCCTTTCCACTTCTTCCAGAACAAGGATGTGGACTACAAAATCCCTGCGGGTGACGCAAAGGAAAAATTTGTCGGTGAGATGTCTCAGACGTAAGAAAGAATTTCAAAGCTTTTTGTAAGGGATCTCACCTGGTTTGTGTGCTGTGGTTGTCTGGGGACCTCTTGGGGACGCTCCTTTGGCTGGCCAGGTGAGGGGCCCAGTGGGCTCTGCCAGCCTCAGCGCTTCTGGTTAACTCAGGTGTTCCAGCCTAGAATGAGGGTCAGTATATCAGATGCCACCTGGAAGGGCAATGGCCCCAGGGGAGCTCACTGAGCCATTTTCATAGAAGATAAACCCACAGTTAGCTTGGGTGTGGCAGGATAGGACTTTTGTTTAAAAATGTCACCCAGTCTGCAGTGGAAATTGGTCTTTGCCTTTTGGGGGTTCCTCGGGGGAGGAGGGCAGCTGGGCAGTGCGGCCTCTCTGTTTTCTGGGGCTCTAGAAGCCATCGAGGCCCTTCCGCTCGCCAACACGCCGGAGGTGTTCGGCCTTCACTCCAACGCCGAGATTGGTTACTACACACAGGCGGCCCGAGACATGTGGTCCCACCTGCTGGAGCTGCAGCCACAGACAGGTAAGTGTCCTCAGGGGTCGCCACCCCGGTCAGGGCCCCAGGGGGTCGCTCAGGCGCTGCTGGTCGGCACTGGTGACTTTCCCACATCACCGATGCCTTCCCGAGAACTGCGGCACAGAGGCCTGTTCTCCAGCCCGACACCATGCTTTCTCATTTCAGGCGAGTCCAGCAGTGGCGTCAGCCGTGACGATTACATCGGCCAGGTGGCCAAGGACATAGAAAACAAGATGCCCAAGGTCTTCGACCTGGACCAGGTCCGGAAGCACCTGGGCCACAGCATCTCTCCCACCTCGGTGGTGCTCCTGCAGGAGCTGGGGCGCTTCAACAAGCTGGTGGTGCGCATGAGCAAGTCCTTGGCCGAGCTGCAGAGGGTGAGCGCGGCCGTGCACCACCTGCGGGGTGCGGCTGGAGGGGGAGCCCCGGGGGTCTGCGGCCGAGCCTGCTTGCCTGACTCTGCCCACAGGCCTTGGCTGGGGAAGTCGGAATGAGCAGCGAGTTAGACGATGTGGCCAGGTCCCTCTTCCACGGGAGCATCCCCAACATCTGGAGGAAGCTTGCCCCCGACACCCTGAAGACCCTGGGCAACTGGATCCTCTACTTCCTGCGGCGCTTCAGCCAGTACATGCAGTGGGTGAGTGCTGGGCAGCCCCGGTCCTGGGTGCGAGGCTCTCCTGGACTCCCTCGAGTCACTCCCCGTGCCCCAGTAGCCACCGCTGTGAAAGTCCACAGGGGATCTAGAAACGTCCTCAGATCCACAAGCATATCTGTATCCTTTTGCTGTGTGACTCTGAACGCACTGCGCACTGTGTACGCCGTGTCCACGAGTGTGTCTTGGTAATGCTTCCACATCACTAGTGCGTTATAATTCTGACTTTTTTTTTTTTTTTTTTGGAGGGACTGGGGTTTGAATTCAGGATTTCCCGCTTGCAAAACTGGTGCTCTACCACTTGAGTCACATCTCCAGTTCATTTTGCTCTGGTTATTTTGGAGATGGGGTTTCATGAACTGTTTTTCCGGGCTGGCTTTGAACTGAGATAGTTCTGATCTCTGCCTCCCAAGTAGCGAGGATCACAGGCGTGAGCCACTGGTGCCTGGCCTGGCTCATTCTTTATGGTGTACTCCATTTAACAAATGCTCCCTACCCTTTTCCACCCATGGACACTTAGGTGGTGACTACATATATTTTGTTAGCACAAGCAACATTCTATGAATTCATAGGAATACACGAGCTTATTCCATGGCAAGTTCTGGTGGTGGAAGACTTGGATCACAGTGTGTGCACTTTAAGCTTTCAGGGGCTCAGCAGGTTTTCTTTCTTTCCCTCCCTCCCTCCCTCCTTCACTCCTCCCTCTCTCCCCCCCTCCCCTCCTGTCTGTTCCTCCCTCCCTTCCTTCTTGTTTTTTCCTTCCCATGCTGGGGTTTGAACTCAGGGCTTCACACTTGCTACACAGGTGTTCTACCACTTGAGCCACTCCACCAGCCCTCAACAGAGTTTTCTAGAAAAGTTGAAAGCACAGTATTCGCTAGGGGCCACATTGCCCAACTCTGCACACTGTGCATTCTTCGTTTTTTGGGCCTTTGTCTCCCTGATATTTTGCTTTACAGTTCTTTAAGATGAGCTGCGTGTTATTTGCTGGTAGACACTTGTGCTTTCTGTGAATTGTCTTTTTGCGCTTCGAATTTTGTTTACGGGACTCACTCCATCTTGTTCGTTGATATTTAAGAGCTCTTGATCAGAGAAACTTGCCCTTGTCTGCCAGTGCGGCACATGGTTCACTCAGCCTCTCCTGAGTCTTGTGACACTTATGACATTTGGTAGAAAATAATGCTCCATCCGGGACCTGGCGGGCTCCCATTGTGCCTTTGTCCCCCCACCCCAAGGTGAAATGTATCTTTTATCATGAGCTGATCTTCCACAGCCAGCTTTGACCCTGGCATCTGATGGGGGCCCCCTGGCTCCCGCCACTGCCCTGCCTTCTCTCCAGGTCACCGAGAGCGAGCCCAGCGTGATGTGGCTGTCAGGGCTACACATCCCAGAAGCCTACCTCACAGCCCTGGTGCAGGCCACCTGCCGGAAGAATGGCTGGCCGCTGGACCGGTCCACCTTGTTCACACAAGTGACCAAGTTCCAGGACGCGGATGAAGTGAACGAGCGGGCTGGACAAGGTAGAGCCAGCGTGGCATGGGTGCTCAGCCTTGCTCTGGGGTTTCTCCTCCACAGCCCAAATCAAAGGGACAAGTGTGGAGTGGCCCAGAACAAGTCTGAGTTTGTGCACCCCCCATGCTTGGGCATCATGGAGGCCTCTCTTATCTGGAGACCCGGAGCCAATGGGGGCGCTGGAGGGGACTTGAGCTGTGGTTGAGGGGACTTGTTCCTACAGACTTGAGCTGGTTGTGGGAAGTGGGTTTTTGGGTCAGAATTAGCAGAACTAGCTCTTGTAAAGAGTGGGTCGCCCTGTGGCTTCTCTGTCAACCTCAAGGGACCCAGAGCACATGTGGACTAGCTTGGCTGGAGTCACTAAGTTACGTGATGATTGAGTCCCTCAGGCTTTGCTTACTGACTATGCAAATGCAAGTGGAAACTGTCCCTGGGGCTATGTTGCCTTCGTCAGAGGCCACTTAACGCTAGGCTCAGAGGCCCTCTGTGCCACGAAAGGAGAGGGGACTTATGGGCAAGGCTCAAAGAAGCAGCCAGCTAGGTCTCATTGGCAAGTGTCCAGCTGCCACGCTGTGGGGCAGTCATTGTCCTCGCCTGTGTCTCTCTGCATGCCTGCAGGGCTTCCTCCCCGGCTTCCTCCCCAGAGGCTACGTTCTCTGAGGGGCTCCCACTTCCTGTTCTCCAGCCCCTTTGGATTGGAGGCATGGGGGCCGCTGTGTGCAACCTCTGACTGTTGCCACTCATCTTTGGGGCCTGATCCCAGACTCCTGGGGGGGACCCACTTGTACTTGCTCCAGCAGGGCCTGGTGTCCCCGTCTGGCTGTTCCTATAAAAAGGGAAGCAGGGAAAGGCCCGGCTGAGGCCCAGGTGTGTGGGGCTGGCAGTGATCCTGGTGTTGTGCTGTGTGCACACCTGCTGGAGGACATGCAGGACAGTAGGGACCTCTGGTACATCCGGCCTCTTTTTCTGCCATCCCCAGGGTGCTTTGTCTCGGGGCTGTACCTGGAAGGCGCTGACTGGGACCTAGAGAAAGGCTGTCTCATCAAGAGCAAGCCCAAGGTGCTGGTTGTGGATCTGCCCATCCTGAAGGTCATCCCCATAGAAGCCCACCGCCTGAAGCTGCAGGTGACAGCCACCTCCCTGCTCCCTGGCACTGAAGGGGAGACAGTGCTTTCCGTGCTTGTGCTGCTTAAAGTGGGGTGCTTAACCGGTGGGCCGGGGACCTTGGAGACAGAGGCCATGGAGCCCCTTCCTGGACAAATGCCTAGATGCACAGGTGTGTGTGGGCATCCATCACCCACAGGTATCAGGTTCAAGTTTAGATCCTGTGGCCTAGACGAAGGGGAAACCCTCTCCCTTCTTGTGAGATTCAGTGGCCACTGCTTGAATTACAAAGTGCTTACATAGGGTGTGGACAGAGGTGCCCTCTCCTTGGTCTTGGGCACCTTTGAGAGATCTCTGTATCCCTTGGGTTGGCTGAGGACAGCAATGTCAAGTCTAGGCCATGTGTGGTCTAGCATGAGAGCCACTGCCCGCCAGGACTTAGGTCAGGCCCCACCCCTCCCGTCATGAGCTCTGTCCTCGTAGGCTTCACCTGCTCTCCCTTGCAGAATACCTTCCGGACACCTGTCTACACCACTTCCATGAGGAGGAACGCCATGGGGGTCGGCTTGGTTTTTGAAGCGGATCTCTTTACTGTGAAGCATATTTCTCACTGGGTGCTACAAGGGGTGTGCCTCACCCTCAACTCTGACTAACCCTGGGACGGGGAGGACCTCGTGATGACGGTGTCACACCCATGGCTGGCAGCAGACGTGCTGCTGCTTCGTGACTAATTGTGGGGTCTCTGTCTGTCATTACTTGGAGTCTCTCTAGAGGCTGGGGGTGGTGCAGGGAGTTGGCACTGACCTTCCTTCTGTTCGAAATCAGTCACTTAAATCTCTATTAAATTAACTCAGGTGGCTTTGCTTTTTAAACCACATTTTAGAGGATTCTGTGTTCAGAGTAAAATTAGAGAGTATTTTAAGATGTGTTGTGTTTTCTTTCCCTTCTCAGAACTGCTGGCTTCTGCTGGTGTGCCACTGGCACCAGGGAGCACCGTGCCTGAGAGCCTTTGACCTTCTGGGTCTGTTCCTGCAGGTGCCCCCTGCTGGGAAGCCAATCAAGGCTGCCAGGGTGGGGTGGGTCGGGCGAGCCTCCATCTGAGCGGGTGGCAGGCTGGACTGACCAAGCCTGGCACTAGGTGACCACTCCTCTGCCTCCACCTGCAGCTGTGGTCTGGGGGCTAAGCTGCTGACCTCAGTGTTTAATTCCAGCCTGAGCTCCTCGCCTACCCGCCGTGGCCTGTGTGGGTCAGGTCACACCCAGCACCTGCAGACAGGCACCATTGGGCGTCCCCTCCTCCTAAACACAGGCTTGCCTAGCCGGCTGGGGGTGAGGATGGGTGGTACCCACGGGAGGGCAGCACTGAGCACTGGCAGGACAGAAGGCCTGAGCTTCTGCCACCACCTCAGGTGCATGGAACGTTCTAGGGACAGCCCTGGGCAGCGAGACCGTGAAGGCCGGGGTCTGCCACTACCCACCCCACCCCCCACCTCCCCGCCGCCAGCCTCCCTCGGGTGGTTTAATAAATAAAAGACACAAACCAGAAGGAAGGGGTTTAGAAAATAAAGTTTGTTGGGCTCTTGAACATTTTCGATAAAACTAAGGAAAGCGTATGAACACGCGTGGAGGTTGTGGTGCGTGAGGAGTACCGTCATCTCCTTTAGCTCGTGGTGATTATACACGGCTGCTCGGTGGTCGCTGCCGCCCTGGGAAGGTCTTGGGGTGGGGTCTCCAGGAGGGAGCGGGGCTGCCCCGCACGGGCTGCCCTGGACACGGGGTGGGGTCGGGTGAGACGTGTTGCTCCCATGTTGCGCTTGAGGCTGACTTGCTGATCTCGTGGATGTCGCGCAGGGATGCAGCCGGTGGCCTGAGCCTGGCCCACAAGTGCGCTTGGCTGGCGTGGGGTGGGATCAGAAGCAAGCGGTCGGGCGCGGAGGCCACAGCGCTGGGGACACGATCCTATTTGGTGTCAGTCGGGGGCAGGAGGGCAGGAGAGCCGTGACAGGTGGAAAAGAATTTGGCATGCACGGGAGAGGGGGCGTGGGCGAGGTTCCCTCTGGCGCTCACAGTGCATGGACGGCCGCGCTGCGCCCGCAGCTCACACAGTTCTGTCTGTCCCTGAGTGCTTCCGCACGACCTTCCCTCCGTTCACCTGGTCCACGGCCAGCGTCTCCACCTCGGGCTGGGCCTGCGGCGGGCTGGCGTGGTGGATGCGGTGAGCCACCCCGACGTGGGCCTTGTGCGGCTTCTCGCGGGCCGGGCTGTGCTGGCCGCTGGCACCGCGGTCCGAGGCGATGGGCGGGATGACAAGTGGCCGCTCCCGCAGCTGGACCTCGGCCGACTCCCGGGCCAGCAGGAACGGGGTGGGGTCGGGCATGGCGTCCACCGGCTCGCGCAGGTGGAGCTTGCGGCTCTCGGCGCCGAACCTGTAGACCTCCTCGAACTCGGGCTGCAGCGGGGCCGACAGGCTCTTCTTCATGCGGCGGCGGGGCGTGTCCGGCAGCTTGTCCTTGGGGGGCGCCGGCTTGTAGCTGGCCAGCGCGGGGCTGCCGGCCGGGCTGGCGTCCGAGGTGCCGCTGGAGCTCGCCAGCTTCTTCTTGGCGGCGTGCAGCTGCGAGGTCAGGTAGGCGACCGTGCTGGCCCGCTGCTCCAGCTCGGCCGACAGCAGGCTCAGCTTGTGACTCTTCACCTTCAGCTCCTCCAGGTACCTCTTCTCCCGCTCCCGCACCGTGTTCTCCAGCACAGCGATCATGGCGTTCTTCTGCTCCAGCTCCCTCAGCAGCTCCTCGTTCTCCTCCTGCTTGGCCCTCAGCTGGGCCTGCAGCTCCTCGCAGCGCCTCTTCAGCTCGCTGCCCCTGGAACCGTCGCCTGGAGAGAGAACACGCCGGGGCAGGTGAGAACCTGGAGGCCAGGGCACTCGGGCTTGGTGTGGCCCCATCCTCACTAAAGGGAGGCCGTCGGGGGTCTCTGAGACCCTCCTGGCTCTTGGTCCCCAGCTCACTGTGTAAAAGAATGTCTCCAAGTCTTCAAAGGCTGCAGAACTGCTAAGATCACATGTGAGCTGGGCCACCTGCCTGTAAGGTGGCGTTTATCCAGTGTTTGTCCGTTCAAAGTGTCAAGAGGATTCTGCGTGTGTAAAGCAGTGAACTCTGACATAGAGGAGGTGTGTCAGATGCCACCTCTCCTCTGCCACCGGTCTGTCTTGTCTCCTGCTCAGACAGGGAGGTAACTCCTAACCTGCCCTGCACCATAGGCCACACCCAGTTCTGTGGCCCACGGTGGGCTGTCCTACCCTGTCCTATACCAAAGGTCAACTTGGTCTCACACTCTGCCAGTGACCGCAGCCTATAACCCTGACCTCTGCCTCACACAGGCTGACAGTCACACCAGGTTGACACCCCTCACGCCACCTGGCTGGCCACTCTCCTTGCCTGACACAGGACGTCAGTGAGCTGTCCACTTCTCTCTAGTCATTTCTTGCAGCCATGGAACTTACCCTAAGTGTCAGCCTGAGTCACACGTGATGGGCCACCAGACATCCTTCAAGCCCACGTCTCTGTTCTCCTGCCCTCAACCTGCCCACATGCAGAAATTTCACACCCTCCGTGGCCTGCCGGCCAGTGGACATCTCCTCTCTGACCCCTCCTGCTCCTGCTTCCCACTGGTTCCCACCGTCCTGACCTCCTCAGCCCTTGTTTGGGGATCTTATTCCCGTTTTCTCCCCCATCCAAAATGGCTCCCAAAATGGAGTTTGCCTAGCAAACTCCAAACTGCCAGACTGCCTGCAAGCTCCTCTGTCCGCCTGAGCCCTAGGACACCCCTGCCTGCACTCTGCTGCCTCCTGGCCTGTCTGTTGTGAGAGCCACAGTCGACCTAACCCCAAACCTCAGGGCGATCACCCCTGCCCCCAGAACCCAGTCTGTCTGTCTGTCTGTCCTGGCAGCCCCGAGCCAGCATCTTCTGCCATGTGTCCTGCCAGCTGACTTGGAGCTACTCCAGGCCGAGGGCCACTGCGTCCTAACGAACTCATTGCACTGAATGCAAGTATTTCAAACCCCCCCTTGAAAGGGTCAGTGCAACACCATCTCCCGTGAAGCTTTTTGTTTTTGTTATTTTGGGGCCCAACAATGGGTTCTGAAACGTACTCTTGGAGACACGTGGCTCCAAAGCCACTTGTGAGACTCAGGACCCTGGCCACAGCTGAGGCCCTCCTACCCAAAATGCTGACTCAGCGCAGTCGTCAGACTGGTGCCCGTCTTCTTCCCCAACAGGCCTGCAGGTGACCACCTGAATTCCACCTGGGCCTCCCCCTCAGCCTCCTTCCCAGGCAGATCTGTAACCTCAGGCCTTTGACCTATCCTCAGCCAGATGCCGGCATCCTGGGATTCATCTCCCAGGCAGTGCTGCTGAGGGCCACTGGAACATTCGAGAACAGACTCCCTGCAGTGCTCATGTCCTGTTAGGGCCCTGAAACGACCACTTGTGGGGCACCCGTGGATGAAGACACAGGGTCTGAGATGTTTCAGACCATGCCAAAGTCCTCAGAGCTGTGAATCCACACCTCCTAACTTACACACAGCCTGATGGCGCTTACGCCACACAGAGGAAGCCATGAGAGGGCCAGGGAGAGGGCGACACAAGTCACATGAATGGCTCAGTGAGACTAAGGCTCAGAGGAGCCGTGTGCAGCTTCTATAAGGACTGGACTCACGGCCACTAGCTGCCCTCTCCAAGCCCCTAGTTAGGGAAAGGCATCTGCCTGAAACACAGACTCGCACTCCGAGCCACTCTGCGCTGGGAGCCGGCCATTGCCATAGGCGGAAGGCCTCTCTCTGCCTCTTCTTCTCTGGCTGCCATTGGGATTCTGCTTGGAGAGGCGTTTCTGGGACTGCAGTCCAGAGACAACTGGTCAACCATCCTTTGAGGCGACACAGCAACGGACTCACTTCCCCACCAGTACCAACAGCCCTTGCTCTGTGCAGGCCTGTGCCGGGCTCTGGGGACACACGGGAGATGGCGCCATTCTTACAGCGCCCCCCACATCTTTCTGTGTTGAATCACATCCAGGTTTGTTTCCTGATTACAGAAGGAATTCATATTCATTCTAGGAAAGTCAGGAAATCCAAAAAAGTGACTTTCATTTATGTCAATGAAAAGGAAATAAAATCACGAGTTCCAACCCCAGCCCGTGGGTAACTAAAGGGTCCAAACATCCTTCTCGTCATTTCTTGGGGAGCTCTCCACAGCACGTGACCAGAAATGAGTCATCACAAAGGACGTGCTGTAGGTCGTCAGCTCTCGGGAGTCCTTACCTGTCTGTTCGGAACTTTTGAGTGTCAGCTCATAGGTTAAATCTGAAAGGGAATTTCACACGTAAACATGGTCAGGGCTTATCCCAAAACCTTCATCAGAGCAAAACACGCAGCACCTCCCACGATCCCCAGCGCGTCCACCCAGAGTGAGCAGGGCTGGCAGCTTTAGGGCCACCATGAGAGCCGCACAAACACGGGG
The DNA here is from genome assembly GCF_047511655.1 of Castor canadensis. Taxonomy (NCBI): domain Eukaryota; kingdom Metazoa; phylum Chordata; class Mammalia; order Rodentia; family Castoridae; genus Castor; species Castor canadensis. The sequence continues at coordinate 41,755,928 of NC_133403.1, forward strand.
GTCATGGGTGACACCCCTTTCCTGGGAGCCCCTTCCCATCCCCCAACACATCCAGGTGACAGAAAATTAGTGAGCATCTTCTTCCGTGTATCACGCAGCTGCATTTGGCTCTCAGCTCCAAATCAAACAGCTGGTTGGGCGCTATGCCAAGTCGTCCAAGTTCGCAGTGTTCCAGAAAAGGTTCTGCGGCCTGCCGCTTGGACTCTGGGCTCTGCAGGGAGGATGGGGACATGTCAGGAGGGCCCCAGGTGGTGAGGACGTTCAGCAGGTCAGACGCACCTGTGCAGTGCTGCTGCAGCCGCCGGATCTCGGCGTGCAGCCCCTTGAGCGTGCTGGCGTGCTCTCGCTGCAGGAACAGCAGGTTCTTCTGCGCGCTGTGCAACTGGTTCTCCAGGTTCGTGGTGGCCATGCTGACATCCAGGTGACCTGCAGGAGACACAGATGCTGGTCACCGTCCCAGACAAAGGTTTCATGGCCCTGTGGCTCCAGGGCTCCATTCTAATCGTGGCAGCCAGCCCCCGGTGCAGGCCCTTCCGCCTCCACTCACGCAGCACCTGTGGCCAGGTGGCGTGTGCACCACGTCAGGCCTAGCACGTTTGAGTTTGCCCAGTATAGGGTTCCAGGTCGCTTCTCGTTACTGGAGAGGAACAGGATCTGGAGGTGGACGAACTGTGTGCTTGGAGATCACACAGCCAAGGGGTGCGCAGGGATTCAAACCTGGGGCCCCCAATTCCAAGTCCTACCTTCTCCACACGATGCCTGACCTCAGTGGTGACTGGCCCGAAGCACTGTGAGACTCCCTGACCCTGGTGCAGGGACGGGGACTGGGCAGAGCAGGCCCCCTGGGAAGCCTCTAGAATCATGCAAGGCAGGATGCAGGGGGAAGAGGTGGGCAGGGTTCTGGAGGGGAGCCCCTGCGGTCTGCAGAGCTGACAAGAGCCCGAGTCTGTCTTGGGAGCATCTCAGGGGCCCGTGTGGTGGCTATAGGATTCGGAGTCTGTCCCCAACCCCTGACCCCAGGCTTTAGCTATCTGCCACTCACTCAGCACTGTCAGTGTAACTCAAGAAATGTGCATAAGTGAATCCAGCTGTGTGGAAAAGCCACCAGAGTCTTCAAGAGGCCTTACCCAGCACTGACAAATGCCCAGGACAAAGGCGGGCTGTGTGCTTGCAAATTGTTCCTGTGCACACAGAGCCCGCGAGTGCATCCTGCCTAGGCCGAGGGCCCCCCAAGAAGGTCCATCTCAAAGGCTTCCGGGGTACAAAACATTTGAGGATGGCCTGGGGGTCACTGCCTGTCACATCTGCCCAGAATATGGCTTTGGAGATGATAGCACACCCAGACTGCCACCACTTCAGACGACACCGATGGCTCTTTATTATTTGTGAGACCAGTGGCATAATTGACACGGATCACTCTCTAAAGTGGCTCGCAGCTGCAATGGAAGGTGGCCTGCTCCCCCTGCAGACAAACTGAAAACACAGGGAAGGAAATAAGGACCAACGGACCAGGCTCGAGGAGACAATGACACACCCCCTTGGACTAGGATTATAAAAAACAGGGGGACATGTGAATTGGGAGGAAATGACAAGAGAAAGGAGAGATGACAGCAAACAGACCGCTCTTTTCTGGGGAGCATTAACGGGGCTACCCCATCAGAGGAAGCACTGGGCAAGGCCTGAGAAAGGCTCAGCTCTCTGAAGTTAGCATTCTACTTCTGGAATCTTCCAAAACCATCACTTCTGTGTGAAAAGAAGCTAGGAGGTGGGTCACCACAGGACAGCATACCTTGGAGAAGCAGAGACCAGCTTGGCATCCAACGGGTGGCTGGTTAAATAACTCAGGGGTCCATTCCCAGCCTGGACCTCTCTCAGAGGACACTGAGTTGTTCCCCAGAAATGGCGTTGCTCAGCAGAGCTGTGGGTAGCCTTTCACTGGGAGCAAGATTGAGGCTTCTGACCTGAAATCATCTCTGCTGCCACACAGACTCCTCCGGACAGAGCCACTGGGCCAGGAGTTAATTCGTAGGTGGCCTGCACAGTTCCTGAGACCCCAACACTGTGTGCTGAGCTTGTGGCTGTGACAGGAGGCACTGACAGTCACAAAGGCCAGGACAAGGAGGGGAGTGGCATGAGGAGCGGTGTGTACCCCGGATGGAGCAGGCCCAGACCCCGCCTGTCCCTCGCAAAGCATAGGTCCTACAGCCCAGCAGCCTCAGTGCCAGAGAAGGGACAGCCAGTGAGCTGCAGACCTCCCCAGAGATGCCACGGCGTCCCTCAGCTCAGCAAGTCCAGCGCCCATCCCTAGGGCCAGCCAGGCTTGGGCTGTGGGGACTCCACACGAGAGGCACAGTAGGCTGAAGTCTCGAATCCAGGTTTTGGGGATTCAGGTAAGAGCCAAGCCCCCATTTCAGGGCTTGCCGTTGAAGTGAGGAACAGTCTGAACTGAGCCCTACTCTGCAGGCCTGGGATGACAGTGGAGCCACCTGGGCCTGGAGTACGAATTCCGCAGGAGCGCTATCCTCACTCTGACCCCAGCACCGCCTGTCCGTCACCTGGGTCCCACCCATTGGCGCCGGGCCTGGCGCGGGTGGGTCGTGGTGATGCTCCTTTGACACTAGTTCTCAAGTCCGTTCCTGCAACCCCTCCCCCAGTTCTCCACCGCCCCTCTCCCCTCCCTGGCCTGGATCACAGCAGGGAAACCGGCCTGTGTCCTCTTCCTCCCGCTTCTGTCTCCACACAGCAGATGGAGGGAGTTTTAAAACACAACTCAGTAATGACCCTTCCGCAGGTCCCCTGTTCACCTGGCACTGTGCCTGCTCCTGTGCCCTCCCTGGCCCTTCTAGGACCCCAGGCCCCTCCGCGCGGCTTCCTCCAGGCCTGGTGACCTGCTCTGCCTCCAGTGGCTCCTTCTCTGCCCAGCGCACTCTTCCTGTCCTTCTGGCCCGGCCTTTCCCAGGATCCTTCAGGTCTCAGCCTAAGCTCACTCACTTCCTCCTGAAGCTCCAGTCCCTAGACTCAGCTATGCGCTCCACGGCCCTGTCTAGACCCAGGGAACTGTGGGTGCCACTCTCAGTGCGTGTCCCCTACCAGTAACTCACATGCACTGCAGGCTTGTCCCTGCTGCATCCTGGCGCAGTGCCCGGCACCCAGGAAGGCCGAGGTCAGTGGCAGTGGTGAATTGCGGGACCCACGAGTCCCAGTGCCCCACAGTAGTTCACAGACGCCCCTTGCCCAAAGAGAACGCCACGGACCAAACTAGTCTAGAACCTCAGAACAGTCTCGTCCGGCCTGCGTATGCATGCGTCCACACACGGCACAAATGCTGGAGGAAGGGAGTGGACTAGGAGGGCCTCAGTGGCCACCCTGTCCCAGTCATGGTGCGATTAAATTTCACTGGTGACAAATTTAAGTAAGTAGTCAGGTTCTAAGTGCCACAGAGAACCAGTGACCCTGCATCCTACACCTCCGTGTTTCATTAACCCACTGCGGTCTTTACAGAAGTAAAAGCGTGTCCCGTGTCCTCAGAGTCTCCCATCGTTACAGGCAGGCAGTCTTGCTACGAACCAACCCAGGGTGCTTGGGAAGGCGCCATCCTGCAAAGGGTGAGACTGGCCGGTGAGCTCTGTCATCAGCAGTTTTTCAGCCCTGTGACCTTCCTCCCCATTGTCCACACCCCAGGCCAACCTCAGAGGCCCCAGCAAAGAGGTCTGGCTGTGCAGGGTGTCCTGCAGTCATCAGGACAGACAAGAGCCAGACAGGTCCATCTGGGGACCAAATTACTCATTCAGTTCTACAGGACAGCGACACCACTGAATTCCCAGAGGACAAGAGCAGCTGCCCGTGCCTCCTCACCACTGCTGTAACTGAATTCTCCAGCAGACGGACAGGAGTGATGCTGGCAACCACCATTAGGCCAAGGAGACCCGGCTGAGAACGCAGATAATTCGGTGGAGAAATGGAGCTGGTCCCAGAGGCTTACTGGAGACTCTCGGCCTGGCGGATGAGCCAGACACCGAGTGTCTGCGCCCATGACTAATGCGACCTGCCCAGAGCTGGTGGCCAGAGACAAAGGGCAGCGGTCACGGGGCACGGCTCGCACACGCTACAGATGGTGGGCTCTCCAGATTCAGCCTCTGCCATGAACTGATCCAGCAGGGCCTGGGTTCTCCCCCTTCTCCTCTCGGAGACACTGCCCTGAGCAGCCGATGACAGGTCCCCAGTGACTGGCACTTCCTGGGCCCCACCCCACCCTGGGAACAGACACAGCTCTGCAGTCTTTGTTCCCAGACAAGTCCAGCAGAAGCAGGGGAATGAGCGCCTCATGACAAAGTCACCGTGACCCTAAAAAGAAGACAAGGTCACCTTGATCCTAATAAGAAGGGTGGGCCACGTGGCCACTGGCTCCTGATCACTTCAGTAGGCAGAAAATTTCCGTAAATTCAGCAATTAGACTTGAATAGATTTTCCATCGTATTCTGAGACGGCACAGAAAAGCTGGCCACACAGCCCCTGTGTGGAACTGTGCTGTCCCCTGGTGCTGACAGATCTCTAATGGAGGCCTCCAGAGGAAGGACCCCAACCACTGACTGTTCCCAGCCTGACGACAAATGGCCTGTCAACAGCCAAGTGTAATTCCCACCCCTAACTCAAAGTGCTACTCCTTCCTGTCCGGGCACTGATGTATAATAGTGATCTAACCATTTTATTTATGGACCTTTCTCCTGTCTCAGCACAAAGTGCCTTCCCATCACTGTCATTTGTTTTCATGATCCTCCTGAGGAAAGCGCTCACTGGCACAGAAATCCTAAACCAAGCATCGCCTGGAGACCTGCAGCTCTTCCCGGCCTGGGTGGGGCCTGTGTGCAAGGTCCCACGGCTGGGAGGATCCAATTCCACCAAGAAACTCAGACCCTTTCTGATGGTACACATCAATCCCCACACTCTGAAACCGCAGAGCAGCCATTTTTGCCCCGGAGGGGAAGGTGAGACTCCTCCACAAAGCCTGAGGCCAGGCAGCGCAGGGTGACAGCACCACAGTGCTGGGTGACAGCACTGCTCACCCAGCTCTCCACGCTCCTGGTTAGGAAATCCCCCTGTTGAAAGGCACTGCCATCCCCAAGGACCCACCAGCAGACTAGCTTTTAGGACCGGCAAAGTCTCCTGGAGGTGGGCTTCGTGGGCCTCCCCAGCACGCTGTCAAAGCAAGGCTCGCTTAGGAAGAGAGCGTGGGCACCCTCCCCTCGCCCTCCTCCATCCCATGGCACACGCCTCTCCAGGGCCAGGCTGAAAGAGCCTTCTGGAGGCTGAGTCAGCACAGGGTATCTGGGCAAAAAGCAGCTCAGCCCGGCCACCTCTGCTGGAAACAGTGTCACTGTGACGGTGGGGAGGAAGCACAGCCAGACTCTCCTCTAACCCAGCTCCCACCTTTTTTTTTTTCCTAGCACTGGGTTTGAACTCAGGGACTCGCACTTGTTGGGCCCCACCCTGGCCCTTTTACCCTTCCCAAAATACAGTCTTCTTTCAGCACCTCTCACATGTGCACCCCAACTTGCCCAGGTTTCCACACGAGCACACGCTGCTCACCTGCCTCCCTCTGATGCTCTTGGGTCCGAGTTCCATGTGCCCAGAGGCCCTGCCTGGTCAGCCTGGCCCTGCCTAGCCTTGTCCCCACCTGGTCCCCCATGGCTCTGTGCTCATCCACACTGGTGTCCTTTGGCCCCGTGGCGTCTGCACACTCTCAGCACAGGGCCTTTGCACACCTCGTTCCCTCTGTCTGGCTGTTCTCTTGGCAACCCTACTCAGCCTCCGCCCTTCCCTCCCGTCTGGACTCACGCGCTACGATGCACCTCAGATATATCCTTCCTAATGGTGCCGAGTGGAACAAAATCCATTACATCGCCTCAATCAATCGACTGCATGACCTCATCCCAGAACGCCTCCACAAGCCAGAGCCGTATTTCACAGCGTCTACGTTTTGTAGACTGAAGAAACGGAGCAGCTCTGGTAGGGAAGGGTCTTGCTCCCCTGCTATCAAAAGCAGACGTGTCTCTAGCTGAACACAAAGCCCGCAGAAGCAGGGTTGTGATGTCAGCACCTGCAGAAGCAGCGCCGGTGCCCAGGTGGCCGCTGTGAGTCAGTGACAGCGAGCTGTTTCAGATCCCACTCACACTCCATTCTCTCTCCGTGACGGATCAGGGCCCTGGGGTCCCCACGCCTTTGCTTTCTGAAAGACCCTGTCCCTATGGCCACTGTGTGGCCCTCACCAGACTGCCAGCATCTGAGCATTGGGCTCGAGGTCCCCCAGGGGGTTTGTGGGAACCTTCTGCCCTGCTCCCTGTCCTGCCACTTAAGCCATCAGGACGGCGAAGGTGGGGGCAAGGTGGCCACGTGGCAGTGCCAGGTACGGCGGTTCAGAGTGGACGCAGGGTTCCGAGAACACCTAGGGTTACAAGAAACAGTCACAGCCGAGCACTGGTGGCTCACGCCTGTAATCCCAGCTACTTAGGAGACAGAGATCAGGAGGATCATGGTTCGAAGCCAGCCTGGACAAATAATTTGTGACACCCTATGTCAAAACGACCTTTCACAAAAAAAGGGCTGGTGGAGTGGCTCAAGGTGTAGGTCCTGAGTTCAAACCCCAGTACTGCAAAAAAAAAAAAAAAAAAAAAAAGGAGTCCCATCAGCAGGCCAGCAACCCGTGTCCAGACTGAGAAATCAAGGCCTGAAGGAGCCTTGCTGCCGACATTGGGAAAGAGCGTGGATGGACAGGCAGGGCTGTTGGGAGTGCCAGCGTGTCTGGGCATGGCATCTGGGCACACGAGGCACAGCACAGTTGGTGCTCTGACTGCTTCCTGCGCACCAAGCAAGCACAGAAGTGAGCCAGCAGACAAGTTCCCGTCCCTTCCTCAGGGGACCACGGCAAAGCACACAGAAGCAATTTCTGGTGGCATTTAGTCCATTTTCACAGGAGAATTGCGTTCAGGAAGAGCCAGGCAGGGCAGGCGCCCTGGGGGACAGTAAACCTGCTTCTTCCTGTGAAAGGATTTTTAGCGTCGGGCTAAAAATGGCCCGACGCTAATGAGGCCATCACTCTTAGTCCTGAGCCCCCGCTTTTCAGAAAGGACCCCCCCCACAACTGAAATGAGTTTGGACGCTGCTCTGAATTCCCAGTGACCTAGAGAAATAAACTGTTGTTTGTCGTGGGACCCTCGGATTCCTACTTGCACACATTCTTAAGAAATTCAACTTGCAAGTGACGAGGAAAAGGACACCATTTCAAAGAAGGGTGTGCAGTTGACAAGGACTCCAGAAATATTCTGGTAAAAAGAGCCAACACTGTCACAAATGCAAGCAGAAAGTGTCAAAAGCACAGGATACAGTTTTTTTAAAAGAGGCAAAAGTCTTTTGTTTATTGAGAGTTCTTAAAGAATTTTTTTAACCTAATAGAAACAGCTGTTCTGGCTCTGGCTTGGCCAGGTCCAGGCTGCAGCATGAGCAGCCTCGCCTGCCTCCGTGCCTAAGGAGGCCTGGGAGGCTCCTATCCTCGGACTGGGCAGCCCCCATTGTCCCAAAAGGTCGCAGAGAAAAACAACCAAACACACACAAAGTCCCCTGAATGTCTGTCACTGGTCACATCTAGTCTATGTAATAACTAAAGGCACCACATAGAACACCTGTCTAGCAAGCATGAGGTCCTGAGTTCCAACCCCAGTACTGCTAAAAAACAAAACAAAACAAACAGATACCACAGATCTGTATTTATTGACAAGGAAATATGTCTGTGATAGGTTAAGTTAAAAAAAAAGAAAAAAGCAGGTTAAAAATTATATATCCACACCAGGCACAGTGGTAAACGCTTGTAATCCCAACACTCAGGGGCCTAGGGCAGGAGGAACTCTTAGTGGTGAGAAGAGACGAGTTACCTTCCAGCCAGAAGAATTAGAAGGCGACGTCTCCAAAGACAAACACTAAATACCCACCAACGCTGTGGGAATGTGAGTTTATAGTTCCAGGTAATCTCAGATTGCTACAGTCGTCATTACTTTATCTAGATGGACAAGATTTACAGAAGCAAGGCCTAGCGTCACCAAGACGTGCGGCGGCTGACAGTGGCGGGGTCTTGGGCACCATCCTGCCTCCACACTGCCCAGTCCCTTGGTCTGCCCTCAGCGGCCATCCCAGAAGACAAGGCCCCTGGCACAAATTCCACTATCCTCCTAGGGCGCACAGCCCTACTTTAAAGCCGCCAGGCCAGATGCAGTTCGACCCGGAGACCATGGAAATCTGTCTGGGAAGTCACGGGAGGCCTGTGTGGATTTGCCATCCTGTCTCTCTACTGTCCCACAGTTCTTCTGTTTGGCTTCTACTGAAAAACCATGTTAAGTCCCTGTGCACTGACGAGGCGTGGCCCGCGTGCAGATGTCACCTGAGGAAAGCAGGTGCGTAGAGCAGGTGGCTGTGCTGTGCTGGCCAAGGTGGGCCCACGCCTGAGTGCTCTGCCCCGTGCCCGTGGGAGGGCTCTAGGCTTCACCGAAATGGGGCCATCTATGCCCGATGTCACCACCCTGTGCTCTGGGGCAGAGCCCAGCCCAGGAGGTAGGAGTACAGCACTGTCTGCTGACCTCAGGCCCATGGAGAGCTGTTGGCCGGGCCTGGGCACACTGCCTGGACAGTGACCGCAAACTTTTGGTCTCACAGAGAATAGCTCAGACAGAAGGGACTGCTAGCGGAGGAGGTGGCCAAGGGCCCTTCCCCTCGCACTGCGTCCCCCTCCTCTTCTGAGCAGGGTAAGTGTCCCCAGGGTCACCCAAACATTTGTTTCACAAGCTAGAGTTGAGACGGTCCTGGTTTCCTAGAAATGTCATCTGTACGCTTATAACAAGCCAGAATGACTGCGACCCCACAACTCCACACAAATGGTCCTGTGTGTCGTTTCCACTCCCACAGCGGATGGTGGCCACGGCAGACTCACTGTCCGCTGGTGGAGAACTCAATGACACAACTGACGGGAGGGGACTGGGGGGGAGGGGGGGTTGTCACATGGGTCCTTATGACCACAGGCTAAACTGTAGTTGCTACACTGCTCTCCATGGTTGGCCACGCAGATGAACCATTTCGAGTGACTCCAGTGACGGCTGCTTCTGCCCGTGCTGCGGCCTGGCTAGGGGCAGCACAACCTTTAAGGGACACAAAGCATTCATTAACCAGGCTCCATGCCCTCCACCTGGGCCGCGCTTTGTCACTTAGGAAAGGTGAAGGTGTCAGTATTTTCACTAGCTGCACTGCCCCTATTTAGGCTGCACCTGCTGGGGCATCTGAGACAGAGAGAGGACACTTGGTCCTGTGACACAGCTGGAAGAGCTCTGCTAGGTCCTCGGCATTGCAAAATGGGCCTACAATAATTACCTCAGAACAGTTCCGATGGCAGGGGTGGGGGACACCAGAGTGCTTTGAAATTATTCAAATAGTGCAAGGCCACCGCGGTCAGGCACTTCATTCCAGTGAGCGACAATAGGGTCTTTGGGTTTGTTTGGCCACTGGCAGTACTGGGGTTGAACTCAGGGCCCTGTGTTTCCTTGGCAACTCTACCACTTGAGCCCAGTCCCCAGCCCTTTGTGTATTTCCCCCTCCAGTACTGGGGCTTGAACTCAGGGCCTACACCTTGAGCCACTCCCCCAGCACTTTTCTGTGAAGGTTTTTTTTTTTTTTTTTTTTTCTGAGATGGGGTCTTGCAATCTGTTTGCCAGGGCTGGCTTCAAACCTCAATCCTCCTGACCTCTGCCTCCTGAGTAGCTGGGATTACAGGTGTGAGCCACTGGCACCTGGCTGCATTATTTCTGAGATAGGGTCTTGCTTTATGACTGAGCTGGCCTGGACCATCTCCTCCTCTGACTTCTCCACACAGATAGGACGACAGGTGTGTGCCACAGCACCCAGCCATTGGTCGAGATGGAGTCTTGCTAACTTTTCCTCCCTGGGCTAGCCTTGAACAGTGATCCTCCCAATCTTTACCTCCTGAGTAGCTAGGCTTATAAGCTTGAGCCACTGAACCCAGTGGGGTCTCTGTCTTTACTAGGCGGTTATTTCTTTGGACTAGCGCAGCTTGAGTGAATAGCCTATCTTTCAAAAGAAGATAAACTTCTTAGAGTTACCTCTTCCCTAGAGCTTCATTTTCTGAAGGTATCAGCACGTCGTCCACTTAAGGCCACCTGTCCCTCGACTTCTGGTCTAGTTCTGTGACCATTTCTGCATGGACTATTCAGTTCTTTAAAGGCCTATTGTGCTGTGGAGAGTAAATGAGGCCTGCTTGCTGGTGACATTGCAGCCCAACTCCCCTGAGCTCCTACTGCTCACAATGGCTCTTTGTTGTATCAGGGAACAAGAGAACTCCCAGGCTTCTATGTTGCAAGTCTTTAGTGAATCATGGATTAAGGTCCACGGCAGGAGAAAAACACCCCACATTGAGAAGGTCTGTAATGGGCTTGTGTGGTGGATCACACCTGTAATCCCAGCTACTCCAGAAGTGGAGGTAGGAGATGTTGTTTGTGGTTGGCCTGAGCATAAGTAGTGCGAGACCCTGAAAAACAAATTAAAGTGAAAAGGGCTGGGTTGTAGCTTTGTGGTAGAGATCCTGCCTAGAAAACACAAGGCCCTGGGTTCAATCCTCAGCACCACACAGAAAGAAAAATAGGGTCTGTCCTGTAGAAGGCATAGCAATGCCAAGACCCAGATGAGGGTGTGAGGTGGGCAGGCACAGTGCGGGTTATTTTAGGGCTCACCTTTGCATCAGATCTGTACCGTTAGTGCGTTAACCCAGCAGAAATAAATGAACACAAAAAGAAGAAGCAGGATGGCTGTGTGTTCCTGGTTCAATTAGCCATGGGAGGAGACAGAAGATTCTGGAAACCATACCTCATGTTCTCAAGGTTTTTCAAAAAATGAGGAGCAGTCTGATAATTTCTATCCACAGTACCTTGACCTTGTTAAAGTCAACTTTTCTCTTGTGCTCTTGCCATTCTTTTCACCTGCACAACTCTCTCGTTTGCCTCTGACCTTTCACCTTATGTCAAATGGGACAAATTATAACCCGTGGTTGTGGCCCTTTGTGAGGATGGCCTGCTTTTACTTACGCACCCAATGTAGCTACATTTCTGGAACTTAGCAAGTTCAGTTTAAATGCCAGGTTTCCATGTGGTGTTTGAAATTCTTAGGTCGGATGTCCCAGCCCTCCAGTTGAGTCAGGTCAGGCTGCACCTGCTGGTCACTCGGGGCTGGGGAACGTGCTGGCCTTGAGCATGCACAACGATGCTTTTTATTGGCAGCAATGGGACTCGAACTCAGGGCCTCACGCTTGCTAGGCAGTCACTCTACCACTTGAGCCTCTCTGCCAGCCTGTGATGCCTTTCGTTTGCCTGACCCTGCCTTTCCAAAGGGTGCTTGCTGCCATTGAAGGTGTAACAGCAGCTGGGCACAGTGGCCACACCTGCAATTCCAGTGCTCAGGAAACTAAGGCAGAAGGATCATGAGTTCGAGGCCAGCCTAGGCTGCACCAGGAGACCCTGTCTTAAAAACAAATAGCTGGATGCCAGTGGCTCATTCTGTGATCATAGCTACTCAGGAGACAGAGATCAGAAGAACTGTGGTTCGAAGCCAGCCCAGGCAAATAGTTCACACGACCTTATCTTGAAAAAAACCCATCACAAAAAATTGGGCTGGTGGAGCGGCTCAAGGTGTAGGCCCCAAGTTCAAGTCCCAGTACTACAAAAAAAACAAAAAAAAAAAAGAAAAAAAAAGTACAACAGGAACTGTGTTGATAACTGACTTTTTCTTGGCACAGCCTCTAGGTCAAGTATATCTGGACAAGAAATTACAGAAGAGCACTTTGTAGGCACGAACAGTACACTGCCAGCCGGTGTGTACCATGTGTGTACAAGCAAGGCTGAGTTACCTAGTTCTGAAACAATCCTAAGAGCCACATGGCTCTGCCACCTGAAGAGCTGGGGCTCAGACTATGGACCCTGGGTGACATTTACACACGAGTGATGGATGAAGTGCACGTTTGTTTCCCAAGGCTGTCACCTGCTGTGCCCAGGGCCCGCCTGGGGCGTTCTTCAGTGCCCAATTTGGGAGTTTGGAAGCAGTTATTGTCATGCACCACTAGGAGGTAAGGACCAGCAGCCTCCTAACAGTTCTGGTTGTTCCCTGTACATTCTGGAACATTCTGCTGCCGATACTCTGGTCACCACCACTAACCTAGCACTTGTGTGCACCAGCGTGGTGCTGAGTGCTTTCCACACCTGTCTCTGTGTCTCCCGACAGTTATGACACAGGTGCCGTTTCTCTTCCCACCTCACATGGGGTAACTGAGGCACAGACATCTTGCATGTCTGCCTTGTTGGGTCCTGTAGGCCTGGTGTTTTCCTGGTGCGTTGCAGCTCCCTCCCCGCTTCCCAGGACACACTTTCAGTCCCAAGAGATCCCAGCTGTGCTCAGGGTTTCTTTCAACCAAATCTTAACGGCACCCAGTGAGATTTTGCTGGGGGCGGTGTTCTCTGCAGGTTACTTTCCACTTGATGTGGCGTGTTCAGATTCATCTGTGAGCTCTGGCAACATGGTGACAGGTCACCCTGGGCTCTGCAGTTTGGAACTCAGCCCTGCCACTTGCTAAGTCTGCAAACCATGGCACTCGGGAGCCCCTGCCTCACTTTCTTTGTGAAGAACAGGAAAGGGACGCCTACCTCAGCGGGAAGCTGCAGAGATGTCCATGACAATGGAAATGTCCACGAAAGCCACGGCCACGGGCAGCTGCTGAGTACGTGAAACACGGCTTGTGTCTTAGACCGAGTCTGGCATTATTTGGGTTAGCTGATGTAAAGAGGCCAAGTGACACAGTGGCAGCATTTAGAACCCTGCCTGCAACTAGTTACTACTGTCATTGTCCCCAATGCCAATGTGGAGCTACAGCCACGCGCCTCCATGGAACTTGCTGGGCCCGCTCTCACTTTGCACTGAAGGGGCCACTTCAGTTTTATTCTAAGTGCCACTGTCATACATCTTCACAGAAGGTATCAACAGCTAAGATTTGGCCTTTCTACCTGACTAGCACTGCACCTCCCCAAGAGCAAGTGCTTTCCGCCCCGTGGGTTTCCCCAGCCCTCCCCATGAGGGCTCTCTACAGCTGCGACGTGGTGACCTCACCTACCCTCCCTCACCAGCCTCATCCTCCCACCGACCAGGGCAGGTTTTGTGCTGGTGGGGATGGGGGAGCTTGGGACTAGTTCTCGGTGGCCACCAGGAAGGGGTAGGGAAGGGCAGTTGACACGTGTCTTTGGGGAGTTTGTGGCTCAAAGTGTCTCCTTGGGTACAGCTTACTGGCACCTGGAAGGTTCATGTCATGAGTCACCCGTGTCAGTCAGTTCTTACTGCGGACCTGGTGGCTGAGCCCACGTAAAACCTTCAGTTTTGATCGGAAACCTGGAAAGGCAGGGGAAGCTCTTCCTGAGCTGTGATGGAATGACGGGAGGGGAGGGTGCTATCACGTTTGCCTGAAGCTGACTTCATCCCACTCAAAGGACAATTCTTTACTTTCATTTTAGAGTTGCCCAGTGGGGGAAAAACGCACTATTTCCTGAATTTGTCATGAATTCCAAAGCCTGGGGACCACTGAGTCCCCCAGAGCTTGGGGATATCCAGGAGCCCAACATCACTGTCGATTTTTGTTTTAAATTCTTGCTTTTTGAGACAGGTTCTCGCTACGTACCCTTGAACTTGTGCTCCCCTTGCCTCATTTGTAGTACTGGGATTACAGTTGTATGCTACCACACCCAGCCTTAGTTTATCTTTTTACGTTTACAATGCCTATTGCAACAGACAGGCACTCAATCCTTTTAACCATGTGCCTAGAGATCAGTGATCAGGCTGGCATATGTTTCTGAAGTGCCCCCTGTGTACTCAATTCCACACTCACAATTAACTTGGGGATGGGAGACTTGGCCATTAAAGTACAAAGTAAACAATCTGTAATTAAATCCTCACGAGGTATATATGGCAAGTGTGGGAGCCAGGGGAAGGGACCCTGCCGAGCTGCACCTGTCACTGCACCTGCAGCTCATTTTCCTGCCTGTCTCCCATTACCAGGCACAGCAGATCCCTGGAGGCCAGGGCTGGCCTCGGTTTTCATGGCAATCCTGGCACTTTCCATGTTGCCAAGCACCTGGAGGAACCTAAGGACTGTTGGATGAATAAGGCCTGGTGGGACAAAGGTGGGCAGGGTGGGGGGCACTGAGTCCTAATGGAAAAACCTTAAAAGTGATGCTACACCATAAAGTATCTGACCCAGAAACAGCATTCTGGAGAGTGGTGGAAAGAAGGTCAGACAGACAAGCTAGTGTCAGATTAAATTTGAATACTGAAGGCTGCTCAAAAAAGCTGAGCTGGAATACCACTCTTGGGGATATACCCAAAAGACTGTTACTCCAGAGGCACCTGCACATCCATGTTTATTGCGGCACTATTCACAATAGCCAAGTTATGGAAACAGCCAAGATGCCCCAGCACTGACGAATGGATTAAGAAAATGTGGTATCTATACACAATGGAATTTTATGCAGCCATGAAGAAGAACGAAATGTTATCATTCGCTGGTAAATGGATGGAATTGGAGAACATCATTCTGAGTGAGGTTAGCCTGGCTCAAAAGACCAAAAATCGTATGTTCTCCCTCATATGTGGACATTAGATCAAGGGCAAACACAACAAGGGGATTGGACTATGAGCACATGATAAAAGCGAGAGCACACAAGGGAGGGGTGAAGATAGGTAAGACACCTAAAAAACTAGCTAGCATTTGTTGCCCTTAATGCAGAGAAACTAAAGCAGATACCTTAAAGCAACTGAGGCCAATAGGAAAAGGGGACCAGGAACTAGAGAAAAGGTTAGATTAAAAAGAATTAACCTAGAAGGTAACACCCACGCACAGGAAATCAATGTGAGTCAATGCCCTGTATAGCTATCCTTATCTCAACCAGCAAAACCCCTTGTTCCTTCCTATTATTGCTTATACTCTCTCTACAACAAAATTAGAGATAAGGGCAAAATAGTTTCTGCTGGGTATTGAGGGGGGGAGCGGGAGGGGGTGGAGTGGGTGGTAAGGGAGGGGGTGGGGGCAGGGGGGAGAAATAAACCAAGCCTTGAATGCACATATGAATAATAAAAGAAAAATGAAAAAAAAAAAAAAAAAGCTGAGCTGGTAGAGAGGAGGGCTGGGTTCGTACACAATGGGTGGGAATTCCCCATCAGTCTGGCAGGGATGAAGTGGGGTGCAGAGGAAGGGAAGCATGGTAGCCCCACGTCCCTTAACTCTGGAGCAAAGTCTAACACCCTTCGCTGAAGACTGCCGTGTGGGTGCCAGGCGCTGTGCTGCAAGCTCTGTCAACACCAGGGGTAGACATCAGTGTCCCTGTCTTACACCGGCACTAAGGTGACAGCCAGTGGGTGGGGGGCTGGGAGTCATAACTGCCTCCAAAGCCCATGCACCATCCTGCTGGCCTTCCATGCCCTGGAATGTAAGTGTCCTTGTCCAGAGTCAGAGCACAACTCACTCATGTCACATCGCTCTCCTCTGCCTTCCTCTCTGCGTGCTGCCAGCTGCAAGCTTCTTGAGTCTGCATCTACTCTTTTTCACTCAATGCTCGGCCTCGAGATGCTTCTGAGAAGGCATCTCAGAGGAGACAGTATGTTCCCTGAAGCTGCAGAAAAGCGGCCACTGTCCTGGCTTGATGTTGTCTTGGTTCGATGCCCGCTATGCCCCAGAGCTGGATGCTGGGGTCTCCGTGCAGAAACGTATGGAGACACACGGCTCTGTGTGTTAGCTGGGCCTTACAGGGTGCTGCAGATTTCTTTAAAAATGCTTTACCTGGTGGCCTTACCTGCTAATTTAACGTCTTAGTAACTCAATTCCTCTTCCTTGGAAATGAAGAACCCTCAAAGGTTCTCTGGCTAGCTGGAGGGTAGGGGACCTTGGTGTCTGACTTCATAACACAAGATTAGGACTAACGCAGAGGCTGACAAAGCCCTTATTTAAATGTGGTTAGAGCTTGACCTGCTCAAGTCAGCATCGATGGCTGAACAGAATGAGGAGTGGGGAGGAGGCTGAGCTACCAGGGCCCGAAAGGACCAGGCCTGCTTGTCACCTGACTGCCCTGCACAGGACACTCCTACCTAAGCAGCTGTTATTACTTTGCTCGTGGTCATGGTTTTGTGGCAGGTGAAAGACACAGTTGCTGTTTTTTTATTCCAAAGAATATGTGGGGAGCTGGGCGTGTGGCTCAGGTGCAGACGTCAGGCGAGTCCAGTCCGCAGTCCCCCGGCCCCCACTCCAGTAAGAATTAAAGGAAGAGTGTTCGACAGTGATGCCCTTTAGAGTGACAGTGCTCCCAGGAACACCTGGCAATGCCTGGAGCCATTCGGGGTTGTTGCAACTGCGTACTGCCGGCCTGTCCTGGGTGGAGGCCTGGGTCAGTGGCTCCAGTGGCAAGCAGCCCTTCCTCCTCTCTTGACCAGAGGGTTAGGTTTGCTAGGTTCCTGTCACTTCAGGTGTAGAGAGATTATGGACAGGCCTGCGCCATATGCGGTTTCCTTCCTGCAGCACAGCACTAAGATGCTGGGGCAAAGGGCAGGCAGGTGCGGGGCGGGGCTCCAGCTGCTCACCCACACTGCTCAGGGCGCACGGAAACTCCCTGCCTGCCTGTGTTGATAGAAGGAGATTCTGGTTTTCTAGTGTAAACACTAAAGTGAGTTAAGACATGGAGAGGGTGCGTGCCGGAATTCTGGAACCCCAAATGAGCTGTCTAGTATCACGCTTAGAACATGTGCACTTCTGAAGCAATTAATGAACACACCGAGGCTGACCTGGCATACCTGATCTAGACAGGCAGTGAGTCTCCAGGAAACACCACTTAAAGGCTTTAAAATTTCTCTCTCCCTCCCCCCTTTCTTTTTTTGGCAGTACTGGGGTCAGAACTCAAAGCCTCATGCTTGTTAGGCAGGCACTTTACCACTTGAGCCACTCCACCAGCCCCAGGCTTTAGCATTTCTTGAATGCAAGGGAATTTTAGTTTTTAAGGAGATCAGAAATTGTGTAAACCTTAAGATTTCAGAGAAATGTATGAAATCATGCAGAACTTCTAGGTTTTCACGTGCACTAGAAGTTTAAGGTACACTTTTCAGGCTGGGAGACATCAAGGGACAGACATCACAGGCTTCAGGAAACCTGTCTACAAAAAGCCATAATGTGAAGTTCTGTACTTTGCACAAATCTAATGGAGGAGTTAGAGAAGTTAGTGTTGAGCTAGGAAATCAGTGGTTTTCTGGTTGGGAAAGAGCTCGTCTACAGGAAAACAATGACTCCGGCTATGAAAGCCCGTTAAAAATTGAAGTTTAAAAAGACAGGAGCAGATTGAAAATATTTATCTTAAAGACACCTGGACTAAGAACAAGAATGGGGGTATTCCAATGCAATAAGAGTTAAATTGCTACTGTTTCCTTAGGACTTTTTTTTTTGGTGGTGGTACTAGGGTTTGAACTCAGGGCCTTGTGCTTGCTAGGAGGGTGCCCTACCACTTGAGTCATGCGCCCAGCTTCTTAGGCCTCTTAAAGCAAATCTTTCCCACACAGTTGTGTGAGTTTAGGGTTCCCTTTGCAGGCAATACAAAGTGTTACCATCTTGGAGCCAGGCTCTAAGGAGGACATCTGGAATACACCAAGGATCAGACAGAAACAGCCCACCCTCATACAGCTCACGTTCTGAGAAAATGTTTTTTGGCGGTACTGGGATTTGAACTCAGGGCCTCACACTTGCTAGGTAGGCACTCTTATCACTTGAGCTCCTCCACCAACCCCGCAGCTCACATCCTGGGATGGGCAGACCCAAGTGACAGTATATACACTGACTCATTCATGCAAAAAAAAAAAAAAAGGAACATCCTTGGGCTGGGGGTGTGGGGGCTACCTAGCAGGCACAAGGCCCTGAGTTGCTGACACTTGATTCCCATATGGGTGGAGTGGGCAGTGGGCTCTACTGAGAACCTTGGTGTCAGAGGCAGCCTGGCATGGCAGCCTGCAGTGTGCTACTTCTCTTAGTTGGGTGACGGCTTAGTGTCACATTTCTCCCTCAGTGCTTGGAAGTAACAATCATGGCTGTCTTTAATGTACATTTTGTTTACTAAAACCCTGAATTCCCTGTGAGCTGGTAGAGCACCAGGTAATTCGGTCACAGTGGACATTTGCCTAAGGACTTGGAAAGAGACTAAAACTCAAAAGGAGAGCAACCTTGTCACCTGACCACCCCACGGACAGTGGATGGTCAGCTGGGTCTTTCTACACACATGCTATTTAAGCCCTAATGAAGATGGCAAAATCACTCAATGCAGATGACCGTCAGCTGTGTTTGGTGCCTTTTTAAAACTACAAACTTAAATCTTGTAATATATTGCCATTTAAATAGACGCTGGAGTGCCATTTAAACTGTGCGCACTTGAGCAGAAAAGACTAGTACTTCCGGAAAAGACACCTGGTCTTTGGGGTTTGACTGTCTCCAGCAGAGAAGTCCCCTCTCTTCTTGGCAACGCACTCCCACTCCATCCAGAAGACAAAATGTGTTGCACTTGCAACCCGCTCTTCCTCCTTGCTTTTCTGGATTCCCCTGAGCACAGTTGTCTATAAAACTGTAGGCTCCCCACTCCTGGAGGAGCCATGTTTTAATGGGCTCCATGTTATCCTGTGTTGGGGCTGTCTTAAAAACATCATTTCTTTGGTGAGTACCATGGCCAGACACCCTTCCCATGCTGACCTGGTCCCCTACCAGAACCTGGACGGGAATGGGGCTCTGCAGACGGCCTGATGGAGGCTCCCATGGCCTGCTGTGTCCCACAGCCAGGTGCACACAACCAGGATGGATGCCAGGCATGGCTACACGGGTGCTGTGGTGCTGTGCCCAATTCTCCTGTGCCACTCATCAGCACTGTATGAGTCGCCCTATTTGTGAGGCTTGTGTTGAGGGAAGAAGCTGTCAGGACAAAGAGAGCAGCTCGGGCGGGCAATTGTAGATACACCCATATTAGTTTTATTCAAACAAGAAAATGGTTTTTGGGCGCAGGTTTCCATAATTTCACTGTACAGAAGATGCTCACACGCAGAGGTCAATGCGTGACTGTCAGAAAGGCTTCTGTGCCATCTTCTTCCTGGTCCTGCCACATGTGTCTATTTAAAACAGGAGCTCACGATGGACAGGATGGATTGTAAAGAAAGGCTGTACAGCCTGCCATTCATTAAGGCCTTCACCACCACAGAGAAGCAGACCAGGTGGTGACACCTCAAAAGGGAACTGTGAGCCTGACCCAAGCGGCTGGGTGGCCAACTTACAGATGGCACACAAGAGTTTTAACAAACAGAAATCTGGACTGTCACTTAAGAAGGTGGGTGTGCTTAGGAGATGTCTGGCTCTCCTCCAACCGCAGGACCCAGAGTGTGTCACAGTGACAAGGATGTCAGGGAACTTCATTGCCAAGTACAAAGTGTACTGAGCAGACACACACTGCCGTTCAACAGTCCCAGGCATGGCTGTGGCCTTCTTCCAATGGACTCTACAGTTCTGAGGTTGCTGACCTGAGGAGCTCACAGGCTCACGGGTGAAATTCATGATGCTCTAGAATTCGCCAGTGCTCATCCAAAGCTGGTCCAGCTCCATCCAGCAATTATGGGTGCGACACAGAGCGTTCCAGATGGACACCACCCACCCTGCCTTCTAAGCAGTCCCACTTCTGGCTTGCTTGCTTTTTTTTTGTGGCGATGCTGGATTTGAACTCAGAGCCTCACACTGCTAGGCAGGTGCTCTACTAATCCGAGCCATGCCCAACCTTTTTGCTTTGTTTATTTTTCAGGTAGGATCTTGTGTTTTTGCCTGGGGATGGTCTCAGACTATGATCCTCCTACCTCTGCCCCCTGTGTAGCTGGGAGGACAGGCATGAACCACCCTGCTCAGTTTATTGATTGAGATGGGGTCTCACTGACTTTTGCTGAAGCTGGTTTCCAACTTCGATCCTCTTGCTATCTGCCTTGAGTAGCTGGGAGCACAGGTGTGAGCTACCACGTTCAGCCTAGCTTCAGTCATTCTTGTTTCCACGTAGCATCCCTCCCTAAAAACTCGGCTTCTGCCCTCCATCAGTAAGGTTCGGCCTTGACAGTCTGTGCACTGGGTTCTAACCCCACAGCCTTACTGGGCCAATAAACTCTTTCTGTCAAAGACTACCAGGATCACCTTTTTTTTCTTTTTTGGCGGTACTGGGGCCTGAACTTGAGGCCTCATGCTTGCTAGGCAGGTGTTTTATCACCTGAGACACTCCACCAGCCCAGGACCACTTTCTTGGTGGGAAGTAGTTGGTCTACTTAAACCAATCTCCCAGAGCAGATGCTGAAAGTCACAGAGGAACGTGCTGCAGCCTTGCTCTCCTCAAAGAGAAAGCCTCTCCTTTCCCAGAGTAATGGGGCATGCCAGGAAGCATGCCCTGTGTCTTATGGCAGCCACAGGGACCGAACTAGAAGAGAAAGATGACTCACTGTCAAAGATGGGACCTCCTTAAATAGGATGGGCAGCACCTCGTAACCTCTCTGTACTACTGCGCCTTCTTACTCCTGTGCAACACTTAGACTCCTCCAACACAGGTCTGCTCTCACATGGCGCTAGCCACAGAGGGAGAAGACAGGTTCAAAGCTGCCTTTGATATCAGGTGGGGTATAAACCTAGCCTCCTTTATTTGCTCATCACTGGAAAATTAGGTAGAGCCATTAGAAAAACAGATCCAAGGATAATTACACCGTGACTTTCTCTTGCATACTCTGCGTTACCCCAACGCTGGCCTTTCTGATTGTCATGCCCCCATCTCTAATCAAATGTGGGACTCCGACAATACTGTGATAATCCTGGGGGTTCTGGTATACACAAGCGGAGCAGCGATGCCTCAGCAGTCAGTAAGCAAATGGCCGAGAAGGCGGCCTCAGAAGCACGCCTACCTGGACAGCCCATGAGCAGGGCATGGGCTGCTCTCAGGGCGGGAAGGGTGCTCAGGAGCAAAGGAAAGGAGCCCGCAGGAAGTGTGAACTAGCAAAGCAGGCAGCAAGGAGGAAGTGGAACCAAGTGCTGCAGCACACCAGGCTTCCTAGGCTTGCTCCTTCCCTTTGCTGCAGGGAAGGAAGTCAGATGGAACCAAGTTTCAGCATCAAGAAGGAAGGGGAGTGGGGGCTTCCCTTCCCTGGAGTCACTTCTGAGACAGTGGTAAGAAGGGAAGAGCCTGACTTACCACTCTTGGTCTGCTCTCTAGTGTGGGGATTTGCATAAAAACATAAACAATTCTCTGATTAACAAAGAGGCCTTTTAAAGCTAATGTCTGTAATCCTAGCTACCTGGGAGGTGGACAGCCCTGGCAAAAGTTAGATCCCACTTCAACCAATAAAAGATGGGTGTGGTGGTGCACACCTGTCATCCCTGTAAACAGGCTGGCTCAGGTATAAATTCTACATTCTATCCCAAAAATACCTAAAGCCCAAAGGGCTGGGTGTGTGGCTCAAGTGGGGGAGTGTCTGCCTGGCAAGCCCAAGGCCCAGGGTACAAATCCCAATATCACCAAAACAAACAAACAAACAAAAACCCAAACAAAAAACAAGAAAGCGGTCCTGTAAGATGACCGTGTGATGCAGCTAGAAGCTTCACAACGTAACTTTGACTTTACAGAGGCTGCTTTCTAAAGGGTTGCCTTACTCATTTATTGACAGAGTAATCGTGTTTAAAGTAGCATTTGTGATTTTTTTCTGAAGGAATAGAAACCTCTACTTTGAATTTTTGGTTTCTCATTTTCTAACAAAAGGAGCCTTCCATGTTCAAACAAACCTGCAGTCAGTCAGTTACGTTTCACACCCAAGTTCAGCTGATGGGTGAAAGGCTCGAAGCATGAGATCAATGCATCTGCTAAAGACAGGAGGGCTGTTTAAAGGATTTCAAAAATGAAGCCCAGGCAGACTCGAGTTTGGAACTGCTTTTTCTCTAACTTCTTCCTGAACTGGAGACAGCAGCAAAAGTTGACTCCACTGGCCTGGTTTCCAGCCTAGGCTCTTTGGCAACAGCCAGCATCCTAGCCGGGCTGACCCACTTAGCACAGCACTGAGATACACACCCGGTAACCTACTGCTTGTTACAGAGCACTCGTCACCTCCAAGGCCAGCATAGGGCCATCTTTCTCCTTCAAACATAAGGCTCCTGTTCACTCCATCCTTCCAGAGCACTGTGGCTGGAGCTCAGCTGGGCTCTTCCGCGGCAGCATACACAGGAAAACCATACCGACCACCGGCTGAGGTGGGGATGACTGCATGACCGGACTCTTTGCCGTGGCACTCGAGTCATGTTTTGTGTAATGAAATAAACAAAGTAAAATGCTGGCAAGGCCAAGCACCTTCCCTCCATCAGGACCTTCGAAAACTAGTCTCGGCCAAGGGAAAACTACAGACCTTCACAACAAGCTCTCAAAAGAATGACTAACAGGTTCAGTTTTAAAAACAACTCCTTGGCTTGCTTCCTAGAAAAGGTTAATTTTCCTCTTGATGAAATGTTTATTGTGGAAAATAAAACTCAAGGGAAGAAATACAAAGCACTTTTAAAATGCCACACCAAATGTGAGAGTGCTTTATTACGGTAAGAATGCCCCCCCAACTGTAGAAGCCGCTCATGGGGGACCCTCTCAGCAAGCCCCTCCCAGAGCCCAGTGCCACCTCAGTGCTGGATGAGGAACCAGCTCACAGGGATGCCCAGGGAAGGAGTGGCGGAAGTGCTGACATCAGAGGGACCTGTCTTCCGACAGGTAACTAGCACCTGGGCTGGGCTCAGGGTCACTCTAAGCAAGCAAAGCCCCTCTGCTGCACTGCAGACCTCCAAATATGTGGGGTGCCTTCACCTCCCTGACCAGACCCCAAAGCTGGAGCGGTGACAACTCCCAGTGAGGGAGGCCAGCACGACCCGACTGCTCTGGAGTTCCACAGTTGCTCAAACGTCTACTGCAGCCTTTGTGGGGAGGCATCCAAAGGCACCTGTCACTTGCCCTTGACAATACGCAGCCCAGTATATATGACCAATTTTATTTTAGTGTCTGTAGCTAGGGTCTACTAGGGCTGACCTTGCTCTAGACAGAAGGAAAAAGATCTTGCTTGCCAGAAATCTGAGCAGTATGAGAAAATGCCTCATAAGTATTTCTTCAGCCCATCAGCCCCATCAATATTGCTGCAAATGCATCCTGGCAATTAGATAATGATATGCAAATCAATTTTCCAACTTATGACAGACAAAACACTTAACCCAAAATGAATGATCGACTGTAAGTGAAGGATTCATTTATTTCTTTTAAGAGTCAACAGTAAACACATTTTACTCAAATCCGGTTCACACAACTAACTGGCTTGTACTTTGTATTGTAGATATACCTAAGCTCAACTCACTAAGAAATTATACACAGCGGAGGAACCTAGTTTAAGGTTTTCCACTCGTGTGTGAATATGCGCACACATTCGTGTAGAATCATAAATCTTAAAGCCTTCTTCCAGACGTATTTGAACATTGTCATTCAGGCCAACAGTCACAAGAAATAACAAATTTCAAAACATCTTCAAATGTTAGCATCTTTTCCCTTAAAATCCAATGGCAAGAAAATGCCAAGGAATTCTTAGGTGTCCAAAAAAAAAATCACTTCATCAATTAGCAATGTGTTAAAAATAAATTTCATCGTTTTTAAACGGTTCAGGCTTTAAAACTCTCACGGGTTTCTAGAAATTCGTAATATGCTGAAGTATTAGAGCCTGGTAGTCTGCATTTTGCTATAAAGCCGAGCAGTGCCACCTACATTACAGGACACGGTTATATTTTTCCCCTCGGCCACCTCCTTTTCATTAGAGGATCAGCTCATCCTGCTTCACATCACGTTTTGAAATTAAACGGTCCGGGTCGGCATGAGAAGGTAAGTTAGCCAAACTAGAGGACTCACTCGCAGGGGCGTTGGATCCGAGCCTGGAGCTCCGCAGTCGGTGCGCACTAGGCTCGATTTCGGGAAACCACCAGCAAACTGTTATTTAGGGTAAAACTCTCGCCCGCAGCAGAGCTTCGGGGAACGCTGTAAGGCCGAGTGCTTACGTAAAGGGCCTGGAGATCGCACAACTTACGGGGGGAGGTGGAGGGGCGCGGTGGATGCACACGGCCTCCGCCCCAGCATCCCGGACCAAGCGGGCCCGCCCGGCCCGGCCCGGGGCGCTCCCGGTGCACCTGCAATGCGGATCCCTCTGTGCCCGCGATCCCACCCGGGGCTTGGCAGCGGCGGCCCCTCCCCGCCGAGCCGGCCAGGTGCGCACCCGACCCGGAGCCCTGCGGGCAACGGCTGCCCGACCCCGGGGCGGCGCGGGGTCCCGGAGCCCCACTTGTTTTCCCCGAGTTGTCTCCACCAAGGGGACACCGCTGCCCACCCGCACAGCCCGACAAGGGGGACAGCCCCCCTCCTCCAGGGGACAGGGTTTATTCTAAGATCAAGTGCGCCAACTCCGGTCCCCGCCGGGCCGCCAGGTGTGCGAGACTGGACTGGGCGCGCCTCGGGCCCCGCCTCACCTGCGGCGCGACCGGTGTGATCCTCAGGCGGCGACTGCCCGACTCGGCGCGATCCTCCGAGCGGGCGGCGGCGGCGGCGGCAGAGGCCCGCGGCCCATGGGCGGGGCGTGCGGGCTGCGGCCCTGCCGCGGGGGCGCCCAGGGGTCAGTGGGCGCCGCCCGCCCGGCGCATCCCGCCGGCTCTCTCGGAGCGCTCGCCGCGGTGCACGCTGGGAGCCGGCGGCGGCGAGGCCTGGCCGCGCTGACCCGTCCGACTGGGGACTCGGCGCCGGCGCGGCTGCGGGTCTGTGAGTGTGGCGAGGGGCGGGGAGCCGATAGATACTCGGCTGGGAGGGGAAGGGGGCGACGCCCCGCTCCCCCCAGCTGCGGCGGGGCGGGGGCGAGGGCGCAGGGGAAGGGAGGGCCGGCGGTGGGACGCAGGCGCACAGCTCAGGTGCGGCTGCACTACGGTTGCCCTGGGTAACGCGGGCCTGGGCGAGGGGGTGTGGGGAAGGGGTGGAAGAGGGGAAGCGAACGGGAGCGCGCGCGCCGAGCGCCGGAGGTGGGGGCAAGAGGGGCGGGGCGCGGGCCTTGCAGTGCGCATGCGTGCGGCGCCCGTTTCCCCAGGGCTCGCCGGCCTCGTGCGTGCGCACGCGCGCCGTCCCCCGGAGGCGTCTGGGTGTGCGGAGCGCGCGCGCGCGGCTCGGAGGCGCACCTGTGAGGTGTCCCCGGAGGAGAGGGCGGGTGGGCGCGCGGAGTCCGCGGCCTGGGGCGCTCACCGCCCGTACTTGGAGTGAGTTGGGCGGCCGCGCCGTAGTCCGTGTTTTCTTTTCTGGATGGGGCGTGGGCCAGCGAGCGGGCTGGGGGCGCTGGAAGGCGGTGCAGTGGGTTAAAGAAAAGGAAAACAACCCATCGCTCGGGACGGGCCTGGGCCGCGGCCGGTCCCAGGGGACCGCGGGGAACGAAGGTCAGAGCGGCGCCCGCAGCGGTACAGGCCCCGGCCGAGCAGCCGACCCCGGGGCCTAGGAGGCGGTCGTGGCCCGCAGAGCCGGCGCGGGGTGTGCAGATGGCGGCGAGGCGCCGGGTGGGCAGCGGCGGGGCGAGGCCGGCGAAGGCCCCGCGGGAGCCGGACTCCATTGTTGTTGGAGCCGAGGGAAGGGGGAGCACGAGGCCCTGGAGGCCGTGGGGCCGCGCCTTGGAGCCGTTCCAGGCGGGTCCCGGGAGGGCGGTAATGGCCGCGCGGCGGCCGGGGCGCCGGGTGGCTGCGGAGCGGAGCGGCCTGCTGCAGGGTGCGGTGCCATGTGCTTCACCGCAGAGCCTCCGGGTCCGGTCCGACCCGGCCCGGCCACCCGGCGGTGCGCAGGTGGTGAGGGACGCCTGGCGCTCCCGGCGCGGAGGGCTGCCGCCGCCGGACACCTCCATTGTTTGGCCGCGGCGAGGGCCAGGCTGGCAGGTAAACGGTCTCCGCGCCCCGCCGTCCCCGGTCCCATGCTGCCTCGCTTTCCTCCCCGTACCCGGCTGCCGGTGAGCTCCACAGAGCCGCCCTCCCAGATCGTCCCCCCGGGTCTCGGCCAGGTCACCTCCCGTGTCCCTCCAACTCGGCTCCTTTGTGAGCCCTTTCGTGCCGGACTCGAGCACATCCAGGAGATGTGTCCTGCACCGGGAGAGTTGATAGTTTGTTGATTGCCTGTCTTACTGCAACAAAGGACACCCGAGGTGGACGAGAGACTTCCAGCGCTTGTCTCCTTACAGAGGCGTTTTGGGGTACTGAGCACTTTATTGATATTTTCCCGGGACGGACCTGTTTTTAATGTATCGTGTCTTCTGTAGAGGGCTCACTACTTCCTTTATAGACTTGTAGGTTTTCAGAGCAGACAAGAGACCTTTCTGTCCAACCTACAGGTTAACTTACAGTTAAAAAAATTTAGGATCAACAGAGTAATGTATTTTCTTCTTAAACACGAGTGAATCACAGAGATGGCCAGTGTGGCTGTCATCTGCAGAGATGATAACTAGATAATTAGTTCGTGTCTGGTGAGCATCCTTCTAGGTCTTTAAAATACTTTTTGGGGGATACTGACATGGTCTTTGACTGCTTTAACAAATACTAACTAGTCCTCTGTCTTTTCGTTTTTACCATAGAATGAGTGGACTGTTTTTAAGAATGACTGCATGTGTTCCATAGTTTGGGCATTTCAGTTTTTAACTTTAAAGCAGTTTTTTCTTTTTCTTTTTTTTTTTTTTTTAATAAGTGGTGGTTCTCTGATGAGATGGAACTTTAGTGAAGGGAGCACAGATCTGTACTAATTACAGAGTTGAGGGGTTTATGATGGAAACTCTCTTTGGTTAAGGATTTACAGGTGGGAACCTCCACCCCTCCCCTGAGGGAGTTATGACTGTACTACTTAGAAGTTCTGTGGCCTTGGGGAGAACACTTAATCACAGCCAAGCCTCAGTTTTCTGTGACCAGTGACAGTGCCTGCTCCACAGAGGTCAGTGGTACTGGTGGAAGTGCTTGGTAGACTGCAAAGCAGAGAGCAAAGTGCCATCCACAAATTGTTCATCGGTAATTTGATTTATTTTTTCAGCAGATGTCCCAGGATACTAGAGACAGTTAACTTTGAATGCTTTTTAATGTGTGGCTTTGTTAGGATTTTTTTCTATCAGATAGGATTTCTTTCCTCATGACGTAAATTGTACATGTTTTCCTGTGGCAAAGATAGATTCACGGACAGCAGATTCTCACTGAATTTGAGTTCAGAGTTTTACCAGTTTCAATAGTGACCATGTGCTGTGGTAGGTAGCATTTTAGGGGCTTTGTATATGTTTCTTACATTCAGACAAATATAAGTCCTTGTAGTGTGGCCAAAGGAGTCCACTTATCCCTGTTCTCAGAGTTTTGAGTCTTGGGGGAGGGCAAGAAGGCGAAATGAACACAGTCTTCTGGGAAAGCATAAAGATGGGAAGCACAGTTGAGTTTGGGGTTCACAAGACTTTGCAAACAGAAGATTTAGGCTCAGAGTTGAAGGGTGAGTCCCTGTGTTGGTGTCCAGGCAGAGGAACAGCATGTGGGAAGGCCCTGAAGGGGGAAGAGCCCTGCCCCTTCCGGATTGAAGGAACCACTGGGTTGGTGGTGGTGGGTAGGGGAGTGTGGCCAGGCTGCCAGACCATGTAGGGTCTTGCCCGGCAGGTTGGGGATGTTGCCTTTCATTCTGGGTGAAAGGGGAACCCATTATGAAGGTTGGGTTAAGCAGGCAGTGACATAACGGAGGAGGTTTGCATTTTTAACGCCATTCCAGTTGCCTCATGCAAAGTGAGGTGGGGAGGGCAAGTGGGGAGCCCAAGCCGTTTCACAGGCTTGGTTTATGGTGACTTTGTAGTAGAGGCAAAATAGATGTTAGTTAAAAAAAAAAAATCCACATCCTTACTTTAAAAATTACGACTAATAAAGGTAGGAATAAAAAGACATTTTTAAATGGAAAAGTACACATAAATGTTAAACTAGTCCATGCTGTACTTAATAAAAAAGTTAAAAATTGGTACTTTACTTACCATGTTTTATAAGTTTTGAGAAGGCTGTAGCACGTAGGAATTGGGTGTCTAAAGTGAAGGGAAATATTTGTGGGTGCTACTGACTGGAGTGGGAATAACAGAAAACGTTTGGACAAAAACAGATGAAGTGACTGGGTCTGCCGTGCATGTATGAACAGCATAGTTTCCTGGAAGCCAAAAATAACCTAACAGAATAAAATGGAAGAAGCAGACATCTGGCTATGACCATATTACAATAGAAAGAAAGCTTACAACCCATAGGGACCCACAGCACAGAGACGTAAAACATCCTGGGTGACCTGAAAGATACCTAGTGTGAGGATAGGCCACATTACCGGATGTGAGGGTTGACTGCCACGGAAGACAGAATAGCTACAAGTATTGACGTGGGGCAGATGTTTGGTTGTTTTATGCTCCTGGCTTAAAGGTATTTGTACAGGTCACTGGAACCTGTTCACACCAAGAAATAAACTATCTTATGTGGAAATTTAGTACATGAGAATGCATCATGAGTGCCCTAGAGTCTGGGGAAGATGGACGCCCGTGTTGAACATCTGGAAAGAGGCGTTGTGTGTGTTGAGCACAGGTTTTGTAGCCAGTTGTCTTTAACATGGAGTCTTTTGTGGAAAGTAGCCCTGGTGGTGGTGGATTTAATTACTTTGCAGCACTGGGGATTGAACCCAAGGCCTTGCACTTGAGGCACTCTACCACTTCAACTATGCCCCCAGCCCTTTCGATTGTATTTTGTTTTCTGAGCCATGGCGTTGCTTGCTTTGCCTGGGCTGGCCTCAAACTCAAGATCCTCCTGCCTCTGTCTCCTGAGCAGCTGGGATTACAGTGTGCACAGCTACAACTCGCTTTTGTATGTGTTACTAGAGTGAGGGATAAAGGCCCTGGCACCTGCAGGGAGCTTGAATCTTGTTAGTTGGTACTGTTAGAAACAGTGTGAAGAAGATAAAGTAATTAAAAAAAAAGATTGCAGTAGACTACATGAAAATCTAAGACTTCAGGAAAAACTACAGTCAAGAGCCAAATCACCAAGTTGGAAAATACTTGTGACACATCTTTAAATTGTAAAGGACTCATAACATTCATTGATTATTAAATTATCAGTAACTGCTCTTACAGAAGTAAGATTCTATGTTCAACAGCAGCAAGATTGGAAGACATTTAAGAACAGAGTGAGTGATCCAGGCAAGGTGATGCACACCTATAATCAGCACTTGGGATGCAGGGGCAGCAGGATCTCGAGGTGGAAGCAAGCTTGGGTAGCATAGTAAACCCTGTCTCAAAAGGAAAGAAAGTACGTGTACCAGGGCTTTGTGAAGAATAGTAGAACCTTTTGTCTAAATACCTGAGAAGTTGACTAAAACAATGGATAGACATTTTAAGAAATCCATGGTGTTCTCAAAGGAAGACATAAGCTATGTGAGCGGAGTCTCTTGCAGCATCATTTACGGTGAAGAAAGCAGTTTTGGTGCTAATGTGGAATATTTAGTTTCAGGGTTTTTTGCTGTTACAGAGGCTGAACTCGGGGCCTTGGCTAACAGATGCTCTATTGCTTGAGCCCCACCCCTTGCCCTTCCCCTTAGTTATTTTTGGGGTAGGGTTTTGAGTTTTTGTCTGGTACCAGCCTCAGACTGTGCTCTTCCCACCTAGGCCTCTACTGCATAGCTGGGATGACAGGTGAGTGCTGCCGTGCCTGGCTTATTGAGATAGGGTCTTGTTAACTTTTCTCTTGTCTGGCCTGGAACCACGATCTTCCTGATCTCTGCTTCCAGGTAGCTGGGATTACAGGCATGACCTACCGTGCCTAGCTGAGAAGTATGTAGTTTTAAAAGAGAGCTAGGCTTGTAGGTAGTGACAGCCTGGGTGGATGTGTATGGTATACTACTGAGCCAAAAACAGGTAAATGTAATCTCAGCTTTTGTTAGGTATGAAACAAAATAGTTGTATGTATGCCTGAATAAAAACAAAAAAGGTCTGGAAGAACCCATGGGAAGCATTTTCCTTGTGATCATTTCTGGGGGAAGGCATAGATAAATGGATTTACTACTTTATGTGCTTTTGTCTTTCAGCAATTTTTATAATGAGCATTTGCTTTTGTTATGAAGATGTTATCATTTCTCACCAATGTAATATAGGCCTAAATTTAGGCTCAAAATTATAATACTAGAGGATGTGGTAAAAATGGCGTGCTCTTAGATCATGCTGGTAATTTGTCTTAAAAATGTTCAGTGATCTAGGAACCACTGGACGAATAGTTTTTATTTTTATTATTTTGGTGGTACTCAGGGTCTCATGCCTGCTAGGTGGGTACTACCATTTGAGCCACTCCGCCAGCACTTTGTGTTGTATGTTTTCAAGATAGGGTCTCATGAACTATTTGCCTGGGCTGGCTTTGAGCCACAGTCCTCCCGATCCCTGGATTATAGGCCTGCGCCATGGGCACCCAGCTGAGGAATATTTTTAAATATAGAAAGAAAGCTTTACACACAAAAGATATATTTGAGCTTGGTGCTGGTGGCTTACACCTGTAATCCTAGCTACTCGGGGGCAGACATCAGGAGGATCGCTTCACAAAAAAGCACTGGTGGAGTGGCTCAAAGTTCAATCCCCAGTACTACAAAAAAAAAAAATACCTGGACAATTATTTTTAAGAGTTAATGGTAGAATGGTTATGACATAGCTGCTAGGTGATGTTGCCACTGAAATGCTTACGAAGAAAGTGCACTAAAATGCTTATAAGTGCAAGTAGAAGAAAGTCAAGATACACAGCTGCACACATAATTAAACAAAAATCTCAGTAACCTGCTAACACTTAGGAACAGAAAAATGTCTCGAAGAAACTAGATGAAAATCTTAAGAATTGTGGATTAGGGGTGTTAAGATGTTGAGTGATTAAATAGTCTGCATTTTTATGTTTACAAAGATTAGGTGCATTACGTTTATAATGGAACATTTCATTTTGCAAAGTATATTGGGACACATGTTAGCTGCATGGCAAATGTGTTTTTTAAAGCCATATAAACTTGGAAATTGCACTGAGCATGCATGGAACCCATTGGCAAAGCTGAGGCAGGGTAAGAATGATCGTTTGTGTTTTTAGAAAGATGGCGTTAGAGCTGATAGTAGATGAGGAAGAAATGAGACTTTGGGCTGTGGAGGTTGTAGGTGAGTGAGTAGCACAGTTGGATCTTCGTGCTAAGGAGAGCAGGTGACACCCAGGCTCTGGCTTGGGTGGTTGGGAAGATGGAGGCACCCAGTTACTACAGTTGGGGTTGTCCTAGGCTTTGGTGGTGACATCTCAGCAAAAAACCTCCTCTGGTGATGTTCTGTTTTGGGTCTGCTGAGTTTGAAGGCCTGATAGGACATGTAAGTTCCTAAGGAGGCTTTGCCAAGTATTTTATAGTGCACAGCTCAGTTTCTGACAGCAGTTCTGTGTTTTTCTTGACATAATTGTACATTTATAAATAACTGAAACGGGGGCATGTCTGTCCAGCTTAGACTGAACTGTGGATGCCTTCTCATGGCCTAATGGATGATATTTGGGTTGTCTTTGGGGTCCATCGGGTTAGACTCTGCTTGTGTAAGTAGCTGCTGTCAGTTATCCTATTGTTGGAGTGCTAGTGACTAGATGGAGTAACTTGTGTTCCTTTCTGTAGGAAATGGGCAGAGTGATACCCTGGTCCTCCTTCCACACAGCCATTCCTACCTGCCCCTTAGAAGTACAGGTAAAGGTACTGGAGTTGTTCAGAGTCCTTGCCACATGGCCAGGAGTGGGTAAGCATCTGCAGAGTCAGGGTTGGGTACCTTAAAGGACAAGGTGGGGAGAACCTGCCTGCAAAGGTGACTCAAAGGCTCCTTAGAGACACAGAATTTGGTTGAAAAGTGAAGCCCATCTGTGGTATAAATGCCAGGGCCTTTGTGGCCTGGGGCTGCTGCCTGGATGGTCTGGAAGGCAGTGGGCTCAGTGTGGCCTGGCTCTTCCACCTCTCCTGTTCACCACCTATCTGCTCTATGCTTGATGCGGCCTACGTGCCCCCAGAATGGACCCTCACAAGGCCATCTTGAGTCTAGCACTCTCCAGTCCTCTGTTTAGACCCAGGCTTTCTATTGCCCAGGTCTTTTTTCAGGGGAGACTCTGTTTGGCTCAGCTCTCAGCTTCCGAGCACACCATTCCTGTGTGAGCCTGTCCCAGTGGTCAAGGGAAGAGAGGAAGCCCCAGAAGTTGGGAGCAAATTTCAAAGATGGGCAGGAGCAGAAGTTTTAAGTGGCCCAGAGATGTGATCTTTTAAGGGGTCGGGGGTACTTGATTGGCAGATTGAAGTCATTTAGCCAGGTTTAAAGTACTGCTCAGCAAGTCCACAGGAAGAGTCAGGAGGAGTGACCCACAGTGAGGGCAGGTACTCCTTGTACAGAAACAGAGATTTTTCTTGAAAGTGAAATTTATTTTGGGGGATGTATCAGAAGCATTCGAAGCTTAATTTTAAGACAGTGCAATTTGTGTTGCTTCCTAACACTGAGGCACATCTCTGCCCTTTTTCTAACTCTGGAACAGGCAGTGTCTGCTGTGTCACCTGATACATCATACGACACTCAGTAAAGCTATTCTAGAACTCATTTATTTTTTATAGTCCTGCAAGTTCATAAAATAATCATAACTTATTTCCATTTCTTCCATTTCTTACTTTGCTGCACGTTGCATGTATTGTGACAGAGCTTATGAGGAGGGCCTTGTAGCCAAAGCAGAGCTGTCCATAAGTTCTGCCTCCTAGGCTAGCAGTAAAACAATTAGTGAAAAGGATCGGAACCCTTTTCTTCTGCACAGCACATGCCATTGTGTCCCTGTGGCTTTCAGAGTTTTTAGATGAGCAGCTTGCATATCTGGGACTGAGCCTGACCACTGACTGCTGACCAGTTTGGCCTTTCAGATCTCAGTTACAACCACTGTCGGTAATTTACTACTACATCTTTTGGTAGGCCTTGTGACAAGGCCCAGATTCACAACTGGAACCAGGGAACCAGCACCACCCGTTGTACAAAATTCCATGGTGCTTGGCAACTAGTTAGAGGTGGTAAGGCAGTGTGGCAGTGTGGCAGTGTGACACTTACCTCTGGTGGAGCCCTCTGGAAACATGAGACTGGCTCCTGAGCTGGCGTTGGAGCGCCATCTGGAGGCGCTAGGAACAGCTGGGTTCTCTGTGACAACAGAACCAGGGACCTGGTGGGTGAAATCTGCAGGTGCAAGTTGGCAGCAGAGGAGAAATGGAGTTATGGAGAGCCAACAGTTGCCACGCAGACCCCATAATGCAGGTTATGGGGTGGGCCTGTAGGCAGCGGTCCATCAATGAGAAGCAAGACCAGTGGTCCAAGTGCAGAGCTGTCACCATGTGTGAATATTGTCTTCGTCCCAGCCAAGCTACAGATGGAGTTAGAACAGGACCTAGGAAGAAGGGAGACTGGATGTGCCCCCAGAGAGACAGATCTAAACTAGGAGTTAGAGGCCATGACGAGGGGGAGAACACGTTGAGAGCAGCTTGCAGAAGTATAGTGGGCCTGGGGTTTTAAAAAAAAAAAAAGTTGAGCTAAGCAAGGCAAGTATACTGACCTTAGCAAAGCCGAAGCCAGCTGTGAGGGACAGCTGCGGCGGACAGCGGGAGCCGCCATTCACAAACACGAGAGGAAGGGTTTTGCCTTTTGTTTATAACACCACCGGCTACACCTGGTCTCCTCAGGTGCAGACACTGACCACATGGAAGAGAGTGCCTAGGTGTGTTTGTGCACTTGAAGCAGTTCTAAGGAGGAGAGAGCAAACATGGCTAGCTTTTGAGTTTTATGTGGCACATGTCAGAAGTTAGGTCCTTTAAATGCACAGAACATTTGCTGTCGTGAGTGGTATTTTTTTCCTTTTGGTAAGACTAAGGATGGTTGGAAGTCACTTGGCTTCACTTATATCAGAACAGCACTAAGTCACCACACCAGGACAGGGTGTATGAGTCTGGGAGTGGTAAGGTGTGCTCTGGCACAGAGGCCAGCTGGAGCCCACCCTTGTCACTGTGTTGGGACTAGAGCACAGGCCGTTGAAGACCGTTACCATGTTGTATTAAGCTTCAGAAGACCCCCACATACACCATGTCCCATATGCCGTTAGCGTCTATGAGACGGAGTTAAACTTTGATTCACTCAATTTTAGACATTTAGTGCTTATTGAATTTGCGGGGTTCTTTTCATGTTTTCTATCCAGTACGGTTTTTTTTTCAGATCTTCCAACATTTTCATAGGCCTTTTGAGCTGCTCACAGCCGTAGAGCCTATGCCTAGCTGCCCAGGGGTACGATGTCCCTGTCCTGCTGGGAAGCAGGTGTCGTGTTTGTCTAGGCATGTCTGGGGGGCAGACTTGCCAGCACCCTGCTTGCTTGTGGGATGGAAGAACCTCCTGGAAAAATTGCATCCTAAGGGAGGGTGGGGAGGGGCAGTAACTGTTCCAGTTGGGGTATTTTTGGTGCTGTTGCAAGGATCAGAGACCAGTACAGGACATTTTCAGGAGGGCTGTGTCATAAAGATGAACATGGGCAAGGAATCCAACAGGAGCTGGGGTGGTTCAGAGACAGCCTCGTCCTTCCCCAGGACAGTGGTTTCTCATGGCATCTCTCTTCTTGTTTGTTTTTCTCCCCTTGCTGTTGTCAGATTAATTTTTCCTGCTACATACGTCCTCTGCCTTTAGCCTCTCCTTACTGATGTCTGCTACTTCTTCATGACTTTGGTTTGCGGTGGCTTCTTGTGCCCTCTGCCATACCTGTGTATGTTGTAACCTTTCGGCTTCATCTCTCAGGCTGACCACCTCATTCTTTCAGGATTGCTTAGATTCTTGGAACACAGGGAATCTGATTTTATTGCTGCTTTTATTATTGCTCCAAGCCATGACATTGGTTACAGTTTAGCTCTTGGGTCAGGTGGCTGTGCTTGGCCTCCTAAGCAGTCATGTGGCTCAAGGCAGCCTGGGTCTCCTTACAAGTGGGACAACGCCATCAGCAGGGCCTGCAGGTGCACAGGCACTGTGACTGTTGTACTCAGTAAGGATGAAGCGTGGGAGTCCTCCACTTGGACTCCCACCCCTTAAAAATGTGTCCTAGAACAGCCTGTAATCTAAGCCAGCCCCTTCTTCCCACAGAGAACCCCTTCATACGTCACAGGTCCTTTGACTTTTCCTTTTCCCTCCTGTTTTGTTCAGTCTGATGGTGGAGGGCTGCCCAGCACATTCTGCTCTCTTTCTCGTGTGAGTGATTTCTGCTGAAAATGCCATGGCTCCTTCAGAGAGCTCTTAGCACATTGGGTAATTTGTAACCTCATGTCTTTTCATGTATTTCGTTCCCAAAAAATTTTGGGGAGCTTTATATGCACATGGTGACTAAGCATTGTCTCCAGAATTTCAGCATTTTAAGACAAGAAGTAAATGTCCCATCCAAATGTAAACATAGCAGCAATTTGATATCTAAGTCCCTTAGTATATCATACACCAAAGGAAGAGTGAATTCCCAAACTTAAAAATAGAAGTTTCTCCTAAATTACTCTGAGTCACTATGGAGTGGAGCAGAGCAGAGGGAGGAGGTGGAATGCTAGCTCATCTGTGTTGAGCCCTTCAGATGTGCAGGCACTGGTGGAAGGACTCATGCATTAGCTGCTTTATAGGGTCTGCTGCCTTTTTATCTCCATTAACTCTCTTGACCTGGGAGGTCAAGGGTTGGTAAGGCTAGGGCAGAACCCCTTCCATCTGACTCTGGTTTGTCTCTTCACCGCTCCTGTCAGCTGAGCACCAGTGTGTACCAGTGGGCTTTCTACTCCCTGGGGTTCTAGCCAGTCATCCAGGAGCCACGAGCCTGCATCTCTGGGAAAGTGACTCCTGAATCTCAGAGGGAAGCTGTGCACACTGCCCAAGTTTTCCTTTCTGTGCTTTCTCTGTTCTCATCCTTTCTTTGGTTTTTCGTGCCTTGAATCCCAAGTAAACCTCAAAATAAGTGGGTCTCCTGTGCTTTGAGATGATGGACCATTTGTCATAGCCAGATCTGCAAAAACGCTTTGATCCTGAACTCCGCCAACATAACT
Organism: Castor canadensis; assembly: GCF_047511655.1. Lineage (NCBI taxonomy): Eukaryota > Metazoa > Chordata > Mammalia > Rodentia > Castoridae > Castor > Castor canadensis. The sequence continues at coordinate 41,792,254 of NC_133403.1, forward strand.
GGCTTTTTTCTCTCTCCATCTTCCAGCAGGACCCCAAAGCTTCTGTAGCCCTGCGGTCACCAAGGGCCTTGCCTTTGCTTCTCTGGAATGTCCTGTCACTGAGGTAAGCTTCCCCCTCATCGGACCCTTTGTCCTAGGTGAAGAAGCCCCTTTGGCTAGTTTAAATCAGAGCTGTTGTAGTTTCTTCCAGATAGTGCCCTTTGTGCTCAGTGAGGAAGAAACTCCTGGGCTCCATGATCTTCATCAGATTCACCTTCATCTGGCTTTGGCTTTGGGCAGGCCCCTTCTCACTCAGGATGGCAGAAGTATCTTCATTCCTCTGCACCTTTATTTTCTTTTCATGTGAGCCTATGAGTGCAAAGGCTGTGCTCTGTGGTTCCTGTCCTCATTGAAGTTGTAAGGCTTTTTGTAAAGCTGACTCAGTTGCTCCTTAAGTTTCTCGTGTTTTCTTCCGAAACCTGAGCAATATTTTCCCTAAATGTGAGTTCTGGAACTTGTCTTACCTGGAGATTATGGCTTTACTTCTGTCTCTGTGCACACTGTGTATTCCCAGCACAGTATTTTTTCCCTGTTTTCTAATTTGAATTTTCGTGATTATATCGTAATGGCCACTCCCCAGCTCAATCCAGAAAGAGAGGAAGTATGTCGTGTGGAACAGGTGTCTGTCTGTCTTCATCTGATCATTGCTGAGGTGCAGAAAACTTGTTGAACCTGCAGTCCGGATCTCTGTGATTTACAGGGATTATAAGATAAATCCTGTCCGTGCGGAGCTGGGAAGCGGGAGAGAGGAAACCTGTGTCTGGTGGTTGGCCTCCAGTGGGCGCAAGTGGCTTCTTACCACTTCTGCATGCCCAGGGTGCCTTTCTGAAGCTCTGGGCTTCTCCCGTCCCTCACTTCACTCCCTCATCCAACAGGGATAATTGAGCCAGTGAGTTAAAGAATGTCCCCGGCCTCTGTCCTGGTGGGTTTAACTGTGCCAAGGTGGAAGGTGGGACCCATGTGGATGTGTGATGTCTTTCATCTTTTCTGGCCAAGTGGTAAGGCACAGCTGCCCCTGATGGACAGGTGTCCAGCCCTCTCTGTTCCTTTTCCCTTATGCTAGGTTGGTTTTGGGTGACTGCCCTGTTTGGAAGATGGGGCAAGTGTGTCTTGGCGTGCTGGCAAATGTTCTGTTTCTTTCCGGCCCTGTTTGCTCCTGTGCTCGTTTTGGTTTCCCTTGGCCAGCTTCTTATTACAGCAGTAAGATGAAGATTCAGGCCTAGTATTTTGTGAGTTCCTCTGCACACCAGTATATGCTTTGGTTTCAAGCTAAAGGTTGCCAGTAACTTGGGGAAAAGGAGTTCTCCATGAGGTCTTGCTTAGCATGTGGCATGCCTCACTGGAATTGAATCACAGGCCAGCTAGTCATAAGCGTTCATGTCTTGCATTTCTAGCTCAGTCCTGTTTCCAGGAACTAAGGTACCTAGAGGTGAGAGGTGTTTGCTGAGGCCACTGGCCGGATTGGATACCAGCCTTCAGTGGCACAGACCTCCATACTGACACCACACTGGCTGGCAGTGCCATCATGACCCCGCATCGCCTTGGAGCCTGCAAGCTCCAGTTTCGCTTCCTCTGTCAGGACCTTCCCTGGCCCTTTCTGAGAGTGGGTGAGAGTGTGCTTCTATCTATGCCAATCCTGAGTCAGGATTACTGAGGCCTACCCGTGCCGGGGTGCTTGTCATCTCGTGTGACTCCTTGGCAGGAGCAAGCAGTTGCTCATGCACCCGCTGCTTGCTGAGCCAGGCCTGCTCCACATGGCCGCTCCCTTGGACATGTCAACTTTGTTTGCCCAATGAGTCGACTTAGGAGTTGTGATCCGGGTATGGAAATAGCAGCGCTAAGGTCCCTAAAGCAGTGATAGTCTTAGAGACCTGCCAGGGGTTTGGGGAGAGGCAAGGGTGCCGCCATTGACGGGAATCAGAGTTTTGGTTTTGCGAGTTAAAAGAGTTTCTGTGTGCATATAGTCAGTACTACTAAGCTGTGCACTTAAAATTGTTCAAGATGGCAAGTTTTTTGTTGTTTATTACTGCAGTTTAAAAAAAAAATTTATCAAAACCAGCCAGCATACCAAATCCTTAACTTTTGACCTGTAAATCCCTGTGGCCACTCGTACCCCAGCATTGCTGAGGACAGCTGTGCATCCCTTTCACCTTCTGTTCCTCTCTTCTCTAGGGTAGGGCCTGATCTGTCTTGTTTCTTCCTGCTGTTAGCTAATCTGGGCCGTGTGGCTCTCCAGCATTGCTTCTGCCTCTTTCCTTTCTCTTCTGGGCTGGAGCATGGGCACTGCCCCTTTGCTTCTTCCTTTCCCCAGGATGGAGGAAGCAGGCTTAGCCAACAAGAGCCATTCTCACATGCGCTGGAACAGATTGAGCCCCTGAGATCCCTTCCACGTTCCCACCCGGGGCCAGCAGGAAAGAGGGCATTTTCTTACCCCCTGTTGTCCCTGCCCTGCTCTTCTTCCATGGAGAATCTGTGCATTGCCCCATCTGCCTCCCTCTTGAGAGTCGAGGAGGTAGCAGGACTGCAGCACTTGGCCTGCCTCATGGGAGGGTGAGTATGCCCTGCTTAACCAGTTGCCTCCTTAGCTCTGCTTGTAGCTGCACAAGCTGAGCTCACACAGCTGCTTAGCGTCGGACCAAGAGTCTGAACTTAGGCCTTTTGCCCACAGGTGCGTTGCTCTGCCCTGTAAGTTGCTGTGATTCTTTCTTATTGCAGACTATGCTTAGCCTTGTGTGTGGCATTCCTGTGGGCCCCCACCCACAGCCCCCGAAGGAAATCATTCTGTGTTCTTCCCAGGCATTTTTTGTATGTGTGCTAAAGAGAAGAAAAAAATGTAGTGGAGTAGGAAATATGAGGCTCTCCTAAAGTTGTTTGTAAAGCGCCACCTGTGTGTAGAGAGCCAGGAGAATGCAGTAGGTGGGAGTGGGAGGTGCAGAGGAGGAGCCCTCATTAGGGGAGATTAGATCATCAGGGTTTAGAGGCCTCTGCCTGGGAAATGACATTCTTGGCAGATGAATGAATGTGTCATGCTTTAATTAAAATACAGGAAATAAAGAAGCAAGCGTTCATTTAGCCTTAGTTATGCTCTAGGTGCTCTGGTAGGTGCTTTCCACTTATTACCTTCCTTAACTATCCCAGCCAGGTGCTGTGGATATTGCTACCCCTACATGTGCAGATCAGTCTGAGATCAGTGTGGTCACAGCAGGTGGCAGTGCCTAGGCCCACATGCAGCTGTGTCACTCCTAACGTCATTCTGTGGGAGGCATGCCAGGTCCTCTTTCATCGCATCATAGCATGCACTGATCCTTCTTGGACACAGGAGAAAACTTAGCATCGTCCCCTCAATGATCGATTGTCCTTTGGACCTAATTTCATAGTCTTCGTGGTAATTTCTAGTCAAAGAAAAAATCAGACACAGACTCTGTGTCTTTTCTACCAGGAGTCATTGGGCAAGTCACGTGAAGAGCAGTTTTGCAGGACGATGAAAGACCCTCTCTTCCCTGAAGCCCTTAACCCGAGGCCCAGCTGAACTTGGACTGTGATGAGAGGAATCAGGAGCATAGGACTTGAGGAGTATAGGGCATGAAGAACTCTGGGCAGCACCGAGGGGAGAGGTAGGGTGAGGAGGCAAGGCGCCACATGCTGGCCAGGGGAGAGATGAGGACACCCTCTCTGGAGATTTGGGTGAGTGATCGAAGAACCATCGCTGCCTGCTCTGGCACTTAACAGGCACATGGGTGTCCAAGTCGACTGGCAGCAGAGATTTGGACAGGAAGGCATCAAGAATGCTGGAAATCTCCCACCAGTCAGGAGGCAGATTTCTTTTAAAGTTTGACTTCATTCTAAAAAGGACAAGAGTAGAGCCTGGCTGACCTCACCAGTTTAGTTGGAGAAACCTGCTCAGAATCAAACCAGCTCTAACCAGTCTATAAAGGTTGGAAGTTCTCCTGTTAAAATGGAAGAAGGTGACCAGTGACAGTCCTTCCAGAGGTTCTGGCAGTTCTGAGAGCACCAGGCAGGACCTGTCACCCAGATGCCAGTGGCCTTTCACCGAGTGGTAGTCAGTGCCAGAGATGACCCTCTGTGAGGAGCCCCGGTCTGAGGCCATTCTTTTGTTCCAAAGTGCATGATGGAGTGCCAGGGTACCTGAGCCAAGCAGGCCTTTGGGGAACAGAGCCTGGTCTGTCCCAAGAATGGATGTGCAGAGTAGTAGGCCTGAGCACAAGCACAGAAGTTGCTGGTGCATGCTGGGAGTCTCCCCATCCTGACTACCTCTAGCTTCCATTGCCTGCTGTTGGCCTGGAACATGGAGAAGGCTGAGCTCCCACTGGAGTGACCATGCATTGGGAAGAGGACCTGGCCAGTGGTCTTCCAGTTACCGTCAGCTGGAGGAGGAGCCGGCAGGAGCAGAGGGGCCTCTAGGGTGGCAGGTGACACCTCCTGCAGAGGCTCTCTGGGAGACCACTGCCCAGGCAAGAGGCCAGGACCTCAGGGTGGATCCTTGCTGTGACCTGTTACCAGTGAAGTGGCTCATAGCACATGCGGAGGAACTGGTGAGGAAGAACAGCCCTGGTGTGTTCCAGAGTGAGGTCCTAGGAGAAGGGTGGGGATGGCGCAGGGCCTGTTTGGGACATGAGCCTGCTGGGGCAGTGGAATGGTGTCTTCCAGGCTGATAGCAATGGCAGAGGCAAAGTAGGGTGGCCTTGGTGTTTTTCAGTCCTAGTTAGTGTGTGACGAGTGACTACTGTAGTTAACTTATTCTAAGGCAGGCAAAGCAAAGATCAAGTGGAGCAGGCCCAGGTACCACGTAAGGCTTCTTACTGCTTGCATGTTTAGACTGCAGCTCTGAGAAGGTGCAGCGGGGGATTAGAGGCAGCGGTCAGTGCCTTGGTTGTGTTGCCATGTTCTGAAGCACGCAGCAGTGGACGCCCTGGGCGACCCTCTCAGTCCTGATCTCGGGCAGCGTGCAGGCCCTGGTTCCTGAATGGTCTCCAGTTACTTCTGTGTGCCTCTGCCATGCCCTGCCCAGTGAGAGCTGTTGGCTTTCCTTCTGGGCTCCTGTTTGAGAGGAGGAACGCATTCTGTCCAGGGAATCTGTCACTTGGGGAATAATGCAGAGCCAAGGTGTGTAACCTCCCACTCTAAAGTCAAGGTCTTGTGAGTGCATCTCATTGAACTGCCTGGCGCCATAGTTTCTGAGTCTTTTGGAAGCACTGTCTGGGTAGAGTGAGTTCTCTTACTGTTCAGCTTAGTCCTCTTATGTGCAAAGAGGACTTGGGACATTTTTCTTATGCCTGTGGGAGTTAATTTTCTGGTGAAGTAGGAAGGGTGGCAGTATTCGCTTTGGCGAGTCTCGTTAAATGTTTGGAACATGCAGCTCATTAGTGAGGCCTCACGGGCAAAGCCCTGGATTCTGCTCCCACCACCACGAGCAAAGCAAAATGCCCCTTGTCACCTGGGGCTACCTGGTAGTCAGCCATGGAGCTGGTCTCTCCAGGTGTGGGGTACCAGAGAATCACAGAATGGAAGGGAGGGCCAGTGAGCCCAGTGGCCCTAAAGGGTTGCAGTGTTGGGAGCTGCTTGTGCATCTGTCATGGCTGTCATGACACAAAGTCAGTGAACTTGGGTCTTTCATGTCACCTTTAGTCCCTCCCAGTTTATAGCACTTGGAAAGAGAGGCTGTCCTGTCCTAGCCTGGTGGAGCTGAGATCCCGCCTGCCCTTGACTGACTATGCCAGAGTGTGCAGGAAGGTCTGCGAGGTTCACTTCACGGTGGCAGGCAGCACCCCTGGTTTATCAGTCCATTATTGCACTCAGCCCTGCAGGACAGGAGTGCAGCTAGGTAGGAGAGGGAGCGGGAGTCCCCCCCAACCCCCCAGGCTCCTGAGCTGTCCTGCAGGAAAGCGCGTTCCCTGTTTCCCAGGCAGATAGCTGGTACTGCACTGGGGCACCCTGGTAAATATTTGTGAATCGACTCCACGCCTATCATAAAAGCCAACATTAGAGAAAAGGTGGAGGCATCACTTCTCGATGCTCAGGGAGTTGCACCGGAGGGCTAAGTCTTGTGTGCAGTCACACCTCTGTGCATGTGGTGGTGGTGAGCAGGAGAGCTGGGATTGGGCTCCGTGCTGGGGCTGCAGTGAATGTGTGGGCAGAAACTGGCTCCTGGGGTACAGGGAGAGGAGGAAGCTGGGGAGAGTGTGAAGTTACTGGAGCTGAGGTGCACAGAGCTCCAGGACAGCAAAGGTGGTGCTCCCAAGAACGGGGTCGAATTCAGCTGTGTGCAGAAAGAGCCCACCAGTCCTGGGAAGGGCTCCAAAGTGCTCAGCGCTCCTGCCTCCAAGTTCTGGCCTTGCCTGAGATGGGAAAGGATGCTCTTATAGAAGGAAGATGGAAGGTGCAAGTCCAAAAGCAGCAGGCAGGGTGGAGGCTCGCCTTTTGTGGGGACATGAGGGGGGGTTGGGGGGGAACCTGGCTCTCTGTGGTGTGCCCAGGTCAGGCCTGCCTGCTGCATTATGTCTGTTGTGTGCAAACCCCAATATCTGGCTGGTCTGATGGTGAGCCCCCTGCCACCCCCTTTTCTCTGCTGCCCACCAGCTAAGTGGGTCTGTGAGGGAGGTGGGGGTGCCCCTGTTGCTTTAGACTTCAGGTTCCTTGGAAGTGGAAGCAAAGAATGAAACTCTTGGAAGGGAAGGAACAACACAGACTTCCTGTGAAGTTTGATCTCTGGAGAAACTGTAGAGAACTCTATACTTGATTCCTTCCTCACAGTGAGTCAATGTGAGGTGAGTCCAGGTTGTTACAGAGTGAAAAACTGGACCCCTGCTGTATGCGGTGTCCCCTAAGGGCAGGATTCCCGCCCCCAGCAGGCCATATGCCATTAGGCTCTCACGCTCTGGGTTCCAGGAGTCTGAGGCGGTAGTGCTGGGACCACTCCCTCTAGCTGTCCACACAGCCTGGTCTCCTCCAGTTTCTGGTGACGGCCAGCAGTCCCTGGGCCTTGGTGTTCCTTGGCTTGTGGACACTGACTCCAGACTGCCTCTGTTTCCACACAGCACCCTTCCTCTGTGTTTGTGGTGGGGGGGAGGGGGGACGGAGGGAGGGAGGGAGGAGGGTGCCAGGCTTTGAATTTAGGGCCCACCCTCATCCAGTAAGATAAGGCCACATATCGTGGTCCCATTTAACACAAAATTTCGGTAGATGCTGCTCAGGTGGCTCGGCTCACCTCACCTCACCTCACCTCACCTCACCTCACCTCACTCACTGCCCTCCTTTTTTCAAAGCTCGATCAACCCAGACCCAGTGCTGGACAAGCATGGCCGGGGGAATCGCAGTCAGAATACCCGTGTTTGACACCAGCTGCTGCCTTGTCGAGTGGGCTGCAGTGGAAGGGAGGGAAAGCCACATGGAGGAGTGAGGAAGTGGCGTTGGAGGGGCACCATGGAAGAGAGTGTCACTGCAGCACTTTGAGGGGCAGGGCTGGTGCTGGGTCAGACTTCCCTGGAGTGCTTTCCTGTGGGTTGGGTCTTCTAGCTCCCACTCCATCAGGGGCTGGGCTTTATCCCTTGCTCTGTCGTCTCCTGCTGCCAGCTGTTCGTGCCCTCCTGGTTCAGTGAAGATAGAGCCCTGGCTCTGTAGGCTTCCTGGGAAGAGCTGTCTTTCTGTCTTCATTGGTCTTTTAGAGAGAAAACTACTACTACCCAGGGGTCTTGGAACTGCACTAGTTTATTTCTTCAAAATCTTGTCCACTGAAAAGCCCTGGCACTTGAAGGCTTTTGTGTCAGTACAGGACCCTGCTGATAGGAGGCCCTGAGTCCGCCCCTTGCCACAGCTGAATTCCCACCTTTTGGGGCTTGGCATCCTGAGTACCTCAGGTCTGCGCCCGACCTTTAGTTTTCATGTGGCTGGGTTACTTTGTCCTAGCAGGGATTTCCAGGATTCAGCCTACTGGTGGTCTTGTTGGGTCCAGACTCGTTAGGATGCGTCTGCCCGATAGCTGGCTCCCGGGTGCCTTGCTCCACCAGAGCCTACTCACAGGACTCTGGGGCCAGCACCCTCTCTCTGCCATGGCCACCTTGTGAGCGCAGAGGCCGTGTCTGTCCCCATCAGATTGTCCACACCTGTGTGTGTGTGCACTGTGACCCGCTGCCGGCAAGGTTGGCTGCCAGGACTGGCTGTAATAACAGCTGTCCTCTAGGCTGCAGTGGGGGTAGGCTAGCTATTGAGGGTCCCTTATCGGGATCAGCATGGCTTGGGGGAGTTGGGAATGCAGGATCTCCCTGCAGATTCTTGCCATCAGATGAGGGACCTCTCTGTTGGCCTGACTCATTGTACTTCACAGTTCCTGGCCCATGTGTCCCCAGCTGAGCTAAAGGCCCTTTGTCATTGGCTGTTCTCGCCTGTGGGGAACATGAATCTGGAGGCGTCACAGCTCGCTACAGTGTGTGTAGGGTGGAGCAGAGACGTCTCTTTTTTTTCCCCGTTCTCCATTTTATTGTTCCCAGAACATGTGCCCTACACAGTTACATACCATACATTCTGGTAGGTCTGGCTTTGGACTGGAAGTTTGACCCCTGTGGAAAGAGTTGTAACTGACATGTCAAAGAACCTGTTCCTAGAGCGGACACCCGCCACCCAGCAACCAGAGTGCTGCAGAAAGCCTTCTGTGCTTTTAGGGTTCTTATGAACCCTAGGGTCAGAATGAATGTTTAAAAAATAGGAGAACTCAGGGGATTGAGCAAGGTGGCTCACCTACTTTAATGTCACTTACTCAGGAGGTGATGATTGGGAGGATCATGGTTCCAGGCCAACCCAATAAGTTAGCAACACCCCCCCCCATCTCAACAAACAAACTGGGCATGGTGGTGTACATCTTAATCCCAGCTACGCCAGAGGCAGGGTCTGGAGCGTGAGGGGTGCCAAAATGGGTTGCTTGGCACAGGCTTTTAGAGGGCGTTCAGTTACTGGTGAGTACAGAGCTGGGGTGATGCCATGATGTGTGTGGTGGGGCTAGGGGCAGGGAAGAAGAATGCAGGTAGAAGACACTGATGCTGAGGCAGAAGGGACACCGAAAGGCAGATAGGATCACCTTGCAGGAGGAAGATGCTGTGGGGGTCTAGAGCAGGGCTGTGGGGTTCACAGTCAGAACACTGTGGAATGGGGGTGTTCAAAGACAAGAGCTCCACTCCTGACAGACAGATTGCCCACAGACCTGAGTCAGCCTCACTGTGGTTCTGGACCACATGTCTGGATTGGCACAGCTGGGGGTGTCTGGGATGCTGATATGTACCTTTGTGTGGCTTTAGACTGTCCTGTTAGCAAAGGCCTTACTGATACTCTTTCATTTTATTATGGCAAGTTTAAATAAGCTCAGAAGTAGAGAAGATAACGTGAGCCTCTGGACCCATCCCCACGGGGCTTGAACTCAGGTCTACACGTTTTGTTCCTGTTGGCGAGAGGCTGTTCCTCTGAGATGCCAGGAGGTCAGACAGGTGTTGGAGCCACCCCAGCAACCTGAGCATGTGTGCGGCCATCACACACTTCTGCCCTTGTGTTTCCAAAGCTGGCTCCCTTGCGTTTTTGACCCGTTGATACTGTGGGAAACATTTTCTGGGGACAGGCCAGGGCATCTATATCATCTCATTTGACAAAGTAGATGCCAGTTGGTGGTAGGTGACATGCATGCCAGAAGGTCGAGAGCTAAGTGGGTTTCCATCTCTTTCTCCCATCCCACACTTCTGCTTGGGCTTCATGCCCCATCTGCCCCTCACTCAGGTTCCCCAGTCCCTGGAAAGCCATCTCCCCCGCAGCCCCCCTGTGCCTCCTCATCTCCCTGGCATAGGTCTCCCAGCACACCCTTCCACCTTGCCACTCCAGCTGTGAGGTGAGCTGGTGGCCTTGATGCAGTGCTGCTGCCAAGACCCTGGCGTCCTGCAGAGCAGCCCCAGGTGAGGTGCCCGCCCTCTGCAGCGCTATGGTGTTCCTCTGCAGTTGGCTGAGCCAGTAGACCAGTGGCGGCAAAGCTGCGGCTCCTTCAAAAGCACAGCTGGGAGCTCTCTCCCTGCTGCTCCCACCCTGCCTGTTCTGAATGTCATCCACTTAGCATTGATTCTGCAGCTTTTACTGGGCTCTGCTTCACATGGGTAGTGAGTTTATGTGGAGCCAGGACTCTCTGGACACTTCCTGAAGTCTCCCTTGCCCTACATGGCAACTGCATCCTTGTCCTGTGTCACCAGATCACCGAATGAAGAAATCGGAAAAGTTAGTTGTGTAAAAGGGAGTCCCTCTTTCAGAGAGCCCATGTTCAGCCCGCCCTCCCCACAGCCCATCCCAGCTTCTGGAGCTTCACTGGCAGGGGCTGTAACCTTCAAGTTCTGCTGCAGAGGAAGCTGCAGCGGGGGCCTCTGTCCCCTCCTCCTGACCTTTACCCTGGAGCTAGGACCCGAGTGGGGTTGCAGGCACTACAGCAGACTCCTGTCAACAGAGGGCCTGCAGAACAGCTGGGTGTCACCTCCTGAGTGCCACGGGTGGCCCTGCAGGGAGGGATGTGTGGCAGTCCTCAAAGAGAGGAGCCATTCTCCCAACCCACACGCCCTGTGTCCCAGGCTCCAGACTTCCTTTTCCAGTGCCACAGCTTGGGCATCTTTTCTGTCTGGGCAGTTTCCTGGTGTTCAGGCTCGTCTTCTGACTTCCCTCACCTTGGCATCAGCTGTTTGTAGCTGGTCCTTCAGTTTTCCTGACAGATGGGTGGCAGCACAGGCGTTCTTGGATAACTGAGTTCATATGAGCAGCTGAGGCTGGAAGACTTGGGCCATGGCCCTCGCTTTGCCTGTCTCCCTGCCCTGCTTGTCTGCATGGTTCTCTAGTGCAGGCCGAAGGCACACCTGCTGTCACAGGTGTGGAGTCTGAAGGTCACCCTGGCAGCCAGGCCACTGCCGTGGGGTGTACTTCTTCCCGTGGTCCTCTCCCACCCTCCCACAGGATGTGAAATGTGAGGCGGAAGGGGGGTTTTGAGCAAGAAGTGCTGGTCGTGCATTGCAGACCCCTACCTCTCACCACCGCAGATCTGAGGCATCTTAGGAGCCACCGCACTGAGCCCTTTTATTGTTTGTTTGCCTTTCTGGTCTTTGGTTGGTCACACAACATAGTTGTGGAATTTCTTCACCATTTTTCTCCCCCCTAAAAAAGTATCTCCTCCCCTCCCTTCCCCACTCTGCCTTGCGGGGAGACTCAGAGGTGGCAAAGCCTGATGCTACCCCAAGAGCAGAGCTGGCAGGGGTCACTGGTGGGAGGGACCTCCTGGCCCTTCTGAGCAGCATGGCCTTGCCAGAGGTAGGCTGGACGTGTGTGCCATGGCCCGTGCTTGGTTTCCCATAGGGCTGCTGGCATGCTGTCGGGGATTGGCCTGGGAGGGAAGGAGCCCAGTGGCTCTGCCGCCTTTGTCCTCTGCCACTGCCCTATGCCAGGCCTGGCAGGAGAGGTGCACAGTTCCCTATGTGTGGTGGGTCTGCTAGGAAATCAGGAAAATAACACGTGGGCATTAACTCTTTTACCGTGAGGAACTTGAGCACACGTAGAGCTAGAATGTCCCCCCATTTCTGTCACTTCAGTGACTCGCTGCCTGTACTCCGCCTGCAGCTTTTACTTTCCCTGTCACCTGGCCTGGTCTGTAAAGCACTTAAGATCCATCTCGGCCGCCCTGCCCTCATGCCATCGAGCCACATCAAACAGCTCTTGACCTCTGGCTTCTTTGTGTCACATTTCCCTGTCCCTTGTATCTGGATCGCATCCAGAGTCCCCAAGCCTTTTGCATGTCTCTGAGGGTGGGGATGGGGCAGCTGTCGCACAGACCAGACTCCCTCTGCCGCCTGCACCGCTTTGGCAGTGCTTGCCCCCAGCGGGAGGCCCTGGGTCTGGCCATGCCTCCAAGTCACCCTGACAGCTTGGAGCTTTGGGTGAGGGTGCCAGTCTGGCAGTGGAACTAACGCCAGGTGCTCCTGTTCACCCGGCTCTCTGCCATCAGCTGCTTTCTTGGGCTTGGAGAGTGCCCGAGTTGAAAGTGGGGAGCACTTCCTTCCCCTTTATTGTAGTTTTCAGGGTACACAGTGGGTGCCCTCTGACCCCATGGCAAGTGCCCAGCTCTCTCTGCCTGTCTGCTCGTCTCCCCCCACCCTTCAAGGTTTGAGCTCCTTGGTTTTCATGTCCAGCATGCTTTGTTCATTACCTTCCTCGCTTCTTTTGATGATTTGCTATCCTGAGTCTGGCAGGGACTGAGAGCTGGCTGCCTGTTCCCAGGCCTGACTCTTGTTTTTTGGCTCCAGTCTTGAAGCCAGCATTCCTCCAGGGTCCCTTTGCTCCTAGATGAGACAGTCTTCAAGGGAAGGGCTCTGGGCACACGCCTTGCTGTCATTTACTGCTTCCTGGATGTTTGAGTAACAGAGCTAAGGAAAAAAAGAATTCAAACTTATTTTAAATTTTTCATTACAGGATTTTTATCCTTCAGTTTTCTGTTTACAGCTGCTGTTGGCTCCTAACACGCCAACTTGTTAGGTCCTACTCAGTGTGCCAGTGCAGCCGTGAAAGTTTGATTTCAGCTGTATTTGTCAGTGCATCCTCAGGACTCATAGTTGGCTCAGTCATTTGTAGGTGGGTTACCAACACCGTAGCTTCAAGGTTCACTCTCTGTTTGCTCTAATGCATTAGGGGTTGTTTTTCATTGTCTATTTGGTGTTATTTTTAAATATATAAATATTTGTTTCCAGAGTCATGGCTGCAGAACAAATGTGTCAAGAGACTTTCGTGCCCTTGCTCCCTTCCTGGAGGTAGGGAGTTGAAGGCTGAGATTGTTTTGACTACATTGGTTTTTATACCCAACATGGTGGCTGGGACTCATGTCTTCTGTGCATTAGCATCTTTACTTACAGGCATTACCTGGTTCATGTCATTCCTAGGCAGGCTTGTCCCCACCAGGTGCCTCAGGCAGCATTTTGTGGAGGAAGTTTCAGGGTTGGTTCAGCTGGTCCCCTGCTGGTGGGCTCAGGATTGCCAGTAGGTTGAGTTGTGACAGGTACTGCTTTGAGGAATTACAGAGTGCCTTGGTCATTCCCTGTCCTCACCAGCGTGTCTTCAGGGCACATTCCTACATGTTGGATTACTAGGACTGAGACTAGATTCTATATAATTTTTCTAGATGTTCCGAGTGTCTGGTTGAATTCCATAACCCTAAACTTCCCCTAAAGTAGTCCTAGTTAACTTTTGCCCCTTCCCTGTGGAGGTCAGCCACCCATGCGCCTTGGCCATATGTGGAACGTACTAAAAGTGTCATTTCAGGAAGACCTTTTGATGTCACCTTAGTATCACTGTATAAAATACAAGAAATGAAAAAATAGCTAACATTCCAACTCTCAAAATACTTCAGATTGAGATTTGGGAATTTATCTTCTCCTCCGTACTTACTCTGCTTGCTGTGTATTTTGTCTCCTGGTAGGCTATCAAAAGACTGGAACGGCAGCCTCATCTGCTCTCCCAGAGTGAGGCAGGCTTATGGGTAGAGAGTGGGTCCTGCAGGACTCGGTGCATTCAGCATGTATCAACCAGAGCACAGCAGTACGTAGAGCAGAGCCCCTCCCTCCCAGCATTCATGTCCTGCTATGAGAGAGAGGTCAAAATCGAGCAAAGCATACCAGTTGTGTGTGCTTTGAAGGAACCAAACAAGACTAAAGTCCGGGGCAAAGGGTAGATGACACACAGCTGTGCACAGAGTGGGGACAGTGGTTCTAGCTCTAGGTACAGCATGTACAAAGGTCCTGAGGCAGGAAACAGCTTGGGGTACATGAGACCTGAAAAACAAAGTCAGTGCCAAGAAGCAGTGAGTGACATGGAGAGAACAGGACCAGGTTTTAGGATAAGGGTTTGGATTTGATTTTACGCACATCAGGAAACCATGGGGAACAGTTAGGCAGTGGATGGTATGCCGGCATGTCATATTTTTCTTTCTGTGGATTAGAGGACAGCTCACATGGAGTGTTGATGGCAAAGCAGTGGCATTGTACTTCCGAAGCACAAAGTGGAGGCACTTCTCCTTGCTCCTTTAAGTAGGGCTGCCTCTGTTGCGCCCGTGGGTCTTTTGAAGATTACTCTGCTCTTCTTGGTCAGTCATGGTCCCCTTGACATTGGTGGGGTGATGGCAGTGAGCAGTTGTAATTAGATGATGTGTTTGGCCCAGGAACAGGAGCGTGACATCTACAAATTCTCTTCCTCAGACCTGCAAATCCGAGAGACCCATCCCTGTGGAGTAGAAGAGCGCCGCCTCATCAGGATCAGAAAGGTGTGTCACGGTTTGTATTAGTCGTCACGGTGTCAACAGCCATTTTCTGGACAGAAAGGCATTTTCAGTATGTTTTATTTTTGTTGCAGAAGCCTGGCGAGCTGCCTGTCAGGGAAGCATCCAGGAGCAAGGCTGACTGTCCCTGGAGGCACGGAGCCCACGTGCTGGCAAGGCTAGCTGTCTGGCAGGCGGGAGGCTGCAGTGCATTGACTGTCCAGGTGCTGTGGGGCTTAAAACCCACCAGCCCATCGCACCGTGCCCACGGACGCACCGTGCACGCCTTCTCCAGACATGAACTGAAGGACTGCTCTACAAGAGGAAGATTCCAGAGGCTTCAACCTCAAAGGCCTCCTGTTGGCAGCCCCTGGAATGTTGACCACTCAGGACCTAAGAGCAAGTTCTATGTTTATGAGCGGTGGGGTTCAAATGGAAGTCGGTGTCACTTTATAGTCAGTAATAACGCCGAGTGAGGGACACTATGCAGGGAGAAGCCTTCCACAGAAAGACAGGCAGGGAGAAGCTGAGGCTGACCGCAAGTTTGCCCAACAGAGCAAGCCTGAGGTAGACCAGATGGCCAAATGAGAGGTCTTAGGAAGGAGCACTGGAACTAGTGGTCCTAAGGAAGTTCCTCTAAGTCACGATACCAAATAGGAAACATGATCTACAAGTGCCCCATGTGCAGGGAGTTTTTCTCTGAGAGAGCAGACCTGTTTATGCATCAGAAAAGTCATACGGCTGAGAAGCCCCACAAATGTGACAAGTGTGATAAGGGTTTCTTTCATATATCAGAACTGCATATCCATTGGCGAGACCACACAGGAGAGAAGGTGTACAAGTGTGATGATTGTGGTAAGGATTTTAGCACTACAACAAAGCTTAATAGACATAAGAAAATCCACACGGTGGAGAAGCCCTATAAGTGCTATGAGTGTGGCAAAGCCTTCAATTGGAGCTCCCATCTTCAAATTCACATGAGGGTGCACACAGGCGAGAAGCCCTATGTCTGTAGTGAGTGTGGAAGGGGCTTCAGTAACAGCTCCAACCTCTGCATGCACCAGAGAGTCCACACTGGGGAGAAGCCCTTCAAATGTGAAGAGTGTGGCAAGGCCTTCAGGCACACCTCCAGCCTCTGTATGCACCAGAGGGTGCACACTGGGGAGAAGCCCTATAAGTGTTATGAGTGTGGCAAGGCCTTCAGCCAGAGCTCCAGCCTCTGCATCCACCAGAGGGTGCACACGGGTGAGAAGCCCTATAGGTGTTGTGGGTGTGGGAAGGCCTTCAGTCAGAGCTCTAGCCTGTGTATCCACCAGAGGGTGCACACAGGAGAGAAGCCTTTCAAATGTGACGAGTGTGGGAAGGCCTTCAGTCAGAGCACAAGCCTCTGCATCCACCAGAGAGTGCACACCAAGGAGAGAAACCACCTCAAGATAGCAGTTCTATAACTTGCTTTGCTGAATCACAAACCTTAAAACCCATAAGTGCCCCTAGGAAGGAAACCCCGTAACCTACATGGACTATTTATAGCAGTCCCTTGCAGAACACTTTTTTTTAGGAGGCTTAGGTGACGTTGAGTTTTTCATTCACACCAAGTGTGTTCTACAACTTGACTTTAAAATGGAATCCCTGAGTATGTGCCCAGATGGGCTGTCACGTCCCCGTCACAGGTGTGTGTTTCCTGGGATTCTGGCACAAGGCCTCAGTGGTTGAAGTACTACTCAAAACCCATGAGCAGTGCCCAGCCTCAGAGTTGCCTTTTGCTTGTGCTGTACGTACAAAGCGACCCCAGATGCTCCCTTTCAGGGCTCGTGCCCCTTCCTTCCTCCTGACCCAGGCCTACTACTGGTCAATGCAGTGAAATGACAGCTCCCACTAAGGCCATGTTCTAGTATTTCTGAGGTGGTCACTTGACTCAGTCCCACATAGCTTTCCATAGCTCCTGTTCTTCTGAACCCACTTTACCTCGTGTCCTCTGGGTACCATAGTACACCCACCCCTTCCTAGATGGCATCGAATTTCAGTTTAGATTTTAGGCCACTCACAATAGCCACTCAGCCCATCAGGAAACCCTTGGCAGATGTCCACAGCCTGGATTTTTAGCTCCGTGGACTCTGCTAATCACTGTGTCTCCATGTTAGACTCTTTCTAGTGTACGCGTCATGCATTTTCACTTGAATTTGTGCTGAATGTAAATAGCAGGGAGAAATGTCAGAGTGAACTTGTCTCCCTCCAGAGTTACCCTTGGGCTCCTTTTGTAACAGCGCGGGGCTCCTCACAAGCTAGGGGAGGCCTTAGGATGGTGGGAGGAGCCATGGAGGGAGCTGTCTCATTTCTGTATCTTGGCAATAGTGTACAGGAGTCATCATGCACCATGACCCACTTTCTTTTTGGGCATGACCATGTATTGCTAATCTGTCATTCTTTCTGTCTTCATTCAATAAGTATTTATTGAACACCTGGGTGCCAGGCACTGTGCTGGGAAAGCCACTGGATCAGGCAGACAAGGGCCCTGCTCTCTCATGGAGGTGACTTCTGGTGGAGAGGACAGGTGATAAGCAAGTAAACAAATAAATAATGTAGTTGAGGTAGTGATTAAGTGCTATGAAGAAAATTAACTAGGGTGGTTCGTAGAGTGGGGGGTGGGGGCAGCGTTAGCTAGGGTCAGGGACACCGCGTGGGGCGCTGGGGCTCAGGTGGAGGGCCAATGCCCCAGCCCCACAGCGCAGGTGCTGCTTGCTCTGGGGACAGGAAGGAGGCCGGCGCTGGCATTAGTGCGGGAGGGGAGAGGTGCCAACTACACGGCATTCTGACTTCTGTAGGCCTGTTGCTGGTTGGTTTGTTTCGTTTTTTGCTAGATTGATACTAAAAGTCATGTGGAGGACTCAAGGAATGCTTAAAAGACCAAAAGTCTCCGGTGACAAGGATAGAAGCAACCCGCTTTAGCCTTGTCTCTCTTCTCGTTCCTGTTTCTACGGACTCCCATCCCACATGCAGTCCTTTTGCTCAGGAAGTCTTTGGGGACATTAAGGACCTTCAGAGCTCTGGAGTGGGTGATCAGATCAGCGGTGCCTCGGCTAGCAGAGGTGGGAAGATGGACTCGTGGCTGTGGGAATGTAGAGGCAATGCTTGGTTTTCTCCATGTTGGAATTCCTTTCTTCTGTTGGATGGGAAGTGTTGTAGGGTGAAAACCTCAGTGCATAGCGATTTCAAAGGAACACAATTTAGCAGGTGGGCCATGAGACCAGAGTGTTACTCGGGGTGAGCTTGTTGTGGTCTGGATTTCAGTGCTGACAGCCTCTGGTGAGCCATGTCCCCCTTTCCTCTCCACAGAGGGCCACCAGGCCTGACGCCAGCACTGCGATTTACTGTAGTGTCTTATCACTTCCATGTCAGAGTAGCGTGGAGCACTAGAAAGGAGCTAGGCTTTTAGTTGATAGAGAGCCACTTGAAATGTCATTGGTGGAATTTTAGTTTTAGGAGAAACTGGGTTGATTTCTAGCTTTATTACTATTAGGTTTGTGAGCTTGGGCAAATCGTTTAATCTTCTGCGCCTACTTTTCTCACAAAACAAGGACATTACGCGAAATGATTTCCGAGTTTCCAGCTAGTCCTAGAGTTCTATATTTCTACATAGTTGAATTATTTTATCATGCCGTTGCTGGGGAATATGGCTAACACTTTTGAAGCTACTAATTTTATGTCGAGCTTAAAGCCCATAATTGTTATCTTCAGAAAATATTATTTGACCTACAGTATGTCCAAATCAATTTAATAAAATCACTTTATAACAGGGTTCTGTGCTTGGTGTACAGTGTGTGAATCCATGGTCATTGTATGTGGTGGGGGGAAGGGTGCCTTGTATGTTATGCCTGAGATTTCTACAGAAAGTTGAATGATCTTAAAATGTTGGCAAAATGAGTTCACTCTGTTTTGGCCATTTCTTCCTCTGAGCCTGCTCTCTCCCCTGCTCACCAGCCTGCTCTGGGTAAGGTGTGGCCCACCATGCTGAAGGAGTGGGGTCCTGTGCAAGCCCTGGTCTGACGGCCTGGCAGCCACCTTCTCTGATGGACAAGTCTGCATCCTGGTCCCAGCACAGTGGTGGCAGCAGCTCAGATGCTCTCCCAAGGAAGCCTCTGTGGTTGGGTCCCTCCTGGGGCCACTGTTCTTTTGGTGACAGTGAAATCTCAGTGACTGCTTTTTTTACTTGCGTCTTTAAGATGGGGGGGCGGGGACAGGAAGCTGGCAACTTGGCACAATGGTCTGAGCGTTAGTTTCTCACCTATAATGTGGCTTTGAAAATGTCCAACTCAAAGTGGCCTGGGGAACTAAAAAACATTCAACGTCTGGAGCTTTTACAAATAGAGCAAAAAGTTGTTCCTCCCAGTCGCCTATTCCAGACGAGTCACTCTGGAGTTCCCCACAATGCCGGGCACTGTGTGGATTTGGGCACCAGAATTTGGGGCAGAACCAGGGAGGGACTGATGGCTCCATCTGATAGGAGGGAGAACCCGAGTCTGCCAGGATGGCTGTGACAAAAAAATGAAGAGTGGGCTTACGGTGAGAGTGGAAAAGGACCGGCAGGGTGGGGCAGTGGGGTCGCCAGCCTTCCGTTGTGACCCTCAGTGCCCACTGGTCCCTTTTGTAACATCAGAGGTGCCTGGATACTGGCAGAATGCCTCAGTGCTGTATCCAAGCAGAAACATACCTACGTATGGGGCCTGAAGAGGGCAGCCATGAGCTCCAAGGAATCCAGAAACCCAGGACAGTGCCAGGCTTCTGTGGCTCGGGTTCTGACTGAGTTTACCCACATCCCTGGGGGCAGGGAGGCCTTGGGCCTCGTTACTCCCAGTGCACATGATCTTCAGTAAGTTGGAACATGTGAGTGATATTTTTGTTCCATATTTTAAAGTATTAGCCATGTACACACAAGTTCAAAGAGCCCGGAGTTTTGTGTTTGGGCATGGCAGCAAGAACTTGCCATGAATCTCGGTGGAAGAGGGCTGCGGTGTTATGCAGGTTTAGGCATATGCAGATACACTTTTAGAGCAAGACAATAGTGTAGCATCTTACATTTTTATAGACTCTACCCTGCTGTTTGTACTTCTCGTTGCTTCCAAAACATCCCCTCTGAGACTGACTTCCTCTCAAGTTTTTGCTTTTCTGGTGTAAGTCTGCTCTGCATCATGAGTTTCAGAGGGTTTAGAGAGATTTAAAATCTCAAATCTGGGTGACCTTCAAGGAGGTCTAGGCCACCTTAAATTGTGTGCAAGATTTTGTATGTACCCAGTTGTGTGTGTTTTCTGGGGAAAGACTCAACTACATAAAGAGTGCTGGTTGGGGGAGTTTCTGGAAGCTTCTGATCCAGCCACACAGTCACTTATTGCAGGAACCTCAAACAAAGGAATACCTAAGGGCTCTAAACAGTCATGTCTCTGGAACAAATGGAAAATCGTGGCCGTTACTACAGTTCTCATATTTAATGTCCCCCAAAGGTCCGTGTGTTGCAGGCTTGGTCTCCCGCTTGGGCACAAATGGAAGGTGGTGGGGCCCAGCTAGAAGTGTTTGGGTCACTGGGGGAACATATCCTTGAGACTGTGGAACCCTGGTCTCTTCCTTGTTCTTTTGCTTCTTGGCCAGGAGGGGAACAGCTTTGCTCCATCAGCACTCCCACCGTGATGCAGTCACAGCCCAGCAACCTTGGACTGACATCTTCAAAACTGACCTAGAGTAGACATTTTCTCTGTATAAGTTGACATCTCAGGAGTTCGTTAAAGTAATGGGAAACTGACTAACACAGATAGGATAAATGGAGGAAAAGCCACTGTGGTGTGTTGTGAAGAGAAGACATTGACAGAATGAGAAGGGCGTATGCATGTGGGCCCAGCAGAAACACTTGTCATGGTGAACGAGTTAAAGTTCACAGACGAGGATAGCTGGCTATTCAGAGGGGACTGGCTGGAAGTGGCCATATGCATGGAAAACTCTAGATTTGCACCTGAGTGTCCCTAGGCTCCAGAGGAGGCAGTTCTGAATGTTAAATTGGGTGAGGTCCCCTCTGCTGGTGTGAGTTTTTAGGTTCTCAAATAAACCTCTTCATTCTCACTTGGTAGTGTGTTCTCCTGTCTCTGTACTACTTCCCATGCCTGGAGCACAGCATTCAGGTAGTATCTCTTGACCCTTTGTCCTGTCTGTCCCCCAGGTATCCTCTTTACCCCAGTACTCTCCTGTCCCTGTGTGCCCTGTCTTCTTCCTGAGATCAGGCCAAGATGCACAGGCCCTTAGTCTGAAGGCAAGTCCTGTTTCCAAGGTCTCATGAGGACACACTGAGGGCCTTGTAGATCAGCAAGCCACATCCACTCCTGCCACAGGGCTGCTGTCAGACACTGTGATGTCTGGAGGAACTGGGGCAGCCACTTGACCCAGTTCTGAACATCAGGAAAAGAACTTTAATCAAGGCGGTAAAATATAAAATATGTTTAAATATCCTGAACATTTTCAAATCGAGCTATAAACTTCACCGCAATTATGTTCATATGCTGACTACCTAAAATTACAATGGTGACACAAAAGACTGGGACAAAGGGGCAAGAAGATAGGAAAACGCTGCAGAAAGCAAGTGGTGTGTGATTGCCAATCTAGATGCAAGTAAAGCACCAATTTATGAAAGGAATGACATATCACAAAGATATGATTTGTACCAGCGGCTCACTCCTGTAATCCTAGCTACTCAGGAGGTAGTGATCAGGAGGATCGTGGTTCAAAGCCAGCCCGGGCAAATAATTCTATCTTGAAAAAATCCATCACAAAAAAGGCTGGTGGAGTGGCTCAAGGTGTAGGCCCTGAGT
Organism: Castor canadensis; assembly: GCF_047511655.1. NCBI lineage: Eukaryota > Metazoa > Chordata > Mammalia > Rodentia > Castoridae > Castor > Castor canadensis. The sequence continues at coordinate 41,813,461 of NC_133403.1, forward strand.
TTAAACCCCAGTACCGCAAAAAAAAAAAAAAAAAAAAAACCACAAGTATACACCTATCTTTGACTAATAGCATAGCATTGAGAGATACTTTGAATTTTTAGGGACAGCAAGAAGTGAAGCAGTCCCCAGTCGCAGCAGCAGCATATGAAAGTCAGCTAGACAAAGAAGGGCATTAGTGGAGACTGACACCATTAACATACATGTTATCTGTCAGCTGCTCTTGAACTTTACGCCAATAAATCCACCCACAGCATCCACAAGACCCAGTCGCCTCATCGGGTTCTGAAATGCAGAAATCCTACTGGCTGCCTTCTCCAACTGTAACAAAAGTCAAAGGTACCAAGAAAGCCAAAATCCTGTCCACTTAAATTTACAAAAACAAAGCACTCACCCTCCAGTCCCAGCTAAGGGAAATTGAGGCAAGCACAGGTGGGCCTGACATGAGGAAAAGCCATCCATGTTAAGTCACTAGGTGAGAAATACTCATATAAGCCAGGCCTGTCAACCAGTGAGCTGAAGAAATGGAACGATGGAGGGTTTTTAGGATCTGATGACTGAAGATCCGATGACACGTGGGTCTTTATGAAGGTCACTCCATGTGCCTGACCCTGGGTGTGGTGGCCCTGCCTGGTGTCCTCATGTGGAGTCTTAAGCTGCCATTTAGAAAGGGATTTCTAAGCTTGCTTTGTTCTAGAGTGACCGTCCGTGTCCCATCTGCCTGGAGTGGCCTGGAGTGTGACACCATGGCACATCTGCCATTACTGTTTGCAACAGTCTCCCGGACCCCTGGCCCTGTGGATGGGGCTCAGCTCATCATCCAGAGGGTTCCCTCCCTGGGCGGAGCTCACCGAACATGACTTTTACTTCTTCCAAGACTAATGGATCCACTTGGGTTCTCCCGCCTCATTTCGATAATGTATAGTTTGCTAGAAAAATCACCCCTCTTTTGGAGACCACCGAATGTGTTTTACAGAGGGACCTGCCAGACCCTTAGGCCTCATTGCTTTGTGACTAATCGCCCTTCTGCCTCCTTTATGCCTCCCTGTTTCCTTACTGCTCTCTGCTCTGTTCATGTCTCCCACCCTCCCACCTCCACCCCAAAGAACCCGATCTGCTGCATCACTTCCTGTCATCTTACCATGAATCCCACTCGCTTCCTTCCCTGCTATCTCTTTTATCTTTCTTTTGGCGCTGGGGGATGAAAGCCACGCCCTTGCCCATGTGAGCCAAGCGCTGTACCCCTGAGCTACACCCCTAGCTCCTCTTGTTATTTTCTTATTTATTTCTTACAGTTTTAGTTGCCAGAGTCCCCACGAGTCAATCCCAATAGGTTTTTTGTTTGTTTTGGGGTTTGAACTTAGGATCTTGCTCTTGCAGGTACACTACGTCTTGAACCATCCCCCCTAGCCCTCTTTTACTCTCCCAGTTTTTCAGATAGGGTCTTGCATTTTTACCTGGGGCTGGCCTAGACCTCGGTCCTCCTACCTGGAATCCTCCCAGCTCCAGGCCCACCTCAGTCACTCTGTACTCTGGCCTTTGAGGAAGCCAGCCCACAGCCTAGTGGGCTTAAAAAGGAGCTCCAACTCTGCCAACCTCCCAAATGGATCAGGCCATGAACTCACAGTTATCTCCAGAGCCCTCACCCCTGGTTCCCCCCCAGAACCAGACTCTTTCTCTCCTCACCCTTCTCTCCCGATCTGGCAGACCCCTCCTTCCAGGGCAGCAGTGGGTAATCTGAGGGAGAAGACTGAGGCCACCACACATGCATCAGAGAACAGGAGGCCGGGAAGACTGTGTCCTGGAGAGGCTGGTGTGGGTGTAGGCAGAGCCCAGGCTACCGAGGCACTGGGATGGACCTGGTGCCAGCTGAGCCCAAGGCCACGGTGGGACAGAGGACATTCCCAGCAGTCCCCCCATCTTGTCTAGCTATGTGAACTCAAACAATGGGATACAGGTGGTACCTGTCTCCAGGATGGCTACAAGGCTGACCCAGGCTTAGGCATACAAAGACCTCAGCAGGTGCCTAGCCAGGAAGAAGAGTTCTGTGAGGTTTATCAGTTAGGGTTCCAGGCCCCAGCCCCACAGCAGCGGTGCCCAAGGGTGTTGGATCTTGCAGAAAGGCTGACGCCACCCACTAGACTTGGCCGCTCCAGTGTCTGGCCCAGGTGGCAGGTTTGGCGCCAGTGGCTATAGCTGGGAATCAGTGGCAGCAGGGGAAAGGGAAACACAGCATGTCTGCTGTGTGAGAGCTGCTTATTCGAAAGCAGCCTAGGGCAGGCCTGGCCAGGTTCTGCAGGGAGCCAGGGCCCAGCCAATGTAGCGATGGGACAGTCTTAATTCCTGTCCTCAGGAAGCATTTGCCAGCTGTAGTGAAGGAAGATCGGGTGTGTGAGGATTGACCAGGAGCTGAGAGGGGAGAGGAGTCGCTGCCCTGCTCAGCCGAGGGGCTGGAGAGGCTCCCAGCCTCCCAGCATGGCGCCGGGCTTATGTGTATCCATCTGGACCTGCAGCGTGCTGTGCAGAGCACCTGCCAGCCTCGTGCACTTGGCTTTGCTGGAAGCTGGCTTTGGGCTTTGAATAAAACTCACTTTAAACCTCAGCACCCAGCACTCCACAGCCCCAAAGTCTCTTTGTTACAATTTCTTTGGAAGCAGGTTATCGGGGACAGACATGGCTTTTAACTACTATTCTACTGTTATTAATTTGAACTATTTTATTTGAACTATTTCACTTGCACGTGTTTGGTGAGCTTGTTCATCTGAGGATTTGTATCTCAAGACAGACTCCCAGGGGCTACCAAGAAAACACCTCAATATGTTGACGGCTGGCTCGTTCCCAGCATGCAGCAGGCACAGGCAAGGGTACAGGTGAGGTCCCCCACCCCACACGCCTGCACTGTAAGTTATAAATCAAGTACACAAAGTGGCTAAGAAAATATGTTCCATCCTTCACCGTGACAGTCACCACTTCAGAAGGACGTGGAAGGCCCGACCACTTGTCAGGGCTGTGCCTTGCAGAATTCCCTGGCTTGTGGAGGCATGTGCAGGGTTGTCGTGTCCCTCCTCGGCCCTGCTGACGTGTATGGCCTCCCACTTCACAGCCTGGGCTCTGCCTGTCCCTACACAGCACCCAGCAGCTGCCGTCTGTGGGCCTGTGGTCCTGACTGTGCAGACAGTGGCCATGCTGAGAGGGTGACTTGCAGAGAGGCCTGGCAGGGCCAGAGCAGCAGGCTTGGCTGCCATTAGCACATCCCTGTGACCCCCAGAGGAGCCAAGGCAGGGGCCTGTCCTGTCCAGGTTCAAGGGCAATACAGACAGACCTGGCACCTCCAAAATTTGGTTATCACATTGCAGGAGCCCAAGGAAATGCTTTGTCCCTCGTGAGTAAAAGAAGTGAAGATTCATCACACAATAATTTTGAAGAAAGAAACCGGAACTCGTGAAACTCATCTCAGGCCACCACACCCAGGCAGTAACAGCACATCTTCTCAGAAATCCGGGCACAAGCGGTGTTCCTGGTCTCAGCCTCCCTCTGGCCAAGGTGTTTGGCGCCCTGCACCCGAGGGACAAGTGGACGCCCTCTCTTCAGGACTGGTGCCAATACAATCTCAATACAATGCCAGGCAGTGTCCTCTGGAGAGCTTTGGGCTGAAGGATGCCAGAGAAATGGCAGCTAGTCATCAGACACGTGGCAAGTCAGAGTTCCGAGAACTTGTTTGGAGGGTCTAGCAGGGCGCAGTTACCCAGATATCCTTGACCCAAGCACAGTCCTCCCCTATCAGGGAAGGTGGTCTTCTTGGACAGCTTTGCAGGGACACACCTGGAGGGATGAGGGAGGAAGGGAACAACCGTCTGGCCAGCCAGATCAGTGGAGTCAACCCTGGTGATCGGTAGGGTGACATGTCACAGCCAGGTCGCCCCCACATCCAAAGGCAGAGAGTTCTGGATGGCTCAAGGGGACACAGTCACCAGGGAGCCTGCAGTGAGTGATGGGCTTCTCCCCACCCGGGCAGCGTTGGCCAGGATCCCTTCTCTCCCCTTTCTGTGGCTCCCAGGGGACATGTTCACACAGTTCACCAGCCTCCACCCCTCTCAGAATTGCCTCTGAATCCTGACATGTGTTTAAGGTCCAGTACGGCTTTAAAATGCAGGCAGACCGTCCAATGCTGCTGATAATCCCCCTCAGTGGGGACTAATAAAGCACACGTGCTGCTTCAGAGTTATTTATATTTTATTTACCGCCATGATTTAGCTTTGAACAATGTAATTAAATGAACTGACATCAGCTGGGCACCATGGCTCACGCCTGTGATCCCAGCTACTCAGGAGACAGAGATCAGGAGGATCATGGTTCAAAGCCAGCCTTGGGCAAATAGTTCATGAGACCTTATCTCAAAAAACCCTTCACAAAAATATGGCTGGTGGAGTAGCTCAAGGTGTAGACCCTGAGTTCAAACCCCAGTACCTCAAAAAAAAAAAAAAAAAAAAGAGCTGACATCACGAGAGCAAATTCGAGGGGGAAAAAGCAGGCTTGTTTTTCTTTGGGAAAAGTAGAAATCTCCAGGCTGCTGACTCACAAGGGTAGCCAGTATTAACCACACACCAGAGTTTACGTTCTCTGTCGTCAGTGTGGGGGAAATTTTAAGAACCACACATAGAGGTGTTTGATTTTCTTTGATAAAACAAAACAGACAAGCCTAAAAAAGAATTGGCTCTGGTATTTTGTTTTGACCAGGACTAATGTTGCCATTGCGTTTTTTTGGTGTTTTTTTTTTTTTTTGGCGGGGGGAGCAGTACTGGGGTTTGAACTCGGGGCCTCCCACATGTGAGGCAGGTGCTCTGCCACTTTAGCCATGCCACAAATGCCCCCAGCCCTTGCTGCTTTAGTTATTCCTCAGATAGGGTCTCATTTTTTTGTCCAGGGCCAGCCAAGACCATGATCTTCTATTTTTGCCTCCTGTGTAGCTGGGATTCCAGACGCTCACCACCAAGCCTATTGGTTGAGATGGGGTCTTATGAGCTTTTTGCCTGAGCTGGCCTCAAACCATGATCCTCTCGATCTCTGCCTCCCAAGTAGCTAAGATTACAGGCGTGAGTCACTGCATCCAGAGCAGCTTAGTCTGTTTTAAAACAAGACACTCTCTCACTGCAAGTCACAAGTGAGAGGATTCACTCCTCTGGTGGCCGAAGAGGTGGAGCCGGAGGCCTCGGTGGATTCCTTATGATTATCACCCCAACCTCTCACACCTTTCCAAACATTTTCTCTTAAAAGAGGACCAAGTGCCGCCCTCCACTCGTTCTCTGAACTCCTTTGGAAAGATATTTATTTTCTGCCCATAGCTATATTTCTGGCTCACTATGAGTGCTGGAAGAGCACCTGTCCGGGCGCCATTGAACTTGGTGTTTCTTCTCTCCTCTGCTGAGGTTTTCCTCATTAACTTACTTCTTGTCTCACAGACTCAGGTCCAACTGCTTCATCTACTTAAATCCTTCCTGCATTCTTCCCGGGAGCTACAAACTGTCACTGTGCGGCTCTTGGAACGTTCACCCATTTGAGCGAGAAAGGGTAGAATCAATGAGCCTAATAAGACTCCTATTTTGCAAGAAGTAGAACGATAAAAACTCAATGCACGATGAAATTGTATGCAGCAATTTGGGGGGAAAATACCTGGTGGGAACTGATGGCTGTGCGTCAGTAAGTCACGAAGCATTATCTCTGCAGGGGACTGAAGAAGTGGCTTCAGACCATTGCACTTGGATCCTCCCACAAACGTCAACATTTCAAAAACTAAACAGCCACTTGGTGAAAGTGCCAGGAACCACCCAGAACAAAACCGATTGTTTACCAGCACCATTCCTTCTGGGCCGAGACGCTCACGCACGCGTGCCCAGCAGGTGAAGCATCCGAAATCTGTTTCCTGAGTGGCACAGCAGTTTGATTGAGTTCAGTCAGCACTGGTTCATAGCTGAGCAAGAATGATCCTATTTAAGACTGTGCAAGCCACGAGAGGCTTCCTACGGAAGGGCTTTAAAGGATGTATAGGAGTTTGCCTGACAGGTACAACAAGCAAGCACACTTTGGGCAGAGAAAATGACCAGGGGTTCCCAAAATTAAACATGCATCAGACTCCCCCGGGGCTGCGGTGAGGGACTCATTAAAACACAGCCCTGTGGACCCCAGCCCTGAAAGTCAATGTGTGGATGGCACCTGTGATTTGCATTTCTCAGGGGATGCTGTGCTGTGGCTCGGGGACCCCACCCTCTAAGAAGCATTGCAGTGGGGGTCTGGGGGCATTTGGGGAGCTGCAAGCGTGGTGCAGTTAGACGGGCCTGAGCAACGGGTCTGAGAGCCAGCGAGGGACCTACATGCCCAGGGTGGGCAAGCAAAACCAAGAGAGTCCACTGTAGGTCATGTGCAGTGGCACCGGGCTGCATGACATCCGTCCTGATGATACACTCTGACTGTGGGCATATCTCATCCTGTGCAGAGGGGGACAGTGAGAATGACAGGAGTCCCCGTTCCCCCTGGAGCGGGGCTGGGCCAGGGCTCAGCCCCCCAGACTCTGAAGCTTGGAGCTCGCTTCCTCCTGTGACAGAGGCTGTGTGGAGCACGCCAACCTGCACTGCATCCCACAGCGGGGCCAGGGCGGGTGGTGGGGAGGGAAGGGACTCTCCGACCCTTTAGAAGACTGCAGAGGCTAAACTGACTGACCAGAGCCAGTGTCCCTCGTCTCACGTGTCTGTGGAGCTGGAGAGGCTTATGGGTGGGCCAGGCGCCCACTGAACTTGGACCTTGGTGGTAGGGCCCTGCTGAAAGGTCCTGCCCTGAATCTTCCTCCTTCCCAGTTCCCCCTCTGCCACTATCCTGTGGGTCCATCGTCTCTCTTAGTTCCTCTGTGTCCTTGTGACATCTGCTTAGGTCCAGCTCAGCAGGTTGCTGATAGCATCTTCTTATCCTCATGGTTCTTTGTTTTTTTTTGCAGTACTGGGGCTTGAACTCAGAGCCTACACCTTGAGCCACTCCACCAGCCCCATCTTGTGATGGGTTTTTTTGAGATAGGGTCTTGCAAACTATTTGCCCTGGTTGACCTTGAACCGTGATCCTCCTGAGTAGCTAGGATTATAGGTGTGAGCCACCAGCGCCCAGCTATAACTTTTAAAAGGAAGAATGTAAGGCCAAGGCACGGGGACAGAAGGTTAACCACTGGAGTCTGAGCTGCTGAAGAGTGTCCTCTTGTTTTTATTATGAAAAATCTCAAACAGAGCGAGGAAACGGCACGACTGTCACCCGGGTGTCACGGTTATTAACAGTGCGGGGTTAGCTTCGTGCTTTCCCCTGATCATTTTGTATGTGCATCAGGACCTGAGGGTGGCCCCCTATCAACCACAATGCCATGGTCACCACACACAAAGTATCCACCCATCCATTCAGTCACCGAGGGCCCATCTCCACCCTGATACCTTTAGGTCCTGTCCCTTTCCCTGCAAGATCTTATCACGCAGACATCCAAACATCAGAACCGTACAGAGAACGCCTGCTTACCCGGCCCCTCGCCATGCATGACGCATGACACACCTCGCCATCTCTCCGCCCTTCTGTTAGTCCATTAACTCGCCTTTGCGTGTCAGTTAGGTGCCAGCTCGGTCCCTGTCCCCTACGTGCTGCAGCATTTCTTTCCTCTTCTTATCGTGGGAAATGTACACAAAATTTAAGCATAACGTGTGAGGGGTTAAGACAAATGTGTCTATCCGTGTGACTCACTTCCTGTCCAGATATAGTACGTCACCATGCTTCCAGAAGTGTCCCCACGTCCTTCCCAGCCAGGTCCCCGGCCCCAGGAAACCGCGTTCTGTTATCTCCTATCGCTGCCCCTTTTAGAATTTCCTATAGGTAGAATCTGATTGAGCCAGGCACGCTGGGGCATGGCTAGAAACTCCAGCACTGGGGAGACTGAGGCAAGAGGGTTGTAAGATGCACAGTGGGACCCTGCCCCAAACTCAGACAACCGTGAAACCAGACTCACATGCTAAGCACCTCTGCCTAGTGATTGCTGCACAGCGGCCCTTCTAACTGCCCCTCACTTGTCCCTTCACTGGCCAGTGGACACTCAGGCTGAGTCTTCTTTGCAGCCATTATGAACACAGGTGGTATGAGCATTCAGATATGGGATTTGTCATGGGCTCCCTGGATGTCCCTTAACCCTGACCCAACCGAGGTCCCACATCGCACTTTGTGGTCTCTGCTCATCAGGAGCAGAAGGATGCTGGTCAGATCCCCTGCTGTGTCCAGGGCTCCTGTCACTGGCCGGTAGGACAGAAGAACCCGGTCCTCCGAGCAACAGCTCTGAGCCATGTGCATAGACCAGAGGCTAATAATGACACTGGGCCACACCTATGCCCGGCCTGGGATGAGAACGCAGGCAGGAACCCCATGGTGGAGTCGCTCCCTGCTCTGTGATTACCCCAAGTGGGCCCTGTTCCTGGACAAGGCGGCACTGCCCACCTGCAGCCACAAGGGGGCGCTGTTTGCCGTGCAGAATTTCACATTTTCCTGCTTCTCCAGAAAATAAGTCATTTCGAGATTTTCCCCTCATGCTTCCTGTTCTGCTGAATTCCATGGCAGTGTTTGTTCTGTTGTTCACCAGACACCTGCCACGTCTGGTCGTTGTGCCAGGCCCCGGGGCGGCAAAGAAACAAAATGTTTCCTGCCCTTGGGACTCTGAGCCCGAAGGCAATTGTAGAAAGCCCGGTGGGCGTGGGATGCTGCAGGAGGGATGATGTCAGGAACAAGGGGGGGCCAGAAGGTTCTGGAACATAGGATATTTTTAGGGAAGCTGAAAGGGATTAGGTGGCCCAAATTGAGGAAACTTGGTATTTACTCATTGTGTTAAAGGTCACCAGGGAGGAGCGGGATTCCAGAGGGGAGAGAGGGGTGGGGCCTGCACTGGTGACCTAGGACAACAGCTGAGGGTCATCTCTGAAGTCCACCTGGGGAGAGGAGAGAAAGAAGGCATCCTGGAGAGTCCTTGAGTTGTCATGTTTTTGATATTTGGTTTTTGTGGGCTTTTTTTTTTTTTTTTGCCGTACTGGGGTTTGAACTCAGGGCCCACACCTTGAGCCACTCCACCAGCCCTTTTTTATTTTAGAGATAGGGGTCTCGAGAACTGTTTGCCTGGGTTGACCTCCAACCATGATCCTCCTGATCTCAGCCTCCTAAGTAGCTGGGATTACAGGCGTGAACCACTAGCGCCTGGCTACAACCATTTCTTATCACTTTTAATCTTTGGGGTAAATAAAGACAGATCCAACTCTTAAAACTCATTTTAGTCAACAATAAAAGTCTAAACATTTCATCCATGTTATACATCACACGTTGTAGAAATTCTGACTCTGATTTTTGTGAAGTAAGTAGCACTTAGGTCTGTATGAAATTCTGAGATACACACAGGTTTAATGTAGTCCTTAGCTGCCCACCATCATCCACGGGCTGAGTGACTGGTTGTGATCACAGGTGCCTGAGTGTTCATGGGCACAGGAGCGCGGTGTCCACTCGGAAGTTGGAGAAATATCCCAGACCTTTTAGGAGCATGGAGTCACTATGAACCACCCCACCCTCTATCATGTGTATCATGAATATATCCTAATAAAAATTTAATTAAAAAAGTTATTTGAATGATGTTTTGTATCAGTCACAGATTTTGGTTGCCAACAACAGAAGTTAACAGAAAGCTTCTGGCCCATGCATGGCACCGTTGGGAGGTGGTGGAACCTTTAGGAGGTGGAGCTTAGTAGGAAGAAGTTAGGTCATTGGGGGTGGAGCCTATGGGGGAAGTTAGGTCATTGGGGAGAAGCCTATGGGGGAAAGTTAGGTCATTGGGGAGGAGCCTACTGAGAGGAAGTTAGGTCATTGGGGAGGACCCTACTGAGAGGAAGTTAGGTCATTGGGGAGGAGCCGACTGGGAGGAAGTTTGGTCATTGGGGAGGAGCCTACTGAGAGGAAGTTAGGTCATTGGAGAGGAGCCTATGGGGGAAAGTTGGGTCATTGGGGAGGAGCCTACTGAGAGGAAGTTAGGTCATTGGGGAGGACCCTACTGAGAGGAAGTTAGGTCATTGGGGAGGAGCCGACTGGGAGGAAGTTAGGTCATTGGGGAGGACCCTACTGAGAGGAAGTTAGGTCATTGGGGAGGAGCTCACTGGGAGGAAGTTAGGTCATTGGGGAGGAGCCTATGGGAGGAAGTTAGGTCATTGGGGAGGACCCTACTGAGAGGAAGTTAGGTCATTGGGGAGGAGCTCACTGGGAGGAAGTTAGGTCATTGGGGAGGAGCCTATGGGAGGAAGTTAGGTCATTGGGGAGGAGCCTATGGGGGAAAGTTAGGTCATTGGGGAGGAGCCTACTGAGAGGAAGTTAGGTCATTGGGGAGGAGCCTATGGGGGAAAGTTGGGTCATTGGGGAGGAGCCTACTGAGAGGAAGTTAGGTCATTGGGGAGGAGCTCACTGGGAGGAAGTTAGGTCATTGGGGAGGAGCCTATGAGAGGAAGTTAGGTCATTGGGGAGGAGCTCACTGGGAGGAAGTTAGGTCATTGGGGAGGACCCTACTGAGAGGAAGTTAGGTCATTGGGGAGGAGCCTATGGGAGGAAGTTAGGTCATTGGGGAGGAGCTCACTGGGAGGAAGTTAGGTCATTGGGGAGGACCCTACTGAGAGGAAGTTAGGTCATTGGGGAGGAGCCTATGGGAGGAAGTTAGGTCATTGGGGAGGAGCTCACTGGGAGGAAGTTAGGTCATTGGGGAGGAGCCTATCGGAGGAAGTTAGGTCATTGGGGAGGAGCTCACTGGGAGGAAGTTAGTCATTGGGGAGGAGCTCACTGGGAGGAAGTTAGTCATTGGGGAGGAGCCTATGGGAGGAAGTTAGGTCATTGGGGAGGAGCTCACTGGGAGGAAGTTAGGTCATTGGGGAGGAGCTCACTGGGAGGAAGTTAGTCATTGGGGAGGAGCCTATGGGAGGAAGTTAGGTCATTGGGGAGGAGCTCACTGGGAGGAAGTTAGTCATTGGGGAGGAGCCTATGGGAGGAAGGTAGGTCATTGGGGAGGAGCTCACTGGGAGGAAGTTAGGTCATTGGGGAGGAGCTCACTGGGAGGAAGTTAGGTCATTGGGGAGGAGCTCACTGGGAGGAAGTTAGTCATTGGGGAGGAGCCTATGGGAGGAAGTTAGGTCATTGGGGAGGAGCTCACTGGGAGGAAGTTAGGTCATTGGGGAGGAGCTCACTGGGAGGAAGTTAGTCATTGGGGAGGAGCCTATGGGAGGAAGTTAGGTCATTGGGGAGGAGCTCACTGGGAGGAAGTTAGGTCATTGGGGAGGAGCTCACTGGGAGGAAGTTAGTCATTGGGGAGGAGCCTATGGGAGGAAGTTAGTCATGGGGAGGAGCTCACTGGGAGGAAGTTAGGTCATTGGGGAGGAGCTCACTGGGAGGAAGTTAGTCATTGGGGAGGAGCCTATGGGAGGAAGGTAGGTCATTGGGGAGGAGCTCACTGGGAGGAAGTTAGGTCATTGGGGAGGAGCTCACTGGGAGGAAGTTAGTCATTGGGGAGGAGCCTATGGGAGGAAGTTAGGTCATTGGGGAGGAGCTCACTGGGAGGAAGTTAGGTCATTGGGGAGGAGCTCACTGGGAGGAAGTTAGTCATTGGGGAGGAGCCTATGGGAGGAAGTTAGGTCATTGGGGAGGAGCTCACTGGGAGGAAGTTAGGTCATTGGGGAGGAGCTCACTGGGAGGAAGTTAGTCATTGGGGAGGAGCCTATGGGAGGAAGTTAGGTCATTGGGGAGGAGCTCACTGGGAGGAAGTTAGGTCATTGGGGAGGAGCTCACTGGGAGGAAGTTAGTCATTGGGGAGGAGCCTATGGGAGGAAGTTAGTCATGGGGAGGAGCTCACTGGGAGGAAGTTAGGTCATTGGGGAGGAGCTCACTGGGAGGAAGTTAGTCATTGGGGAGGAGCCTATGGGAGGAAGTTAGGTCATTGGGGAGGAGCTCACTGGGAGGAAGTTAGGTCATTGGGGAGGAGCTCACTGGGAGGAAGTTAGGTCATTGGGGAGGAGCTCACTGGGAGGAAGTTAGGTCATTGGGGAGCACCCTACTGAGAGGAAGTTAGGTCATTGGGGAGGACCCTACTGAGAGGAAGTTAGGTCCTACCTTGAGGGAGACACTGGAACCCTGGCTCTTTCCTCTCCCTCTCCTTGTTTCCCGACCAGATGAAGTGAACAGACTCCTCCGCCTGCACTCCTGGTGTGATGTACTGAGCCACCATGGGCCCAAAGCAACAGAGGCAAGCGACCATGCACTGAAACCTCTGAAACTGTGAGCCAGAATAAGCTGTTACATTAAGTTGGTTTGTCTCAGTTGACTTATCTTGAGCAGACTAGGAAATTTCTGGGAGGATGTTGGGCCATGTACAGAATCAACAAGGGAGCTGGAGAATCAAGCTTGTAAACCGGCAAACATGAAGAGCTGGGAGATGTGTCAGCAAGTCCCAGGGAGAACAACCATGGGCCCTACCAGGTGTGTGACCAGTATCAGTGGCCACTGTTCCTGGACCACCCTTGTCACTTGCTGTCTCTGTGTGCCCACTGCTGTAAGTACTCTGCATTGCTTGGTCTGTCACACCCTGAGTGTGGACGCCTCTGGAACATCCTGTGGCTGCCAGGACAAAGCCCACATGACAGGTAGCTTACAACAACAGACATATTCTTTTACTCCTCTGGAGGACAAAGTCCCCAGCACCATGCCCTCTGGAGTGCTAAGGAGGAAACTGCTGTGTGCCTCTCTCCTATCTGGAAGCACCTGGGATGTGAATCCTCCCTCCATCCAGAGTATCCGTGCTGTATATGCTACCTGCCTGATAGTTACTTAGTAGCCATGTCCCTTACCAGATCTATTGTTGCAATGTTAGTGTTCTAGTGCTGTTACTTAATAATAGCCCTGAGGTGCAGTCTAGTGACGCTGGCAATTTTGTCTCCGTATACTGTTAGAATTGTTCTGCTTAACACCATCAGGCATTATTGTTAATCTCTTTTGTTGGTGGCGAAGGTGGCGGTTCTGGGTTTGAACTCAGAGCATCAGGCTTGTGAGGCAGGCACTCTATCACTTGAGCCACAACCCCAAACTTTTTGCTTCAGTTCTTTTTCAGGTAGGATCTCGAGTTTTTTGTCTGGTGTGGACTGCAATCCTCCCGTTTAGCTGGGATGACAGGTGTGGCCTGGTGGGTGATTTCTTACGGTGCCTGACTTTTATAGTTGATCACAGGAACACGTGAATGAGGAAAAGCAGGATATTTGGGGTCCTGTGGTTTCAGAGCATTCACGGGGGTGATCTCAGATCATGTCCCCAGTGGATGAGGGAGGACCGCTGTCATCATGGTGTGGAATTGGGGAGGCTTTGCAAAGTCTCCATGTTCCCCTCCCAGTGACCTTGGGCTCTGGCCTCCCATGCCTGCTTTGCTCTGGGGACAAGAGCTGTGCACAGTCAAATTTCTGTGCACCTTGGTGAATTTCTGTAGCAAAACCCCAAGCGATGTGGTTCAGACACCGGGTCTAAGTTTTCTCTACCACTAAAGACTGGGTAAGCACCCCTGAATGCTGGACTCCTTCTCCAGACCCTGTGGCTCTCTCTGCAGGCGCTCTGCCAGCCCTTTCTGTCTGTGTTGGTTATTGTTGAGACAAGGTCTTTTGTTTATGCTTTGGCTGGCCTAGACTCAGTCTTCCTTTTCGTGCTTCCCTAAGTGGCTGGAATGACAGGCACACAACATCACACCTTGCTTTTGGTTGAGATGGGATCTCTAGAACTGTTTGTCTGGACTGACCTCGAACTGTGATCATCCTGATCTCGGCCTCTGGAATAGTTGGGATGACAGGTGTGAGCCACCGTGTCAGGCTGGAAGGTGACGTTTAAAACATGTTTCATAAGGATGGAGACGTTTGCTGACTAAAGTGGAAAAATAAAATGACTTGGGGAAAGACAACTGTCTACTTCTAAAAGTGATAGGTTTGGGAAGGATGGAGAGGTGGCCCCAGCTAGGCATGTGCACAGAGCTGACTCAGAGTCTTCAAGATGCTCGGACCTGGTCATCAGGACCTGACCGTCTGGCGATGAGGACATCAGAGGGATTCTTTGGAATGGTGTCCCCAAGAGCCATCACATCTCCAGGGAAGTTAGTTGTCCTTACTTCCTTTTTGCCGTGCTGGGGACAGAACCAGGACTGCCCACCTGCCAGGCAGGTACTGTAGCACCAAGGCCACCCTAGCCCAAACTTGGGTTCTGTAATGGGCAGGTGATGGTGGGGACAGTCATTAGGAAGGATGGGGTCGGTCTGACCTGGCATGATGGATATCCTTTGGCACAGGTTCTGTTTCCTTTAAGTGAAAAACATTTGCCCTACCTTGCCATCGGGGGACAGGGGAGGAGCAGGGGAGGGACAGGGGAGGGACAAGGGGAAGCCAGTGGCGCTCCACAGACCCCTCAGGTTCCCTAAGCCACATCTACACTGCCTGAAAGGGGCCTGTGAGCTCATGACCCACCAGGTCTCAGTCCACAGCCTTTGTAGATCCTGGCGTCCGCTGTCCTGCCTTTGAGGTGACTGTCCTCCCTTTATCCTCTTTAAGACAGATGATCAGAATACACAGTATGCACAATGAAAAGGTCATCATGAAACCCACTGACCACTGCAAGAAAGATTAAAATTAGGGGGTGGGAGGAGGGGTAAAGAAAGGTAACAGGGCAAATATGACCGAAGTATAGTGTAAGCATGTGTGGAAATGTCACACGGAGCCCCACAGTGTACAATTAATATTCAAGAATAAAAATGAGGGGTAAAACCACCATTATCAAGGAAACTGTGCACAAAGTTGAAAAAGTGGAGCAGTCCAGAACAGGGCTATCGGGAGGAGCTCCTTGCCCGCCTCACTTCCTGTCTGGGCCCTGCCAGGGAGTGCTAGCGTGGAGACAGTCACAGCTGGTTCCTCGGGGATTCCCAGCTTCTAGTGTGATCTGTTGACTTCCACTAGTGGTGATAGATGATGGAACAGGTAGATCCTGAATCCTGGGTATGGCTGATGTGATTAAGGCCTCAAATCCCTGGACCTTAAGATGGGAGCTACAGGGGTGGGCCTGACCTGATCAGAGTGTGCTGTACATTTGGATCTGGAGGTCTTGGAGGAAGCCAAAGGAAGGTCACAGCATGAAGGAGATTTGAAATGGGAGAGAGGACCATGTGGCAGGGTACTGCCAGTGGCCTCTGGCTCCTGGGAGTGGCCCTGAGTGACAGCCACCAAGGAAATGAGAACCTCAGCCCTACAGCTCCAAGGAACTGAGTTCTGACACAGCCTGTGACCAGGGACAAGCCTCAGATGGCTTCAGACTTAGGAGACCCTGAACACAGACCCCGGCCTCACTGGCTCCCCACCCGGAGTTGTCCGAGAAGCTGAGAAGCTAGTGTTGCTTGACGCCACTACTGTGTGGTCTTTGGTTACACAGCATCGGCAGCCAGAGCCGGGCAGTGGATAGCCAGAGCTCTGTCACACTAGGTCCCATCTCTCCTCCGAGCCTCCTGTGGCTGGTTGCCACCTCTGTCCCTCTGCCGTCCCTGTCAACACCTTCAAGCTTTCCCTCAGTGTCATCTTGACTCTGCACTTTCTAAGCCGTGGACGGTCTGGGATGTGGGCTGTATGGTCTTTGTCCCACCACCTCCTGTCCTCGGTCCTGTGAACTGTTAACTCACCTCATCAGCTGCCCCCTGGCCTCCCATTAACGCTGTCCTTGAAGCCTCCTTCCAGTGGGTGGGGAGCAGCTTTGGGTCATCAGGCAGTGACAGGAGCCCAGGAAGGGCTGGGCCCGGCCTTGTTCTCCTTGACTTCCATCCGATTCTGTGCAAGGCAAAGTCCACGGTGGCTAGAAACCTGAAGACAGAGGCCAGTCCTGCCAATGCTGGCAGGACTCCCTGTTTGGTCTGTGTCCTTTACAAACAAACTCAGGTCTCTTTCAACTGAGCACCACAGGCCAGGGTCACAGTACTTTCCTGGGAAATTCAGAGTTGGCAAAGGCAGTTATCCAATATTTTCTCGCGATTGGTTCATTTATTCTTTATTTACCTTGCAGATATGAGCTAAAGGTTAAGCCCGAGTCCCACCGCCTTTCTTCTACTCCACATCCTCAGGAAAACATGTCTCATTTTTTAAAAAATGAGAAATGGAGCATTGGAATACATTTTCCATGGCTCACAAAGCACAGCCCCCAGTCACCATCTTTTAAGTCAGATAAAAGGGGATTCTGCTAGGAGCAGTCCAGTGTTTCACCTTAGGCCGCAGGGTTTGGAGCTCACCCTGGATCAGGGCTTCTGGTGGCAAAAGCCAGGGACCTTTTGGGTCATCTCCTTGTGACAGGAGGCAAGGAATCAACCGGGTGGCCTTGGGCCTTCTGGCCAGGACTTGGGGACCCCAAGTCCTCTCCCTACATGTGTCATGTGTGTGGAATGTCCTCGTATGCTGGCCACCAATCAGGAGCTGCCACGTAGACTTTACCTGAAGTGCTGGCAGGGTTTTCAACCTCTCCAAGTCGAACAGGCCCAGAGCTCAGGCAAATGACACAAAGAAATCTTCCTGCCAGCACGTCTAGAGGAGGCTTTTCATTCAGACCAGTCGGAAGTCACGACAGATGTGGAGTGCAGAGGGGAGGACCAAAACCAAGGTCTACAAGAGTGCTGCCAAGCCTGCAAGGACGTGCTCCTGAACTTGCCATCTGTGACCCAGTGATGGTGACAGCGTGCAGTGGCTGGCTTGCCCTCCCACCTTCCCTCCCTCTCTCTTTCTCTCTCCCTCCTTTCCCCATCCCTGCCTCTCTTCTCTCTTCCTCTCCCTCTCCCTTTCTTTGTCTCCCTCTCTCTCCCTCCTTCTCTCTCTCTGTTATCCCTCCCCCCATCCCTGCCCCTTTTCCCTTCCTCTCTCACTTTTAACTAAACACCCTTCACATTAAGAAAACCCAAAATGCAATTTATTACCTCACAGTAGTTACAGATTCTGCAGAAAGTTTCAAAAAAGTATAGAAGAGCCAGTTCTCTTGACTGAAGCTCCATGGTCACAGCCCAGGCGAAAGCTCGCTCTCCATGGGTGAGGCTCTTCTGGTCCTTGCTTCTCCAACTTCCCCACACCTGGCCCTGGACCATCACCACCTCTGTCCTCTTGCCTCCTGTGACTGTGGAGTGGCCGGGGTGGGGCTGGTACAAATGTCCACGTGCCGTGGGTGTGACATGCACACTCAGGGCAGAACGAGCGTGCAGACGGCCTCACTAATAACTCCTTATGTTGGCTCTGGATTGAGATGGTATGATTTTGAATATATCAGGTTAAGTGACACCTACTAAGTTAACTGAATCTTTTTACTTCGTAAAAGGTAGCTACCAGGAAATTTAATGTGGCATCCAAGCTCACGTCCTGTTTCAGCAAAACAGCACTGCCACTAAACATGACCTCAGGCAAGCCCTTTGTCCACTCTGGGTTTCTGTCTCCTCATTTATAAAGCCAGGTGATGACCAGGAGGCCTGGGGTCTCCTGGGGTTTGGTGACTCAAGGATCACCAGGAGTCACCAGGGGTCGATGGAATTGCTGGGTGGCTCCGTGACAGGTGAGATTTAGGACAGGGCAGGAATTCACCTTGGAGCAGCCAGGAGACAATGACAGGGGAGAAAGACATTTGGTGGTGAGTGTACTCATCAGAGCAGGGTCTGAAAGCCACATGAAATGGAACCGGGGGTCAGAGGGCACTGGGTGACAGGGGCTAGAGGGAGTGAGGATGGGAGCTGGTATTTGCCACAGAAGGAGACAGTGGGGCTGGGGCAGGGAAACACATGCAGGGGGCAGAGGGCATCATGGGGTCTTAGCTGGTGAGGTGACCGGAGACCCCTCTGCCTTGCTCTTGCTTGGTGCCAAACCACCTCCCCACCCCCCCCTTAGCCAGGGGAGCAGCCTGCACCCCCCTCAGCCCACGGCCTCTGCCCCCTCCTGAGCTATGACAAACCCCAGCCCTATTTCCTCTTGCTCCTCAAAATCACAACCACATCCTTTTCCTGTGGCCACCAAATTGGGGACAGTCTAGTGTTTCCTTCACTGGCTTCTGGCTGGCGACTTAACAGATAAGCTCTTGGCATTTTGTGAGCCGAGCTTGGGAGGTTTCTTCCCTTTCTTTTCCCTACTGGCATCTGTTTAAAGCCCTCCACAGCCATGGAGAACCCTGTGTCGTTTAACTCTGCTGTTTGAAAACTGGAGCACAGGTCAACAGCCAGTGTCACATGACAGGGAACTGCTCAGGGATCCCGGTGCTGGGCACCTGCTGTCCTGTGCCAGCCCAAGCTGTCTGGACTGTCTCACTGAACAAGGAAAGGAAGAAGGTCTGCAAACCTGGGTCACAGAACCCAGGCCAAAGGCCTGTGTCCAGCGGTTATCCCACTTTCCATCCTCCAAGGTTCACCCGGGGACATCACCAGCCAGGCCTGGCCCACTGGCTTTACCTTTGGGTGTTGGGCTCTGCCTGGGGTCAGGGTGGGATCGTGGCTGTGGCTTTCTGATAGGAGGACAGGGGGGCAAGGGCTGCTTTCTTCTCACCAGTTGCAGACTTCCCCTAGGATTAAGGCGCAAGGGGCTTTGGCTATTGTCCCCAGAGCAGGAAAGCGCCCTGCACTTTTCAGGGGAGATGGCGCTTGTCCTCCTGCGATGACAGGTCACTGCTCATCCCCGACACCTTGCCAGATGGAGGCTGCTTCCTCTATCATCCTGACTCGCGGTTCCCCCAGCTAAGGAGGCCCAAAGAAATGGGCCTCGTTCATCTTCGTCTTCTTGCTCTCATCCTTCCCTTCGAGCCACAGGGTCCCATCCATGCCTGGGACACAGGCTGGGCAGGTGTGGGCACACGTTCCCCAGCACAGCCCCCAGAAGGAACGAGTCTATCCTGAGTCCCCACCTCTTTGCCACACAACTTTGGCTTCATTCATCATGGTGTCTGCCTCTGGGTGACACAGATTGATGCCTCCCATGGCTCACACAATGCCCCCTTTGTGGGAATTTCTGCTTCCCTGCAGGGCGAGGCGACTGTCACAGAGACCATAGCCCCTGCCCTCACCCTGGAGTCCTCAGAGGCAGGCACTTGAATCTGTTTGCTCCTGTTGCGTTTCTGCTCAGGGCGAAGCGACTGAAGGCTCCTTGGGCCGGGCCTGAGGAACCCTGAGCTGGGCCTGCTGACCTCTTCTGAAGGGCCCTCCCCAGCCATGTCCCCCATGAGAAAACCCTGAGGTGGCCTTTGAGGACAATAGATAGCACCTCCTTCCAGGGCTGGGGCTGGCTGAGTGGGCAGGGTTGTAAGATCCTTGAGAACAGAAAATGCTGGCTATATTTGTCTCCTTTCTGCCCCAAACCATATGGCAAAATAAATTATAGATGATTTCAATGCATGAATTCAAACCACAAACCCACAGTATTTCCTTAAATCTCGAGGTACGGGAGGACTTCATGAGATTTACAACAATGACAGAAATTCATAAAGGAACAGGAAAAAAGCAACAGATTGGATGGAGAATCTTTTCATTGATCTGGAATCAAGAAACACCCACAAAATCAACCAATTATAACAAATTCAGGGAAATAGAGCAAGAGACCCCCATCTCCACCAATAGAAAGCTGAACACTTTGACCCACTGGACAGTATCTTTGTCACGCAAAAATCCTTGAATTTCTTTCAAACTCTGTTAATGCTGCTTGAGAAATGTAGTTTGTGAAGAAAATCTTAATACGTAGGAAGCCAAGATTGTCTCTGTCTTGCTCCTTTTTCAAAGTTAGCTATTCTTGCGAGGCCAGGTTTTCAGATGAATTTTAGAGTCATTCTACAAACCTTCAAAAAATTCTGTCAAGGTTGCTGATTGGGCTTGGGCTAAACCCATGCACTGATTTACTTTTAAACCCTGCATCTGGAAGCAGGCCAAGGCTTTGTGACACTCATTGCCAGGGTCATGCCTGAGGAGTGTCTGGCGTCCATGAATGGAGCCAGGGCAGTCCAAAGTCCCCAGACCACACAGAGGCCTGCCAACACAAAGACCTGGATCGTCCCAGCCACCGTGCCAGGGGCTCACCGCAATTTCCCTCCCTTTGGCTCCCAGGTTTCAAGTGCAGCGTGGTCTTTACAAAGGGTAAACTCAGTGGGGCTGTGTGCTTTGAGCTTGGTTTGGGGACAGGACCTGGGGAGGGATTGAGCCAATGGGACGGTCACAGAGACTTGTGTGGAAAGGAGCTGGTGTGCAGCCAGAAGAGGACACAGGTAGGAGAGGAGGGGGAGGGGCATCCCGGGGGGGTTGGGTCTCCCGTCAGCCCCTCTTGTGTCTTCCCGGCAGGACCTCCTCACCTTTCCCTCCCCATTTTGCCTGAGTTTCCAGGTACTGGGCCCCTTAAACAGGCACCCAGCAGCAGGAGCCAAGACATCAGGTTCATCCCATTGGCTACCTGCTTCCTGGGCCTTTTTTGCTCTGTCCCTTGTCACTGTGTGACATCATTGGCCTCCTCCAAAAGTTGCAAGGAGGTAAGATCATTTTGCCTCAGTGCTGGGCTGAACGCAATTCAAGATGATTTAGAATCAGTGATGTGTTGGTGAGTGTTTACCATCCAACTCTCCAAGGAGAGAGAGAGACACTATGAATGTGTGTGCACGCACGTGCGCATGTGTATATAAAATAAATTTTACTAATATAAAGAAGGTAGCACATGTAGTAATAGCAAAAGGGCTAGGCATGGTGGTTCATGCCTGTAATCCCAGCTACTCAGAAGGAGTAGTTAGAAGGATCAAGGTCTGAGGCCAGCCCTGGGTCAAAATTGAGAAACCCTATCTGAAAAATGACTAAAGCATGAAAGGGCTGGGGGCTTGGCTGAAGTGATAAACACCAGCCTAGCAAACACCAGGCCCTGAGTTCAAACCCTAGCACTGCCAAAAAAAAAAAAGAATAACAATGATATTCTGTAATATAAATTTCATGTAGCCAATGGATGGTCATAAGATGCATTCCTTGATTTTTGTCACTCTCGCATCTGTCACTAAGCTGTGGTTGTAGTCAGCTAAGGAGGGTAGTTCACACGTGAAGGCTGGTTAAAATTTTCAGTTAGGTTTGGAAGAAGGAAGAACGTGAAATACCAAGACATGTGTTGGAGCGTCCTTTGTTCATCAGTGGTGTGACCTGATAAGATAATGTCTGAATTAGATAACAGGTTCTGAATTCTGGGGCAATACGTCCTTGATGTCAGTGGCTGCATACATGATAAACTCTTAGCGTGTCTTCCATTTCTTGGTGGTGGTAGCTTTGTCACTTTCCACGGTGTGATCTTGCAGCACATGATTATATAAGAGCGTGTTCGCCAACCAGATGCTCAGATGCAAATGACCTCACAGAGCATGGGTAATAGCGAGATGCAGTCAGGTAATTATGAAGACATGTATTTTGAGAGTTTATTACCTTTATTTTTAATATAATTTATTTTGTTTTAAGTTTATATTAACTTTTGATGAACGACTTGCTTATTAACTTGCAAAACTCCTAAAAATGTAACAATCATCTCATAAGCCATTCAACAGGAATAGATGAATGAAGAAAGGACAGAAACTTGTCTATGCTCAGGAAATGACATAGGGAAAAGGAAACAATCAGCGAGGTCCCCATGTCATTTCCTAGATGTAGACTGCCTGAATCCAGATAAAGGCAAGAAACTATTATTTATTGCGTATCTGCCACATGCCAGACATGATTAATCTCACTTAAATTATCATTCTCATTTTATAAGCAGAAAAGCTGAGAGTTAGGATCGAGAGGTATAGTGACAAAGATCTCACAGGTAGTAAATGTTTGAGCTGAGATTCCAAGCTGAATCCATATAAATTAAACCACATTCTGAGTAAGGAGCCATTTAATTTTAATATTTTGACTGTGTAGACCAGGTCTGGGATATGGTGTCCAATTCCAGCCCCCTGACATCAGCAGAAGAGGTTTTAGCAGTTACCAAACTACCAGTGCCTGGCTGATAACATTCTTCCCTTTCCTAACTAATAAAACTACATTTCCCAGGCTTCTTTGTGCCTGTGGCTAATCATATGACACAGCTCTGCCAATGAGCTCCAGATGGAAGTCCCA
The DNA here is from genome assembly GCF_047511655.1 of Castor canadensis. NCBI lineage: Eukaryota > Metazoa > Chordata > Mammalia > Rodentia > Castoridae > Castor > Castor canadensis. The sequence goes on from NC_133403.1 coordinate 41,835,656, forward strand.
AGGAGACTTCTGGGATTGCTTTGCCTCCCCTCCTCTTTCTCAGTTTTCCTTCTTATTCCTTCAACCAAGGTCATGGGTCTGGAGGTGGAGTGGACACTCCCCATCTTAACTAGGGGAGGAGAGAGAAGGAGTCTGTGACATTGATGGCCTGGTAAAGCAGCTGCACACAGTGCCAGTGCAGACTCGTGACATTGTTGGCTCCAGAGTGACAGCTGCCAGACTCTGCTGCTCTCCCTTGGTGGGAGGACGGTGTCTTAGGACAAATGGTGGTCATTGCCAGGGTCGTTCTGCGTGTTCCAGTGGCCTCATAAGCCAGACATGGGACAGGAAAGTGCAGAGGGGGAAGTTACTCCACTTTGGAGTTTGTGAATTCCAGTGAATGCTAGTCATCCAGGAGTGAAATACCCATTTTGGGGGAATCTGTGAATTCTGAGAGGTGACCATGTGACTTCACAAGGATGGTGGAACGTCACCTTATTTCCTGTAATATATCAGAAAGTCAGTCCACAAGGCCATTATGATTGAGCTCACCAGCTGCCTATACCAGTCTCCTTCTTCCGTGCTTTTACTCAAAGGTCTTTCATGTGCATTAAAAATGCAAAATATCAACTCAATGCTGATAGTAATTATGTTGCCATTTTGTGGATCGGCCAAAATGGCAGCCCCACCCTTACCAGAGACTCCCGCGCATGCGCTAACTTCCGTAACCTCCCCCTTCTATAAAAGCCTCGCCTCGCCCAGAGTCTGGGCTGCGCCATCTTTCCCCGGCCAGCCTGGCAGTTTGAGCCTGCCATTAAACTTTGCTCTTGGACGTGAGACTTTTCTCGTGAGCTTTCTTTGTGAGTGGCGTTTTTCCTAACATTTGGTGCCATGACTCAGATCGGGTGCACTCCCGGCACTGACCTTGCTTTCCCGGCCACCCCCACCCCATCCCGCGTGCTCTCTCTCTCTCTCTCTCTCAACTCCCATTCCTTTCCTCTGGGATCTGAGCTGCTTTGCCGGAACCCCCAATCCTAGAAAACGCCACTCTCTCACAGCTCACAGGGAATTTCCTCCACCCCAGCGTGCCTCCAATTGCCATCCACCACTGGCCAGTCTTCCCTCAAGGTCCTCTCTCTCGGTGAGTCCTCCTCGCACACTGAGCTGTGATCTCTCTCATTTCCTCGAAATCCTAGCACTAGGTCTTGGCTTGCTCCCATCCCTGGGAACCGGGATGTCCCCACTAAGTCCCCACTAAGGACTGTGGACCCCTGTGATGAAGATGTTCCCTCTGGGTACTCCACCTCTCTCTCTCTCTCTCTCTCTCTCTCTCCTGAGGACCTGATATTTTGGGACGCCTGCCATATTTCTCCTCAGGTCAGGCCTCACCATGGGAGTTGGACCATCCAAAATTCCTTCTGACTCCCCATTGGGATGTCTTCTGGCCAATCTTGGGCCCCTATGCCTCACACCTGATCTTAAGCCCCAAGAGCTCATTTTTCTCTGTAATCAGACCTGGCACCAATATCCATTGGACAATGCCTCCAAATGGCCACTTAATGGCACTTTCAATCCCAATATTTTAAGGGATTTATACAATTTCTGTGAGTGTGCTGGTAAATAGAAGGAACTTCCCTATGCCCAATCCTTTTTCTATCTCCACACCAAACCCTCCCTCTGTACTTCCTGTTCCCCTGTGCAGGTTCTGTTAGCCTCTAAACCAGCTTCTAAATGAACCAAATCCTCTCCTGAACCTCCTCCTTCCCCATGTAAGCAGACTTCTTGCGCTGCTCAGGCTGCTTGTCTCTTCCCATCTTCCTGAGAGACTTTCCCATCATGGTGCCATGCAGCCACTCCTTGCCAACTCTGGCCTCAAGGCGATTCCAGCTCTGGAGGAGCTCATGCTCCCTCCCTGTGGGCTGAGACCAAGCCTGGGGTTTATTCAGGTACGCCTCATGCTAGGTTGGGGGAGTCCTGTTTGATTATGGCATCTGACGACTTCTTCTCTCTCTCCCCCTCCCCCTATCTAGTGCCCCTTTTTCCTGAGACAGTGACTGGAGAGTGGGGGTTTCATGTTGCTGAAAGTGTTCCAGTACCAGTCAATGGGAGCGACCTAGAGACACAGGTGATGGCTAATCCCATAGGCATGTGTCATGCCTCCAGGCTCTGCGTTCCCCTCCCTTACCTAAGATGTCAGCTCACCTTTTCTGCTTCCTCCATGGTCTCACCGCGTGTCCTTTGTCTCTGTCTGCCTTCCCCGCCCTGGGCTTACTAGGACCCTGCCTCCCATGAAAAACTTGAAACCTGGTACCTTATGACTTAAGTTATTCCAACTAGTTTGCCAGGCCTCTCAGTCTAAAGTAACTTTAAGTCAGCTGCTAGGCAAAAGCGCTTACAAAAAAACCGTGGCTGCCACGCTAATGCCCTAAACTCCACCCCCACAAGGGGAGGAGGGAAAGCAAACAGGCGCACCTGTGCACAGTGGAAATGCCTGCCATAGCTAAGAGAATCCATAGGCCAACCCAACTCACATCCTAGGCCGCCAGCCGAACATGGTGGTGGCTGCAGCCTGCAGCCACTTCCCCTAGAATAAACGCACGCAGAGTTCACAGGAAGGGGGGAGGGGCGACAGGCCGCAGGATCAGGCCTAGGCAGTCAGGGTCATTTGTCCCGGTGTGTGTGGAGGGAGTGACGCCTTGCGCGTGCCCTGCTTTTAGCCCCACCTCACACCTTGGGGCACTGGACTGAGCCTTGTAAGCCAATTGTTAGCTCAAGGTTATAGTCCCAGAAATCTCAAAGTGGACATTACTGTAATAAACTTCTCACTTAAAATTTTCCATACTTTCAGCCTCAGCATAAATTTTTCCCTCCAAACATTAACACTCGTTGTCCTGTATGGTACTGGTATTGGCCTGGGATGCCCTCTAAATGCCCTTCTCTAACTTTACACATGATTTATTCCTTTATTAAAAAGGTAGTCTTTATTAAAGAGGCTGCCTGCTGTTAGCTAAAAGGTAGGAGCCTAGCGTTTTGTTCTTTCTAGATGGGACCTGCGTCTTCCAGTCTTCTGGCTGGTAGATGCCGGAAGCTTTGTACTGAGGCCTGGCCTCAGTATGCCTTGGGTGACCAAGAGAAGTGGCCTTCACAGGGTTCCTTAAATTACAATACCACTCCAATTAGACCTTTTCTATAAAAGGGAAAAAAGTGAACTGAGTTCCCCTGTACAAATTTTCTTTCATCTCAGATTGGCTCCACAATTGCTATTTAGATACCCCAAACACTGGCCTTTCTTTGTAAGCCACAAAATAAACATGGAACGGAGGACCAGAAAAGCCCCTTATCAATGACAAGGCCTGCCCCTACTGCTCCACCCTCTGCCCTACCTTCTAAGCCACCCTGATATTCAGAACCTCCTAATGGGTGCTTCCCCCTTCAGTAGGTAATGGTAGGAAGAGGGCCAATCTATGTCCCCTTCCAGCTATCAGATCTAAGGGAAATAAAAAAACATCTGGACAGCTGTACTGGTGCCCAGACAAATACATCCAAGCCTTTATCTCTGTGATCCAAACCTTTCAACTGACATGAAAGGATATTTTGCTTCTACTAGACCAGACTCTTGTCTCATTAGAAAAGCAATGGGTTCTGGCCCAGGCTGCTCAGGTTGGAAATGATTACCATTTACAATGAGCCCCAATACTAGTGGCACCTGGAAATGAGGGAATAAATGTGCCTACCTACAGGGGCACAGGCAGTCCCCTTGACAGATCCACACCAAAAGGGGCTGGTGATATGGCTCGAGCAGTAGAGTGCCGCTTTGCAGGCATATAAAGTCCTGAGTTCAAGCCCCAGTACAGCCAAAGGAAAGAGAAAAAAATATTGGGGGATAAGGACATAGCTCAGTGGGAGAGTGTCTGCCCAGCATGTGCAAGGTCCTGGGTTCAATTCCCCACCATTGCTAAATCAAAAAAAAATGGTAAGAAAGATAAGTGGCGTTAATGTCACTTCAGCCATCTCATAGTGGAAGAAAGTAGTTTAACCAGATCCCTCGTTCTTCAAGTGAGGAAACTGAGGCCCAGAACAGTTCAGAGACCTGCTCTCCAGAGTGTCAGGTGTCAGTGTGAAATAACAACTTTGCTTCACAGCAACACTCTGAAGAAAATCCCCTTACCTTTCTGCAGCATCTTGAGGACGCTATTGGAAAGCATACCACAGTGGACCCAGAGTCACAGGTGAGAGAGGTTCTCCTCAAAGATAAATTTCTAACAGCCAGCCCCTGGTATTTGTAGAAAACTCAGACTGTGGCTGAAGGAGAAAAGTCATTGGATCAATTAATACAACTAGCCATGTCTGTATTTATAACCAGGACATTACTAACAGAGAGAAAGAGCCTCACTGCTGCTCTCAGAGAGGGCCCCACCCGAATGGGGCCTGTATCGTAAACTTGCTACCATGGTGGACAGGAGGGGCACTTCTGCAGAGAATGCTTAAGGGGGGACAGCCTGGGAGACAGCCCCGCCCCCAACAGGGACCCTGCCCTCTGCAAGGGTAACCACTGGAGGTCTAAGTGCCCCCACCTCCAGATGGAAGGTGAAGTGCCACCTTCTATGGATTGATGGGTCCTGGCCCCCGTCCACACTCCACTTCTTGACATCAATATTGAGGAGCCTCGGGGTAGCCATGATGGCAGAAAAACAAAAGATCATTTTCCTCCTAGACAGTGGAGCTCATTTCTCTGTCTTATCTTTCTCTCCAGGTCCCCAGTCCAATGACAAAAGTTATTGTTCAGGGAAAATCTGGCCAGCCCCTAGAGCACTAATTTACCCAGCCTCTGGCCTGCTCTTGGGGAGACCTCCTCTTCTGTCACTCTTTCCTCATAGTTCCTGAAACTCCAGTGACTCTGCTGGGATGGGATTTACTATCTCAACTAAAACTCAAATTCTCCTCCCCCAGGCAGTTATCTCTGCTGCCCCCTCCTTCAGGAACAAAGAAGATTCCACAGTGTGGACTGATGAGATGAGTGTAGGGTGAGCCAGGACGGCCCTCCCTATTCAAATAAAACTCAAAAATCCCTCACAGTTTCCACACCCAAAACAATATTCCCTCAAGCCTGAGGGATGATGACATCTTGAGCCTATCATAAATTCCTTAAAACAACAAGGGCTACTAATTAGTTGCTTCAGCTCCTATAATAAATCTAAAATTCTTATTAAAGTTAATTTTAAAATACAAGGTACAAAGTAAACAACTGGAAGGATATAGATAGGTAATGAATGTGTTTTTTGAGAAGTTAAAAGAAAAAGGAATGGTTTTTTGGATGAGAAAAGATTTTGTAAAGAAGGGTTTGTCCTAAAGATTGTTCCAAATAGGAGGGATAAAGACAAGCCATCAAAGGGTTTAGTATGTTATATAAAGGTCTGAGTAAGTTTTAAAAGTGTATAATAAAAAGCTTCGGTGTGTGGTAAAGTTAAAATTGACTATAATCTAAGAGTTTCCTAAAAGGTTTTTAGGGTCATGTCAAACTAAAATCAAATTCCCTATGTCTATAAAATAACAAGGTTATCTTAATATTGTTCTGCTCTGAGTAACATCTACAAAAAACCATTACAGAGAAAGATTTTATCAAAGAAATTATTTGTGTTTTCTGCTGATCTTGTCAAGCTTTAAGTACTACTAAATCAGAGTTTATTTACATATTTGCTTATGTGTCCTAAATGACCAACTTTTAACAGTGTTGTGTCTATACTTTATGATACAAACATTTACAAAGTCATATAAAAATGAGCTAGAGCTCTCTTTTATCCAAGAGTGTTACATTTAAATCCTGACAGCCCCTGCCTCCCACAGGTCACCTACCTAGGTGTGGCCTTAAAGGGACAGACTCACTCCCTGAGTCATAAATGCATCAACCCAATCTTCCATTTCCCTCTCCCCCATACCATAAGGCAGCTTAGAGTTTTCTTGGGAGTTACAGGATTTTGCAGAATTTAGATCCCTAGATATGCAGTCCTTTAGCAGACACCTTTTATGCTCCTTCTAATAAACTTGCCTCCAACAGACCCTGCTCCTCTGGCTGACTACCTACCTTTTCTTAACCTTCTCAGGGAACTTCTCAGAGAGCATGAAGACCAGAGCCTGCCCCACCCTATAACAATTTCTGTTAAACCAGGGGATCTTGTTCTCCTAAAGGATCTTCTACCCTCTCCGTTGGGACCTTGGTGGACCGGACCTCATCTGGTCATTCTCATGACACCCACTGCTGTCAATTTCAATGGGATCCCCCAGTGGCAGCACCTCTTAAGGAATGGACTCTTGGCATCCTCTAGGGAACATCTCACAGTGGTTCTCCTGGCCAATTCCCATCCCAATGCCTATGTTCTCGCTCTCCTATTCTTAAGCCTCCTCCCTTGTGTCATAACCAGTTGTACCTCCAGGGATATCAACCTCTCCAAAACCGTCTGGAGGACTGCTATGAGGGCCCCATACTGTGCCCCCTGCCAGCAGGAAGCACTTAAGAGGCTGTCGCTTTGCCCCCATTCCTGATCCTCAGCCCCTACCCCTGTCATTATTAAAGAAAAAATGGGGGAATGATAGAACAATAATGTCGCCATTTGTAAATCAGCGGCCATTTTATCCTCAGACCTCACTTGAGAAGCTTCCAAGGACAGCCCCGCCCTTAACAGAAAATCCCGTGCTCTAAGACAGCCCCACCCCTACCAGAGACTCCTGCGCATGCCCTAACTCCCTTAGCCTCCCCTTCTATAACAGCCAGGCCTGGCCCGGATTCACTGCTGCGCCATCTTTCCCTGGCCAGCCTGGCAGTTGGAGCCTGCCATTAAACTTTGCTCTATGGACGTGAGACTTTTCTCGTGAGCTTTCTTTGTGAGCGGTGTTTTTCCTAACAAATGCCACATTCCAGAAATGTACAAACACAGAAGGGTCTGGTTTTAAAAGTTTTCTTGTGACAGCTGTGACAGTGGTCACTGTGTAAATTCCTTTTGGCTGAGAAGGTTGAATTTTGGCCCTAAATTGGCTCTTTCTCTTGATAATCCTGCCTGCACTACAGCTGTGTAGACAATGGAAAAATTCACACCATGAAACAGAATCGTTGAAAACCCTTTGCGGCCAAATACTTTTTGACAAACTTTGGCATACATGGTGCAAAATGTGAGCTCAATCAGCAATTATGCCAGGCACCCCGTGGAGTACCAACCTGGAGTAATGATGGGCACTACGTATGAATGGCATTTTAATACCTTGAAGACTGTTCTTTTCCATACATTATCCTTCTTGATCCATTGGAATGCCTGACTTTAGTCTGTGACCTCGCTCCATATTATAAAGACACCAAAATTTGGCACTCCAGCTCATTAGTATTACCAACAGAATCGTTCTATAACAAACAGATTTCTTGCCAAAAAAACACAACCCTGGCTCATTGTGACAGGTCAGTTTGTGACCTTGCTGAGAAAGGAAAACTATGTGTTGTTTTTTTTAACTTTTTTTTTTTTTTTTTACAATACTATGGATTGAGTTTAGGGCTTACCACTTAAGCATTCTACATTCCCAATCCTTTTTTATTTTATTTTATTTTACTCTTAAAATTCTTCATTGCATTGCTTTTGACAGTTAACTTTTTTTTCTTCTTCTTCTTTTTTTTTTTTTTTTGTGGTACTGGGGCTTGAACTCAGGGCCTTCACTTTGAGCCACTCCACCAGCCCTTTTAATGTTATGTTTTGTGGAGACAGGGTTTCACGAACTATTTGCCCAAGCTGGCTTCGAACTGAGATCCTCCTGATCTCAGTCTTCTGAGTAGCTGGGATTACAGGCGTGAGCCACCAGCTTGAAATCTGAACTGATCACCAAGATCCCAGCATCAATTGATTACAGTCTACCCAATTTCCTGTCAATTTCCCTTGGCCCCATCCAAACCCACCTCTCTGCCCTGGCCCCCACCATCCCGGCCATTCCTTCACCTGGTTAGTCCCCCGCTTACTCAAAAGTCACCTCCTCACCTCCCCAGACCAAAAAAGGTCACCTTTGCACCTTTGTCTGTTATACATCTTTATAAAAAAAAATTCCTTTCCTCCATCGTAAAGGTAAATAAACTCCAACCTTTGGGCAAAATCTGACCCTCCATTTGTTTTTATTAATAAATTTTTACTTGCATCCTAGGTTCACCTGTTTCTGTATTGTCTGTGGCTGCTTTCTTGCTATGATGGGCAGCATTGAATCTTACTGGGCAGTGTGTGACTCAGACAAAAATACTTCTATCTGTCCCTTCAAGGGAAGGTTTGTGACCTCTGCTCCAGAGGGTTGACGTGGGTTTGTAATGACACACTTGTCAGTCACCTGGTTATCTGATGATCTGTTTCTCCTCCAGGCTCTGAGCTCCAAGTGGGCAGGGGCTCCGAGTGGTGACGCTGTGACCTCACGTGCACTGTGCTTAGCACTAAGCACTTAAGCCAACAAACATTGTGAGCAAACACAAAAAATGATCGAAGAAGAAAAAGGAAGAAAGGAAGGGAGAAAGCAAGAGAGAGAAGTAGGAAAAAGGTGTGTGTGTGGCGGGGTGGGGTTGGGGCTGCTGGATTTTCCCAGGATTTTCTCTGATCTTTTGTGTTAAAAAGTGGCCATATTGTGTCGTCCCTGTCTGTGTTAGAATTCAGGTTGAGCTTCATGTACGGCCATCAACAGGACAAACAGGCCAGGATGGGATTCCACGCCAGCAGGTGGGGCCTGAATTGAGCCTGGGACAGCTGCCTGCCATCTTGGCTGGACCATTCTCTGGCATTAACTCCTCCATCACGGACATTGCTTAGATGCTTAGACTCAGCCCACCATGTCTGCTTCCATTTGGAAACATGTAGACCCACCATGACACACTGGACTCATGCTCACTCATCTTCCAGAGAGAATAGTTCTGGCTTGTGAAGCCTCCAACCTGCAGGGTTAAAAGGAGGTGGTTGGCACTGTCGGGCAAGTTAAAAGCATATCCACACTTCTTTTTGTGCGGTACTGGGATTTGAACTCAGGGCCTCATGCTTACTAGACAGGTGCTCTACCACTCGAGCCCCTCCTCCAGCCCTTGCTTTCTCTGGTTATTTTTGACACAGAATCTCCCTTTCTGCCCAGGGTGGCCTGGATTACGGTCCTCCTATTTATGCTTCCTACTGTCGCCGGAATGACAGTTGTGTGACACCGTGCCCAGTTTTTTTTTCTGTTGAGATGGGATCTTGCAAACTTTTTTTTGCCCTAGCTGGCCTGGAACCAAGATCCTTCCGATCTCAGCCTCTACATTACCTAGGATTACAGGTGGGAGCCACTGCACCCAGCTCCACAAATTCTTCCCATGGAGAGATGGAGTCCAGGTCCTCTTCCCTGGAAACTGGGTGATCTGGTGACTGCTTTGACCAGCAGGCTAGGGTGGAAGTGACTCCACGTGCCTTGCAAAGCTAGATTAGCAAAGGCCAGGAACCAAGGACTTTGCTCACTGGAGAGTTCATGAGCCATCATGGAAGAAAAATCACTCTGAGACTTCCGTGTGGTCCTCCAGGTGCCAGACAGATGACGGAAGTCTCTGAGGACTCAGCAGGCAGCCTGCCCACTAGCCAGGCACTGCCAGCATGGAACAGGAGCAGAGCCAGCCAAGCCGGGCCCCCAATTCCTGACCCCCAGCTGGTCAGATATGATCTCCTGGCTCTCACTTTAAGTTCACCGCAGCACACTTGTTAAGGTTGGTAGCATGAAAGAGACCATCACAATTGCCTCTTTGTCGTCCCCACCCCATGTGAAGGGCACACACTTTAATGATATGATGCTCCTTTTTCTTTTCCTTTTTTTTTTGTGGCACTGGGATTTGAACTCAGGCCTCACACTTGTTAGGCAGGCATTCTACCACTTGAGCCACTCCACCAGCCCCATGCTCCTTTTTTCAAGATAAGGTGATGAGTCTAGGTAGGCACTGGTGGCTCACACCTGTAATCCCAGCTACTCAGGAGGCAGAGATCAGGAGGATCACAGTTCAAAGCCAGTCCAGACAAATAGTTTGTGAGACTCTATCTCTAAAAAAACCATCACAAAACAGGGCTGGTGGAGTGGCTCAAGTGGTAGAGTGCCTGCCTAGCAAGTGTGAGGCCCTGAGTTCAAACCCCAGTGCTACCAAAAAGAAAAGAATATATATTCAGCCAGAAAACCACGGGAGTTTCCATCCAGGAGTGATTCTGAGCCAAGATGAAGGAACTGAAATTCTCCACTTCCTTCCTGCATGGTAGGAAAATGAAACAGCCCTCTCTGGATTTTGGCGTAAATCACTGTCTACGACCATATGAGTGGCGGGGCAGAAATCTGACTTGAGTCACAGAGTCTTTCTCTTCTCTTCCCTCCTGTCTTTTCATGGCCCTTTCCAGCTCTGTTATCATAGGACTTTTTTTTTTTAAAGTCCTGTGAAAGTGGCTTTAGGATTTGGTGTAGGAAAAAAAAAAAACCCCAAAACCAAAACCAAAACAACTTTTAAACTCAATTTATGTCTCCCCAGGATGGTCCATTCAACATGGCAGAGGTTTGTGGAGTTTCTGCCCTGGCCTCCTCAGCAAGGCATTCCTGTTGCTCTCTGACAGGACAGTGTATTGGCTGGCTTTGCATCACTGCAGCGAAATGCCCAAGGCAGCTAACTTAATAAAGAGAAAAGGTTTACTGAGCTCACAGTTGCATGTTTGGGGTCACTGATGACGTCCTCACCTGCTCCCACCCTCCTTCTGAAAACCTTCAGCCAAATCCCCCAGGGGCCTCTGAAGTGTCAGGGGTGATGGTTAGAGGCGCTGGGGGACACAGGTCCCTGAAACAGAGCCGGGTGGAAGGGATGAAAGGGCTTCTCTTCACTGCTCAGGAAGCACTGGAAAATTCCCCTGCCTTTGAAGCCACCGTGACAGAGGAAGCTGAGTCTAATTTTCCCCGTAGGAGGAACCCAGTGTTCAAGTGCCAGCTCAGAGCAGAGCTCTGTTTAGGAAAGCCAGGGGAGGGGGAACTGCTTCCGCCCAGAAAGACAAAGTTCCAGCTCCTAGAAAGGGGGTTTGGGGTGCTGTGGGGGTGGGGACTGACACATGTATTTCAGGGCTGTGGTTTCCGGCCTGTGTTGTATGGGGGTGTTGGGACTGTGGTATGGTGCTGACTGCTCTTGAACTGGCCAGTGGGGGTGGGGTTCTGCCCTGGGTCTGTGCTTTGGAGATCCGAGTCCTGGCCCCCTTTCAGCTGTGGCGTCCCACAGAGCATGGCATTGATGAGCCACGCACAGCCAACACAGAGGCCAACACAGAGATACTGCTAAGGTCAGGCTGCAGAGAACCCAGGCACCGTTCAGGAGGTTGACAGGGGCGCCAGGAACGAGTGCCTCCCTCAATGTGGGCCCTAGGCGGCGCTGGCACCCCACCCTCAGTCCAGCCTTGGCCTCAGCTAACTCCTGGAACCTGGGACCAGGATCCCCTACCCCGGCGGCCTGGGCCAGGGACTGACCACCCCGCTGGGGTGACCTGAGAAGGGGTGGCTGGTGGACAGACTGACTGCCTGCTGACATTCCTGTGATGGGTGTGACAGGAAATGCAGGTTGAATCATTAGGATGTTCCATGCTGTCCCCACACCTCAGTTGTCAGGGAAACCAGGAACCAAGTTTTCTTCTGGAGGGCTTTTAGGGGCATCACAAATTCTTTAAATCTGAGTAGCTGTCAGTGTTAGGATTTGGGGATCTGCAAATGGTCACCAGAGCAGGAAAGATACCATCACCCAAATTAAAAAAAAAAAAAAAAAAAAAAGAATCTCGTCAACAAAAACTCTGTCCAGCTGGGTGCCGGTGGCTCACCCTGTAATCTTAGCTTACTTGGGGAGGCTGAGATTGGTAGGATCATGGTTCGAGGCCAGCCTGGGCAAATAGTTTGTGAGACCCCATCTCCAAAATAACCCAAGCAAAATGGACTGGAGGTATGGCTCAAGTGGTAGAGAGCCTGCTTTGCAAGTGCAAAGTCCTGAGTTCAAATCCCAGTTCCCACCAGGAAAAAAAAAAAGAATTCTGTTGTGACATTCAGCATGGTGGCATCCCAGGCTGGACACTCACTGTCCCTGCTCTTTCCATGTCATCCTGAAATGTTGGGGGGAGTAGGGAAGGGGGTGCTGAGGGAGAAGTGAACTTTCCCTGTTCATTGGCAGGGCCCAACTCAGTCCACCAGGGACTGTGGCTCTGAAAGGTGTGTGGGTAACAGAGAACGCAGGGAGGAGCTGTGCGTGTGAGTGTGTGCCTGTGCACGAGGGGTGTGAGCATGTGTGCACACGTGTGTGTACACAGGTGTGAGTGAGTAAGCTTCATGAGGTCTGTGCTCTGTTTTACAGTCACTAAGATCACAGATTAGAACATTTTATTTTGAGGGTGAGACTCAATTTTTTTGCAGACTAATTAGCTTAAAATTCATTTTGCCATTAGTGTCAAAATGAAAAGTACAAATGTCCAACTTTTTGGGTTTCTTTTGTTTTTGGGGACCAACACTGGAGTTTCAACTCAGGGCCTCAGACTTGCTAGGCAGGTACTCGTACCGCTTCAGCCACTCTGCCACTCCAAACATCGAACTTTTAAATCACACTTCCATGCATCTGGACATCCACAGACATCCAGAGGATTGAAACACGTTTTTATATACAGCTTTTTTAGTACCACTGAGGCACTGCAAACCCCGCAGGCCTAATGTACGGTTTCTTGGGTTTTGACAGGTGTGTGTGCCCATCACACTCAACTCCTAGATTTTTTTGGTTTTTTATTACTAGCTTTTTTGTTGCTGTGACAAAAATCCCTGACACAAACAAGCTAACAGGAGAAAGGTTTGGCTCACGGTTTCAGAGGTGCAGGGAGAGCACTGGCAGCTGACCCCGTGGCAACCAGGAAGCAGAGAGGCCCTTCCTCCTTCTCCCCTGACTCCATCAACCCCCACTCAGGGCCGCCTTCCTCCCTGTTAATGCTCTCAGGAAACACTTCCCAACCGAGATGAGCTATCACAATCTATTTTAGGTGATCAATGTGACATTTTGATGTACACATACGGTGAAATGACAAGTGAACATGGAAGTAGGAATTTCTTTTTTTTTGGCAGTACTTGGGTTTGAACTCAGGGCCTCACGCTTGCTCTACCACTTAAGGCACTCCACCAGCCCTGGAAACAGGATTTTAAAGACCACCTCGTCATCGTCCTCAGGAAAGCTCCAGAGAGAGGAAGTGACTGTCCAAGGCCACTTGGTTCTGTCCCCTGCGGGACTCTTGGCCTCCACGTGACCCTTCACCTGCATCTGTGGCTGAGAAGACTTTGACAGAGTGGCCTCTAAGGAGTGACCTTAAAGCTGTGTGGGGCTGCGTCACTCATTTTCCAGAGAAATACGTTGATGACTCTTTTGGTCACAAATGACAGAAAGCTTGTGTGAGTTAAGGATGAAAATAGTTCATTGCCTTATTTGACAGAAATAGAAGGCTTTGGGCTCAGGTGGCTACAGGGACGCCAACAATGTCATCGGGATGTGGCTTGGGACTTTCCCTCTCTCTCCACATTGAGTCCCTTTTTGGCCTTTCCTGGTGGCCACTGGCAGGATTGCTTTCCATGGCCGTCACAAGATGGCAGCACAAGCCCCAGTGCTTTCCAGGGGAGAGAGCAGGGCAGTGCTCCCAGCATTCCTACCGACATCCGAAGCTTCTCATTGGCTCCGACTGAGTCACGTGCTCACCCTGAGCCAATCGCCATGGCCGTGGATCCCTGGCTCCCTCCCGCCTGGATGGCGCCCCTTGTCTGAGAGGTCAGCAGAGGTGGAGCCCCAGAAGGAAACTAGGAGAATGTTCTAGAAGCAAGTGAACAGTGCTGCGCAGCACAGATGATGTCTGTCGGTCCATGAACCCTATTACCCAAGGATGCTAAGGCGTCTCAAATTGGCTATCCCTGGGCCACCCCATGTCTTTATCAGAGGGGTCATTCTGATGTTCTAGGTTTGCGAGGTCTACCTCATGTCTCCACAGTCTTTAAAATTTACAAAACGCTTTTCACATCCAGGGTGGGGCCTAAGGGCAAAAAAAAAAAAAAAAAAAAAAAGCTTGCTTAATTGAATCGATTACCTAATACCCCAAAGCTTTGCGATGGTATAAAGTGATTTTCACACACAGGCACGAGGGCTTTCAACAGACTCGGCTTGTGTTGTAAATGAGAACAATGTTAGATTCCTTAGGAACCTTGGTAGAAAAAGAAAAAAGAAAAAGGGGGTGGGGAACACCTTCTTTTATTTCCAAATCACTACCAGTGGAATTTTAAAAATGACTTATTCACTCAGCCTGGAGGATCCCTGTATACCAGACATGTCTGCCAGGAAGGCTGAAGCAGTTGTTAAAACAGGTTAGGAGTGTGGACAAGGCCCTCCCTCATTTCCAGAAAGGGGACCTTCCCTAAGGACAGAACGTCCCTTTGGGAGATTCTGTGTGAGGTGAATGGAAAGGGCAGAACCATCTGTCTCTGGGTGCCAGGATGACATGAGTGACAAATTCTTTGGGTTTCTTGTCACCTGTCATCATGTCTGAATTTCCACTGAACTCACGAGCTTAATGAGATTCCCAAAACATGGGGGTGCATTTTGTTCTGTTTTTAATTCACCTGTCATTGTCTACTAAGCTTTAGATGGAGTTCTCTTCTGAACATCAGAAGAGTTGGTCCTCTGTCTGCTGATGTGCACGTCCCAAAGGTGACAAGGGACAAAGGAATTGTTGGGAGGTAGGTGGCAGATCACCCAGTCTCCTGGTCAGAGAAGGGGCCACGAATGGCTGGTGCACAGAGTTATACCGAAGTGTATTTGGAAAGACTCTTCTGGCAGGACAGCAAGAGATGAAATCAAATCTGGAGGCTTCTAGAATGTTTCTCAGCTGCCTCTGAGAGTGTCTGTGTGGACACTTCAAGGGTTCCACTCTTATCCCTTGGACGGTCATCAGTTCAACTTTCAGCCTGGAAGGCTTCTCCCCCTACAGCCAGCCGGGAGTCCCAGCACCCCAGAAAACCTACAATCTTGGTCACCTGACGACATAAACACCCCAGATCCACCCCTCCTCAGTTCAGTTGGCCTAATGTTTCTTTTTCTTTTTTGCAGTACTGGGACTTGAACTCAGGGTCTTTACCTGGAGCCACTTCACCAGCCCTATTTTTGTGTTGGATTTTTTTCGAGATAGGGTCTCGTGGAACTATTTGCCTGGGCTGGCTTTGAACCACGATCCTCCTGATCTCTGTCTCCTGAGTAGCTAGGATCACAGGCGTGAACCATCAGCACCCGGCCTAATGTTTCTTTTGAAAGTTATTTTAGCCTGGTGCTGGTGGCTCACGCCTGTAATCCTAGCTACCTGGGAGGCTGAGATTGGGAGGGTCACGGTTCAAACCCAGCTTGGGCAAACACTTCTTATGTTTCTGCTAAAAATAACCAAAGCAAAACGGACTGGAGGTGTGGCTCAAGTGATAGAGCGCCTGCTTTGCAAGTGCAAAGTCCTGAGTTCAAACCCCAGTTCCACCAAAAAAAAATTATTTTAAACTGAAATAGTTTTAAACTTACAGAAAATCACAAAAAGGATGGCTGACAGTTTTCATATGCTCTCCTGGTTCCCCCCAACCCATGTTGAAATCTCATGCAGCACAGCACGAAGATCAAAACTAGGACATGGACGTGGGTGTGACACCCACACAAACTTCAGACCTTGTTCGAATTGCACAGGATTTCCTGCTAACGTCCTGGTTCTTGTTCTGGGTCCAATCCAGGACTCACGTGGCTTTTCATTGCATCTCTTTAATGTCCTCCAACCGGTGTCAGTCTCTTAGTCTTCCATGACCTTGACATCTTTGAAGTGTGTTGATAAGCGGCTTTGAAAACAGCCCTTCCTTTGGATTCACCTGTAGTTTTCCATGTTTGATGTCATCCGAGTTTGCCAGGAGTGGGCAGAGGCACTCACTATATTAGGGCTTGTGACGTCAGCCTGCCTCGCTACTAAAGAGGTCAACCTTGACCTTGGGGAAGGACTTTACCGTTTTTCTCCCTGGCGAAGTTCACGTTCTTTCCGGGGTAAGGAAGGACTTTGATGGGGAGATACTCCGAGATCCTGCAGGGACCCGGGTCTCACCGATTTCAGAATCCATCTGGCAACCGTGGCTAGTGTGTTTGCCAAAGGTGTTTTTGCAGTTCCTCCATTAATTCATTTGGAACTTACTCATTTGTGATTTAATTCTGTTTCTCTTTACTTGAATTTATTCAGGTAAGTATTTATGATTTAACCTTTTATATAGGTGAGTCAGAGCTGTCCCTTCCTGGTGGGGTCATCCTGGGGCAGGTGCCCGGCACTGCTGCCCAGGGTTCCCTTCAGGGGGTCCAGCCGTACTCCTCACTGCCTGCTCCTTCCACACTGGGTTCCTTCCTGCAAACCCAAGACAGCACACACCTTCCTCCCTCCCCATGGATGGACGGGACAGATACAGAGACCTGGTGACACCCCCTCTCCCCAGGATTAGTTGAACACACAGTGAAATTGGGGCAGAATCATTTCATTTTATTTACTTATTTTTGGCAGTACTGGGGATTGAACCCAGGGCCTCTGCTTCCTAGCCAGCTGCTTAGTCACTTGGGCCACACCTCCAGCCCTTTTTTTGTTTTAGTTAGTTTTTCCATAGGGTCTCAGATTTTTGCCCGAGACAGCCTTGGACCTTGATCTACCTACTTGTACCCTCCACACAGCTACAATTACAGACACGATCCACCATGCCTGGCTTGTTTGTTGAGATGGGGCTTCAGTAACTTTTTGCTGGAGCTGGCCTCGAACCACAGTCCTTCTGATCTCTGACTCCTGAGTAGCTGAAATTTCAGACATGTGCCATCCCAACCAGCCCGAGAATCTAAAATCAGAATAAACCTTCACCCTCCTAAATCCCCAGCAGTCTCCTCTTTCCTCTGAACAGTTTGACTAGTGAACTCACCACCCCCCTTCCCTACCCCCTCCTCACCCCATGTTTTGCCTAGAAGAACACAGCATGGCAGACTGTGTTTTAGAGTCTTTGGACGATGATCAATTCAGAGTCCTGAGGGAATGAGACTATGCTCACACAGGAGAATCATGCCGGAAATCCAGTTTCTGGTGGCCAGTCTGGGATTCTCGCACAAATGCTGGCAGCATTGCTAGAAGGACTGGGAACGTCCGGCAGAGTCGGTTGGGGTCTGGGGTGACCAGGGTACACACTCACAATCAGACAGCCGGACCATTAGTTAGACAAAGGCCTCAGAGCTGATGGTGGGGATGAGACCCTGGCGAAGGGCCAGATCAATGGCTTGAGCAGATTTTGGAAGTCTCGTTTATGTTCACAGACACCTGGTGCCTTGGCCTTCGGTTGCTGGGAAACTCAGCAGGGGACAGTGTCGGGGTGTCATTTGGTTCGATGGTATCTTGACACAGATTAAGCCACTAGAGGGTCCCCCAGGCTTAGGTCAGGCACCGTATTAAAAAAAGGGGTCAGAGATGTGAGTAAAACAGAAATGCACTCAGATTTCCCACAGGGCCTTTGGCCAACTTTGAAACTTGCACGCTCTTTTAAAATAAAAATATTCTGGAGGAACAAAGAGATTTTTACAGTTTTAGTTTCCTAGGAGGATAAAACGGGGTGGGGAGGGGGAGAATCAGATGCGTGAGAAATAAAAACCTAATATAAATTTAGACGCTGTTGTCCTAAACCTCTGTGTTGTAGAAAATCAACAGATTTTTTTTTCAAACTTGGAACAGTAATGTTTGGTATCTTCCCAGCGGGGGCTGGGGGGAGGACTCTGCAGAAATGTATTACCCCTGTGGTGAATTGTAGGACGGTCTCACTAAGCCAGATCAATAAAGGCTGGATGTCAGTTCATGTCAATTCTGCTCAGGTTTTGTGGCCAAGTGAACTACAAGAAGTCCTTGGGTTTTCAGACGTGGGACTGGGACCTTCATCTCCCAGCGTGAGGCCCACAGCTCAGACCCTCTTGTGTCAAAGAATTTCCCATGAGCATCTCTGATGGGACCATGCAGAATTTGGTTCAAAATTTGTTTCCCTGTTCTCTGTAGGGCAGCTTGTGCTTTTGGGAAGAGAAGCAGGAACTTGCCTGACCCCAAAGTCTTTGCGGTATGTGATGTCATTGAGCCGGAGAGGCAGGGAACAGAAGAGTCTGTGGGGTTCACCTTCCCACTCCCAGGGCCCACGGGATTCCCCTGCTGGGGTCAGCCATAGCTCCTTGCACCCTGGCTTTTTGTCATCTGAGACACCCAACCTGACCCTGTTTCCATGCAGAAGGGACTCAAGACAGAGACACTGCACTACAAGGAAAAATAGGTGGCACTGTCACTTCTTTTCCTTTCACCCCTGGAGTCCTCTGAAGATGTGTCCCGAGGGCTGACTTCTGAATGCAAACACGTAGATAGGGCTTTGGAAATGCAATAGAGCACAGATCCCTGTCTTGCAGAAATGATTTTTTAAATAGGAAACCTTTAGGCTTTAACCATGACATCGGCCACACAAATCCCCAGGGAGCACTTGGGCAAGTGAGCAATCCTTCTACAGAATCAGCCAGCCAATGCTTGTGTTACTAAGTGGCCACAAACTCTGTGGCTTAAAACATCACAGATTTGTTACGTTGCAGCTCGGGAGGTTGGGAGTCTGCCCTGGGTCTCTCTGCGTGTCCACAAGCAGAGCTGAGGAAAGCGTGACTCAAAGGTTAAGGTGAAAAGGAACTGAATGACATGGGGACAGAGATGCCAACCTTTCATCCCAGTGTAGTCTCTGGGTCTCTGTGTAGTCTACAGGTGTCTCTGTAGGCTCCAGGGATGAGATGCAGTTTTTGCAAAAGCAGCCATCAAGTTTCTGCAAAGCAGCATAGGCAACGGTTATCAGAGCCAGGGGAAACTGATCCTAGGTTGCCCTCGGAATTAGTGATTTTTAAGTTCAACGCCAGCAAATGCTGTGGATTTGCTCTTGCAGACCAGCTGGCATCTGACCTCGTCCGGGGCTCACCACGGTGTGTTCTGGGTAACGGTTCCTCCTTGTCTGATTGTCAGGTGTCTCCGTCTTGAACCTCACTAATTTTCACTTGGCTTTCTTAGTCTGAAAATGTTCTGACCTTATGGCCTAATCTGGTGACTTAGGACAACATGGTTGAAAGCAGGCTTTTAACCAGCCACAGGTGAAGGGGCCACAGTCTGTTTCTTTGTCTCCTGTGATGGACCCTGTTTCATTTTGACTACATTGGGTCCACCTGGATAATCCAAAATAACCTCCCTATTTTGAGAAAAGGCCAGAGAGAACCCAGCAGGAAAGCTGCAAGACAGGGCTCAGTTTTTGTGACTGTTACCCGAGCTCAGTTCACTATGAGAACACACAGGAAACTCAGACTTACATTTTCAAGAGGTCTGTGCAAAACAGCTCGTAAGGGGCCTTTAAATGCCACAGTTAGACATGGCAGTGAAGGACACTGTACAAAGACTGTGTCACCAAGTCCACAGCATGGCACAGAGTTCAATTCACTGTCAGAACCCAGCAGACCCAACTCACACATAACATGGATTGTCTCTGGCCATGAACTCTGACCTACTTACAGGTCACTAGAATTAGGTCATAGACACCTAATGGCTGTGGCTATCATCCCACCCCCCAGGGCAAATCCCCGAGATTATGTGAGCTAGTGACTGTCACACAAGAAGGAAAGGAAGACGTGCTGGGGAAGGAGAGAGACTCCTGTACACCAAATAAAACCACCAACAATGGCTGCCATTTATCAAAACGCTCACCCTGAGCTCAGGCCACCACACACATTCATTATTTCAGTTAATTCTGTGAACTGCACACGGGTACTGACCCACTTTACAGACGAGTTAGGCTTTTCAATATGGTAACCTGTAGGCACATGAGACTCTGAAAATTAAAGGGAATTAATTCATTAAGGTTAATTAATCAACATGGCCCAGCATGCCTGTGCCAAGTAGTCACCACACTGGGCAGCACAGACAGAAATTCCCATCACCTAGAAAGTCCTACTGGATGGGGCTGCTGAAGAGGACAGACACTGTACCCAGGGCTACACAAAGTGGGAGGGGCAGAATTGGAACCCAGGGCCTGAGGCCTGAGCCTGGACTTGGGCTCTCATAGAGCGTCTAGTGTCAGCAACTCTGATGATGTCAGGTGCTTTGCAACTGGCCTGTGTTGGGTAAGACCATGCTGTGCTTGAGTCCATCACCTCATCCATTCTTTCCTTAAATTTTTTTTTTTTTTTTTTTTTGGCAATACTGGGGTTTGAACTCAGGGCTTCACATTTTCTAGACAGGCTCTCTTACTGTTGAGCCAGTCCACCAGCCCACCATCTACCCCTTCTCAAGAACATGTGGCTTCCTGTTCCAATATTTCTCTGACATCTTCACATGGTGTCTGAGGGCTTGCACCTTGGGTGAGTGGGAGGAAGCACCTGCAGGGTCATCATGGCCTCTCTGCTCCCCCGGGCACCCAGGGTGGGTGGGAGCCCCCTGGTTAGCAAAGGAATAAGGGGAAGGAGGTGGAGGCCCCAGGCTTCAGGAATCTCTCTCAAGCTACTTCCTTGCATGGTGGTCCTGGTGGCTCTGCTGAGCCTAGCCTGGAAGAGAAGATGGCCGACCTCACCAGAACAGGCCTGGAGGCCTTTTCTGGCTCCTTCTGAGTGCTCACTGCGGAGCCAGAGGCAGGCTGGTGTTGGAGAGACACCAGCCGAGTGAGCCAGTCATCTTTTGTGGTAGATGTTCTCAGCCACCCACTGTAGGAGCCCTGGGCCTGGGGAAGAATGGCCCTGCTGCTCCAGGCCTGGTCCACCAAAAATGGCCAAGAAGTGTTTCCTGGTCCACAAAGGGAAGCTAGAGATGGAAGGAAGTTGAGAAAACCACCCTGGGGCCCCCGAAGCCCTGTGTCCCCAGACCTATGGGCCACTGGGGCTGGATAAATGCAGCCCCCCACTGAGGGGCCCATCCTGTGCCCAGTGCTGCTCATGTCATCCGTCAGGCAAGTCACACCAAGTTACAGACTCAGACAAGCCCTGTGGTCTCTGGGTTTTGTCACCAGTCACCTGCTGTCCAGGGCCTTGTGACATTTCTCTTCACTCCCACAATGCTCCTTTTGTGTGCCTGGGAATCCCAAACACAAGAGCCACTGAACAGAGCAGAACAAACCAGCCAGGGGTGGACCGAACCTTCCAGAATTCCTACTCTGGCCCGACAAGCTTCCTGAGTGATGTGATACGTGCCACACGTCACAGTTTGCAAAAGGAATTTTTTTTTTTCAGTTTGTTTTCACAAGGAAAATTTCCCAAAGAGTTTTGAGACAGATGAACAGGTGTTTCTAGACCACGGTAATTTGATGGATGACACCTGGTTTTTCCTCGGGGATGGGTGGGGGCCGGAGAGGACAGTTGTACACCTTCGAGACAAGTGTCCAGTGGCCTAGTGACAGCCATGCTGTCAAAAACAGAGAAAATGTTTATTTTCAGCCTAGGGTGATTTTAAAGTCATAAAAGTATGGATTACAGAGTCACCAAAGCCAAGTGTAAATTATCCACTGTGTCCGCATTCCAGAGACTGCAATGAGTGTGACAACCAGGATGACAGGAGTGAGGATCACGTCGGAGGGTTTCCAGTTCAGAAAAGAGAGGAATTTGGTTCCTGTCTGAGAGCCATGTTAACAAAACAACAACCCGGAGACATTTGGGGCTGGTTAAAATAAAGTGAGGAGCCCCACCCCCAGGCCACCTGGGTCCAACCTCATTTCTGGTATTTTCTTTCAGTCCTTTTATGTTCGAAGAACCCTGGTGCCCAGGTCACTTTCCCTGTCTCATTTAACCCTTTGTCCCCCACCTGTCAGGCTGAGAAGTGTTTCTTTTCCATTCATACAGAGCTGAATTTTTAAATAAGCCACCTCTGTGACATGCCAGCGATTCTTACAAGTTACAAAGAACGAAAATGAAATCAGTCAACATGGTCCCTAGATGCAAACTTATAACACTCGAAAATTCAAGCAGTTCAAAAAAAACTACAACATGGAGCCGGCTGGTGGCTCACACCTGTCATCCCAGCTACTCAGGAGCAGAGATCAGGAGGATCAAGGTTCGAAGCTAGCCCGGGGGAAATAGTTCTTGAGACCCTGTCTCAAAAAAATCCATCACAAAGAAGGGCTGGTGGAGTGGCTCAAGGTGTAGGCCCTGGGTTCAAACCCCAGCACCACAAAAAAAAAAAATTATAAACAGATGAAACAAAAGGAGAACAGGTTGACAGCCTTTTTGGAGTTGAAGGTTTGGATGATACAGGCTGCTTTGAGTTCACACACAACTGACAACTGTTGAATATTACTTTGAACAACAGGGTTTGCTTTTTTTGAACTTTGAGATGGGGTGAAGCTCAGGTTGACCTCGAACTCACAATCCTCCTGCCTCAGGCTCCTGAGTGCTCTCATTACAGGTGTGGCCACAGCACTCAGCCTCAAGGCCTGCTTCTTAGCAGTGCTTGAAGAATTGACATGTGTGTTGAGTAATTATCTAAAATTCTTGGGACCAGAATAGCTTAATTTTTTTTAATTTTGGAATATTTGCACATGCGTAATGAGACATGTTGGGACAGGAGCCAAGTTTCAACAGGCTCAGAGAGTTTTCAATTCGGTCTCATTTTGGGTTGTGGAGTTCAGAAGGCCCAGCTCTACCACGTTCTCACGGCTCTCGGTTTTGACGGCGCTGATCTGACAAGGGAGGGCAGCGGCTTCTTTGCCTTCTGCACGCAGGCTTCCTCCCCGGCCAGAAGCCTCTAGATCACCTCTGGACGTGAGCAGGAGTTGGACCTCTGTCGTAGGTCACTATCGTGTCATCGGGCCTGTCCTCACCCGTTTTCTTCACTGGTGGGTTCACCTCCCAGTGTTCGTTTTCAGATCACAGAGGTGACAAGGAGGCAGAGGCCACTGCTGGCTTGTTTTGCCAGGGATTCCTCTCCTCACCCAGACCCCCAGACTCCCACCGCCCCTGCCCACAGAGAGCGCGCCTTAGCCTGTGGCACCATCCGGCTGGTTACCCCCACCCCCCTGGATGGAGACCAGAGCGTTTCACAACGGTGAAGAACGTGGTTTTGACCCACAGCCAGTACTGGACGCCTGGTCTTCTCCCTCCCACAGACCCACTCCTGAACCAGGCTCCCCTTTGACCCCCTCTGCTTGTATTTCACCGTGATCTTTTTTAAACACAGAGTCTCCCAGAAAGTCCGCTGGGCTCTTGCTGACCTGAATTGAGGCAGGGATTTGGCCTTTTTTATTTTCCCCTATGGTCACACCCCAGACATAGGTAAATTCTGATTGGTTGAAGCAAACATGTAGCCCCACCCTTTTTTGCCTTTTTTGGCATAGACAGGGGCCCAACTTGGGCCAGTGAGATGTGGAGAGAAGTCTGCTGTGGGGGGCTTCCAGGAAAGGGGTCTTAGCTCCTAGAAAGAGATGCAGGGAAGAGATGGCAAAGCTCATGCTGTATGTGGATGCTTGTCTGGAGTTGTGGCAACCATGTTGGGATCATGAGGGAGCTAGAAAGCACCTGGGTCCTCGTTGTTATCACTGAGCTGCAAACATTGCCCACCCTTTGGGCCACACTGCCTCTGTCTGCCATGTCCACTGAGATGAGAAACGTCCATCATGGGGACACTTTGGACTGTGCCTTGTTATTTGCAAACACATGCTTTCCAGCAGACATGTGATTGCCGTCTCCATATCTGGTCATGTCACAGATGTGTCAGCTGGTGGGTCATCTGAGTGTAGGTCAAATCCTACACACACTAAGCCATGGTGCTGGTGTCACAAGCCTGTGCCGGTACAGTGGAAAGGGGCTGAAGACTTCTTCAGCAGGCCTGGAGGGTCTCAGGCGCAACTTTCCATGGAAAAGGAGGGAGGAAGCAGGTGCTCAGCCTCTTCGCCTCCAGCCTGCTCCTTCTGTCCTCAGTCCTCAGTCCCTCCATGTGAGGCCACTCAGGAGGGACAAGCAAGCTGGACAGGGCATGGTGCCCAGCCCGTGAGAAGCGATCTACAGATTCTCTTTGATGGGCAGTGTCTTAAGCAGGATACATTTGGCCTTGAATGCCTCAAAGTCAACCTGCAATGCAGGAGGGATGTCTCCTAAGCGGTCTAAAGGAAGACAGAGGAGGGGAAAGAAGAGGAAGAAGAGGAAAGATGAGGGAGAAAGAGTCAAAAATGGGGTGAGGTCAGTGGGACCTCTGGAACCATCCACGTCCCTGTTTGTAGAGAAGGTCACAGGTCTCATGACTCCCCAGCTCCTGGCCTCTGGCCCTGGCTGGCTTTGCGACCCAGGGCCAGCTGAGCATCCTCCAAACAGGAGGAGCTGGAGCCCACAGGCACCTGCACCGTGGTCATTTCCCAAGTCTCATCTTCCTGTCACTCTGTTTCCCTTACCCAGCACCGCTGCTGTGTTTGGAGCTGGAGGAAAGACGGTGAGATCAGGCCATTGGGAAAGGCTGGGCCTCTCAGCCCTGGCCTGTGTCACAAGTGTCCATAGGTTGCAGGTGTCTACTCAGAGATGATTTCTGGCCGTGGAGTTCACAGATGACCTGGAAGGGGTGCCAGCTTTCCCCCAAGTGTCTGGGTTAATGTTGCCCCTGGCATCTGTAGGGACAAGCAGTCCTCCTTTCCAGGACTCCTGCATTCCTTCTGTCCTCAGAACTGGGAGCATCTCCCCAGCAAGAGCCAAGCAGCAGTGACAAATCCTGCAGGATAGGGCCAGTGGCGTGCATCAGCTGAGGGAGGGATGCTCTGAGACCCCAGCATCTTCCCATCGTGTGCTGAGGCAGGGAGAGTCAGGGACCAGGGGAGGATGGCACAGCTCTGCCCCAGTGCCGAGCTGTGAAATCATCGCCAGTGGAGAGCCGCGACCAGGCCCCAATGCTCAGTCCTCAGTTCCACTTTTTTCCCCTAAGGAAGGCTGGTCATCGCCAGGATTGACAGGGGGTTCATGCCAGGACGCCCCCTCAGATACCAGAATCCAGGGATACTCAAGACCCTTCATCTGGTTTGCCCAGAACAGGGGTCTTGGCCATTTGCCTCACTGCTGTGTCTCCAGTGCCCGACACACAACACCAATAAACATCTGTTCACTAAACAAAACCAAAGGAAAATGTCAAAGAGTTTGTCATGTCCTCCAAGTGAGCCCCCCCAGAAACCCCACAGAAAGCTTGCTCAGAAGGACTCCACTCCACCAGGCAGGGTGGTCGCCCCGTCCTCCAGCCCCATGTGAACAACCATGGGGCTTTGCCACAGGGGACAGCAGAATACAGTTACACAGCCAGCAGGGCTCAGAGGTGGCAATGAGGGTGCTATTGATTGAGGGAGAATATGACAGTCAATGTCGCCCATGGCGTGAGTAGCTGAGTGTCCAGATGGACGGTTCCAGAACATGGTGCACGCTGGGCTGAGGAGCAGTGGCCCTGGTGGCCCTCGTTCTGGGATTTTTGACTAATTTTGCAATGACAGTGTCAGGAAATTCATAAGACCCCAGTGACACTGCCCTGTCTTCTAAGACACAGTGACGAGCCCAGACTTTGACTTCTGCCACCCTCCAGTGCCTGACCGGGGTTTAGACACAATCTGCTTTACTACTCTCACGTGTGTCCCTCACATCCCCCAGCCCCGTGCTGACCACGAGGACTCCCTGCCTCTGGGGGCACTTGCAGAGAAGGCACCCATTGGTGGCTGGTTGCTCAGGGCCATGACCAACTGGCTCCCAAATGCACTCTGTGTTGGGGTTCTGACACGAGACAAGGGTGCCAGAGTGGTTCATGCCGTGACTCACACCTGTAATCCCAGCTACTCGGGAGGTTGAGATTGGGAAGATGGAGGTTCAGCCCAGCTGGGGCAAAAAAAAAAAAAAAGGTCATGAAGTGGAAAAAAAAAACTGGCTATGCTGGGAAGCCCTCAAACAGCATGGTTGAGGCCCAGGCCAACCTGGGCAAAATGTAAGAGCCCATCTCCAAAATAACCAGAGCAAAAAGGGCTGGAGGAGTGGCTCAAGTCATAGAGCTTCTGCCTAGCAAGTGTGAAGGCCTGAGTTCAAACCTCAGTACCGCCAAACCAAAGGGCCTTCATGACTCTCCCTGACCCCTGCTCTATAACTTGGTCCCTGGGGTGGTGGCCCAGGAGCTCCATCCTCCACTCTGGTCATCAGGCTTCGTCCCTCACTCCCCCTGAACCCCAGCTGCCTTCCGGTCCAGCCTCCAACCCAGACACTTTTCATATCACCGTTCCACTCTGCCACCTGGCCCCTCCAGTGGAAATGACACCCACCTCCTACCCCCGGTTCCCACTCCTGGTTCTCCTCAGCCCATGCTCGTGTTCAATTTTTAAGAAAACGAGATTGGTGGTGTGCCTTCTGCCGCTGGCAGCTCTCTCTGAATGCACCCCACCAATGCCCTGCAGCTCTGAACACAGCTTGAGACGCGGGGTCCCTTCAGGAGAAAGATGCACCCAGGCCCCGCATCCCGGCATCTGCAGGCCACTGGTGGTGGCTGGATGTGGCCTGGTCACGTGGCAGTCAGGTGACCAGGCTCCTGATTGCTGAGGATTGCATTTGAGCACCCTGAAAACCTCTGGGTCCCCCCCGCCTGCCCTGGGGGTTGCGTGACTCTGCCTCTCAGCTGCAAAGGGCTCACTGGGGTCTTGGGTTTCCGTGCCCCCTCGCCTAGGGTCTGAATCCAGTCTGAATCTCAAGTCAGTTCTGAGCAGTGTCCAACTTTCAACATTCGGGGACACTTGGGTTTAATTGATTTCTCTTGCATTCTGGAGTTGAGTGAGACTTTTATTTTTGCAGTTTCCTGGAGCAAAGCCTCGCCACATTCGTGGAAAAACTAAGGGGTTGGAGTTTTCTCATAAGAACTCACACAAAATGGATCCAGTTGGCGGGTTTCTGACCTGTGAGCACCGGGTCATGTGGCTTCACCAGCAAACCACAGGATTTCACCAAGAACATCTCGACCCCACGTCTCACGTGCCATCTGGTGTGTTGTGCTAGAGACAGCCTTGGTGGGTCCCTTGCCCAGATATAATCACCTGATGTGGCAGAGACCCCAGCAACACCCTATGGCCGCTGGAGCGTCACCACACATTCAATGCTTCACAACAACACTCATTCGTTATCTTCAGTTCTGGAAGCCAGAAGTCCATCGTGAAAACTGTGAACTAAACTCAAGGGTGGGCCGTGATGGCTCCTTTCCGAGGGTCCAGGGGACAGTCCGCTCCCGGCCTCCCCTGTGTCAAGAGGCACCCACATTCCTTGGCTTCTGGCCACGTCGCTCTGACTCGAGTGTCCATCATTCAGGCCTCTCCCTGACTCTGATCTTCCTGCCCCCTTCAACTATGTACCCATATGATCCCATGGCACCTGGGTGACCCAGGACCTTGCTTCTCTCTTGGGCTCCTTAATGTGATCACAACTGCAAAGTCCCCTGTGAGCCACCTGTTTGCAAATTCCAGGGATGCAACACAGGCATTTTGGGGGTCATTACCTAGCTGACCTCTCTGTGTCTGTCACCCCCTGGTCCAAACTCCCTGATGGCATTGGAGACAAGGCCTTCCTGTGGTGTACTCCCAGCCTTGTGCGAGTGGCTGAGAGTCACCTATTGGGACAATGCCAAGGACACTGTAGAGCAAAACTCAGGCCCTAGGCACAAAGGGAGGAGGAGCTGCAGGACATCTGCTGGCTCAGAGGCCGTGGGTGGAACCCCAGCTCGGTCGAGTCACCGGATATCTTGGGCTGTACGTGTAAGTCAGGGTAACAGAACGTGCGCACAGCCGGCATGCCACGTAGCCCCTACTCGTGTACCGCAGGGTCCTCCGTGCTGGGGTGTAACGACTGGTGGATTTCATTTGCAATGATCAGCGAAATAAAACCTTCTTTGGAAAATGAAGTATAAGAGAAAGCCTGCTATTGGAAAAAGAAAAAAACTGTTTTCCCAAAGCTTGTGGCTCCCATATAAGCTCTCTCTACAGGCATTTGTTTTTCCTAGGGGGAGGGGCAGAGAATGGACACTGGTTTTCAATGTCACCTTCCAATCACAGATGACACCTGCTGATCTCACACCCCGAGGTCAAGCTGGCCCCACACAGAGCACTGGAGAGCAGAGCTCTGCATCAAACCAATCTTGACCTTGGCTGCCATGCTGTTTTGGCACAAAGTGACAGCTTCCTTTTGCAAAGAAACATGTTTGCTGGGGACATCCTGGGCTGCGGCTAAGGAGAAGGAATGGTGGCCAGTACCTTTTCCTTCCACTCCCCACCCCAGGCAGCTTCCTCCACTGGCTCCAGAGGAGGTCCAAGAGCTGTGAGCTCCAAAGGAGACTCCATCCTTCACAGTCAGCAGTTACCATTCCATGGCCTGGGGGACCCACCCTCATTGCAGGCCCTGGAAAATCCTCCCACAGAGAACAGGAAGCAAGAGCAGGAGAAATAAGGGCCTGAGGCCAGGCAGAGCAAAGATGGTGCCAGCCACGAGGGGCCCTGCCAAGAAATGGAGGATGAACAAGACACCTCCAGTTGCCACAAAATTGTGTGGACATGGTGTGCTGTTCTTCTGGTGCCTTGGAGCCATCTGAGGGCCACCTTTGTGCTCCCAAGCCAGGGGCAAGCATTTCAGATGGGTTGTGGCTGTCCTGGCAGAAGGGGCAGCTTGGGCGCTGTTGTCAGAGATGGTTTTTTTATGGAAAGAAGTCCCCCCAGCTTTGTGTGGGGAAGCAGCAGAGGTTGGGTATGTTGACAGGGACGGGGTCCCCAAATTGGAATGAGCTGCAGATGCACATGGGGAGAGACCAAGGTCCTAGTGACTTATCTTTCTTTCTTTTCTCAGAAAAGCAAATAAACAGAATGGTGGAGGGAGCATCCAAGAACTGTGCAGAAACAAAAACGTGTGCACATCAAGGGGCAGCCTTCCTCACTTCTGGAGGATTAGAGAGCATTGCAACAGTCGAGTCCCTGCCCCAACACTGGCCCCTATGCTTCTCACTCAAGAGGAAACGCATAGAGGGTGCTATCAGACAAGGTGGGAGGCAGGGACACCCCTGTCCCTTCGGAAGCCCATTAGTCACTAGGCTATTTCTAACCACAGAGTTGGGGGGGAGCCGTGTGCTGGGGTGACCACAGACATTTTGCTCATGCTTCCTTCTCCATTCCCAAGTGGACAATCTAACCCTAGCCATGGCCCTGGTCCAGGTGGTGACGAGTGAGGGCGGCCATTGCTTTCTGGATGCCAAGCTGGAAGAAGGAAGGGTGAAGACAGGGAGAGCCGGGAGGTGGAGAGCACTACCTCTGTGTAGAGTTTCTTCCTGGCACAGAAGGGCTTCAGACTGTTTCAAATTATCTATGAATAGATTTCCTTCTGATCATCAGGCAGCAGAAGCGAAAGAAGCTTCCAGAGCCAACAGAGCCCTCCAGGAAAATGGCTGCCAGACGCTGGGAACTTGGCTGGAGGCTGAGTCTTCACGGCCAGGGCCCTGGCTTCACCATCTGCCACAAGGGTCTAATAGCATCCAGGAAAGGCACAAGTGGCATCGCCCCCCACACTCTAGGCCCATGCAGACAGCTCATCTCAGGGCAGGAAGAGCCCAGAAGATAAAATCCCTAACATGGTCCAAACAGTCCTGTAATAGGAAAGAGTAAGAGGTTTGCCCCCGAGAGGAAAAACACATTTTTGAAAAACATTTACCACCGGAAATGGAAGTAAATTGCAGAAATCTGTCTTGTGTTCACAGTGAAATTCAAGGAGATGGTTTCTTAAAATGAGACAGGGAATCAGTGAGGAGACTCTGGATCCAAAGAGAAGGAGCTGGCAGAGACAGAGGCAGAAATGAGACGGAGCTTGGGGTGTCTAGAAAAGCCACAGGGAACTGAAACCAACGCCTGCCCCGCCAATGGAAGTCACCCTCAGAAGCAGCAGAAAACTGAACTGAACTGTAGAAAGTCAAATAACGGTGGCTGGACTGTGGGGGAAGCTATTGTTTGTTGGCCAATAGCTGTGTCCCCTCCTCCTGTGCCAGGCTAACAGGGTCCTTATTGCTTCAGCTCAGGGTTAGAGGCTTCAGCCCCCTGCTCCTTGGCCCCAGGGAGGGACTCTCGATGGGTGCCAGCTCACCATGATGATCCCATTCCCCTTTTTTGATGGTCAGTCATGGGATGTCCAGCTGGGACTGGACTGTCCTTTGTGGGGACTGATGCAGAGAAGGGTCTCCTTGCACGGCGACATTGTCTTATCTGCACACAGTGTTTGCAGCAGCATCTTCTGCCTGTCCACTAAAGGTGGTGGAGTGGCGAGAAGGGATCCACCTGGGCGAGACCCACCTGGGTTCCTGAATCAGCCAGTCCTGAGACCACTGACCTTTGAGCTGGCTGTCATGACAGATGACAGATGCCCTTATTGTTTAAGCCTCTTGCTGGAGGGCTTAAACACCCACTTTGGCCAAAGTGGGGGGACACAGAAGGAAAGACAAGAGAGATGTGGTAAGACATGAAAGAAAGAAAAATGAGAGGCAAGGCTGGATAGCAGAGGCACCCAGAGAAGAATCCAGAACAGATGCAGAGGGAGATACTGGGCCTGCGGGCAGCCAGGTGCACAGACAGAGCCTCAGGGAACACTGTCATTGCCCATAGCTGTGGATGGATCCCAGCATCCCTCCTAGCAAGGGAATTGCAAATTGAGTCTGGACCATGATGCTTGTCCCCACCATCAGCATGGCCAGGGTCCCAAGCTTGGTCACACACTGTTGGAGAAAAGGTGGGAGCTGAGGTCCCACATAGGGGTGGGAGAGTCAGGGGCTTTGAGCACACCTGGGGACAGTTTGGTGACACTTGTCAACATTACAAATGCACACGCTCCTTTCAGGAGCTTGTCCTCCAGAGACATGCACAGGTGTGGACAGGCAGACATGTCCCATGGGCACAACATGTAGACAGGGTCACATTAGTGGACACTGGAAACGGGCCAGAGTCTATTCACAAAGGATTAGCTACAAAATTATGAGCCGCCAAAGCTAGAGAGCTTTCTAGACACTCCGCAGAACGGCCTCCTTGGTTCAGGTGGGAAGGCTGTCCTGCCATTTGTCAGAAAGAGAAAAGGAATCAGCCCAGATTTATAATTTGGATCTGTCTATCTGCTATCTGCCATCATCCATCCATCATCAAACTGCCTATTGTCTACCTTCTGTCATCTGTCACTGTCACCCATCACCTATCTATCATCAATGTATCTATCATCTACCATCCGTCAATCTATCACGTATTTATTCCCATGTTGGAACTGTCCCCCCCATGTGACTATTTGGAGACAGGGCTTTAAGGAGATAATTAAGGTTAAGTATGGTCGCAAGGTGGGTGGGGATCCAGTGTGACCAGTGTCTTCATAAGAAGAAAGCGCCACCAGGGATATTGTGCCCACAGAAAAAAGGCCACATGAAGACACAGCAAGAAGGTGGCCTTCCACAAGGCGTAGGAAGTGACCCAGGAGAGAATTCAAAGAAAAGACCCAAGCTTCCAACGCCTTGGTCTCAGACTTTCAGCCCCCAGAATGTGGTAAGACAAATTCCTGTGCTTAAGTCACTTGCTCTGTGTTGTTTTGTTAAGCGGTCCTAGCCAACTAACACAGACGTTGGCACCAAGAAGTGGGGTGCTGTTGTCAATAGTACCTAAAATTACAGGCATGACTCTGGAACCTTAACGATGGGTAGCAGCCGGCTACAAGAGCCTTGCAGAAAATGGGCGTTGAAAGTGTGAGGACCGTGACCATAGCTGAGGAGATTTCTAAGCAAAGTATTGAAGGTGCAGCCTGGTTGCTCCTTTCCACCCAGAGAAAACGTGTGGAGAGAGAAAGCGAGGAAGTGTTAAATTAAGCAACAAGGAATTGAGTTTGAGACTTGGAAAATCCTCAGCCTGTCCACATTCCCGAACAGCAGGAAGTCTGTCTTGCAGAGGACACCAACAGTGAGTCTGAAAAGTTGTCACAGGTGCAGCTCGTGCATCTAACCAGCTTCCTCAGCAGAACGTAGGAATAGAGATGGGCTTACTCCAGCAGGGCCACTGGCAGCTGGGACCAGGGGGACAGAAATGGGATGAAAAGAGAGGTGGGCGGACTTAGGGAATGCCATAGAACAGACGGGACAGCTGCTCACTGTGAACCTGTGTTGTTCTTTAAGAACAGGGAGGAATGGCCCCAAGGCAACTCAGAGGTGAGCAGAGCTGCCACTGCCACCTCAGCCCAGGGGCAGGGCCATCTCCTCCTGGGTTTCAGAGGGACAACTGCTACTGCCCAGTGTCAGATAGGCCAGGTTGCTGCCCCGAACCTTGAGGCCATGGGGCCAACCCTGCTTGCTGGTGGGCCTGGAGGAAAAAGCCCTGAGCCAAAGACAATTTGTCTTGAAGCTCACAGTCCAGTGGACTTTTCCTTGCCAGGGCTCAGGACCCTCGTCCTTCCCTCGGATTTCTTCCTTTTGTGACGGGAATGTCTAATCCAAGCCTGTCCCACTGTGTGTTTGGAAGCATATGACTTTCCTGGCTTCGCCAGTTCCCAGCTGGACAAGAATTCTGCCCCAGCCTGAATCCACCTCAGCCTCACCCAACCCCGATGCACATGGTGTGTTTGAGTCTGGACTCAGAGTTGTGCCAGGACGAGGTAAGACCTTTGGGGCTACTGGGATAAGGTGAAATGCTTCACATGCAAGAAAGACATGAATTTTGAGGACCAGAGTTTGGAACTCAGGGGCTAAATTGTGTCCCCCCCCAAACTCATATTGAAACCCCAATCTTCAATGTGACAGTATTCAAAGGTAGGATTGTTACGTAAGCAATTAAGGTTGTGTGAGGTCATAGGGGTGACCATAGCAGGTAAAGAAGAGAGACACAACAGGGAGGACACCGTGAGAAGGCGGACATCTGCAAGCCTAGGAGTGAGGGCTGAGGAAAAGCCAGCCCTGCCGACACCTTGACACTGGGTGTCCAGACTCAGAGCTGCGAGAGAGACATAGTTGGTTAAGCTGCATATTTCGGTGGCAGCCTGAACAGATGACCAGGCTTGGGGAAGCATGACACTGTTCTAGAAGGACACTGAACCCCAGACACTGCTGCGAGAGAGGAACCGGGTGTCTGCAGATGAGGAGAAAGGAGCAGTTTCTCAGTCTGTAGACTTTCATGCTGCTGTATGATAAAAAAACAAAAATAAACTCTCAGTGAGAAAACCTGAAACAGAAAACATGCTTTCTTTATAAGGTAAAGAAGACTTGCTGTAAACATTGTATTAAATGCTAAAGCAGGGGTGTAGGAGGGGAGGTGTCCCCATTAACGATCAGGAAAAAGACAAAGTGCCTGTTACTGCTGCATCCCTTACTGTTCTAAATAAGCCCAAGCTCACGCAATATGACACGAATATAAAAAAGGGGCCAAAGTGAGTGAAAACAGGATATAGACAACTGCGTCTTGTTTTGTTTTTCACTTTTATCACTTTGCTATTTGATGGTTGTAATACATCTTTTTTATATGTATCTTTGCATGTTTGTTTCCCCTACCCTTGCTTGGCAGAGGGTTTGTTTTTTTTTGTTTTTGGTTTTTAGTGGGACTGGAGTTTGAACTCTGGGCTTTGCACTTGGAAAGTAGATGCTGTACCACTTGAGCCACACCTCCAGTTCATTTTCTCTGATTATTTTGGAGATGGGAGTCTCCTAAACTATTTGTTCTGGCTGGCCAGGAAACACAAACTTCCTGATCTCAGCCTCCCAAGTATCAGGGATCACAGGTGTGAGCCACTAGTGTTCAGCCTGGGTGGGGTGGGGGGGAGGATTTAACTGCTTTATTTATTTAAAGGAGAGGACTGGGTTAAAGGACAAACCCAGAGGAGGCTGGATGCTGACAAGAATGGAAGGTGGCCTTTGGAGACGGGTTACAGGGTCTTCACCAGAGAAGCCCCACCCAAGACATAGCTCCTGGAGGCTGCTATTCTCTGCTTTGCAGGTCCAGCTGTGGGAGCCCCACCAGATCTTGGTTGGCCAAACCATTTTCATCTTTTCCTTCCTTTGCTCCCAGTAGAACAAACCACTAACCCTGGAGCTCTGATCTGGCAGTCCTAAGGAGATCCCGTGCCTGGGGAAGGTGGCAAAAGGAGCAGGAATGTCTCTGAGAATTGATCCATCCTTGTGGGGCCACCCTGCCTGATCAGATGTCACACACCCCCTCAACCAAACACTTGGCCCCCAGAGACAGCAGGTAAGGGTCTCCTCACTGCTTTTTCTTCTCTGCCCACCCCCACCCCATAATCCACTTTGCACACAGCAGCTGGAAACATTTGTTCTGGCTCAGCAACTCCTATTCAAAATCCTCCATTGGTTTTCCTGTGGACTTTGCATCAAATTCAAACTCCATTCCAGGGTCTCCCAAACCCTCTCACCCTGCCACTGCCACCTCTTCAAATTGAAGTCACACCACTCACTCTGGGCCCACCACCTTCCTGTTGCACCATGCTTGGCCCTCACTCCCTGTTTTCTCTGTCTGGAGGTCTTCACCCCCCCCCCCCCATCCTACAGGGCTGGCTTTTTCTCATCTTTAAAATCTGAGCTCTGGCTGGGTGTTGGTGGCTCATGCCTGTAATCCTAGCTAGTTAGAAGGCTGAGATCAGGAGGATCACAGTTCGAGGCCAGCTTGGGCAAAGTTAGCAAGACCTCATCTTAACCAATAGATGAGCACAGTGGTGTGTGCCTGTCACCCAAAGCTACTCGAGAGGCTGAGGTCAGAGGATTGAAGTTCCAGGCCAGCCTGGGTTAAAATGTTCGAGAGATCCCACCTCAAGGGAGAAAGAGCTGGGTGTGGAGCGTGCACCTTTCATCCCAGCTGCAGTGGATACAAGCTCAGGTCTGCCTTAGACCATACTTGCTAACCCCATGCTCACGGCCATGGCTTGGGTTTTGTCAAAATGGCAAAGTGGCCAGAGTCAGCTGACCTTCAGAGAGCGTTTCTTTTCAGCCCCTGACTCCTTTGGGCCAGGCTGGATTTTGCAGAAGGGCCCTGGCCCCATGTATTTGAGGGTCCTCCATCTCTTCCCTACAGGTACAGCTGTAAGCTGGCAGGGGTAGCGTCACACGTGCAGGACTCCCATGCTGTCGTTCCTTGCTGTCTGTGTGCCTGTCTGCGGGTCGCCTGCCCCTGAAATTTCCTTACAACTGCAAGCCTGATTGTCATGCTCTTTGGGGCCGTCCGACACATGCCGCAGGGTGGTGAGTGCTCCAGTCTCCCACAGTCCAGATGGGGTCAAGCGGGGTCACTGGCCTGCTTCTTTCCACTGTCACCCTTTTAACCGGCGCCCTTTGCACGATCCCTTTGTGATCACGTTTTTCATACACTTTGTACTCTTTGTGGGTGGTTTTTTCTGTTTCAAATGGCCCCATGATGCAGTGCCGGAGGCTGTCTGGTGTTCCCGAGGTCAGGAGGTTCAGAAGTGACTTATGAACAGAACCCGTGTGCAGAAAACTGCAACCTCAGGCAGGGACGATGGAGCCCTTGGCCGTGAACTCAGTGCGTGGGAATCTGCCCCCAGTGTAGAGGCCATGAGGTGTCTTTGAGCGGAAACCCCAGAGCAAGGTTGGACAGGCTGAGCGTCCCTGCTCCAAAATGTTTGCATTTCAGTTTTTCCCGATTTTGGATACCATATGAACAATGAGATACCTGGAGGTGGTCACTGAGTTCTAATCACGGGACACATTTTCGTGGCACTTGCCCTGTTTTTGCATAACCTAAAGGTATTTTTTTTACAATATTTTTAATAATTGTGTACACAAAACAAAGTTTCACAGTGTAGAGTTTGGTGCTCAAAGCGTTTTGGGTTTTGACCAGGCACGGTGGTGCACGCCAGTAATCCCAGCACTTGGGAGGCTGAGGGAGGCAGAAGGATTGTGAGTTCCTCCTGACTCTGGTCCTGACCCCAAGAGTCTGTGGAATAGGGGCTAGACCCTATTTAATAAGTAAATAGAAGTTTTGGATTTTTTGGGGGGGGCCTGGGATTTGAACTCAGGATCTTAACCACTGGGCAGGTGCTCTACCACTTGAGCCACTCTGCCAGCCCTAAAGGTTTGGATTTTGAAGCATTTTGCTTTTGGGTTTTCTGATTAGGAATGCTCAACCTGGATATTGATCAGTTGACAAAAATATTGTGACCAGGGACAGGGGTGCAGCTCAGGGGTACAGTGCTTGCTTCACATGTGTGAGGCCCCGGCTTCCAGCCCCAGTTGCTGCAAAAATTAAAAAACAAAACAAATCATGGCCAGAAGGTTCCAGGAGCCTGAAGCTGTATTTTCCCAGGAGCAAAGCTTTGGCATTTGCTAATTCAGTGTTCTAAGGGACTTGATGAGACATAGCTGCCTGGCATGATGACGACTGGCTATGCTGCTAGGTGACCCTGCTCAGGGACCCAGCACACAGTAGGTCCCTATCACTGACTGCCTGGCCGAGCCCCGTGTCCCTCAGGGAGAGCTGTCAGATCTGAGCATAAAATTTGTGGCACGTGCGTGAGTTTCTGAAAGGGACTGGAACATTCCCTGGCTGCACTCTCCACGCTTCCCCTGGGGGACTGCCCTGGAGGAGATGACTGCACGGCTATTATGAGCTCCATGGAGCTAAGACCCTCTCTCGCCTATGTGCCACACGCCTGAATTGCTCTGTGCCTTAGTTATTGAGGGCCAATTTATTAAAAGATCAGGACTTGAAGTGGGACCTTTGTTTTTTGAATAAAATTCCCTTTAAAATGTGGACTGAAGTTTCTTTCTCTTCCCTCTGCCTGCCTCAGTCCAGGCCTGTCTTAAGGCTTCTGCCCTAGCCCCCACCCTGCTGTCCATCAGGTCTCTTGCTTGCTTACCTGGAGGGTGGAGGTGGCCAGGAGTGACCAAGAGAGCGAGGCATCAGGTCCCTCTGCTCCCTGCAGGGCCTCTGTCAAGGTCAAGGGCTGCAGCCTTCCTTAGGGTGGGAAGGGCCTGGGGCTCATAAAACCTGGGAGATGGAGTCCCTCTAGGAAACAGTTGGTAAGACCCTATCTTGAATAAAAAAACCCTTCACCAAGAAAAAAAGAAAAAGGCTGGTGGAGTGGCTCAAACAGCAGAGAGCCTGCCTAACAAGGGTGAGGCCCTGAGTTCAAACCCCAGTACCACCGAAAAAAAGAAACAAACGAAAAAAGCCCTGGTCATGGTGGCTTACACCTGTAATCCCAGTTACTCGGGAGATTAGGAGGATAGTGGTTCCAGGGCACCTCGGGCAGAAAGTTAGCAAGACTCCCTCTAAGATGGCCCTTTGGGCAAAAAAAGCACAAGACCCCACCTAAAAAAATAAGTAAAGTGAAAAGGGCTGGAGGTGTGGCTCAAGTGCACAAAGCTCCCATTTCAAATCCCAGTACCCCCCTCGCCCCAGTGCTTTGGGTGAAAAACACTTCAAAAATAAATCTAATGTCTTGTATGGGGGAAAAAATCTTTGGGGATTTTCTGAAAAGACAATCTCAAGCATGGAGAACCTTCTAGAAGTCCAGTGCTAGCCTGGACTTGAGGCTGAAGGAGAGGCACCGTGAGGAGGGGATTGGACAAGATACGGGGTGGACAGTAGGCCTGGCCTGGTGCCCGTGGCATTTCCTCCTGAACGTTGCCAAAATGTCAGGTGCCCTTGAACTGGGATGCCTCTGACCTTGAGGCTCAGCAGAGGCCAAGGTCCATCTGCTCCCATCCCCCTCTCCTCAGACTCCAGCATGGCTCTTCTTTAGCTGGGCCACCCCATTGAGTGCGAATTCAACCCACTCAGCCCTTGGGGGCTGCTGCCTTCATTACACCCACTCTACAGATGGAGAGACTGAGGCTGGGGGAGGTGCTTCCTCCTGTGGCAACACCTGGACAGGCGGGGCTGGGATCCACCTGGCTGCTGAGTTCTTACAGTGGCCATAACCACTTATGGACACAAACAGGGAGTGTGAGGTCACCTGGCAGAATCCCTAGTCGTGTGATGAATGGGCCGGAATATTTTTGTGACATTTCACTGTGGCCTTAGCTCCTCCCTTACAATCCACCTTCCTTCAGCTGACAAACAGTGGCCACACGGCTCCTCCCTTGGCCTCCAGGAGAAGGGAGGCAAGGGGCCTCCCTCATGCAGCCTCTCTGTGAACCACATGCGCTCCTTCTCTTGAAGTTTTTCTCTGTTTTAATCAGGCAGAGCTTGTATAAGACACTCCGAGGGGTGCACGTGTTAGTGGACTGCCGGGCAAATGGCCCCAAATGTCCCACCATCTTGCTGGCCCTGGTGCAGAGCACATGTTCACTGAAGAAGTTCTGAGTCTTTCAGACCCCAGCATAGCAGTCTGCATGCAGCAGGCTGTTAATACATAACTCCCGAAGAGACAGTTCAATTGCCATGCCTGACACAGTAGAAAGAATCGTCACCCCGCAAACACAGCACACAAATCTGGGACCATCTGTCAGGCTCCCAGGAGGCTCAGAAAAAAAGTCATCACATATTCCCAAAATAGCACAAACAGGATTTCCTGGAAGGCATGAGGTGGGAGCAGGCTGCAGCTGGGAGGCGGGAAACGCAGCGTGGCCTGGCCAGGGCTGTGTCTGCAGGAGCATGGGTGATGCCCCTGTCCCCAGAGCTACACGTCTGTGCAGGGGAACAGGGGAAGACGGAACAGTGTCTTCCCCCCCAGTTGCTGCTTAAACCTAGATGTGACCCTCTGCCCACCTGTCCACCCTGCGGTCTGGGGTCTACAAACCGCTTGTATCTGGGCGGCCAGGGTACAGAGTTCCCCTTCCCGCCCCCAGCCCCATGCTGGAAAGGGTGCATAGTGCCAGTCCCCGTGTATGCTGTGTTCCCCTTACGTCCTGTCATGTTGTCACTCGTAGCAGAGTTGATCTGTCCTGTGTTTCTGCCCTGGCAGCTCTGTCCTTGTGTCTTGGGGCCATTGGGAAAATAAGGGTTACTTGTGATACCCAGCAGTGTATCTGCAGCCAGGGCCCCTGACATGGCCTAGCTCGCAGCTCTGCCCCAGCAGGTGCTGGCTGGAGGTCTCCTGCCCCAGCCTTCC
Organism: Castor canadensis; assembly: GCF_047511655.1. Lineage (NCBI taxonomy): Eukaryota > Metazoa > Chordata > Mammalia > Rodentia > Castoridae > Castor > Castor canadensis. The sequence continues at coordinate 41,874,801 of NC_133403.1, forward strand.
ATCCTGTTGTCCAGACAGATTCCTGGCACAGAGGTCTGTGTTGGTCAGTTTTTCATTTGTGTGACAAATACCTGAGAAAAACAACTTAGAACATTTATTTTGGCTCAGAGGTTCGGAGGTTTCAGCCCAGGGCTGGCCGCCATGGCCAAAGGCCAGCCTGAGGTCAGGCAGGAACATCACGGAGGGTACACGCGGTAGAGCCAAGCTACTGACCTGATGGTGTGGACAGGAAGCAGAGGGAAAGACAGGAAGGGCCAGGGAAAGAGACAGCCCACAAAGACACGCCTCCTAAGGTCTCCATCACCTCCCAAACTAGTGCCACCAGCTGGGGACCAAGTCTTCAACACCATCTGACCCTAACAAGGTCTCAGGGCAGCTGTCTAAGAGGCTGGGAAGCTGCAAAGGCTCTTAAGGCCTTAGCTCCAAGATGACGTCACTTTCTCTGCATCTTATTGGTCAACACAAGTCACGTGGGGTAGAGAAGGCACTCAGCTGAGGACGGAGGAGCAGCTGAGTCTCAGTGCTAATGGGGCATGTGGGGAGAAAAGGCTGCTGCCACCAAGGTCCACTGCCCCGCCACTGGCTCCTCGCCATGGGAGTCAGAGGCCAAGGGCATCTCGTGGCACTTGGCCTTTGTGATTGGGCCCAGTCTACCACGCCTGAGCCATGGCCTGCCCCAGCCTCTCCCCGCCAGGACCCAAGGGCCACGTGGTCAGTGCCCCACACGTCCAGGCTGAGTGGAATGACAGTCACTCCTTCCTGGGACATGTGGTGCAGGACAAAGCAAGAGGACAGGAGCAGAGAGGCCTCCCCCTGTGGCCACAGGGCACACTCAGGCACATTTGCTGCCTTTCTCCTGCAGTGCCCTGCACAGCCCTGCACCGCCCTGGCCTCCCAGGAGCCCTGGACAGGCCTGGTTTCTTTCCAGAGCTCAGACAACGGTCCCTTCATGTTCCCTGTCTGCTCCTGAGCAAACACAGCGCTGCCTGGCCCTCGTGGCCACCGAGGTGAGAGAGGCTCCTGTTGGCTGCTCCGAGTTGGCTGCGGGCTGGGCAGAAGCACAAAGACCCCAATGTTCAGCCCAGGATTCCAGCACATTCTCGGCCTTTCCCTGCAGATGGCTTTCTCCCCACGCCGCAGCGGCTCCTGCTTTATTTTCTCAGGTGTGGCATAAACCCATCAGGCTTCTGGTGGGGAGGCAGCCGGCACGGCCTGGTCTTGACAGAGCCCCAGCCGCCGCGCACACTGGGCTTTTCATAGCAGCCTCGGGCTTGACCCTGGGCAGGCAGACCAGCCGGGGTGCAGCCAGCCTCGGAGCACAGTCTCTTCTTTCTCTGCGACCAAGGTGCCAGGGCCAAGGAGGGGCCCAGTCAAGCACTGAGAAGGCTTCAAGAGCGGGATGTAGCTGCCAGGCACACAGGAGATGCAGTGTGGAGGTGGGGGTGCCATCAGGCTGCACCCCAGAGGAGGGAGGAGGAAGAGCTGTGGGCTGGGATGTGAGGGGCAGAGAGGCAAAAGGCACAAGGGAAATTGAGCAATGTCCATCGTTCATCCATCCACGCACTCACCCATCCATCTGTCCATCCATCCATTCGTTCAGACCAGGGGTCAGGCACGAGTCTCCTCTTAGTCATACATGGATGGAGGAGGGGTCCCTGCCCTAAAATAGGACGGTAGCTACACACATCGCAGGAACTGGAGATGAAGTTGGTGACAGTGTTTCAGTCACATAGACTCATGGCCTGGGGAAGGAGGGCACCACATGCCACCCAGGGCCACCCAGGGCTACAGAAAGAAGCATGGGAGAATTCAGAGCTACAGGAGGCAGGTTCTGCAGTGACAAGACGGTGGGGTGACATTGATTCTGTGGGAGGATGTAATTGGCTTGTTTGACTGTCACAGGCTGTCAGGCCAAACCCGTCAAGAGAGGTTGGGTTTCTGGATGGGGGACATATCTGGGAAGAGGAGACCTCACAGTTAGATTCCCTGGGACCCAAGAGGCTTCAAGATGTCAGGCAACACTTGACATTTTAGGTCTTGCAATGCAGTCAGCAAACTTGCTCTGGGAAGGACCAGATAATATTTTAGACTTTGGGAACCAAGAGATGAAGTCAGCCATATGTAGATTCTTATGTAAGAGGAGACAGGACAAATTTCCCAGAAATATTTTATCAACAAAATTCAAAATAAAAATAACAGTAATAGTTGAGTGTAGGGGTTTGCAATAAAAGCCTGCTAAAGAGGACCAGAATCTGGAGGTTATAGATGTGACGTTTGAGGTCATCCAGTCATCCCATGGATGCATATGTTCCCAGCCCTAGGACGGTACAAATCGGCAGGGACAGGCCAGGGGTCCCAGGTTTGCTGAGGTCTCATTTAGATAAATCTGTAGCCCATGCTGGTGCCACCCTAGGCTATGAATGGATGAGTGTTAGCCTTGTCCTCAGATGCTCAAGTCTGTGTGGTGGGGGCCCCTCACAAGCAAACAGCAATGACAAATCAATATGGTGGGGGCAGGGATGCAGATGTGCTGACAGCTGTGATGGGGGGCTGTTCCTGATGGTGTATCGTGATATGCTAAGAAGAACCCTTCCGAGGGCTCTCAGGAGACACTGTTGTTTGTTTGTACACCTCATGCACACATTTGTCTGTGAGTCCCACGTCTGTGACTTAGGAAGAACCCATGCTGCAAGGGGTGGCTGTTACTGTAGGAGCCCAAGGGGGAAAATGACAGCGCTGTGCTCCAAGGGAAGGGGTGAGAATGAAGACAGGTGAGAGGGGAGGGGGGTGCAGGTGCCACCACTTAGAAGGGTGCCCGGGCTGCAGGGCCTTTGAAGAGACAGATTCAGTCAGAAGGAGGGACTTGAGCCCTGAAAGGGGCACAGGGAGGGGGTAGAGGCTGAGAAGTCAAAGGCCCCCAAAGCAGGGTGGGACACTGGATGGTGGCAAGGCCCCGACCTGGGCTCCAGGAAGAGGCGTGGTGACAGATTGGGAGGAGGCCCCAGAGCAAAAGGGGTCAGGAAACTTGACGCTGGGTGAGACAGCTGTGGGGTGGTGTTCAGAACTCAGGAGCCAGGACCTGGGTGGGGGAGACCCAGGCCAGGCGCTGGGCTTGGTTAGTGACCGCTGTGTAACAAGCAGTCCTGATCCAGCCTCGTGTTGGGAATGACTTGTCATTGTCTCCACAGTTCTGTGCCTGGGCTCACCTGCCTCACCCTTCCCAGACAGCCACATGGAACCATCCTTTGCCTTTTTGCTCAGATGCCACCCAGCAGGGCGTCCTGTGACAGTCCTCTCTGTGTGACCGTCCTCTCCACACTGCCTTGTTTTCATTGCGTTCTGTCACCTTCTGATTTCATGTCATTTATGACTGCTATGGCTGAGCTCCTTCATTCCCAGAATGCTGGATCCAGGAGGACGGCTCGTCATCGAGGTCACTCATTGATGGGGACTGTCGCCCGAGCAGGGCTCCGTGAACCTTGACTGAAGGAGTATTACGTCCCCTGTCCACCCCACCTGTCCCCTGATCAGTGGCCCTCACATTTGAGCCCCTTCTCCCTCGTTTTCCCAGCAGACACTCACCCGACCCTCTTGTGATCCTGCTGGTCGCTGAGTGCCCCGTGCTGGAATGTTCCACCCAGACCAAGAAACACGTCTGTCTCGTTTAACCCCATAGCCCTAAAACGGTACCCAACACACAGTTTTGTCTGGTTTTTCCGGAAGTTTCTATCAGATCCCTGCCATGGGACCAGGCTGTCGGCCACACCTAAGTCGGGGCCGGGCCCTCAGCCTTGGGGCAATATTTGCAGAATTCCTGCTACCTTCCTTCCCTGCTTCAACTCCTCTGTGCCAGCCCAGTGTGCTTCTGGATAAGTTGCTGAAGGTAGGAATGTGAAATGCCGCCGGCCCCCTCCACCCTGCAGGCCACAGTGCTGCTTTCAGGTCTTCTCCGTGTGGCCTGTGCCCGCGGTCAGGAGCCACAGAGGGGCCCTGTTCCCGCTGGCCTTTAGCATGATCCAGCCCCGGCCTGGCTTCGCTCTGCTGCAGGGCCCAGAGCCCTGCTGCTCTCTGCCCCATGTGGACATGTGGGGGCCAGGGCAGGTGGAGAGTCACAGCTCCCCAGGAAAACGGGTCACATTTCCCTTACATGCCACAGGAGCCACCTCTCAAGGATTCCCACCTGGCCATGTCACACAGGAGGGGGGTGGAAGTCTTGGGGTGTCTCAGGGAGCTGAGCTGCAGGTGGAGGTGTAGCTCTGTCACCATGGTGATGCAGAATCAGGGCACTGGGGACAGAGGCTACAGCCACCTCCCGCTTGTACCCCAGCCTCCAACTCTGCAGGCCTCTCTGCTCCTTGGGGATCAACAGCCCAACGCCAGAGCCTCCCGTGCTGGCTTTGCTGCACCACAAGCCTCTCCAGCTTAGGGTTCAAGGACTAAGAGGCACGGAGACACTGGGTCACTTCTCGGGGGAGGGGACACTCGGTGACGTGACAGCTCAGCTCTGGAGTCATCAGAAGGTCACTCGCTCAAGCACACATCTTAGAGGTGACACTGCTTGTTGACTGGAGCCTCACCTGGATGGGGTCATGGTTACATGGCCTCTCCGGGTGACCACCTTCCAGCTTGGCTGGCCAACCTCCAAGAGCAAGCAGCCATATAGAACCACACAGAAGCCATGTCCCCATCCTTGTATGACATAGCTTTGAATGTCACAGCACCCTTTCACCAGCACCTGTAAAAGAAAACACAGGACACACTCAGGGTGATGGGATAGGTGTGGATTTCTTGAATCAGACCCCAAAAGCACAGGCAAGAAAAGCAAAAATAGACGAGATTCTGTCAAACCTACAAGCTTCTGCCCAGCAGAGGGAACAGTGAACAGTGAAGACGCAGCCTGTGAAGGGCGATGTGTGCAGAGCACTCATCTCACAAGGGACTCGTACCCAGAAGAAATAAGCACTCAAAAATCAGCGGCAAAACCCAAATGATCCAATACAGAAATAGGCAAAGGAGCTACAGAGACATTTCTCAAAAGAAGAAATCCGAACGGCCAAGAAGAGAGAGAAAAATTGCTCAGCACCCCTAGCTGTCAGGGAAATGCAAATCCAAAACTCGGTGAGAGCATCTCATCCCGGCTAATATGGCTATCCTCAGAAAAGCAAAGGTCGCAAATGCTGGAGCCAAAGGGGAGCAGGAATGCAAATTAGTGTGACGGTATGGACAGCAGTGCGGGGATTCCCCAGAAAACTAGAAATATGATCCTGCTACCCCAATTCTAGGACTATATCCCAAGGAACTAATATCAACTTATCAAAGAGACCTGCATTCTCACACTTACTGGAGCCTTGGTGTCCATTGTCAGATGAACGGACACAGCAATTGTGGTATGCATATACAAGGAATATTACTCAGCTGTGAAAAAGAAATCCTGTCATTTGCAGTAAGATGGATGGAACTGGAAGATATTAAGTAGAACAAGGCAGCCACAGAAAGACAAAGACCACATGTCCTTCTGGAACAGGGACAGACTTACTTTGTTTGAGGAGGGGTGAGAGGGCCAGAGTGGGTAGAGGCCAATGGCAAGGGAAAGGCAGAAGCAGTGAGGTCAGGAAATGTGAACAAAGGTTAGATCACAGAAGGTCTTACTGATGTATGAGGGGAGTATAGACCCTTTGATAAGTTATAAAGTCAGTTTAATGGATCCTGATCCTGATTGTTTATTCAGAATTAAATGAACAATAGGCTAGACTTGACAGAGTTGAACAGAACAGAAAATAGCAGACTGTGTTACACAGGGTACAGGTGTGTGTCTGCGTCACAGTGTGAAACAGTTTGGAAGACGCAGTGCTGGGGCACTGGTAAGCACTTGGGGCAGGGCTCTGGTGCGGGGATGGATTCCAGGGGAGCAGAAGAGAAGGGGACTCTCGGGGAGCTGCTGGAGTTGTCGGGCAAGTGGGGAGGGGGCTGCACCTGAGCCATGACTGGGGGAGGCAGAAGTGGCTGGAATTTGGACCCCCGAGTCAGAAGTGCAGGAGGGGGGAAAGAAAAGAGGGGGGCAGAATGAAAGTGGTAGTCAAGGGTAAAGTGAGCTGCTGGGGCCGGGGGCACAGGAAAGAGCTGCTTGGGTGGCTCCTGGGGACCGGGGTTCCCAAAGGTCTCTGTTGTGGACGTCAGCTGATGGTCCTCCAACTTGTTCAGACCATTCTCTGGGGTGAGGCAAATGTCAGAGACCCCAGAGGAAGCGCCCTCCATGTCACTCGCGGGAGGCACGTGGCCAGTGCACCTGGCCCTGTGCAGAGGGAAGGGAAGGACCAGGGCTTGGGGCTGCCCCAAGGGGTCAGGGCCCCTCGCTCTGGGGTCAGAGCCACTGGAGAGGACATTCCTATATTTGCCCAGTCTTGACCGCCCCAGATCCACCATCAGGGCTCCCACTATGGGGACATGTGACATTGTTCACTCCACTTTTGTCCTATACCACCACTGCTTGCTCCATCTCCCCACCCACCATCTATACTCCTGGCCCCACAAATGCTGTTCTAGGTTGGACGGGTCCCAGTGTCGGCCATGGTTCTGGAACCCGTCAGGGTTCTCGGCTGTGTGTGCCCCACTCTGCCCCACCTCTTGCCCAGACTTTTAAATTTTATTTATTTATTTGCAGTACTGGGGTTTGAACTCAGGGCCTTCACCTTGAGCCACTCCACCAGCCCTTTTTTGTGATGAGTTTTTTTTCAAGATAGGGTCTCATGAACCATCTGCCTGGTCTGGCTTTGAACCGCGATCCTCCTGATCTCTGCTTCCCAAGTAGCTAGGATTACAGGCGTGAGCTGCTGGTGCCCAGCCTCTTGTCCAGCTTTGCTCAGGTGGCTGCGATCACCTGGTGACCAGATGGGGGCAGCGTGGCTGCTTCTTGTGGCCCCCGTCTCCCTGTCATTCTTTCCTTACTTGGTGGCTGTCATCTGAGCCTCTATATGGCCACCGGTTCCCAAGACAGGGGCGATGGAACCTGTCAGGTGTCTTAAGCCCCAGAACCGGCACTGTGTCACTTCTGTCACATTCTTTTGGTAGAAACAAGTCCCCAGATGACCCACAGAGCTGGGAGGACAGACCCCACCTGCTGCTGGTCTGCATTGTTGGGAGAAGCTGTTGGTGACCACATGACTCTATAAACGTCTACCTTATAAAATAAAAGTCTGGAGACCTTCAGTGTAGACACCAAGGCCTGAAAACAAAAGGCACTTACTTGGTGGCAGATCTGCCAGCGTGAGCCGTGGCTAATACTGAGTACGGAGCGTCACGGGCTCCGTGTAAGTCCGTACAGCGCCGCCCTTTGTAGGGAGGCGGCGATGGCCCAGGAAGGCTGAGTAACTGGCCCAAGGTCACACAGCCCTAGATGGAGTCTGACCCAGTCCAAGGCCTTTCCGGCTCTGAGCCTGGCATCAGCCTCACGGTTAATTAACGTCCCTGTGCCTGTGGGAAGGTGGGGACACCTTGGAGTCCTTGGGAGCAACTGGAGGCTCCAGAAAGCTCATCCCGCAAGGCATACGGAGGAGACTCTCAGCCACTGTTCATCTTGTGCCTGCTGAGTACAGGTGACAATCCTGCTCACTGAGGGGTCTACAGGTCACTTTAATGGTGACATTCAGGGGACATAATTACGTACAAAGGAGCTTGGGTGGGAGAGGCTCCACTGCGTTCTCCATTCATCCTTGACGTTGAACTTGAGCCCAGCTATGAGCTGGAAGGGACACAGCAGCGTCCCCTAGAAGTAGAGACAGAACTGTCATAAATACAGAGTGACAGATTGTGTCAAATGGAGAGCCGTGAAGCGGGGGCCTCTAGGCAGTTCCGTTTGTGAGACCCTTCCAATGGCCGGGCATAGTACCTCAGACTAGTAATTCCAGCTACTTAGGAGGCAGAGATGGGGAGGATTGAGGTTCGAGGCCAGCCTGGGCAAACAATTAGTAATACCCCCCATCTCAACTAATAAGCCACATGGCTTAGGGTCCAGTACATCTTTTTTTTTCATTCCTGTCCAAGTAGTAAAAAAAAAAAAAAAACCTAGACCGTCCTTTAGTGCTAAAATGTAACCACCCATGTTTAGAGAATGTTTTTAAAGAATGCATTGAGGCCTAGTATGGTGGAGTATGTCTGTAATCTCAGCACTCAGGAGGCTAAGAAAGGAAGATGGCGAGTTCTAGGCCAGCCTGGGCTGCATAGAAGAGACCCTGTCAAAAAAACAAGCAACGATCCACAAAAGCAGCAACCAAAACAAACCAGAAGTGTATTAAGACAGGTCTGTTTTCTTTTTCCCAGATTTTTTGTATTATTTTGATTTATTTTATTTTATAGGCTTTTTTTCTTTTTTGTCAGAATTGGGGCTTGAACTCAGAGCCTTGAGCTTGCTAGGCAGGCGCTCTACCACTTGAGCCTTGCTCTCAGCCCTTTTGCTTTAGGTTATGGTTTAGACAGGGTTTTGCAGTTTTGTTTGTTTTTCTGTTTGTGTGTGTTTTGACTACATCAGCCTGAATCTCATTCCTCCCACATAGCTGATATAACAGACATACACCACGATGCCCTGCTTCTTGGTTGAGATGGGGTCTCTTGAACTTTTTGCTGAAGCTGACCTTGAATCTCCCAATCTCTGCCTCCTGAGTAATTAGGCTCTTAGGTGTGACTCACCATGCCAGACTGTTTTATGTATTTTTAAGCTGGAAACAATGTATCAGTGACAGTAATGTGACCAAGAAACCATAACCTGATTGTCCTATATGTAGCTAATTTTATTTTCTGACATTTTCTTGCACTAGTTCTGAAATGAAAGTGAACTCAAGCGATCACCACGTCTTCCAAGGTTTTGCAAATTAACTTCTGGTCTTGGCTGTGACAGAGGAGCCTCTTCCTTTGAAAGAAATCCCTCTTTTCTACTGGGAAGTGGAAGAGCCGTCTTCCTCCCTCGCATTCGTCTGAGTGTTTATTTCCCCGAAATCTTTGTCTGGCCTTTAGGCTCTCACATTCTATGATTCTCTGCATTTCTGGTGTCCATCACTCTTCACTCTGTAGCTCAGGCCACCCTGGAACTTGCTATGTAGCCCAGGCTGGCCTCAAACCCTGATCCTTCTGCCTCAGCCTCCTGAGTGCTGGGATTACAGGCATGCACCACTGCACCTGGTCTTGTCTCTCTTTTCTTTTTCTAGATCTGAACCACTATAGGAGAAGCTAGAGATCCTTGACCCTTCTAGTTCTTCTTGAAGTGTTGGGAAAGTTTGGAGCCTGACATGCTAAAACAGCAGAGAGAGGATGGCAGACAGAATAATGGATGAGAGAAGAGTGTAGCCAGCTTGGGGTCGCACCATCCCCCCTTCTTGTCATCCCACCCCAACCTTGGCCAGTGAGACCCTTCCGCAGAGCAGAGGTGGACAGCCTTGATCTCCAGACCCTTTTTATCTGTCACAGCTTGACTGGGGCTTCACACAAGTGACTCTGACGTGTGCACGGCACTCGGGGCTCTTGCTATCCGGGGCATGACTGATAGATGGGGTGTCATCTATAGATGACAGTGACAGTGACGCTGCTGCTTCTTGGCTCAGACAGCTCTTGAGAGCTGAGACCCCTGAACTCCAGCCAGCCCAGGTAGTGTTACCTTATCACCCGGACAAGCGCGAGGCTGTCCCCTCCAGGAGGAGGTCAGGATGCAGGGTGGGGACCTGTCTCACCCCGTGTCTTGTGGAAAGCTGGCCTCCAGGCACTCACAAGGAAGGAAGGGCAATGAGTCACTTGTGAAACCTGTTTAGAAATTCTGCCAGCCCCATGGGTTCTCAGGACACGGGGTGGGAGTGCGGTGTGCAGGGCCTGTCCCTGTCCTCCCCGGGTGGTGACACCAGCATGGATGGCTCCCAGCTGACTTTGGTATGGTTCCTAGTGAGGATGGAGCCTGGGTTTTGGTTCTGGCCTGTGATCCCGACCATTCTGCTGTGGTCCTCCCAGGCCACGTGGTGCTCAGTGGTGAGGGACAGCGAGTCCCCGCAGGCAGAGGGGCCCTGTGGTCAGGTGACTCAGTCTCCTTGTGACGTGTGGCGGTCCTGAGGGTCTCCCTGTCTCTACAGGCGGGAAGTGTGGTGTGCAGAGGCCAGAGACCTTGGGGACCCGATTCCTGGAACTGGGGGGTGGAGGTCACTGTGCCGACCACACCCAAGGCTGTGTCCCAGCCAGATCGGAGCTCTGGCTACCCTGCCATGCCAGAGCTGAAGGTGTCACCGCTCATCGGTCCTGGCACCCAGACAGGAGCCAAGAACTTCCCTACCAGGCCTGCTGGGGCCACCAGGAGCCCATGTCCTGGTGGGACGAAATTCTCCTTGTCCTCCGTGCTCAGACTAGGACCCCAGCCGAGGGTGGAGGGCTTGACCTCGGTGCCACCAGCGCTGCTCTTCCTGTGTCCCCAGCTCACAGCAGAGACGCCTAGTCCCCCACACCAGGTGCTCACACCAGGGCTTAGCTGCCCGCTCCCTTCCTCCCCTTGTCCTCGCTGCTGCCCTGGGCCGCGAGTCTCCTGACTGAGGGAGAGGAGGTGACACAAAGCTCCTAGTGACACTGCAAGCCCATTTCACTGGCCAAACCCATTGCATGGGCGCACCTCAGGCCTTTCGTGGGAGCAAGGAACACATGTCAGGACACAGTGCCACGCTCTCCCTGACCTCATAAGCAGGAGTTCAGGCTTAGCCAGTGCTTGGTGACCGCCTGGCACAAGGCCAGCACCCACTGAACAGCACCTGACCCGTGTCTCCTTCTCCCTGCGGGAGGAGAGAAGGGGACAAGCCACCCACTGAGCCCACTCCATGTCCTGTGTTCCTTTTTTTTTTTGCGGTCCTGGGGTTTGAACTCATGGTCTACACCTTGAGCCACTCCACTAGCCCTTTTATGTAAAGGGTTTTTCAAGATAGGGTCTCGTAAACTATTTGCCTGGGCTGGCTTCAAATCACAATCCTCCTGATCTCTGCCTCCCGAGTAGCTGGGATTACAGGCGTGAGCCACTCGCCTGGCCAGTGTGTTTCTTAGAGCAGGCTCCTTCACTCTTTGGTCCTTGATCTGCCGCAGTGCTGGCACCCGCAAAAGCTGGCCTCTGGCTTGTGGGTGACGGGTGAGGGGATGGGTGGGTTGTTTGATGCTGTTGGGGGAAGGAGGTGACTTGGTTCCCACGGTATAAATGACCAGTCCCTGGACAGGCTCACAGGTCCCCCCCAGTGAGCTACCGGGGTGCCAGCCGCCATCGTTCCCCACTCAGCCTCTATCACGGAAGAGCTACTCGATCGACTTTCAACCTGGTTATGATCAAGCATACGGTGGAGTGGGTGGTGTCTCCCAGGGGTGGGGAGTCCTTCTTCCTTAGCACAGAACACTTGGGTTAAGAAAGGCAGGCAGTGCCAGGCTCCGGTGGCTCATGCCTGTAATCCTAGCTACTTGAGAGGCTAAGATTGGGAGGATCACGATTTGAGGCCAGCCTGTGCAAATAGTTCACAAGACCCCATCTCCAAAATAACCAGGGCAAAACGAACTAGAGGTGTGGCTCAAGTGGTAGAGCACCTGCTTTGCAAGTGGGAAGCCCTGAGTTCAAACCCCATTCTCATCAAAAAAAACCACACACAAGAAAAAGGCACATAGACTATTTGGCTGTGTGGTCTCCGCCAAGCCCTCTAACCTCTCTGGGCTGTAAGGCATGCACGACGAGGACTTGGAAGTTGTGCAGATTCCACTTGGCCTCTGGGACATGCTTTGTGGGCTGACCCAGGTCCTGGCACTGCCATGGATGGCAGACACCTGCCCAACCTTGCTCTGGAACTGCCTGGCCCAGAACCTTCTCTCGACGTGATCGCCCACCATGACCACCAACCAGAACTGTAGAAATCCTTCTTCAGGAATTTCAAAACAGTCTGGCCTGCGACCGAGCAGCAGGTACCAAGAAAAACAGAAGACACAAACAATAGTCCCTTATTCTGGCAAGTTCAAGTGTGGGCCTGAGCTGCACGAGGGGTTTCAGGGGGTGGAAAGTTCGTATCTCCACCTAAGAGGCCTCGAGGGGAGCCATGTCTGTGGCAGCACGGGGACGGCAGGGACTCCTTGCTCCCTCCCTGGCTTGTGATAGGGGACCACCAGGGGTCTGTCGTAATCTTGGAAGTGGGTTCTGGGCTCTGCTGGGGACATGTGAGCCATCATGGCTGTGACTGCCCAGCTAACTTCTGTCCAATGGCTGTCTTGCATCTTGCCCCTCAGCCAGCACCCCAGACATCAGCCCTAGGTGTGGTCTGTCCTGCAAGTTCAGTCCCCCTGCTGCTCCCAAGAGTCCGCCAGGGGACCCTCTCCCTCACCCCATGTCTGCTTCTCTCCCCATCTCCCCTTTCTCCATCTTTCCCCCTACTACTGGGGAGCAGGCAGACCACGGGCAGGGCACCCATCTTGAAAACCCAGTGAGGAAGCCAGGCTTCTGATCCAACAGCACTGCACATAGGTGAGGCTACGATTTTTCACCAAAAAGCAGCTTTGGACGAACTTAACATGCTACAGTGAGGCCCTCCCCAGTAAGCCTTTTACGGGGCATTTCAGGGACAGCTCTGGAAATGAACTTGCTAATTACTCCTCTCTGCTGAGGGACTCCAACAGACAGAGACGTTTTCTGGTTTTCTCCAGAAGGCCATTGCAGCAGAGGCGGAGTTTTACTCTGTCCTCCAGGGTCGGAGAATAAATTATCCTAAGAGAGATTCACGGGAGAGAAGCATGCATGTTGATTGAATATACGTTTTAGGTGACAGGAGTGCCTCTTCGGGAAATGAAGACTCAGGGAAATGGCCAAAGATACTTGTTTTTGTGCCGGGCTGGACAGAGAGAAGCAACCCAGGAAGTGATAAAACCATAGAAGGCGAGAGTTGCTTGAACAAGGTCAGCTTGTCCAGAGTTCTCCCTGTCCCCTCCTCCATCTCTTGTCGGCATGCAGAAGGGGTGGGGGTGCTCACCTGGGATTTCTGCCTCCTCTTTCTGGAAGTTAGGGGGAGGTTGGCTGCTCTAGCACCTGCTGGTCTGCCCACGCTTTTAGCTCAGTCTAATCCTCATGCAAAGTGACAATGAGCCACACTTGGGTGGCAGCCCCCGATGGGTCTCCCTAGCTCCTCTCTGCCTCCCACGGCCCAGTCATTCTTCCCCAGAAGACCAGAGAGACGTTCAAAGGATGCAAATCAGGCCGGGCCCAGGTGGCTCACGCCTGTAATCCTAGCTACTCGGGAGGATCAAAGTTGAAGTCTAGCCCAGGGAAAAAACTTCAAGAGACTGCATTTCGACCAGTAAAAGCTGGGTGTGGTGGTGCATGCCTGTCATCCCGGCTACTCAGAAAGCACAACTAAGGAAAATCTCAGCCCAGGCCAGCTCGGACCTAAAGTGAGACCCCATCTCAAAAACAGCCAAAGCAAAAAGGGCTGGTGAGTGTCTCAAGTGGTAGAGCAGCCTCCTAGCAAATATGGGGCCCTGAGTTCAAATCCCAGTACCATAAAGAAAAAAAAAGTTACAAGTCAGCGTGCGTGACCCCAGCATAACCCTCATGGCTCTAGGGTCAAATCCAGCTTCCACCCGTGCTGGGCTCTGGGTCTCTGCATCTCCTCCACCTGCACCTGCACCGCGGCCCCCTTGCCCTGTGCACTCCGGCTTCGGCCTTCTTTGTGTCTTCACTGCCCGGCTGTCACCTGGCCCATGGCGTCTTTCCCTCCTGCAGTCTTTCTCTGCTTTGTCCCCATCCCTGAGCACAGCCGGCCATGGCTGGCGGCCCAGCAGGCTGCGTCCCATGTTTCTGCAGGTCCAAGTTCAAGGTCGGCTCTGTGGTGCAGCCCGGCTCCCTCCAGCTGCAGGAGGAAGTGCTCCATCTCTGCCTCCATCTTCACCCGGCCCCTCCCCTGCACCTACCTCTTCAGTCACTGTCCGTCAGTCCGTCCATTTGTCTGTCTCCCCCTGTGGTATTGGGTTAGGCCCCTCCCAAATGACCTCATCTAAACTCCATGACATCGGCAAAGACATTTCCAAATAAGGTCCAGGTCACAGGTACGGGTTAGAACTTCACCGGGTCCTTTTAGGGACACAATTCAATGCATACTAGTCTTATCTTTCAGGTTCCAGCTCAACTGTCACCTCTTGAGCAGGACATGTGGTCAAACCTGCAATTCCAGCAAAGACAGGAGGATCTTGAGTTCAAGGTCAGCCTGGGCTACCTACCTAGACCCTGTCTCAAAAAGCAAACAACAAAAAAGAGTCCCCTTGGGGTTGCTGCCCCCTGAGGACCTCCGGTGCTCAGACTTGGCACCGTGACAACTGAGGCCGGATGGCCTTTGCTGTGGGGCCACACTGTGCTGGGTCTTGACCCACAGGGCCAGTGCTTCTGTCCCCTCCTCCACACACAGCCAAAGCTGTCTCCAAAGTCACCTTGGCAGGGAGCAGCCATCCCAGGTGAGTCCCAGGTATGGCTCTTTCCCGGGGACTTCTTCACCCCCTTTTCCTTTCTTTTCAAGCCAAGTGTCATTTCTTGTGTCACCGCGTGTCTCTGTCTCAAACGAGCCTGGATCCCCACCCCATCCTCCCGGTCCAAGAGGGGATGGAGCCCCACCTCAGCTGTGGGCCCGGCAGGGTCGAGAACTTCCAGAAGCAGTAGGTGGGTGCCGCACCCCACTTCAGGGGCCTCTGCGTGGAGGAGACACCGGCTCCCCCAGAGCGATGGCTTGCGTGCTGGGCTGTTCCTCAATCCCACCTGCTACTTATTTTATCTCAGGATCTTTGGGTTTTTTTTTAATCCGTTGGTACTGGGATTTGAACTCAGAACCTTGCACTTGCTAGGCAGGCACTCTACTGTTTGAGTCACACACACCCAGCCTTTTTTTGTGTTATTTTCCTACCTCTGCTCCCCCCACCCCAGTAGCTGGGATTACAGGTGTGAGCTGCTGCTCCAGCCCTTTTCTGACCATTTTTAAAAGATTAAACCAAGAGTTGCCTCCAGTTATCATGAAATAGCTGGTGCCAGTTCCTTCCCCGGGGGTGAGAAGGGACAGTGCACCCATGGGTGACGCTGCTTTTTCTTACGAAACCTCATCAGAGGGCACGGTGAGGCGTCTCACCCTCGTCCCGCTCTGGAAACTTCCCAGCGACCCCACAGGGACATGAAAGGCTGCCTGGGCTGGTCACTCAGTCTGCCCTTGAAGGCGCACACTGTCCTTGCCCGGGGCTCTGTGCAGCTGTCATCCACGCACGAGTGGCTTTGCAGCTGCAATGTTCCACGTTTTCACAAGCCTCACGTCACTGTCGCTGGGTGAGGACAGACAGACGCCACTCAGGGAGGCAGTGTCAGGAACAAAGGGCGCTTGTTCCAGTCCACCAGCAGCTGGCAATGTCCGCCCGCCTGCCTGGGAGAAGGATCAGCCTCCCAGAGATACAGCGCTGTGTGTCCAGCCAAAGTCGATGACAATCTGGTGTGTCCCTTTGGGGACGTTTGAATTTGCAAGTCTCAGGGAAGTGGGTCAGGCGACTCGGCTTACACCTTGTGCAAACAGAGATTTCATTCAAGTCTGGCTCTTCTCCAAAGGAAAAAAGAGAGTTTGAGATGCTTACTACAAAGAGATCTTTAAATAATGAAATAAAAAAGATTCAGTGTTTTTTTAAAGAGCGGCTTTCGTGGCAAAGCCCCTGTCTAGCAAGCGTGAGGCCCTGAGTTCAAACCCCACTGCCACCAAAAAAAAAACCCAAAAAAAAACAATTCACGTAACACAAAAGGTTAGTCGGGTCCACTGAAAGAGGGAATAGCCCAGTCGGCCAGAAGAATGCACAATTTTAGCTGGCACCGGTGGCTCACGCCTGTAATCCCAGTTACTCAGGAGGCAGAGATCAGGAGGATCGAGGTTCGAAGCCAGCCTGGGTAAATAGTTCTGAGAGACCCTAGTGCAAAAAAAACCAACACAAAAAAGGGCTGTGGAGTGGCTCAAGGTGAAGGCCCTGAGTTCAAATTCCAATACTGAAAAAAAAAAAAAGAAGAAAGCACAATTTTGACAATAAACATTGGATTCAGCTCTGAGCTTCCTGGTAGCCAGGTCAAAAAGGGAGATTCAGGAAGTCTTATCTCTGTTACTAAAAAAACAAGTGAGACAGAAGGAAAGACCCCTGGAAACCTCCACTGTGACCTTCCTGTGACCTTAAAGAGTGGAAAGAAGGAAAAGCAGGATGGACGTTAACAATGTGATTCCTTAGTTTCTGATTCCTACCTAGTTCTAAAATAAATTTCTTTTTCTTTTTTTTTTTCCTTTGGTACTGGGGTTTGAACTCAGGACCTTCACCTTGAGCCTCTCCACAGCCCTTTTTGCCTTAGTTATTTTTCATGTTGGGTCTCACGTTTTTATCTGGGCCAGCCTCAGACCAAGATCCCCCACCTATGCCAACCACGTGGCTGGGATTACAGGTGTGTGGCACCATGCCTGGTCCCTACATTTATTATATTTCAATATGAAGTTTGAAAATTAGACAATGCAGACAGAGAGTCACAGACTGTCATGGCAGCCATGCTGCCTGCACCTTGGTTTGGGTGACATCTCATAGACATGACGGGGCTCATTCCTCAGGCCTCAGCATCAAGGTCTCCTCGAGCCACAGTCGAAACCTGCCAGGGATTCTGCCCAAAGCTGTCGGGCTCCGCAGGACTGAAGGAGGCTGGCGTCCTCCCTGCAGCTCAGGCGTCCCCACCTTGGACGACGATGAGTGGCCACCTGCATGTGAGTGCTTTCCTGCCCTGTCAACTTGTCCCACCGGCCACTGGTGACATCCCAACAGGAGGCCACAGGGTGCTTTCCTCCCCCGGCCCCAGAGCCAAGGACAAAAGCGTTTTCAGAAGAGCGACTCAGAACATTCTGGCAGCTTCTCCAGGTCGCTGGGGCCTGGAACTCGCCCTGGGGTCGGGAGGGTTTCCGCAGCCCATAAAGTTGACAGGCGGCATCTTATTACGAGTGTTATTCCTGGACCGAAATTCCATTTCAGAGTCACGGGAGCCCCGGGTCTGGGAGCCCCTGGTCACGCGTTTCCATCCGCCTGGCGTGGGGAGCTTGCTGCAGGGGGTCCCGGCGCACAAGTCCTTAGTGGGCTACACGTCGTCCTGCTCGGGTGAGGGGAGCCTTGAGGGAAGTCAGCCTGGCCTATCTGAGCTTCCAGCCAAAGGATGGATGAAAGTGGCAGGTGACAAAGGCAAGAAAGGGCATCCCAGCAGAGGATGGCATGTGCAAATGTCCTGGGGCAGGAAAGAAGGCCAGGCGGCTGGCACAGGGGGTGACATGACAGGGTGTGAAGTGAGCAGGGATCCAGCCTCACAGGGCCGATCCACGTCGTTGAAGAGTCGGCTTTGTCCTGAAGTCAACAGGGAATTGTCAAGAAGTGTCAAGGGAGGACAGTGCCGGGCTGGACCGGTGTGGTCAGGATGCAACCAGCTTTAGGGACGATCACTCTGCTGAAGGTTCTGCTCTCTGTACAGCTGTTCTGGGCTGAAGGAAAGACAGATGAGCGAGGCAAGTTTCTGTTTCACCAGGTTACAATCAGGTGACAAATAAGACACAATGTCACAATGCAACGAAGTAACCTAAGACAGCCCCACCCATTAGAAAGAAGATGCAAAGCAGAGCTGGGTGTGGAGGCACACGCCTGCAATCCCAGCAACTGGGAGGCAGGAGGCTCATGCACTGGGGCCAGGGGTGCAGGTGCCTGATGTCCCCTGCTCTTTTCCTGCCTGCTCAGGTGGGTCCCCATCTACCTGGGCCCCGGCTCTCGCCAGCTTCCCCTGGAGGCCTCCGCCAGCTCTGTGGTGCATTACGGTTCAGTTGTCACCTGCCTGCGGATCAACAAGTGTTTATTCAGCTCAACTCCGGGTTGGAGATACAAAGATGAAAATCGTGACTTGTCCTTGTGAACAATTCACACCCCAGGGACTTGTCACCACGGCCGTCCTCACCATTGCCACCAAAACCAAGAGACTGAGCTTCAGCTCCCGTCCCAAGTGGACCTCTGAGCGCTGAGGTTTTATTTCTGAGAGTGTGGAGTGTACATTTCCTTCCTGGAATTCATATATGTACAATTTCGGTTTCTCCGACAAGATTTCCTGTATTTTTATTCATTGTGAGTACATTTTCCTTGATGTCGTCGATTGCAATTAAAAGCTACATTAAAATCCTTGTCTGCTGATTGCAAATCCGACCACCTCACAGTTGGTCTCTAGGATTGTCCGTTCACTTGACAAAGGGCCACGAGTTTCTCCTTCTTTCTCTGTCGTTTTGGGTGGTATCATGGATGCGGCGTTCTGTTGTGATGACGCTGGGCTCCATTCTGTTCCCCCAAAGATTCCTGGGGTTGTTTCTGCTGAGCAGGAAATTGAGTGCATGGGCTGAATCCTCCAATGCTGTCCCTCGTGGAAGAGGGAAGGAGGTGGAAATAACACAAGGCTGGTGACCTGTCACTGTCATCCCGTCTCCCTGACCTGCCACCTTCCATCCCAGAGAGCAGCTTTACCCTGGGTGCCGCGGGGTCAGGAAGCACTGCTGCTTAAAGGCTACTGCTTAAAGACCTCTGGGGGCTCTGAGGCTGCCTAGCACCGCACAGGCCCTAAGATCCATCTCCACACTCACTAGTGAGCTCTGTGCTGTGATGGCTCGAGGAGCCCCCAAAATTTAATGGACACTGAGCGCAGAGTGGTGCAGCTGAAGGCCCTGAGTCCCGAACCTGAGTCCCCCTGGGGCAGGGCGCTCAGATGCCCTCAGACCTACACCTGCAGGGGGGGGCGGCCACTTTTCCACCCAGCAGCATCTCTGGACATTTCCCGTTCTTTCTCTGAGCCAGGCACGCCCCCACCTCTGCTCCTGTTGCTTGGGTTTTTTTTGTTTTGCTTTTGTTTTTTTGGCAGTACTGGGGTTTGAACTCAGGGCCTCACGCTTGCTAAGCAGGTGCTCTACCACTTGAGCCTCTCCTCTAGTCCTTTTTTGCATTGGGTATTTTCAAGATAGAGTCTTGTGAACTGTTTGCTCCAGGTTGGCTTCAAACAGCGATCCTCTCGAGCTCTGCCTCCTAAGTAGCTAGGATTACAGGTGTGAGCCACTACACAGGCTCTATTTTTTTTCTAAGACCCCGTCTCAAAAAAAAATACCAAAAAAATACCCAAATAATAATAATAATAAAATCAAGTGAAAGAAGGGAGTTGTAGAAGGATAAATTGAGTTCGTATTTCAAAAGAAAAGCCCAGCAGAAGATAACCAGACAGAAAGGCTGGGACCCATCTTCCTCCTGTCCCCGTCCCAGGCTAATTTGCCTGTGGTTCCAGCGGTCTCTGCTGCATTCCAGCTCCTATTGAGCAAGAATTTCCTCTGAGCTTTTGTGAGACTTTCAGTTACAAATGCCACAGGCTTCCCGAGCATGGCGCCACCCCCACCTCCATCTCGAGTTGCACATCAAACACGCTTGTGTTTAAGGAAAAGTCTGGAGACCTTGGCCCGGGGCCCATACCAAGAAACGCTCACCCTGTTTGGGCTGTGACAGATTAGAGGCCTGAGGAATGGGGTGGGGGAGCTGGCTCTGCCTCCCTCTCCTCCAACGACCCCCCAACGCGCCCTAAAAGCCTTTGCCGGCCGCTCAGGACCCCGTGCCGCTGGCCTTGGCAACTGCAGGGCGAGGCTACTGAGGCACAGTGACAGGTCACCCCTGAGACGCGGGCAGGGGGCGTGTGCACGATCGCGTGTCCTCAGAGAGCAAGTCAACGTAATATGGGTCTCCTGACCTAGGGATCCGGAGATGGAAGGTTCTGGAACACGTCCAAATCAGATCAGAGGCCTACAAATGTGCAGTGTGAAGGACACTTGGGGTGGGGGACACTTTCGGCCGAGTGGGATGGAGAGGTCAGCTTTGAAACCCTGCCACCCCTCCCCGTGCTCCTGCCCTTGGCCCTGGCCTTTCCCTAGGGAGACATCAAGGAATGCCACCCTTTCCCCAGGCCTCTGAGTGCCACCTTCTACCCACATCTGGGAAATTCGTGGCCCCGTCCTGCCCGTGCGCCTTTTTGGACACAAGAATTCTGGGCACGGAAGCCTCTGCAAATCCAGATTACACGAATGGCAGCGAGAGGAGCCGGGTGCCTGGAACGAGGCTGGCTCCTGGCAGCACCTGTGCGGGGAAAGTCGGGCTCCTGGTGAGAGCAGAGGACTTGCTCACCTGGCGAGTTTTCATCCTCCTCTGCTCAGCGGCCCGCTCCTCCCAACTCCTGCCCCACGCTGATGCTGGGGGGCTGCTCGCGTGGAGAGGACTCCAAGGACCAGGTGCCAAACCTCCCACACCTGGAACACCAGGCTGGGAGCAGCGGGGGAAAAGGAAGGCCAGAGAGGTGTCATCTCCCCAACACTAGAGACCAAGCTATAAAGACTGATAACACCACCGGGCGTGGTAGGGCGTGCCTGTAATCCCAGCTACTTGGGAGGTGGAGGTAGGAGGATCGCGTCCAAGACCAGCTCGAGACCCTATTTAAAAACCAAACTAAAGCAAAAAAAAAAAAACAAACAAAAAACCGCCGGCATGGCTCAAGTGGTGGAACCGCCCAGCGAGTGAGAGGCCCTGAGTTCAAACACAAGTACCGCGCACACAACACCGATGGCTGGCGAGGGTGTGAGCAAGCGGGACCCTTGCTCATCGCTGGTCAGGACGCAGAGGACGTAACCCAGGACCCCACTGCCGAGTGTCACCCGAAAGAACGAGATGGCTTCCACATTTACTCTCAGCCACTCTGCTGTGGCTTCAGAGCCCCGCAAAGACTCGGGCTGAAATTCTACCCTCACGGTGAGATTTCCAGGGGGTGAAGACGTGATCCCCCGCGGTGCTGGAGGCGGGGCACTGAGGAGGTGCATAGGGTGGGCCCCGATCCAGTGGGACAGTGGCTTAGAAGAGGAGAAGGGACCTGAGCTAGGATACCATCTTACTGTGTGACCCCCTCTACCACTGCAGGACTCCGCAGTGTCCCCACCAGCAGGGAGGACCTCACAGATGTTGCCTGCTCCTTGGCCGTGGACTGTGAGACAAATAGAACCTCATTCTCTATAAAGTTCCCGGCCTGTGGCATTTTGTGACAGTAAGGACAAATCAGCATCGCCCTGGAAAGCACGCACAGCCCCGCACAGCACCGGCACATACCGAACGCGGCTGGTTCATCTGAAATCCAAGCGTAACTGGGTGTCCTGTGTTGTTTCTGAGGGGGACACAGGACAGCTGCCAGGAGGTGGTGTTGGCGTGGGGCCCAGCCACACAGGCCTGTGTCGGTCCACACGGGCTCTGCTGCTGTCTCTGTGACCTGGCAGTGGGGACCCTCAGTGCACCCGTGAGATGGGGGCAGGTCCTGCGGGGCAGGGGTCAGCTTTGGAAGCATTGCTGTTACCACTGTTGCTTTAGGAGCTCAGGAGCCACGAGTTGAGGACGGTGCACTGGGGACCCCTTTGGTCCCTAATGCCCCTGGCTCAGAGTCCAGAATGGGGCAGGTGGGGGAGCCCTGACCTGCCCATTTCCCACCACAGGGGCCAAGGAAGCCAGGGTGCAGCCTTGACAGACGGATGGACAGATGGACTGTGTGTCCCAGAAAGGCAGAGTGAGCCAGGGAGGGAGGGAGACAAAGAAAGAGAGAGACAGGCAGACAGACAGACATGGAAAGAGGGAAGGAGAGAGAGAAAGAGAGAGGGAGAGAGATGGGCAGCCAAGGCTGGGAGGCCCTGGGGAACGGGCCTGGCCTGCAGGGGGCACTGAGGTCAAGGTGAAAAGCTGCCCTGGGCAGGTCAGAGGGGGACACAGAAGGCTGCAGCTCCCCCCACCGCCACCCCAAGGAACAAGGCTTGGTCCTTCACCTAGGGGCTCTGAACTCGGGGTGGGGGGGTCCGGCTTCATTTTTGAGGCTTCTGATGCAAGGCCTGTGACACAGGCAACAACCCACGACCATTCCTGGAGCTGTGTGCACGTCACTGGCTCTGTCACCGCAAAGCTGCAGAAATGCCTGGCCTGCCACCAAATGCCTCCACAGCGAAGCTGGCTCTGACGGTGATGGCGGTTCTAGCCCAGCCGACTGTCTCTGCAGGCCTGGTGTTTTCCACTGCGCGTGGGAAAAACACTGGGAGGCGTGGAGCCCGGCCTGGGTTCCTCCAACTGTGCAAGGGGTCAGGTTCACCTTGGGGCATCGCAGGTGTTTGCAGTAGCCCCCCTTGTCCATGGGGATGCATTCCAAACCCCTGGTAGGGGCCCAAAGCAAACCCTATACAAAGTGTAGGTTCTTTTGTTTTTAGTGGTACTGGGATTTGAACTCAGGGCCACACACTTTCTAGGCAGGTGTGCTACCTCTTGAACCACTCTGCTGCCCTGTTTTGTGATGGGTTTTGTTGAGATACGGTCTCATGAACTATTTCCTGGGCTGGCTTTGAACCTTGATCCTCCTGATCGCTGCCTCCTGAGTAGCTGGGATTACAGGCGTGAGCCACGGCTCCCGGCTTGCGTTGGTTATTTTTGACATGGAGTTTTGCATCCACGCCCGGGTAGTCTGGACTGAGATCCTCCTATTTGTGCTTCCAGCACAGCTGGATGGCAGATACATTCCACCATGCTCTGCCTGTTGGTTGAGATGGGGCCTCACAAACTATTTTCCCCCGCTGGCCTGGAACTGTGAAGCTCCCAAGTTCTGACTCCTGAGGAGCTCGGACCTGGCCTGGCTCCAGTGTGTCTTTCCTACACCTGACTCAGAATGGCACACAGCTTGAAATCCGTGACTCGTTCACTTCTGAGATCTCGGCACCTCACAAAGTGTAAAGCCCTTTCTTCTAGAAACGTCTCACAACAGTCCTGGGAGGCTGACGTGGTAAAGGTTAAATAAGGCACAGGTTCTGTTTTATGTGTGAGACAGGCTCTCCTTGAGGCTAGCCTTGAACTGGTGCTCCTCCTGCCTCAGCCTCCCCCGTGCTGGGATTGCAGGTGTGCCCATCGAGCCCATTCTTACACTTGGGTGAGTGCCCTGTGGCTGGGGTGCCTGTGAGCACAGATCCCCCTCCAACAGGTCTGATTCTGCTGGGCTGGGCTGCCCGAGAACCTGCAGTTCCAGAGAACTCCGGGCGGGGGGGGCGCTGGTGCTACAGGGTATTTTTGAGGACCACTGCCAGAGGTGGGGACCACAGGGCTGTCTCCAGCTGTTTGTCTGTATGCCAATTCCGGTTTTCTCCAGGTGAGGCGGGGGGCACGGATGGGGATCATGGGGACCCTGAAGTCACCTGCTAGAGTCACCAGCAGACAGGATCTCAAACCCTGACTCCAAGACCTCTCCCACAGGGGACAAGCTGAGACTTCCTCCGTCCATTTCTGCTCCGGTAGACTCCAAGCCTGCAGCCAGGGGGACCATTGTCTTCCTGGGGCTCCAGATGTCCCACTGTCCACCAGCTCCCCCAAGGGGGTTCTGAGCTCTGGTAGGAGGGCTAGGGCTCACAGAATAGAGTGACTCAGGGTTGGAGGCTTTACAGCCTGACTCATCCCAACATGGTCTCTGGCTCATGGGGAGGCTCAGGAAAAACCTGAACATCCAGTGGCAAACAAGTAGATAGGGAGTCATGGTATATATATATATATATATATATATATATATATATATATATATATATTCATATATTCACTCAAAGGAATACTATACAGCAAGGAAAAAGAACAAACTCTCAATAGACCAACAACATAGATGGACTTCAAGACTGTCATATTGAGCACAAAAAGCCAGAGGAGCACACATTATGCAGGATCATTTATACTCTACTGACTTGTTCTGCGTGTTGGTGTTCAGGGGAGAAAGATGAATCTTGGTTACTCTGTAACCAGAAACTAGTGGAGATAAAATCGCCCTGTGGGTGGCAGACAGGGCCTGTGCTTGGGCCTGGGTGGCGGCCACACAGGTGTATGTCTGTAAAAACTCACCAACCTGAACATTTAAGATGTGTGTAGTTACCATGTGAAAATACACCCCGACTGATGAGTACGCAGAAATGGTGATTCCACAGAGGGACCCTTGGGGAGGAGTAAGAGGGACCCTGCTACCTCCTAGGGCCACCAGGGGTGGGCTCTGGTGTCAGTAAGCCTCCAGTGTCCTCAGATTTTCCCCAGGGAACAGCCTGTGAGTTGGTGTTGTGGACACAGCAAGGGCTCCCCCACACCTCGTGTCACCCTTTGGGGCACCACACTCGAGCCGACCTGAGGCTGCTCCCCGCACCCCGCACCCAGCACCTCCGGATCTGCAGTTCAAAGACGCCAAAGTCACACCCAGGTGACCTCCTGTCCCGGCCACCTGCAGGCTCTGCCCCTCTTCCTCTGCCCTCTTCCTTCTTCTCGTCTTTCTCACAGGGCGGACCAGGTGTCCAGTGTCGGTTCTCACTGCTCCCTCAGCACGGGTCCCAGACACCTGGGTCCCCTCCATTCAGGACGGCTGAGCACGACTCGCCCTCAGGAGTCCCTAGGGCGGCTGTGGCCCACGCGTGGCCTGCCACGACTTCTGTACCCAGGGCTGCCTGCGTTTTGCGGAAGCCCAGACTGGGGCCACCGTGGCCAGCCAGGGGACTCTGCAGTCCCCCAGCTGCTGCTGAGCCTCCCTCTTGCTGGCTCTGAAGATCTGGGGGGTCTCTCCAATATAGGTTAGAAAGAACTTTCTGGAAGGCATGGTCAGCACCCCTTACCCCCCAACCTGGAGCCAGGCATGAAGAACCAAGCTGTTGAGCCAACTTTGAACTTGAGCTATTTTGAAGTCCAGCTCATAACCGTCCAGCTCAGAGACATGGGACGGTTGACAGCCTCCATTCCAATGCCACTTCGATGTCCTTGGCCTGTCACAGCTGCCACAAATAGCAGCAGGCAGCCTCAGCCTGGGCTGTTTGCATTCCTCGCGGCAGGGAAAATGTCACCTCTGAGGGTTGCACGTCGCCACCCATCTGGCAGGCAGCACCCTCTCCTCTCCTCTCCTGAAGCCCCCACCTGACTGTCACCCACCCTTGGTGGCCCTGGGGTGCAGATAGGAATATAGCTGTGTGTGCAGTGGGCACAGAGATGGGGACGGATCAGGGACGGAGGGGACAAGCCAGCACTCGGGGCAGAGCTCAAGGAGCCAGGAGTGTTTGGGGTGCAGTCCCAGAAGCCAGCGAGAGGACGAGGAAGACAAGGAAGAGGAGGGAAGCAGGGCAGAGGACACCGTGTGCGGTCTGTCCACAGCACTGGACCCGAAGAGAGCCACCTCGGAACTGTCCCCAAGGGGGGTGAACAGGGAACACATTTGTCTATCAGCTGGTCAAGGGACCAAGTGGACACCAGCCTCCCGCTCCTGGTTTCTCACGCACACCTCGGCCAGCCTGGAAGGAGCCCCAGCACACGAAGTGGGGGTCCCGGGGTTCCTGAGGTCAAAGCTGGTGACGAGGAGGGGTTCCAGTGACCCTGAGAGGGGTCCAAGTGGCCAGCCTGGCCCGAGACTGCTCTTTTAGTCCTGGGTGGACTTTTCCCACGGTGGCCACCCATAGGAACATCACTGCAAAGTGCAATGGCTGAGAGCTTGTCTCTCCTTGCCCGGGAGGACTGACAAGGGGCTGGACGGGACAAGAGAGCAGAGCCTCTCGGTGGTCTCCCATCGCCTCAGAAGGACCTTGGCCTTGCTCACTCCTTAGATGACCTGTGTCCTGAGGTTCTGTCACCTTGGGGGCTGGTGGGGGAAGCGCCACACTTCCTCTGTCACCTGCCATAGGCATGTGACAATGGAGCCATGTGACAATGACAATACCAAGTACAGCATAATAACAGCAGCTGGCGTTCTATTGCATCCGCTCTGTGCCAAAGGTGCCCGAAGGGCTTCCCAGAGCCCCTGCCCCGTGCGACACGGCCTGGTGCGGGAGAAGCTACTATGAGGCCCATTTTATGGACCGGGAAGCTGAGGCGCAGAGACGCCACATAAACTTGTCCACCGTGGTAGGTGGTGATTTGCAAGCAGTCGTCAAACACTTACAGTGATCTGCGTCCCATGCATTGTCTGGGACAAGCCTGAAGGATAGGCAAGGTGCTGTCATTGTCATCTGTTTCCCGAGAGGTTGAGTGGCTGACCTGGGAGAGCACAGCCAGTCCGTGGCAGAGCCGGATCTCAAGCCCAAACTCCCAGAAAATAGGGAGAACCAATGGCCCCTCCGCACCGGGTCCCCTCCCCTTGCCTCTGTTACGTGCATCTTTCTTAGGGGGGACAGTTACATGAAGGAGGCAATGTGGAGGCGGTGTTGTCACCCAAAGCCTTCTGCTGGCGTTAGACATCGCTGTGTTCTGTGGTTCTGAGGTCCCCCCCGTCCAGTATCACGCAGAATGCCCCCACCCTGGGCTCCCTATTCACCCTCCCTCCCCCCACTCCTGTCCCCGCAGTTTTGCTTGTTCCAGAATGCCACACAGAGTGTCACACCGCTGGAACCCCACAGCGTGCGGCTTTTCTAGCTTGGCCATCTTTTGATGGCTCACAGCTCATTTCATTGCTGGGTCGTGGTCCCCATCCACGCACCTGTGAAGGCCACCTGGTCGCTTGCAGTGTGGGGACCAGGGACAAAGCTGCTGTCAGAGCTGAACACTTCAAGCGGGGGGACCCAGGTTTCCCGGCGAGAGGGACGTTAGAAGCCGAGTGGACATCTGCGAGGGCCCTGTGACATCCATGACAGGGCCCGGTGTGTCAGGATGCAGCGAGTGGCGGGAGGAGAGGGGGAGGTGGCTGGAGTGGCATCTCGCAGCATGAGGGCTGTCACTGAGCAGCCACTGAGTGCCGGCCTCGTGCTAAGCAGCGACCCGTGCGATGCTCCCCGCAGCTGGGAGAAGGGTCAAGAGTGCCACCACTTTACACAGAAGGCGCCAGGGCTCACAGTGACACAGCTGTCACTGGCTGAGCCAGGCTGACGGGAGCTCGCTCATCTCACTGGGCCCCCAGGGATGTGCTGGCTTTGCCAGCAGGGAGGACACGACATAGAGAGATTCCCAAGGAAAGGAGCGAGGGACAGCTTTGGCCTTGGATTCCAAAAGACCCCTGGCCAGCGGGCAGAGCACGGGTTTGAGCGGGAGACCAGGGGCCCAGTTGGCAGGGGACGTCAAGGGCCAGGGAGGGGAGCTGGGGACCAGGCGACAGGATGGCCACGGAGCTGAGATGGGGGACGGAGCCCCTGGATCTGCCCCTCAGGTTGGGGAGGGAGTTGTGGGTGAGTCTGGGGTCCCCTGGGCAGCAACTGGGGGAGAAATGGACCTGTCACAACACCTGGGTCACAGCCAGTGAGGGTCCCCCATAAACATCCAAATTTATACCCCAGGTTTTCAGGATGTGTGACGCCATGGACTGCTGGCTTGAGGAGTCCAGAAACTAACGTAGTGGGAACTCCCCGGTTCCTAAGGCCGTGGGAGGCCTGGATTACATTATCGCTCAAAGTAGCCACTGTCCTTCCAAGCCTGCTCGAGGACAGCAGGCTTGCCACGTGACTCAATTTGGACAACAGGATGTCACTTCTGGGCAGAATGCCTGAGAGCGCTCACCAGGCCCTCCACGCTCTCTCCATCTCAAGGTTGTCCCCAAGAGGGGCTGTCCCTTTACAGGACGCCCTGAGTGAAGACCAATGTGGGAGACATCAGCAGCCTTCCCGCAACGACCTTGCACGAGGGCCATAAACCTCCGCAGCTGCAAAAAAAAAACCAAACCTCCGCAGCTGCAAACCACTAAGGGCTGGGGCTGTTTGTCACTGCGGCAAAACCTCGCTTCTGCTGACTGATACTGTCACAAGGGGATTGCATTTGGTCTAGGAACTAAAAGAGTGATCTCTGGAAGCTGATGTAGGTTCACTCAGAGCAAGTGACCTGGAAATGCAGTTTACTTATTTGACTGATGGGGTTACAAGAAAAAAAAGACCCGGTAAGGGTACCTGCATTTCAGTTTCATGAACAAAAACTTCCAGGGGATTTCCCATAAACCAGATGGAGAAGTTCTGGCCGGGCACCGGTGGCTCACGCCTGTAATCCCAGCCACTCAAGAGGCAGAGATCAGGAGGATCGTGGTTTTTGGCCAGCCCAAGCAAAAAAGTTCACAAGGCCCCATCTCAACCAATAAAGCTGAGCATGGTGGTGTACACCTGTCACCCCAGCTACGATGGAGGTGACAGGCCTGGGCAACAATGCAAGGCTCTACCCTAGCAGGTGCAAGGGCTCTGAGTTCAAATCCCAGTGTCACCAAAAACAACAGAGAAATCTGAGGAGAGTGCACAGCACGGTTTCATAGCCACTGGAGTGGCGAGTACAGGAGGGCTGGTTTGACGAGGTCCACGCCAACCTGAAGAGAGGTCTCCAGGGGGGCGCTCCAAGGCTCTGGCTTTGCTCCCGCCACTTCCACGTTACAGTCAATGGCCTTCCCCGGGGGGCCCGATGACACGCACAAAAGATTCAAAGCCAGGAAGACGCATCGTAGCAAATGGCTTCAGCGAGGGACAGGCCGGTGTGGCTGACCCGAATCTCAGAGTCACGTGGTCAGGACCTACCTGGCCGCGTGCCGAGCGCTTTGCACAACCCTCCTGTGTTCTGCGCCCCCACCCTGGTCAGTCCACACTGTGCTCTGCACAAGAGTCACATTCATTGACTCCCCTACAGGAAAAAAAAGCAAACACACTTTTCCCATAAAGCAACTCCCCGGAGGCGGGGCCCGTCCTACTGGAACACAGCGGGTTTTCTCTCATTTCTT
Source organism: Castor canadensis (assembly GCF_047511655.1). Classification (NCBI taxonomy): domain Eukaryota; kingdom Metazoa; phylum Chordata; class Mammalia; order Rodentia; family Castoridae; genus Castor; species Castor canadensis. The sequence continues at coordinate 41,903,608 of NC_133403.1, forward strand.
CTGAAACACTTATAACTAAACGATCCAGTTGAACTCAACAAATATTCATTGAACACCTACTATGAGCCCACCGCTTCCAGGTGTTGGGGATCAGAAGGTGAATTAAGATAGACAAAGACCATTTCCAACAAATGTAGGAGGAAAGAGGTCCCATGGAGCTGGGGAGGAAAGGCAGTTAGGCAGGCAATCCGGGAAGGCTTCCTGGAGGTGGCAGCCCTGAACGGAGACAAGACTCCAGCCACGGGTTCCAAGAAAGACAGTCCTTCCCTACACTTTCTCTCTGATTGGAAATCTGGACCCGAAGAGAGGCTGCCCCTCTGGAGCCCCACCAAGAGCAGAGACAACAGGAAACCTTCAGATGTCCAACACCTGGCCCAGCTGACCTTAAAACAGAAGTTTCTAATGTACCCTCGGCTCAGGCAGATGCCAGGAGCCTCACTGGACTCCAAGTCCAGCAAATGTACAAAAAATAAATCTGAAACGGGGGAATTTCCCTGAGCTTGGCTTATTTTTGCTACGATCAAATTTCCTTGTGCGTTGAGAAGCCCAGGGAAAATGTTTGTTCAAGGAGAGAATTCGGTGTTTCTCAGCGTTTTTCCCCTCTTTTACCATCTTTCCCTTCGCTCTTGGTTTTCTTCTCTTTGTTTGGAGTTTGAGCAAAAACTTCCTACCCGAATATCGCTGAGCTAAGTAGGTTAGAAAAACCAGGAGGTAAAGGACGACTAGGAGTCAGGCTCTTCCAGAAGATCTGAGAGATCTGAGAAGATCTGAGCCCGTCTGCACGTTCTCCAAGGTGAAGTTGATCCTTTTGGTCCCAGGTCCCTCGGGGAGACGAGTGGAAGTTCCTGCCCTGGAGGGGACGAAGAGACACACGCTGGAACCCTCACTGCTGTGCCCTTGGACAATTTCACAGGGGAAAAAATATGGAAAAGTTAAAAAAAAAATTCTGTGTCACTTGCTTGCTCTAAGAATTAGAGTTCTTGCACTTTGCTAAATTAAGATCAAATTAGTTCATTAAACTTTAGCATTTTAGATTGACTTTTCAAGATTAAATTCCAACCAAACTTTTATTGTTTGGTGGGGCTGGGATTTGAACTCAGAGCTTTCCACATATGAAACAGGTGCTCTACCCCTTGAGCCACACCTCCAGTCCATTTTGCTCTGATTATTTTGGAGGTGGGGACACACAAACGATTTTCCCGGGCTGGCCTTGAACCTTGATCCTCCCAATCTCAGCCTCCCAACTAGCTAGGATTGCAGGCATGGCCACCAGCGCCCAGCTGTTTTTTTGTTTTTTGTTTTTTTTGAGACAGAGTCTCATCATTTAGCCAAGCTGGTCTTGACTCACTATCCTCCTGCCTCAGCCTCCCATGTGCTGGGATTATTGGCGTGCACCACCATGGTGCCCAGACCTCTTTCTCCTCCTCACAGCTGCTGGAACAAACAGGCCCACCTCCACGCTCGTGGCCCAGCCATTGCCCGGGGCTCTGCCCCACACAGCCGTCCAGGGCCCCAGGCTCCCTCCAGGCCAGGGCTCTTCAGAGTCCGCACCACTTGGCTGGTGGGTGGAAACGGTGGGAGACTCCATGGCTGGGCCTGGAAGTCGTGCTCACACGACCAATTCCACCGACCTTCCAGAACTCAATCGCCTGCCACACCTGACCACACTCAAGCCTGGGCCAGCGCGGGCCCTGGAGGAAGAGGCTGAGGACAACTTGCAAACTGTCCTGCTTAAGCAGCAAGTGTCAAGAGTCCTCTCTCTTTCTCTCTCTCTCTTTCTCTCTCTCTCTCTCTCCTGCTCCTCCTCCACCTCTCTCTCAGTTCAGCAAAGAGCCACTTCCTGGTTTATGGACAGTCCCCTCTGTCTCCACCCTTACTGCCATAGCACAGAGGACAGGTGCAGCCTGCACACCACCCTCATCAGTACCTACCCCCCGGAGGCCCCGTCCAAGTGCCCTCACCTCGAGGGTCAGGATTTCAGCTTGGGAGTGGCAGGAGGCACACAGATGTCCAATTCACTGCAGGACTGCTTTTCTTTACGTGGCAGGCGATCCCTGCCTCTACTGAGCCTCCTGGACTCAGTTTACCAACTTGCCACTCCTGGGCATAGACCATGCTGCCTTGGTTCCCTCTGGCGTGCTCCACAGGGCTCTGTGTGAGTGCCAAAAATAGTTTTCCAACCTTGGTGACATCTAAACAATGTCGCTAACTTCAGAGCCTGGTCCAGTTTGAGACTCCACCCATCCACCCACCCACCCACCCATCCATGCACCACCCATCCATCCATCCACCCATCCACCCATCCATCTATCCACCACCCTCCCATCCATCCATCCACGCACCCATCCATCCACCCATCCACCCACCCATCCACCCATCCACCCATCCATCCACCATCCATCCATCCATCCATCCACCCATCCACCCATCCACCCATTCATCTATCCATCCACCAGCCACCCACCCATCTACCCACCCACTACCCACCCACCCATCCACCCATCCACCCATCCACCCATCCATCCACCCACCCATCCACCCATCCATCCACCATCCATCCATCCATCCATCCACCCATCCACCCATCCACCCATTCATCTATCCATCCACCAGCCACCCACCCATCTACCCACCCACTACCCACCCACCCATCCACCCATCCACCCACCCACCCATCCACCCACCCATCCACCCATCCATCCACCCATCCATCCATCCACCCATGCATCCATCCATCCACCCATCCATCCACCACCCATCCACCCATCCACCCACCCATCCACCCACCCATCCACCCATCCATCCACCCATCCATCCATCCATCCACCCACCCACCCATCCACCCACCCACCCACCCATCCATCCACCCACCCATCCACCCATCCATCCACCCACCCATCCACCCACCCATCCATCCACCCACCCATCCACCCACCCATCCACCCATCCACCCATCCATCCACCCACCCACCCATCCACCCATCCATCCACCCACCCATCCATCCATCCATCCACCCACCCATCCACCCATCCATCCACCCATCCACCCACCCACCCACCCATCCATGCACCAACCACCCACCCACCCACCCATCCATCCACCACCCATCCATCCATCCACCCATCCATCCATCCATCCACCCATCCATCCACCACCCATCCACCCATCCATCCACCCACCCATCCATCCATCCACCCATCCATCCATCTATCCACCCATCCATCCTCCCATCCATCCACCCATCCATCCACCCACCCATCCATCCACCCATCCATCCATCCACCCATCCACCCATCCATCCACCCATCCATCCACCCACCCACCACCCACCCATCCATCCACCCATCCATCCACCCATCCATCCACCCACCCACCACCCACCCATCCATCCACCCATCCATCCACCCATCCATCCACCCACCCATCCATCCACCCACCCATCCATCCACCCATCCATCCACCCATCCTCCCATCCATCCACCCACCCATCCATCCACCCACCAACCAACCACCCATTCACCCACCCATCTACCTATCCCTCCACCCACCCATCAAGCTTTCATCAATCCACCACCCATCCATCCACCCACCCATCCATCCATCCACCCACCCATCCACCCATCCATCCATCCATCCACCCATCCACCCATCCATCCACCCATCCATCCATCCACCCATCCATCCACCCATCCATCCACCCACCCATCCACCCACCCATCCATCCACCCACCCATCCACCCATCCATCCACCCACCCATCCATCCACCCACCCATCCACCCACCCATCCACCCATCCACCCACCCATCCACCCACCCATCCACCCATCCACCCACCCATCCATCCATCCACCCACCCACCCATCCACCCATCCACCCACCCATCCATCCATCCATCCACCCATCCATCCACCCATCCACCCACCCACCCACCCATCCATGCACCAACCACCCACCCACCCACCCATCCATCCACCACCCATCCATCCACCCATCCATCCACCCATCCACCCACCCACCCACCCATCCATGCACCAACCACCCACCCACCCACCCATCCATCCACCACCCATCCATCCATCCACCCTCCATCCATCCATCCACCCATCCATCCACCACCCATCCACCCATCCATCCACCCACCCATCCATCCATCCACCCATCCACCCATCCATCCATCCACCCATCCATCCACCCACCCATCCATCCACCCATCCATCCATCCACCCATCCACCCATCCATCCACCCATCCATCCACCCACCCACCACCCACCCATCCATCCACCCATCCATCCACCCATCCATCCACCCGCCCACCACCCACCCATCCATCCACCCATCCATCCACCCACCCATCCACCCATCCATCCATCCACCCATCCATCCACCCATCCATCCATCCATCCACCCATCCATCCATCCACCCATCCACCCACCCATCCACCCATCCATCCATCCATTCTTCCATTCATCCCTCCACCCCCATTCTTCTTGGAACCAGAGGTCAGTTCAAATTACCTCCGAGGGAGGTTCCATGGGGTGCACCCCCAAGTGTCACAGCTCCATCCTGGCTTTTCTGTACCATCACCCCAACTTAATTGCATAGCCTTTATAATTCTCTGAAGTTATCTTGTTTAATGACTTCCTCTCCCTGACCACCCCAGACTGGAAGTTCCCCAGGAATGGAGATCAAGTTTGACATGTCCCTGGCTGTGTCCCTGTGCCTGGTGTACAGTGGGTCCCCAAATGCTAACTACTGATTGATGGTAAGACAGACAACAGCCACCCCAAGAAGCCTCAGGACTGCACCAGGCCATTGCTGAGCCCGGACCACCACACAACCACTCATGGCACCCCCTCTGCCCTTGCTGGTGCCCTGTCTCCCGCCGGGCATGGTGCCAGGAGCTCGCGAGCCTCTCATTGCCTTCCTGCATGCAAAGCCCTCAAGGTTCACGTTAGCTGAAACGCTGCACCATCAGAATGTGTGCCTCGACTTGCGTCTTCCTGAGGCATGAATAGGAACCGTGTTTGCTTGTGGACTGTCCAGTGGCCACACCAGGGGCACCTCCCTCTCACCAGGGTGCTGAGCACTGGCCCTGCTTGTAGCCCACGCTGCAGAGGGACTTGCGTCACTGGGCTCATCCCTGGCTGGCCTTGGACTTGTATTATCTTGACTGTGCACGGTGTCCATCTGCAGACATATTTCCACGTGGCACAGACATTCTTGCTGTCGCTGCTCTTGAAATCCATGGTCCTTAGTGGAGGACTCCCTTCTGTGTACACAACGCTCCTCGAGTCAGCCACCCTCTGGGCCTGGAGACGTGGCGGCACTGTGGATGCAGGCAGATGTGCTCACCGATGGATGTGACATCACAGCTCTTCTGCAAGAAGGGAAGTTGAGTCCCACACGATGTGCACTGGCTTAAAGACCTGAAATGCTCTGCTTTGTGTAGGTTCAGGCGGTGAAGGGCGAGGAGCTGAGAGGGGGCCCCGTGGCCTCGGCTCGGTCGCAAGGGTCCAGCCCTGTTGTGTCAGCCTTGAAGACATCTGTGTTGAACTCCAAGCACAACTCAGCAGCGAGTGACCCGAATCCCTGACAGGCTGATCAGCGAGAAGAACGGTGGCGTGGGAAGGTGGGTGTGTGGTTAAACACGTATCAAAGACAGCATGAGTCACAAGCTAGCATCGTCCCAAGCGGGGGGCGTCTCCCACTGTCCTCCTTCACCTGTCACCGCCCGCTGTGGAGGACTCAGCAAATATTTTCTGGATTGCGGGCGTCGTGGGCTCTGCAGATGACATGGCTGTCCCAGTAGAGGAAAGCCAGCTAACGAGTGACAGGGCAGCTTCTGCAGGAGGCTCTGCGCAGATGAACGTGCCAAGGTTGCAGAAGTCTGAGAGGACATTGGTGGAAAGGAAAGAAGGAGGTGTGGCCTTAGCAACCAAGAGGGTGACCTTGCCCCTGCTGGCGGGTGAGGACATAGCTCAGGACTGTGGCTGGAAGACTCCTGGGTCAGATACAAAGGGACAATTATTACTCAATTGTCCTCATCCACTCACAAGGACCGGGTCACGCCTGCACACACAGTGACTTACACAACAGGGGAGGGACCTGGAGATCAGTGCACTCACATTTTTTTTTTTTTTGGTGATACTGGATTTGAACTCAGGGGTTTACACTTGCTAGGCAGGTGCTCTACTGTTTGAGTCAAGGCCACGGCCCATTTTTAAAATTTTTGTTAAAGAGATAAGATCTCCTTAACTTTGTCAAGTCTGGCCTCAGACAGCGATCTTCCTGTCTCTACTCCTGAATGTCTGGGATTACAGGAGTGCTTACCTGTATCTTTCACAATGACCACAGCTTGCCATCTTTCCTAAAGAGGACATGTCTGTATTGTAGTGGGTGGAAAGCAGCTGCCCTGGATTTGAAGGGGACCCCGAATCTCTTCTCCATACAAACATCCCTGGAGTGACAGTCCAGACAGAGCGAGGGGTAGCCACAAGACCTGCGGTTTACTGTCATTCACAGATGACAACCAAATACCATGTGCGTTTGAGCCTGGAGTGAAAAAGCAAATAGCTTTAAGGGATGCTGCTGAGAAAACTGGGGGAACAGAGACATATATGTCACGTCACCAACATGAAGCCCCCATGTGGAATGACCGTGTTGGTAGTCGGGGGCTGCCTTTGTCCCTCTGCAGGGGGCTTGGGGGTTCAGACGTGTCCTTGTGGTTATAAGTGAGTCACTGAGGTAAAAGGGCTTGGGTTTTGGGTTTATGTTATTCTTTCAACCTTTCAAAACAAAACTTGGGGGTGCCCAGCCTCGCCAAGAACACATAGCTGGCCGGTGGCTGAGTCTGGCCCTGGCAGCCTTCTTCTGTGTTTTTACAACACTCTGTCACTGACGTGATCCCCGCCTCAGCTTGGTTAAGTGTGCTGAGAACATAAATAGGGTTTTTGTTTACTGGAGCTGGGGGAAGCCAGCAGAAAGGGCCTTTCAGCTAGAAACTCCTTACAGCTCCAACGGGTGAAGCAGCAAGTTCACTGCTGGGAGCCTCTGGCTGTGAGCCCCAGAAGGAGCAGGGACACCCATCACTGAGCCAGGTCAGTGCCACCAAGTGCACTTATTTCTTGTGAAGCCCCAGGAGCCCTGGGCCACTCTGATGTGCACGGCCACCAGGAAGCATGGCTCAGGTTGACAGCCTGGGCTCCCTCTGCATTTCACTTCCTCTCCAGAGGCAGGAAGTGGAGATCTGGTGTCACAGTGGGTATTGAGGCCCTGGACCCCGGCTGGGAGGCTGCTGAGCTGGCCTGAGCTCAGGTAGACAGCTGCCCAGCCAGGGCAGTGCTAAAAGCGCAGAGGTGAGTCATTGTGACACTGAGCAAGAGCAGTGCACAAAGGCCCCCAGGCAGGACCAGCTACCGGGGAACCCAAGTTAGCAAGACTGGGAGGGTGTCCACTGTCTGGGTACTAGGGCCAGGCTCCACTCAGACACCATCCCAATGTCATGTCTAGTCCTGGGCCCTCAATGTCAAACATCCCTCATTCGATCACAGTCCCCAGGACAGGTTGAATAGTGCCTGCCAAAAGCTGATGACAAAAAGCCCTCTCCCTCCTTCCCTTTCCACACTGTGTCCTCCCAGTGGTCATTTCAAACACTGAGGTTTTCATCCGCTGGCTCTGAAGTCCCTAAGCGCAGACAATGTCCAGGGGCTCACCAGGGACTGAGGGAGATTCAGCCCACACTGACTGAGTCCCCTTCCTTCTTCTGGTCCATTAAAAAGTGTACATGTGTCTTCAGCGAATACACACGTCTGTGTGCGTATGTGCACAGGTGTGTGCAAGTGTGCACGTGTACGCACGCACGTATGCACGTGTGCGCTTGTGTGTGGGGTGTACAAGCGCAGTGTACAGATGTGTGCTTCAGTGGCTGGTCACTGTACTGGCTTCACACAGTGAGGCGCTGGTCACTGGTTGAGAGCTCAGACCAGCTGAGCCTGGGGCTGCTCCTGGTGGTGGGCTGGGGGTCCAGCCCGCGCCTGGCACACCTCTTCACATACGCTACTTACGGGCTTGTGTTTGGTCCCAGCATATTTAGTCCTCTTTGGTCCCTCTTCTAACACCCCTGCTTAATGGCACAGAGAGGGCAAGCAACCCATCCACAACACACAGCCAGGGAGCCTTGGAGCTGGGACTACCACCAGGCAACCCAAGCTGCGCTCTCGTTTGCCAGGTTCAAGGACAGGGTGCCATCTGCACAGAGACCTTTGTGAGTGGTCCAGGAGCGCCCAGCCCTGCTCTCGGGAACGCTCATTCAATGCCATCCAGAACGAGCGCCTAACGGCTCTCGGTGAAAGAGCCTCTCTTCCCCCACACTCCCTTCCCCTCCCGCCTTTCTCTCTCGCAGCGCCCAGCATTGACAGGACCTGGGAACGTGTCCCTGATGTTTGGGTGCTGGGTGGTGGGGCACCCCAGTTACTTCCCTGTCTTCCCTCCCAGGCGCGGGCTTCACAAGTTCACAGGTAGATGTCTCCCTTCTCGAGGGTGTGTGGCATGGGGTCTCCATCCCTCTACTTCCTCCCGGTTTGGATCAGAAGCCTGCAGGGTCCCCCTGCCCCCCTCCCACAGCTTCCGAAGGGTCTCCATGAGCACCACTCAAGTCCTGAAAGTCCCCTTTTCCTCTGGCCGCACACTGCAGGGGACATGGCCTTCTGAGATCAGCCAAGAGCCTCTGCCACCCACCAGCTGGGCTCATGGAGTTATGGAAATTTCGGCCTTTCCTCTGCTCTCTGACATTTGCAGACCATCTGGCCCTGTGAGAAGTAGAAGCTTGGCCAGTAATGGCTTTCCATCGACGGGCGGCCTCTGGCCTGAGGCAGCGCGTCCCTATGGATCAGAGGTCACGGTCACTGGGGTCACCTGTGTGTGCTGGACATTTGACATTTGCAGTATGCTCCAGTTTTTCCTGCTGGTTGGCACAGGGTCACCTCTGATGTTAGCCACACGGTCAGTCCATTCCACAGGAAGTTGTGTGGGCACAGAGAAAATTCCAGAACCCAGTGGGCAGAGGGGTGAAGGCCTGTCCTGTAAGTGGGAGTTTCTATCGGGTGTGAATGGAACAGAAGCCAGGATTCAGATAAGACAACAGAGGCCCTCGCCTGGGACACAGGGTCCATGGCACAGAAATCAGGACAAGTGATTGTAGTGGCTTACAAGTCAAATGGATGCAGACAGTCCAAGATGGGCAAAATGTCCAAGTTTTCAGGGAAAGCCAGGAGGCCTGTGCCCTTCCAAAGCCAGCGCCATGTCTTACTCTTCCTTTGCCCTCAGTGGCTGTCACTACTAGAGGTTCACTGTCCACTGTGCCCTGATAAAAAGTTATCCTGGGCAGCCAGGCCATGGGCTCTTGGAAGTGAGGGCTGTCTGGTGGGCTCAGTCAGGGGGTGACTACGAAGAAGTGGAGGTCCACCCGATTACGCTCTGGACAGCACACTCCCCACTGCGTCCTGAGAGGGGCCAGCAGTTCAGGCCTCGTTTCTGGTCAGGTGACCCAGGGGCTGTGAAGGCCAGACTTGCTTAAGAATCCCAGCAAATGGGGTCTACAGCTGTGTCTCTTTTTTTTTCTAGAATGTCCCAGGTACAAGGCCTCTGGCTGCTTCAGTCTGGGTAGCAGAGGCCCTGTGTCCTCTCCTGGCTTACATGGACTCAAGGCTGAATGTTCACTTGACAAAAGTCTCCCCCCCAGGGGCTTCTTAGAGAGCCACCTACTGTCAGCCATGGCCCCTCTGCCATAGGACCTTGTCCCTGCTGGAATGTGATTAAAATGTCACCACCTCCAAGGGGTCCTCCCTGATTACTGAGCTGAAATTCCAATTACTTTCCATTATTCTAGCTTCTAGCACCTTTGTTAAACACTCAGCGCTGACAGCCCCCACCCTCTCGGACTGGGCGCTCCATGGGGGTAGGCCTGGCTGCCTTACATCTGGTTCCAGGTCTAGCCAAGCCCGGGGCACGGTGGTACTTGATTAACCTCAATGGGATGGACACTCATCCAAGTGGGTTTGGAGACCTGCCCTGACACTCCTCTTCCTGCCCCCCTTCTGGCCTGCAGACACAGTGCAGATGGAACCAGTGAGATGCCCACACGACTGTCCCCTCCCTCTTCCTCTGCTCTGAGCCACAGTTCTGGGCTCTGCCATGTCTCTACTCAGGAGCATCCCTGACTCCCTGTATTCACACAGGAGGCTAGGTCCCTGGCAGGTGGGTGGGCGCTGGAAAGGAAGGGACTCCCTGCTGGTCATTCATAAGAAATCCCAGGAAAGGGGAGCAGGTCTTGCTCTTGTGGGCAAAAAGGGACAGGACTGGCGGGACCCTCGGCCATTAGCGAGCCCTGCTAGGGAAAAAGACTTCCAGGAAGTGTCAACCCCCTGTCCCCACCCAAAGCTTCCACCCCCGGGCCCAAGGGACAGAGCGACTGTCCCCATGAGGAGCACGGCAAAGGGTGGGTCCTGGGCTGAACGGGGAGGACCCAGACGCAGGTCTTGAACCTGCGGCTCTAACAGCTTGCTCCCCGCACTGTGAGCGCCAGGTCTTCCAGCTTGGAGAAGTTTCTACAGATGCCAGGCGCTGTCACCAACGAGGTGAGGACCCTCGCGTGGCCCTAGGCTCGCACTGTATGGGACGCCTGCAAATCAGCCTTCGGGGCCACCTCGGGGTGTCCCTTCGGGGTGGGTGGCGCGAGGCCCTGGGCGCGCGAGCTGCAGCTGGAGGTGCAGTCGCGAGCGCAGCCCACCACGAGGGGGCGTGGCTTGTGGGGATGAGGGGGCGTGGCTTTGCGGAGCGAGGGGGCGTGGCTGGCGGAGGCGAGGGGGCGGTGCTTAGAAAAGGAGGCGCGGGCCGGGGAGCGCGAGGCCGGTGGGGCGTGCGTGGGGCGTGGGGCGCGGGGCGCGGGCGGCGGCAGCAGCAGGCGCAGGCGGCGCGGGGTCCCGGCGCGGGGTCCGGGGCCTCAGTGCCGCTCTCCGTTCCGTCTGCTCGCAGGTCCCGGGCCGGAGCGCGGTGGAGGAGCCCCCGCCCCCGCTCTCCCCGAGGAGCCGGAGGCCCGCGCCCCGGGCCCCCCAGACATGGTGGGCCACCTGCATCTGCAGGACATGGAGGACGGCCCGAAGGCGCAGGGCCGCGAGGGCTTGCTGGACAGCCCCGACTCCGGGCTACCCCCCAGCCCCAGCCCCAGCCCGCCCTTCTACGCCCTGGCGCCCGGCACCCTGGACGCCCGCACGGGGGGCGCCGGCGTCTCCTCGGAGCCCCCCGGAGCCGGCCAGGCCAGAGCGGTAAGGACGCGACGTCGCGCGACAGCGGGGACCCGGTGCGGGTGGGCGAGGGCTGCGCGGCGCCCCCCACACCCCGACAGCTCCTACAGAGGACCGGACTGGCTTCCCCCTCCCTCCCTATCAAGACCGAGGTGGCCCCGCGACAGCCACGCTCGCCAGGTGGGGACCAGGGCCGAGGTGACCTGCAGACCTCCCCCTTGCAGAGGGGCCTCTCTCCAGAGCGGTTCTTCCGACGTTAAAATAACGGGGGGCTGTGGGGCGGGGTGCGGGCAGTGTCTGGGACTCACAAAGTTGGTCGCCTGGTAGGTGGACTCCATCTGCAGGCCAGGCATGGTGTGGGTATCCGTCCCCAGTCCCTCCACCGCTGCTGTCGCCAACACTGTTCACTGACCCAGTGCTGCCAGCCTGCAAGTTTTGAAAAACCAAACCCAGGCAGAAAGCCGCCCCTCGATGTTGAGGGGTGTTGACGTGGAGCAGAGGCGGTGCCCGGGGAGGGCTGGAGCCCCAGGGAGCTGCGGCTCTGCCAGACTCAGCCTGAGCCTTGCTGAACCCCGGTAGGGACCCAGCTCGGCAGCTGCAGAAGCCCGGATTGCTCCAGGCAAGGGGGCAGAGCGGGCCCTGTAGAAACTGAAGGAAGTCCCCTGGCTTTTCCCCCTGCCTGCTGGCTCTGCACGCCTTTTCTATGGACTGGTTGTGTACTGCCTGGCTCCACGTTCCTGGGGCCCCCTGGTATGCGAGGCTGCTACCTCACAGGGCAATCAGTGCCTCCCCAACCCCAGCTGAAAATCTGCCCACCCTCTGCAGAAAGAACGTCCCCTCTGCCTAAAGCCTAGTGACAAACGTTTCATGGATGCCTTCTCCACTCCAGTGGACCCCAACTTGGCTGCCCGCTGGAATCTCTAGAGAGACCTTTTACAAATACCCCCGCTTCCTCCCACTGCCAGACACTTTGGTTGAATTCAAATAGGGCATGACTTGGGCATCAGGACTTTTGAACAAACCTCCCCCAGGTGATTTTAATATGCAGCCAAGTTTGGGACCCTCTCTCTTAGACCAAAATCATGCAGTGAACTTGGACTTTGGTCTCTTTTGGGAGTTGGGGATGGGAGGTTCTCTGGGGATTTCGGGAGTTGTAGAGGTGAGAGGGGTCTTTTGCAGTGACGGTGACCTCGCATTCAGAACAGGCCAGGAAGGACCATGTCTGGGTGCTGTGGACCACCCATGGGCCTCCTTCCACAGGCACTCTGCAGGCCTCCTGTGCTTGCCAGGCCTGCAGCCACAGCCACACAGCCGTCTGCCTGGCTCGCTTCTCTTGCCTCCTCTCTCAGCTCTTACCTGGCTGACTACACGCTGGCTATGAAACTGTGCAGCCCTGGTCTCTAAGTGTGGCTGGAAGTGAGGCCCAGGCGAGCTGTGCACAGGACAGGCAAGGACACCTGGCATGTAGCTAGATTTCCTGTGTACCCCGGGGATGCCTGCAGCCCTCTCTTGCGTCTTGCCATTTAATTTTCACGATGTTCCTATGAGTGCATGCATTCTTTGTCCCCACTTTTCCAGAGGGGGGAAGCTGAAACAACAAGGTTAGCAGCGTTCAGAAAGCTGCCCAGCAAGAAAGTGACTGCTGAAGAAAACACCACAGGGAGCCTGGCTCCAGAGTTTGCTCTTGAATCTGATACTGTCTGGCCTACTTTTCACTGTAGAACGCATTCATTGCCTTTTAAATTTCTTAACAGAAAAACAAAATATGTATCTTTGAGGTTCAAGATACTGCTTGTAATAAGAAGAGAGGAAGTGGTTGCCACAGCAACCTCCAGCCCCGCCCACCTACCCTATTACCATCCCCGGGTGCCCCACCTCTTTGGTGCTAACCTGGTGTGTCCCTTGCTCACTTGACTCACTGAGTCACTCTAGACAGCCATGAGGAGAGGACAATGCCACTCTGCCCTGACCCTTGGGGCCAGTGGTTTCGAATGCACCCGGAGGAGGTGAGCTGTGAGCTGGGCCAGGTTTCCTCCTGTGTCTGCTGAGCATCCGTGTGTCATACCCTCCGGGGCTAACACCCAGCTACCAACACTGCCTTCCAGTCATGCCCTGTCCCCAAGCCCTGGCCACTGAGGTCTCCTACCCTCCCCCCCCCCCCCCGCTTTGTTGTAATTGGCTGGACTTCCTCTGGGCAGCGCCCTGCCGACATAGGCCATCCAGATGCTCCTCCCCTTCCCCCCACATAAGAGGCTTAGGGACCAGGCCAGGGACCCTCCCCCAGTCTTGGCCACAGCTTTCCTGCTCCCTCTTGGATCAGGAAGGGTTTGGGAAGACTCCTAAATCCAGTGAAGACCTGGGAGCCAGCGTTTGTTAGGCCAGTATTTACTGAGCACCTACTGCTAGCTAACCAGCATATAGTTGGCACCTACTGTCTGTCATGTACGGTTTGGGACCATGGGGGACACAGCAGTGAGCCAGATATTCAAGGTCTCTACTTTCATAGAACTGGTGTCCTAGTGGGGGGAAAACATCATGGCTTAATAAGGTACAGGATGCAGTTATCAGATGGAGTGACAGCCCCTGGGGGAGACGTGTAGGTATCGACACTGTCAAGGACGTGATGCTGCATGAAAACTTGAAAAAATTGGGGAGTGAACTTTAGGTTTGTAGAGCTGGTGTGTGTCTTACTCCAAGAGAACGGTGAGTGCAAAGGTCCTGGGGCAGGAACTGGGTGGATGTGCTCCAAGAGCAGCAGGAGGCCAATGTGGCTGAAGCCCAGAGAGCAAGGGGAGGAGCCAGGCCAGGGCCTTCTAGGCTGAGCTGAGGCCAGAAATGAAAACTTCTTTCCGTGTCCTTAGGGTGTTCTTGTGACGTTTATTATTCAGAAGGTATCATATGAGCTCCCTGCTCCAGTTTAGAAACCTAAATGAGAGCTCTGCCTGAAAGGGTGTCTGTGAGGACGTAGCCTTTTACATCTTTGTGAGGGTGGGGCTGTTCTCCCATGTGACCCCAGGACGGCAGTGCTGGCCTGTGGAGGTGCCTGTTCCCCGCATTTCTCCCCGAGTTCTCTCATTCACAGACGCTGCTGTGCCACCGTCAGCTGCAAGCCTGCAGTGTTATCACAGGCAGGTGGGCATCCAGTGTTCCTTCTCCCTCTGCCCGGTCCTGTCTTCCAGAGCTGTGGGCCCCTGGGGGCAGACACCATGAGGAGAGGGTTGTGCTGGCCATAGACCGTGTGACAGATGCCTGCTCTCCAAGGTGGCCAGCAGTTTGGGGAACTGGCAGGTCCTGTCCTCAGAGCACCACAGGTAGTGTTTGGGATCCAACCTGGGTGCCTGCTAGGGTGACAGCCTCTGTGCAGGCCGAGGCTTGGCCCACTGTAGGGCAATGACAGGAGGTGACAGGTAAGCTGTCACCGCCTCTGTGATGCACAGGCGGGTGTCCTGAGGCTCTGGCTGCACCACTGCACTTCTCCTTTGGCACACAGGGCCCGCCATCTCTCCTGGTGAGCTCATGAGTCGAGTGCCTTTGTAGCAGCCCATTTGAGGATGTCCGTAGGGGTGAGGGCTGCCTCCCCCTCATGCCGAGATGCCCCTGTGGGCCACATCCAAGTGGAAGGGTGGCTGGGAGTGGGTACCTTTGTCCTGCTTGACGTTTCATGGCTGTCACTTAGGACCTTGGCTGTCACCCTCAGGACACGTGGGTTTTCTCATCGCTCTGTTTCTGGCTTATGACAGTAAAACTGAGCAGAAGAGAGCAGGGCAGAGGAAGTTGGCGACCTGATTGGGAAGGACAGATGGACAGACAGATGGGTAGAAGGAAAGATGTACAGGTAGATGGCGGGGTGAATGGACAAATTAACGGATGGATGGAAGGATGGATGGATGGATGGATGGATGGAGAGGTGAGTGAATGGATGGACAGACTGAGAAGATAGCCTCGCTCTCCCCCGGCAGGCTTACAGGTGTGTGGGTCCCTGACCCGTGAAGGTGTCCGAGCACTCAGGTGGGAGAGCAGGTGTCCTGGGGCAAGATGGCAGAAAGGGATGCGGAGAAGGCTGGGGAGGAACAGCAGATTCCCTGCTTCACCCCGCCTCGGTGGCCTCCAGAGAGTGTCAATGGCTTGACAGCCCTGTCTCTTGGGGCAGGCTGGCCTGTTCCAACTAGGCCTTATAGTAGCCTGAGTGTGAAGAAGACAGGCCAGCCACGCCCTGCCAGGGGCTCCGGAGCCCATGGGTGGGAGGAAAGACGCTGGGCCTGAGGTAGGGTGACAGCGACTGCATCCAAGTAACAACCCTGGAGGTTGAGCGCGGCTCTTCCATGGTCTGGCTGAGGATTGACCCAAGGTCCCAGTGGCAACCTTTGGCATGCCCTGACTTGTAGATACACCACGCTGGTCCCTGCCCCATCTTCATGTGGTCCTCTTCCCTCTGTTTGTCCCCTGGGTACAAATTTCCCCCCAACCTTTTTTTTTTTTGCAGTACTGGGGTTTGAACTTAGGGCCTTGTGCTTGCTAGGCAGGTGCTTTACCACTTGAGCCACTCTACCAGCCCTTTTTGCTCTGGTTACTTTGGAGGTGGCCTGGACCTCAGTCCTCCCATTTAAAGCTTTTTGCCTTAGCTGGGATGACAGGCACGCACCACACCATGCCTAGCTCTTTCCTGTTGAGATGGGGTCTCACGATCATTTTGCTCAGGCTGGCTTCAAACTGCACTCCTCCTGATCTCAGCCTTCCAAGTAGCTGGGGTTACAGATGTGAGCCAGATTTCCCTCTTTAAGGACAGGGGTCATTGGATTCACCCTAATGCAGTCTGACCTCCTCTTTCCCCAATCACATCCACAAAGACCCTGTTTCCACCTGAGGTGACTGGGGTACATCTTTGTGGAGGACACAGTTGGCCTCGCCTGTCTGTCAGGCCCTCCAGTATGGGGCACCGCCCAGGGCATGCTGTTAATCATAGTTGGTGACTCTCAGCTTCCCTGGGGGGACTCTCAGACCCCTGTGGGGTCTATGCTGGGCCTACAAGGCTTTGAGGATCTTCAGGGTCTCCTGGGATCCGTGCACCCCTGTCACTGAGCAGCCTTCAGGCCTGCCCCAGGATCTACCAACAGCAGACAGGGCTTTTGTAAGGAGAATGGGGGCTCTTCAAGCTTCCATGTCTTCCTTGCTTCATTCCCCTCATGGGTGAAGGTCAGGGTCAACCTCAGCCCAGGCGGAGCTCTTTACCTCAAAATGCTTCCTCCACAGAGGACGAAGACAGTCAGCTTTAATTTAGGAGCAGCCTTTGCTAAGGCTCCATGTGGCTTTGGTGGGAATGCCTCTCCCCTGCACCAGGGTGGGGTCCCCCTGCTGTTTTGTTCTCCTCGGGAGAAGCAAGGGTGGGGGTCTGGGCCCTTCCTCCATTCCTCTTTCTCCATTGATGGGAGTTGGTTGGTCCTGACTGAAAGTTCATGGTGTGGTTTGTGGTATGACCTGGGCCTCAGGCCATGCTGCGGGGTGGTGTGTCACCTGGGCTGTGTACAGTGCCACCACACCTTCCTTGTGTGTCCCTGCCCAGCCAGGCTGAGACCCCCAGTCAGACAGGGCCATCACCATGTGGCACCAAGCTCTCTAGGTTGATGGCCCATGTGCCAGCCAGGAAGACCCCTGCCAAGCCTCCAAACACCACTTACCATTGCCCAACTCCCGGGAGGGCGTATGAATCATTGGGCAGGCGGCCCTTGGCCTCTGGACCCCACTCCCTTCCTGCCTTGATCTCCCCAAACTCTGGCTGCCTAGGAGACCAGGGTGTTGTACGGCCCCAGCCGGGACCAGGCTCTCTGGGTCAGGAAAGAGCAGAGCCCTGGGTCTGGGCCAGGTGCATGGGTCTCTCCCAGTGGGTGGAATGTGGTGTCTGGGGGTTGGAGGCCTGGCCTTTGGCTCTCAGCCCATTTGTTCTTCCCTGCTCTGGCCTCTCAGAACTGCCAGGAGATACTGGGGCCCCCAGGAACCTGTGCCTCTGTGTCCCTGAAAGACCCTGGCCCTGGGGTGTGGGCTTCACAGATGACACACCTCAGGTTCAGACATCCATACTGAGGCACAGTGAACAGGCAGCTGAGGTGCTCTGTAGGTTCCCTTCAGACATAAGGGGACCCCTTTCCCACCCCTGATGCCCGTGGGAATGGGTTGTGTGATGGCTGTCACATACGGGAAGGGGTGACCTTTCTGTGCTCCTAGGGGACTTGTGACCTGTGGAACAGCTATAGTGGCAGCAAGACCCCAGAGCACAGCCTGGGGTGTGTCCATCCTGCATGAATCCCCTATGTGCCTCTCCCGTGACCCCCTGGCCTTGGTAGCCTCAGTCTCTGAGGGGTGTGTGGACAGGTGGTCCTGCCAGGCCCCAGGGTCCTTCTTGGCCGTAAGCGGGGCTGCCCCTGCCGGCTCTCCAGGCTGGCTGGATCCCCAGGCCTGGGCCTTTCAGATGTTAAAACAGCCCCACAGCAGAAGTGTGCAGCCTCTCATGGTGGCCCCTTGGTGGCCACCTTCTTCCCTTGGGGTCCCACCCTGGGTCCCTGGACCCCACAGAGGGAGCGCCCCCCCCCCCCGGGTCTGGTGTCATTCAGCGGTACGCTGGGGTGGGCGGTTGGGATGTTTTTCCAGTGGGGCCTTTGGAGAGCGGTGCCCAGGCTGCAGCTCTGCCCCGCTGTGAATTAAGCCTTGTTTGCTTGCCTGGCAGCCAGACGGAGCGACATCCGGCCGAATGCAGGTCAGCTGAGGCCCAGGCAGGTGGCCTCAGGAGACTTGAGCCATGTCTTTATTTCAGATAGACTGAAGAGGGACAGGGCGGCCCAGGTCTGCATGGCACTGGAGGCTGGGGACTCGGTCTCCCTCGGGAGGGCAGCAGCCCCTCTCCACTTTCTTCTGCACAGAAGAGCGGCCTCAAAACCTTCACACCACGTGCATGTCCCCTTCCTCCCTTCTTCTGTGGTCACACGTCACCTGCTCTTGCAAGAGAAGCCCACACAGGAGCGGGGCACAATAAGTGCTCTGCAAACCCCTGTGCCTGGGGAGAGCACAGGCTTTAGATAAACAGTAAACTGCAGTCACAGAGCCTGGTGGCTGGAGTCTGTTGATGCAGTGATGCGCCACGGAGAGCTAGCTGTGAGTTTAGCTCTCTGTGGCCCCAGAATGGGCACCAGGTGAGAACACGGAAGCCTGGAGGAACAGGGTCCCCACAGCGTGGGGTCCCCTGATCATCTGTAAATGTGAACTACCCTTACCCTATACTGAGTGCTGGGGTGTGGGAAGACAGCCACCTTCCCGCCCTCAAGGTGTCACCACCATCCAGGTAGGGTCAGGAATAATTACCTGGGAATAAATACAGCCATAGCCCAGCCATAGTGGTGCTGAGTGAGCTGTGGTCAGGGAGTCCTTGCTGCTGTGGGTGGTGTCCCCCCACTTTTGTGGCACACAGCACCATGGCCTACAGACTTACTGATGGTGGCTCAAAGCTGTCCCATCCCTGGAGAGCTGCCCTTGGGGAGAGGGGTCTCCTCCCACCAAGGAGGGGACAGTGGGGAACAGGGGCTGCTGGCTTTCATGCTGGTCCCCCTGGTGCAATACACACTCCCGAGCTCCTGTGCGTCTGGCTGAGGCTGGTCACAGCTTCAGAGGTGCTTGCTGGGCTGTCCCCTGCTCGGTCCCTTTCTCCATTCTCCAGTGAGGATTCCCCAGAGAATTAGTTTTATAAGAACCCCAGTTCTGGTTCTGCCCCTTTCTGGACAGGTTTAAACAGAAAACCTGTCACCCATGTCAGGCCAAGGAGAGGCCAAGCCCAGTTATCCCAGAAAAGGGAGGAGGGGGAGGAAGTAGAGAAATGTTCTGGTCCTGGGATATCTTAGTGTGGAGGTCTTGATCCTGTAAGACGTACCAGGCATGATCAGGCGTGATTAGCTCTCATTGTTGCTTCATTTCCAGCTGGGTTTTCCTGAAGGATGGCGGGGGGCAGGTTGGTCATCTACCGGCTCCCTGCTTAGCCATTTTAGGGTCTTGTCTGGCAGAACACCGGGCTTGGCCTCTCCTTGGCCTGACATGGGTGACTAACCACTGCCCTTGGGAAAAGGCAGTGCTGTTTCCAGAAGTTGTGGTGCTAAGAGGCAAAGTTAGGGCATGAAGCTCCCTCCTGGAACGGTGGCCATTCCACCTGGCTTCCTGCACTCTCTGGAGCCTGGCCAGCTCTTCTGCTTGCCTTTCCTCCTGCAGGAGTGTCACAGCCAAGCCAGGGAAGGTGTTCACCTCTCTGGAGGCTGCCCAGCCTTGGGTGGCACCTGGAAGTCTGGGAACCCTTTCTGTAGGGTTAGCGATTTTCAGCTCCTCACATGGCACTGACCGCAGGCACCCAGGGCTCTGTGCCTGGCTCTGGGACTTCGCGTGGCCTGATGGATCTGGGAACTGGGGCACAGACTGGTGGACGGGGAGCTCAGGTTCCAGGTGGGTGTGCTGGGTGGGCCAGCACAGAGGGACCACAGGAGGACCCTGGGGTGAGCTCTAGACAAGCCCCAGCTGGGAGGTGCAGCCCAGCCCTGTGGTGCCCAGCAGAGGGCTGTGGCTGGAGTGACCCCGTCCATGCCTGTCCCCGCAGGCCCCTGCTCTCCTGCAAAGCCCCGCGGCGCCCGAGATGAGGCCCCGGCTGCTGCCCGTGTTCTTCGGGGAGAGCATCCAGGTGGACCCGGAGCCCGAACACGAGATCCGGTGAGTGGGGTGGGGCAGGCGCTGGTCCCACCTCCCTGAGGTGGGTGGGGCCTGCCTGGGCTCACCAGGCTCCTCCCTCTACACAGGCTCCTCCCTCCCTCCGTGCAGGCTCCTCCTCTGGTGCCTCCTCCTGCAGGGGGTGGGGCCATTCCCCCTGGGGCCCCTGGCCAGTGCCTCCCAGGGGCACAGTCCTCCAAGGGTGCCATGGGGACCTTCTGGGAAACCTTTGAGAGGTCTTCAGCCCTGAGGGAGCTGGCGTGCGCGACCTTGGCCATGTGCGCATCCCCATGCGCCCTTCCCCAACATAGGAACAGCCTCGTTCCAGCGACACCCTGACTTTGAACTCCAAATACTTCAGCCTATTTCCTAAGAACAGGGACAGCTCTTCTGTGACAATTTGGCTCTCAGAGTCTTGAAATCCCCTGTTGCATCACCACCACCTAATGGACGTTCAAATCCAGATTTTTACCCATTGCCCCAATGACGCCCCTTTTAGGCCTGTTTTTTCCCCTGAGGATGCTACCATGGTCACAGGTGGCAGTGTAGTGAGTGGGCTCGGTCCACGCAGGACCGGCCCCTCAGCCTTTCTTTACCTTCCTGACCTTGACACTTCAAGGTCAAGCCGGGGGATGGGTACGGCTGTCTTGGAGTGCCTTCCTCATGGTCACCCCGCGGCGGCCGCCTCACCACCTTTCTCCTCGCCCTTCCCAGCTGCAACTCTGAGGTCACCTACGCCTCGGAGAGACACTTCCGCGACAAGGTCTTCTACGCGCCTGTGCCCACGGTCACGGCCTACAGCGAGACCATCGTGGCGGCGCCCAACTGCACGTGGCGCAGCTACCGCAGCCAGCTGACCCTGGAGCCGCGCCCGCGCGCGCTGCGCTACCGCAGCACCACCATCATCTTCCCCAAGCTGGCCCGCAGCTCCTTCCGCACCACGCTGCGCTGCAGCCTGGGCCGCCCGCGCCGCTCCTTCTCCGCCAGCCTGCGGCTGCAGCCCTGCGGGGACCCCGCGCCCGCGCCCGCCGCGCTCTGATGGCCTGGAGCCTGGGCCTGGCCGGGGAGGTGCAGAGAGCCCAGCGGGCGGAGCAGCGGGGACCCGGCAGCCCCTGGCCTCCTGCCCCGGCCACAGGCTGGGTCGCCGTCACTGTGCTCCAGGCTCCAGGACTCATGCATCTGTTTCACTAACCTGACACCAGCCAGGCCGTGTGGGCACCGTGGCTGTGGTGGCCTCAAGGTCCAGGGACAAGAGTACATGCGTCCTGGCGTGCCCTCAGAGCAGAGAACCGTCAGTGCCACAGGGCAGCGCCTGACTCTGAGGCTGGGTGTGAGGGAGGAGGGTTGCCCTGCCGCCTTGCCCTGGCTCCAGGAGGCTGTTCCCAAAATGAGCCTTTTAAATGTGCACTCACCCCAGCCACAGCCCTACATCTACAGGGCTGGGCCACCTGAGAGCCAGCTCAGGGGGACTATGGATGGGCAGGGCAGCAAAGGCCATGTGGGGCAGGGGAGCCTGGAAAGGGCCCTGTGGCCTCCAGTACAGAGGTTCAGAGCACCACCCTCCAAAGGGAGGTCTTTGGACTCAGCCTCTCCCAAAGGATGTCCCCAGCCAACACTTGTGCACAATACCCACGGGCCAGAACTCTGGAGTCTCAAAGCCTGTCTGCTAGGTGCCCACGGGAGGCATTGCCACGGGAGGCATTGCCCACCTGCCTGAGGCCAAGTCTGGTCTCAGGGCTCTGAGCTCAGTGCTCAGCTTAGAGAAACAGTGGGGGCCCGGGCTGCCTCTCGCAGCCCCTCATTCCCACCGGGACAGATTCTATGACCTTTTGTGTTCTCTGAATGCCCAGGTCCCCGCTGGGGACGTGTTGTGGGAGTTAGATGAATGGGGAGAGCCTCAGCTCCGGCTTCCTGGGATGAGTGGGTTTTCTGGGGTTTGGGGCACCCATAGCCACTGAACGGACACTCCCAAAGGCCAAGGGAGACGTGCTTTTGACCTGAAGCCCCCTGTGGTCAGGGGCTACCTGCTACTCCCCTGGCTGCCCAGGAGGGAGGAGGCCCTCCATGGAGTCCAAGAAGGGCCACTGGGAAGTGACATCTGAGGCCAGGTGACTGATATATTTTTCTATGGCTACGCAGCGCACCAGGGGTGCTTGTGACTAACGAGTAACTTAAGAAACCCGTGGATTATCTTAATAAAATGTGCAAACCCAGAGGGCCTGCTGTTTACACCCAGGGACAGGGAGGGACTTAGCCACACCTGTAGATGGTCTCCATGGGTGCCAGCCCCACACCAAGAGCTAGGAAGGAAGTGCAGAGGCCGGGGTCCTCCCGGAGGGGTGGACAGTGTAGGAATTTGCTTCTTGGGGTGGGGGGGGGTCTGCTGTGGACAGAACCCTGGCCTCCTGAATGCTAGGCAAGTGCTCCACTCTGAGCCACACCCCTGACCCTGGAGGCTGCACTTGGTGACCTCCTGGGCTCTGCATTTCCTGAGGATGTTGGTCCTCCAGCTTGTCTACTTGCAACACGGTGGGTTGCGATGACAGCAGCCACCCTCAAGGTCACACGCACCCTGATTTTCCTCTGGAGTCACTTGTCCAGGTGTCTACATCCTGCTCCAGCCCTTGGGGAGTTTCCATTCCCTAAAGCAGACTGCACGTGGTGACCCCAGCTGCCTGTGTTGTCCAGGTGTGGGTGACAGTTCTTGCCACTCTCCCCCACCAGACAGGCAGGTCTCCATGTCTCCAGAGTGGTACCTGCCACTCGCTCAGCCCTGGAGGGTGAGGCTGACTGGGGGATGACCTCACAGTGGACCAGATTCCCATCAGGTCACTTCTTTAAGATGTATGTGACAGGGATGTGAGGGCGATCTGGCTGCGACATCTGTACCCCATTGATCACCAGGGTTGATTGGGCTGAGCTGGCTGGCTAGGCGGGTGTCCCCTTCCTCCCTCACCGCTCCACGTGCGTCCCTCCTGAAGCTGTGCGCTCTGTCAAAGAGGACGACCATCCCCAAGAGGAGGACCGCTCTTCGGTCAAGGGTGTACGAGTAGCCGCGGCTGCCCGGCTAGGACCTCCAAACAAGCTCCCGAGATGTGCGCAACAGGGGAGCCTTGCAAATCCACTTGGCAAATTCCCTCCCCGTGCTCTGCCCCCCACTACCTCGCGCCTCTTCTGTCTAGAGCAGAGGAACAAGAGGCACCACTTCGCCGAAAGGGACATCTCACCTACTCTGGGCCTGGCCCTGCTGGGAACAGTTTATGAGTTTAATCTGTTTGCAGGCCCCAATGACCCCGTGAGGGCTGGGGAAAATCTCCCAGGAAACACGGGGCCCTGGGACACCCGGGAGGTGCTGATGGAAGGTGGCTGTCCTGGTGGCCATTGCTAGGACCCCACGGCTCCTGGAGGGGCCATAACAACCAGGTTTTCTTCCGTGGCCCTTGTCTGGCCCGGCATGGCTAGAGAGCCTGTGGATCTGGTGCTGGGGACCAGCGTACTCCTGCCCCGGCCACCCACGGCCTTCCTCCCTCTGCCCCGTGTTCCTTGCCTCGCACACGATCTGGTCTCACACACTCAGAAACAGCGTGTGAGTGAAAGAAGCAGACAGTGCTGGGCGAGGAGGCACCTCCTACAGATGAGGAAACGGAGGCAGAGCGGCCTGGGGGCTTTACCAGGAGAGTGGCTGGCTCCACTGCCCCTCACTTGCCACCACCAGCCCTTGAGTCCTGCCGGCCCCAGGCCCCCTTGGCTCCCCACCGGCTGTGGTAGCTGGGCTGGCCCAGCACCCTGGCCGGCCCAAGCTGCCTGGTTTCAAACCAGCCAGTTACCTGCCAGAACAGCCATTTGTCCTGTCCCCAGTGTCTGGACCCCACCCTGTGCTGGCCTCACCTCCCAGCCTTTCCCACACAGCTACCTCTGCCCAGCCTGACTCTCCCTGAAGATCTGCCACCTTCGGGAAGCTCCCCCGTCCCTCCACCCTGGCTGCTCCTAGTCTGTGTCACCCAGGAGGGCTTGTCCTGGGGTGGCCCTGGGCCTTGGGGACCTGTCCAGTCCTGCCTGTACAGAGCCTTTGTGGACCTCTGGTCAAATGGAGAGCAGGGCCAGGTTCAGGTTCAGTTTCAACCTTGGATGCCACCGTGCCAGGTGAGGGCTGCACGGTCCACCCCCCAAACACCTGGAAACAGGTTCCAGCCCCTCTCTGCACACAGACCACCGACTGTTCAGATGGGCACAGGCGTCTGCATTCTAACCAACCACTGGGTCCTAAGTCACGGTGACGTGTGTCAACCACTGTCCTTTATCGTACTTGCTAGTCCTCATTCCGCTCAGCCCCACACAGTTGCAAGAGACTCAGAACAAAACACAAAGTCAGGAGGGAAGAGAGAGGTGTTCTGTCCCCCAGGGGCTGGCTCTGGCTTGTATGAGCCAACAGACGCAGGGACTTCTTAGTGGTGATAATGCCCCAGCTGGGTTTTGAAGCAGGTATAGGAGTTTCCCTGGGGCGATGAGGGTGAGGGGAGTGACATAAACCTCCACTTTGAAAACAGAGTGAGGGAAAGTACACAAAATGGGGCCTGAAAGTCTCTTTGGGGGTTGAGAACTGGCTGGCTGCAGCTAAGGGCACCAGGAAGACGTGAGCTCTCTCTCCACTCTGCCCCCCCCCCCCCCCCCCCGCCCGTGTGCTGGGTGTGGTTCACAGGCTTCAGAGGTGGATGGAGGTGCCAAGTGGCACTGGCACTACGAGACAGAGATGGGGCTGGCTAGGTGGGTGGAGACTCACCCATGTACCTCTGGTGTGGCCATGGGACCCAACCCCGTCTGGATTCCAGGTGGGGTGGGTCTGCGCCCCCAGCGCCGGGACAGGACTGGTGCCGGCCCCACACTGCCACCTGCCTGTCGGCTGGTGAACTGCAACCTGGGTGCAACAACAGACAAGGTCACGTGGACACAGACAGCACCAGGCCTGGAAATGTCGCCTTGCGGTTGGTGGTGAGGCTCGCAGAGCAACCCAGAGGTCCCCAGCGCTGCAAACGCCCCCCACCCATATCTGTGGACCTCCCAGGTCCCCAGCCCATGGTCAGCCAAACCACTGGCGCTCACAGACCACTGGGGAGGTGGGACAGAGGACAGCAATTCCTGCCTCCAGTGGACCCAGGTCCTCCCACTGTCCCCAAGATCTGCGGGGTTGGTCCCTGCAGTGCTGAATGTGAGGTTGTGGTCAGACACCTACCTGCACAGGGCAGGGACTGGACTATGGCCACGGCCACAGGCGAGCCATCATCAGAACTCTCGGGCTGTCCCAGCCGTGTGAACAATGTCCCTTTGGCCAGGCTTGGCCTCCAGCAGGGCTGGGGCAGGCTGACAGGTAGCCTCCAGGCTGCTGGGGCCCGGAGGCTGAGGGATTGGGTGAGGCTGGCCTTGGTCGACTTGA
The DNA here is from genome assembly GCF_047511655.1 of Castor canadensis. Lineage (NCBI taxonomy): Eukaryota > Metazoa > Chordata > Mammalia > Rodentia > Castoridae > Castor > Castor canadensis. The sequence goes on from NC_133403.1 coordinate 41,929,072, forward strand.
AAACACCAAGCACAAGCAAAGTGCTGCTGTCTTTGGGGTCACCCTCCCAGCCTGTCACCCCAGGCACAGACCCCAGGAGTCTGCCTCTCCTGCGGCCAGCTGTCCACAAGCCTGGCCATCTTGGGGATGAGGGAAGGGGAGCCTTGGAGGCCATACCAGGGCCAGTGCTGTTCCTGGACCACGAAGGGCTGAGAGGTGACTACAGGGCCGCTCAGACCTGACACTTGCTGCGTTGGAGGTCAGGCCAGCACAGGTCAGCAGAAGCTCCAGGTGAGGGCGGCCTCCTTCCTCTGAGTGGACAGGCAGTGGGCACCAGAGGCCCCTGGCACCTGTGCCTGCTGTGCCAGGGGACAAATGAGGCCTCTCTTACCCTGTCTCTGGGGACAAATGACCAGGGACAGGCTGGGGTGGTAGGGGGTGGGGAGAGCAGGGAGCTCAAGGACGAGGCAGTGCCACTGAGGCAGCAAAGGCTGGCTGCACCCTCTCGGGCTCCACCATCTTTCTCCAAAGCAAGTGGGGACTGAGTCTGACTGTACCGCGCCGTGTGCGCAGCGGGATGGCGTATTCCACCTGATCACCCTTGGGGACTGGCACCCACCGCCCTCATCATGGGTGTGTGTCTCCGACACGCTCACCACGGGTGTGAGCACCCACTGCCCTCAGGGTGGGGGGACGGCGCTCCCACTGCCCCTCGTCCCCAGTCGCCTGCCCTGCTGGCTGCCCAGTAGAAACCAGGAGAAAACCTGGGACGTTGAGTATAATTCGCCTTTTAATCAGAATGCGTGTAAATGACAGAACACCGCCGCCGTGCACAGACGGCGGCCACAGAATATGCGTCAAATTCATTCTGCCTAAGGAAGGGAGGGAGGGAGGACACGGGGCAGGGGGGTGGCGAGCCGGTGCCACCAGCCCTCGGTCCTGCGGACGCACGCCTCTGGAGCGGTAAGCGGAGGTCAAAAGCACAGCAGTAATACTGGGTAAGTCCTTCCTCGCGAAAAACATCTGAATTAATTCATTGAAGGTATCAAAAATATACCCTGTAAACCAATACATCATTTACACCTGCCTCCTCGCCCCACCGCGCAGCTGCGACGCTCCCAGGGTCCACTTCCTCCAGCACCTGTGCGCCCCAGGCCGCACCTGGCCCTGTTGCCCGCCCGCCTGGTCTGACTTGGCTCCCAGAGTCTCACCGGCTGGAGCAGCCTGTGGGGGACTGTGATGACTGTGTTGGGGGCTGGTCAGGGCCTGTGTCCGTCTGTCTAGAGTGCAAAGCAGGATGGGAGGCCGGGGGAGGGGGCAGGGGCTGCTAGCTCGGTTTAGACTTTGGTTCCAAATGCATCAGGGGGCAGGCAGTGGCATGGAGGTGCTTCGGGTCCCTGGATGCCCTGGCCCTGGCCACCCTGGCCGCACGTGAGCTCACCACACTCGCCACGCCCTGATCCTGGCCCGCTGTCCTACCTCCCTCTCCCTCCCTCTCTCCTCCCGAGCACCAGGTGTACATCCCCTGAGTGAGGTCGCTGCACAGGCCAGCCAGGGGCGGGGTCTTAGTTAAGGCTTAAGACAGGCAGGATGCCAGCTCTGGACGGACGGACGGACGGACGCGCAGGTGGACTCAGGGGCTCCTTCCTGGGCGGGCAGGGTGGGGGTGGGGGGGTCGGCAGCGCCCACTCCACACCGGGCTGCTCCTCCTGGAGCCCTTGCTGGGCCCTGGCACTGCCCTGTGCCCCGTGCGGTTGTGGAGTCACTCGCTGTCTGACAGCGTCTCGTACTGTGAGCACAGCAGAGGCTTCGGCTCCTCGTCCCAGGCGTGGTGGGGGCCGGCCAGGGGCCCACTGCCTGCAGAGAGGCCGGGCGGGGGTGGGGAGGCCATGACGCCCGCCTGCAGCCGCATGATCAGGGGGTTGTAGGGGAACGGCGTGGAACCTATGGGAAAACGGGGATGCGGCTTGAGAGGGCTTGCACTGGGCAGCCACCGCCGGCCCTGCCTGCCTGCCTGCCTGCCTGCCACATTACAGCAGGGCTTCGGCCTCTTTGTCCAGCACCACACTGGATCCCACAGACAGCCCCAGTTACCCTGCGTCCCCCACCTGCGCCCTGGTGGGAAGCTTCCTGGAGACGGGTGTCCTCTCCCTCCCGACCCCCTGCTGTCCCCGCGCCCACCTGCGGATGAGGGTCGGTCCTCCCACACGCGGTTGGTGAGTGGTGTCCGGCGGTTGCAGTCGCCCTCCGAGTGCACTGAGGAGACGGAGGGAGGCCGGTCTCCGGACACCAGGCCCGGGGCTGGGGACTTGGCTTTTCGGCTGCTGGGTCTGCCAGAGACCTTGGCCTTCCCGCCACCACCTGCAGGGGGACACAGTGGGAAGGGGCCGCGTCGGGTGGCGAAGGGACCACTGGCACCCCGGTGGGGCTGCAGGCTGGGGGCGGCCTGGGTGGGCAGTGCCCTGCCACAGGGAAGCCACCCGCCTCCTGGGCCCTGAGGGTGGAGGCAGTGGCACGTGTCCTGTTCCCCAGGAGGCTGAGATGGCCAGGAGCCTGGAGCTGTGTCTGGGGACGGGCCTTGGACTGCTGGCCACGCCTGTCAGGCTTTGCCATCCACTCCCCTGGGGCGCGGCCCCGGAATGGCACCTGGGCTCGGCAGGCCACAGGCCTCTACAGACAAGTGGGGCCCTGAGGCCAGGCCCGACCCCGGCTGGAGTCCAGTACTTCTTGGCGCCTCAGGGTCCAGACTGGACAACTGAGCCCACGATCTCTTCGCTTGTCCCCTCCCATCAGCCTGAGGGCCAGTGCTGGACACCCACGGCGGACCTGGCTACCTACTACCCTATCCATGCAGCGGGCGGGTCCTCCCTCCCTAGCCAGGGCCCCCACCCCAGGAGCCATGGCTGGGCCTGGACACGGGCGGGGCGAGGCAGGGGAGGAGGCGGGCAGGGCGTGGGCAGCGGTGTGAGTGACCGAGGAAGCAGCAGCACTCGGGGCCACGTGGGTAAGGGGGAGGGGGTGCCAGGGTGACGCGACACGGCCTCGGCCGCGTCGGATTAGAAACTCGAGAACAATGTGAAACTGAAACGCACACAAAAATAAGTGACAAGCTCCAAAGCTGGGGGCGGGGGACACGGAGGCTTAAGGACATCGGGGGCAGCCGGGCGGGCGGGGGAGGCCTGCAGACCTGGCGAGGTGAGCGCGTGGTCGCTCCGTCCGTCAGCAGCGGTTATGGGCAGAGCGGCAGCGGGCAGGCCGGCACGGACGCTCACAGCGTTAAAAGCATTGGTGCCGAGCGGCGGGGGCTCCTCCCACTGATCATATTTACCCATGAGTGCCTTTCTAATTATGGCCTCCAGCCCCATGTTGGTGCCGCCATGCTCCTGCACCGTCTGGCTTCTACAGGTCATAAGGCCTGGGAGAGAGACAGACAGACGGACACACAGGGGCCGGGGAGCCAGAGGGGTGCCAGAGAGAGAGGAGGGAGGGAGGAGGAGGAGAGAGAGAGACACAGTGAGCACATTTCAGCAAAGCAACACGTTTCTTTCCTTCCTTCCTTCCTTCCTCCCTTCCCGTCTCTCCTGCAGGGTGGCGACACGGGGCTGGGGTTCAGGATGCCCCCTGGTTTGGCTCCTGTGCTATCCTAGGGAAGTCAGGAGACCCCTCTGTGCCCCGGTACCATCTGGGGCTTTTTTTTTTTTTTTTGAAACTTCCAGTGTTCTTAAAAAGAGGGCATGGTGGGAGAGCTGCCAGGTCACTGGATTAAGTCAGAACAGGGCAGGAGGTGGGGAGACCCCGTTTGGAACCGCCCAGCCATGGGGGCTGGGAAGGGGCCCAGAGAGGAAAGGTGACCAGAGGTCCTCTCACTGCCCCGCCTTGCCTGAGGCCCTGCCTGAGCGCCCCCCAACTTCTCCCCACCAGGAACCAGAGGAGAAAGAGGTGCAGAGACGGACGTGAGGTGAGGTGAGGGGAGGGTCGCAGCCATGCAGTTACGTGCGGGCGGGGGACAGGGCAGATGTAGACAGGTGCACAGCCACTCCAGCCCCAGCTGGCCCAGCCCCATGACAAGGACAGAGTGGTTGAACTGACAAACTGATCCCCGGGGAATGCTCAGACCCCATTGTGCCTCCCCATCAGCCTTTTACTGTTTCCTGGGTTTTCGTCCCATTTTTCTTTCTGTCCTGGGGTGGGGGACTCTGCAAAGCTGGCACAGGGCAGACACCCTGTCCCGGCATTTCTGTTTAGCCAGACTGCTTCCCAAACCCTCCAAGGCCCCCCAGTCCTGTCCCCCTGACTCCGAGCGAGGCCGTCAGGAATTTAAAACTTCTGCGTTGACCGAGCACTGTGAGTATTAAGCAGCCCGTGTTGACATGCTCTGGACGGTTGCCGTTTGTAAACTGGCCCCACAGCGCCTGTGAGGCTGGGGGTCATGGCCACTCTTTGCACCCCATTTCTGGGCAACTATTGGCTGCCTATACTTTTCTCTTATTCCCCCTTGGGTTTTGGGTGAACTTGGGGCCAGGGACGCTCATGACACCGTCCTCAGTGCTGCCTGAGCCACAGTCCAGCAGCTCTTTTAGAAACCTCCAACAGGGGTGAACACCCCCAAAACAGAAAAAGCATTTACAATCCTGCACATTCAGAAGGAACACGGCGAGGGCCATGGTGCTGGTGGCTTCTGCTTGGAGTGCATGCTGGTGATCACAGCAGCACTCCTGAGACTTGTCCCCAAGGTGACGTGCCCTGGCTTGACCCAGAGAGTGGGCCCACAGAGCTAGGGTTTGAACTCGGGGCCTCCTGCTTGCTAGGCAGGTGCTCTGCCGCTTAAGCCACCAGCCCGTTTGGCTTTCAGTGTTTTTCAGGTACAGTCTCGCAGTTTTTGCCCTGGGCTGCAATCCTCCGGCCTCTGCCTCCCGTGTGGCGGGGATCACAGGGGTGGCCACCATGTCCTGCCTGTTTGTTGAGGCAGGGTCTCACATTTTTGCCAGCTCTGGCCTAGAACCTCGACCTGTCTCTGCCTCCTGAGTAGCTGGGATTGCAGGCATGAGCCAGCGCACCTGGCCTTTGACAACTTTTAAGGGAGCAAACAAAAAATATATATAACAAAATACATAAATATATAAAACCTAAATGTACATAAAATCTACATGGACAAGTTTCAGCACAAATCATAATTATGCCTTCCCACAAATCCCTAAACATGTATACATGGCTGTGCCAGTGTCAAGCCTTGGAACATTCTAGAACCGCTCATTTCTAGCCATCTTGCTCTGAGGCTGAGTCTGGCACATGGTGCCCCAGCGGGGACCCCCGTGAAGGTCAGCAAACCATCCTGTCCCTCTGGCCTTGGCCTTCCACGGAAGGACGGGTGTAATCCTGTCACGCAGAGGGACAGAGCTGCACGTGTCCTGCTCTTCAGCCCACCTCGGGCTGCACCTCACCGAGGCACCTCTCAAAGTCCCACTCCAGGACAGCAGGAACACACAAGGGACCCTCCAGACACAGGCCATGGGTCCATCCAACCTCCAAAGCCCCGAAGTCCAAAGTATCACAGAAGTCTTAAGTTTCTGATATAAAACAGCCTGTGACTGTCATCCCCACCTCCCTCACTTGATTTGGAAACGACAAAACAAAGTCCCGGTCAGCTTCCCGGCTCGAATTTTCATGTTTAGCGGACGACCTGGCTGCGACCGACGATGCTGCTGCGAGGCCCGAGGCTTTGCACCCAGCCCGGGCTGGCTTCTGGCACAGACTCCGCTTTCATCTGCCACCCTACAAACAGCCAGCGTGCGTCTACACAGCGTGCATCTAATACTAAACCTGCCACCCTGCAAGGTCAGGCAACCTTGACCCTGAACTCCAAGAGGTCCTGGCTCAGTGAGGACACCACGCTGTGGACAAGGCTTGCCAGGGCCTGCTGTGTGACTTTGAGCCTTACTGAGGGTTAAGGGAGGCCAGGAGGAGGGGCTGGACCGTGTCCCCGTGACGGCCGTGCAGCCAGGCCTGAGGGTTACCTGCTCCGGTGATGGCGGGCATGTTGAAGATCTCTGTCCCGGGCTGCCCGATATCTGGAGGGGGGTACATGGGTGAGGCTCACAGCCCACAGATCCTGGAGACCAGCACCCACCCACCCGCATCCCGGTTCCTGGACCACAAGGACTAGTCCAGGCTCTGGCGTTATGGGCTTGGGCTGGGGCCACACGAAAGGTTTCTACTCCAGCCCTGGCCACCTGTCCACAACCACCCTGCAGATGGGGCTCCTGGAGGTCAGGTTCTCACTCACTCCTCACCCACTGCACACTGTCCCCACATCTGACTGCTGAGGACAGGGGTCTAGGGACTGTATCATGTGATGAGTACTGTCGAGTGGCAGTCACCTAGCCCCTGTGCGATGTGACCGATCCCAGTGTTCAGATGGGGCCAAGTGTGCACACATTCACTAAGCGCCTAGATACGTCAGGTGACGTCAGGTGACATTCTGTGCCATTAAGCGGTCACGGAAAAGCCAACAGGTGGAGACGCTGCTGGGTTCTGGGGGCGGGGATGGAGGTCGTGGAGTGGCTCAGGGCAGGTGCATGGGCCCCCCAAATGCCCCCCGCCCCAGCTCCCAGCCCAGGGTGCCCCAGCTGCTGCTCACTGTATTCCGGCTCGTTGCGGTTGTGGGTGTTCAGCTTCTTGTTGATCTCCTGCTTCTTAGACTTGACCATGGCGGAGTTGCTCTCCGTCAGCTTGCTGAAGAAGGCCGGCGGCTGGCTCGTGTTGCTTGGAGACTTGGAGCCCATCCTGCTGGGAGGGGTGTGGGGATCAGAACTCCCGGGAAAGCCAGCTCAGCACTGAGCTTGCATGCCTTGGAAGACGGGGCGCTCACAGCCCTGCTCCTCCCGGGCCCACAGCTGTTAAGAGGGGAACCAGCCTCCAGAAACCTTTTTTGCAGCGGACCTGGCCTTGGGCTAGGGTCTCTCGACAGACCCTTGGCTGCGTGGTGGGCCATCCGTAACCTGCTGCAGGGTGACCTCACAGAGGATCCCTAAGCTGGGCTGGAACTGGAGGCAGGCCCGTGGTCCCCTGGCTCTCTGCCTCCACCCAGGATGGGTCTTATCCATGCACCTAACTCATCAGTCCTCAGATCCTCCGCAGGTGCTGGGTACAAGCCTGACCTAAGCTGAGACGCCAGCCCAGGACACTGGGCTACTACTGGACACCCCCCTCATACACACACAGTGAAGTGCATCTCCTGCCCCCGAGTTTGTAACAGTGGCTATGCAGGTCAAGGCCACCCAGCTGAGCACTGAAGCTGGCGCCAAACTCTGCACTGCCAGAGGAGGGCCGAGGATAAGGGTGCAGCCTCTGAGGCGAGGTTTTTGCCACAGGGTACCTGGGCTCCGCCTGCTCCCCGTCTCGGTACAGCAGCGGGTACACTGCGCTCCGGGGGTGCCCTGGCTCCGCCATGCCCTCTGGTGGGGACACGGGTTCAAGGCCATCCTCACTGGTGCCCAGGACCAACGTCTTGCTTGGCTCCGGAGATCTGGGTGGAAAGAAGGTCCCAGCTGCGGTCAGAGCCCTCCCTCCTGAAGGGGAGGCCACCGACCCCATCAAGGCTCCAGCTTTCCGAAGAATGGCCAAGCAGTAGGGACTTTTGGGGCTGTGGCCACATTCTGTTTTTTACCACTCATTAAAAATGTAGCTTTAGCTGATGAAGTGTGCACAAACAGGCTTCAGAAACATGGCCCCGGGGCCATGGTGCTGACTTTGGCTCGCAGGCCCGGTCAGAGCTCACTGCTCCGCAAAGACATCTGCTGTCTCTGTGCCTGTGTGCCCCACTTCTCCCAGCATGACTCTCTTCACCCCAGAGCTCAGAGCTCTCCCGCCTCCCCTGACCCCAGAGCCGACCGGGGTGGGAGCGTGCGCGCGCACGCGTACGCGTGTGTGTACGTGTGCGTGCATGCGTGTATGCACCCCGCACCTGTGGGCAGTTTCCCCATGTGCGGAAAGGAGGCAATGCCACCCCCACCTCCGGGGGCAATGCTGAGCACAGGGTCAGGACGAGTGACGCATCAGCTGAGGGGTGGATCCTTTATCGCTCCTGACATCTTGGCTCAGTGACGGGGCAAATCTCCCAATCTGTGTGCCTCAGTTTCTCACCTGTGCAGTGGCACTAAGTGAGCCTCACCCTTTGCTGAGCTCAGCCCCCAGGCCTCAGAAGGCCAACACCTAAAGCAGGTGCCCTGAAGGCCCCCACTCACCTCTTGCCCCCCTCGCTGTGGGGGGAGGTGCGGGCCGGGGCTCCGTGGTCAGGGGGTGGGAGGTAGAGGTCACTGGGCGGGCGGCGGAGGTCCAGCACAGGGCAGCTGGCTCCAGGGAAGGAGTAGAGGGGGGCGGGCAGGGGGGCGCTGAGCTGCTGCGGGTGGTGTCGTGTGTAGTCCTGTGTGATAACCTCCTGCAGGTCAAGGGGACAGGTCAAGGGCTGTCCTGCTGGACACTTCTGGGTGGGGTGGGGCAGAGCCCTGGCTCAGTTCTGGCTTCCTGGGGGACTGTGGATCTGCCCGCGCTCTCTGGGCCTCAGGTTCCCCAAGTCCACGCATGGGGGAGGGGCTTGGTCTTTCACACTGGAAACCACAGGTAGCTTGGACTTGACTTACAGAAATGGAACGTGGTAGAGCTCAGAGCACGTGTGGACAGTGCCCTTGACTCTGACTAGAAGACACTGCCCTTCTGCTGCCCTGCCAGGACCACGGGGCTGTCCTCCCCTCGCTGGGACCTGGCCCCGCCCAGGTGCTAAGGGCAGAGAACAGGTAGTTACGCTGATATGCTGTGCCAGGGTGACCACCCGCTGGTGACCTTTGACCCCTGGGGCGCTCTGGAGCAGTGGACTGGATGAGGGCAGGCTCTCAGGCAGCGGCCGCAGGTGGGGGAGGTGAACAGCCTCTCCACTGAGCTTCATGGGTCCTATGGGCAGAGACGAGCCATCAGGGCTGGGGACAACAGCAAGGGCCCAAGCTGGCTCCAGTGTGCCAAGCTACATGTCCTCTGGGGCCTCAGTTTCCCCACCTGTGTGACTGGGGTGCTTACCTGGCTGCTTGTGCCGCAGCTCCCCCTCCAGGTGGCTCTTGTCGAGCTCCTCCAGGTGCCTGGGGAGCCCCTTTTCGTGGGTCAGACTGGGCGAGCTCACAGGGCTGACAGGCTCTACCCCATCGGGGCTGCAGCCACCACCATGGTAACCTAAGACAGGCGGGCCAGGTCAGGTGTAGGCTGAGTCAAAGGGGCAGGGCCTCCACCCCAGCCCACCCTCCACTGGCTGGTGCCCTGAGATGAAGGGATCCTGAGCTGGGGTGGGGTTTGGGCCTCTGGAGACAGAACCAGAAGGGATGTGCGTGTGTGGGGGAAACAGATAAAGCAGGAAGACAGAAAGGGAGAGAAGTGGGGAAAGCAGAATCTGCAGATGAGGCACACAGACAGCCAGACAGACACAGATTAAGGTAGAGTGAGACACACAGACACTGAGGGGCAGTCAGAGGAGGAAGCGGGCAGTGGAGAGGGCTCCTTGGGGCTGGACATGGAGAGGGAGATAGCAGAGTGAGGGGCAGGAGGTCAAAAGACCCCAGGACCCTCCTGGGCCCTGCTTCACTGTCTGCAGCCCAGCACAGCAGAGCCAGGGAGGGCAGAACTGCCTCTTTCTCTCCCGGGTGCCCAGAGCAGGGGACACCAGGTGGGAGGGATGTACCAGTGCCCCTCCTCCCACACCCTCCTCCCTGCCTGCCTCGGTTTCCTCCAGATCAAATTACACCTGCACCAGGGCAGCGGGGCGAAGCTACCAGTTCACAGCCCTGCCCCCTGCCCCCTGGTCCCCACCCAACGAAGGTGCAAAGGGGGAAGATGACAGGTGCTGCCGGAGTCCAAAATCACAGATCCATTCATTAAAGGAAAAAAAAAAGAAAAAGAAAAAGGTGAAAATCCAAAAAGAAAAAAGAAAAAAACCAAAAAACCATGATAGAACGATGTGCAAATGATGAAGTGCTCCAAACCAGAAGGGCGGCGGCTGTGACTTGCAGATCGTCAGAGCGTGCAATCGACGAAGACGGTTTAAAAACAAATACCAAACCCAACAACGACACAAAAAAAAAGGGGGGCGGGTAGGGGCATAAACAGCAAAGATCTGAAAATATCTTTGGGCCACGGATGGGGCGGGGGCGGGCCGGAAGTCTTACCGTCGCGAGGAGACTCCTCGGCCAGCGCACCTCCTTCTCGCGACCCCTTATCGTGAGCAATTTGACGCGTGATTATTGCGTCTATGAAGGTGGCCGCTGTCAGGGTGGTCTTACCCAGAGAACGGAGTTCCAATTCCTGGATGGAAAAGGGTTTACTTTGAATCTTTTCCCGGTGCGGATCGGAGGCCGAGGCGGGTGCTGGCGGGTCCGGGCTGGCGTGGAGGGGCGTGAGGCTCTTCGCTGGGGTGCGGGTGGTGGTAGTGTGGCTGGAGCTGGGGGGTGCTAAGGACCGGGGCTCGGAGCTCTTGCTGGGCGAGGAAGCGGGCTCCCGGGCTGGGGGCTTGGCGAGGAAGGCGTGGCCAGTGTCCGCACGGGGCCGCTCAGGCCGGGAGACCCGAGGAGCCTCCTTGGGCATCAGGACGGGTTCCATGAGGGTAGAGTAGACGCCATCGAGGGCACTGCCCAGCGGGCAGTGGGTGGCGGGTGGGAATGTGACCGCCGGGCGGACAGGTGAGGAAGTGGAGGTGGACCTGGAATTGAAGAGAGCGGGGGATCAGGCAGCTGTCGGTCAGTGAGTCACTCTCTCACTCCAACACCCTGGATGAGTCCCCACTCCCTACCGCTCTCCTGGCTGCGACCTGCGAGACTGTGGCATGGTCTTCTCTACCACTGACGCCCCGACCCATCCGCTCACTCACTGCACCATTGTGAAGTTTCCTACTGAGCACCAGCGAGGTGCCAGGCCCCTGTTCCAGACTCTACAAATTGCACGTTAGCACGTACAAGAGCCCGACGCCAGGGCGAGGAGAGCAAGTGGCAGGGAAGCCCGAGCAGGGTGGCCAGGAGGGTGCTCTGAGGAGGCGGCGAGAACGCTGGGCCTCACAGGACAAGAGAGGAGGAGTGGGAAAGACAGGGCACAGGCCCCAGGGAGGCTCATGAAGTCCAGCCACCCCTGCCCAGCCGCACAGCCAACTCCAGCCCTGTAGCCTCCTGTCATTCCCCATGTCCTCATCTTCTGCAAACTCTACTCCTAGGGCTCTATCAGTTACTGTCACTTCCTTATCCGTGCACCCACCCGCCCTGCTCCTCCACCCATCACCCACGGGATTAACCACACGCCTGTCCACTCTGTTCATCCACGTATCAAGCTGAACCATCCCCCCACCCAGCACCATCGTCTACCCACCTACCCCTACCCCGTCCTCACAACCTGTCCACCGACTCTTCATCTAAGCCACCCACCCACCTACTTATGGATCCTCCAGCTGCCCACCTGTCCTCCATCCACCTACTCAAATATTCAGCCACCCCTCCCCATCGCCTGTCCCCATTCCCAAACCAACCTGCCTGCTTATCTGCCACCCCTCACCATCCCAGCCCACGGGGCCGCCGGTGCCCCGGCCCCTGGTGCCAACCTGGCCCACCTCAGGACTGTGGGCGTGCTGGGCTCCACGGGCGTGACAGTGCCCTTCATGCTAGTGTTGTGCAGCACACTGGGCCTCTGCTGCAGGGCGTCCTGGGTCCGGGGGGAGATGGGTGAAGGCTGGTGGGCATGGGAGTGGGAGGCGGGGCGGCTGCTGCCACCCACGGCTGCGCTACCACCACCGCTGCTCTGCTCCGTACCTGGTGACAGGCTGCTGGTCAGGGAGGCCAGGCCTCAAGGGCCAGGGTGAGACCCATGGCAGGGTGGGCTGGGGCGGGAGGGGTCCCCGCTGCCTTACCAGGCCTCCAGATGGGTGCGTGCTCCACTGTCGTGGTGGATGTGAGGATGGATTTCTCCCGCTCCCTCTCCCGCTCCGACGAGGACGTGGCTGCTGATTTTGTCAGGTGAGAGGGACCTCCTGGGAAACCCCAAAAAGCCGAAGGCTTGCCCCAGGTCCAGGGGGCAGATGCTTGCCTGCTGGGATAAACCCTGCCCCCATCAGCCCGCTGGGGACAGCATGGTACCTGGGGAGAGTGGGGAGCTGCTATGGCGGCTGCTGAAGGGCTGGGGCGCCGTGGGGAGGTAGGCAAGGCGGTCTATGGCGGTGGCGGGTGTGCCTGGCGTCGGGGGCACCAGCACAGGCAGGTGTGGCACTTGGGACAGGTCAATGATGCCTGTGGAGTGGGACAGCTGCAGTGCAGGGGGTAGAGAGGCCTAGCTGCCCCTGCTGGCCCCCATCCTGGGGAGTGGTGCACTCACCCCTGATTCGGGGCCAGGCAAGGGCACCTCCTCCTCCTCAGCCCCGTGTCCCCTGAGTGGCCAACCCTCCGGCAACACCCAGGGTGACTTTAGTTTCTTGGCCTGGCCCCAGTCAGCACTGGTCATTCTAGAACAGTCTCTGGATGGTGCTCCAGCTCCCCAGAGCAAAGCAGCCCTGCATTGTCTGAAAGCCCAGGACTCCATGGTCCTCACGGTCTCCCGTTCTGCCTCGAAACTCCCAGGACCGTGTGTGGCAGGACTGCACCCGGGTGCGTGTGCACACCCACTGTGCGTCAGGAGGCGCCCGCCACACGCTCGACTCCCAGGTGCAAACTGACGTCCACAGCACGCTCACGCTCGCGCCACCCGGCAGGCCCGTACGCTCAGGGGTGCCCACGCCACCCGCAGCGACCCCGCCAGCCGCCTCTCAGGGCACAGGGCACGTGCAGGCACGCGCGTCCTCTGCACGCCCTGGCGGCTAAGAGCACCCAGGAGCGGCCCGCGTGGCTGAGGCGCCTGCCCCACCCACCTCGTGGGCCGGTGGCATAGTTGAGGGCCAGCGAGGGCTCCCGCGGCGACAGACCCCGCAGCACGTCCGCGCGCTGGGCCATGGCGGAGGCTGCGTTGTGATGCATCTGCTGCGAGGTGATGTAGTCGTTGATGATGGTCTGGCGGTTCTCCAGGGCCGCGGTGTCGGGGTAGCCGCGGATGAGGTACGGCGGGTACAGGTGAGGGTAGGTGGGGTTGGGAGCCAGGTGCCGGGGCAGGTAATAGGCGGCAGCTGCTGGGAAGGGCGCAAGGGTCAGGCTGGCCACACCTGGTCTTCACGCGGCTCTCCACGCCCCCCACCCCCACCCCCACCGCCACTGCTGCACCTGACAGCTTCCTGCGCGCACACGCGGGCAGCCCAGAGCGCCAAACAGAACCAAGGCCTCAAAGTCGCCACCCAGAGAAACAGACCTGTGGACACCGGCAGCCTGTGTGCTGACAGTGACTAGGGCCCCTTCCTCCCTGGGCCACGTCCCCATGGCTGGGAACCCGTGGGCCTGGACCAATCACCTGCATCCAGAGGGATCCCGCGGGGTATGGAGGTGGGGTCGAAGGCCAGCGGGAGGTGGCTCCGGTACAGGTCCACGCCACTCACGCCGCGAAGCAGGTGCTCGTAGGGGGAGATGGGGTGGGGGTGGTGCTCGGGCACAGTGCTGTGGGGGGACTTGGCGATCTCCCGGGGCGTCGATGTCAGCTTGCGGTCCTGGGGCGCCTTGCTAGATAAGAGGCTGCCTGTGGGGACAGGTCACGGGCTGCTTGGCCCCTGTGCACCACCAGCACTCCCACAGAGGCCCCGAGACTGGGGTCACCCACCCCCTTTCCATGACTCCCAGCGCACTCATTCATTCCTTCGTCCCTTAAAAAAACTCCATTCACTTGTTCACTGTTCAGGCCGTGTTTACGCGCAGTACAGTTCTGAGAGCGGGGGTCACCCCAACAAGACAGAGAAGAGGCCCCTGCAGGAGGAGCTGATGCTCAGGGGAGGAGATGGATGATAAAACAGCAAACACGTAGGGCCTTTGGAGAGACAAACGCTCCAAAGAAAAATTTTAAAGTGTCATAGGATATGACCAGAGCTGGACGGGGGGAGAGGGAGCTCCTAAGAAACCTCCAGAGAGAGGACACCGGAAGCCAATCTGAGTGGTGGGGCCCCTGCAGGAGGAGGGCAGCACGTGCAAAGGCCCAGAGTACAAAAGAGCAGCAAGTGGCCAAGGGAGAGAGGGCGGACCCTCTCGGGAGGACGAAGTGGAGAGTGATGGAAGGTGCTTTGCACAGGCGCCTGAAGCCAGTGCTGACAAGCAGAGCTCACGGTTGCTAAAGAGACGTTGCTGGGAGTGGAACAATTTGATTTCCATTTTCTCAAGTCTGGGAGGAAGCAGGGGTGGAGGGAGTTCCAAACATGACACGAAGGCAGAGCCCGTGGGCCCCGTGGAGGGCACTGCTCCCAGGCCAGGTAAACGGTGGCTGGTGAGGCAGTCTCCCCGTCTCCCCAGCTGACAGCGCAGGTGCCCCACCTCGCCCCACTCACCCTCCTGCAGCCGCGGGGTGGGCTCCCGCGTGGTCACAGGAGAGCCACGTGGCAGGTGGCTAGCAAAGGGTGCTCCGTGGTCCTCGTAGGTCAGTGGGCTCTGCCGTGGCTTGCCCAGCTCGGGCACCACGACAGGGGCCCCGCGTGTGATGGAGCCCCCCGTGCTGCTGGCGGCCCCCGGTCGTCCCTTCAGACTCTCCTCGTAGCAGGCACGCTCCAGGGCCCGGGCGTCCGCCATCACGTCCAGCGTGTGCACGGGTGGGAAGGTGCGGCCGGGGCTACCAATGATGGAGCGCACATCGTGTTTCTTGGAGCCAGTGGAGGCTGTGCTGCTGTCGTACTTGAGCGGGGTGCCCTGGAGAGAGCAGTGGGAGCCGTCCTCACCACGAGCCAAGGCCAGCTGCGTGACCTCTGTGCCTCAGTTTCCCACGCCTCCAGGGCAGGGGACAGAGGGCTCTGCTAAAGCCTGAGGAAGACACGCTCACTGCCCAGGGCTGAGAGCTTAGCAGTCAGCCTTCCCCAGAAGCAATGCCTGTCCACAGGCCACCAGTGGGCACAGCTGTGCTCTGCCTGCCAGGTCCCTCCAACTGCCCACCAATGCCAGGCCGTGGAATTCCACTGCCCTGAGGTCATGGCCTTCGTGCCCAGCTCATGGCTGGGTGATGTCTCTCTGGCCAAAAAGAGCACAGCAGAGATCAGGTCCCGCACAGGACTGGGAATTGAGCAGCTGGCCACCCAGGGAGAGGACCATGTCCCCCGTCTTAGTAGGCGTGGGGACACAGGGCACAGTGGACTCTGGATCTCAGCCTGTTTATTCAGCCTCATCAGAAAGGGAACAGTCTCACTTTTCAAAACAGCATTCTTGAATCAGCCTGTCCCATCTGGGACGCAGGATGGATGCTGGCATTCAGTGACCTTCCTGCCTCCTGCCACACCCTTCCCCGGTGATATCGCCAGGCTGAAACCCCTCCCAGGAGAGCTGCCTGGGAAGGAGCGCTGGCCCTCATGGGGGAGCAGTCTTCCTTACTGGGCTGAGGGCCATGAACCTGACAAGTGGAGATGTTGAGGATTTGGGGACACCCATATTTGGGATTCACAACTACCACTGAGTAGCTGTGTGACCCCAGGAGGGAAGGTAACCTCTCTGAGCCTCAGCTCACTCACCAATAAAAGTGGGGTCAATAAGATGCCCTCAGGGCTGTGCACAGGCACCCATACCTGCGTGATGGAACCTTCCTTGAGGGGCCGTGGGGCCAGGGGCAGCTCGGGCGTGTGCCGTAGCTCCTCGCGTGGGATCTCATGGATTGAGCGACCTGCCTCCTTCACGGTCGCCACCGGGCCCTCGTGAGCTGGCTTCAGCTTCAGCGGGCCCAGGGCTTCCAGGGGTCGGGTCTTGTAGGCCTCAGCCAGGTCTCTCGGCGGCAGCGGGGGTGGCGGCGTGCCCTCACGCTTCAGAAGCTTGGCTTCCCGGCGCAGGTAGTCCTCCTGGGCCTCCACGTATGACCGTGGGATTCCTGCAGGGCAGGTGGCGTTGACCCAAGGCACCTGTCCTTGGCCTTGCCCAGCCCAGCCAGGGGCCTCCTGCCAGTGGGGTCTGGAGCCACACTGCCTCAATTCAAATCCACCCTGGGTGTCTGACCCAGTGCATGCAACTTGACCTTTATGAATAGGTAAAGTAAGAAACCACCTCACTGAGTTGTGAAGACTCTGCTGAAGATAAAAAGACGGGGCTCCCGGAATTGGCCCAGCCACCGAGCAGCCACAAGGACCCGAGCCAGGTACCTGATTGCTCTGCGTTTTGCACCAGATGCCCTGGGGTCAGGGCCAGGCATACAGTAATCGTACCACAATGACACCCACAGAGCAGAGGGCTGGCGGTGGGGGGCAGCAGTTTGCTTCCAGATACCTTTGCTCTGTATCTGACCTGCACACTAAGCTATGCACCTGTCCACACCTGTCCCCTGAGCTCGCATTGCTGGCCTATGCCCCCCCTCCCCCCCCCACCTGCACTGTTTCCTGGAGGACGTGACGAGCTCCAGGGAAGCAAGGCCAGTGTACCTTGTGTGATGGAGCCCCGGATGTGGTGCTGCTCCTTGAGTTGGTGGGGACTGTGCCGCTCGGGTGGGATGGCACGGCCCATGAGCCCTGCGGGAAACAGGGGACACAGGTGTCACTGTGTGAGCTGGCATCAGGCAGACAGAGCCAGGTCCTTCCACAGCAGTCCCCAAGGTGACCGTGGTGGAATATGGCCCAGCAAGTAAGTACCCCATCTCCTGGTCTTTGTACTGCTCCCAGAAAAGCCAGCCTCAATTTCTTCCCCTGTAAAACAGGGTCAACCACCCCACCACCTCCCTCCGGTAAGTGCTAAAAGGTGAATTCTCTCTTCTTGCTAGAACTCCGTCCCCAGGCAGGTGCTAGGTCCCTTGTGTTTCGCGTCTGCAGGAGCGCCCACCTTCAATGCTGGCCGAGGACAGGGGCCTGCTCGCTCGGCCCTCCATCATGTCGTAAGTGCGCTTAGGGGCGGCTGTCTCGTGAGCCGGGCCTGAGCTGCTCCTGCCATCCTCCTTGGAGCACTGGGACACAGACATGCCACCTGGCGACCAGATGGAGTGCACAGTGAGGGGGTGGCCATGAGTGACCAGGTACATTGGGCTAGGACTGCAGTCGGGCAAGGGGTGGTGGGCAGAGGTACATCCCTCACAATGTCCCATAGGACCAGGATGGCTGAACCCCCGTGCAACCTGCCAAGTGTGGCTCTGAGATGTGCCGGGATTTACGTGGGTGGGAAGAGCAGGGTACGAGCCACGCCCTGGCCTCCAGACTGAAATGCCCATGGCACCCCTCTACCCCCTGGGCTAGGGAGTGGCTGCGGGCCTAGGGACACGAGCCAGGCACTGGAGTCCTGCAGCTGTTGCCACCCATGTGCTGGTCACCACTCTTCACGTAACAGACCTGGCCTTTGCTTGGGCCTCTTCCCCTCCATGTGCCCAACCCAGCTGGCTGCAGGTTTTCCTAAGGCACTTGTACCGCTGTGTGGACCTGCAGTGCCAGGGACAATGTTCCTTGACTGCTTCTTGGTGTCCCAACTGCACTGCCTGCCCGTGAAGCCATCTCCCATGGCTAAACATCCCCCACCCCACGAGCCTGGGCCTCCTGTCTCTCAAGGACCCAGAAAGGCACCATGAGAGCCAGAGAAGAGTCTGTGCCTGCCTCCCCGGCTCTCAACCTTGTGTGGCTACTGGAGGACCACAGCAGCCTGAGGGACAAGCCTCTCTGGGTGGGCAGGGCCTGGTGTCTTGACATTAGCCGACAAATCTCCTATGTGGGTGTCCCAAGCTAACTGAGGCTGGGACTGGGACACTGATTTTGTCCTCCTGGGCCCCAGCCCAAGCACAGGGTTGGCTCCCGAGTGACCAAATGACCATTGTTCCTCCCAGGGTCCACTGGTCACCTGTGAATGGGAAGGGGAGGCTGGGGCCGCCCTGCCAGGGTCTCAAGTGGTCCCATGGCACCTGCCCGGCACTTACCCTCGTAGGACAGGACGTGACCCTTCTTGCCCTCATAGATGACATGGCCCTTGGGCAGGGGGTCCTCCCGGGCACGGTCCAGGCGACTTGGGCCATCCTCACCCATGATCCTGCTGATGGTGCCTTTGTACAGGACGTCAGCCGGTGTGCCCTGCAGAGGCGGGGGACAGGGATGAGCATCTGGGGAGCAGCAGCCGGGGTCCCCTGCGGGGAAGGGGAGGGGAGGGAGCCGCCAGACCACCACATGGGACAGGACTGCCGCGCACTAACGTTCTTGAATTAAGTGAGACCAGAGTCATTATTACATCTGCTTCGTAAGGGGAGACAGGCACAGGGTCACCTGGCTAGTGGGGATCAGTCTGTCTACCTTCTCAGAGCTATGGCAACTACCAGCAAATGGGAACTGGCACGGACCACAGGACCCAGGCTTGGGTCAGGGATGGACACCGGCAACTTCAGCTTTGACCGTGGCTTCTCAGCCTGTTCTCATCGGGGACCACATGGCTCTGCTGTGGGTGGTCCTGGGCACTGGATCAGGCAGCATTCTGGTCTGGCTCCACTAGATGCTACTCATCTGCCCCCAGCCCTGTTCCCTGAGCCGTGACAAGCACAGACACCCAGAGATGTGGCCTGCTGCCTAAGAGGAAGTGAGTTCCCCGGCAGGTAACGTGGTCAAGAGCGCGGGCCATGGGCTCCACCTGACTGGGACGACTTCAAGACACAGTGGGGTAGTCAGAATGTGGTTCTGAAGCCAAACTGTCAGGGACCACGTGGCAACTTCACCACCGAATTGCTGTAAGACCTGTGTCAATTCTTGCCACTCTGAGCATGTGTACAAAATGAGGGCTCTCAGAGGTACCCGCCCCAGACCAGGTATCCCCACATTCCAAGGTCCCTCCTCCCCTCTGGCCCCAGGAGCAGGGCCAGTGACTTGGCTATGTGCCAGGCCCTGGGCCAGTGGGCCAAGGCTCCATCACACTCGCTCTGCTGAGGACCTTCCCTGAAGGGCACAAACATTGATCACAGCCTGTGAGGAGGGAAAAGCAGGGCTCCCCAATCTCACAGGGCCAGGCAGGGAGCCAGGACCTCCCCACAGGGCTGGAAAATGCAGGCACACAGAGAGAATGCACAGGGTGCAGAGATCAGGGAGAGCTTGGGAGAGGGGCGAGGGCCAGGAGGAGTCCTTCTACAGCAGCTGACAGCACCTGTCACCTCATAGATGGCACGGAAGGTCTGTGCCACAACACATTGAAGCGGGGGAAACTGGCTTGCTACCCAGCTCGAGTGGTAGATGGGCTCTCGAGGTGGCACCTCATTGTTCGCAAACTACATGCTTGGAGGGGTCCCCAGCAGTGTCCTCCAAGGCATGGACCGAGGACGGCAATGCAGACACGCCATGGCTTTGCTTGGGGACAAGCCACCCATGCCTGCTGCCTGCGGCAATAATCTGAGCCTATAGCTCTGTCCCTAGGGTGGGTGGGGAGCACAGAGAGGGACAAGGGGGGACTGTCCTTGGGTCTCTGAAGCAGCCGAGTGGGGCGCTGTGTGGTCCCTCCCTGTCTGTCACTCCCGCGTAGCTGACCGATGCCCGCGTGGGGCCCACCTCACCCACCTTGGACATCTTAGCAGCTGCCACTCTGCTGAAACCAATGGAAGGGGCGAGTGTGGGTCTGGGTCACGGCCACCTGGGCCCCAAAAGGACATGGAGACCCAGCAGCTGTAAGTGCTAACCTTGAATCCCTACCGCTTTGTGCAAACGTCTCTTTTGGGGACACTCTTACCAAAGGAGAAACTGAGTCAGGGAGTGCTAGACAGAGCTGGGACTCAAGTGCACAGCTGGGCTTTCGCCCCAAGCTTTTGCTCTTTGCTGTGACCATGACATCGGAGAAGCATGGAGCACCCAAGTGCATCCTCCAGTGTAGGTCTGTGGTGCGCAGGTCAAAACCGTGCTTGTTTCCCACAAGCTCAGCTACACACAGCTGGCACCAAACCTGGGGCCACCACTTACTCGGACTTGCCAGGAGCCCTCCTACTTCTGTCTGGGTCTTTGCACATGCTGCTCCCAGAGCTTTCTGTTTCTTCTGTCCTTCCTGACATGCCACCTCACTTGCTGGACCGAGTGACCTTCCATGCCCCAAGTCCTTTTGCACAGTCAGCCTGGACCTCGAACCTCCCATCTCCATATCCCCAGTAGCTGGGATTACAGGTGTGTACCACTGTACCTTACTTTCCATCATGGTATGTGACTGATCTACAGTACTTGGTCCTCTGATGTCACCTGTCCTCAGCCATTACCTGCCTGTGTGTGCTGCTGCCTCTAGCCACACCCCTGCTCCTTGCTGGGCACCCCAAGCCTGGTCTCCCACACAGACCAGATGAATGAGCATCTGCTGGCTGCCCCCTGCCCATCCTCTCACCATAGCCGGACACCTACGTGGGTGATGGAGCCGCGGTAGGAGCTGGGGCTGTCCGCAGGTGCCCGAGGGCCAGGGAGGCCCTTTGTGATGCTCCCGCTTGGAGCAGAGCCCAGGGCTGTCCCTAGAAGATACAAGACACGTGCTCAGGGTGCCTGTGGCCCTCTGCAGGCCCAAGAGCTGTCCACTTATACCTCTCGGTGACTCCAAGGGTGAGGGGGATGAGAACAAAGAAGGGTTCTGACACTTCTCAGCAGATTCTGAGAGACATCAGGCCACCTCAACTGTCCAAGTAGCCAGGGTGGGGCTGGGAACGTGGGGCAGAAGATGGTCCAGGGTCTGGGGTGGCCAGGCCTCACCTCTCAGCACAGATGTCTCCTGGGCTGTTGGCACCCCAAGGCTCTCAGGTGGCCCGGCCTGGCCGCGTGGGGATAGCTGCTCCTGTTTCACTCCGCTGAAGGGCACTGGTAAGCACAGGAGGGTGTGTGTGCCCTGGGACAGGCCGAGGATGGGCCACCCTCCCCCATGTGGGGGTCCCAGTGGCCCAAGACACCCCCCACTTATCATGGCAGCAGGAGCCAAGGGGTCCCCTGTGGGCAGGCAGGTCCTCACCTAGCTTCTTGGGGTCCATGGTCATAGGCAGCCCCATGGTGATGGGACCCACTGGGGCCTTGGCGTGCTCAGAGTATGGGACGTGGAGCTGGACCGACATTCCCTGCAGGGCAGAGGCGAGGGCGTCACAAGGGTCAAGGTCCTGCCACAGCAGCCACAGGACACACAGGTCACAGTGGGAGCTGGAGGTCGGGTCCTGCTGCCCAGCTGTGTGACCCCAACAGGCCCATGCCTTTCCTGAGCCTCAGTCCCCTTGCCAGTGCCGTGTGAGGCACACAGTGCACAAGAAGGGGTCTGAGCCAAGCCGACCTGTGCTACGTGAAGGGTGACAGCCAAGTGCCAAGCACACACTGCAGCTTGGCTAGGTCACTTTGTATGCGTTTGCCTTTCATCAACAGAAGGTGAACTCAGGCCCAGAGAGGTCAAGTCACTTACGGGAGTCTACATAGCCTCGGTCCGGAGCCTGTGCTTTTGACAGCCCCGCAACAGAGACAATCAGGGGCCTGAGAGCCCACCCCACCCAGTCTCACTGGTCCTATGGCCCCACCTTTCAGTGACAAAGACCAAGTCCCAAGAGCAGGGGCCCTCACCTGGGAGATGGCGCCCATCTGCCGCTCGAGGACGCTGGGGTGCTTGGTGGAGGAGATGAGGGGAGGAGGGTTGGAGATGGTGGTGGGGCGTGGCAGCATGGGCCGGACACTGTCATGGAGGCCCAGAGGCAGCGGGTGACCTGCGGGCACACATCAACATGTAGGGGGACCCCTCTGCCCCTCTCGCCGTTTGCATCTCTCAGCCCTCTGTTCAGTCTGAGTCTGGGCAGCCTGGCTTTATTAGGGTTGCTGCTCAGACTCTGCCCTGTCCACGCCTCAGCCTCACCTGAGCCTCCCCATGTCCACTTCACATCTGACACTCTTCCCCCTGCACGGGGACCACAGGGATCTTTAAATACATCTAGTGGTTCACACGCTCCCTCTGCTGTGGACCTTCAATGGTTCCCCATTGCCTTCAGGGCAGTCACCCGACATGGCTTTTGGGTTCACCTGACCCAGCCCCTGGTATCGAGCTTTTGCCATGGCAGCCTGAGTCAGCTTCAAGCCTCACTCTTTTCTGCCTCTGGACCTTTGCACACGCTGCTCCCTCTGCCTGGCAAGCCTGTCCCTGCTATTCTACCAGGTCCCTTGGCCCACTCGTCCTTTGAGGTCAGCTCTGCCTAGGATGACCTTTGTAGATGTCACAGTCTGTATGGGCCCCCAGCTGTGCTGCTTTTATTACTAACGAGGTCAGCAGCACTGGAAAGCATCTGTGAGCCAAAGCAGCCCGCTTCTCCTCCCTCAGGCTATCTCTCCACCTGCTGGTCCTTTAGCTCTAAGCCAATGGCACAAAACCCATGCCCACACTAGGCCTGCCCCTCACTACTCCTGTACCTCCTGTGGCTCCCTATTGCCCAACACATCCACCCTCAACCTATAGATTTCTCAAGTCCCAGAGGACTCTCCTGCACTGGACAGGCCGTCCCTGTGCCCGACCTCATTCTAATCGAATGCCCGTCCCCAGCAACTCCATGCCAGTGCAGACGTGATGCCCAACAAGTGTGGGCTGAGCTCCTCACCAGAAGGTGCGTAGGAGAAAGCTGAGGGGTCTGGGGCATGCGGTGAAGCCTTGATCACCTCCCGAGGTGGCACTGGGAAGGGCAGGCCTGAAGTCCAACGTGGGGGCTCGGCAGGCAGCTTTGGGCCCTCGGTGGCGAAGGCTGGGAAGAATGGGGGCTTCTCTGCTGAGGAAGGAATGAGGCAGGTGGTCAGGTGGTGCTGGCTGTCCCAGGACCCTGCGGCCCTGCTGGCCTGTCCACATCTGTGGTGCTGGCTACAGGCAGGGCAAGACCCCAGCCAGCAGTCCTGGGGACCTTCCAAGAAGCCCTCGGGTCAGCAGGCCTGGTCACTGCTGTGTTCCAGGATGCTCCACTCAACTCTGGGAAGTGGGGAGCCAGGGCCGGGAGTTCTCAGCAGCCTGAGACCCCAGGGAACCTCTGGACATAAGAACGGAGCTGTTGGGTTTGCTAATCCCACAAGTGCCACCAGGGTTAGGTGAGCGAGGGCCCAGACAGAAACCACAGGCAGTGTTAAGCAGCTGTCCCCCATCCACGGATTTGCTGTCCAGAGCCCAGCTGAGAGGGTGCGGTAGTGCGTGTAGCCTGTGAGGCCCGAGCTATTCACTTGTGACTCTGAACGACCGTGATGTGTGTGTCACCAGCCATGGCTCCAGACAACCTCAATCGCTGTGGCCTGACACAACGCACCTAGCATCAGCCCGGCCTTGGCAAGCATGCAGGAGAAGGTGACCAGCCCCACTCTGCAGAGGGGAAGCAGGTCCAGACACAAGAGGGCATCTCTATGGTCACCAGCCAGTATGTGGCCAAGTCAGAACGTGCACCCATGTGGCTGCAAAATGACAACCCCAAGGGCGATGCTAAGCGTATTTGCATTTTGTCCTCACAGCCCCTTCCATGATAGAGTTGGAGGTGGCCCAGCCAGTGAGGGGTTGGGGGAGTGGTGGGCTGCAGCTGTGGCTTTATGCTGCCTGCTGCAAGCATTGCTGTGTGTGACCCTGGATTCTCAGGCCTGGGGTGTCCAGGATCAGAGCTGACTTTAGTGTGCTTTGCTGGTCACTCGCCCTTGGCAAGGACCAACCCCGGGGCAGATGACCGGCCAAGACATAATGGGAGTAATAGTGGCCTAGGCCCTGGGACAGGAATGGCAGGCAGGTGCCACCTCCTGACGACCCAAGGAGATCCTGAAGGCAGGGTGTGGCAGGAGGGAGCTGAGGCCCCAGTGCTGCACCTTTTCCCCCTGGAGAGAGAAGGCTCCCTGGAACTTGCGCCCTGGAGCAACGCAGCCAGAAACTGACCCCCCAGTGGGGGACCCAGGGCCAGGCAGTTCCGCCAGCACCTGGGCCTGGCTCACGGGACCCCAGTTCTGTGTGCTCCTCAGCTGCCTCTGCTGGCTCAGCTCTGGAGAGTTAGGAGGACGGGAGAGGAGGCCCTCATGCTGGAAGAAAATCTGAGGCCAAGCCAGGCCGGGCAGGTGGCCCAGAACCTAGAGACAACCTGTTCCTCCGGCCAGGCCTGGGGAAGCCTGGAGGACCAGCCTGGCCGAGCAGCTCCATGCAGGAGCCAGGATGGGGGAGGCGTGCTTCCTGAGACATCCAGAGGCTGTGCTGGGTTCACGTGGCCCCAGGGAGTGGAGCTGACGCCAGACCACGTGAGAGAAGCACTAAGCACCCGGTGGCAGGTGTGCTCCTGACCCGTGGGAAGAACGTCTAGGAAACAGCCGAGAGCGAGAGCCGGCCACAGGCACTGCTGGCTCCTGACCTCCCTCTCTCCAGGACCGCAGCCTGACACTAGCCATAGCTGTGGACCGACACTGATATGCTAACCCTAGGCTGTCATCCTGAGCAAGAATGTCCTCCCGCCTCGCCTGGAGTGCACCCCTTTGCCATGGTCATCCTGTCCCAGCGAGGCACTCCTGCCTTCCTTCCCCACTGGCTTTGTATCTGAAGCAAACCCAATCCTGCTCTTTTCCTCACCTCTTCAGCCACCTGTGAATCCAGACTGCCTCACTGCCTGGAGCAGCACTGGGGCCGGTAATCCTTTCAACAGTGAGCAGAGAAATTTTCCCAAGACATGGGTCAGAGTACACACCCTCCCGTTTTCATTAAAACCCCATTCTCTTCCGTGGCTGATGAGGTCCTACGCATTTTGGTCCTCATCTCCCTCTCTGACCTGCTTCTCCCACCCTCTTACGAGCCACAACTGGCTCCTGACAACTCTTCTCAAAAACACCCAAGCATGTTCCCACCCCAGGGTCTTTGCATATGCTGTTCTCGCTGCCTGGTTTGCTACCTGCTCCGCTCCCCGTAACTGGCTTCTCCCTCACTCCAGAGACAAGCTCCCTGGGCAGCCTCATAGCTGGGCCCATAATGATCTCATGGACAGATGCTTTTCTATCCTCTTTATTCTTTCCATGTCTCCTTGTCTAACCTTCTCTCTCCCTGAAAGGTGGCTCCCAAAGCAGGAAAACCTTCACTCTGCCCAGTGCAGTGCTTAGTGACACAGGGGATCAAAAATGGCTTGGCCCAGGGCCAGGATATCCGCCATCCACCTGCCCAGGTGCTGGCTCCTGACTTCTGCCACAGGCGAAGGTGGCTGTGGGGAGCAGGTGGGTGGGCTTATCAGATGGGGAGTGTGGACAGGCCACCCTTCTGGGACAGCCCTGCTTTGGTTCTGGGACAGAAGTCTGTATTGTTTCCCACCCTCATCTGTGGACTGAGCCGCGGCAAAGGGGAGGCCTGGCTGCAGAAAGGCTTTTCCATGGGCAATGCTTTTGGAAACTGAGGAGCCTCCGGGTTGGGAACTGGATTTCCCTTGAGCGGATGGATCATTTGCGTCTTCTCGGGAAAAAGCACCAGGCCTGCCTTGCCCTGCCCTGTGGGGGCTCTGGGCCACCCATGTTGTACAGAACAGAGCTCTTCACTTTGCTGCAATCTCTGCCCTCCCCCACCATCTCACATCCAACATGCCCTGGACAGATGGTTGGCCCCTGTCCCTGGGTCCTCTGGCAGGGCCACACTTACCCTCCTTCTCGGCAGGAGGCCCAGGGCTCCTGCTCTTGCCCCGGGGGCTGCTACTGGGTGGCTGAGGTGTGTCACTCTCCGGCTGTAGGTGCTGTGGTGTTGGTGGGGCAGTGGGAGCTGGCTTTGGGGGTGCTGTATCCTCCCGGGAGGGCTCATGGACCTTAGTGACCTGCTGGGGGAAGCAGGGACCATGAGCACCATCATCTGATGTCTGAGGGGAGCAGAGGTCAAGGGTGACTGTGTGTGGCCAGCAAGGAAATTGGGACCCAGAGGGGGCAGTGACACACTTAAAGCCCCACGAAGGCACAGGGGAGAGTCTCGGGTTGCCCACCTTCAAAAGGACCTATCCCAGCTGCTCAGGGAGCAGCTTTGAGGGAGGCTGGGGAGCTCTGTTACTCCCCGGCTCCGTCCCTGTATCCCAAATCCCTCTGAGAATCAGGACTGAGAAGCAGAGACAACTGTGCAGGTCTTGGGGAGCTAGGCCCCTCTCTGGAAGGGGGCACCACTGAGGAGCCTGTTGGCCTCTCGGGGGTAGGGACCTTCAAAAAGCCCCAAATCAGAATTGGCAGGGCTCCTATACTTCCTGGCTGAGTACTACTACAGCCTGGGGGACTTCCTGCCACCCTGCCATCTGGTCTGGGGGCTCAAGAGAACTTTTGGAGGGGGAGCAGCAGCCTGCTGGCTCTCGGGGGGTGAGAAGGGGGCAGCATCGCAGGCTGCAGGTGCTCAGCTCCTCCCAGTGCCTCCCCAGAGCGCCAGTGGCCGGGCCAGCTTCCTCCAGCTGTTCCTGCCGTCTCCGCGGGGACCTCTCCAGGAAACAAGAGGCTGGGAAGAGCCAGCCAGGGCCACAGGTGCAGCTCCCCCCACCCCGCTATGTGCCGGCCACAGGAAGTCAAGGTCAGGGGGCTGCGCTAAGCCCAGCACCACTCACGATGGGGGGGATGGCGGCTGCCCGCTGCTTCAGCTGTTTCAGGTCCAGCGGCTTCTGGGGTGAGGCAGTGGCCCTGGGATCACCGGTCGGGGTGAGGAGGCTGGGCCTCGGGGACAGCAGCCTGAGGGGAGAGATAGAGGTCAGGCCAGTGTGGGACTCTTGGCTGTCTGCCACTGGCAGCCACAGGCTCACAGTGGACTCTCCTCAGGAAGGGGGCTGTCCTGTCTCCATGGCTTCTTGTCTCAAGCCCTGGGCAGTGGGGCCTGCCAGAGAAGCCCTGAAAGGGGACAAGTGTCCAGGATCGCCCAGCCTACACCAAGTGTTCCTGCTGAGGACTGGGACCAGAAAACAGGGTGGTGTCCTTCTGGACCACGCAGGCCCCAGCAGGCTAAGACCGTCCCAGCCACAGGCCAGGAAGCCCGGTATGACCAGAGGCCCAAGCCAGGATCAAACATCCCCAAGACAGCCCCAGGCAAGGAAAATCTTAGAGGAGGCAGACTTGGACCTAAGCCATGTGGGGCCCTCAGGGACTGCCGGGAAGTCAAAGCCTCAGCCAGATTAAAGCAAGAGATTAAGAGATTCCGTGGAGATTAGCCGTCGCCCAAACCAGAGCGGCTCTGGTGCCAGGGCAGGGCCAGGGCAAAGGACTGCCTCTGCTTCCTGCAGAGGGGCAGCTGGAGCCGCACCTGGGGCTGGGAACCCCCGCACCACCCATGTAGGTAGAAAAGGGGGTGGGTGTGCACAGATTCCAGCAGGGGCCATAAGAGATGGTCGCTCTCTGCAGCTGAAACGCAGACCTGGGAGCACATCTGAGCCTCCAGCGGGGCGCGGCTCTCCAACTGCCTCCTTCAGGAAGCCTCCAGAAACTTCTAGGACACCCAGCATGGGCATGGTGCCCTGCCACGTACCTCTCTGGCTACCCAGCTGGCATGAGGCCTCTAAAGGCAGGAATGGCCTCCCCCAGCCGAGAGCCACTGCCTGCCACCTGCGTGTGCTCAGCAAGCCGGGCCCAGTGCTAAGGGAGCACTGATCCAGATGCAGGACCGGCTTCTGCC
This sequence comes from Castor canadensis, assembly GCF_047511655.1. NCBI lineage: Eukaryota > Metazoa > Chordata > Mammalia > Rodentia > Castoridae > Castor > Castor canadensis. The sequence continues at coordinate 41,956,683 of NC_133403.1, forward strand.
CCAGGGAGCAGAGCAGAGTGTGGTGACCACACATGTGCGCCCTGCAGCGGCCACAGGCCCTGAGATTTGGCCAGAGGGCAAAAGGAAGATTGGTTCCAGAAGGTGGCAGGGTCACGAGCACGGCCCCTCCCTGTGCACCGTGACCGTCCTGGCTGGAACCATATGTGTACACGTCATATGAGGACGTGTAAGCCTCGGCCACTGCCTCCAGGTGACAGCCATGACACCAGGACTGGAGAACACATCTCCCCCCAGCCAGCAGAGCAGGCACGTGCTGGTGCTGTGCTGGCAGCCCACCTCCCCACTCCACTGCGGCAGGACCACAGGCGTGTGACAGGTCAGCCTGCGGGTAGCAGCCTCCTGCCTGCATCTGCCACACGCTTGGCTGAACAGGCAGAGAGGAGACAGACCGGGCGACGCCTGCTGAAGCTGCCCACAGCCAGCAGGTGGGGACCAGGCGGAGAAGGTCACCCTGACTCCTGGCGGCCGCCCTCCATTCCTCCCCTCCTTCCCTCCCTCCCGCTCTACCTGTCCAGATCCAGCAGCTTGCCCAGGACCACCACGCCTCGCTTTCTGCTGCCCTCTTGGACCTCTCCCTCCTCCACCGCCCGACCCAGCACCTGCTCTCTGTCCGCTCAGCATCATCCACTTAAACCTGCCGGTGCTAGGAAACTCCAATGGAAAAAAACCCTATGGCCACTTTGGAAGAGAGTCCGCAAGGCCACAAAGGCCACGCCTGCAGTCACCCCATGTCTGGCTGGGTACCTGCTGCAAGGCCATGCAGGCTCGTGGCAGCCAGAAGCAGTCTGTCTGCTGATGACGGATGGATGTACAGACGGTGCTAGCCAGACTGTGGCCACCATTCAGCCTCAGAGAGGAAAGAATCACTGGCTCGCGCCTCCGTGTGGGTAAACCCCGCAGACGTGGAGATGAGAGGAAGAAGCCAGACCCAGGACCCCATTTCCAGTAACACTCTGGACAGACTGTCCCCAGAGTCCGAGGCAACCATGGCCTCCAGGGCAAAGGGTCAGGAAGTGGGGCATCTTGGGGGCGGGGGGGAACAGCAGGTTGTGGTTGTGTGACACTGTGGCTGTCATAAAAATGACTGACACTTCCAGGGGCCGCGTGTCACGTGAACTCCATCTCAGTAAGCTGTTATGACAAGGAGCGTGCCAGCCAGCCACAAGAGCGAGGCTCCCACAGCAACTGCGTTCTCCCAGCAGTGACACAGTAAGTAGCGTGCCGTGTTTCATGTGTGTGAAATGAGAAAAACACTGAGATACAACTCGAAAGCTGAAATTGAAACTTGTATGAATGTAAATACGTATCTGTAGAGCTAAAAAAAAAAAAAAAAAAACTTGGTTTTGAAAATACATAAAACAAAGGATGGCCGTGCCACTTGGCTGCCTGGGAGCGTCTGCGTACGGCCTGTGTGCCCTCATCTGCCTTAGTGTCCCTGTGGCCGTCCCTAGGCAGGGGGACGGTCAGACTGGCAGGGGCTGTGAGAGCCAGGGCTACCTCTCAGATCTTCTGTACTCTCTGGGAACCCATGCAGGTTCACACCCCTCGTTTCTGAGCCCCCACAAACACGTGGCAACAGCCTGATGAAGGGGAGCCTGGGGGTGGGAGGCTGGGTGTGCACAGTGAGGAGGGAGGAAGAGGCTGGAGAGAACCCCATCCTGGTCCCAGTGGGACCCTCACTGGCTCTGCCCTCACCCACCCTCTCTCCTCCCCTCTTAGAAGGCAGCAGCTCTCAATTCTTATCTGAGGCTTGGCTGGGGTTCAGGCTCTTGGGGCCTGGCACAGCACATGTGACCGGGAGGCCCTACCTACTACCCACCCATGCCCAAGCAGAGGTCAGGCTCCAAGTTCGAATTCCCTGTGGGTCAACCGTGCCTCAGTTTCCTCATCCGTATGTGGGAGATAAAGCAGGAACTGATTGGAGACTGCCCCTTGGATGGGCAAGCAAGCATCCTGTCATTCCACAAGGCAGAGAAAGAGGGCTGACAGGGGCCTGGAGCACATTAATCAGGAGCACGAGGATGGTGACGGTGTGTTCCCACCCCGCTTAGCCCTGCCTCAGTGTCCCTGCTGTCACACGGCTGGGAGGGCACTGGAGAGCTGGTCTGTGGATAGCGTCTATGCTCACGTAGACCCCCCACCTCCCCAGGGCCCCAAGATAAAGCCCTGACTCCCCACTCCACCCTACCCTCAGCTTCCCACTGCCCACTCTTCTCCCTGTCACTCGCTCCACTTCCTGCCATGGGCTGTCCACTGAACACAAGGTCGGGTGTCCACAGGGCCTTTGCTTTGCACTGGCTGTTGCTGTCTGGCTCCCACACGTCACACTAGGAGCTCTAAGCATCCTCCCATGTCACCTCTGTGGAGAGGTCCATGCTGACTGCCCCATCTGTCCACTTGTCCTGTGAGACACAGCTCTTAGCATGGGCCTGCAAATGCTGGTGCCTAACTCATCGCCTGAGCAGTCAAGAAAATGCACAGCGACAGCTGACGAAACTGGGTGACCTTGGGGGTGTCCAGATCCAAGGTGCAGCACATCTCAAGCATCCACTGTGGACCTGGCCCCAGGCTGGCATTTTACAGTTACTAACTCAGTGACCCTGCCAGTAAGCTGGTCATGTGGGAGTGAGCTCACCCATCTCATGGGTTGGGGAAGGGGCCTTCCCAAGACCCAGCCCTGCCAGGAAGTGCCAGGCACCTTCTGTGGGAAACGGGGCACGGTTTGCAACCCCGGTCACCGCCTCTGGTTGCCTGTCAGGAGAGCTCCAGGCAGAGCCGCCTGGCAGAGGTAGAAGGGTTGCTCGCTTGGGATGTCTGGGCAGGGGCCAGATGAAATTCATCTTGCGTCCGTTCGGGGACACAGAGTTCACCAAGCTGGGGCTACCAGGAGGGAAGGGCGATGGGCAGACAGCCAGAACTTGGGGTCACCCAGGCCCCGCCCAAACTGCGGCCCTTCCTGGGAGGCCAGGGTCGTGGGGCAGGCCTGCTCTGACGCGTCTCGCCTGAGTCCCTGATGCCCGCCTGGTCCTGCACCATTGTGGTTGGCAGAGGGAAGGGTGGCGGCTGCCAGCTAGGAAGCGGTCAGCAGGCTGGCCCGAGTCCAGCCTCCCTCTCCAAGAAGGGAAGGCAGGCCTCAAGGGCAGGGGCCAGCCCAGTCACACGGGGCGTTGACCAACCAGGTGTCCTGACTCCCAGCCCAGGCCCCTGCTCCCGGGGGATGATTGCTGGACAGCAGGCAGGAGGGTGGACACCGGCCCAGTGGAGGGACAGATAGAGCCCAGCTAGGGCAGCCAGAGGCCTTAGAGAGCCCAGGATTTGGGGGGCTTGGGGCAGCCCTGGCCAGCAAAGACCCCAGAGGCCACGCTGCCTCAGGAGCTCAGCACGCCTCCCAACAGGGCTGAACCACCTTGTGCTTCCCTGGCTCTGTCCTCAGCCGGTGGGAGTGGGGCGCAAAGCTTCGATCCTATCCTGTCCGCAGGAACCTGAGCCCTACGTTAGTCCTGTATGTTCCAAGCTGTCCCTCTGGGGCCAAAGGCTGGAAAACTTGGTGCCCTCAGCAACCTGTTTGCCAGGCCTATGCTCACCAGAGCCACCAGGCTGCTGCTTCCACACACAGGTGAGGCTCCTGTGGGCGGTGGTCCCTGTGGGGACCCAGGGGGCAGAAGACCCCAGCTCACCCTGCTTTGGAGGAGTGCAGGATTGCCAGAGTTCAGGACCGACAAACACAGTCTGAAAGTGCCCACCTCAACGTCCCCAAGACAGCCAGGTGGCAGTGCAGTCTCCAGGTCAGCATCCCCTTGGCTCTACTCTGTTCCCAGAGGAACACTGCATTATGTCAAAGCCATGCTGTCACCTGCCTCTGAAAACAGTTCCTCTAGCCAGTCAAATGGGACCCAATGGTCTCCATGGCTCTGTCCTCGAGCACCCAGATGGGCCCCAACTCAGGTGGTCAGCTTTGGTTGTGGATTGAGGGCTCCGGGTTTCAAAGCAGGTGCCCTGAAAATGGCTAAAACCTGGCAAACCCAGGGCAGGACAGGTGCCCCACTCACAGCAAAGACAGTGGGGACAGAAGAGACAGCGCAGAGACACTAGTACCTGCTCAGGCTGGCTATGGTCCTGATCATCCAGCCGGCAGACCTGTCCCAGAAAGACCTGCTGTCATACCAGGGGTAAGGCTGAAAGGGTCGCCTGGCGAGGGATCAAGTGCCCAAGCCCGGGGCCCTCGACTGTGGAGGTGAGTCACCCATGTCTTTGGAATTTATAGCTTTTCTCTTTCCTACTGTCACCAACGTCTCCATCATCAGTCCTGGGACCACCCCAACTGTATCTGTGCCTGCAAACCGTGGCAGCCAGGTTCAGGTGTCACTCACAGCCCAGCCCACTCAGGTGCAAGCTCCCATTTTCCCACCGCACTGAGGACAGCTGCAGCAGCCCAGCCTGCCTTTGGGTCCACAAGAGCCACCCCCGTAAGCACCAGGTGCATTCCGCCCCAGGCCTTTGCACGTGCAGTTCCTGCTGCGTGGAAGCTCCTGCGTATGTGGCTGGGCACATCTGTGGGTGTGACGATGGGAACAGGACAGGCCCTAATCCAGTGACTGGTGTCCTCGGGGACACCAAGACACAGGAAATGGCCAAGTGACCAAAAGAGGCAGAGGTTTGAGTGACACATCGACAAGCAAAAGGCTACAGCACCCATCATAGGTGGAAGAGGCAGAGAGACCACCAACCCGAGCCTGCATCAGGACGAAGCCTGGATTTGGACCACTGGCATCCAGAACTCTGTGACAGGACCAGCTTGGGTGCTACCCAGGGAAGGTCAGGCAAGCTGCCTGACACATTCTCCCCCTGAAGACTCCATGGCTGTCTCAGCTCAGAGTTAGCCCTGGCGGGTCCTCCCACCCCGCCCCCCTTTCCCAGCGTACAGCAATATTTCTGGCCTCTCCCCCATGTCTGCCCCGACATGGCTGCGGGGCTCCAAGGGTGGGCAGAACCTGTGTCTTGCACAGCAACGCTCAGTAAGTGCAGAGCAAATCCACGAAAGGACAAAAGACCATAGCCAGGTGTGCATGGGCTACCCACCTGTTCTTGTCACCTCCCTCAGGCTCATCCACCTCATCAGCACTGCAGGTGGCACTCGAGTCGCTGTCCTGGGGGGCACCTGAGCCCTTGACCGCAGTGGCCTTGCTGCTCCCAGCGTCTTTCGTCTCCACCTTGAGTGGACCCTCAGGGATAGCCTCAGGGCCAACCTCGGCACCCTTGCCCTTGTCCACGCCCCCCTCCTCCTCCACCTCTGCCTCTTCTTTGCACTCGCTCTTGATGCTTTTGACTGGCTCCTCTGGGGCTGCCCGTGGCTCCTCTGCCTTCCCTGTGTCCAGGGCCAGCTCCTCAGCCACAGGGGGCTTCAGCTCCTCCCCCTCCTCCACTGGGGGCCCTGTGGATGCCGTCTCTTCTTTTTCCTCCTTGGGGACCACAGGAGGGGCTGTACCAGGTGACGGGGGAGCCGGTGGGGGCGTGGGTGGGCCACTGGCTTCGGGGTCCAGGGCAGGCTCAGCAGGGGCCACAGCATCCTCTGGGGGAGGGGTGGGTGGCTCGGTGGCTGGGGGCCCGTCTGTGACTGGGGGCTTAGGCCCATTCTGCCCTGTGTCCTTGGTGGCCTCAGTGCGTGGAGAGGGGATGCTCTCAGTGTCCGAGCTGTTGTTGATGGCGGCTGTGCAGGGTGAGACCAGAGAGTGGGTGAGTGACACACAGGATAGAAGGCAGAGGCAGCCCTCCCAAGGGGTTCCATCACCAGACACCAAAACACCTGCCACCTGCATGGCGCCCCAGCCCTCACACAAAGCCCCCTCCACCCTGGGTGGCCAGCACCATCACTGTCCTGGTGCCCACCACATGGGCACTCTCAGCCCTGGGACCTCTTGACAGCCAGTGCTTCCACAGGGCCAGTGCAATCCTGGCCATTGTTTGAGGGTCTCCCCGTTCTCATCTGAGCACCACCTGGCTCTGCCCCTCCCTGCTGGGTACCTGTGGGACACTCAGTGGTTTCTCTGACCTTGGTTTTCCCATCAGTAGAATGGGAAGCGCTCACCTCACAGAGAGGGTAAGTCAGCAGGCACGACAGCATGGGGCAGCGGTGACTGCGTGCTGCCCCACTGTGGTCATCGCAACAAGACATGGGCTAAAGAGACCAATGTGCAGGAGGAGGCCCCAGGGCAGGGCCTGCACCAGCTGACCCTCCCCATGGGTTTTGACAGGGACAGCTGCAGGAACATGTCTCTGGCAGAGGACAAGAGGACCTCAGCTCCACCAACCCTGACTCTTCAGCCCCCAAACCCACTCCTGCCTCAACTTTGGGTCTCAATGGCCCCATTTTCTACAAAATGGAGACAAATGGGAAACGAGGTGCCAAACCAGGCTGGGGAAATCAAACCAGGCCAGGATCCCAGGTGCAAGCACTAGTGAAAACCACACAACTGTCAAGCCAGGCACACTCCTGTGCAGAAGCGAGCCGGGGAACAGCACGGAGAACAGACACTGCGCTGCAAAGGGGCACAAGGGCAGTGGCAGCACATGGCAGAGCTCACAGCAGAAGCATGCTCCTCCCAGAGTGGGGCCACCTGCAGAGGGCAGGTGACCTCAGATGCCCTCCCCTGCCTGGCCCAAACCCTGCCCCCAGGCTGGCAGCCACATTCATACCTGGGCCACTGCACTCCCCTCTGGGCACCTCATTCCCAGAGGTGTGTAAGGCTGGAAGGAAGTTAGAAAACAGTTAGATGAAGGTGGGGGCAGTGGGGAGGGAGGAAGAAGGTGTGGCCAGCAGAGGGGCCTGGGCCACCAGGCAACAGGGGACTTCTGGTGGCTTCCACGGTCACTCGCTCCCCACCACCGAGTTCCACCGCCTCCTGTAGCCCAGGTCATCAGCAGCCCCCACCGGCAAGACCAAGGACCGCTTAGAGCCAGCCAGTGATGGACCACATGGGATGAGAAGCAAGGCTTGGCCACCCTGGGTATCCTTGCAGGGGTCACTGGCCTGCTGTGAGTCCCAGCTCCAGGACCCTTGACCAACACTCCCTTCCAACTTCTCTGCTCCCTACTCCACCATCCCCCAGCTTCTGTTTCTCGCCTCCTTTGGGGACCTGGAGCAGGGCCACCCCTCCAGAAATAATAACAGCAACATGGTTCTGGCCCTGGGTACACGTGGACATCTGATCCTCCATGACCTCCAAGGTCAGGACAAGTACCATTGCCATCTACAGATGCGGAAACTGAGGCAGACTTGAACCACAAGCTGTCCGAGGCCACAAAGCAGGGGGCCACACAGGCAGGACTCCCTGCCTTGCCTGGTGACAAGCAAAGCGGCTCCCTCCTGGCCACCCAGCCTGACACCAGGACGTTAGAGTACGCAGTGGACAAGTGACTAAGCCCCCAAGTTTCGAGTCTTTGTTTGTTCATCTACAGAGTGGCCGGCAGCACGTCATTCTCACAGCTCACGGGCAGGTCTACACCAGTGGCCCCCAGAGACATCCAGAGAGTTGTGATGCCACATCGCTGGGCCCTGCCCCAAAGGTCTCTGTGACCCCAAAGGTCTCGGATCGGGAAGGTATGGAGTGGCCCAAGGCTCGGCACTTCCGACCCGTCTGTCCGTGGGAACGCTGGTCAGGGCCAGGGTCTGGGGTGAGGAACTTTGTGCCGTGCCTGGCTCATAGCAGGCGTTAAAACCACCATACGACACCAGGTGACAGGAAAGGCAGCACACTGGGCTACCAACCAGTGTGCCACGGTGACTCCACACACTTCCGTCTCCTCTGGAGGTGGGGTGATGGCACCTCCTCTGTGGGGATGTGGTGATGACTGAGGGGATGATCAGGGCCGTGTGGCTGTCACAACCGTCAGTCACTGGGAACCCTTGGGTTGAGCGGATCCCTTGGCCCTGGCTGGGTGAGCTATAGCCTGGATGCCATGAGGCTCTGTGGCCACCTCTGTGGACAGCTCCCCAGTGCTGTCAGGCTATCTGGGTTTTCTTAGAGATGCTTTTCAGTCAACCTGGGTCTTCCTCTGTCCTGGCCTCAGGAGACACACGGTGAATTCTGGCAGGGCTAGTGGACACGGTCCTCACCCAGGTCAGTGATTCTCCTCTCCCCGGGCCTCAGTTTCCTCATCCATAAGATGAGTACAACACCCTGGGTGCCAGGAGGCCAGTCAAGGCCATCCACACTGCTGTTCTGGGGGCTGCCAAGACCTGGCCAGCCCAAACCTGCTCTTCTAGCCAGTTTGTGGTGGTTGCAGGTAGAGGGAGCTTACTGCTCCCGTGTCACTGCAGAGCCACCCTTGCTCCCAAAGCCTCCCTGCCACCCTGCATCTGCCTGTGCGGGCAGCCAGGAGGATGCTCAGCCAGGGGACTGGGTTTCTAGCCTTCAGTATCCCTTCTTCTCACTACCCAAGGGGGAGCCTGAAGTGAGAGACCCAGGCAGCCTCAGCCTCAGTCTGACAATCCGTTTCTGGTGAGCTCATGGGGGCTGGCAGGGCCTGGCTCACAGAACCACAAGGCAACTTGCACCCTCTTCCCCATGCTGCAGACACCCGCAAAATTAAGAAGGCAGACACAAGAGGTAGACAAAGTGACAGGAAGGGGCCCCAGACAGGTAACAGGAGAGCAGGAGGGAAGGTGCTGTCTACCAGAGCCCGAGGGCTCAGCTGGGCTGCCCTGGCCAGGGGTGCAGGTCCAGAATTGGCTTCCTCTTTGACGGGGAGAAAGAGGTACAGTGCGGGTCAGGGGACAATCACTCATCAGGAGTGCAGGGCTGGTGTTAGGACTCCTGGGTCTACAAAGGTGCTACACGGAGCCGTAGGACCCGGGCACTGACATCAGGTGGCAGGACAATGTCCTAAGATCAGAGTCCTCCCCGAGTTGTGGGGAGGGCACTGCGTACTTGCTTGTGGTGGTACTGGGGTTTGAACCCAGGGCCTTGCACTTGCTAGGCAGGTGCTGTACCACATGAGCCACACCCCAGCCCTTCTATTTTTCTTCCTTTTTTTTTTTGTGGCATGCTGGGGTTGGAGCTGGGCACTTGCCCTTACTAGGGGATGCAGCCCCCACCCCGTATGTATCAGTTGATGCGATTGGTTCTATTTACACTGCAGGATTCGTTAGTTAGTTCTGGTTAAAAAGCTATTTTCAAAAGTGGACACAACACCAGATGGGAGGGCAAGACAACGGGTGCCCACGGGGCTGTCCTGGCCATACAGTCACCCAAGCGTGAGAAGGGCTCAGGGGTTGGGAAGACTGGACGAGGCCTGAGCTCCCAGAGAAGCGGGTTATTGTGCTGCTGTGGTTGCCGTCACCCTGGTCCTCACTGGCAGCCTCAGGTGGTGACGCTCTGCCTCTCGAGGCCTCTCTATGAAGGCCCAGCATGGCAGAGACTCCCTCCCTCCCTCCTTCGCTTGGCTGCCTCGTCAGTCCCTCACCTTCTGCCTCCTCGGCCATCTCCTCCTCGTTCCCGCTCCCACCCGACGCCTCCATTTCCTCGTCCTCAGCCACAGGCGGGAAGGCAGCCTCCTCACTGGCTGCGGCTGGCGTCTTCTTCTTCTTCCGGCGCGCGTTCCTCTCCTTCTCCTGGGACACAGGACACCGGGGTCAGGGTCAGGGCCGGGCCAGTGCTGTCAGCCTGGAGACTCCCTGTGACCAAGGCCAGCTTGCCCGGCCACGTGGCAGTGAGGGCCACTGTGCCCAAACCTGCCATGGCTATTTTTACCCGGGGCTTCTCCCTGTGTCCAGCCTGAGCGAGAACGGCCTCAGTCTGGAGGTCCCCACGCCTCCAGGCCACAGCCGTGACCCTGCTCCCTGGGGCCCCTTGGCAGTGCCATCAGTAGGTGAAGTCATGAACAAATGCCCCTGGATCCCGGTGGACGGGCTGCCTGAGAAGCAAACAACAGATGCTGCGTGCCAAGGCTTGGGCACAGGCAGGATGAGGACTTCACCCTCGGGGCAGGCAGCTGCTAATGGCCTCAAAGGGATCAAATGGAGGCCAAGAGAGGGCAGGTGTGGGCGCTCCGCTGGGCCAGGTGACACTTAAGCCAAGTTCTGAAGGGAGAGGGAACTGGCTAGGCAAGGGTCTGGGCAGGGGAGTTGGGGGCTAGGGAGCGTGCAGAGGTGCAAAAGCCCTGTGGTGTGAATCACTGTTGGAGGATCAGAAAGAAGCCCACACTGCAAAGCCTGTTACTCCCCCAGACCACGTCCCACTTCCCCTGGCTCCTCACACACAGGAGTCGGGTCCTCACTCTTCAGCACTGGGCTTAGGGATAGCTCCCATCCCATCCCTGACCCCTCAGGGCCCTGTCTCTTTATCCTCCATGCTGGGCTCAGCAGAGGCTCACTGAGCGATTGTTGGGCAGTTTGCTGAGGCCTCCCTGGGCTTGAACACGCATCCAGCAGAGCTGGGGCATGTGGGGACAGAGTGTGCTGCAGTTTCCTAGGGGAGCAGACGCAGCCTGAGCTCTCTGGAGGCTGAGAATGGGGTCAGGAGCTACAGGATGCCTGGAGGTCCTGACAGCTCTTGGTGAAGCTCCCTCAGACTGGGTTAGCGTCTCCCAAACTTTGTGTCCATCTAAGACCTGGAAATGTGACTAGAGATGGGGTCTTTGTGGATGTAAACAGTAAGATGTGGCCATCCTGGAAGGGTGGACCTGAGGCATGGAGGCCGAGCATGGGATTGGACCACCAACCAAGGATACCAAAGATGGCCACCATGGGAGGCCTGCGGAGCAAGTCAAACCTGCTGGGATGGGACTCCCGCCTGTGCTGTCACAGCAGTCACAGAAAGCTGACATGGCTTCTGCAGGGGACCCCGGATTCAGGCAAAGCCACCCACATGGAAATGCAGCGTGGCTGCTCTCTGGGGCCAGGTAGGCTGTGTCTGTCTTGTAGCACCACTGCTGCCAGGCTGGAGGACAGGGGGTGTCCTGTGTCCCAGTCTAGGCAGGGGAGGAACCCTTTCTTTCTATCCTCCTTGTGGGATGGGGTTCCTCAGAGCACAGCACCAAGAGGAAAAGGGAACGCCTGTCACCCGTTAGTCACAGTCTCCATCACTAACACTCGGCCAAAGCAGAGCCCACCCTGCCAAGCATTCCCAGCCCGTCACAGGGACGCCCGCCCTGCCACCAAAGGGCCCAGCTGCATCTCCTGGGAGCCTCTGGCTTGAGGCCACAGAGGCGCAAGAAAGCGGTTCTGTGGGCACAGCAGGGGCTTCCCTTCTCCTCATTCTATCTTTAACAGGCAGGACCCAGGTGAGCGCGGACCAGGCAGTATGGACATGGGGACACTTGCAGGGAGTGGGGACCCATTAGCCTAGCTGAGACATGTCCTGCCGGAGAGGCAGGGTCTCTCTGTGAGCGTCCCTGACACACCTGAGTCCCCCAGAGGTTGAGCCCGAGAGCGAGAACTACAGGAAATCCTTCTAGTCACCAGCACCCCAGGATCAGAAGGAGCGTGAAGAACAGGTAACACCAGCGATGCTAACGTGAATCCACCCTTGCAGCTGATATCTACTAAGCACCTTCCATGTGCCAGGCCTGCTGTATGTATTAATTCACTTAGTGCATGTCAACCCCAACCCCACTTCAAAAGTCTTTAGGGATCCCCAGTACCTGGGATATAACCCCAAGTCTTCCCCAGAGCCCTGCACGGTTTAAATCTGCTCCCCCCCACCCTTCTCAGCTCCTCTTCACCTTTCACCTGCTCCAGCATGCTGCTATAAACACACCTCCCTCCCTGCTTAGGATGCCCTGGCCCTAGGACCTTTGCACTGGCTGTTTGCCCAATGGACACCTTTCCCCCAGACAGCGCATGACTCACTTCCTCACCGCCTCTCCACAAAGAGGTCTTCCCTGATTTCCCTGCCAAAATGAGCTCATCGCTCCACCCCACCATGGTCACTTTCTTCTCCGTCCCTTGCGTCTGCACCTTCAGACCACATGGAAATCGCCTGTGCTGGGTCCTCTCTCGTGCTGGACTCTGCTCCTGGAACCCTTCCCTGTTCTCCACTGATTCCCACCACACCTGGAACATGCCTGGTACAGAACAGGGGCTAATTTGTCATTGGACAAATCAGGCTCAGAGAAAAAGGGCGCCAGGCCAGAGAGGCAAAGACACTTGCCCAAGACCACAGAGCCCAGGCGTCCAGAAGCCCTGGTTTGAATGCAGGTCAGGTTCGAGCATTTCTGTGTGGCCTCAGAGGGAGGAGAACACAGAGGAGAATAAGGCAGGGCCGAGCCCGGCTGAGCAGGACACAGACTGAGAAGGCGGAGGCTGGGTCCCAGGGGCCAGACGCAGATGTGAGGAAAGGGTAACCTTCGGCCACACGGAGGAGGGAGTCTCAGAGAGGACAGGGTGCCAGGCGTTACGTAACTTGGGACATGCTCCACCCGCACGGTCCTGCTTCCTGCTGACGTCCCCGGTGGCCATGTTGAGGCCAGGCTTGGGGTGAGCAAGAGGAGGTACTGCTGACTCTCTGCTTAACCCGCCTCCCTGCACTGGCCAAGGTGACATATGGGCCCCTTCCCCAGGGCTGCAGGGTGCTGGGTGGAGATGGGAGGCTGCCCAGCCAGGACAGGGATCCTGCTGGGCCCGACTTCCCGAATGGAGCCCTGCCTCTGCACGCTGCTCTCTCTGTGACTCTCAGACTAACCCCATGCTCTGGGGCCACCTGCTCTCACTTGGGGAGCAGCCTGGCCTCCTCCATGACTGCCAGCTCTGTAGCCTCCACCTGGATATTCAGATCAGGGCCGGATCGCTCCAGACCAGCTGGACTCCATCTCCCTCAGACTATCACTCCACCTGGCTGCCCATCCATGGCTCCTACGGGTCCACTGACAGCACACCCAGTTCCTCATCCCAGCAGAAAAAACCAATGAGTACCTCTGACTCGGGATGTCTGAGGTCACCCTGTAGGACACAGCAGGCGCTGAGCTGGATGACATCCAACACCTACTTTCTAGGGCACAAGTCATTCACTCCTCCCGCACTCCAGGAGTCAGTCGTCGTGCTAAACCCATTTCTCAGAGAGGGGAGCTGAGGACCCTGAGCCACCGGACGCTAAGTGCAAACCCATCCACTTGGGCCCTCTCTGCAGATGCCTCCAGGCTGCTTGAATCAATGAACTGATGTGTCCAGCCATCCAAGACAGATGCGCCACACCGCCAGGCACCTGGCTGCCACAAGCCTGTGCCAACATCCATAAGCGATGGACATGTCACCCTATTCTGAGTGCATGATGGGCACTCATGCAGAGCACGTCTACAGCAGCTCCTTGAAGAAGGTAAGTGCTGCTGCTCTACCCATTTCACAGGAGGAGAAACTGAGGCATGGAGAACAAGTCACATGTCGAAGGGCACACAGCCGGTAAGCAGCAGAGCCTCGATTCACGCCAGGGTCTCCTTGGCCCAGAGTCTCTGCCGCCAACTCACAGCGTGTCCTGGCTGTCACTGCTCCTGAGAATCAGGAAGGCCTTGCTTGCCCAAGAAGGAAAGGGGAGGGGTGGTGGCTGCGGACTAAGGGACAGAGGGGACAGAGGAGCAGAGAGCAGACAATGAGCCCCATGGAGCGCCTCCCCTCGGTGGGCCCTGAATTCCTTATGGGACCTGCAGCCAAAGCTATGAATCCCTCACTTGACAGAGGGGAAACTGAGGTTCAGGCTAGAGAAGCCACTGCCCACAATCACACGGGTGCTAACCGACAGACTGGGACCTGACCCCCTCCACTCTTCACCCTGCTGGAGTCCCCAGGTCCTCTGCCCAGCTGTCCTGTCTGGTACGGCAGGGTTGGGGGAGACAGGGCTGGAATGAGGGGAGGGGAATAGGGAGAGGTGGGCTGGAAGGAGGAAAGGGAAGTAGGGTGGGCAGGTGGGGAGCACGGCACTTCTGAGAGGCTGGGACTACCAGGTGGACCTGGTTGACCATCTCCCCCTCCCCAGCATAAGACACCCAACTTGCCCTAGAGCCCCAGAACGTTGAGGCAATGAGGGGCTCTGCTGAGCTGCAGGGGCAGATTCCAGCGCCCACCTGAAGGGCAGGCGAGGCCAAAAGGCAGCCTGTTTAACTAGAAGTGACAGGGACGCGGAGTGGTTCCCTTGCAGCCCTGGAGCCCCCATCAGCCTCACACATGCACTGGGTAGGAACCCACTCGGGAAGGGGGCCCGTGGGCTCCACACAGGGACCAAGGAGAGTTCTAGCAGCAGCACTGTCCCTGGCCTGCAGCCATGTGCTGCTCTGTGACCTGTTCATCCTCTCTGAGCCTCAGCAGGCCAACGAGAGGAGTCATTCTGCACTGTCTGTCCAGAATGGCCTACACGGTTTTAAGCCCAGCCCCGTGCAGGGCAGAAAGGGAGGTAGGGAGGGGAATTCATGTGGTCCCTGGCTTAGGAGCAGGGGTGCCAGAGTCACCCACGAGCCTCCGTTTCTCCAGCTCTGAAATGGTGAAGATGCTCGTGGAATGTGTCAGAGGAAGGGGGAGAGGAAGGAGGAAGGAAAAAGGCCTGAAGCCTCCCCAGTGGGAAGAGGGGCTCTTGGGAGACCCTTTCTGTACTGCCAACCAGACACCCCAGCCCTCCCCACCACACACTGCCCAAGGCAGGCAGGGCTGAGCCTCCCACTGCCCCAGACCTGTCCTCCTCTCCCTCTGAGGCCCTAAAACAGCGAGGGCAGCCGGGCGGGGAGCTCGCTCCGGGATTCATCTGCCTGCGGGTCTCATTCCAAGGCGCTGACGGCCTCAGATTCCTGGCTGAGTCAGGGCCCGGCCCACCAGCTCCGTCCCCCACCACAGGCATCTGAGCGGGAGAGAGGGGCTGGAGGGGGGCACCAAGAGGCCAGGCCTGGGAAGAGGGGTGGCCCCACTCGTCTGACCCCACATGGCCCCTCTCCAGCCTGGCTGGCATGGGGCTCACCATCTTTAGCCTGTGCTGCTGCAGGATCCCGTCCAGGTTCTGCCGCTTCTTGTAGTTGAAATAGAAGTTCTTACACTGGGACACGGTCTTGGAGCCCACCATCCTCGCGATGGCCGACCAGTTCCGGCCATGCTCCAGGAGACCTGCGGGACAGAGGGCAGTGAGGGGCGGAGGAAGCCCTGAGTCGGGGGCAGCTTCTTGGTCACTGGGGTGCACGAGAGCAGAGTATAACAGGCAGATACCCCAAAGAGACCACTGTCTAGGACACAGGCCCCATCCGGACCACCCATTCTTCCTTCCCCGTGGGGCAGGGGAGCCCAGCTACCCAACTTGGCACTGACACCCACTCCAGCTGTAGACAAGGTCTCAGGAGACCAGACAGTGTTCTGGCCATACTCAGGTGAGCGGGGATAGGAAGATGCAGGATGGGGACAAGCTTGGGATGGAACCCAGGTTCACAGGGTGCCACCAAGGCCCAAATCCCCCATGGATAGCCACAGGCCCTTATTAGACTCAGAGCTTACCAGGCCTAGGTCAGCAGCTGGGTGGGGGTCTGCCCCCACCTCACAACCACTCACTGCCCAGGGGCTCACACGGCCTCCCAGTGTGGGGAGAAAGCCCCCACCCCAGGCCCACAGAACACTCCTTCCTCCTCCCCCCGCACCTTCACCCTGGAGCTGGGCCAGCATACAGCCCTTTCCATTCTAAGCCTGCGATTCCCAGGCTCAGCAGAAAGGTAGCCAGGGCGCCAAGGCAGCTCAGCCCACCTGCCCAAGTGGCGGCTATGTGTGTCCTGCCTGTCCAGCAGTTGACCTTGTGTAGCCCACACAGCTACAGGTAAAGCCCATGGTTGCAGGCAAGACGTGCCTCATGGGAACAGAGGTCCAGAGGTGAAATCACAGTGCTGGGCACCAGGGCCACAGAACCCCAGAGCAGGACCCAAGATGACTTTGACAAAAGACTCGCCCTAATCAAGTTCTTTGAGCCATTTTTCTCACATCAAGTCGAACTGTGCACAGTGCTATGCTTGTCACATTGCAGGGTCATTCATAATCCCCCCCACCCCCGTCATTCATTCACACACGTGTTGGCATCTGTCACCCACAAAGCACTAACCAAAATAAGCAGCAGCAGAAATACCACAGACCACCCGTCTATGCCATGGGTGGCCAAGTGACCCTCAGGGTCTGTCTGTCCTTCCTGCTCCAGCATCCCCAAGACAAGGGAAACTCAGGGCTCACTTGTGTCACCAGGCTCCATGGGGGCAGTGTGGGTGTGGGGCCTGGCTTCCCGCTCCATCGGCCTCTGGTCCCATCAGGTGGGGGAGGTGCCGGATGGACAGGACACCTGCCCGCCTGCAGCAGCCATGGGAGCCACGTGGCTCCACACCGGCTCTGCTCCCCGGGGCTCCTGAAGGACAGGCAGGAGGGGGCAGGGCGTGGGATCAAGTGTAGCTCAGCCCCCTGACCTTTCCCGCTGCCTGCGCCAGCAGCAGCTGCCGCTTCCAGAACCGGGCGGACGGGGACATGCCTTTATTTATATTTCCCCAGTCGGGGCCAAGAGGGCCGAGCCAATGTCAGGCCAGAAGGATCGGCCCGAGCCAATGTCAGGCCAGAAGGATTGTGGGCCAGAACCCCAGGCAGGAGATAGGGATGGGGGACAGGTCTCCCATGGGGGGCGTGCTGGGGCCAAGCCCTCAGCTCAAGGAGCAGCTGGAATTAAACAGGAATAGGGGGTCACTCAGCCCTCCCTGAACACCTGTGGTTGGTGACAGGGCATTGGGCAGTTGTGGGGAGCCCTGCCGCATGGCCCTGACTGTCCCTTCTCACTGAGCCTCAGTTTACTTCACTGCTGTGTGAAGGGCTGGCCAGGACAGGGACAGGGAGGGAAGACAGGCTTCTCCCAGGTCCAGGCTAGCTGGGTGGCCACCTCGGAGTACCCAGCACCCTTAAACCCGCCCAGGAGTAGCGGCAGGCCCCGGTCTCCTTCCAAGGGAACCAGCTGGACCCTGACAGGCAGGGAGGGGGTGCGATCCACCATGCTGTGTCCAGAACTCCCAGTCTCCCGCCGCCCCGGGTGCCAGGGAAGATTTCCTGCCAGCCAAGTCAAGGTCTCTGTCGCCGACCAGCACCCGCAGCCCGACCCTCCCCCGGGGGCCACTCACTCACATCCTCTCATCGGCGGCTCCCCCTCGGCCAAGTTTTCCGGAAACATCCGGCTGGGCTGGGAGGACGCTCCAGGGAGCGGTGCTGGGAGAAGTGACAAGAGGCCGGGCGGCGCGGGGCTGGCCCCACTGTGCGGGCTCCTGGCTGGCGTCCGCTCGCTCTTGCTCGCTCACTGGCGGCTCTGCTCACATTGCCTCGTCCACCGCCAGGAGAGGGAGGGAGGGCGGGCGGAAGGGCGGGCGGAGGCTGGCTCGGGAGGGCGGGAGCAGCGCCGCCTGCCCACCCGTGGTGGCCCGGGCTCCCCGGCAGCCGCTGCCACCTCTGAAGCGTCCCCCAGCTGCTGCGGAGCCGGAGCCGAGCGAGCGAGCGAGGGAGCGAGGTGTCCTTCCCCGCGGGGGGTGGGGGTGGGGGTGGGGGTGGGAGGGGACGCAGCGGGAAGTTGTCAGCTGTGTGTCCCTGTGCCAGGCGTCACCAGGGCTCCCAGCACCACAGTTCCTTCAGGCACCAGTGTGCCCGGGGAGGACGCTCAGCAAGAGGCACCACCAGGAGACCCCAGACCCACCAGCAGCACAAAGTCCAAAGCCCCAAGCCGGACGGATCCAGCAGCTGTGGCTCGGCTCAGCTCTTCCTGCTGCCTGACCCACTGAGCCGCGTCAGGACCAAATGTGACCTCCAGACAAGGCTGGCGGGGGCGGCGGGCGGGGGCCATGGCACAGGCCCAGGTTTGGGAGGGGCGGGCCAACTGGCACCGGCTTCCCCTCCCTCTCCCCATCCTTGGCGGCGGCGTCAGCAGCGGCAAGAACAGATGAGGGTTCCAGAAAAACAGGGCTTCTCCACCCCCGGCAGCCAGGGAGCAAACAGCGTCTTCCGCTGCCAGCCTCCCGGTGCTTCCACCTGAGTTACCCCCCCGCCCCCCCCCGCAACCCCCGCCACCCGCCAGCCACCCTGTGGGGGGGACAGGGAGCCTCTTCCAAGTGCAAATGAGACCTCCAACCACTTGAGGAGGGGAAAAGGTCTGGGCTCTCCAAAAAGGCCAGGGCTGCCCCCCTGTGTTCCAGACACCCAACAGCCTGACAACCAGGTCAGCTGTGCCCCGGGAACACCTGCTCTGAACTCCCAGGTGGCATGGGAGCTGCACTTCGGAGCGAGTCCTGGGTCAGGGTCAGGGTCAGGACCTCTGGGGTCACTGACCTGCTTTAGCCTCTAACCCTTGGCCTCTCCATCCTGCCCTGGGAAGCCCCAAGGTAACAGGCGTCCCTGTCCCTTGCACCCAGCCCGTCTTAGTCAGGATCCCAGTGGGGGAAGACAGAAGTCCCTGACCTACTGGGAATCCTGGGCTTTCCCACTGAGTCCACAGCTGGGGCTCCAGGGTCAGCTGCTGCTGAGAAGGGGCAGGTTCCCAGCCTGTCACCTCTGCTGGGAACCTCAGGACCACTGGGCACTCATGGCCCAGACGAGTCCCTCAGAAGGGGCCCTGCCAGCCCCCAACCCCCACCCTGCTCCAGTCACTTGAGCCCTGAGTGCACCACAGGGCACTTGCACCTGCTGTCCTGGCTGGCTGTATGGCTTTCTCATAGATCTGCCTCTGGCCTGCAATCTTGGCTCAGAAGCTGACGCCTCAGAGAAGCCTTCCTTGGTCATCCAGAAGCTACCGGTCATCACTTGGGCCATGTCGTCCCCATGACATTGCATTGCCCGTGTCCCCCCCGCCCCCCCCGCCCAGACACTGCCTGCTAAGTGCACATCCCTCCACCCATACTGGGCACAACAAGCATCTGAGCCTGGGGTCCTCTGCACCCCACAGGCATCTCTGCCACCTTTTAGGGATCCTGGAAGGAGCTCCCACAGGAAGACAGGGCTGTAGGATTTGCCCTGGAGGCCCCTAGAAGAAGCTGGGGCGCCACCCACACCCACAGCACAGCCCCACTCTCGCAGGCCAGGCTGCACCGGCTTCTTGCCTTGTGGGCTGGATTCCCCGACTCTACTTCTAAGGAAGGACTTTCGTTCTGAGGAGGCAGGAGGCAGGAACTAGGAAGTGAAATTGACCAAGACAGGAAGTCCAGCCCGGGGGTCTGAGTCATGGATGTGCTGGACTGGGGAGCAGAGGTGAGGGAACCCAAGAAATGTCTCTCAGGGTGGTGGCATGGAGCAAAGACTGCTCCAGTAGACCACAGTAGACCACAGGGGCATCTTTCCAAGCACAGGGGTGTAAGCTGCCCACACACAGCCCCCTGGCTCAGGGGCAATGGTGGTCCTCTGCAAGGTTGGCCTCTCCCCCAGGGTGTGGCACCACCTACTGGCTGCTCCCTCCAAGGACGGGGGCTCCCCAGGAATAGCTCTCCCTCCAGCCCCAGGCTCCTAGTTCCTCCAAGGAAGCAGCAGAACCCCCCCCCCACTTTCCACAAAAAGACTCATTGCAAAACAAAACCTTCTGCCCAGAGCACCCGAAGCCCAAAGGAGGAGGAGTTAAGCCACCTCCTCATCTCTGAAGCTCCAGGCCCTGCTCCGTGTCCTGTGGGGGCTCCTAAAACCCTGCCAGTCCCATACCCCATGGGGATGTGGACTGGTGACTTCACCCCAGCTCCTCCCACCTCTCTACCCTGCTTGAGATCCACCCTGTGCCTCTCAACCCCAGGTAGGATGCCATGTGGCTGTGTCTTGTGCCAGTACACCCCGAGACACACTCCTTGAGGTGAAAATCACCTGTGTGCCATCTGCACTTGGGAAAAGCAAGGGTCAGGTGCCTTGCCCCTCCCTCCCCTGAATTCTGTGCACTAAACCCTGGGCCACACTGCCCCACCACAGCCTTGGTCCAGGTGGACCTAGCCTGGCACAGTAGGGACAGCATACAGTTTTGCCAAAGAACAGGTGGGGAGCTCATGCCTCCCTTCCCAGGCTTTAGACTCTTGGGGCACTGGTGCACAATGGGAATTACTGCCATGTGCAAAGGAGACGTGGATTCCGCCAGAGGCACGAACCCCAGGTAGAGCCAGACGGCCACTCACTTCCACTCCTTCCCAGGGACGAGCTGGTGTGCAGCAGGGCTGCCCCATTCCTGGTCTGGAGTGGTATACAAGGTTCCCCTGCCCCCACGGATGGCTCTGTACCAGGGCAGGAGCTGCCAGCCAAGCCCTGGGCCTCCCGCACTGCTGGGTCAGGGCTCAGGACCTTTCGCTGGGAACCAGAGTCCCTCGTCCTGGACCCACACCTCCCTCCCTCCCTCCGTGTGTGGCTCCAGGCCGAGGGCAGCAGGCCAGTTCTCTGGGGCTGCCCAATTCCTGGGGAGGCAGCTTCCTGGGGAGGCTCAGTCCCCACCCAGTGTGAGCCCAGGCAGGCAGCCCTGACCCCACACACACAGGGCAGACCTGGGGCCACAGTACTGCCCGCCCCGCCCCCAGACCCATGCCATTCTCTTAGGCTAACAAAGCCAGGCTCCAATGGGCCCTCCACCTCTGTCTCACACTGTCTCATTCTCCATAGTGTCTCACCTGACCACACAGCCTCTGCAACTGGGCCTTTGCAGCTGTCTTTCCCTTTGCTGGGTTGCCCTTTCCTCTCTCTGTCACCTGGTTCACAGTAGCCAGGCCCAGAGATGAACTCATTCAATCTTTATGTCACCCCAGTTCCTACTCTGCAACTGGAGGCCTGGGTTCTAATCCCAGCTCCACCCCTCCACAGCTGTGTGACCTTGGGCAGCTCACTAAACCTCTCTAATCCTAGACTTACTCATCTGAAATAAAAGAGGTAGTAAGAGCAGCTACCTGAAGAGTGGGGAGCTGAGCGTGTCCACAGGCAGAGCACTAAGTGTTGGGCATCCCTGGCACCCCAGACTTTTCACATTGGTACTGCTCAGGGCTGTGATATTGCTTTTGTGTTTAGGGAGTCAGCCCAAGGCCCCCTTCTCAGGAAAACCCCTCTGGCTGTGGCTCTCTCCAATTGTCCCTGTACACCTGTTTGACAGGTCACTCTCTCCAGCCCTCCCACCCCCTGCCCATGCACAGAGGAGGCCAAGGGTCAGAAGCCTTGGGAGGCTGAGCAGGGACCTAAACCCAGGAAGGACAGACAGCTCCAGTCTACGCTGCACGGCACCTGAAGACTCTGAGC
Organism: Castor canadensis; assembly: GCF_047511655.1. Lineage (NCBI taxonomy): Eukaryota > Metazoa > Chordata > Mammalia > Rodentia > Castoridae > Castor > Castor canadensis. The sequence continues at coordinate 41,977,906 of NC_133403.1, forward strand.
ACCTACTGTATATCAGGGGTTGCCCATTGTGGGCTGGTTCTACTTGGGAGGTAGCATTCCAAGGTGACAGGGACCTCGGCAGTAGCATCACGGTCCCTGCTCTTCTGTTGTTTTCACAGTTGTTTGTCCCGCCTCCCCGCCACCCCCCAACCGGCGTGTGTGCGCGCACACACACACACACACACACACACACACACACACACAGACACACACACACACACACACACAGAGACACAGACACACACAGACACACACACACACACACACACACACACACACACACACATCCCGTTCCCCCAGAACAGGAACGGCACAGCCCTGGAGGTGTCACGGGAGTGCGATGAAGTCACACTGCATGAACCAGGCCAGGTGAGGATGGAGGCAGAGCGGAGTGAAACCACCATGAGCCAAGGACGCTAGGGGCAGCTGAGGCCTCCCTTAGGACAGCAGCCCTGCCAGCCCTGCAGGCTGATTTTAGACTTCTGGTTTCCAGAAGTGTGAGAACAGTAAATTCCTATTGCTTTTACATCAACGGTTCGAGGCCCAGAGAAGATGGGTGACTTGCCTGGAGTCACATAGCTAGGAACTACAAAGGCAGAGGCCTGACTCCCCTCAGGGCGAGGGCCTTTCAAGGCTGGAGCAAGGATGCTCAAACTGGCTCTGCAGTCCCCAGTTCTGGGGCTGGCACTGTGCACCCCTGCCCCACACCAGCCAAAGGACGGTGGCACAGCTGTCTTGGTCTTGTTCCTCACTCTGGGTCTTCAGCACTAGGCAGGGGGCTCTGGAACATTCCTAGCCTCTCACCCCCACTGGCTGCGGAGAAGAAGCCGCCGGGGGCCGTGTGCACCTGCCTCTCCACCCCCGCCATGGGAACACACAGCTGTCAGCAGCCGCCCTGCTCGTAATTGTCCAGATTGCTGCAATTCACGCAGACGAGCACGCCCGCTGTGCACGGCCCCCAGGGCTCGCTCGCTGCCGTCTCCATGGGCAGGACCCGGGATGAGCTCACGGCCGTCATGGACCCGACCCTGAGGTGGCTGGGGCAGGCCGGCCGGCAGGGCTCCATGCTATGTTCATAGCCATGGCTGCTGGTGAGTCATCCCCTCCTCCTCCTGCCTCCGATCTGCCCTTCCAGAAGGGAGAGAGGGCAGCCGCCTCCTGGCATCCAGGCAACAGCAATGGGGCTGTGGTGACGACACTAGGGAGGGGACACAGAGGCCAAAGGACATCCACGAGGAGGTGCCTCCCCAGGCAAGTTCACAGCCACGGGACCAAGACCCCAGGACCTGGCGTGTGGCTAAAAACCTGTAGACATCAACACGGATGTCCTCCTGTCTACACACAGCAGCCGAAGGGGGCCCGGTGTGCCTGTCCACCGACACACAAGCCACTAAACGAAACGGGGTCGGTCACATGGGCGTGCACTCAGTCAGAAAACGCTACGTGAGAAACCTCCAAAGCACGCCGCGAAGCTGCGCGTTTCACCCCCGCATCCTCAGGGACACAGTCCATTAGCGGTTGCCAGGGCCTGGCGGGGCCCATGGGGCCGGGGAGTGCCGGCTAATGGGTACGGGATTTCCGATAGGAGCAGAAGGTTCTGGAGCTAGACAGCGGTGATGGCTGCAAACACTGTGGATGTAGTTAACGCCACCGGACGACGGTTCACTTCTCAGTGGCGAGGACAGTAAACGACGTCATCTGTCCTTTACGAAGATTAAATAAAGGGAGAGAGACCACACGACTTCAAATAAAGCCTCTTTTCAATTTATGCCAGGCCACACCATGGATACAAGAGACAGAACTGACGGGGTGACCCCTCTGCAAGCTGATGGCACCCGTGCCCACGGGTGGGGGTGACGCCAAGACCTGAGTGTCTCTCTGACCCCCTGAAAACACAGCCGGACCTCCAAGAGGAGCCAAGTGTCACCTCTTTCTCACAGAGGGCCCCAAGGATGCCCAGCCCACAGAGGAGCGTGCTGGGTGGGGGCGGGAGGCACATGCCCAGAAGGCAGTCCTGGGGGAAGGATGGGGTCCAGAAAAGGGGGACTGTGAAAGGGTCCTCCATGTCTGTGGCTGCTCCCGGGCCACCCTAGTCCTGCCACACGTGACCTCTAGCATAAAGGCCATTTGTTCCCACCGAGTATCACACCTGGAGCTTTCTACACAAAGAAGCCGTACACACAGACAGAGCCTCCATTTGGGCAGAGCCCTGAGGACGAGGATCAGGAGGCCCCACACTGAGCTCCAGGACTCTGGGCAATCCCCACCCTTGATATGGGGACAGGGACCAGGACGGGAATAGGCCTCTCAGGGAGGGGGAGGTCAAGGTGACCCAGCACAAAAATCAGGGAGTTCAGTGCCTTCGCCAGCCTCAGGATCACTGTGGTTCTGATGGCCCTGTGCCAAGCACAGGTGAGGGACAGCCAACATGTCTCCCAGACAGGGCAAGGGACAGAGGGACAGAGGGACAGAGGGGAGTTCACACCCACAGCTCTGACTGAGAGCTGCCCATCCTGCAGCCCTCAGCATGGCTTCTTTCAGGGTCCTCACAACCAACCTGGGCACCGTGCCCATTTCACAGACGGGACAAACCGAGGCCCAAAGATGGGTCACCATGCTGAGGAATGAAGGGCTCAGCTGTTCTGGCTCTCATGGACAGGCTGTGGTTTCCAGTGAAGACGTGGTGTTGGCACCAGGGCCCACGCCAATTGCCACCCTAGCCCTGCTTCCAGAGGCCAGGCTTGGGGGTCCTGGATGACCTCAGCCCAGCCCTGCCACACTGCACAACACGAGGTCACCGGCAAGCTGAGAACAGCTTCCACTCTCGACACCAACACTGCCAGCTCCTGCAACCCCCAAACTCAGCCTTCAATACGGGTAGCTCCTAAGCCAACCCAGCAGACCAGACCTGCCATCAGACGTCCAACTGAGACACGTCTCTGGCACCCCAGCATGGGGCCTCTGGGGCTCCACATAGGAGCTACACACTCATGGGAAGACCAAAAGCCCTGTGGGTGTCACTGACCATGTGACCCCCACCTTCGTGGCTGCCAGCAAACTCTGACACCCCAAGGCATTCAGGTTTGCTTCTGTCACCGTTCACAAGGCCCAGAGACGGTGCTGGTCACAAAGGCCACCCAGAGGCCTCTCACTGGCTGCACACACCCCAGCCATGGGGCCGAGCCCAGAAATCACAGCACCTGGACATCACAGGCTGCATCTGGCCATGCAGTCACGCAAACTCATTACTCAGAGGGAAACTGAGGCTCTGAGGAGACGATGAACACCGGAATTACAACCCCTCCCGGGCCTCTCCACAGCCCCCAGCTCAAAGCTGGGCATGTGAACCCCACTTCCAGCACAGAGCTTGGGCGCCCAGGGCCAACCCTAGTGTCACACAGCTGGGTGTGGCCGCACACTCACCTTTCTTGGCTGTCTCCATCTCTTCTTCTGTCCAGCGTGAACTCTCATTCATCTCCATAGAGGCTGGAAAGGAAGACAGATGGTCAGCAGGGCAGTGACATGGCTCTGCCTTCTGAAGGTGGCTCGTCCCTCTGCTGATCCCCAGGGTGTAGCCCACGGCTCTAGCCGCCCACTGGGCTCAGTCCTGTGCTGAGTAGTTCCACGGCCTTCACCACAGTTCCAGACAGCTTGCTGGACTGCGAGGCCGTGCCCCACATCCTTCTAGATGGGGAAACCAAGGCAGTCACGGCCTGGGTCAGCAAGCGCTTTGCTGGGAAGGCAGTGGCCCAGTTGTGACACAGTGACCAAGTGAGGCAGGGACAAGGATATGAGCTTCAAGTGGGCAGGTCCTGGGGACCCAGATCACACTGCGGGGACCACCCTACACCCACCCAGCAGATGCTCACGGCCCACTCCAACTGTGACCATCACAGAGGCCAGGTGTTACCACAACTACCACTCAGCCAGAGCAAGGACGGACCTTCTGGGCTGATTAGAAGGGCTACAGCCTGGCCCTGGGTGGAGCAGAGGCACTACCTTCAAGCCTCTCCAACAGACAGGTCACTTGGAGGTCAGCCTGGCCCTCCTTTTCCAGCGGCTCGGGACCTGGGAGGGGGTGGCTCCACGGCACCTCAACAATGCCACGCACAGAGTATGTGCTCGAAAAAGGCTTGCTGCATAGCGGGCAGTTCCAGCGGGAGCAGGGAACAGTCCCCACCCTGCGGTAGCCTCCCCATCCCTGCTGCCGAACCCCAGACATCTTTGAGATCTTGCCGACTCTCCACTTCCTTCCCACAGGGCCACCAGGGGAGGCTGTGAAAGCGGGAGCTGGAGTGGATCTTGCTGGAAGAGCCTGTGGGAGGCCCAGGCTATTTTCCACCCTGCAGCCCGGAGCCCAGCACTCACCTGGGACCCGAGAGGGCAGTCCACAGAGACCGGGAGTGCTTGCACATTTCTGCAGGAAGCCCTTACCCTGGGCCTCCAGGTATGCTATCGCTAAAGAGCAACTGGCCAATGGGGCTTGGGGCCAATGGAGCTGAGTTCAAATCTTGTTATATCTGCGACCTGAGGAGACATCCCTTCTCTGAGCCCACGTATAAAGAGGTCCAAGCTACCTATCACGGGAAGAGACAGAGGCTGGTGCAGACCCCGGGGAGCAATGAAGCACCCCCTGCACCTGGGGAAGAGCCCTGGCAGCTGGGGCCTGGGGAGGGGGTTCCTGCAAGGGCCCCAAACAGCCTAAATAGCAGCAGACAGGACAGGTGCACACCACTGCCCCTGGTGGCCAAACTGGAGAACTGCAGGAGGGGAAAGGGGATCCTGGGCAGAAAGAGAAACTGAGGTCTGTGAAGGTGAAGATGGGAACCCAGGTGTCCACTAGGGCAGAGGGCAGGCAGGGACAATGACAGTCACGGCCTCCTAAGAAAGGGTGGCTGCTACACGCCTGTAGCCAGATCTGATGTAAATAAAAACACCTGGTAGGGCCTGAAGTGGGCGTGACGGCCAGTCCTGAGCTCCGCCCACACAGCAGGCAGAGCTCTAGGTCATTTACTCTCTTGTCATAGGTGACTTCCCTCTGCAGCTGAGAGTGCTCAGAGAGCTTAAGGAACTGGCCCTAGGTCACACAGTGACCTAGCGCCAAACCGCCCGTCAGCTGCGGTCTATTGACTCAAATTCACGAGACTTTACAAGAGCCTCCCCTGGCGACTCACCCAGCTCAGCGCTCTGTTGCGGGGTGACGGCCTCCTCGTTGTTGGCCTCATTGGCCATGGAGCGGGTGATTCGGCCTTTGCGCCGTCCCTGGCTGTTGGCGGTTTTGCGGCCTTTGGAGGCCACTGCCTCCTTCTCATCGTTGTCCTCTCCGGATGTGTCATCAGTCTTCTCCCTAAGGCCACAGGGGACACAGGGACGGGTCTGCTAGGGCCAAGAAGCCGCAGGTTACTGGTGTAGACCTGGGCTCTTGCGAACCGGAGCAAGAGACAAGGGAGGAGCCTGTGCTGCACGCTGCTGCTGCCGCCATCAGGAGGGCTCCTGCCCACCAGAAGGGGCTTGGTGGGCAGGCAGGCAGCCCCTTGCAGTGCCGTCTTACGTATCAGGAAGAAGGTGGGAGCTATCGACTGCTTTATGCCCCAGGTAGGGAACAGAACGGCAGTTAGCTGTGTGGCTGTTAGATTCACCCAGACAGAGGTGCTTGGTGCTTTTCGGCCGGCACATGGTGCATACACAGGGGGTTCGGGCTGGTGTCTATCTGAAGACCACGTTTACACCCAACAGAGCTGCTCTGGACTGTGAGCCAACTCCAGGGACTGGCCAGGCTGGGGGCCAGCAGTAATCTACGGGGCCACTTTGCTGGCCGCAAAGAACCTCTTTCCGGGGACCCTGCTTTCAGGATTATGGAGGGCTCTGTGTGCGCCTCAGGGAGTCCCAGGCAAGAACAGCTCCTGCCGGTTTAAGCAGGCCTGGCCAGGTGTGGGGCGCCCAGGCGTGGGGCGCGGGACCTCAGAGCTCAGAGCTGGGATGTCTCAGCAGCAGCTCAGGACAGATTTATGGCCTATGCCTCCCCATTCATCTTCCCGAAGGCCCTGGCTGGAGCCGGGAGACAGGAAAGGCAGCCAGATGTTCTCCGGAGCCGCATTCCTGGGCCCATCGCAGGTACCTAGCACTCCGTGCAGCCCCTTCGCCCCCACCTCCAGCTGGCTGTGAGCCAGGCCTTGATCTGCAGGGCTCCCGCTGACACGGGTAATTCTGCAGGTGGGAGCTGCCAGCTGCCTGCACCCGCCATCCCTTCCCCCTTCCCTTCCCTTCCCTTCCCTTCCCTTCCCTTCCCGGAGCTCAGGAGACTGGGAGGGGGTGGCGGGCGGGCGGGCGGGCGGGCGGCAGAGTTCCAAAGTCGCGGTGTGGATTTATTAGCTCAGGAGCAGAGCTCACAGGAGCTATCAGTCTTGGAGGTCTCCAGGGGGTGGCGGGCAGAGGGGAGAGGAGCGGGCAGGGGGGTGAGCAGCTTCCGGGAGGAAGGGGCTGGTGGAGGGAGACGGGCGGAGGGTGCCCACCCCTGCTTGGTGGGCAGCAGGCCAGTGCCAGGCCACGCGGATTCGCGGGCCCTGGTGGGAGCTGAGTGCAGATCCTGGCGGCCTTACTTGAGCTCCTCCTTGTCGTTGTCCACGTCCGGCTTCTCCTCCTCCTTTTCGACCTCCTTCTCCTTCTCCTCCTTCTCCTCCTGGCTGGTCCGTGCCATCTGTTGCTGCTGCTGTTGCTGCTGCTGCTGCTGCCAGGGGAGGCAGAGAGTGGGAGGGGACCGTGAGGCGGGTGACCGGACGCACCTGGGCACCGCAGGGCTGGGCATGGGGGAGGGAGAAATAACGCCATGTGCCCTGCAGAGGCTGGGGCGTCTGGGAAGTCCAGGCACAGCTGGCAGGCCCAGGAGAGGCAGGAGTCAGGGTGAGATGTGAGAAGCACTGGGCTTAGACATCCCCAGGTTTAATTCCTGCCTCATCCACTTGGTGGCTGTGTGCCCCAGGGTGAGAGTCTTAACCTCTCTGTGCTCTAATTTCTTCACCTTTGACAACATGAGAACTCACACAGAGCAGCTGGACATTTAAGTAGGACGCAAGCAGCCCACGCTAAGAGACCACGGTAAAAGAGTGCCCTTGTTAGCCCCATCCCCACCCCGGGCAGGAGCAGTTAGCATCAGGGACCCTGGGGGCCATTCTACATGCCCAGCCCTGCCTGGCCCCTGACAGCACTCAGGCCACCTCTCTAAACCTTCAAGTCTGTAAACTAGGAAGAGGGACCCAGTTCCCCAGAGCTGCCAGGAAGCCCCACACCTGCCCGAGGATGGTGGCAGCCAGGCTGATGGCCTCTCTTGTTGCCTGGGCTAGTTTTTCTCTCCTGCTGCCCCAGAGGGAACAGAACAGGCCATCTCACAGGGCAGATCCAAGAGGCTCAGGCAAAGCCTAGCTCCACGCTCTGCCTGGCTCTGCCATCTCCTGCCCCAGTGGCCCTGGCCTCCCAGGACAGGGAGGTGCCACGACAGGCCAGCCCCTTCCAGCGCTGCTTCCTGGCTTCCTTTTGGGCCCAGCTGATTTCTCTAAAGGCGCACGCTGGTTTTCTTGGCCACCCCAAGGTCCTCCCCACAGGCGGCTGCCAAACCAGACCATCTTCCTAGCCTGCGGGGCCCAGTGGAATGAAAACAAGCCAGGCAAAGCCTCTGTGCGTCTACAGTGTGCAGCCACGCCAATGCTCAAACCCAAACTGAGGGAAAAGAAACCCAGACATAGGCCGGGGGGATGGCCCAGTGGTACAGAGCTTGCCTGGCAAGCTGAGGCCCAGACTCCATCCCTGGTACCACAAAGAAAGAACATCCATTGCTCTTTCCCACCCAGAGCACATGGCTGTCCCAGTCAGGGTTATCAGGCTTCCTCTCATTTAAGACAGCTGCACACGGGGTCCACCCAGGGGCAGCAACAACGGGAAAAAGAGTGAGGGCCTGACTTGTGCAGCAACCATGGGCTCACGAGGCTATAGCTGTGTCCACCCCAGACTCCCCTATAGCTGTCCTCCCTTCCCCCAGAAACCCCACGTCCTGTAAGGGAAGCCAGGACAGCCTCCACGACTGCTGCTTCCTCAGCAGGCTGCACAGTGTCTGTGAACCGGCCTGTGCCCCCAGTCCGCACCGACTAGGGTGGAACCTTCACCCAGCCCAGGGGAGGCTCAGTGCTAGGCACCAGTAGTGATGTCATCCCTTCCCATAGGAGGGCAGCCGCCCCTTCGCCATGGCCTCCTCTTCCCTACACATTAGGGAGCCCCCTCCTCAGCCCAACACCCTATGGCCTGAACCCCATCTCCAAGGAGAGGTGCCCCGCACCCCACTATGGAGGAGAGCAGGGAGAAGCAGCCACGGGCAGCTGGGGGGGGCGACAGAGGGAGGAGGACTGGGAGATGTGCACGCACCAGGGAGGAGGACGCAGGCCCCATCTCACAGCTCCCCGCAAGGCACCGTGTCTCCCCATGAGCCTTCTTGGTCCCCTAAAGCCTGATACAACTCGGGCAGGGTTGACACTGGCCAGCTGTGCCTCTGGGTGGCACCCAGCTGGGGGGGGCTACAGAACTTCACTTTCTGGGTCTCAGGAGGCCCCCTGGCTTGGGCCCCAGGCACCAGCATTTTAGCTGGGGACCAGCAAGCTTGCAAGCTTCCCCAGAAGGGCCAGATGGTAAGAAGTGGATCTCTAAGGCACCTGCTTAGCTCTGCCATGAGGGCGTGAAAGTGGCCCTTACGTGAGTGGGCAAGGCTGTGTGCCAATAAAGCTTTATTTAGAGAAGCAGGTCAGGGGCCAAGTTCTGCCCACCCTGCTATAGACTAGTGCTAGGTACCCTGAGGCCCTGGGATTTCCCTTGGACGGGGCTGGGGTGGGGACCAAGACTCTGCCAAATGGGCAGTCATTTGGGGCTCCTGTCCCACAGAGCACACACAGGACCCTTGCCCCAGCAGAGGTGACACCTTGACCTGCTTGAGGGTTTGGGGTGAATGGGGAACCCCACGATCCCACGTGACTTCCGGCATTCTGACAGGAAGCTGTGCTTCTCAGACTCGGTACTGGTCTGGCGGATAGTGGTCTCTGTGCACCTCCCCAACCCCAGCAGGATAAAGTTGAAGCTGTAAGTGCTCAAATGCACCGTGACCCAAGTGTCTGCATGGTGCCATCCGTGCTCCTATGGTCATTTCTGTGCTTGCATCTCATGAGGGACAGTATGTGCGTTGTGGGTGAGGGGTCAGCCTGTGGGAGGCTTTGTTTACACCTGGGCAATTGGTACCTGCTACAGACTGTCCGCCCCCATCACACTGGCTGTTAGCACACACCTCTGCTCGCTCCCCTGCCTTGACACCACAAGGGACATTCACAAAGCTACCTCTGACCTCCCCGCAGGGCTGGAGCTGGGACCCTGACTGGTCTCTCACTCATTCCTTCACTTGTTCATTTATCCCCAGTGCAGGAAGGGAACCCAGGGCTCCATATGTGCCTGGCAAATGATCTTAGCTGCATCCCAAGCCCCAAGCTCCATTTTTAATCCCAACTCAGATCCTGCCCCACTACCCAGAATGCAATTCACAGTCATCACCGCCTGGTGGTAGAGCCCCTGCTCACCTCACTACCTCCGTGGGATCCTGACATGCCTCATGGAAAGTGTCACAGGTGTTCCTGGCCTCAGGGCCTTCGCACTTGCTGTGCCCTCTGCCCGGGGCACTTTCCTCCAAGTCTGCCTGGCTGGTTCCTTCTTATCACAAAGGTTTGAGCCCAAAGACACCTCCTCAGACAGGCCCTCAGGGTCGGCTCCCTGAAAGCTGCCCTCCCTCACGTAGGCTGCCCCTGAAGGCAGCAGGGGGGCTGACATTCTGTGACCCCCCGCGCCAGCTCAGTGGTTGCATAATTTGTCTGTGTATGGCCACCTCCCTGTGGTGTGACAATGCCAGTGGTCTCCTTTTTCTTGTAATTGGGGAGTCATCTGTGAGAGGCCCCCATCCTCGGGACAGTCTGCGACTCCCCTCCCCTCCTTCTGATCTGTCTGGTGACTGATTGCTCAATCTTGGCAGGGGCTGGAGTCCCACCTCTGGCCCCCTGGAGAGGAACTGATCCCCTGCCTGCTCACATTTTTTCATCTCCTTCCACCTCTCTAGCGTGGTCTGCCCAGGACTGGTGGGAGCTGGCTTTCCCCTGTGAAGGCCATATTCCCTCCTCTTATTCCCTATTCCCTCCTCTTCTTGGCCCCCTAGCCCTGCCCCAACGGTATGGCCACCTCCAGCCACCTGCCCTGGGCATAGCCTCCCCCTAGGCATGGCTGGTGGACCGTGGGGCTGGGGACACTCCTCACTTGGTGCAGAGCTGGGCAGGGAACCAGAGACGCACCTGGCCCTGAATCGGCACCAATACTGCCCAGTCGGGCTCAGCCTGGCAGAGCTGACGCCGCCACCTCCACAGGCCAGAGGCTGAGACCAGACACAAGCACACACCCTCGCCACATGACCCAGGAGTGAAACAACCTGGGGCAATGTGTGCTGGCCTGCCACAGGCCCCACCATCAGCCTTCGAGTGACTCCGTGGGCGCTGGGGCAGCCAGGCGCCAACCACACAGAGGCTACTCCACCGTGTGGGCCCAGCCTGGCTGGTTCTACCCAGAAACCCCTTCTAGTCACCCTGATCTGTGTGCAAGCTGCCCCAAGTTGCCAGTGGACTTCCACAGCCACAAGAACAAGGTCATCTGTCCCTAGGCAGGGATCCAGGAGAGGAGAGACAGAGGAGGCAGTGAGGGGGTGAGGGGGGAAGGTGAGGGAGAGAGGTGAGGGAGCGATGGGGAGGGGGAAGGAGAGATGGGGAGGCAGTGAGGGGGTGAGGGGAGAAGGTGAGGGAGAGAGGAGAGGGAGAGAGGAGAGGGAGAGAGGAGAGGGAGAGAGGAGAGGGAGAGATGGGGGAAAGGAGAGACAGGGAAGGCATCCTCCCATGGGAAGAGATTACCAGGAGACTTGGCTCACCCGGGCCCCCTAGCTGCCCCCTTGTTCATATCCCAATGGCCCTGGGGGGTGGACCGACACTCACCCCCCCTGGCCACACCTCCCTGGCCACCACTGCCACGGACCTGCTGCTGGTCGGTGCTCGGCTCCCCAGCAACGTGCAGCCAGGCTGTCTGCTGCCCAAGCAGTCCTAGGCTCTGGCTTTGCAGTTAAGGGGAGCCAAGTAACACGGCCTTCTGTCCGTGAATCACAAACTATAAACCACAGTGCCGTCACACCTCGCTCCATGACTCACCTCAGGGCAGACGGCGGGGCCGGGGGGCCAGGAGTGGCTGCCAGGGCTGTGGTTGTGCTGGAGCCAACAAGCCACTCTGCCGGCTTGGGGCAGGCCCTCCTGACCGAGCCTGGGGTGGGGGTGAAGGGGATGACTTTCCCTCTGAAAGCACAGAGGAGCTTCTGGAAGGTAGATGGCAGGTGGAACCTGCGCTCTAAATGGCCGGTTACATCCTCACTTCCAGGTGTCTGCAAGGCCAACTCCAGGGAGGGCCAGGCTGAGTAAAGATGGCCATAGGCTGCACAGGACTGAGGACTGAGCCCAGGGAGAGCAATGCCCACCTGTGAAGGGGTTTCATAGCCAGTTTACAGACACGCATGATTTTAGTAATAGTAACAAGCAAAAGAGAGGCTCTGGCAGAGGGTGTGTGTGTGTGTGTGGAGGTGGAGGGGGGCAGGTGAGGAAGGGCCGGCCACCAAGGCCTGGACCTGAGCCAATGCTGCAGGACAGATGCCCAAGTGACAGGGTGACATGTTGCTGCATGCACTGTGGTTAAGTCCTGGGGCAGGCCACGTCTACACCTACACAGTGGGCTCTCCTGGGACGGGCAGGCCAGACAGCTTCTCGGACAGGGACTCGCTACAACACTCAGCTGTCAGCCCTGCAGGCATCAACTCCGCCTAGGATGCAGCTCCAACGCTCCCAGTGGGTGGACAGGGATACAGGGATGTTATGACTGCCTTCTACCTGTCTGCTCCCTGCCCTGGGGCTGATCCCCAGGGCCAAGGTCTTCAGGATGCGCTCCCCCTCCCCCCACCCCGTGCCCCCAGCACTGGGAGCTCATGGGAAACACAGACTTAGCTGGCAGCCTCACCTTCTACAGACCAAGCACAGACTGTGGGAGCAGCAGCAGACCCTTCACTCCTACCCCACGCTCAGGAGGGAGGGCCAGCCCCCCACCCCCTACCGTGCATGTGGGATACAGCCTCGGTGACCACCATTGCCACAGCCCTCCATGGTCCTGAGGGACAGAAGGGCTGGACACTGGGGACGTGCTCAGCCCGGATGTCCCCAGAGTCACTCCTATTGCCAGCACTGGAGGCTGCCCAGCCTCCTCTCTCACACCCACTGCCATCCCACTGGGCAGGGAAGGAAGGGACAGGAGGCCCTGTCTCTCAGCCAGGTGCTGAACCAGCCTGCTTGTCTTCTACAAGGTGGCACATGGGACATGAGCCTGGGAAGGGCAGGAGCCTCTCCCTTGCTGACACTTTGGAAGTCCCTTTCCATATCCACCTCTGCCGTCCTTCCCCAGGACAGTGTGGGGAGTGGAAACAGCTCCCTGGCCTTCACGGAACCTTCCTGACACACCATGGTCTGATTTGTCCCTGAAGGTGGAGTTCAGCAACCCCCACACACAGCAGGCACTCAATGCATGCCCTTGATTTTCAGAGCCGGACAGAGGGGTGACCCCAGGTGACCCACAGCGATGCACACTGGGACAGTAGCAGGAGAGGATGACCAGGATGCATGGCCCCGGGAGGGCTCTCAAGCAGAACAGAACCCCACATGGGCTCAGATGGCTATCCCTCCTGTCCCCCACCCATGGGTGGACAGCACCTCATCCCAGTAGCCCCTCTTCAGGGGGCCCATGCAACACCAGGCCAACCAGAGAAGACCGGAGACTGTATGGTAGGTTAAGGCCAGCTCCATGGCAAGTACTCCCAGAGGGGTGGCCAGGACCCTTCGGCTCCCATAGCCAAGAGTGCTACGAATGTGTCCCCAGCAAGTGCTGCGGAAGCAGCTCTGGCTCCCTGTGCTCCCGTCCCCGTGTGCACTGTGGGGCCTCTGTCCTGAGCTGCTTTCCATGGAGCCCTTGACACTTATAGACAGTGACTGCGAAACACTGCTGTCATTTTCACCATCACCATGGTCACCACTACCAGAGTGGACAGGCATCCCAGTCCCCTCCACGCCACAGGGCCAGGCACTCCTGAGACCCCACGGCTGGCATACCCACACTCCCCGCCTGGCATCTACTTGACTTTGTCTCTTGGCCTAGAAGATTCCTAAATGCCCTTTCCCTTTCTCAAGCTGCAGCCAAGCCTCTGGGTTCATATCGCTCTGTGCCACAAGAGTCACACGTCTGTCAGAGGGCGAGCAGGCTGGCCATCTGTGGCTGCATAAAACCGGATGAAGAAACCCTAGCCACAGACCAAATGCAACCACCCTTTGAGGATCTGGGGGGTCAGGACAGGGCTCTGTCCTGGTGGGACTACAGAGGGTGGTTTATCCTGCAGCTTTCCGCCTTGCATTTCCCTTGCTTCCTGGGACAGCACACCCCTCTCTCCCCCTTACAAGTGAAGGCCCAAGGGGGCGTGCCCCTCTTCTCTGTCTTCCGAATACCAACCACTCAGGACGCCCTGCAAACGTGTGCTGCCAGCCCCAAGCCTCTGTTGCATTTCTGAACTTTTTTTTTTTTTTTTGCAGGACTGGGTTTGAACTCAGGGCCTTCACCTTAAGCCACTCCATCAGCCCTTTTTTGTGAAGGGGTTTTCATGATAGGACCTCACGGAACTGTTTTCCCAGGCTGGCTTTGAACAGCGATCCTCCTGATCTCTGTCTCCTGGGTAGCTGGGATTATAGGGGTGAGCTACTGATGCCTGGCCATTTATGGACATTTTTGAAGCCAGCTCTGTATTCCTCTAACATGGAGGGTGATCAGCCTGCCTTTTCTGTAAAGAGCCAGAAAGTATTGTAGGCTGCAGGTCACATGGTTTCTGTCACCACTGCCACGACAACACAAACGCTGTGGTACTATGCACACAAATGGCCAGGGCTGTGTTATAATAAAACTTTATTTATACAAACAGGCAGAGGGCCAGACTCAGCCCCCAAGTCAGTGACAGTTTGTCAGCCCTGCTGTACTATCCCAGCACTCCGGGCTCACTCAGACAGTGACCCGTGAAAAACGGCACAGTGAAGCACTGCATATTTTCTCTCTCAAATATCCATTAAAATAAACAAAGCTATTCAAATTTAAACTATGTTAAGTTTGTGTACCATCCGAAGTTGTCCTGGGAAACCTCGTCTGGGAATGTGACCTTTTAACTGCAAGGACCACGGACCACCTAGTCCAGAGTCCAGCAATTTTCCAGGCTGAGAAGGAAGTGACCCCTTCTCCTTGACACTGTCCTCTGCTGCTGGCCATGCCTGCAGTGGTTGGTGGGGTGAGCACCCCTGAGGGAGCCCCCACTCTCTGGCCAGGCACCACCACTGACCACAGAGCAAGTGGCTGCTGAGCGTGTGGGGAGCCGTCCCCGAGGGTGACGCCTGCACCACCTCTTACCTGGCTCTTGCCACGGCGTCGATAGCTTCTTCTCACCAGGCTCTTGTAGTTCTCATTCTTCTTGGTCAGGTAGTAATAGAGGACACACTCGGCCACTGTCTGCAGGACAGAGGGGACAGCGCTGAGGAGTGTATGGGGCAGCAGCATTCAAAGCAGAAGCCAGGGGCTGGAGGCCTGGGTTCAAATTCCAGGTCCTCCATGGAGCAACTGAGTGACCCTGGCAGGTTATGTGACCGCTCCGAACCTCAACTTTTATCTGTAAAATGCAGGTGTCGATGGCACACACTTCAGAGCTATCACCAGGATGAAGGAAGCGACTCCAGGAGGAGCACATGGGGTGCAGCCCGGCACGGAGCAAGCACTAGGGAATGCTGGCTGTTGGCGCAGGCACCAGTGCTGCTACTGCCAGGCATAATGAGGGTATTAAGACAGGCCTTCCCTGGCTCGCATGGACAAGATCTCCCTCCCTCCCTCCCTCTCTCTCTGCACACAGCTGGCAACCCCACCCTTCTCAGGGTGAGCTCTGGGGCTCCCTTCTCTAAGTCCAGCCTCCCCTTCCCTGGTGTCAGGGTCCTGAACAGCTCTTCCACCTTTCACACATCAGGGACCAAAAGGAGGAACCACGACGTCCACCTGCAGGCACAGAGCCCCTGTGGGTGGTAGCTTGCTGGTGCTCAGTAAATTCCTGTGATCCTCCAGCCTGCGCTGAGCCTGCACCCACTGCGGAAGGGCTAGACTCCCGGTGCCCTAAGCACAAAGCCACCACCAGGCCACCTCATGGAATCACATCAACAGAGACTGCCCCTGGGGCCCATGACTGTGACCTCCAGGCAAGAAGAACATTTTACAACCGTAAGCCAAAATCTGCAAACCAGACCAGGATGCCTGACTTGGGCCTCCCAGGCTGGGCAGTGAGGAGCTGGCCCTGGGCCTCCACCTGCTGGGCTTTGCTCACTGTCACAACCCACTGGTCCATGCTGGCCTCTCAGTGGCACCTCCGGTCCTGGCTTTTCTGGAAGCTGATTCTCATCCCAGGGCCCTTCTCAGCGGTCCCTGTCCATGTGGACTTCCGATCCCCTTCTCCCAGGCGGCGTTGCTCAATCCCCAAATCTGAGCCACCCAGCCTCCGCCTGGGGAGCCCTAACCTTCAGTTGGCCGGGTCATCCACACCCAGCCAAACGTCACCAACTCGAAGGCGGGCTATTTATAGGGCCAGTTCTCCACACTGGTTTTTCAGGCTCGGACAGCTGTTTCCCCAGATTGCTCCATGTCCCTCCCGGGGTAGACATGGGCCCATGGAGGGCAGATGCCTGGGAACAGCCGTCACCCTTTACAATAGCTGCCTGGACCTACGCCCAGCCTGCAAGTCTGAGGCTCCAGAGCAGGGATGGGGGGAGTGGACACCTCATCACTGAGGAACCACACTTGGGGACAATGCTTCACCCCCAAATTACAGCTCCCGAAGGTGAACGACGGCAGGCAGCCTATCTTGCTATTCTACAATGACACTGGGGCTCCCAGAGCTGAGGCCATTGCCCATGTGCTACCCCCCCACACTTGTGGCCTCTCGGATGCTGCCCAGCCAGCCTGATCGTGGGCAAAGAGGAGCTAACCGCTGTGGGGACACTTTGTGTCTACCTGCCAACATGAGCCCAGTCCAAAAAGATAGGACTTCGGGCTCTGGCTTGGAGGATAAGGTCAGGTTCAAGTGTTGTTTCTTCACGAAGGTCTATCCAAAGCAGATGGGACGTGTGAGCCACACGTCAGAGAGCAGGCAGTGACCACAAGAAGGGCCTCACAGAGGCACGCCACGCCTGTCCACAAGTCTTAATTAGGACGCCAGACGTGGCAATTCTTTCAGATCTGGTCCCCAGTTTGCAAGAAGGCTCGAAGCCACTTGTGAGGAGCTGGCAGGAAGCAAAGCACATGGGCTCCCCTGAGTTTCCAGGGCTCCAGAAGCCTGAGGCTCCTCCCTGCCCTGGGCGGGGCTGTGCAACTTTTCCCAGGGGAAGGAGGGAGAGGGTGGGGAGAGCCAGAGCGGGACCAGGCCTCTAGAGGCCCAGGCCAGGCCAGCAGAGGCCGGGCCAGGCAGGACGGGAGGCTCCTCCTCCCAAGCCTGGGCGCTGGCCCTTGGCGGTGGACAGCCAGAGGACGCGGAGCAGGCGGCTGCCAGGCCAACAACAGTGACGGCGACTCACCTTCCTCTCTAGGAACGAGGCGATCAGGCCAAAGTTCTTGGGATGCTGCGTGAACCTGCGGGCAGAGAAAGGCGGGCGTGAGGCCAGGCTGCGGGGGCCCCTGCGGGGCGCCTGCCATCCCCACTGCCTGGCTCGGCGGGCGCAGACCCACTAGGCGCAGTCCAGCTGGGGGTGTGGGAAGGGCTGCGGCAAGCGGGCTGGGCCCAGGGCGGAGGGCGTTCCTTGGAGTGAGTCACCAGCTACAGTGCCTTTGAAAATGTATTTGTTTGTCCTGCCGGAGGCTTCCAGGAAAAATGAGGACATTACATGCAGCTATGTGGTGGGGATCCCCCCCCACCAAGATCTGCTTTTGTTTCTCTCCCCAGCTGGGTCTGGGAAGCTAGGCCTTGCCCGGCCCGAGCAGGCTTGCCCAGAGTGAGGTCGTGGCTTCCTCAGGTGGGGGTGCGGGGTCCACAGGAGGCAGCAGGAGTGGACTGCAGCCAGAGGGCGTGGCAGAAGCTGGCGCCACGCCGCCAGCTTCCCGCGAAGCCACGAGGGTTAATGGGAATCCACTCTGCAATTGGAATGTCAGGGCCAGGGAGCAGGAGGACAGTGGGGGCGGGAAGTAGGTCAGGCCTTGCTCGGGCCACAGGGGTACAGGGTAAAGTCAGTGGCCTATCCAACTGTCCCTATGACCTGCCACCACCCCAGTCTTCTGTCAGAGACATAAGGGGATACAGGCAAGGCGGGGCTGATGCTCACCCAGGACCAGCAAGAGCTCAGTGCTGCCTGCCTGGCCTCCAGGTGACTAGGCAGTGGGTCCTTCCCGCACACCAAGAGCCCAGAAAGGCCTCTTCCTGGACGGGGCAGCAGGGCAGGGTGCCCTTGGGAGGCTGGCAAGGCTGAGACTGTCTAGAGCCCCTCTTCTCCAGGTATTGATGGTCCTTCCACACTTCCCTCCTCCCCTGCATCAGTGACATTTCCTTCCCCCAAAACCCCTTCCATGGGGTTCCCCACACAGATGGAGCCTCCAAGAGCCCAGGAATCAAACTGGAGATAATCCCCAGGGTACCTGTTCCTTGCCTACCACTCGCAACTCTGCCAAGGATCATGGAAAACATCTTGCGCCCAGAGCCCCTGTGACGACTGGCCCAGAGAGGGAACACAGCCGTATGTGGGGGAGGTTCCACATCCGCGGATTCAACCAACCACAGGTCAAAAAAGTTCCCAAAGAAACCCACTGTCATAGAGAACATGGCCAGACTCTTTCTTGTCACCATCCCCCAAAGACACTGACAACTAGTGACGTAGACTTACACAGTAAACAGCGCCATTCACACACTGGTGCTAAGCCAGGCTGTGAGCAAGCCAGGGATGACTGACACATGCAGGGATTGCGCAAATCCTCATCACTTACAAAAGGGACTCGAGCATCTTTGGGTTTTGGTGTGTATGGGGGAGGGGGTGGTCCCTGGACCCCATCCCCCGAAGATCCTGAGAGAGAACTGCATTGCTGTACCCACTGTACAGACAAGGAAGCCAACGCTGGCAAGGGCCATCCTGCTCGGAGCCGAGCACCAGTGAGTGGTGGGGCCCTGTGCCATCCACGCAGGATTTCCAAAGACCTGACTGCTGTTAACTGAAGCCCCATGTGGTGGCTACATCTCATGTGACGGGAGCCTTGCCAGCTGCCAGGTCAGCAGACCTTCGTGGGCCAGCCTGGGCTCCCCGTTTGTCAGCTGCAGAATTAATGGAGTGTGAACTCATTGAGCCTGAGAAGCAGCAGGCCATCTCCAGGAAAAGATGTGGCATGTGGCCATAGAAAGCACCCCAAAAACATAGCAAATTAAAACAGTAAACCCTGCTATACTTAACAGCACCACTGAAGCATCGCCACTGTCCTCCGTCACCTGCCTAGTTAAGGCTGTAAACACACTAGACGTGACACTGGACCCGACACAATGTTCACACCTATTCTGAGCCCCAGACTCGAGCCACAGGGACGCAGGGGTGAATGCGTCCGCGAGCCTCAGGAGCGGCTGCTGGCAGTGCACTTCCTGTGAGGGTCACTGATCCCCGCTGCTGACCTGTGGATCCACCCCACCATCCCCCTATTTTTATGTGTTTTAAAAGTTCCACAACCAGAGGCTATTCTGAACACGCCATTCCCACAAAGGACCCTCGGTGGTGCCTGTGCTGATTGTGTGTCCTGGAATCCAACACGTTAAGTGGGCTCATCACCAGCTCACCTGTGACCCAGAGTCAGCCAGTCCCACAGGGTCCCCCAAAGGGCAGGGACAGCCCTAACCCTGGGCTCTGGTCCCTGGGCAGGTGGTCTGGAGAAGACACACAAGGCCGTACTCAGAGAGAGGGGAAGAAGCCAGCGGCTCGGCCCAATGACACCGGGGAAGGGGGGCGAGCTCTGCTCCCAGCACACTGCTCTGGCTGACATGTGGGCCTCTGTGCCTCAGTTTCTCACTCTCCTGCCTCCTGGGGATCCTGATGCTCCCTGGGGAAGGGACCCTGCCTTTACATGGTAGGGATTAGAGTGTACTGTCCCAAAGGCAAGGGATGGCTCTCAGGGACAGACCGTGAGGCCCACATGTCAGCCAGAGCAGTGTGAGACTGTGTCTCTTGGGACCCGTGACCTGGAAGGGAGAGGACATCCTTTGTCCTCACCCAAGGATGTGCTGGCCAGTCAAACTTGGTGGGGAGGGGCGCAGAGAAAGAAGTCCTTTCTCCACCTAGGAGCTCCACCCTCACCTCACAGGAGCTTTGCTCCTTGCCCGTCCCCTTCCCCCACTCAGCCTCTCCATACCCTCTCCATTCCAACTGGGGAGAGTGAGCACACTGTGCAAGCTGTGTGGCCAGTGCTACGTGTCTTAACCTCTCTGAGTCTCCATTTCAGTGCCTGTGTGATATGATGGCTTGACTGGGACAAATGCACAAAGAGCAGGAGACATTGATGATGGAGGACCTGCTCCAACAGCCGCTGCCAGGGACCCTGGACCGCCAGGTAGTGAAGCTTGGTGACAGGGCAGGGCGGAGGCCAGCAGGGAGGACTCACTTCTCCCGGAAGGTCTCCTTCTCCTGCTCGCTCCACATATTCATGACCTGACGGTCTTTGTACACCTTCATGGGGTCGTCCATCAGCCCGTTCATGTTGATAAACTTGATCCGCTGCTGGTCGGCGTCGTACAACATGGGCGGGATCACAGCCAGCTGGCGCATCTGCTTCTCCAGGTTCTACAACCAAGCAGAGGTGGTGGAGGGCTGGGGTCAGAGGGCGGGGGTCAGAGGGCGTGGCTGGATGGGGAGCAGGTGCCAGTGTGGGAGCCTGGGTGAGTTAAGAACTAACGATAGCTGGTGCTGGCGGAGGGAGAATTTAAAGGTGTCCAGGACAGGTTTATGGAGGGCAGGGCTATAAATTAAAGGCAGGGAGCAGCAGCAGCCTTATCGGCAGCAGGCGGCAGCGATGAATCTTCCCTCTGGAAAGGCAAGCACCATAAAACACCGCGGGGAAGATGCTCAGCACAGCTGGCCCCCCATGCTCCAGAGATGGTGCTGCCAGGCTTGAAGCCAAGTGGATGGGCCTCAGGGTCCACTTGTCGTGGGACAGACACACAAGACGGGAAGCCAAGGGCACACAGAGGGGTGGTCAGAACCACTTCCCACCCCATCCCACCCCAGCCCTGATACCAGCTCCCCCATTCACTCAATCAAGACCCAGTCTGCACCGCACACAGCAGGAGGCTGGCGGCTCCCTGATGTGTGTGATGCCTGGGAAGGGACTCTGAGCTGTCAGTCACTCAGCTGGGCTCATTTCCCCAAGTCTCCACAGCCAGCCAATTACTGGAGATGAACTAGATTCCCTCAGGCCTGGCATGACCAAGGTCACCTACACCGAGTGACCCAGCCACCCCTAGCCAACCTCCTCACTCTGGTGATCACGACACCCAGCCAGAGAGTGGAGCCCAGCGCTGAGCCGGTGGGGAGAGGAGCCCACAGAGGCCAGAGCGCCAGGCATGGCAGAGCCCTCAATGCCACAGCACAAGCTGGAAACCCCCCATGGCTGCCTTCTGTCTTGTCCCCACCGAGCAGCTGCTGATGGTGGAAATCTCCCTGGAGGATGGGCAGTGTCTCTCCTGCCCTGCACCCTCGCTCCCCCAGGGGACCTCAGGGTGGCTCGGGAAGCTTCTGTCCACAATTCCTATCCTCACTCCTAAGCACAGCTCCCTCAACAGACTTTAGTGTGCTGTATGGCCAGGACCAGGGAAGAGGCTGCTTCCTGGCCTGTGTGACACTCAGCCCAGACGCACACAGCAGGACCATGTGCGCTCTGCTTCCACATGAAACCCACGTCCACACCTGATAGCGTCTGTGGGACGGGTACCTGGTGAGAAACAGCAAGGCCTCACCGCTGTGGCCAGACATGTTCCCAGGCCTGCCCTCTGCCCACTGGCTGCAGTTTTGAAGTAAACTGGTGTTGTGGCGTTGAAGAATTTTTTTTGGGGGGAGGGCAGTACTGGGGTTTGAACTCAGAGTTTCGACCTTGCCAGGAGGAAGCTCTTGAGCCACTCCACCAGCCCTTTTCTGCTTTGGTTATTTTGGAGATGGGATTATAATGTTCCTATTAACGCTTCCTGCATAGCTGGGATGACAGGTGCCCACTACCATACCCAGCTCTTACTGGTTGAGATGGGGTCTTGCAAACATACATTCTTTTTTTGCTCTGGTCAGTGTTGAATCTCAATCCTCCTGATTACCACTTCCACAGAAGCTGGCATTATAGATATGAGCCACTATGCCCAGCTTGAAGGGTTTTCTTTTTTTAAGGCCAAATGTTCTCTGAATTATCTACATCAGAATCACAATGGCAGCATGGCAGGATGCAGACCCCCGGGCCAGCTGAATGGGATTCTGGTAGACTATGGTTTGCACCAGCTGCCCTCCCCTGGGGGACTGAGTATGGTCGAGCTGAGACTCAGCATGGAGGATTGGGGGGGGGGGGGGCGCAGGCTGTCTATGGCCATGACCAGTGGTGGTCTGGAACAAAACAGATTATACTCCCCGGTCCACCATGCTGAGGACCCCAGAGCTGACCTGGTGCTGCACCGTTCACCCTCTCTACTACCCTGCCTCAGCTTAGCCACTGGGAAATGCCAACCACATGGTTGTTCATCCCCGGCTTCCTACCTGCCAGGGCATCACAGGCCACACAGGTCAGTGACCCTCCTGTCCTCGTCCGGCCATGGTTCACTAGGACCCCTCTCTCCAGTCACTCCTACAGGCTCGGGACAGACCAGGCTGCTCATGGCGCCACAGGCCTCCACATTCCACATTCGTTTTGCCACGTCTCCGCCATGAGCCCCTGAATTTAAACGATCTGGAGGGAGCTGCATTTCCCACTATGACAGGGGAAGTGGGAGGCTGAGCCAGGGTTGGAGACTCACCTCCTGCTCCGAGAGGCCATCAATGATCTCAGACACCTCATGCTCGCTGCGGGCAGCCGACATGGAGAGCCCGCTGCCACGCTGGCCCACCCTGCTGGAAACCAAATGGACACAGTCAGGACCCACCAGTGCTGGGCCAGCACCTTGGGGGAGCCATGAGCCCACAATGTCCCTCAGAGCAAGTATGGGTGACGTGGGGGGAGGGCAGAGCCAGAGGGCTGCATCTCCCACCTTCCTAGGGGTCAGGGAAATCAGGGACCCCCCAGCTGCCCACCCTGAGGCTGCAAGGACTCAGTCCCTGTCTCTCCTGAGCCACCCTGAGGACACAGCCGGACACCTGAGCCCAAATTCCAGCTCTGCCTCATTGACTGGGAGCAAAGTTCCTCTGTGCCTGAGTTTCCTCCTGGGTAATTGGGATAAAAAGTGACATGGAAACTCCAGGAGCGGTGGGCTGGGGTGTCCAGTGGCTCTGACCACCGTTCCGAATGAGCCCCACCTGCTCTGTAGACACCACAGCCCCTGTACCCCCTGCTGGCCCATCGGCCAGCAGCAGGACGGACAGCCGCTGTGTCCTGTCCTGCTGAGCCCTCCCGCCGCTCACCTCTGCATGCGCTCCTGCAGCTCGCGCTGCTTGCGGATCTCAGGGAACTGCTTCTCGTAGTACTCCCGCACCTTGCTCTCCTTCGCCCGCCGCCGCGGGTTGTTCTCGATGCGCTCCACCTTCTTCTCCCAGGCCTCCATGAGCTGGTCATAGCGCTGGCAGAACTTCTGCTCCTGCCGGGGAGAAAGGCACGTGGGCAGAGATGAGGACCCTGCTCCGCCCCGCACGCCGACAGGGGTGCACGGCAGACACACGCACTCACATCCACACAAGCAGACGGACACCTGGTCACATGGGCAGACAGAAGGTGGACAGGTAGACACACCCACACTCACACAGGCTTCCTCTAAGCAGTGTGGCCTCCCCATGAACCAGCTGCCCAGACTGGCGTCGGGTAGCACAGAAGCCGCCAGCCACAGCGGCGGTTACAGTTCCACAATACAATCGCATGTCGCTCAACATTCAGGCGCCGAGGTCCCCACCACATTTCCAATGCTCAGTGGCCACTGTCTGCACCACCAACACAGACGGGGCCTGCTCCCATCACTGCAGGAAGTTGCACTGGACTGTGTGGCCTAGGAGGGGCATTCCCAGGAGTGCCCACTCTCTGGGGAGTTCCTACTCTCCGGGGAGTTCCTGTTCTCTGGCCTCAGACTCAGTCATAATCTCCACCCCAAAGACCCAAACCCCAGCAGCTCCCTCTCCGTGTCTAATCACCATGCAGCAGGCTCCCTCAATTGGGCCAAAACACAGCTGCCTGGCCCTGTACCTCCAAGGTGATACCATCCAGACACACAGGACACTCAGTCCCTCCTCCTCCAGCAGCAACAAGGGACACAGTTGTGGAACTTCAGGGAAATGAGAAAGCCCGCCCACCCACCCATCCTGTATTTCACTTCCCACCAAGGGCAGCCTGAGTCCCAGGAGCTCCGGGGGAGGCTGGGCTGGCACTAAGGGGCAGGACTGGGCTCAGGTGGGTGAGGGGCCCCAACAGCCCTGACACCTGGTAGCCAGGGACACTTGGCCGTACATGTTGGCAGCAGTGTGACAACAGCCCCCAGCTAAGCAAGGGGACCACCCAGGTCTCTTAGCCCAGCAGAGACCCAACTGTCAGTGAAGAGGCAAGAAAAATGCAAAAGAAACCAGCCAGGAAAAGGGCGAGATTACACAAGGCCAGAGTCCATGGCCAGTCACCAGTTCAGGGCCTGGGGCTGCCCTGGGCAGGGACAACAAAGAAATGCCGCAGGAATTCCTTGAAGAGTCATCGCCACGCTCTCTCACACACACACACACACACACGCACGCACGCACGCACGCACACACGCATGCAAGCACACACACATGCACACACACGCACATGAGACTGGAGCTGGAGCAACCGCCAGTCTGTAGGGTGCCGGGCGGAGGTACGGTAGGAAGGGCAGTCCCACTAGAGAGGGAACCCCAGGCCTGGCAGGGAGCCCTGTGGCCAAGCCCTGTCCTGGCCCTGTGAAAAGTAGGAAATCAGGGGCTCTGGCCCTTCCCCTCTCCCTTCCATATAGTGGGCTGACCCCCATTCCTGAGAAGTTTGGGTCTGGGATCTCTTGTTCATCTTCAACAAGCCAGGGCCCTCCTTCCCCAGCCCCTAAAGACACGAGGTTCCCTAAAACCTCAACCCACCTCAACCCTGAAGCCTCGGGAACCCTTCAACACGCACGTCTGCCTGCCCCCCACCCTCCTCCTGGAAGTGGGAAAGTCAGGGTGGGGCCGCAGGAAGTCTTCAGGTGTGGAAAAGAGAGGGGATTTGCTGGGGGCGGGGCCTCCCCACTTGCCTTCTTCTAACCTGCTGCACACACGGCAGGGGGGCCTTAGCCACAGCTCACTCTAGGTGAGGGAACACTGCACTCTGTCCTCATTAAGAATAAATTTATTAAGGATACGCTGTCTTGCTGTGTTTAAAATAAAGCCTCAATGTCCCACCCGGCTCGAGAGCAGCATTCCCGTGTGATCTCATCTGGAATTTTCACCCCCACCCCATGCACTGCACAGGCCTGCTGCATTCTGTCCCATGCTATCCAGACTGGTTCCCACCTAGGACCTCTGCACTGGCTGTATCCTCAGCCTGACACTCTGACCCTCAGATCTGCACACACACAACTTGTCCTTTCTTGTCACTTGTCCTCAGCACTTAAGGTGGACACATTGCCCTTCCTTGTGCCCTTCACTGGGCTGCCCTGTTCTAGTCCTGCATATGACTTCAGTTCTCCTTTGCAGCCCAGAACGCCTTTCCCTTCCCAAGTTCGTCATCTGGAACCTCGCTTTCTGTTCGAAACCCCAGGCCATGGACTTGGATTCGGGAAGCTTGAGTTCAAAACTAGACTCCACCACTTCACAGCTGTGTACTGTGGGGCAACTGACTTAACCTCTCTGAGCCTCACCTTCCTCATCTGAAACAAGGGGCTGAGAAGGTGCCCACCCCCCTTCTCACTGATGCATGGAAGTCTCTCGGAAGACAGCCTAGAGAACCAGGAGGCAGTGCCGTTGGAGGGAGCTGCCTGTGCACATGATGGGGTCCCTACAGCCTGTGTCTCAGCAACTAGGAGCCTTGTACACAGCAGGTACTCAATGATTGCATCTGGAGACATCTGACAGATTAGTGCCCTCAGTATCCGTACCAGTGTTTCTGTTACCAGTGCATTTCAATTCCAGCAGCACTTAGTCACTGCCTTCTGTGCACTGCAGATCTACACATGCTGACCACCTCCCCGGGGCTTGGTGCAGGCAAGGGGAACCCCCAACAGCAACCCCTCACAGGCCAGCCTCTGCCTCTCCTACCAAGAGTCCAGGCTGCTCTCCTGGCCTCCCTAGTCTTGTCCCCTCCCTCACCAGGTCCCAGCAGCCATGGTGGAGTGGATGACATCATCCTCAGCTCAAACCAATCAGCGAAACTCCCTCTCCCTGGCATCGGCCACTGTTCAGAGGGACACACGCCCTCCTCACCAGAGCTCTGTGGGCTGAGACAGGGCAGCTCTCCAGCTGTCCACCCTGACAAACCTATGGGAGTTCAGGGACACAGGCCAGCCAGCGTTGTCAATGTTCCAACACACAGAGTAGGAAAACTGCACAGAAAGAAGGGAAGGCCTGATCGAGCCACTCCTGAAGTCCACACCAGTGGGCTTTCTCAGCTGCAACGTTTAATGGGGTCAACCTTGCCCTCCTGGGCCTAGATGCCAAGCATAGAGTGCCACCTTTTCTTCTGTGCTATTGTCACTGCCCACCAGCGTGGGCCAGGGGACCTGGCTGGGGCAGGAAAGTGTCATTCTCAGGGAGTCCCTGGCATTCATCCCTCACCTCCACTCCACCCTAAAACTTCTGATCTGAAGAGCCTACGAAAGGTCTCCTGAGGGATAAGAAAAAGAAAAAGGTAAAGAACCTCCTGAGGGCTGTTTAGGAGCTGTTGTCCCTTCCAGCTCGAAGAGGGCTGCAGAGATCCACCCTCAAGGCCCCCGTTTTCCCCGCCTGGCTCCGGGACCCAGGACAGGCCAACTCACCCATTGCTTGCGCGCGTGGTTCCTCCGCTTGAAGTACAGGATCAGCTTCTTCCGCATCGCCTGGTTTCTGAATGGCAGACCGGAAGGTCAGCGAGGGGTCAGTTGTCCCCCAGCACGACCCCAACTGCCCACACATCCTTCCTCGCCCACCCAAGGCGGCGTGGACCAGGCTGAGCCCAATCTGCAACCCCGCAGAGGTGGGGTGCTCTATGGCCTCCTCCCTCCATGACCTGCCCCCTTCCCCAATGCCCACAGGCCCCCTGGCCAAGGGCCAGAGGAGTGACCCAGTCACAAACAAGACCAAACCCAGCAGCCCAACCCCCAGGGCTGGGGAGGGGCCTGGGCGTCCCAGGCGGCTGCTGGGCCAGTAGGGCACAGACCTGAGGAAACAGCAGCAGGGTTTCACAGCCCTGGAGATGGCAAGGGAGCCATGCCACCCAGAAGACACAGGCGTTCACACAGGGAGAGGGAGCAGAGGCACAGGGAGAGACAAGGACAGAGATGGAAACCCAGAGAGACATGGGGACAGATAATGAGAGAGGGGTAGAGAGAGGGGGAATTGAGACCAAAGACCTCAGCATGGGCAGAGGGACACAGAGTATGTGTGGCGGCGGGGGGGGGGAGCTCACATTGACAGTAAGCTACGCGATCCTGACACCATGCATCCTGGAAGCGTACACAGGGCGGTGGACTACACTGTGAGGGGATAGGGGAGTTTGTCTCCCTGGGGAGATGATACGGAACTGAGCCAGGTCTCCTCTGCAGGACTGGCTGTGGGACATCCAGGGGGAGGGAAGTGGGAGGGGAGGAAGGAAGGAAGGAGGGGAGGAGAGGGGAGGGGAGGAGAGGGGAGAGGAGGAAGGAAGGAAGGCCACACTGCAAGTGCAAAGGCCCTGAGGTGGGAGTAAACTCACGTGAAGAACAAGAAAGTGCTGCATGGCTGGAGAGTGTTGGGGAGAGACAGAGGAATGGAGAAGAGGTGACAAGTCAGGTCAGCTAGCCTGGCTGTGTGTGGCCATCTGAGTCTGGCCACAGAGACTGGGGGTGTGGCTCAAGCAGTAGGGTGCCTGTCTTGCAAGTGTAAAGTCCTGAGTTCAAACCCTCACGAAAGGAAAGAAGAAAAAAGTCCGAGTGTGGCTACGGTAAAGGCTTTGGGCTTTTTAAGAGCCAGGCAGTGCAGCAGCACTGAAGGCCTGGTTTCTAATGCTGTCCTCTGGGAACGGCAGCCAGGCCTCCTGGAGGAACGGCGGCTCCAGGGCCACAAGATAAGGCCAGAAAGACTGTATGAATTGCCAGAGAGGGAAAAGGACACAGGACCCACCCTGAAAGCCCCTGGTGACCAAAGCTGAAACAACAAGAGCGACCAGATGCTGAGTGGAGAGTAAAATGAACCCTACAGGCTCGTGGGGCTCGCATAAGCCACTGGGTAAATAGGTAAGTGGGAGAGGGACAAGGTCCGTGGACAGCAGTCACAGAGAGAGGGGGGCAGAGAAAGTCACGGAGAACGTGGCAAGGGAGCCACAGCCTCAGGCAAGACAAACAGGTGAGTGGGTGAGACAGAAATAATGTCCCCATTGTCTAGTGGCCATGGTGGCATTTTTAACCACTGTCCATGGAGAGGGAGTGCCACTGACCCCAGCAAGCAGGGTGCACTTGGGGACTGGCTTCTACAGAACAGAGCATGGATGGGGAGACCTCCGGTAGACCCTGTGGGGGTCAAGTGACTTTTGTCACTGTTGTCACTCCCATTGGTGCTATGCTTTTGGTGTGACATGGGGACAGGACTTCATACTCCTCCCCCGGTCCCACCCCACTGTCTCATCACAAGAAAACACCTGCCCAACACACGAGGGCCAGGAGGACGTTTGACAACTCCCCCTCCCCCACCAGTCCAGTCCACGAGTGGCAGGGTCACGCAGGGATGGAAACATGGCACAAGAAATGCGTGAAGACAGTGGCCTGGAAGTTGGGGGAAGGGAGGAGAGGAGGGTGTCCCCCGGAGCCCGTGAGACCCTGGCAGCCAGGGACTATCAGGACAGACACTCTGGTTGGTCAGTTTCAAGTGCCTCTTTGTGGTCATCTGTGTAGCCATCCTGAGATGCTCCCAGTAATGAATGGGTGGGTCCACAGATCAGAGCCCAGGACAGGGGACAGTGTCAGTCCGCCACCCCACGGGGGCACCTGGCTCAGCCGAGTCCCCGTCCACAGAGTGCATGGTGCCTGCCTGGCACCCAGCGCGTCCCCTCACTGCCAAAGAGGACAAGTGTCTGGCAGGTGGGAAACACGTGGCTCACTGGCCAAAGCAGTCCACAAGCCTGTCCTCTGGACTGTGGACTGACAGCTAAGGTCATTGCTAGCATCAAAATCAGATGCTGTTGCACCAAAGGGCAATTTACAGCTTCTGGTGACAACTCAGTGACCACCCCCCCCCACCCCACCCCCGGCTCCTACTGGCTGGGAAACGGGGCCTGCTGCCCTTTCTACAGAGTCACAAGAGTGCCATTCACCTCACCGCAGTTCTCGCTGCTCCCTGTTGCTCACCCAGCCCTCCACACTCCATCTGGCCTTCCTGCCCTGGAGCCTCTCATGGCTCACACCCCCTGGACTCCTGGCATGGGAGGTCACTGTCACACCTTCTGCAAACGGGTTCTTAGTGGTTCCTCACAGGGCTGTGGGGAGGGAGGCCCAAAGAGCAAGTTGCAGCTTTTGATCTGCTGAGCGTCTGTCCAGCAAAAATGAGGCCAGCTGGGCCTGCGTCCAGGGAAGCAAGAGTCCCCAGACCTCCATAAGTCAGGCTTTGAAAGGTACCAGGTGCCAGGAAGGACAGGCTTGCCACCAACACTGGTTTACAGAGAAGAAATGGGAACGGGGGGGCAGAACTCTGGTGAACGTTCGAGGAGGGTCTGCCAGACTCTGGGAGGCTGTGGGGGTTGGGGAGGAAAGCTGAAGGCAATCAGGAGGTCTTCCTGGAGGAGAGAGGATTGAGCAGAGGAATGTGGAGGGAAGAGGGAAGTGACGGTCCCAGAGACAGGGAGTGGTAGGAGGTGGACTTGAAGGGGAGGATCCAACCCCGACTGCCAGGAAAAGACAGAGGGAGACACGGACCCTACAGGGCCCCAAATGTCTTGGGAAGAGCCTGTCAGACCCAGGTGACTGATGGCTTGAAACCACCTGCTGTGTGCCACCCAAAGGAGGCCAATCTAAAGACAGGGTGTGATGTGGCTGCCCAAGGTCACCAGGACCCAGGAGGTGACCAGCACAGACACGCTGGTCGTGTAGTTTACAGGTTTGTATGTGGCCCTGGGGAAGTGAGTCAACATCCCTGAAACTCCAGGGTGAGACCAAGGAGATGTGTGAGCTGCAGCCTGGGTCCTGACCGACCACTCCCCCCGCACCCCAAGTGAGGCAGGAGGAGACAGGAGAAATCAGACCGTGAGGTGATTCCAGGCCCGAGGGACCAGAGGACACCATGCCTGGAAGGCTGGGCCCAGGAGCCAAGTGCACCCGCCCTAGGCACCCGTGCTGAGTCTCACGCCTTTCACTGAATCACACCTGGCTGCAGTCGTAGACCTCCTGGTGGCCCTGCAGGAGGCCAACCGCCCTCCATGAACCACGCTAGCACATCCTGACCCACGACCCCGCGTGGGCGAGGTCTGAGCACCTCCCCCAAAGCCAGGCCCCAGACCCTGCAGCAGACAGACCAGCACAGGTCAGGCAATAGCTCTGACACCTCCCGGAGCAGGTGGCAGAGGAAGAGAAGCGAGATAAGCACAGGTGACCTCCACACGTCCGAAAATGCATGTGTGGCAAGAAGCCAAGCGTGAAATTAACTTTAACTCTGCAGCCCAGCACACAGACCCAGAGAAATTAAAGTGACAGGGGCCAGGTCCCCAAAGAGGGAGCGACCTCCCACCTCACAGCAATTACAGCAGCAGGCAGAGTAGGGCCGGCCCAGCAGAGGAGGTCGAGAGCCTGGAGGCAGCTCTGCACCCAGGGTGGCAGCAGAGCTCCCCACTGACCCTGCTGGATCTATCTCGCTGTCCTTGTCAAGGCTGTCACATGCCACATGCAAAGAGAGCCTGCATCTGTCTCCCCCACCAGTATGTCAGGCCTGGTCCACTGTTGTCTCCCCAGAGCCCAGCATGGAGCAGACACACGGTAAGTCTAAGAGGGACGAAGGAGGGAGCGAGGGACAGAGGAGGGGCTCTGTCCACCTCTGCAGATAAAATTCAGAGGAACCAAACCGCAGATTGCTTCCCTGGACTGGGGGAATGGACTTCGGCATGTGGGGTGCTCTGGCCTGGCAGGTCCTCAAGCAACCCTAGAGGCCAGGCCAGCATCACTCCTGCCTTACAGACGGGGAGACTGAGGCATGAGGAGACTGAGGCATGAGGAGTAGAGACAGGCCACAAGGCCACACCGCAGCTCAGGAGGGCAGACAGCCTGAGACTCCCTGTCCACCCACACAGAGGGACCTGTGCCGAAAACTGCCACCCCTGTCCTCACTCTGCACGTGGCAGCTCTGGAGTCTGGCGCACACAGGACACAGCATGACAGCGTGAGGCACGGACACTGCAGCTTCTGAGCGTGGTAGACTGGTGGTAGCTAAACATTCTGAAACCGCCCGCTTGCCACACAAGCCGTCCCTGGTGATGGGGCGCTCACTGCCACCTCTGTGGCTCTGAGAGCACCGCACAGCTCCACTTTTCCAGACCTAAGTGTGCTGGCCACACCACTCCAGGGTCTCCTTTCTGCCTTCCAGGGAATCCCAGCCTCCCCCTAGCGACACCCTTCCCCTCTCTTTGGGCTGGGCTTTCTGGACTTTCTCATATTCCCTACCTGGCAGCACACGAGGCCCCCAAGTCCCAGCCCCTCACAATGGTCAGCTCAGCCATGCAAGCCTAGGGGCACAGGGCCTCTCCCTCCAAGCTCCAGCCCCACAGGTGTCCATCACACCTGTCGTGGGAAGCACCCTTCAAGGCCCCTCTGTGAGTGCTCAGAAGCCAAGCAAAGCCACCTGCACCCTTCAGATTCGACTGGGGACACTGCCGAGCACTGTCCACTGCACCTACCCCAGGACCACGAGCTGCTGGACCAGCCTAGCCCATGTGCACAGGAAACGTTCAGAACAGGGAAAGCCCACAGAAGAGGGCAGACAGCAGGCACCCTTGCCTGGGGAGCATGGAGTGGACTGGGGCTGGGGTGACAGCAAAAGGACATAGGGCTTCTTTTGGGGTGACACTATTCTGTAACAGACAGTGGAGACCAGTGTGACTGCCAATGTCTAAAAACCACAGAGCCATGCACACTAATGGGGGTGCTGTGTGTTAGTTACATCTCCATAAAGCTGTGAAGAAAACAAAAAGGAGCCGGTGGCTCACTCCCGTAATCCCAGCTACTCAGGAGGCAAAGGTCAGGAGGACTGAGGTTCAAAGCCAGCCCAGACAAATAGTTTGCAAGACCCTATCTCAAAAATACCCAATACAAAACAGGGCTGGCAGATTGGCTCAAGTGGTAGAGCACCTGCCTAGCAAGCGTGAGGCCCTCAGTTCAAATCTCAGTACTGCCAAAAAAAAAAAAAAAAAAAGAAAGAAAGCACAAAAATGAGCCTCCTGTCTCCACTCTAGCCTTCTAGGGCTTCCAGGAACAGGCCAGGGCCGGGCAGCAGGAATGGGGTCTCCCTAACTGTGGAGAGGGCTGAGGACACTGACTGGCCATAGCCTAAGGCTGTGATCTTCCATCTTCCCAGCCCTGACCTGGACATCCCCTGGACCTCCCTATCCCACCCTCCCCATCCCACTGCTCACAGCTCCTGCAGGCCTCTCCCAGACCCCCAGGCCCAGGCTCCTGTGGCCACCAAAGTGATTTTGGAAGACAAGTATCTAATCCTGACTTCCTGGAGCAAGGCCATCGCAGACTTGATTTTGCAAACAGTAAACTGATGGTCTCACTGCCTACCCTTGATCCTGCCCCAGCCCAGCCCCAGGGCCTTTGCACTGCCTAGTCCCACAACCAACTACTGCCCAGCCTGAGGACCCCTCACTGCCATGTCCTGCCTGGCCATGCTACCTGAAGTCACCCCTTCCCCTCTCCCATCACCCTGGTCCACCTTCACAGAACTTTTTTAAGTAAAGGAATGACCATACTGATTTAATAATGGTGACGCTGGAATTAAAAATAGTGATGATGCTTCTACTAAAATATGTGGAAAACAACTGCAGAATTCTAAGCACAAATCAGTTAATAATTTACTTACAGAGCCACTTCCCAGATGTAAAGTGGTCACTTGTGTTACAACCTCACTTCCCCATCTCGTTCTAACTTGTTTGTGTCTTGGATTTGGAACATGGACTCAATGGAAGACAGACCCCTCCCCGACCTCCCTTTCTCTCTCTCTCTCTCTCTCTCTCTGTGATTTTGTAAAATAGGGCCTCACTGTGTAGCCAAGGCTAGCCTCTAACTTGTAATCCTCCTGCCTCTGCCTCCAGGGGCTGGGATTATAGGCATACACCACCCCCCCAGCCCAAGCCACTTTGATTTAGACCGTGGGACATCAAATAAACATGCCTGTAATTCTCCACTACTTAATGAGAGGCACAGCCTGTGGTGTAAACACACACGGAGTCTGTCCTCTTTGATGACACCTGTCCAGATGCCATACTCCTGGCTATTTTTAGTATCACGTCACCCAACCTGAAATATCACCTACCTTAAGTGACAAAAGCTGACTTTTTGGTTTAATAACATTGCTACTAAAAGTCCCATCCAGGGCAAAACACAACCGGGTACAAGATCAAGACTAAGGGTGGCAGGCGTCCCTGGCACTGTCCACAGGCCAGTTGTTTCTTGGTTACTTAACTCACTAACCCTGATAAGGGTACAGGCCTGTGTTTGTCTCCAGAGTCTCCAGGCAAGAACGGGACCTGGCACATAGTAAATGAGTGCATGCCCAAGCAGCCCGGACTCAGTGGGAATGCCCCCCGCTTGTCCCCTAAGGCAGCTGTGACAAGGTCCACAAGGCCCCTGGCCCTCATGCATCTCCCCTGCGCCTCCACCCCAGCGGGGCCCAGGGTGCAGCAGGTCCCAGAGCTGCAGAAGGCCCAGGAGGCCTGACAGGAACATACTATGCCCAGGAGAGTGGCTCGGTACCCAGGCAAAAAGGGTGCCCAAAGGCCGACGGGTGGCACAACCTGGGCTACTCCAGGGGCCACGGGGAGCCACAGGAGGCGGCCAGCTGCTGACTGCATTGGGACCAGACCTGACTGTAGAACCCACAACACAATGGCCTCTGCCAGTGAGCCTGGCACTCAGCACAGCCACACTCTGCGCCTCCCGCCAGGGAGCCGGGCAAGCGGGCCAGCTGCACTGCACGCTGAGCTCCTTCTGGCAGCCACACCTCCAGGACATCAGCTGCCTGCACAGCCTGGTGCCCCTGCCATGCCAGGCTGTGTGGCACTTAAAGGACACATTTTCCCCTCAGCCTCCATGTGGGAGAAGCCCCTTCATGGGTACCTGTCATGCTGACCACATCCAGAGCCCCCAGAACAGTGCCCCTGGCCACACTGCACCAGCTATACCAAAGCAGACCTGGGCACTCTTGGATACACATCATTGCAGCCCAAACCATGGGGCCACAGGGCCACGCCTGTCCCCTTGAGCTGCCCCCACGCCTCTAGCCCCCCGCCAGCTGACAGCCTCTCTGGCTGATGAGGAAGCAGAATGGTAGCCCCCTGCCTGTCCTCCCCAGCCCTAGGCCTACTCCTGTGGTTTCTAAGGCCAGGCCCTCTGCCCAGCCACCAAGGCTGCTCTGACCCCAGGCTCTGCCCCAGTTGGAGCTCATGGCAGCCGCTGCCAGGCCAGTCCCCCTCCCCAGTGCCAGCCTGGCTGGGGACGTCACTCACATTTTGATGTTCTCATGGTACTGCCGGGTGTCCGAGGGCTGGTTGTACAGTGGCTGCAAAGGAAGAGAAGCGTGTCAGAGCCGCTGTTGGGTGGCACTGGGCCAGGTGGCACTGGGCAGAGCGGCACTGGACCGGGTGGCCCAATCCCAGCACCTGTGGCCACGGAGCTGTCCCCTGGGCTGAGCAATCGCCCCTGGCAGACACGAACAGGAACACAGTCTAGCTGGGAACAGGCTGTGACTAGGGCCTCTGGCCCAGGTGGCTGCTCTGTGAGGTGTACAGTAATGTGGCCTGGAGGGGCCACAGCCAGAGCACCCAGGGAAAGCCACACACCCCTTGGCGACAGTGGCCAGCCACAGCCACTCGCGTGGAACTTTGCCTCACTTCTTGGCCACCACGGAAATGCAGCTGCCTCTTCAGATCAGGTGACGCCAGGTGTGGTGAGGCAAGCTGCAGGCACGGGCAGTGTGGACAGCCATGTGCTTCGAGAGCAGGGCAGCCCCTGCTGAACCGTGGGGATGCACACAGCCCCTCCCGTGTCTGGCGCTGTGCTCCGTGAGGGGCGGTTGCTGTGTCCACACAGTGCTGTGCAGGAGCAGACCCAGGACTCACCAGGGGAACCACACAGCGCAGAAAACCCAGCCAGGTCCACGGCGCCCACAAAGAGGAAGCAGATGCTGTAGGGGCTGCTGTGGCCGGGGCTGAGCTAACTGCACTGGGTTCCCCACAGGAAGGCAGCACTGTGGCTATGGACAAGGGCAAAGCCTGGTTCAAACCCTGTAGCTGGCAACCCTGCTGCATTTTCAAGTCCATGGGCTTTGGTTTTCCTCCTCTGTAAAATGGGACTGAACTCGGGGTGAACATCAAATAAAGCAATGTTCTCCAAGCTCCATGCCCAGCATCCCATGGCCTGCAATGCCTGGGAAGAGTCAGTGTCACTGCCGCTACCATGGTGCAGTGACTGTGCTAACAGCATGGACTTCCCGTACTTCCCTGTGTCACCCACACCCTTGCTGCAACCAAGGGGACAGCTGCCGACCGAACTAAGCAGAGGCTTAGAAAAGTGGGTCTCAGTTCCGCTTCCCGTGTCCAGAGCACAAGCCACACCAGCAGGTGAGACAACACGGGGTGCAGCAGCTCCCCCAAGCCCAGTCGCAGCCCAGCCAGGAGCACTGCCATCTCCTCCAGCTGACCATCGGGGTGATGACCTGAACTGACTTCTAGACTGGAAGAGGCAGGGAGTGGCTGTTGCTAAGCGTAGGGCTCCTTTGTTACACAGCAGTAGCTTGCAGATACATTCATCACTTCCCACTTCACAGATAGGAAATCCCAGTCCTGAAGAGGTGGAAACAGTTGCCCACAGCTAGCATGGAGAGGAGCTTAAACCAGAACCTCAACTCTTGCATGGGGGGGCGGGGGGGAGGCTATCTGTACTCTCTCTACCTGAGTCTGTCTGTCTGTTTCTGTGTGTGTCTCTCCCTCACACACATGCACAGCAGGAAGATGATGGGGCAGCCATGGGTGACTGGCAGGATGACACAGAGCAGAAGAGGTGAAGCAGAACAGGGAAGGAAAGGGACAAGGTGTCCTAGGCCTCGGGGCAGAGTTAATGGCACAGGAAGAGACACGAGAGGCACAGCCCATCCAGGGACTTCTCCCTACACCTGGACCTAATGCGTCCTGATGAACCAGTGAGGCGCTGCCCAGGGTACAGGACCACAGGCCAAGTGCCCCATCCCCAGGAGGAGCACAGGCAAACAGCCCCATCCCCAAGACACGCTTCTGCTGCCCAGGGCGGGGTGCTCTCACCTGTCACCCTGTGATTCATGCCTGTGCACTCAGACAGTCCAGGCCCCATGCTCGGCTGCTCTCCTGGGGACAAAGAGGTCACCCAGCAGCTGCAGGGACCATTTTTCCCCAGACTGGGTCACGTCACTCTCCCATGGTACTTGGCCTGCAATGGGGGATCCCCACACCCACCCCGGGAGGATGGCCCACAGGAGACGGGCAGACGTCCTCACAGAAGGTCCTCAGTCCTGTCTCAGGACCCGTGAAGATGCCCACGCTGAAGAAAATGATCCCACCCCATGCCAAAACAACGAAGGCCAGGATGAATGTGCATCGCCTGGGGGTCCGGCTCCAGGGATGGGGGAGACCTGATTTAACACTGGCTCCTTCCTCGTGCCTCACGCGTGTGAACTTGGACAGGTGCCTTCCACAGCTGGGCCTCAGCTTCCTCAGGTGGAAATGGCAGAGGGCAGAGAGAGTACCATCTCGCCGGGCTTTCAAATAGCCAGGAAAATTCTAGGCATGGTGACTGGTTTGCCCTGGTTTGGTTTTAATGATGGCAAGAAGCCTGCAGAGGCCAGGAAGGGGTCAAGGGACCCCATACAGACCCTAGGGCAGACAACAGGCAGAGAGACCATGGACCCAGTCAGCCCGGACCCCAGTACATCCTGTTGGAAAGCAGACACCTGCCACCTATCCCCAGTCAGCCCCTGACATAACTTCCTGCAGTTTGTTCCCAACGAACTGTAGCTGGGAACAAGGGGACACCTGAGGAGCAGCACACCACAGCAATGGCTGTGTCCATCCCGGGAGGGACAGAGCAGGTGGGGCTGGGGAGGGCCAAGGACAACACTTGGTGGCCATATGCTGTTGGAGGCAGGTGGTGGGGCTCCACACAAACCACCATCCCCTTTGCACAAGGGCCACATGAGGTCAGGCAGCCACTCCAGCTGGGGCCCTTTCCCTGCCTGAGGCCACTGCTACCATGGTAGCCCAAGGTGGCCTCTGGGCCTTGGCAGCTGACAGGAACATTCCCGTCCACAGAAGCAAGGGGAGGAGCAGGGAGAGCCCCTGGGACAGGCAGAGTGCAGTAGCCAGAAGGACCTGACCTGGGCCTGTCCCCCCCTCTAAAGATGGGGTACAAACAGAAGGTACAGGGGAAGGTGCTCTGGCCAGAGCCCTGGGCAGAAAGGGGATGCTGAGACCCAAAAACAGCAGGGGAGGGGAGGGGAGGCCTATCCAGGCCTGGCTTCAAGCCAGGCATCCCGGGGAACTGAGCTGGTAATAGAGGGCCTTAGCCCTTGGGTGACACCACGCTCTTAAAATAACACCTCTGAGCAGGAAGGAAGCAAGCGGCTCAGAGCAATGAAGGGGCCGCCCCAGCTGGCCCAGTCCCCACCATGCACAGGCCAGCCCAGGACCAAGGGACAGTGCCACACAGCACCAGGGCCCCCAGAGAGCCCAGCTGTCTCTCCTGGACTGCATTCCTCCTCTCTGGTGCACTTTCCTCCCTGGAGCCCACACTGCCTTCCCTGGGATCACAGGACACCAGCACCAGGCAAAGGCCACAGAGATCCTAGGGACAGAAAAAGGTTCCCGAGCCCTAGCTGCAGATGGGAGACCCCTGGAACTGGATTTCTGACGCAGAGGCCCACTGACCGCAGCCCTGCGGCAGCAGCACCAAACCAGCTGCAGGCTGAGCTCTGGCACCGTGTGGCACACAGCAACCATGCAGGGCACATCTCTGAGCTCCTCCATGTAGAGGAAACCTCTGGTCACCAGGGCATTGCAGAGAGAGAGAGAGAGAGAGAGAGAGAGAGAGAGAGAGGGAGAAACACACCTGGGCAGAACTGGCCAGCCATACGGCGCAGGCTCACACGCTCCCTGCCTCATCTGTTGCTGTGTGATACTGGGTAAAGCACTACCTTCTCTGAGCTTTACCCAGAAAACAGGGACAGTGACACTCCCATGAGAACTAAGGCACAGGGTTTACTGACCGGCTATCTGACAGCCCTGCAGCCAAGACCGACACTACCACCTCAACCTCCTGTGCTGCCAGCCTTGAAGAGGCCTCTGCCCCAAGACCCTCAGCAAGAGACAATTCCCGTCTCCCCAGACAACCAGAGGCTCACTCTGATGCCCAGTTCCAAAGCCTGAGACCAACGGCCACTTCACGGCTCCCAGGGACCCTGTCTCAGCCTCCAGCCCTACATCCTCAGGCCTGAGTGGCCTGGATGAGCCCCAGGGGATCAAGAAGAAAGGGAGTGAGGACTGGAGCCTGGAAATGATTGTGTAACACATCCAATCCTGCCATCCCCATTTGGCAAAAAGGGGAAACTGAGGCCTGGTGCCATTCACTGGTGGGAATGTCAAGGCTGTGCGGCCACTTTGGGAAACTGCCGAGCGTCTCCTGAGGAGGCGGAACAGTTAACACAGGACCCAGCCATCTGCTCCCAGGCATTTGCACAGGAGGAATGGAAACTCACATCCACAGCAGCCCAAACCGAAAACAACCAGATGTCCACCAAGTAACGAATGGAAAGTTAAAACGTGGCCTAAGCACACTGGGATAGGACTCAGCCAAAAGAAGGAATGGAACGGCCAAGTGCAGAGGTGCACACCTGTAATCCCAGCTACTCCAGAGGTGGAGGCCTGCCAGGGCAAAGGTGGCAGGGAGACCCTGTCCTGAAAACAAAACACAAACAAGACGGCTGGGGTGGGGCTCACACGGTAGAGCACTTGCCTAGCAAGTGTGAGGCCCTGAGTTCAACACCCTGGGGGGAGGCGGGGATGAAGGGCTGGTATTGGCTACTGCACAGGTCACATCCTGTGAGCCTCCACTCACGGGAAACACCCAGAAATGCAAATCCACGGACACAGGCAGAGGGCTTGTCCGAGATGATGAACGCTCAGACGTGGCCGTGACGGAGGCCCGCACCGGGGGCCAGGAGCTGCACTTAATGGGGGATTGTGGGGCTCGGGGTCTGCGTGCCCGAGAGGTCAGGAGGGAGAAGTTGCTGGAAAAGCCCCCAGATGTGGGGGTGCACAGGATCCCCCATTTGTCTATTTGCTCTGAGGACTAGAAGGCAATGACCTGGTTCCGGGGACAGACAGCTGTCGCTCCACAGCACTAAGCGGCCTGCAGAGAGCTCGAGGCAGAGCTCGCTTGGCCATGGTACCGTGTGACATGGGTCCTCCCCTGACCTCTACAGACCCCACGAGACCCTGTGGGATCTCCCATTTCACAGATGGGAAAAACAAGGTCCTGGGAGTACGTCCCTTTCCCAGACCCTCATGGTCAGCAGGTGGTGGGGTGGGATTTGGGCTTGGGCTCCAAAGGTCCAGGTTCACAGGTGCACCCGACATCCACTCTGGTCACACGTGTGGTCAGCAGCACCCAATGCCTGCCCACCGCTGCCACCCACACTGCCATCAGCTCACGGGTCCCCCTGCAGGTCCGCGCAGTGGGGGCTCCCGTGCTTCTCCTGGGGCTGAGGAATCTGCTTCCTCCCACCCTTCCCCTCCTGGCTGGGATGTCCACCATGGTCCCTGCCACCAGCTAGTGAGACCCGTGACAGTAATAGCAAGGACAGTGGTCACATCCCCGGCGCTTCCTGCCACAGGCATGGTCCTCGGTGCTGTACAGACAGTTAATTCTCACCGTGACATGGGTGCTACTATTTCCACACTATAGATGAGGAAACTGAAGCACAGAGGGTTTAAGGGACCCACACAGGGTCACACAGCCATGGAGTGCCAGCCACGGGAGTAGAACCACAGTCAGCCGGCCCAGAGGATGGGCTCTCAGTGTCGAGCTGGAGCCAAGGGGCTGAACTACAGATGCGCAGCCCGACTGGCTGGGCCTTGGGGCTGTACGGCAAACACCGGGAGTCCCTGTGGTCACCGCTGGCCACCAGCCACCCCCGCACTATCTGCCAGCCCTCTTATCAGGATGATGTGTTTCCTCTGTCCTCGTGAAAGCTGCCAGGCAGCACTGGGCAATGGACAACTTCCTCCTTCCCCACCCCCACCCTACCTACCACCCTCCCAGCCCTCCCTCGCCTGCCCAGTCCCCAGAACCCAACCCCAGACCCCACTCACCAGCTCCACCTGAGGCCCCAGGCCCTCCAGGATCCGATGTGCAGCCTCGGCCTTCTTCTGCAGGGTGAGGAGGGTGGGATTAAAAACACACAGAACAGGTTATAAATAGAGGCTCCCAGAACGGCAGGCAGCTGCCCAACCTGGCCCTCAGGGCTACCACTGGGCTGGCAGCCCTGGGTCCCCTCCAAGCCCTCCCAGGCTGGGAAACAGCGCAGGGGGCCTATAACCCCAAGCTGCAGCCTCAGCGGCTCCCCGTGCTCCGGCTGGAGACGTGGGCACAGCTCCTCGCCAGCTGAGCCTCTGCCAGGCTTGGAAGCCGAGAGATGTACGCAAGGGACCAGGGCTCCAATGCCCTCTTGGATCCCTGGTATCACGATCATGTGATTCTTTCTGGGCTGCCAGCCTGCCCACCCCTCCCCAGTCACAGTCCAGGACTTCTTAGAAAACTAGAGCATGTGGCAGCAGGGGCTCGGGGCTAATTCAAGAGGCTGGGCCTCCAGCCCCTGGCCAGGCCCTGGGCCATGAAGGCGACATTGTACCTCCGCCTGGCTGCTGGCCGGGCCTGGGACCACCAGGGTCTGCTCGAAAGCCACCTGGAGCATGGCCCAGGGACAGAGGAGTGAGAGGAGCGGAGGGGCTTCATAAAGGATGTGCAGGGACAGCAGAACCCTGGGAGGCCTGAGCCCCGCGTTGGACAACACAGTGGCCATGTGGGCGCCCAGGGGAGTCTCTTCCCCATGACTCAGCCTGCCTGGGGGGACGGATGTATTCAGTGTTGACATGGGCTGGAAGGGCAGGCCACAAAAGTCACCGGCACCACATGGAAACTGTCCCCCAGTGGTCCCCAGGTCACACTTGCTAACAGCAGGGAATCCAGAGACCTGGGAAATGTGGCACACAAGGAATTTGGGGAGCCAAGGCCCAGGTAGCCCCTGCTGAAGGCAGACAGCCCCAGCCCAGTCCCAGGGCAGTGGGCTGTAGGTAGACTCCAGCTGGCACCTAGAACAGCCTTGGCCTAGAGGTCAGGGCCCCAGCCCACCCAAGGGCTCCCTTTGTTCAGAGCCACAACCCCAAGATGAACAGAGGCCAGGGGCCGGAAAGCCAGAGCAAACTGGCTTGGCAATATTATGTTATAATGACTCCCAGTTCAGCACACTCCTACCTGAGCCAAGAGCTGGACATACGTTACTGAACTTGACCCACATATAAAAAATGTGAGGCCCATAGAGGAACACCCCCATTTTACAGATGGGGAAATTGAGGCACAGAAACACTACAAAAAGGAAGTCCCTATGCTCCACGCTCCACAAAGGGCCAGGTCCCACTGGAGGTCCTCAAGCTGTAGTGACCCCAGAGTTACCACAGACCCCCTGGGAAGCGGAAGTGTCTGCCCTGCGGATGAGAGGGTCCTGAGCCAGGACAGCAAGAAGCTGGACTTGGAGTGGGGTGAAGACAGGGCAGTCCCCCACACATTTTTGAGCACTCATTCTGTACTGAGCACCAAAGAGAGACAAGGAACAAAGGGGACCCAGCCCCTGCCATCAGCAAATCCAAGCCTGGTCAGGAGCAGCTAATGGCAGATTCCTGTGCTCAGGCAGAGAAAAGTGCACATGGCACTCGGGGGACAAATGTCACTCCCTCAGAAAGGTACAGGAGAGTTACATGAGCTGGGTTCTGAAGGGTGAATAGGGGACGGTGTGCATTATGAGGCTCTATGAGCGTCAGTACCAACTTCTCGTCCAGATACAAACCCAGGTTAGAGCAGCCGGGCCACCAGAAACCGTGACATCTCATGGCTGGGGCTGGGATGCAGCTCAACTCTGGGCCTGGGCCCATGGCGGGGGCTATAGAAGCCTGTGTCCTGTGACCCCCGGTAGACCCTGCCTTCAGCCACTGCCCCAGGTAGCAAGCCCCACAGCTGGGGGTGGTGGGGAGTCTGCCAGGAACAACGTGGCATGCCCACTGTCACTTCCCTCCAAAAAGGAGCACCCTCTCACCTCCCCACTGCCACCCTGAGAAGAAAATCCACACTCCTGCCAGGGTCAATGAGGGCCGACCCTCCCTGACCCGACCCTCACCACTCCACGCAGGCCGCAAGCCACAGTTGCCCCGGCGCCCTGGCACCTCCTCTTCCTCTGCCTGAACACCACTCCTCCTTGTCATGTGCTCCTGCTGCCCTCACTCAAGTCCTGACCCAGCAACCTCTCCTCAGATAAGCCTCCTGAGGGCTGCCTCTGCCCTCCTCTGTCCTCCCACCTGGCTGTCTACACACATGCTGGGTGCAGATGACATCCGCAGGTGACGTCAGCACCTGCTGTGCATCACAACGTCCAAGAAGCCGGGCTCTGCCTCTTCTCTGCTGCGCTCAAGGCCCTGGCACAGTGCCGGGAGACTGGGAACTTACCTCCCCACAGCCTAGGGCCTTTCCAGAGGGACCCAGGCACAGGACCGAGGACCGCAGGGGAAGCAACCACATCCAGAGCTGCCCTG
This sequence comes from Castor canadensis, assembly GCF_047511655.1. Lineage (NCBI taxonomy): Eukaryota > Metazoa > Chordata > Mammalia > Rodentia > Castoridae > Castor > Castor canadensis. The sequence continues at coordinate 42,020,533 of NC_133403.1, forward strand.
CTCCTCCTGTACCCGCGGAGGCCTCTCGGCCCCTCCACAGAGGAGGCAGGGCAACCCCAGCTCCCAGGACCACTGAGCCTCTCGAACACCAGCCCCCTCCCACGGATGGGGAAACTGAGGCTCAGGGAGCTCACTAGGCTAAAGGCAAACCCACACAGCTGTACGGAAGGTCCCATCTCTCCCTCAAAGGCCCTTGTCTGGCTCCGCCACGCACCCCCACCTGGAAGAACTGCACTGCGGTGTCTCCACGGCACACACGTGTGCCTGCTCGTGCACACTGGCACACGTATGGACAAGTGACCACGGTCCTCCATATACGTGAGCGGTGTGTAAACGCACAGATAACCACACAACGCTACACACCAGCAATTCACAAACAAGTGCTCACACGTGTGCCACACATGCGACCCGTCTCACACGCGCTGGCTCGCCTCAGGGACGGCGGCCCTGGTGCTCACCCTGACCAGCCCTGGGCTTGACCCCACCTGGGAGCCCCAGCCAGCTCCTTTTCCCTGGATGTGTGGCCCTGTCCTTTTCTGCAGAGTGGGGACAGCAGCTGCCACCACAAGCCAAGGACCTGGCACCACTCAGAACTCCTCGCCAGCCGTCGCAGCTTCTGGGCTGCAGTTCACCCCCGTGATTTGGTTTCTTCGTCCACAGCCAGTCCCACAGCCCCGACCTCGGGGCTCCCAGGTCTGAAGAAGCCCCAGGGTGGGACAGATGCAGTCTGGGGCTCAGAACAGGCTCACCACAGCCAACTCACACCTCTGAGGGACCCTGGGCCTCAGGAGCAGCCAGACATGGAGCGGAGAGTGGAGGACACTGGGCTGCAAGGTGGGCAGACCACTGCTTAGAAAGCCCTGCAAATGGGGACAGGGTGCCAAGATCCTCAAATGGCTCACATTCACACGGAGTCTCGATGACATTCTTCAGAGTCGCTCTGCGTGGGCCCAAGTCCTCCTCCCACCCTGTCAGCGCCTCACAAAGGTGCCCACTTTGCCCTCCCCACAGGAACACTCCACCATCATCTCTCGACAAACATCCGCTTGTCTCCCCGCGCTGACCACATCCAGACTCACTCCAGGGGAGACCCGCCTCCCCTCAGGGCGCTCTTAAGTGCCACCTTCGGGCTGCACAGCCCTGAACTGGCAGGACCTCACCCTCACAGCAGGTGGCGAGGTTCCTCACCTGCCCGCATCTGCACAACTTCACTCCTGTGAACTGCGTCCAGCCCTGCTCTGAAGATCAAAAGCACCCATCCCCAACCTGGGCCTTGCTGGTGCTGTGATCCTCTGAATCCCTTCTCCCAGCCCAGCTCCTGCTCTTTCCCAGTGGGCTGGTCTCAAGCCCACCTCCCACCCACCTGCTCCAAGCCCCCCAGCCTGGCAAGGCTCTGTCCTCGCCATCTGCACACCTGCCGCCGCCCACGCAGGCAGCACCGGGAGGCAGGAGCCTCAGACCTGCCACGAATGGCTAATGAGCCGAGGCCAAGCTTGGAACAGCCAGGCGGCTCTGCCCGGCGGGAAGCTGCCTTTTCCCCGCTGGCTCTGCATTTAGAGTCAGATGCTTTCCTCCACCTCTTGGGGGAACCAGCAGGGAAGGAAGATGGATTAAAATTTAATCTTACTGGGCCCCCAAGGGGCGCTAAATCCTGGCAGTTCCGACAAAGGGCCGAGGGGCCTCCTGCCTCCCTGCCCATGGCTGCAGGCCCAGCCCAGGCAGAAGGGTCCAGTCCCCACACCCCAGAACAAGAAGGCGCTTCTGGTGGGGAGGGGCTGGCCTCTCCCACTGTCCTTGCACCTGCTCAACAAAAACTTCCTGAGCAGCTCCAATGAGCCCAGGACAGAGCTGGGAATAAGAGACAAAGGTCCCGCCCCCAGAGCTGTCAAACAAACAGTAGCTAAGCAGAGACAGGGCGGAGGAGAAATGGAAGTCAGGAAGGAGGACAGGTGTTGGTTTTCAGTAGATGGCCCAGAGGAACGTCACCGAAAAGGGGCATTTTAGCAAAGTGAAGCCAGCTGAAGAACTGGCTGAATGAGCCTTCGGGGAAGGTCCCCAGGCCGAGGGTCACAAGCACAGTAGCCACAGCTCAGGCCATGGACTTGTGTCCACTGCTGCTGAAGAGAACTGCACCTGCTCCCCGACCCCAGACCAGAGAGGGCGGACAGGGCAGGCAGATGGGCCACTTCCCCACAGGCCATGGAGCCAGCTCCACCTGGGCTCTGTGTCCCAGGCCCAAAGCTCATTTGCTGTGCAATCTCAGGCAGGTCCCTGTCCCTCTCTGGGTCTTGATAGGCAAAAAAGAACAACTGCACCTGTTTCACACAGGTCTGAAAAAGATGAAATCTTGCAAAATGTGAACAAAAACGACTGGCGATGGGGACACAACAGCAGCATGGGCATTTCTGGGGTGGAGGGCACGGACACTGTCATTCTACAGTCAAGCAACGTGAGGCACAGGCAGGTGTAAGAACGCTCGAGGTCAGAGCCGGGAGGTGGGGTGGGTGGGATTTGAATCCAGGACGCTGGCAGAAGTATCCGTGGCCCCTCACTTCTCCCAGCGTTCCCAGTGTTTCTTGGGGTGGGAAGGTGGGGGTGGGAGGGTGACCTGGCACACAGCCCCAGCAGGTTCAGGCTCGTCCTGCACCCTACCACTGCTTCCTGAGGCGGAGCTATAGTCAACCTAGATGATCCAGTTGTTCCTTGCCTTGGGCTACTGCCACAGGCACCAACCTCCTGTGCCCAGGCTCCAGAGAAACCATTCAGGACCCAGGTCAAAAGCCCCAACTCTGAGCCCTGACCCAGCCAGGGGAGATCTCATGGAAGACACAGCTGGGAAGACTGACCAGAGAAGCCAAAGTGGGAAGGGTGGACCTCCTCCCCTGCTCCCATCTGTCACACTGCGTGTGATAACTCAGACAGTCCCTCTCTGGGCCTCAGTTCCTCATCTGTGAAATAAAGAGGGCTGGAAAGGCTCGACACCCACAAGTCCTGAGCACATCTGGGAAGAGCCAGCTGGGAATCACAGAAGCCTCGTGCATGGCAGCCTGGCTGGGAAGGTATGGAGGGCGCCACCTCCCCAACACTCAGGCAACACAGTGCCGGGAGCCCAGCCTCTCCCCAAGTCTGAGGACCCCAAGGGGCCCTGCATCCAGCCACGAGCTTGTGCTCAAAACCCCTTCCAGGGCCAGGAGTCAGCGGAGGCCGAAGCTGAGGAACCAGAGTCCTGTGGTCTGCCCACCCTCAGGTTCAAGGTCCAGGGCCATCCCATCCTAGCTGGTAACTGTGGCCTCAGTTTTTCCATGTGTCCAATGGTGATGACAACTGTGTCCATCCTCCCAAGACTGCTACAGCAGGACCAACAGAGCAGAGCTGGTCGATGGGACTCAGGTGTTATTGCTAATGACTAAGTAGTTGTCATTGTCCTATCTGCACTGCACGTAGGCCCACGGTGACTGCCTGTCCAACTAGCTGAGACAGTGAGATACCTCAAAATGCTCTACAAGGTTAGAAAAGTAGTCGAAACAAAGCTGGCCTGTGCTTGCCTACGCTAAGCCGTGGATGTGTTGTCACACAGGCCAGCCACGACCTGAGCAGAATCCCTGAGCACAAGCAAGTGGGTTTCTACCGCCACCCCAAGTCCCTGGCAGGGCGGCAGGGTCACTGGGGCTCCCAATTCCCAGGTGAGGACACTGCAGAGGCCTACGTGGCTGTGGGGTTCCCAGGTGGGACACTGAGGTGGCCTGTGTGAGCATAGGGTTCACTGGTGGGGACAGTGAAAAGGCCTGCATGGCCGCAGGCACCTACCCGGTTCTCGTCATAGATGATCTGCACCAGGCTTCGGTGCTTGGACTCGATGGGCGGCGGTGACACAGGCTTCTCAGGCTCGGGTGGCTTGGCAGCCTCCTCCTCCAGCTGTTGCTGCGGGAAGGGGGACAGTGTGAGGCCAAGCGCTTGCAGCGCGGAAGCTGAGGTGCAGCCCCCAGGCAAGGCGGCCCTGGCAGCCCGGCCACTGGCAGCCACACGCAGGAAGTCAGCCTGCTCACCGTTTCCTGTGAGTCACGCTGGGGACTCCACGCCACAGAGGCCAGCTCCCCTGGCTGGCTGCAGCCACCAGCTTTTCAGGTTCAGTCCTGCCTCAGGGAGGCCAGGGAGTGTAAGCAAGCAGCTCACTGGGCCTCAGTTCCCTGTGTGTAAAATGGGCTAACGCCCACGCCTCCCTCACTGGGTTGCAGCAAGGACAAACGAGGTGACATGTGCACAGAGCAGAGCTGGGCTGGCTAGAAGCCAACCGTTATGATCCACCACAATCTCTGAGAGTGCCATGGCACCAGGACAGGCCACAGACACTCTGCCAAACCGTCAAGCCCGGAACACAGCTTCCACCACTCACTTGCTGTGCAACCTTGAAAAGTTGTCCAACTTCTCTGAGTCCCACTTCCCTCGTCGGGAAATCATGGGAAAGAAAGCTCTTACCATAGTGAGGATGGAATGAGCTGACGTGTGCAGAGCACAGAGCAGCACAGACAGGAAAAGTTGCTGAACAGGGCTTTCCTCACCACCACCACCACCACCACCACCACCATCACCATAACCATCACCACCACAACCACCGCCATCACCACCACCGCCGCCATCACCCGCCCTGCATCTTCCTTTGGACAGAGGGTCCCCTCATGCTGCTGTCTGCTTTACACCAAAGAGAGACCAACACTAGAGCTCAAGACACTGGCCCCGGTCACACAGGTGATCACACTACACCTGCCAGGGTGTCGTGTGTGAGATCAGCACACAGCTCCATGGCCTGCGATGTGCACACACTTTGGACGTGACCAAGAGCCAAGGCAGAAAGAGCCCGAAGGTGGAGACCTGGCTCCACTGGAACAAGGGGCAGATGAGCCGAGTGGCCTCTGCCCCACAGTGACCCTTGCTGGTGGCTTCCAGATGGCAGCAAGATGCTCCCAAAGTGAAAAATGAAGCCACACAGTGCAGGGCTTGGAAGGGTGGACTGGCCTCTTCCTCTGGGGCCAGAGCAAACAGCAGGCTGGGTCACACGTGGAGACCCAGCGAAGAAGGGAGCTTGGCCCTGCCAGGCCCAGGCTCCACTCACTGCTCTGGGGCCTGGGTCACTTCACGTCACCGCTCTGACCCCTGGTGTCTTCTTGAGTGAAGCGCGGGGGTAACAGTGCCCAGTGCCCACCTCCAAGAAGATAAAGCACAGAGTGTAGCTGCCCATAGGGCTGGGCGAGACCACTGCCTCGCTTAAACCAAGACAGCGCTGCACAGCCACCGGGCTGGCGGGAACCAAAACTGTTCTGAAAAAGAAAATGCCCGGCATTGGGCGAGCATGTGCAAAGACACTCAGTGCTGCTGGGATGATGAGGCAGTGCAGCACTGCAGAACAGCCCAGGAACTCCCGGAAAGTCTCAGAGTTGCCACACAGCCAGCCTCCCACTGCCTGATCTACACCCAAGACCCGAAAGCAGCCAGTCAAAGAAATGCTGGATCCTCCTGTTCACAGCAGCCCTGTGCCCAGGGGCCAAAAGGCAAAACCAACACAAATGTCCTTCAACGGTGATGGACCTGTTGGCCAAACAGAACGCAGCCACGAAAAGGAATGAAGTTTTGCTACATGCTATTACATGAATGAACCTTGCCGATCTGGCTCTAGGGAAAGAAGCAGACACAAATGGACCAACATGTATGATCCCATTCCCATGAAATGTCCAGAGCAGTAAACACACCGAGACAGAAAGCAGACCCGTAGTTGGGCAGCAGGAGAAACAGGAGAAACGGGTACAGGGTTTCTTTCTGGGACAATGACGTCTTGGAACTAGACAGAGGTGGTGTCTGTCTGAACAACAGACAACGCGATGAATGTACTAAATGTCTCTGAATTATTCACTTCAAATTGGTTTATTTTACGCTTGTGACTTTTCATTTAAAAAAATATGTATGTCAATATGGAATTTAGGAAAAAAATAAAAGCCAAACCCTGACTACTAAGGCCTTCCGTGAGCCACCCGGCCTCTGGCCGACATCACACAGGTGCCGCCTGGAGCTGAAGCTCTGGTGGAGGCCGGTGTCCCCACTGTGGACAGAGATCAGAACGACACCAGGGAGGGGACCAGCAGGCACTAGGGGGAAGGGGCAGGTAATCCTGAGTACCCATTCTGTACTCAGTAAAACTTCAAATACAGGTACGCAATGCATGTCATCGACGCTTGTATTATCTTCGCCTTCGCACGTCTTCCTGTGGCCTCAATGGTGACAGCAAGGGTTTACTTTTGATCTCAGATCCTGTCTCTCCTCACCGTAAGGTGGGGGTCAGGTGGTCACCCGTTTTCCAGGCGCTGCAAGGACTCAGTATCCACACAGCCTGCGAGCAGCAGGGTTGGCAGATCTGAAGCACTGGGGTTCCTGAGCCAAGCGCCGTGTCCCTGATGCCCAGAGAAGCAGCAGCCCCCCAACCCCAAGCACCAGAGCAGAGGCAACAGGGGATGACCCTCAGTCCACAGGACACCCGCAGCCTCCCCTCCAGCCCCTCCAGTCAGCAGTATCTGCAGCTGCTCAAGTGCACGTTTAATTTTCTTTAAATCAAATTAAAAAGAGGCCATGCGTGGCGGCTCAAGCCTTTTATGCCAGCACTGAGGAAGCAGAGATCCAGGGGGTGATGGTTCAAAGACAGTTTGGGCAAAAAGTTCATGAGACCCCATCTTAATCAACAAAGCAGGCATGATGATGCATGCCTGTCATCCAGCTACATGGAAAGCATAAACAGGAGAGTCACATTCCAGGACGGCCTGAGTACAAACATGAGACCCTATCTTAAAAACGACCAAAGCCAAAAGGGCTGGGGGAGCGGCTCAAGTGGTAGGGCGCCTGCTTAGCAAGCGTGAAGCCCTCTGTTCAAACCCCAGAACCACCAAAGAAAACAGGCCACTGCCAAGACTGTGGGGGAACACTCAGTATATGTGTGTGGTCCCATTGTTAGTGTCGCCTTGGCCACCGTCATCGCTACCGGCTGGGCGGGTGTCCCCCAGGTCCCCACCCCATGCCCACACCTGCTTCTTCTTCAGCTTGGAGATCTGCTGCTCCACCATGGTGATCTCACGGTCAACACGGTCCATGTTCTGAATCAGCTCCTCCTTGGACAGCCGGGGTGGCGCCAGCTCCAGCTCTGGGTCGGCGTGCGGGGGACTGGGCGGGGACACAGGCTCCAGCTTGCCTGTCAGGCTGCGGTCCTGGGGTGGAGAGAGAAGACACATGGGGTCAGCACAGGTAACACCCCCAGTCAGCTCCGGTGCCTGAGCGCTCCTAGTTCTCTGCTCGCCATGTGGTTCCTCCAGCAGTCAAACCCGAGAACACGTCAGGACCCAACCTGGCCCCGCAGACCCTCCTCGGACTTTCACTGACACCTCTCGGAGCACACAAGCAAGTCACAGAGCCACCCGTGCATTCTGTACCCTGGCTTTGCAGGACACACACCCCCAGGAGCCGGGCAGAAATGGGATGGAAAGACAAAGAGCCATCAGGGCCAGGCGGGGGCATGAGGGGCACTTCCACACACTTCCCTGTGATTCTCTAGCTTTCCCCCCTCGAGGGAAAGCTACCGAGGGCTGTGAGGACGCATTTCCCGAAGCGTGTTTCACACCCCAAAGGACGCACACTTGGCTCCTCAGCAGCTTCTCCTCCCACCAGCTACACTCGAGTGGGCGTCCAGGCTGTGCGGGGACACTCCGGGGACAAGGAGTAAGAAAGACAGCCCCAGTCCTCTCCTGCATGGCCCACTCTGTGACCTCAGGCAGACCACTCCATGTTCCCTGCCTCTGCTTCCCTACCTGTGAAACGGGGAGAGATACAAACAGTTCCCACCTGGCAGGAGAGTTCTACCAGACCTGGGCTCCAGCCTGGCTGCACAGGCTAAGCCAGCCCACCCGCACAGGCTAAGCCAGCCCACCCTGTGACTCCATGCCGAGCTGGCAGCTGCTGGCAGAGGAGGTCCAAGAAGAGGCGGGCGCCACCTCCGAGCCCACACAGCTGCACCTCAAGGACTCAGATGCTTTATCCCTGGAGTAACTGCAGCCCAGGACTGCTGCTTGCCTTGCCTCGGGACTGGCAGCGCCACGCCATCTCTGTCAGCTCCTCATTCTCAGGTTCCTGTCTGTCCCTCTTTCCCCTCTCACCCGCAAGGCTGCAGGACTGTGCTGGCTTTACCCAGGAACATGACGAGCTGGAGGCCAGGGTCCCAACCCTACCTCCCCACAAAGAACCCTCCGGGAAAACATCTCACTGCACTTGAGACGAAGGGTGGTGACATAACCTGCTGCAGGGAACATGTCCTCCCCAGGCCACAGGAGAAAAAGATAAAGGACATGGGCTCTGGGTCCTAGGCCATCCTAAAACCCTGAGACCAAACCGGTGGTGCCATCCAGAAACAGTTCTCAAAATCGATGCTCCCTCCAGAAGGTCCCATCCCCAGGCTGGGGTGGCACCAGGGACTAGAGGGAGCATGGGTAACCACTAGAGACGGCCATAGGCGACTGCGAACGGGTTTCCCTGAGTCCTCGGCGGGCACGAGCTGCCATCTGCCCCCGCTGCTTCCCTCGGGCAGGCTTGGGGATGATCCTCGCACATGCACGGCCGTCATGGACAGCAGAACACGGGATGTGCCCAATGCCTCAGCCACAAAGAGAATGAAAGTGACATGGTGCCTCAAGGTTGGGCTTCCAAAACATGACGCTGAGTGAAAAGTGGCCAGATGCAAAGCCACAGCCGCACAGCTTCGTGTGCAGGAAACGTCCGGGCAAGCACCTCCACTGACACAGCTGGGGGTGGGGACGGAGTGCTGGGTGACGTGGGAGTGACCTCATGTCAGTGCAGGGGTTCTTTTTGGGATGGTGACAATGTACAGCCACAGCATCAAATGTCCTACACAGGCTATGGACTCTCACTTGGGAGAGTTTATGTCGTGGGAATCCCTCAGCTCAAAATGAGGCCCTCATGGCCGGGGGCATGGGGGCCTCCACGTGGCAGGTAGCTCCCCATGACTGCCTGCCTTGGTGTCAGCCCAGAGGCCGGGAAGGAATAAGCTGATGTCCTCCACTGAGTCGCAATGCCCCACTGGGTGTGAAACTTCAAGGCAGAGTGAAAGAACAAAGCTCACACAGAAAGGGCCTGCTTGTCCCATCCCAGCACAGTGACAAGTCCAGGACAGGCAGTGGCCCCTTAATGCCACCTGAGAAGCAGACACGATGGAAGGAGGGACGGATAGCTCTTTCTTTTTACTGGGCTTGAACCTGGGAGGGGACAGCTGTGGCCTGGAGCCACAGCTGCTGCTTATCAACACACTAAGACCACGCGGAAGATGACAGATGGGGTCTTGGTGACTTCCGTCATGGGAGCCAGGGTTCCTGCTTACACCAGCCTGACTGGGACTCTCCGTCCATTTCACCAGAAGAGCTTAACAGCCCAAGGGACTTCCAGAAATGGTTCCATCTGTAAAGGCTCTGAAGTCCCCAAAACAAAGCTGGTGGATTCCAAAAGAGCCAAAGAGCCCTCTAATGAGCCCGAAGCCAAGGCCACGGAGCGTCATGGGACAGAACACTTCATAGGAAAAGGGACACAGCGGGGGCGGGGGCCGGGCAGACCCACGCTCAAGTTCTCGAATTCCCGGCTCTGCTTCCAGCTGAACTCAAGGCAGCAGATGCAAACTCCATGTGAATACTGCTGGGCCCCGGCCCTCGCCAGAGCCACTCAGACTTTCCACCACCAACAGCCCAAGAGAACCACAGAACCCCAGCCGGCCCCACTGCCTGGGCTCCACCCCTGCCAGGGCCAGGAAGACAGGAGAGGCAGAGACAGACAAACAGAAAGAGACAGGGAGACACAGAGACAGTGAGACTGCAAGAGATAGGGAGAGACACAGAGACAGTGAGACAGAGAGGCAGAGACGAGACAGTGAGACAGCAAGACAGAAAGTGGCAGCAAGACACAGGTAGAAAGTAACACACAGTGAGACGGCAAGAGACAGAGAGTCGGGGAAACAGAAGCAGAGACTGATAAGGCAAACAAAAAAAGAGAAGTGACAGCAAAACAGAATAAAAGCAGAAACAGATACAGAGACTAAGAAAGAGAAAATGCAGAAACAAGAGACGGGGACGAAGATGCAGAGAGACTGAGACACACACACACACAATCAGGCAGAGACACAGGCCAAGGCAGACCCCACAGGGAAGGACTGCAGGAAGAGGGGACATAGGAGAGGGAGGGGCAGCAGGGGACTCAGGGGCTGTGGGGACAGAACTCTCAGGAGAGCCACAGGTGACCACCTGGCCATTCTGGAGACCAGCTGGTAGCTACAGAAGCCAATGGGGCAGGCCAGGACACCTGGGACCTGTGCTCTGGACAGGGACATGAGTGCCTAGGACCATGGCCTACTCTGGGGATCAGGTTCCCAACAAGAGCACAAAGTCCCCTAGGCCATCCCTGAGACCCACACACCTGCTGTTAGCTGCAGGGCCCCCCTCCCCACCCCAAGAACAGAGCCGAGACCCCATCTTGCCTCCCATACAAGGCGAGAAGGAAGTAGTCTTAGTCTGGGATCTCTGGGAGGGGAAAGGGGGCCAGAGGGGAACAGGGGTGAGCAAGCTGGTGGGCAGAGCTGGTGCAAAGCTAGCTGTTCTCAGCCTGGGCCCCATCAAGAGACCCCATGCACCTCATGGGGCTGGGAAATGCTTCAGAAGGGGCCAGTGGAGTGGCTCCAGTGGCAGAAGGCCTACCTAGCAAGCGCGAGGCCCCGAGCTCAAATCCAATTTCCCCCAAAAAATAACATGGGGTGAGCATATTTGAGGTACACTGTACACATATAGGAAATCATGAAGATGACTTTAAAAATGCTTGGGAGCACACAGTTGGTGCTCTCTTAATACTACCTGGAATGCCTTCTCTCACTTGCTCCCCAGAAGGACCCACCTGGGCCTGAGATCCAGCCATCAACCCGTGCAGTGGTATCAAGCAGGACAAGGACCCAGCTGGCCCCTCCCATCCTGCCCCCACCCAAAGAGGGGCACTGACTTTGTAGCATGGGAGCCTGTGAATGAGTACGTGCACATCCCCCGGTCACAGGGTGCTGGAACTGTTCAGCCATCCCACAGCTGAACAAACACATCACCTGGCCATGATCCCCATCCAGGGAAGCAGCCAGTCACAGCCTTGGGGCAACTGGGTGAACCTGGGCCATCCCAGTTCCCCATCAGCACAGATCCCAACAGCAATGTCACATGTCCCTTCTGTGCCAACCCACACTCTGTGGAGTCCTCAGGGCCAGTAGAGGCATGGCAGGTCCCGCTGGCTGGACACGCATCGGGGGAGCCACCCCATCCAGATAGGAAACAGCCACTGGCCAGGTACCCAATCCAGGGAGTGTCACTTACAGGACCCCAGACACATGGCAGCATGTGGAGGAGCCAAGCAAGGCATGGCAGATGGTGGTGACGGGGCAGAGGGGCAGGAGGCTGGGCATGGATGGATGGATGGGTGGGTGGATGGATAAGAGGATGGACAGATAGATGGATGAACAGATTGGTAGATGGATGGGTAGAAGATGGTGGATAGACAGATGAGTAAGTGGATGGATGGAAGATAGATGGATGGATGAATGGGCAGACGGATAAACAGACGGGTAGATGGATGGATGGAAGATGTAGGGGTGGATGGATGGGCAGACGGATAAACAGATGGGTAGATGGATGGATGGAAGATGTAGGGGTGGATGGATGGACAGACGGATAAACAGACGGGTAGATGGATGGATGGAAGATGGAGGGATGGATGGATGGACAGACGGATAAACAGACGGGTAGATGGATGGATGGAAGATGGAGGGATGGATGGATGGACAGATGGATAAAAAGACGGGTAGATGGATGGATGGAAGATGGAGGGATGGATGGATGGACAGACGGATAAACAGATGGGTAGATGGATGGATGGAAGATGGAGGGAGGGATGGATGGAAGATGGAGGGATGGATGGATGGACAGATAGATAAACAGATGGGTAGGTGGATGGATGGAAGATGGAGGGAGGGATGGATGGGCAAATGAATGAACAGATTGACAGAGGGACAGGCAGAGAAAGGCAATGGATAGACGGATGAATGAGTAGGTGGTTGGATGGAAGACGGATAGATGAATGGACGGATGAGCGGATGGACAGATGGATGGGTGGGTAGAAGGATGAAGAGCCAAGACCCCCTTCCTCCCACCCAGTTGCTCAGTGCAGTGCTAGAGGAGGGAGCCCGGCAGCTGCACCTGTCCCAAGACCAGACTCAAATGTGTATCCCAAACTCCATGACAGAGATTCCCCACACACATAGTCTCAGCAGGGCTGCCAACAGTGGCTGCTTCTCACACCTTGGAGGACATGGTGGAGGTCCTGCCTCAGCCAGAGCCACCTTGGGCCCCGGGTGCTGGGAGGCCTGGCAGCACAACTGAGTTGGGAGGGGGAAGGAAGGAGGAAAGCAGCTCCACGAGGAGAGGTGTCAGCCCTCGGGCAGAGCCAGTGCCAGGGCCCAAAGATCCCAGGGTGGCCCTCGGGTATCCAGCAGGGGAGCAGGGGACCACAGCTCAACCAAGTAAGTGGGTAAACCCAGCCATCTGGCCTTGGGACTGCTGACCACATCCTGCAGCCCTGTGCCCCCAGAAGCACCCTGGGGTCCACAGAGACCACTTCTCTCTCCTACATAAGCTGAGTCTCTCCCCAGGCCCCTGGCCCAACATGCGACAACCAGCCATTCAACACACAGGTGCCTCACACACCCGATGTGTGGGGCTCACAGCCAGGCACTCTAACCAGAGGCTGGGTGACAGGCTGTGATGTGCTGGGTGACGTGGGTGACATGCTGGGTGACATGGGTAACATGGGGTCCATTCTGCTATTGCCCCAGATTCCCAAGGGGAGGGGCACGTAGGGCTCAGAGAGATGGGGACCCTCACCCAGGGCAACACAGCTGTGGAGTGGGGACTTGGGGCAGACAGACAGAAGGCTCTGGAATGGAAGGCTCTTGGATGAAGGAGGGCAGAGCCAGGAAGGGTGGCCAGGTCACCTAGAATGCAAGGGGCCTCCCCCACAGAGACAGAGACAAGCTTGGTGCTACCCAGCTCCCCAGGCCAGACACCACCCTGGGGCCCCTCAGCCCAGCACTGCCAGGCACCTTTGTCAAAAAGTGGCCAGAACTAGACAGCAGGAAGGAGGATCTGTTGGGGGCTCTGGGACTCCAGACCACGCCCTGACCCTTGGTACTGACCTGACCCTCCCCGACCTCTTCACAGAAGACTCTGAGACCCCCACTCTGCCCCTCCAGCATCAGAAGTCTGGGAGGCCTCCCAGCACCCATGCTCAAGTCCTGGGCATCACCCACTGTGCAGACCCAAGAGGTCCTCAACTTCTGTTCCAGAAAACCCATTGCCCAAATGACCAGCCCCAACTAAGCATATGGTATACGTGCTGAGGCTCGACACAGGCTGGCCTCACGCCTGTCACAGCCCAGCTCTTTGCTCCAGCGTCCCCAAGAACCTTATCTGCCCTCTCACTAGCCAGCTACCATGCGACAAGCCCAGTCCTGTCTCAGGGCCTTTGCACATATTCCTGCCACCCAGAACACCCTCCCTGGTTCTTCCCATCCCCTCTCTCCTCCAGAGAGACCTTGTCCTATGCCTCCTCTCACTGCCTGGCCACTGCAGCTCCATGCTTGGTCCCACGTCTGTGCCTGTGCCCGAGCCAACCCCTCTCCCAGGACACCCACCCTTCCCTACCCCCAGCCTCATTGGCAGCAGACCCCAAGTTAGCCAGGGCCAGGCCTTACCTTGGTGAGGTCCTCAGATCCACCGGGCTGACCCGCAGCCAGCAGGGGTGACGGCCGCAGCAGGGGGTCGGGCAGCAGCTCTAGGCGTGGACGTTTGCTGTCCATGAACTCCATCTCTGACTTGCCCAGCTCGGGCAGGTAGGAGTGCGACTCAGGCCGCAGGTGGAGCTCCTGGGACCTGAGGGAGGCCAGGGAAACACATCACACAGGAGACAGGGGCTGGGACCCCAAGGCCCCGCTGTGCCCCATCCAAGGTCACACAGCAAGGCAGGACACTGGCGGGAATGGGACATGCTGGTGCCAACACAGAAATCCCCATGGTGACTGCCCATTGCTGGCCACTCGGTGTGGGCCGGGGACCCACTGCACAGCACCAAGCTGATTGGGTATGCAGACCCAGAGTCCACCCTGACATACTAAGCCACATCAGCCTTTCAACAGGATCCCCAGGGACTCAGGCACAGTGGGGTCCAGGAAGTGCTGTGTGTCTAACGTGGATGATACCATGAGCCACCCCACGTCCTCACGATCACAGCACTCCCTCTGTTAAACCTGGCCTGCAGCTCCGTGATTGGAGCTGTCCAGTCTGATTGCTCCTGATGGCTTCCCATTTGCACAGAGAGGGCGTGGCCTGCCCAAGCACACCCTGCAGAGTTAGGGCTCCAGCTTCCACCCACAGGAGAGCCTGGAACATTCTAGATGCTTTTCCACATACTCAGAGCAGACCCCAAGCTCACTGCCCTCACCCAAAGGTCCAATCTGGCCCCTATTCACCTCACCCACTGCACTGCTGCCTCAGGGCCTTTGCACCTGGTGGGACTCTGCCTGGACTACTTACAAACCAGCTCCTTCCGAGCTGCCCCTCTCCTTCACGCCTCTGTGCAAGTGATACCAGCCAGCCCTCCCCACTTGCTCAGTGGGCCACAGGAGTCTGACGGTGGCCTCCCTGACACCAGTGTGTCCACCCCCCAAAGGCAGGTTCCTTCGTCTGTATCATTGCTTTATCCCAGTATGAGGCATTCAGCAGGTGCCCCATCAGTGCATACAGACTGAATGCTACCAATTGCCATGTAGGTTGGGCAGGCACAGCAAGTCCCAAGTCCCTTTCTGGGTCCCCAGATGTGCTGTCTGTCTCGGGACCCAAGACTTCACTATTACGAAGAGCCTGGCAGGAGTGTGGGCTTTCCGCTGAGACCTAGAAAGAGTACTGCAGGGCTGAATGCGCCCCCCAAGACTCAGCCACAGGACCCTCAGAGTATGACCTGGCCTGGAGCGGGGTCTTTGCAGATATTGTGAAGCTAAGATGGGGTGGACCCGGGGTACTAAGAGCGATGACAGGAGTCCTTATGGGAGAAGAGGTCATGGAGACACAGGGACCCCATGAGGGACAGGGGCAGAGAATGAGAGGCAGCCACAGTGCAAGAAGGCCACGGGCCACCAGAAGCTGGACAGGCTCCCCAGGGGTTTTCTGGGGACCCAGCCTGCAGCAGGCACCCAACCGCAAGCCCAGACCCCCAGAACTGAGTGGCTGCATCGCTGCTGAGTTGACATCTAGTATGTGGCATTTTGTGACACAGCCTGGAACCACTGCAGGCCTAGGGGATGTAGGCGTGGCCGCCTCTTCCACCTTCAGACATCTACATCCCATAGTCCACTACCCCTGTACCTCAGGAGAATGAGGCCTCAGCAGGGTGGCCCCTCACCATGGCCCTAGGATGCCTCTAGGGCATCAAAGGGTACATAGTGCTATGAAGGGCACAGGGCTGTCCCTTAAGCCCGTGGCCTCAGTGGTCCCCTCTCAGAAGTGGGCACAATTCCCCCACCTTGGCCATCCCCAGCAGGAGGTCCCAGGAAAGCAGAAGCAAGCAAGTGACGAGTGGCCCAGAATTCCCACTCCAGCCTCAGACGCCCTCCTGGGCCGCAAGGCCCCAAAAGGGCAGGGCAATGGGAGGAAAGGAAGGAGGGTCCTGTGCCAGAGTGGACACGTATGTCCCTTAGGCCAGCAACCAGTCCCATACCCTCCCATACCGGCACTCAGCCCCTCAGCCCCTCCTGCCCCAGCCACACACCCAGAGGCCACTGAATGTCCCAGGGCTGTGTGGCTCTTTCTAGCCTGCCCTCTTCCTTGCCTGTGTCTCGGCTGCACCAAGAGTCCTCATTGACCACCAACCCTCCAGGGCCTCGCCGTCTCCTCTGAGAGAACAAGCTCGCACAAGGCACGCGCCTCTCCTCACCGTTCATTCCCCGGCTGGAACTCAGACAGCAGCGAGGGCCTCCTCCTCTGCGGCTGGATAATGGAGCCGGGTGACAGGTGCGATGCGTAGTCCCGGGGGTGGTGTTGGTACTCAAGAAGTCCCACATCCTGTGGAAAGCAGAGGAGCAGTGAGCAAGTGCAGGTGCAACTGCTGCCTTCTTGCTGCTGGGCACAGGGAGGCACACCCTGCCCGTCTGGTCGATCTGGTCAGAGGACACTGCGGGGCCGCACCCAACACACAGAAGGGCCACAAACCGCCACCCAGGTCCTCTGCACGTCCTCTCTTCCCCACACAGACTTGCTGGGATCACAGTGCTCCCCAGCCGTGCCTGCTTCCAGCCAGCACACTCAGGACTGGGAGGGCCACAGGCTGTGACAGCCAGAGCCATCTGCCTGAAACCCAGTTCCTCACCAGTTCCAATGCCTGCTGGCCACAGGGCGGGGAGGGAGGGCCAGGCAGAGGACAGGTGCATGCATGGCAGTGCTTTGTAGAAACAATGTTGGCTGAGAAAACAGAATCGGGCACAATCCAAGCATGCCCTCAGGGAGGCTGAGGACAGTGGCCCCGTGGACGCAGGCTCAGTACCCTGCAGGGTGGAGAATGGCACAGTCAGGGCTGACGTCTGGAAGACCAGCTCTCAAAGCAATGCATCCGGCTCAGGAGTCCCCCACAGCTTGTGAAAGAACAAGTAGGGTGTGCGTGGCACGTCCACAGCACACAGGGGTCGGAGGGCAACTTGCCCTATGTCCTCTTTTCATTCACAGCACAATCTCATTAGTCAAGGGCCTCTTTGGACATACCAGGTCAGGCTCCAAGAGCCGTCAGTGGATGAGGCCCCGACCTTGGCTGGCCCTCGGAGAGCCTGAACCTCCTGAGTCAGTGCAGGGGCTCTCCCGGCCTTGGGGGTCGCCCCTAGCACGGTCAACCACTCACCCTCACTGCACGGCCACGCTCTGCCCCAATTCTGGGGACCCGAATAAAGTCTTCCTTATGCTTTTGTTTCTTGGGGATTCCCGCCCCCCCCCTTCTTGAAACAGGGTCTCACAACGTGACCTAGCCTAGCCTGAAGTCACAATTCTCCTCCCTCTGTCTCCCAAGTGCTGGGATTACAGACATGTACCACCACCCCCGGCCAAGTCTTCCTTATGTCTTAACAAGGGCCTGAACTGAACATTAACAAACTCAACAGACCCTGACTGCCACGCACACCCTGATCTGAGAAACACTAAATGTTCAAGGGGGAAAAAAAGAGAGACGGAAATGAGCCGTCTCCAACAAAACACGACAGGCTTCCCTTGTGCACCAGCCCCAGTCAACTCGTTCTGTCCTGCCTAGAGCGCTCAGTCACACCGTGTGAGGCGATCAGTTAGTGACATCTGACACAGCGCGGCTACAGCCGTAGTGGCTTGGTTTCCTCTTTGGCGCCTTTCCTTGGTTTTTGTTTTGTTTTGTTTTTTGGCAGTGCTGTAATTTTCCCAATTTTCTACAAAAAATCCAGTCATCCTCTTGTTGTCTGGTTTTGCATATTAAAGCAGCTATCTGTGCAAAGAGGCTCCGAGATGACACGAGGTGGGCGTGTGGAGAACTCAGCTGTTTCAGACCCTACAAAACAAGCAGGGGTGGCGGGAGCCAGTGCGGGAATAGGAGGGGGAAAGAAGGAGGGGCCGGTCACCCTCAGAGACTGGGGATGCTGAGGACCTTCCTAGACAGCCACGTGGCAACAGAAAGCTGTAGGCCTAGGGCTGGGGCTGGGGCTCTGTCCTCTCCCCTCTCAGGACTCAGTCTCCCCCCCATCTTCCAGAGAGTGCCTGGGCTGGATGGACAGAGGCCTGGGCAACTCCTCCTACTCATCCCCCTGGTCCCCAGGCTGAGGGTGGCTTCCGGAGAGCTGAGGGCTAAGCCTCCCCCGCCTCGCGGTATCTGGCACCTGGCAGCCATCAGGGAGAGGGAGGAAGCCAGCTCAAGAGGATGGGGAGCACAGACTGCCAGGCGAAGGTCTCCACACCCGCAGAGAGGCAAGGGGAACCGCAGGCCTCACATCTGCCAGGAGGAACGGCCTCTGCCCAGCCCTAGTGCAAAGCAAACAAACAGAGCCGCCCTAAGGCAGACAAGGCAGAGGTCCCTATGCCAGCCAGGAAGGAGGCAGCACCGGCAGCTCGTGGCCCTGGGTGGGACTCAGAAGGCTGCTGCACAGCCTCTGCCTCAGTTTCCCAGCTTCAAGGAGCATCTGGGCCTTTCCTGCCGTGTCCACGCTGGGCTCTATCCAGGATATGACATGACATGGTACCCAGGCCAAGCCCAGGGACCACTCCCCAAAAGGTCTCTGAAAGCTCTGAGGAAAGAACTGGGGCAGCCGAGAGGCTGACCCAAGGCAAGGAGCTCCTGGTGGCCATGTGCACCTGAATCCACCCAGGATGGATTCTCCCAACAGTGTTGGTGACAACCCAACACTTGGACCCTGTCCTCTGTGAGCACTTCACTTACTGATTATTGTGAAACCCCAGCAGCCCACCAGGACGATGTCATGGGCACCCACACACCAAGGACAGCATGGGTTCTGAGATGCAAAACGGAGGCTAAGCTAGCTTTCTGCAGAGGGATGGGGAGCAGACAGGCCACAGGCACTGAACCTATGCCAACAGATGCAGCAGCAGCCTGATGCAGAGAACAGGGCCGCCCCAGCTTCTCCATATTTCCAGAGCTGCTCCTCAAAAAAAGGTGGGGAGCCCTGGGCAGAGCTCCCTCATTCCAGTAGTTCAGGAAGCCTACGGGCTACGCATGGCAGCAGAGAAGAATTCAGCGCATTCCTGGACACTGGGTCCACAGGTTCCTCCTGAGATGATGGGGCTACCAGCAAGAGCTCCCACCTCAGGGCCTTTGCACATACAGCTCCTCAGCCTGGAATGTTCCTTAACCAGACTGCCACCTGCCTGGCCCTGTTCCTTCCTCAGGTCCCAGCTCCAATGTCAGCTTCGCAGTGAGGTCCTGAACCCCAACTTAAATCTGCCCCCCATGCCCCAGGCCTCTCTCTGTCCTTCTCTGCTCACTGTGCCCTGTGAGACCCTCAGCTCCCCAAGCCCCTGCTTCATTCAGTAATATTCCCATGGCCCAGAAAAGATCTGCATCTGATACATCTGACCAGTGCCTGCCAAACGAAGGAACACGGGGACGGATGAGTGAGTGAACGAGTGAATCAACAGTAAGCGAGTGAATGAATGAACCTGTCTCCCGCATCGGGAGCTCCCGGGAGCTTCTCTCTCCAGATCAAATGCGCCTCCCTGGCCTCTCTTGGGAGCCACCCAGGCATTAGGCCTGAGCTACAAGAGATCATTCAGCTGGTAGAGACCCTAGGAGCCCAGCCAGGGCTCAGGGGTCCCGCAGAACACCGCTGGGACCGCCTTGTGTCTCAGCAGCAGGACCTCTGCAACCAAGAGGACAGTGAGCAGACGGTCCTCGCCACAGAGGGCCTGATAAGCCTAATCTAGGGCAAGAGTCAGTCACACGGGCGCGAAGCCAGGTTGGGCTGGCCGTCTCATCAAGCATCATTGGCGCACAGCCACGCCCAGCCCTGACGTTCTGGCTGAACAGCTGTCACATGGCAACACACACAACGTGGCATAGTGGGGACAAGAGATTGCAGGGCCATAGAGACCAGCCTACCACCCCCTCCACGAGGGGAGGAGCCACACTGTTCCCTCAGGGCGAAGTGATCCTAATGATTGTTGTCACCATGCCTGTCACCTGTCATTTCCACACATTGTATCCCATCTCTGTGACTGCCCCTCTCCCCCACACCACCTATCACACCACGTGCTCCTACCGTGTGAGGCCGAGCAATCTGCACTGGGTAGGAAATGCCATGGGGTGGGTAGCGGGGCTCGGTGGCCCTCCATGTCTGAGTCACCGGCTGTGTGGATCCCGACATGGTGGTGGAGGTCCAGGGGGGCCTTCAGAGCCCAAAGAACTCTTAACGCCACCAAGGATTAAAGGCCAGTCCTGGTCATCTGCTCAAGGGCTGCTGCCCTGTCACAGGCACCTGGAGAGAAAACAGAAGTAAAACACAAGGTCAGCCAGCCGCCAGAGGCTCACGCCGGTAGTCCTAACTACTCAGGAGGCAGAGATCAGGAGAATCAAGGTTCAAAGCCAGCCCAGGCAAAGAGTTCATGAGACCCTATCTTGGAAAAAACCCACCACAAAAAAAGAGCTGGTGGAGTAGTTCGAGGTGTAGGCCCCACCGCTACCATTAAAAAAAAGTAAAAAAAACAAGGTCAGCCAAGGTAGCCCGCTCTGTACAGGAGCAATCACAGTACCCATGTCGTCCCCACCAGCTTGGACTTCTTCCACCCAGGCCACTCACCTGCCCACCCACAGTGTAAGGAAATAAATGTGGTGCTGGCAACCCACAGAACCACATGGCTGGGTCCACAGTTCCCACGAGCCACATGGGGACAAACTGCCCCTCTCTACCACCCAGACCCCAACCCAGCAGGCATGAGAACCCAGACGTCACAGACGATGTCCCCTTGCCACCAGTCTCTTCCGCAGCCTCTGGGACTTTCCACAGCTCCTGAACAAAGTTCCCCAAAAGCCCCTGGCAGCCCTGCTCACAGCTGCCAGCCTGTCCCTGGACACGTGCCAGAGGGGCGGGACACACCACGGACACACACCGTGGAGGCGACAGTCAGCTGGAGTAGGCAACAGGTCATAGAGTGACCCCAGGCAAGGCCTCACTGCCATCCTGAGAAAAAATGACACTGTGACGTGGACAGGACAGGAGATCAACCCAGACGCAAGCTGGGGTCAGGGGATCAGGAAACCCAGGACCACCATGGGGGAAGAGCCAGGGCAGGACAGGAGCCAGTGAGGCCTGCGTTCTGGGAGGGACAGGTAAATGGTATCTTCCCCAAGAATCAGTCATTGCAGCCACATCGGAAAGAACCTCAAATCTGGTGGCCTCAGAGAAATAAGACCCGGGTGGGAAGACAGGCCTCAGCAAGGTGCTAAGGGGGACTCCACCAGACACTGCCTCGCCATGACCTGTCCCCTCTGTGTGGGCTCCTGCTCCAGAAGTCATGACAGCTCCTGTCCCCAGGCCAAGGTCTCCTTCACCGCCTCCCCACCAGCTTTGAGAAGGTGAGAACATCAGGCAAACCCCTCTCCCCTCCACACCCTGTACCCCGGAGCTGAAAATCCTAAGCCCGCCCATGGCCCAGTACCTAGATATGCCATGTGAGGGGAAGGGCTGGGCTGTATCCCAAGTGGTAAGGAGGGGACACAGACAGGACCCCAGCCCCCTGCAATTCCATCCTAACAACCTCCTTCCGCTGGCCAGAGCTGGTACAGTCCTCCTCCCAGCAGGTGGTCAGCCCGCTGGGTTGCTGACGATGGCCTAATGTGTGGCGATGCCGTGAGGGGTGATCACTATGGCCAGAGGAGCTACAAGACAATGACTGGGAGCCCTGACTACGTCCTGCTCCAGCCCCACCTTCTATTCTATGTAGATCTGACTTCCCTCCCCACCTGCCAGGAGTAGTCACATGGCTCAGGCTTGGCCAATCCAATTCCTGAGTCTCCCTGTGCTAGTGATTGGCTGAAGGATGAACATGTGACCCTATCTGAGCCAGTGAGAGTCAGCAGCCAATCAGATTCCTGCATCCCTCAGGGCCAGGGATTGGTTGAGGGATAAGCATGTGACCCAATCTGAGCCAATGAAAGTCAGTCTTGAGACTTTTGCTAAAGCACCAGGAACAGGTGCTATCTGCGAGTGATCTAAGCTTGAGAAAGTAAGCTTGAAGCTCTCCAGTGCCAAATGGTTGCAGCCTGGGCTAGAGCAATGCCAACTGGCAGCGAGACTGATGAATGGTGGGAAGAAAGTCTCACGGTGTCCTGATGACGGCTGTGCCTGAAGGCAGATCAGAGCCTGCTGGGTCCACCCGGGAAGACAAGGCACAGATTCTGTTTTGCCTTCCACAACCATGCTGGGTTTGTCACCTGCCACAAGATTTCTGGCTCACACAGGGAGAGCAGGAGTCACAGGAGGAAACCCTTCAACAGGATGGTGGCCCTTCAAGCACTGGACATGGAGGACCCTAGAGTCGAGCCTGACCCATGTGGACTCTTGTTGGGCACTAATGGACGTGCCACAAAATTACTCAAACATGGGACCATGTCCTGATGGACACCTTAAAGGCCTGTGACCCGGGGCAAGCCACTTCCCTCCTCATCTGCAAAATGGGGGTGACAATGTCCCTACCCCTCAGGGTCAATGTGAAGAGGTCACAAAAACCCAGTGCTTCCTGAGGGCTGACGTTCACACACCACTCTGCTATTGGCCCCATCCCATCACCTTCCCTCTGTGAGGCCTAACACGCACGAGGGACCTGCACTGTGGGACCCACCCCAAAACCAGCACCTTGTGGAAGAAGTGGGAAGGATCAGAAAGGTGATCGTGCAGCACGCACAGGAGACTCCACGCACACGCCTGCCTCCTGCATCCTCCCATCCACCCAGGACAGCACGAGGTGGCCACTCCACATGTCCCATGTGGGCCCAGCAGGGGCCCACACGCAGCAGTTATTCTGACTCCAGCACTGCCAATGCTGCTGCTACAGCCAGTCACCAGTGATCCCATGATGTGGACTGTGCATGGCCCCACCGAGGGCAGCATGGCAGCTGTCCTGCAGTCAGAGACACAAACTGGCCTTGGGAGGAGGCAGGAGTGGCTTGGTACGGAGCCCCAGCCCAAGGCCCAGCCTGGTTCCAGCTGTTCTTTGGTCCCTGGCCACCTGGGTCAGCAAAGCAAACTCCAGCCCCATTCTGGTGTCCAGGCATCTCTGGGGAGATGAGGTCTGTGCTCCAGCTGCTACCCCCTTCCAAGGGCACCAGGGCGATCCTCGCCTTTCTAACCTCCTCCACCTAAAGCAATGCCGGCAGGGATGAAGGCCCCAGAGGTGTGGTGCCTGAGGCTCGAGGCAGGAGGCAACAACTTTCCAATCACCCCCGGGGAACCCTCACCCCATAGCCATGCCTAGCTGGCTTCTCAACTTGAGACTCCCCCAGGTGCCTACTGCGAGCATGGGGATGTGTTATCATGGGGCCACCCCACCGAGTACCTAGCCAGCATCCTCACATGCAGGGCAGCCGAATGCCGGGGACGGTGGTGACCTCATACCTGCTTATCACCCTAAGTTTAGTAAACCCAGTTTCCACCCTTCCTGTCCTCAGCCTGGCTCGTGGCCAAGTCAAAAAAAAAAAGAAGAAGAAGAAGAATTAGAAGAAAAGATCAGGGAAACAGTTTGGCAGGTCCTCAAAACTATAAACAGAGAATTAATTATGTCTATCCTGACGATTCAGCAAAGAACCCAATCAGGGGTCCGAACAGACACCTGCACGTGCATATTCATTACAGCACTGTTCACCAAAGCAAGGATGTCCGCCAGTGGAGTACTACACGGTCTCAAAAAGGCACAGGGCACTACCACACGCCACACTGGATGTCCCCAGAGAGCGCCACGCTGAGTGAGAAGAGCTAGACACAAGTCATTTATGTGAAATGCCTAAGACAGGCGCATCCCGGGTCAGAAAGGGGATGGTGGGGTGAAGAAGCTGGGGAGGGGAGGGATGGGAGATGCCGCTAAGCAGCGCTGTTCTTTGCTACAAGTGACAGACAGACAGACAGGCTCCACACTGTGTAGGAGGCAGCTTCCAGCACTGTGCATGGAGAAATAACGTCACCTAAGCTTTGGCTTCCCCTCAGCAGGATGGGGAGGTGGGCGACTGTCAAGGAAAACCCAGGCATTATTGTCCTTAAAGCCGGGCAGGCAAGGGTACGGGGGGCCCGTGGCATCCCAAGGATCTGTTGGCTGATAAGGGTTCTGAGCACGGGGTCTGGCCTGGAGGAGAATTAATGCCCCGGCCACCATCACTGCACTTGGGGGTCAGCGCTCACTCATTTAGGGCACTCTGGTGTCCCCACTGAATGCTGAGAGCTGAGGTCCAAGACCCTGAGGGTGCAGTGGTGGGCAGACAAGCAGTAACCACAGAAAGAGAAGACAGGGAGCAAGAACCACAGACAGCTAGGGGGGTGGGGAAGGGAGAGTGTTCCAGAAAGAGGGCATGATCACAGCGAGAGTCCAGTGGGACCAGGCACTTTATGCTTGAGAAAGTCACTGAGCTGGACGAGGAAAATCACCTAAAGACCGCTGGATTCTGTTCTAGGGGCAATGGGGAGCCATAGAAGGTGGCAGAGGGGAGAGGAAAGGGTCAGTGTTTTACCAGCAAGCACTATGGGGAACAAGAGTGGAACAGGAGCCCAGGGCTGCTGCAAACGTCCAAGCAAGAGACCTGCTGCAGGATCAGACAACAGCACAGAGAAAGGGAAGTGGGCAGCGGTGAGAGCACCAGGAAGGAGACGGGCTGGGCCTCAGAGCAGCTCACCGCAGTGGGAGGGGGACCACCTTCTGCACCTTACAGCAGAGCCTCTGGTCGCCCAGTTGCAGTATGGGGATGAGCCAGCCCCTGTCCCTCTGCCTGCTGCAAGGACCCTGGTAAACAGCAGGTGCTCAGTCATGCACACCTGGCGAGATTGTGCATGGAGACCTGCAAGGAGAAAGGGACAGAGCTCTGCAGGGAAAAGCCCTGAGCCCAGGCAGGGCATGAGCCACCAGACAGGAACCATGGCCCACACAAGTCCAAGCCACAGAGTGTGGCCCCCGGCCCACCGAGATCACTAGGGATGGCAGCAAATCCTGTCTATGGCCTGAGGTATGGACCCCACTCACAGCCCCAGGGCCCCTCATGTTGCAAGCTGACATGATGGCCCCTGCCACCCGTGCCCCCTAGTTCCATACACTGCACACCTTCGGCGACACGAGCATCCGCTGTCCTGTCCACCTGCTCCTGGCCACCCCCTCCCAGCACTGGCACAGAGTGCTCCCAATGAAATGCCCAGTGGAGACACACCAGCCACAGTGAGACAGAGACGCCACCCTCCTCTACCCCACCAGGCAAAGGCCTCTATCCAGGGTCCTAGGGGCTCCTGTCCTGAACCCTCTTCCTGTCCAGCCACAGGCAGGTGCACAGCCCGGACACATGTCCCGTGGATCACCCACATCGCCAGCAGCCTGGCTCAGATCTTGGGAGTGGCAGGGGCCAGGGGGAAAGCCACATGACCTGCCCGAAGTGCTCAGCCTGCACAGCCAGGTGAAAGGTGAGCAGCTGCCTGCGCCCTGGCCCAAAACCTCAGACCTACTGGGTGTTGTCTGACCCTGAACCTGTGGCAGGTAGGGCAGCACAAGAGTGAGAAGCCAGCACGGCAGAACAACAGCAGTGGGGTGGAGCCCTCTGCAGGAGGGGGGAAGATCTAGTAGGACACCATGATACCCTAATCCCCACAGGTACCGCAAGCCCCACAGGTAGAGACCAGCAGCCTCCCTCCCACCTGGCAGATCGTCATGGTGTTTCACGCTATGTCCCTGCCAGGGCACCCAAGCACACAGAAGCACCAGAGACGAGCACTGCCCCATGATTGTGGAGGCTCGAGCTCCAAATCCAGGTACTGCGGGGTCACCCCTCGGAAGGCTCTGGGCGGACCCTCCTGCCTCCTCTGACCATTTGTGGCTGTTGCAGCCCTCAGCACTCCTTGGCTTGTGGCTGCATCATTTCCACCCCTGCCCGCCACTCATGGCCTCCTCCTCTGAGCCTAGTCTGTGTGTCCCCTCCTCTCATCAAGACACCAGTCATGGTGGCGCATTAGAGGACAGCAAGGGGACCAGAGTGGTGAGTGGAGCGAACCGAGGCCTGGGGTCTGGAGTCTGTGTGGTCACTAGGGCAGCCACGCTGAGGGAGACAGGCACACATACCTCCCACATCACAGCTACCTCTGGCATCTCTGAGCTAAAAGGAAGCTGTTTCTGCATCATGTCTGCATGGAAAGAAGACATTCGAGCCCTGATACCAGCAAAGTCACCATCACCAGGGGCCCAGAGAACTGGATCCTCCACTCACACAGGCAGGACCCAGAAATGAGGCCACCCACAGGCGGCCAGGAGCCTGGATGAATAGATGGATGGGTGGGTGGATAGATAGATGGGTAGATGGATGGGTGAGTGGAGGGATGGACAGATGGATGGATGGACGGACAAATGGATGGATGGATGAGTGTGCAGATGGGTGTGTCGATGGATGGATGGGTGGATGGGTGGATGGATGAATAGGTGGATAGGAGAGGATGGGTAGGTGAGTGGGTGGATGGATGGATGGATGAGTGTGCAGATGGGTGTGTGAATGGACAGATTGGGGTGGATGGATGGATGGACAGGTGGGTGGGAGGATGGATGTTGGAAGGATGGATGGGCGAATGGATGAGTTGATGGATGGATGGGTGGATGGATGGATGGTGGATGGATGGATGGATGGGAGGATAGTGGACAGATGGATGGGTGGATGGATGGTGGATGGATGGATGAGTGCATGGATGGTGGATGGATGAGTGCATGGATGGTGAATAAATGGTGGATATGGATGGACAGGTGGATGCCGGATGGATGGATGGATGGATGTGCAGATGGGTGTGTGAATGGACAGATGGGGGTGGATGGATGGATGGACGGGTGGGTGGGAGGATGGATGTTGGAAGGATGGATGGGCGAATGGATGAGTTGATGATGGATGGATGGGTGGATGGATGGATGGTGGATGGATGGATGGATGGGAGGATAGTGGACAGATGGATGGATGGATGCCGGATGGGTGGATGGATGGATGGGTGGATGGGTGTGTGGATAGATGGATGGATGGGTGGATGGATGGATGAGTGCATGGATGGTGAATAAATGGTGGATATGGATGGACAGGTGGATGTCAGATGGATGGATGGATGGATGTGCAGATGGGTGTGTGGATAGATGGATGGATGGATGGGTGGATGGGTGGGTGGATGGATGGATGGATGGATGGATGGACGATAAGTGGATGGATGGATGGGCAAGCAGAAGGGAAGGGTGCAGGCTCTGGTTTCAAATAAACCACACACACGTGATCATCCCCCACAAACTCCCCCACCACAGGGCCTGCTCAAAATCTCTTCCTCCTCTGCCATGTGGGTTTTTTCCCCTCCATTGAATTTTTAAAGGAAGAGGAGATGCCCACAGCACAGCAGAGCCCCTGCATGCCACTCCAGGTTCCCGAGGGCCCTGGAGCAAACACAGCCCTCCATGCCACCAGATTCTACCTGGGTGACCCCATCCTGCCCGGGAGGCTGCGTTCTCCATCAGACCAGTCCTCCCGCAGGCCATTCCCACAGCAGTTGTCTCCAGAGGGGAGGGGAAGGGAGGTAAGGGGTTGGTGTGGGGGAGGCAGGAGGAGACACTGGCACCTGCTGGGTGGCCTGGGTACCCGAGGCCCCTAGAGGCCGTGACAGGCAGGGAGACAAGTCACTGCCAAGTGGCTGGGGACACGTGACCAGCTCTCAGAGAGGCCACGAACCTGACCTCCCAGGACCCTGTGTGCCAAAGACTAAGGGGCTGGGGCCAGGGTCCTCTCTACTTCCCTTTCTAGACAGGAGGAGCCAAGAACTCGGGAATGAGCCGACCACCAACCACAGGTCCAACGGTATGCTGGGGACAGTCACCAGAGGCAGCTGGAGCCACAGGGACAGCGAGCAGACAGGGTGGGGAGGGAGACAGGTCTGGGGGAAGGGGCAGCCAGGTGGCATCCAACAGGCAGTGTCTTGGCTTGCGAAGTGCAGGGCTCTGGAGACGGCTTGCACACAGAGGGGACGCATTTACCACTGCTGAACGGTCAATTCTATGTGACGTGTGTTTACCATAATTAAAATACACATGCACACTGCCTCCAGAGGCCTCCCCTATTGCTAGCCAAGGCTCCCAGCTGGGCTGGCATTGCTTTGTGCTCCAAAGATCCAGATACCCCATGAAGACAGTGTTGCTGATGGTGCCAGAACCCAGAAACCCCTTGACCCAGCCCATCTCATCTCAGAACCAAGGCTGGCCAGGGCATGGCTGGGCCAACGGGCCCCTGAACCCCATGCATCTCCAGAGTCCCCTCTGCATCTTCACCCACCACTCCCCGCAGTGCCCGGACCAGGCCCGAGGAGGCCACCCAGGCCCTAGCAACCTCCTGCATCGCCAACATGTGGCACACATGTCCCCAAGTTGCGTGGCCACAGGAAGCTGCCCCTTCACCCTCCCACACACAGGCTGCTTCCTGAGGACTCCACAGGGTCGGCCACAGTAGTTCAGGGCCAGTCCCCGGGGGACGCCATCCACATGTGAACAAGGACAAATGTTTCTGGGGCTAAGAATAGCTCACCGCTGAGTGGCAGATCCCACCCTGTAACTTGGCCTGCTCCCACCCCACCAGCAAGGCCAGACTGGGACCAACCACCACCTCCCCCGAGACCCCCAGCCAAGGGGAGACCTACATGGGAGCAGCCTGGCCAAGGAGCCAGTGCAGACTCACCAGTGTCAAGCGTCCAGGTGACGAACGGTAAGCACCTGATGACAGATGACAACTGAGGACCTCAAAGGCCGGGTGGTCATGGCCAAGAACTGCAGATCAAATGCTTAGGCGGCTGGGCAGAGTCCACCTAGGACTGGACCGTGACGACAGAGCTCTAGGGGAGGCTCTAGGAGCTCTAGGGGAGAAGAGAGAGCCCGGCTGGAAACAGGCAGGGGCAACAGGAGGCCCAAGACCCCTGCAGTGCAGGGGGCTGGGCAAGCCCTGGCCAAGAAGGTGGCTGACGTGTGAAAGCACAGGCCCAATAGGAAAGGGGTGGCCAGGCCAAGCTGGGGCTCGTCAAGGTGACAAGGGCAGCAAGGGGGTCCAGAGTCCAAATCTCAGGCAAAGCCACAAAGCCCAGTTGAGACATCTTCCAACATTTCTGAAAAATCCTGGCTGCAAATCTAACTCAATAAATTAGCCTGACACCCAGATACACACACAGTCCGGCGGCTACCAGGATGTGACCTGTGGCTTGAAGATGTGGTCACTAGAGCCACGGAATGGCGGCAGGAAGGCCCAGAAGTGAGTGGCTGGCCGGAGGGGCCCTGATTACCCAAACACCACCCACTGTCAGCACGAGGAACAGGTCAGCTGCCGGGCAGCACCCGTCCACGCAAGCTTCACCCCAATCCCCTCCTCCAGTCCTGGCTGGAGAAGGAAGGCTGGCCCTGGCCTGCAGGTCTAGCCAATGAGTTTGTGGCACCGTGACTGACAGGTGAGGGACAGAAATCCTCCCGTGGTTCTTGTTAAAGAATTAGGAGCACAGCTTCCCCCCCACTGGGGCAGAGGAGCTGTGACTCTTGGTCTCAAGTTCAGACTGAAGATCAGGCGAACCTGGGTCCAACTGCGTCTGAGCATTTTTAGGGTTTTTTTGTGCTAAATGAGGGAGGTACGGGGAGGCTGCCCATTGCTGCCTAAATCCTGGGGCAGGGCCATGCCGCCTCCCACCCAGGACATAGAGTAGGGTCCCCAGCTGTGTGGACACAGGCAAAAGATTTGCAGATAAAAGCTGCTTACTCAGATCTGGGTCAGTCCTCAGCTGGTGGACACCATGCCCACAGCGCTGCCCCGAGGTAACTACAGACTCTGGCCAGGGCCTCCGGAAGAACCTCCCGTCCTCGCTGGGAAGGGACATCCGCTCCGCCTGCAGAACTCCGTGCACCAACACGTGGAGGCCAGGCCAGAAGACAGGGGTGTTGTCTACAGTGGGACCTTGCAGCCAATGTACACCAGCCTCCCTGCTCGGGCTGGAGGGAATCCTGGCTTCCTACCAGGTGGAAGTCGGGCCTCCATGGCCAGGTCCCAGCTCACGGACCCAGGTCATGTCTTCCCAGTCCAAGGTGCCTATAGACCCGAGGATGGTCACGGCATCCCTATCCGCCTGTCCTGTCCCAAACCTGCTACACACCGGGCCCAGGATAAGGGAAGACCACTGCCTGCCACCAGACTTCAGGATACCATCAACAGGGATCCAGGACATCAAAGCCATCCAAGTGTCCCCAGAGGCTCACTGAGCCCACACCGGCCCTGCCTACTGCAGCACAGGTCTCAATGTGGCCAAGGGCTCCTCCTAGGAGCCGAAATGCCAGCCTCTCCCTAGCTGGGACTCTGATGGCCATTCCAGCCACCAAGGAGCCATCTGGCCTCTACCATGTGGTCTTCCCTCTCTGGGCCTCAGTTTTTGCATTTGTCATGGACACCTAGCAGATGAGGGGGTTGCTGGGGCCTCCTACCACCTGCATTCTGGGGGAGTGGTCAAGGGTATGGGGAAAGGCATTCGGGGCCAGAGGACCTCCTGCCCCCACCATCCTCCATGGTGGAATTGTGAGGCCTAAAGGTGAGGAACAAGGAACAAATGGGTTCTGGGGATTTAGTGGGAGACAGACAGGAGCCACATTACACCTTCCTAGAGGGTCTGAACTCCAAGGACACAGCGCCCTGTATCTCTGGGCACAAAGGGGACCTCCAAGCCACCAGTTGTCATCCTGAACCTTCAGGCTAGGGACGGGACATATCACCCACCACCCAGCCTTCCCCAGGGCTGGCTGCATCACCTCCAGACGGGGTCACAGGCCATGTTAAGTTTTCCACAGCTGCCATAAAAATGGCCACAAAGGCCCTGCATGGTGGCCATACCTGTCATCTCAGCTACTTGGGAGGCAGAAGTAGGAGGATCGTAACTTTTGAGACCAGCAAAACTAAAAACAACAGGACTGGGGG
Organism: Castor canadensis; assembly: GCF_047511655.1. Lineage (NCBI taxonomy): Eukaryota > Metazoa > Chordata > Mammalia > Rodentia > Castoridae > Castor > Castor canadensis. The sequence continues at coordinate 42,051,397 of NC_133403.1, forward strand.
GTGCAGCTCAAGAGGTAGAGACCCTTCCCTGGTATGTACAAGACCCGGGGTTCAAAACCCAAAGCAGGCAGCTTAAAACAGGCCTGACATCTGCAATCAAGGTGACCCCAGGGCTGGGCTCCACCCAGGGCTCTAGGAAGGGTCCCACTGTCTCTCCCAGCTTCTCGTGGCCCCAGGTGTCCCTTGTGGTCACATTGCTCCATCTCTGCCTCCGTTTCACGCAGCCTGCTGTGGCCCTCTTGTCCCTAACAAGCATGCTGGTCACTGGATCCAAGGCCCCCCAGGAAATCCATGGTGACCACATCTCAAGTCTCATCTGCAAAGAGCCTTTTTTCCAAATACCATCAATGCGCCCACGGAATCAGCACACAGCCGTCTTTGGAGGCCACCACTCCATCACGTCAGCCCGGCCTCTTGGACGCCACTATGTCCTCAGCTCTGCTGTCCCCTACCCAGCACCAGGGCCCAGTAGGATTCCAACTGAGACAGTAAGACCACCGAGGCACAGAGTGTGAAGCCACATGGCTGGGGACACGGCAGGCCACACTGGAAGCTGTTTTAAATGTGGTCCCGGGGCAGTGGCTGCTGGGCTCCGGGGCTGCCTCCAGCCCCAGGAAGCCGGGCCCTCGTGCCCACACCTCTCTCAGGAGACAGCCAGCGCCAGGGCAGGCAGTGACTCACCATTCACAGGGCTCAAGAAGCCAAGGACGTGACTGAAAGCCTGTGTGTCCCTATGAACCAGGAGGGACCGGGTGCAGATCCTACCTCCAGGATCCCTGGGGGAGGCCAACCCAGGCCCTGGAAGAACTGTGTGCCCAGCCCACACAGCTGCCCACCAGCCTCGGCCTGGCAGAAAGGGCCTGTTATGACATCACACGCCGGGAATTGTTTGGGCAGCTTGGGGAGGAGCTGGACCCTGGGACAAAGGGCGCATTGTCACGCAAATGCCCGGCCAGAGGAAGGAGGTGGATCCTCGCCTTCCAGCTTTGGAGCAGAGTCAGAGAAACACACCCCCAGCTTCCAGAACAGCCTGGCCATCTCAGGCCTCGGTTCTGGACCCCATGGGTCACTCACCTGGGAAGTGGCCCCACCAGGAGCTGAGCCAGGCCCCAGACCCCAGCACAGAGAAGTTGCTGAGACCCGAACAATAAAGGGCCGTATGAGGACAACACAGATATAACTCTAAGGACCTGGGTACCACCTGAGCACAAAGACAACTGCACGCAGCATGCCATCCGCCTATTCACACTGTGCGCCTGCAGCTGTGTGTCTCTGGGCAAACCGCTCGCCCTCTCTGTGCCACTCAGGGCAGGAAGAGTCTGTGCCTGAGTCACAGGAAGGGCAGGACTTGTAAGCACCCTGCCCCACGCTTCCTTGCCCACAGTCTCCCCTTTCCTTGCCCACAGTCTCCCCTTTCCTTGCCCACAGTCTCCCCTTTCCTTGCCCACAGTCTCCCCTTTCCTTGCTCTGACTTCCTGGGTGGTTCCTATATGCACTCAGCAAACGCAGAATACCGTGGGCTTCCTCAGGGCTCATTCTCAGCTCTGGCCCTGAGCTCCACGTAGACTCCAGGCAAGGGGCTGGCACCCCCAGCACCCTCCTGGCGGAGTCCCCCAGAAGCACCTGCACCTCTCTGGCCAGAGAGGCCCTATCCATGGAGCAGATGACCCGGGCCACAGCCCTTGGGACACTGAATCAGGTGCACCGTCTCCCAAGGGGCTACAAACTGCCCAGCGCTACAGGTACAGTAGTGACCGAAACAAACGACGCCCAGGGTGGACTGGGCATTTGTGCCCCCAAGTTCATGTGTCAAAACCTAATCACCATGTGACCGAGTTAGGAGGCAAATCCTTCGGGAAGTGGTGAGGTCCTGCCAGTGGGACCCATAAGCCCATGGGACGCGAGCCCTTAGAGAGGTGGCCACAGAGCTGCCTGGCCCTCTGGCCAGTGAGGACCAGCGAAAGGCACAGACTATGACCAGGAGCTGCTGTCACTTGACTCCACCTGCCCCGCACCTTGGCCCTGGACTGCCCAGAACTGAGGACAATACACCTCTGCGAAGCCCCCATGCACACTATAGTTACAGCAGCTGGAACAACTCAAACAAGGGGCGAGGAGGAGACCAAGACAGTGAGCACGCCACAAAACCCAGGGAGGACTGTGTCACAGGACAGCTGACCAAGCAGACAGAGCGGCAGCACAGCCTCTCGCACAAGTCACCATCGAGCAGAGGTCTGCATGGGGTGAGGACTTAGGAGAAGGGTGTTCTGAAAGATGGGGGCAGCATGTGAAAAGGTCCTGAGGCAGAACCATGCAAAAGGCTCCAGAGACTGGAATGCTCCAACCCTTCCTGTCCTTCCAGACTCTTTCTGGGAGGCCAGCACCACAGACCCTAAACTATGACCCGTGTCCCCAGATACAACCCTGCATCCATCTCTCCATGTGACAACAGATACTCCCCAGCAGCAGCTCAGTGCAGGACCCCCCACACCCTGCAGGTCTCCTGGAGTCCCCAGCCTGGGGTGGCTTGAAGTCCCGTGGTCGTCAGGCACAGAGAAGCCCTGCCTGGATGTCCCAGGGATGAGCTCAGCTACGAGCCGGCTCAGGGGCCCCGGGAGGAGCCTAGATAGAGAACCAAGAGGAGCCCAAGCCATGTCTTGAAGGCCTGCTCCCCAGGATGAAGGCAGAAGGGGTGTGAGGAAATCGGAATAGCTGGCAAGGAAAAAAGTACCTCCAGAGGACGCAGCATGGAGGAAGCACTCAGCAGGGCCTGCCCATTGCAGGAGTGACCAGAGACAGAGGGGACCTCTGAGACATTCCAGATGTCCAGAGGTGTCCGAGGGTCTAAGTTTGAACCCCCACTTCAAGGACTGCCTCAGAGGAGAGCAGAGAGTTAGTGGACCAACAAGGGGATGCCCAGAGGTCGAGGCTGCCTGGCTCTCGGGCTCACAGTTCAGGGACCCGCACTCCAGCCCTCAGTCCAGGTTCAGTGGAGTGAGATGGAGGACAGGTGTGGCTCAGAGAGAGCCAGTGACAGGAGAACCTCTGACACCAGCTCTAGCCGGGTGCCGGTCCCAGCTCCAACACCTGGACTCAGCACACCTTCGGGCAGCTCGGCCTCAGTTTCCCATCCGCAGAGTGAGGACCATATAGCAACCTCTATCCACGGCTGACACTCGTGTCAATATCATGAGTCCTGGCAAACCAGGGTGGTCATGCCACCAAGAGCACAGCAGGGAACCACAAAATCAAACCGCAAAGGACACAGCAGGAACCACGAGATCTCACCACGGAGGACACAGCAGGAACCACAAAAATCTCACCACGGAGGACAAAACAGGAACCACGAAATCTCACCACGGACAACACAACAGGAACAAAGAAATCTCACCACGGAGGACACAAAGGGAACCACGAAATCTCACCATGGAGGACACAGCAGGAGTCACAGCCAGCATGGCCTTGCCATGCTGCCTGGCAAATTGGAAACCATTCTAACCACTCAACTTGGACCATTCATTCAACCCTCACACCAGTGCCACCAGGCACTAACATTGTCCCCATTCTAGGACAGAGTGGGGACATGATCACAAAGATGCAGGTCAGGACTCAAACCCAGGATGGTCTGACGCCCTGGGAACCCAGGCTCCTTTACACAAACCCTTTGAGGTCTTTGTAGCTTTATCACAAAACGTAATATCGCAATATTCCAAGACCCTGCACACTTCGTGCACCTTCCTCCAAGGCGACACCCTCCCAATACCAGACTTCAATACCACGGTCAAAACCAAAGGAGCGCTCACCCCGCCAGCCTCCTCCAGATTGCACCATGGTGCACGCACTCACTGAGTGTGAGCACAGTGCGTGCATAAGTGTGTGCGTGTGCTTGTGTTTGGTTCTAAACACTCGTGTGGGCAAGGGTGACCACACCACTTGACATAGACCTGTTGCATCCCAAGGTCCTTGGGCTGAGTTCTGCCCTGGACTCCACACCTCATTTTCTCAGTCACTGAGACCCTCAGGCAGGCCAGAGGCAGCCATACTACTCTGAAGCAGAAGCCAGGTCTTGGTGACAGAAAGGGACATGCTTGGGACCCCCAAGTCAGGGGCCTTTCGTGAGGTCTCAGGAGAGGCTCGAGGGCAATTGGATAGCAGGCAGCTGGCACGGGTGGGCTGGACACTCAGGGAACACCCTGTTGGCTCCTGCTGGCCAGACAGAGGAGGCCGCGAGCCAGTTACCATCCTGGCATCCGGTGTCACTTACAAACACAGGACCTCTGCTGCCACTCTCAGCAAGACAGCTGGCCCCCAGGTACCCCGGGCACTGTCAGGGGCACCAGGTCCAGGACTGGCACTGAGGGCTTGGGTCAGAGGGGCCCAATGCAGAGCAGAGCTAGATGAAAACAGAGCTTGGTCCCACTGTCCAGGGCTGGGGTCCCCCACTAAGCCAGGAAGAGCTCTGCACAAGAAGAAAGGAGGACACCCACACCCACCCGCAGTCAGACTGGGACTTGAACCTGCCTCTCTGCTACAACTTCATGAACTCCTCCACCTTGAGATGCCCAAGTCTCTGGGCCCTCCCGCCCTCAGTCCAGGTTATCATCACTATCACCAACAACCAGAGTCCCCTAACGTCAACCGTGCGTGTCCTGTGAGCCAGAGGCCCAGCCCATTAGCTCACGTAAGCCACACGGCTTACAGGGTGAGGAATGACATACTACCCATCCCCTAGATGGAAAGACTGAGACTTGTGGGCATGAGGCAGCTTGCCAGAGTCACACAGCCCAGAGGTCACCTGCCCCTGGGCCCACCTCGGAACCACTTCTCCTGCTATCCCCATACCTGTGTGCGCCCTGTGTCACGTCACCCCATTGTCAACCCACTTTCCAGAGGAGCAAAGTGAGTTTTATAGGTGAGGCAATCGGTCCTGGGCCACACACACCTAAAAAGGGACAGAACGGGAATGCAATCGGGGTCTGTAGCAAATGAGCAGTCCCTCTGTAAGCTCCCTGTCACCCTGAACTCTTAGAGCCCCACAAAAGGCCACTGCCTCCCTCATCCATCTCAGCACAGCAGTCTGAGAATAAATCCTGAGTCCCTCCCACCCACGGCCCACGGCTGAGGCCCCTGCACGCTCAGGAAACCCTTCCAACTTCCCAGTGTTTATCCTGCTTGTTGCTGCCAGGGCCCTGGGCAAGCCTGGGCCGGTGGCTCTGCCTTCAAACCAGACACGGCACCAAGCCAAGCGCCACCTCGGTGGGGAGCCAGGCCAGGCCCAGTGCTGCCTGCACCTGGCCTCCCTGCAGGAGCCCCAGGTCCCAGGCCCCAATCTTGTGTCTTCCACAGCCAAGCCAGGATCCCAGAACACAATGCCCTGCTGTCCCATGGGTGGTCACGGGGTGGGCATGCCAGACGTCCCCCAGAGAAATCCAATGCAGCCCCACACGTCCCCTCCTGGGGCCGGGCCAGTGCTCAGTTGTCTTCCCAGACTTCTGCAATTTCTCTGGCTAAGAGGGCCCGGTCCACTGTCCCTGAGCAAGGATCTGTCACAGCCACTCTTGAAGCTGGCTGACCGGTGCCCACCAGTCCCCAACCCTGGCCTGGGACCACCATGTCCGGGGCAGGACTTGGGCTCCTCCCAGCAGTGGCCCCCTGCCTGCATCCTGCAAACCACAGCAGCCCCCTCCCAGGCTGCAGCCACCCTCCGTGGACCAAGGGGACACAGCCACAGCTGCGGCAGAACCTGGCAACTTCTCTTACCGAGCACACGAGGGGCCATCGCCACAGCGGCTCCAAACCCAACTTGCAGAAGCAGTCCCACCCGGAGGAGGGGCCGGTGTGCCAGTCCGGGTCAGCGCAGCCCGCCAGGGCCCCGAGGACACACCACCCGCAGCTAGCTGCAGGCCCATCCTCCTTCCTCGGGGACAGGCTCCCCTTCCCGCGAGACTTGGGTCCCCACCCCTGCCGGGGAGGCCCCGCGGGGGGCCAGCGGCCAGATGGCCCCCCAGGCTTCCGGCCCGGTGTCCCCAAAATCGCAGCCGCCCAGCATCCACCAGGGACACCCTGCAGGCCTCACGACCCACCGCGGGCCACCACCGAGACGTCTGGCCGCGCCGGCCCTGCCTGTGCCACCCGGGCCTATAAACACCGGGAATTACATAAGTCCACTCCTCCAGCTCCGGAGCCAAAAGTGCGGGCCGCGCCTCTCCCCTGACAGTAAGTAATAATCCCTGTCGCCATGGCGACGCAGGCGGCCTGCCAGCCTCCAGCCCGGCCTTTTTATAGCTCGCTCTAGCTCGCTCACTCGCTCCAGAAGGAGAAGGAGACGGAGAAAACCTCCTCGCTCTGCTCTCCTCTCCTCTCCTCGCTGGCTCTGCTCCTCTCTCTTCGCAGCCGGCGGGCGGAGCTGCGCCAACTGTCCCTCCCTTAACCGTTTCCTCCCGGCCACCCGCCCCGGTCCTGCAGGCCAGATGGCCGGGAACACAGTCGCGTCCTTCTAATCTCAGGAACAGGAAACCGGCCGGGTGTCCTGCACCACGGTCATCTCAGTGGTGGCCTGGACAAGGTCAGAGCCCAGCGTGCATACACAGGCGGGGAAGCGGGCCTGGGGGGCAGCCAGGAGGCTACGCCGCCTGCGGTGGTGGCCGTGTGACTCAGAGGCCAGCCCGAGATCCTCTGGGTGTCATCGGCCAGGGGCAGGCTGCGTGCTGTGGCTCGTGGGGCTCTGGGAAGCAGCACCCAAGCCACCAGGAAGTCAAGGAGGTTCCACGTGGTCTCCAGTTTGCTGCCCAGGCCCTAGAAACAGGAGTTGGGACCAGTGAGTGACGCGAGCCCAAATGCTGTCCCCAGGCCACCAACAGCAGGAGGCACAGGCCAGGGAAAGGTCTGAGGCCGTGTGCCGTGGCTGATGGTGACAGGAAGAAACAAGAGCTGAGACGAGGGAGGTAATGGGACTGGGGGGAGGTCATTCAGCCGCCGAGCAGGGCCCTGACTCCAGCAACATGGCTGTTGTCACCCTAACTCACTAGGGTCTCAGGATGAGCACTAACACACACCCAGCCCAGCAGCTCATCCTGGGTGTCTACGCTGTGCCAGCTGTGTCACCTGGTTCAGCGGCTGTCCTCACAGCATGACAAAAAAAGGTGGGCATGCTGTGAGTCCCAATACACAGAAAAGAAAACAGGTCCCAAGAGGCGAAGAGGTCACACCCAAAGGTCCCACTCCTGGATAGCGGCTGCACGGGGCTTGAGCTGGGCAAGCCTGGCTTGCATCCACCTCACCACTTGATAGCGCAAGGAGCCAGCAGGTTAGCATGTGACAATGGCCTGTGGCCACTGGACAACCTGGGGCCCACAGTGGCTGCTGGGAGACCATGAAGAGGCCACTGGGACCCCGCAGGTCGGATGTGTCTGCCGTCATCACTGGTCTTCCAGCCCCACCCAGCTGACCTCCCAGAGAGTCTTAAAGGCTTCAGAAGACCTGTCCCACGGCCAATGGTGGAGCCCCATTGTGCAGCCTTCTTCTAGAGGTGGGGAAACTGAGGCACAGAAAGACATGAGCATCTGAAGGCTTTAAGCCAAAGAACCAGAACACTGTCTTCCTGCCCTCCGGCTCTCACCATGACCACCAAGCGACTGTGAAACCCAGAAACAGGCCATGGCTACCTCTCCTAAGGCCTCCAGGAAGCAGCTCAACAGAGCGTCTGGAGCAGGATGCTCTGCTCCTTTCGTTCTGGTTGTTTGTTTTGGACACAGGCCTGCCCGCATGCAGACCTTCCCAGAGGCTGGCCCCGGAACCCAGAGGAACTCTTCAACCCCACAGAATGGGCCGTGTCATCTCGCGGTCACTAGCTGCTGCTTCCTGTCTTCCCCACGAGATGCTGGGCAGCGTCAGTTTGTTGAGTGACTTAACAAAAAATCAGCAAAAGCCAGGGCCAGCGGGCAGGGCCTATAGATAGAGTCCATCACCAAAACTGAACCAAGGTTAAGAATCGGCGTGCGATTCTCTGCTCAGCACAGGTGTCCCTCACCCCCGGCCTGACGGTGACTAGCCACTTCTAAGACATGCCTGCCAAGCAACACTTTGAATGGTGGTCCAGGAGGAAGGTCTGGGATACAAGTCCACGGAGGCCGCAGAGGCACAGGTGAAGGGCACAGGAGTCCAGGAGACCCAGGCCAGGTATCCTGACAGGGCCCAGCCTCTCCGGGCGTCGGTCTGCTCAGCTGTCACGTGGGGTACCTACCTGCAGGCTCTCAGAGCAACAGAGACCTGGGTGTGCAGCCAGCGACTCAGAGGACCAGAGCTGGACCATGGCCAAGGCCACCACTCAGGGTCCAGCCTGAGCCCACCGGCATCCCACCCCACCTACTCACAGTGGGCTGCTGCTTCGCGGCCAGGTGGGAGATAAGGCGGGGGACCAGGGATGAGATGGGGGAGGTGGGGACAGAGAGAGACAGAGATGGAGACAGAGAGAAAGGAAGCTGGAAAGGTCCGGCCTTTCCTACCTCCAACTCCCCTCCCAGGCCCAGTGCTTCCGGCCTAGGCAGCCTCAGCCTCCCCCGGAAAAGCCTCTATACGATGGCTGATGGCTGTGTGCCCACACGACAGAGCGGACCCAGCTGCAAGAAGGAAGCAAAGCTGACGCTCTGAGCCTCAGAACGCAATGCTCAGCAGCAAGACACAAAACCCACGCGCTGGCCGGGCGCGGGGCCTGAGCCTGTGATCCCAGCACTCAGGAGGCCAAAGCAGGCCCGGCTGAGCGGCCTAGGGAGAACCCATCTCAAAAACCCCACCCAGTGCATGATCCCACAGTGTGAGCGTCCGGAAAAAGCAGATCTGAGCAGAAGCCTCCAGGGTGGCCAGGACCTGGGGGTGGGGCGGTGGGGGAGGACACAACACGGGGCTTCCTTTTGGGGTGATGAGAGTGTTTTGGAAATGCCTACAGGCGGTGGAGGCGCCACTACAAACACGCTGGAAGCTGAGAAACTGTCACTTACTTTAGTGGCCAATCTCCCGTGACGTGCTCAACTGAAAATGGATGAAGACGGTTTTGGGAAACGGACCCCAACCCAGCCCAGGGTGCTGACCCTGAAGCAGCTGCACCTCCTGCCACTAAGACTCCCGGACACGCAACAAGCACATATTGAGCTCCTTCTGTATGTACTAAGCACTAAGAATACACACGGCAGTAACCAAAGAACTTCAACCTTCAGTGTCATCAGAACAACCGCTCCAGCTTCCAGAGACTGCAGTAACAAATCACTGCAAACCGGGGGCCTCAAACCTCCAGCGATGCACCCCCTCAGTGCTGGGGCCAGAACTCCCAAATGTCCCAGGGCCGGCTCCCTCCACCCTAGGGCGTCTCAGCTCCTGGTGGCTGTGGCCCTCGGTCTACAGGGAACTGACTCCAGCTCTACCTGTCCTCAGAGTGCTCCTGCCAGTCACCTCTTCTCTTAGAAGGACTCTGTCACCACCTCCAGCGGGGCCTCACCTCCATCTCCTCACTGGTGTCCCCTCTGCTAAGACCCTCTGTCCACTACACCTATGCTCCCCATACCTTTGGGGGCCACAGCTCACCCCACAACAATGCAGACGCCCTCTGTCATTTAGCATCCACGATGTCCTTGCCCCCGTCTCCTACCCGACACCTCCGGGGAGCCAGGCTGGAAGCACAGGGCAGGCTCAGGGCTGCTGACACTGGACACAGGCCAGAGGCTGATGTGTCCCCACCAGCCTGAGCCAGCTAGAGACCCCTCCCAAGGGGCATCGGAAGCCCGCGGTGGGAAATGCAGCCCACAGCCTCAGCACACAATGGGGACCTAGCCCAGTGCAACCTGCGCCCACATCGCTAGGTCCAGGCACAGAGCTGTTCCCCAAGGTGGCTCCAGTGCAGCCCCTCAGCCTGCCATCTCCAGGAGCAGCAGTGCCGGGGGCCGCTTTGCGTCACAGGATGCCTCTCTCAGCTGGCAGAGCTAACTGCTCACTCAAGGCTAGCTTCTGACAGCCGTGGATCCAGAAGGCCACAGGGACACAGGGGACCAGAGTGGTGGCAGAGAGGGTTGGGCAGACACACGACAGCTGCTGGGGCCCTGGAACTCACGGCAGTGGCAGTGGCAGAGGGAAAGGGGGGCATTCAGAATGCTCCCACGGGGACCTGACTGGGCAACGATACATCCCACGAGCCTGGGCACCTGTGTCCTCATGATGCCTCACAACCCCAGAGGTATGGTTATCCCCAGGTCTCAGGTGGAAAAACCGAGGTACAGAGCTATGGCGCAATAAGCCGAAAAGCAGGCAGGCAGGCAAGAAGCGGCAAAGTTGGGGTGTGAACCCCAGAATGCAGGCCCCAGGCCTAGGTCACTAACCTCCAGGCCTCGCTGTCTCGTTGCTCAGCAGGCCCCAGGGAACAGAAAGGTATCTCCACGGGTGTGAGAGGTGACTTCCCAGGCCCGGGAGGCCTTCTGGAACATTTCATGGGCCATTCAGCCCAGATCACAGCGTTCACCCCTGTTATCCTCACGACTCAGGAGGCTGAGATCAGGAGGATCTCAGTTTAAGGCCAGCCTGGGTAAATAGTTCTGGAGACCCCCCATCTCCAAAATAACCAGAGCAAAATGGACTGGAGGTGTGGCTCCCACAGCAGGGTGCTTGCTTTACAAGCCTGAAGCCCTGAGTTCAAACCCCAGTCCCACCAAAATAAATAAATAAATAAATAAGATAATAAAAGGAACAGATAAGAACAGAGGCCACAAAATGGTGACAGCCAGTTGGAAAACTGTTTCTGTCCCACACAATGTTTTGTTTTGGGTTTTTTTGGGTTTTTTAGGACATTTCTTATAAAATTCAGATATTCACCTTCCCTTTAAAAGGAAAAAAATATCTGGCAGTGTTTAGCTATAACCCCCACCTTTCCCTTTCATCCTATGCTGACCTCCCCCTCCTCTCCCTCTCTGGCCACCTCCCCCTGCTATCACGAAGAGCAGTTTGAAGGCCTCGCTCAAGGAGTAAACAGGCCAGAGGAGGAGGGTCAGCGTCCTCGGTTCCAGTTCTGATGCCTCCCCCTCCCCTGGGGTGGTGGGCCGGGCTGGTGGCCACAAACCCGCCTAGCACCCACTGAAGGAAACGGGGTGAGGCAGAGTCAGCTCCCTGCGGCAATGTTGTGCTCCTGGATCCAGCCATGCCTGAACTTGTCTTGTCCTGGACTTTCCATTTTGAGCACCCAGTAATTCCTCAGTGGCCTAACCTAGCTTCACGCATCTGTGCCACAACCCCAGCACTCCTCAAGGTGAGCACTAGTCACCCGTGGGTCTCACCTCAGATGGCTCTGGTCCCAAGAGACAGACAGACACATCAGGAATGCTTGACCCTTGCCCTCAGGACCCTACCACCCTCGGTGGCACTTGCTTGTGTATCTGACACTTTCTGGACATTAACGGTGCCCCGACTTTTCCATCACTCAGATCCTACAAGTGCTCAGAACGTTCCATGTGCCCATGAATCACCACCACAAGAAGAAAGTAGAAAAAAAGCAAGTCATTAAACTTGACTTCTGCCTTATCTGCAGAAAAGAGCCCAGCCCCCAGGGCTGCAGAACAGCTTCAGATCCAGGGAGTCATTGCTGGCCCCCCAGCTCTGCTCTGGCCTCAGGGCCTTTGCACCTACTGTGCCCCTTAACCGGAAGACTTCTCCTCTTCCTTCCCCATGGCTGGCTCCTTCTCACTGTGCAGGCCCCAGCTAAAATGCCACTTCCTCAGAAAGTACCCCTGAAAATAACAGGAGCCCCCCCCCAAAAACACCAGAGCCGCTCTGCCCTCCCCACCCCGTGTTACTCCACGAGTGGCACTTCTCTAGCTTCCCAGTATAGTTTACTTCTTTGGCCCATCTGCCCACCAGTCCGTGTGATCCACGGGGCCTGCATCTCCTTGCTGGGTACCTCCTCTTCCCCCCACTCCCCACCATGACCTGCGCAGGGCAGCTGCTGCATTCTGAGGCCGTACATGGCCCACAGCTGCTCAGAGACTCAGGCTGGCTATAACAGTGGTTGGCACGGCACCATGGAGGCAGGTGGCATTTACATCACCCCGACATGAACAGATGTGTGGAATGCCAGCTGTGTGACCTTGAGCAAGCAGTCAAGGTCACACTCTCTGTAACCTCAGCCTTCCCATCTAGAACACAGGGTTAATAACAACAGCGCCTGCCCAGGGGTCGTGCAGGGACATCTGTGACACACTGAGCACCCAGCCATGGCTGCAAGACTCAGGGACCATGAGAAATCCATCACGGTGACAAGGACAGGGCTAAGGGCACTCACAGCAGCAGGCCGAGAAGAGGTCAGGCTCATTAGCTTCTGCAGGAAGTGGGTGTGGCAGGCGCGCCTCTGCACTCCGCAGCTTGCAGTCCCTCCAATGTAGGTCAGGTGCCATCCAAATGTGTTTATCCCAGCTCTTCCAGGCAGCCTCCCTGGATTGTGGCCTGCACCACACCATCCTTCAGGTGGCTCTGTGCTCAACCCCCTTTCCATCTGGACTTATGGCAAGGAGCAGGGGGAGTCCCAACCCTAATGGTCTGAAGTCAGCACACGGGAGTGTGCACGCCCCACGCCCACCCAGCCGCAGCACTACAGACCCATATGGCCACAAAGCGACTGGACAGCACAGGGCCCAGCCTCACACACGTCAGAATGTGGAGCCAAAGGGGGCACCTGGGATGAGCAGGTGTGGCCTCCTACTGGGAGGGCTGAAATCGTGAGGATTGCAGTTGGAGACTAGCCTGCACACAAAAGTTCACGAGACCCCATGTCGACCAATGAATGGCTGGGCATGGTGGCACACGCCCCTCATCCCAGCGACAGAGGGAGTGGGACGGAGGCCCAAGCCAGTCGGGAAGAAAGCGAGACCCTATCTCCAAATAACCAGATCAAAACGGACTGGAGGCACAGCTCAAGCCATAGCGACAGCTGAGCAAGCACGAAACCCTGAGTTCAAATCCCAGTGCCACCAAATAAAAAAATAAGCAATGTCCGAAATCACACCATGCTCACCACTGGAACCCTACTGCTGCCATCACAGAGACAGCACCAACCTCGAGCAGGCTTATAAACCTCACTGTAGTAGGAGGTCAAGTCCGACCAGGCACACAGCCCTCCAGGGACCCCAGCCCCACCAAGGCTCAGAGCCCCAAGCACAGCAGCCCCCTCCAGCGGGGGGAGCAGGGATCACAGTCAGACGGCGGCCACATTGTCGGGGCCGAGGATTAAAAAGCCAGGACAATTATCGGGCAGGCATCCATCCATAATTATGCATGTGAGGCAAGCAGGAATTAGGCACCCCACTAACTTCATTACTTATTCATTTACGGGATTGCTTATTTAATTTACGGGCCTCCTTCCCCGAAAAGTCATCTTGGCTGACACCCCTCAGGCAAGGAGGAGGAGGTCCTCTCCACCCCCTCCCCCAACTCCTGGGCCTCCTGCACCTGCTTCTCCCCAAAATAGCTCCCCGGAAGGACTGTGTGACTTTGCCCAAACCAACGGGATGGAGACAGGCAGAGTCACAGCCCGCAGCTCACTTAACAGAGCAGGGTGCCAAGGGACACTGCTGGAGCTGGAAGGCACGGGACCTTGTCCACACCCTAGCCTCTCCAGCACAGGAAACCCACAGGAGAGGAGACGTGGGTGTGGCCCTGGTCCTGTCCAGCTGTCAGTTCTTGGCGTGACCCTCCAGACCACACAACAAATGGAGCTGTACTTCCTGGCACGGAGGAGGGTAGGGAGCCATAAATTCCTACTCTCCTCATGCTGAAAGCACCTGTCCTCTCTGGGCCTCAGTTTCCTTGTCTGTAAACTGGGAATGTTAGGAACCACACACACACACACAGCTGGCTAATGTGAAAAACCCAAAAGCTGCTATCCAACACCCACCTGGCCATCTCAGCCCACGCAATAAGACAAGAAAAAAGCAGGGAGTCACCTAAGACTATGAAGAAATGAGAGAATTAACACTGGCGGATGTTGTCTGTCTTTCCTGATAGAATTCCACCGGGGGGGGGGGGGGGGGGGGGCCAGACACACAATTGCAAAGCAAAACCACAGCCTTTACCCAAAAGGCAGCCGACTTTTGGAACCCAAAAGTGGAAGTGGAACCCAGCCAAATGGCTGACCTGACAGCATCAAGTCCTAGCTTGGATGTGGGACCACTGGACTAGTCACGCACTGCTGGGGGGACTGCAGCTTTTAGAAAACAGTCAGGTGGCTTCTCTGCACACGGTCACCTACCCAGTCACCCACTCCTGGACATTTGCACAGGAGAAAAGGAAACACATCCCACAAAGTCTCACACAAGAATAATCGAGAGGCGTTTTATTCCTAACAGCAAACCAACAAACAGTCACATGCTCACACAGCAGGACGGTCAGTCCTCCACAGGATGAAAGCTTTATTAGGAAATCCTAGAAGCTTCCAGAACATCTATGACAGCAGGTACTGGGTGGGATGCTCACCTTCATCGGGACTTCTAGGACTGTGCATCTTAAGGCAGGCTAATTACATGTCAATAAGGTGGATTTAAGTAGTAAGTTGATTTTTTTATATGAGAGCACTGCTGACCCTGTCTCCCCACTTCCAAGTCAGGTCTGTGGTTCCTTTAACTGTCCCTCGAGTTTCCCCAAAGTCCCCAATTTATGAGCCCTGAGCAAGACAGGCCTGGGTTGAGACACAGATGTGTCCCATCCTTGCTGGGTCACTTACAGCAAGTCACTGTTCTTGTCCATTTATAAAAGAAACGTCGTAAGTTGACTAAAATGAACCGAGCTGCAAGTACCAGCTGCAGGTCCTGGCATACAGCAGGGGCCTCATTGTTGCTGCTGCAGTGAAGAGGACAGTGTGGACAGGACTAGCTAGGAATCCCATGACACTGACCACGCTTAGACAGGACTTGGGCTCCAGGTCTGTGGTGGGTGGGGTGTGTGTGTGGCCCTTGTTACCCAGCACAGGACAAGCGAGGTTTCCCGTCCCTCGCAGGAGGAGTGGGGGAGGGATGGAGACCCTGGGAAGGTGCTGCCCTAGGCTGACTCAGGACAGCTGCTGGTCCAGGTCAGGACGTCTGCTGGAGTAAGACACCAGGCGCCAACTGTCACACACTCACGGTGCAGGACGGGTCATCTGAACCCCGTGATCAAAGATCAAGGGTAACAGAAGGATGGGAGCGCTGCAGGGCTGGGGACTCTGTGCCCACCCTAGGCCTACACAGGCGGCCAGTGCTCTACAGTACCAGGAGGACCGGCCTGCACAGAGCCACACAGAAGGGGCGTCCCCCGGGCCCGATTAGCGGGGCAGCACGCTCAGCTGTCAGCCTCCACCATCCCAGGCACCATTAATTGCTGTCATTTGAGGGTGGCCCTGTGGGGAGGAGGGGGAAGGGGAGGAAGGCAGGGGCTGAGCAGCCTGAGCTGGAAGGAAGCAGAGCACAACAGTCCTGCAGGCAAAGGAAGGGGTCCTCCCATGGGCTTCCCGCCCCACCCAGGCCTTTCCCACTGTCCAGGTGGAACATGGAGCCCAGAATGACCCCACTGGCCAAGTCCCTGGAACCCACCACACAGCTCTGGTCACCGCCCACCTTAGGACATGGGATTCCAGCCCAGCTGCCCCGGCACCTACATCCCAATTTCTACACCACACCCCACACACCAGCTCCCCGGCCTTCTCTCCCACCCCTTGCCTGGGGAGGCTCCGAGTCCCCTTCCCTACCTTTCTCCACCCCATTCATACACAAGGGCAGAACCCAGCCTGGGGCCGAGCCCACACCAAAGGCCCTCCAACAGCCCAGGGCGAGTGGGGCTGTGCCCCCTAGGGACATGTCGAATAGTCTAGGTGTCCTTGTAGGCAGGGGTCACTCCGAGGGTTAAATGAGGCAATGCCACGAGGGGCTCAGAAGGGGTGTGATGACATGTCTGTGTGCATGTGTGTGTCAAGTGTTTGTGTGGCTGCTGCTATTATTATCTAGGACATCTGTTCCCGTCCCTCACCAGATCACCCCAGGGCAGGAGAGTCCCCTAAGGGTCCCCAGAACTGCTCCAGGGAATGAGGAACTCAGGGTCCCCGCGGCCCTCCCTCCGGTACAGACGCTCCAGGCATTGTCCTGTCTGTCCCACAGCCTCAGACAGACCTTATCTTGGACAGGAGTCGCTTAGGTCCCCCAGAAGGGCCCTTGCGGGGGAGGGGGCGGGGGAGGGGATCCCACCCCTCCTCCCTCTGCCTGCCTCCCTCCTCCCTCAGTCGTGATGGATGCCCCAGTGGAGGAAGCTAAGTGCTTGCAGACAAAAAGCCCTTTTGTCGCCCTCGGGTGGGCCACTGGCATGACAGGCAGATAACTCAGCTCTCAGCTCTGGTGGAGGGAGGAAGGCGCCCCATTAAGCCTGACGAGGATGGATGGGGAGCAGGAGGAGGGGGAGGAGAGAGGAGAAGCACCCAACAAGGCCCTTATTTCCAACTGCCAAGGCCAGGAGGCCAACCATGCTGAGCTATAAGCACCCGGCACCCCCAATTAGTGGTACCTGCTACTTCCTGCTCCAAGATAAGTCACTGCTACTGTGCCCAGGGCACTCAGGGAAACTGAGGGCCTGAAGGGCTGGTCCCCACTTCTACCTGTGGGGATCCCCAAAGGCTCAGGACAAATGAAAAAGGCCTCTCCCAGACAGCCACCCAAGTGAAGCCACTGCAAACTGCCTCGGGGCCTTTGCACACTTCCCCAGATGCCTACCTGCTCCCTCCGCCCCTCCTCGGGTCTTTATCTTCCCTGGGCAGCTCATCCTGAGCCCCCACTTGAACCTGCACCCCCAGCCCAGCCACACAGCCCATAAACCCCTCTACTCATTCTTCACGCCAGCGCACGTCAGCGATGAGCACAGCACGCAGAGGGTGTACCGACCGCAGTACAGTCTGTGTTGGCAACGGTGGGGCTCGTCCACCTTCTCACAGCTCCATCTTCAGACCCACCACGGGACCCAGAGCGGGACCCAGCACACAGTAGGTGCTTCAGAAATACTCACTCAACCAAGGGAGGATGAACTCTCCCCACGGCAGCCCCTCAGGGAATGTCCCCTCCCCAGGGGACCCACCAACTCCCCCAGCTGCTCCCTGCCCCAATCAGCTCTGAGGGGCCAGGCACCACCCCACAAGGCCACACAAAAGCCCCAAGCACAGTGATCAGCAGAACCCGACCCAGAGCCATCTCCCACAAGAAGGTCCCAGCCAGTGGGGACAGAGGTGAACCTACCAGAAACTGCCACCAGGGAGCCGTGTCCTCAAAGTCCCGGAGAGACCTGCAGGAGAACACAGGGGCTGTTACCAAACATAGCAGCTTCCACGGGGCTCAGCAGAACCACTCGGAGCAGTGGAAATGACAGTGTCTGCTACCTTAGGCCAAGGGAGGCGCAATGACCCCTCGACGGGGAGGAGAGGGACTGAGTTCAGAGACTCCAAGTCTCACGCCCAACTCCCCCCTCCCCCCCAGGCTAGGAAGTGACAGAGCTGAGCTGCCAACCCCAGACCATGCGGTTTCAAAGGCAGCCCATGTCCTGATAAGGGACCACGTCACAGGCCACCACAGAGCTGCCCCATTAACTTCCCCTAGGGCCCCAGGAGGATGCCTGCCAAACCACCTTCATTCAGGAGTCATAGGGGAAGGCAGCACAGTGACAACCAGTATCCAGGGGACACAGAGGGCGGCCGCAGACAAATAAGTGTCAGTCGCCTCAATAGAAAACTGCACAGAAGATCTGAAGGACCCTCCACAAGGACACGCAAATGGCCCATCCGCAGCTGGAAAGACACTTGGTGGTACCGTTTATCAGCAGGGATGTGCAAACTAAAACCAGAGGACACCACAGCCCACCCGCCGAAAGGGACAGAACCAACGCCATCAATTGCTGAAAGAACGTGGAGCAACCAGAACCCTCACCAGGGAGAACAGCTCCCCAGCTTTTGGGCTGGCAGAGTGGCTCAAGCGGTACAGCGCCCGTCTAGCAAGCACGAGGCCCTAAGTTCAAAGCCCAGTGCCACCAAAAAAGACAAATGTAATAGGTTGGCAGCTTCTTACAGAGTTGAACATTTGCGACATGACCAGAAAATTCTGTTCTTAGGGACTGAAGTCCTGTCTCCACAAAGATCCTGTTGGAAACCAGCCATCTTCCCATCGCAGGCACACGGATAAGCCACAGGGGCACCGCACACGGCAGCATAGGGCTCCGCACCAAGACAAATGCCCCGTGGGGAAAATCCCACAGGGCAGCCCATCAACACCAAAAACAATGAGAGCTGGGCGCTGGTGGCTCACACCTGTAATCCTAGCTACTCAGGAGGCAGAGAGGATCGCAGGTCGAGGCCAGCCTGGGCAAATAGTTCATGAGACCCTATTTGAAAAACCCATCACAAAAAAAAGGGTTGGTGGAGTGGCCCAAGGTTAAAATTCCCACAAAAGTTGTGGGGCTTTCCCTCTATATTCACCCTGTGATGTATACCCACAAGTTCAGGCGCCCTCCCTGGGTGAACAGGTGGAGGGTGGACAGTGTGACATGTGACAGGGAGGAGTGCCAACAGTGAGGGGGAGAGACTCTGGACAGGAAGTCCAAAGACGCAGCTGGGTGTCACCTCTCCTCTGAAAGTCGTGCCCCTGGGCAAGACCCCAGTGCTCTCGGCGCTGTCTTCCCACCCAGAAAACGAGCTAATCCCTGAGGTCATCCACCAGACCTGCCCGCTCACTAACCCCTCAAGATGACTTTAAGGACCCCTTTCTCCACCTCTCTGAGCCTCAGTTTCCCCATCTCTAAAACAGGTGCCATGGTAGGAATGCCGAGCTCACAGTAACCCATGATGTGCGTATGGAGTCAGTATGTGCGCACTGCAAGCTCTTGTCACCACGATCCCCCAGGATGGACAGCTCAGCAAGAGCTCACCCTCTGTACCTGCTGCCTGTCCTGGCCAGGCCCTTTCAGACCCCAGGGCTAGAAAGGGCAGCTGCAGGCAGCTCACAGAGAAACCATCCAGTCGCTTCTTTCCTGCCCTGTCTTCTCTTTTCTAAGCTTTCTTCAGTATGATGTCCCCGGGCTTGGCACCGGGTCCTGCCATCTGCGGCAGCTCCAGAGACAGGCCCTGCGGGAAGGCTGGAGCCAGGAGGACCGGGCACGGCTCCCGGAAGCCTCGGCGGCCAGCCACCTGCAGCCTGTCCTGTAATGGGCTCCAGCAGAGCCAGGCCCTGTGGGCAGGCACTGTCCCCAGGGAACAGAGGGGCCCCTGCTTCCCCCCCACACCCCCGCCGAGGACAGCTGGGAATCAACCTTACCCTCTCTGGGCCACTTCCCTACTCCAGCCAGTTCCAACTCCAGGCCCAGAGCACAGAGGGTCAAGACCAGCGGCTGTCTAGTGGGGAAATACACACCTCCCTGCAGTGACAGAGCCACACGCAGGTCCACGATGAGATCCCAATTTAGGGAATTCAGCCGGCTTTTAGGAGAGGCTTCTGCCAAGCTGGCCAGCACACAGAACGGGACTCCCACGGGAGGGCAGGTTAAGGCAGTTGGAGCAGGGGACAGAGGGGGAGAAGGCACAGGGCTGCTGGCCACACAGGGCCCCGTAGACAGGGATGTCACTCCCGAGGCAGGGAGACCCTCAGGAGAGCCACAGGGAGGAAGGACCAGGACCCGTTCACTTATGGAGAAGGGGCAGAGAAGGGGTGGGGCAGAGCCAGTGGTCACACAGGAAGCCACCACGTCCATCCAGCAGAGCCGTAAGACAAAGGGGGTGGGGGAAATGGGGCAGCCAGGGCAAAAGTGGACAGGAGGAAGGACATTTTGCCTTAGAATCCACAGGGTGGGCGAGGAGCTGGATGGAAGTGAACCACAGAGGTGGAGCTCAGTCTGGCTGGGGACAGGGGACAGGGAGCTGGGCAGCTCAGGGTAGAGGAGGGAGGGAGGAAGAGAGTGGCCTCAGCGTCCTACACCCTGTGTTCCCAGCTTCATGCCTCACCTCAGTGAGGCCTCACTACCTGGGAGCCAACCCCACTCCCCAGACCAGGAAGCTGAGGCCCAGAGCACAGCCAGGTCACCCACTGAGGAAGGGACGACAATGTGACTCGAATTCAGGCCCAAGTCTTTATAAACAGGGGCCAGGGCACCAGGCGGACAGGAGGGATGCTCTTGGACTACAGGGGGCACCTGGCATGCATTTCTGTCTGTCTGTCTGTCTCTCTCTCTCTCACACACACACACACACCCGGGGTCCCCCAGCTGGGTTGACTCACACTCAAACGTGTTCACACACACTTCACCACTCACCCCCATGCATGCTGGCTCTCCTTGCTCTGCACACTCCTATCTACACCTGCCACCCTCTTCACCTCCTCCCTGCAGGCTCCCACATAGCCTCACTCAGTCCAGACATTCCAGGATCCCAGGGGCCCCCCTTTCCTGAATGCAAGGACCTGGCTGGGCCCCCACACAGCTGGAGGAAACTCTGTCTGTGGCTCCTCCCCCTCCCCACCCGGAGCTTGGCAAACTCTTTCCCCACAATGCAGCTGGCGGGGAACCTTTCCAAGGCCCTCTCCTAGGCTGCTCCCACTACGTACCAGCCCTCTACAGCCCCAAAACGAGGCCCAGACCTGGTCTCTCTCTCAATTCTGCCCCATGAAGGTCAGGCAAGAGCCTCCTCCTTCTCCAAACAGCCCACCCTGACCACCCCAAGCCAACCTGATTCGTCCTCCCGCCTGGCTCAGAGACAGAGCCACACATCCAAGGTCACGAAGTTCCAGAGTGCAACAGGGACTCACAGACCAGGACACCATGAACTACAGGCCAGGTGGCTATGCGGGACAGAGCCTCTACTACAGGCCAGGCACAGGGGTGTCCTGTGAACAAGGCAAGGATCCTGGGTGGACAAAGCCCCACCTGCCCATGTCCAAACACCCCACAGGTGCCCCAATAAGGGAGCAGGGGAACTTCAAAGAGTAGTAACCCGGGGATACACAGATATACTCACAGCAAATGGAGGGAGCATCCCAGCAGCTGAGGCTGGGGTCAGGAGCTGAAGGTACAGGGGCAGCTGACCTGCTGGCCACGGGGGAAGACAGCAAGTGCAAAGGCCCAGGAGTAGGAACAGCTACAATGTCAGATCCAGATTTCCAGGTGGCCACAGGACAGCCAGGGGCCACTGATCTGATCTGACACAAACAGTGGGAACAGGGATACCCAGGACCATCCCTGCCCCATGGCCCGGCCTCTGACTCTTTCTGTAGGGAGATGAGAGCCACGCTCTGGCCTTCCTACCAGGCCTATTGCAGTGACCCAGGAGCAAGGCCCAGCTCTGGTGCTCAGCCCCAGCAATGCCAGGCCCACCACCTCCCATTGGGCCTTAGCCCAGCCTTAGCCCAGCCAGGAGCCTCTTTCCCCAGGTGTAAGAGAACAGGTATGGACAGACAGATGGCTCCATCCCTGGTGCCCAGTGATAGGCGGGGTAGAGCCTTGCAGCCTGTGTCCCGACTCAGGCAGGCCACTGCTGCGTTGCAGCGAGACACTCAGCGCTGGGTCTCCACCTCGGCCCCTCAGCACCAGGGCGCTCAATTGAGGTGGCTCTCCGTCCTCCAGTGAGATCCCCACAGGACAGACACCTCCACCTGCAGCCACCTCCCCATCTCCTCTCATTGGGCATAGGGCAAATTCTGCAGTCACCCGTCCCCACTGCTGGGAGGCTGTCACTTGGAGCAGAGGAGATGACTGGCGTCCACAGGAATCCCCAAAGCAGGCAGTAGGGACCATCCCCACTTCTGCACTGCAGAAGGCCTAAGCTCAGATAAGGAATGCCAACAGACCTGACACTAGCCCCCAGGGGCCAGGTGTGACCACCCTCATCCCCCAGGGCTAGAGTTTGAAGACTTCGGGCCCAAAGCAGAGGCCACCTAGGGCCCTGAGGTGTTGCAGGGTGTGACCTTCCTACCCTTCCAGGGCCAGCTGGGGCCGCCAAGCAGGTCCTCCCCACAGGTGAAAAGGGAGCCTCCCTGGTCTCCTGGGATCTGCATCATGGGTCCCTGTCACTGTGGGAGCCAGCAGCACCAACACTGGACAGGGAGGGGCGGGCCCCACAGTCATCACATTTCAAAGCCACTGGGACATTTTATTTTCCTTTTCAAGTGACAGCTGCAGAGAGGCAGAGACCATCACCAAGAAGATGAGGTCACCACGAGAGAGTGGGTGAAGGGATGGCCTGAGCCTCTCCCCCAGGGCAGGCGCTGCCTGACCAAGTCCAAGAGCCCCCAGCAAGCACGAGTGGACAGAGCCTGGGGTGGGAAGGGAAGGTTGGCCGTGGGCCATCTAAGGGGGTCATAAAACCCACCCAGGCACCACAGGTCATGGGGAGTAACGGAGAACAGGCCTGTTGCTCTCTGGCCAACTCCCCTGCCCAGGCCCCAAGCCTACCTACCTGGGCACCCCACACACAAGGCCTCCTTGACACAGGCACAGTGGCTGCAGGGAGCCACCCCACAAAAACAGTAATGACAACCCAGGCATGGTGGCCACACCTATAACCCCAGCACTTGGGAGGCTATGGCCAGAGGATCTGAGCTCAAGGTCAACCTGGGCTACATGGTGAGACTATCTCAAAAAGCCACCGATAAACAATAACGATGACCATCTTAACAGCAATAACAGCAGCTGCTTTTCACGCTTGCTTTGTACAAGGCCCCGTGAGGTGGGCCCCGACCTGACCCATTTTGTGGATGCAGAAACAGAGGCCCCAGGGGATCAACCACCCCCCAAGGTCCCACGGCCAGTGAGATGAGGCTGGACCACCTGACCGTCCTCCCTCAGCCTCCCATCCTCCACCCCTCCACTCCAGCATGACCCAGAGCCTCTGTGGGCCCCGGCGCCGTCTCCAGGGCAGAGCAGGGCCATCTGTGAGCCACAGCCTCGAGAGCAATTAGAGGCCAGGAAGGAGGCGGGCATCGACCGCTTTCGGGAGGGAGGGGGCTCTGTGCTCCACAGCAGCCTGGCTCACGGCCAAGAGCAGCAGGCCATGAAGGCCAAGGAAGCCCAGAGACGCCATCTGCCTGTCCACCTGTCCATCTAGCCCCGTCAGTCCCTGGCCCCAGGGACTTCACTGCATCCGGCACAATGTGAAACCCTTTGCTCCCAGCAACCAGCCCACACCTCCCCGTTTCCCAGAGGGGCAGTGACACAGGAAAGCTGGCCCCAACCCAGAGACACCCCCCACAACATGGCTCCGCCACCCCAGGCTGCCTCTGTCCACCCCTGGTGCTAGGGACCCAGCAGGGCAGAGCACCCCATGGGAACACATTGCGGGGACACTGTCCTCAAGCCCCATCTGCAGAGGGAACACAACAGTGCTTCCTTGCAGGCCCCTTGCCCAGAGATCACGCAGGGTTGGCCCTGGGGTTGGGCACCCAGCTGTCCCCAGAACGTCCCACCAAGAGCCCCATCTACATCCCAGGACTCCCTGCAGACCCTGCCCAGCCCCCGCCCTGCAGCCAGCCTGGACCATCAGAGACTGGATACGCTGGGCTGGGGGCTGCCTGCAGAGCAGGGCCACCATCGATCGCCAGATGCAATTAATTGCCTAGGTCAAGAGATGGTGAATGAGATTTGTCACCAGGGGCCCAGGGACATTCCAGCATGCCGCAGAGTCCAGCAACCCAGGGCAGGAGAGGCAGCTCGTGCTGACGGGGTCCTGGGGAGAGGCCAGTCACCCTGCCCACTTCCCCTCCTCCCCACTGCCAGGAGGCCCAAGCATAGTCACCCTGTCCTCCCCCACACAGGCTGGTGGAGGTCAAGGTCACAGCTTGACAGAGCATCTGTCCTTCTGCTGTGCCCAGTGCACAGACAGAGACGCTGAGACCCAGCCTGGGGCAGACAGTACCCAGTCCTGACCGTACAGGATCTGGTCCTGAGACTTGAATCAGAGCCCGTCTGGCTGCACCTGGCGACACTGCAGGTGTCACCTAACCTTCTGACATGGTTTCCTCTGCTGCAAAATGGAGCCAGGGAACAAAGGTGACTAAAACCAGGTCGCTGGGGCACAGATGCCAGGGCTGCCCTGTGCTACAGTCTGCGTCACCCTGTACCTTGGCACCCTCACTCGGGTGAATCCTCAGACCCAGCGGGGCACAGACTGAGGGGAGTCTCAGTTGGGGGGTTCCAAGACCACACCCCAGTTTCTCCACACCATGCCTCGGCTTTCACAGCTCCTCACAAGCCAGAGATGCTGACCACTGGCCCGACCCCTCCCATCCCAGGGCACGGAAAGGAGGACCAAGGCCCAAGCATGCCAGAGGAGCTTTTTCTGATGTCCCTTCCTGTCCTCTAAGAGCTCAGCGGGGCTCAGCAGGGGCTCAGAAGCCAAGACCAAGAACTTGGGGAAGCACAACTCACCTTCGGCCTGCGGTGGGAATTTCTGCCTCCGCTCCAGGGCAGGGGGGGGAGGGGGGGGGGTTCACGCCAAGAGGCCTGGATCAGTCTGCAGCCCCAGGAGGTGAGCAAGGCTCTGTGGGGGGAGGGGATGAAGGGGCGTGTCCTAAGCACAGGACTTTCCTGCTCCCTGCTGGCTGAGGCCACAGAGCACAGCTCAAACAACCTCAGGAAGGGGTCTGGGACCCAGGTTCAAATTCTGCCTCCACTGGTTCTAGCTGTGTGACTCTGGACACACTGCCTGGCATCTCTTGAGCCTGTTTCCTCATTCATAAGATGGAACCTCTTCTTTCAGGGATGACTCAGAGAGTCAGTGGATTCAGTGGAGCAAAATGCCTGTCAGGCGCTGAGCTTGACAAGTATTTTTTAGTTCCCAAATTGTTTTGAGGTGAAATTCATATAAAGTGAATTTCAACACAGGCGAGATGATGCATGCCTGGAATCCCAGTTACACAGGAGGCAGAGGTAGAAAGATGACAGTCCAGGCCACTGTACCCAAAGCACAAGACCCTAATCTGAAAAATAACTAAAACAAAAAGGGCTGGCAGAGAAGCTCAAGTGGTAGAGCACCTGCCTTGCAAGCTGAGGCCGTGAGTTCAAACCCCAGTACCACCAAAAAAAAAAAAAAAAAAGTCTCATCCCAGGTGCCCCTCCCCCAGCCCATCCCTAGCGATCTGCCGTGCCCATGGCCTGCCTGGCGTGCTCTGGACATTTCATGTAAGTGGAATCACATATCACGTGGCCTTCTGTGCCTGGCCTCTCACTCAGCTTCATGCTCAAGGGTCACCCACATGGTAGCCTTTGTGAGTAGTTCGTTCCTTTTCGTGGCTGAATCATATTCCATTGTGGGGATGGACTAATGACAAATTTTTTAAATGAGAAAAGTAAGCGTGTTAGATGCAAAAATCCACTCTGGCAATCCATCTACAACAGAGACGTGAGACATTCAAGATCTTGTGATGAGCTCAGCACACTCTTTCCTTTAAAAATAATTTGCTGGGTAACTAACCCACTCGGAACCCTCCCTGCCGGAGGGAGCGTTCCTTCTTTCCCTTAATAAACTCTCCTACCTCCATGCTCAAAAAGTAACAATAATTTGTAAAATTACAAAATAAGCATAACCACCCTGACGATGTGCGCTCTGGGCATTAGGAGGTGGCAGCTGGTGGATGGGAGTGAGCAGGTCCCAGCATCACACAGGGCCTCCTACAGGTGCCATTTGAGTGGAAACCCAAATGACCAAGAAAAGACAGCCACAGGTCTCCAGGAAAGGCCTTGCAGGGCACGAATACCAAGTGCAAAGGCCCGGGGGTGGGAATGTGTGCGGCTGGAGCCTGAACCAGCAGGCGGGCTCAGTGGGGGCTAAGCAGGTGCTCAGTGGCCTCTGAGTTGACCTGAGAGCAGTAGAATGAAGGACAGTGTGGAGTCTCTTGTAATCTTTCATCCAGATCCAATCGGCTCCACATCTCCCCACCCCCGCCCCCTGGCCATCACAGAAAGGCAACAGGCTGGGGCCCTGGGTAATGCTGCCTGGCCGGCCATTCTGATTCTGTCATTGTCACTGAGGCACAAACAGAGAGGGTCTCAGAAGCACAGGCCATCCCTCAGCTGTCTCCCCCATGGGGACGGCACACCATCTTTGTCACAGTCCTGCTATTCTGGAAAGTCACGAGAGCAGGAAGGGTTTTGGTGATCCACAACGGGCGTTTTATCAGTGGGACAGTCCCACGCTATAAAAGTGCCCCCCGCCCTACACAATTTGCAAATGGCCTGGCCACTAAAACAACCTTGCAGCCAGCTGGCTGTCCAGTGTCCTTCCCTGAGCTCAGCACCCAGGCTTCTGCCCTCCTTCGGTCACCTCCCAGCAGGCCTCGGCTCCAACCTCTCGCTTCCCTTTTATGTCACCGCCTCTGTCATTGTGAGGCTGAGCACCTGGAGGAACATCAGCGCAAAGGGGACTTTCCAAGTCAGGACTTGGCCAGGCTCTGCCAGGGTTGTTCAGCACCGGGCAAGTCAGCAGAGCCTCGGGGCTGGCCTGTGACATGGGGTGGTGACAACCAACTGTATGGCTACAGCGTGAGCCTCCACAGTTAGATGTGACCGCCTCGGCTGCCCCTGTTCCACGGCACACAGCAGAAGGGGCCGGAGAGGGTAGGCAGGGCAGGCAGGCAAGGAGAAAATCCCACACTCCCTGTTCGGGCCAGGTGGCTTGTGGCCCGCCTGGCTTTTCTCTCAAGAAGATAAGCCGCCTGCTCGAGTTCACATTCAGGATCAAATGACTTCACTTAATCCCCCTTGGGATCTCCAAGGGCCTGGGGAGTACGGTGGCTGAGGGCCCTCCACCATGCAGGCCACACAGAGGGGCCGCGAGACCTGCCCCACCTGGGTACTACCAGTAGAGGTGGCACCTGCCACAGGCTCACCATCACGGGAGAAGCGGCTCACGGAGTCCACGCAAGGGCCCAGGAGCCAAGTGCTACCATGAACCCACTCTCCAGCGGGGGAAACTAAAGCCCGGGAGGAAAGTGGCAGGCCTCTCGCCATATCACCTGCCATCCTCAGGACAACCCCTGTCCCACTTCACACAGGGAAATTGAGGGAGGATGAGCCTCAGACATAAGAAGACATTGAACGGGCAGAATCTGCAGCAGGGCCCAGGCTCCAGGAAAAACCCCAGGGCCAGGTACAGGCCCAAGGAGAGGGACAGCACCCGAGGACACCTGGCAATGTTCGGAGGCGTTTCTGACAGTCACAAAGGGGCAGAGTGGGGGTTACTCGTGGCATCTGTAACTGTGATGCACAGGACAGCCCCCCCCCACTGTAGACAACAGCCTGCCCCCCCAGAAAATGTGAACAGCGCTTGGTCGAGCAGGCCCCCACCCACCCACTCAGCATTGAGGGGCCTGCTGTGTGCAGCCCATGCAAGGAAGGGGTCAAGGCCACAGGCTCAGAAAGGCATGCTCTCCCACTCCATGTCACACAGCCGACACCCCGCCTCCTTGAAGACTGGGTCTGGATCTGGTGTGGGGGTCCAGAGTCTGTGTATTTCCCACCCATGGTCACCTCCAAGAGGCCTTGCCTATCAGCCACCCTCACTGTTCACAGGGTAGCCTGGGGGATGGTAGGCTTCCACTATACCACACACAGGCTTTGTGTTGAATTTTCAAGCTTGCAAGGACACGCGTGTCCTGCTTCTCAAAACTCAAAGAATTTTTGTGTCAAGCAGCTACTGACTTCTTGCCCAGCCTGGCCAGGGCAGAACCTCGGTAGGCACTCAGTCCTCAGTGGGACAGGCCAGGGCCAGGCTGTGGCAGTAGCATGTCATGATCCCAAGGGCACCCAGGAATGCCCGGCAGCCCCTTCTCACAGCAAAGACCCGAATCCAAGCCAGAGGCCATCTTGCAGAACCTGTCAATCACAGGGCTTGCACCCATGGCAGAAACTCCAGGAGGTAAGATCAGGTGGCCCCATCACAGTGAAACTAATGACAATGACAGCTAGTGACACTCACAGTTCTTCATGTCCACACTACTCTTCTAACTCACAGACGACCCGAGAAGGCAGGAACGACCTCATCTCCATTTTGCACACAGGGAAACTGAGGCACGAAGCAATGGTACACACAGCCAGGGACATGCAGGTAAGTGATAGTCAGAGAAGGAGCCCAGGCCACCAGAGTCCCTTCTTGGAATCACCCAGATCCACTGCCATCTGCCGTGAGGAGATGACCAGCTGAGTTACATAAAAAGTTGTCACTGCTTGGCATATTTTGACTTACAAACCCGGTGGGATCCACTTGGCTCACTCTCGCAGCCTCAAGGCCATGTGAATTCTGCCAGCCAGGGGACAAGACAGAGCCGGGGCCAGGCAGGGAAACACAGGCCAGAGGAAACAGGAAAGCAAACGTGGACCAGAAAAGCCCACGCCTGACTGAGAGATGGTGCCTGGCCTCCAGGTGGGGGACTTGGCGACCTGAAAGTCGCCTGTAATTCTTTTTTTAACAAAGGCAGTCGGTCACCTCAGCTCTCGGCAGAGCCTGGTCGCCTGGCTAAGGCCGGCAGGCACAATCTCACCCTCTATTCATCTGTCCTGCAGCAGGGCCTGGGGCCTGGTCTCAGGAGCCTCCCTGGGCGGCAGCCTGGACTGTCCTGCCAGCCCTAGGATCTTGTTTCATTTCATTGCAGGCTTTGGGTTTCTGGATGCAAGCCCAGAGGCTCGGACCATCTTCCTCCTCTGACACAGCTGGGAAGAAGCCATGAGGGGCATCGCCAGTTGCTGGGGACCCGGAACACCTGCCCCCTGGGGAAGGGCCCAGGAGACCACACCCCGGAAAGACCAGCCATGCCTGATCATGTGACATGCTGGGACCACTGGTCCCCCCAGCCATCTGCTGGAACCAGGTACCCCCGCTGGATCTGCAGGAATTAAAATAAAGGAGGCTCTCACAGGACCCCTCTCCGCTTCCCTGCCGTTTAGGTGTCCTGACGCACCGCCCTTCACAGTCTGCAGGCCTCTCTCCTCTCTGCATCTTTCGGCCCCAACCCCAAGAAAATGAGCGTTCACCTGAGTCCAAGGTCACAGGCAGAAGGAACGCCGCCCCTGTCTGAGCCCAGGCTGCAGTACAAACCCTGGCTCTGGACCACGGCCCCTGGCTGTGGAGCAAGTGACCACAGGCCGTGGCCTCACGCAGGACGAACGCATTCGCGCACAGCCGCAGGGCTGAAGTCTGGGGGGAAGGCACAGGGATAAGCTCCCTGTGGGCAAGGCTGGTCGCTCTGGGGGCTCCAGGGAGAGTCAGGCCTTTTCCAGTGGCTGGAGGCACCTTTGCTCCCAGCCCTTGCTCCTCCTCCAACCCCAGGCCTGACATCTCCAGCCCTCTAGCTCTGATCTCAGGCTTCCTTCTAACAAGGACCCCTGGGGTGTGCTGAGCCCCGCAGATAATCCAGGGTAATCTTCTGGCTGGCTCCCTGTCAACCGGTCAGCAGCCTCAACTCCCTTTGCCATCTAGCTTCGATTTCTCTGGACAATTTATCATACGCCATTTCCAGTTTCTGGGGATCAGAACATAGGCTGGGGGTGGGGGTGGGGAGGCAGGGATTATTCTGCTAACCACAGGCTCCAAAATAAAAAAAACCTCTGGGCCTCAACAGAACTGCCAAGGCTCCATCTTACAGACCCTTAATTCTCAACAGGTGATTTTCAGGGTCCACGTGACTCAGGCTTTCCATTCCTGGAACATGACGTGAACAGGCACGTCTGTCACCTGTATGACGAACACACACCCTGAATGAGGCAGAGTCTAGCCTCTGATGGAAAGGTGCTTCCTGTGCGCCCTATGGCCTATCACTGCAGACCTCTCTCTAGGTCACAACAAATAAGCACCCACCAGTACTCCTAAACAGCCTTTGCAACCAGGCACAAGATCCACCAGGGACACAGGAAATTCCACCCTGCTAAAAGCTGCACTTCCCCACGTCTGCACAGCCCAGGCCAAGGACAACGGCTGGCACCGACAAAACCCCTAACTTCTGTGTGACTTAAAGGCATCCCCAGGAAGCCTGACCAGGGAGGCCTTGTGAGGTCCAGCCGAGCTGCAGCCAGCATGTTGAGCAGCGTCCAGGAGGCCAACCAGTGCTGGCCCGCCCTGGGTACACAGCTGGTGTCGCAGGACTGGGACTGGGACTGGGACTGGGGGGAGGGGTGGGGATTCAGACTTCCTTAGCCCGGAGTCAGCACCTTCCCCTCTGGCTGATGGAGACTGGTATCCCCAGACCACCCAGGAGCCAGGGCCCCCAGAGCAGTTCGAGTGGCAAGAGGAGCCTGCCCTGTAAGGAGTCCTTTTATAAATAGATGATAGACAGATAGATAGACAAACAGACAGATGACACTGCCACACTCAAAAACACTAAGGTGCCAATGAAACACTTCCCGGCTTCAAGGCCACTGTCACTTTCCTGCCAGAAAACTTGGGAAGTAAGACCCACTCGTGGTCCCAGAAAGGCTGAGCAAGAATCCCACAGCAACCCAGCACAGAGACGCTGCTAACACCCAGAGCTCCCCTCAGCCCCTGCCAGCCTGGGGCTCCCTCACTCACCACCACCTTGGCATCCAGAGTCACCTCTGGAAGCTCCCCCCAAATTGGCCCCCCTCCAGCCACACGCCCCTTCTCAGAGTCAGCTCAACGGCCCACTGCGGCCTCCCTTGCAACTGCCGGAAAATCCAGAGCTGGTATTCACATCGCAGGGACCAGAGGCATCCCCGGGGCACAGCCAGGGGCTCAGGGGCACAGAGCTTGAAGGTCACACAGCAAACCTGCAGAGAAACACCTGGCAGCTCACCTGCTTCCATCCCGGCGTTCCCACGGGGCTGCGGCGCGGTGCGGGTGTCGGGACACGCTTCCTGCCACTGGCGCAGCTATTTATACTGAGCCGGGAGAAGCCAGGACAGACGGGGTCAGCCTGCACAGCACCGCACAGCACCGCACAGCACAGCACGGCACGGCACGGCACAGCCCGGCCCGGCACGGCCCAGCCAGCCGCAGCTGGGAGCCCAAGGGAAGGCCGGGTCAGGCAGAGGAAGGGCTGCCATGCCCGAGGCTGGGCACACAGTGATCCAGGACTGTCCCCAGCCATGCTGAGAGCCCCCAGTTGAAGGACAGGACCTGCCCAGACCAGCTGCCCTCCCCCGCCTCGCCCAAGAAGGAGTGTACAGTACAAGCTGTATGCCCTGCACGAATGTCAAGGTACTGTGTGACTCAGTCTCCCCATCTGAGAACAGGGAAAGGAGCTGTGCTAGGCCCACCGAGGGCAGGTGTGGTGGGCTGGCCTGAACCAGCTCGGGCCCTCTGCAGACACAGAGCCCCCCACTCCACCTCTCATCACTCAGAGACCAGATGCCAGGAATAAGGTGGGGGCTACTGCACCCCAACACATAGCACCACCCAAAATCAGGGAGCCCCAGGTGGCAGGCCAGCAGACACAATGACATCCTGTGCCTGTGTGTGCCGCCAGCATCGTCACGGAGGCGTCCCAAGTGACGGGGGCAAGCGCCCACTCTCCCCACAACGCAGAGAGCACTGTCACCCCATCGAGGCACACACTCACCCCAGCAGCTTAAGCCAAGCCCCACAGCAGCCCAGGAAAGTCACAGCCACCTGAGGAAGAGACCAGAGGGAATGGCCCTGTGACCTGGTGTGTTTGGGGAACAGAGGGGTGACAGGTGAGGGCAAAGGGCCAGACATAAGGACCAATAGACAACTCAGATATCCCACGGGCACCGGTTACCAGGCGGTGCCAGGCCCAGCCGGCACTGCTCTAGAACCCAGTATGCAACAGGGAACAGAGTCCCCGTCAGTGCAGAATGTCCACTCTAGCAGGGCTGGCTGACAAGACCAAGACTAACAGCTAAGGTTACAAGGGGACACACTCAAAGAAACAGCTAAAGGAAAGAAGGACAGAGCCAAGGAGAGAAAGAGTACAATCCGCATACGACATCAGAAAGGACCTTCAGAGAACATGGTCCTGAGGATGCCCAGGGAAGA
This sequence comes from Castor canadensis, assembly GCF_047511655.1. Taxonomy (NCBI): domain Eukaryota; kingdom Metazoa; phylum Chordata; class Mammalia; order Rodentia; family Castoridae; genus Castor; species Castor canadensis. The sequence goes on from NC_133403.1 coordinate 42,083,405, forward strand.
ATGGTCCACGCAGAGCAAGTGCAAAGGTCCTGAGGCAGAACCAGCAATGCACTCCAGGAGAAACAGCCAGAGGCCAGTGTGGCTGGTGCAGAAGGAACAAGGGGCAGGGACATGGGGCAGGCTGTGAGGGCCTGCTGGGCCACAGTGAAGGCTGGTTCTACGCTGATGGAGCTATAGAGTCGAACCTGACACCAATTTGGTTTTGGTTTTGTTGGTCTTGAGACAGGACCTCACGATGCAGCCCAGGCTGGCCTGGAACTTGCAGCATCCCAAGTGCTGGGACTGCAGGCGTGGTCACCACCCCAGGCTCAAGGCCAGCCCTTCGAGACGCCGGAGACAGGAGGGGTCTCGGGCATCTCTCCAGCTGCTGGTGGCGGCCAGCAGCCCTCAGCAGCCCTCACCTGAGGACTCCGCTTCACTTGGCCTCTGTCTGCACGTGGTGTCTTCTCATCCATGCACCCGTGTCCAGGTGTCTCTGTGTCATGTGTCCGTGTGTCTCTGCCCATGTGTCCGTGTGACTGTGTCTATGTGTCCATGCTTCCATGTCTGTGTCCATGTGTCTGTGGGTCCATGTGTCTGTGTTACTGTGTTTGCGTGTCCATGTGACTCGTCAGTGTGTCCATGTGTCTGACTACATCCATCTGTCCACGAGTCTATGTGTCCTCCGTCCTTACAAGGACACCCTGGAGTAGATCCTTAACTAGCGACACCTGCAGGAACCCCATTTCTAGTTTCCATCTTTTTTTTTTTTTTGTCTTTTCTTTTTTGGTGCTGGGATCGAACCCAGGGCTTCACGCATGCTAGGCAAGCGCTGTACCATCGAGCTACATCCCAGCCCAGGAACTCCATTTCTAAATCATTTTGTGTCCTGAGGTTCCTCCAGGGACATTAACTTGGAAGGGGGGTGCCCCTGTCAACCCAGGACAGGCCTAGCCCAGGCCAGGGGTCACAGAGGTGAGGATGGCAACAAAACACTGGAAGGGACAGCTCGGCGTGGGGAGGGCCACCCCAAGGGCCAGCATGCACATAACCCCCAACTGTGTGGCCCCGGCTGGAGGGGCCAGGTGCCAGGCAGGTTACCAAGGTCACAGAGATGCCAGGCTGTGCTGGCAATGCTCCCAAGGGTCCTGGTGAGCACCACAGAGCTAGCGTAAGGACAAAGGGGCTCTGGAGCACCTCTGAGATGTGTGGCCTAGACCCCCCAGAGGGGTCTACAGCCAGAGAAAAGGCACTCTTCCTGCCCTACCGGGTCAGGGCCAGGTCCCCTGCATGGGCAGTGGAGGTGGGAGGTGGCAGGCACAAGGCACAAAGCCTCCAAGGTGGGGAGAGGGCCCAGGAGTCATCCAAGAGGTGGTGGACGCCCATGGGTCAGAGTGGGTTGTGTGGCCTCACCTGCTGTGGCTCCAGCTGGCTGCCCACAGGGAAGGGACCATAGGACAGGACGGACACAGGAGATCGCTGCAGGTGCCAGGCAGGGGACAGGGAGAGGCTGAGGTAAAGCAGGTCTCTGGCCTCAGCTCCACACCAAGACAGACTGACTCAGGAACCGCCCAGCCCCCAGGACAGACTGACACCAGGGGCTGCTCAGCCCCCAAGATAGACTGACCCCAGGGGCCACCTGACCCTGCACACACAGACCCCGGGGGCAGCCCTTGGGCCCCTGGGCAAATAACCCCAGTGACTGCCCAGCCCAGAGCGCGCGCACGCGCACACACGCACACCAGCAGTAGCTGGTCACCAAGTCCCACCAGAGCCTCCTATGGTTCTGAAAAAGCACTGTCCAGACTGGGACAAGATGGGCCACAGAAAAGTAAGGTGACCACCCACCCTAGGGCATTCCTCCCTCAAGCCAAGCTGACCTCAGGGACCCTAGCAGCCCCCGTGGGGACAACCTTTGCCATCCAAGTCATTCATGTCATCCTCCCAAGTCAGACTCAAGACAGGCATCCAGGGCCAGCCTGGTGAAGACACCTACAGGGCTGGGCCTTGGTTTCTCCCACCCCACCCTCCACAGGCACGTCAGGACACGCACAGAAACAACTGCCAGGTTTCCTCCTCTTTTCCTGCCCTGCTCCATTCCAGTTCTGAGGAACTCTTAGGAATTCACACCGTAAGACAAATCAGAGCAAAGTCAGGGCAAAGGGAGAAACCACAGACAAACTAATCTGCAATCAGGGGAAAACCCAAACAGACAAGATAGCTGAAGGCAGGCTGCAAATTTGGCTCTGGGCTTCCTAGTAGCCAACACAAAGAGGCAAAGTAGACGAGTCAGAACAGAAACTCGTGTTACAGTGACTATGCAGCACTCTGAAGGAGGAATTAAAGTCTTGTGTATCATATAAGAAGAAAAAAAAACCAAGCCGCCATTGCCTCTGCTCTTACCAGCCCTCTTAACGTAACGCCAGCTATGACCGTGGTCTGGCTTCACCCAGCAAGGACCCCAGCCAGGAGCAGGGTCTTTAGGGGACCTCCTGGCAGGACCTTCAAACTCACACCCATCCGGAACCCACTTTTCCTTAATGAAAACCCAGGAAGGGGATCTGAGACTTAGGACAAGGCAGGAGAGCTGCAAGTGTTTCTGTAAGGCCAGAGCACGCACACCTGCTCTGCAAGCTTCCAGCCACCACGGCCGTGTTCCAATAAAACTTTATTTATGGACACTGAACTGTGCACTTCACAGAACGTCACCAACAGTTTTTTCCCAACCATTAACAAACGCAGCAACTGCTCGGCTGTACAGAAAGCCAGGAGGTGGGCGGACATGGCCCAGGGCCACGCTTGGGGATTCCTGCCTGTGCGGGGGAGGGGGTTCTGGGATGAGCCCCAAGACACGGTGTAAGTGACGGTGTCAGCGTGACGGCAAACGGAAGATGCAAAGTGCGGTGTGCTGCCACCGAGGAGCTGGGTTTTGTTCGGGGTTTTCTTTAAGCTTTGGGTTTTGTAGGTTGTGTTGTGTTGTGTTGGTTGTTTTGTTTTTGCAGTACTTGGGAATTGAACCCAGGACCTCAGGACCTCTTAGGCAAGTGCTTCACCACTTGAGCCACATCTCCAGCCCTTTTGATTTTGTTTTTGAGAGGAATCTCACTAAGTTTGCCTGGGGCCAGTCTCAAACTCACAGTCCCCTGCTTTTGCCTCCCCAGTAGCTGGGATTACAGAAATGTGCCACTATGCCCAGCTCATGTGTTTGCTTTTAGAAGAGACGTACATACAACCACGGAAGACTGACTATGCCCAGAGTACCTGCAGACACTAAGCTGTAACTGCTTTGGGGACTGAGCCAGGAGGGTTGGACCCTCTGCACTTTGTGCACTGTTTTCATTTTTCATACAAATCTACACGTATTATTAAAAGTAAAATTTTAAGGGCTGGGATGTAACTTCACGGTACAGTGCTTTCCTAGCAAGCACGAGGCCCTGGGTTCAATCCCTAGTACTATCTGGGTTTTTGGGGGTTTTTTGGTTTTTTTTTAATGTTAAGTTTTATAATAAAGCTCAAAGCCAGTGGCAGAGTTCCAAATTACTTTCTGCTCTTTTGTATTTTTTAAATAAAAAATATAAACCAACGTCAGGCCAGGCGTGTGACTCATGCCTATAATCCCAGTTACTCAGGAGGCAGAGTGGCTGAGGCCAGCCCAGACAAAAAGTCCTGGAGACCCCATCTCAACCAATAAAAAGCTGGGCGTGGTGACACACATCTGTCAGCTATACAGGAAGCAGAAACAGGAAGATCACAGACTGGCAGGGCAAGGCCCCGAGTTCAAACGCCAGTGCTGAAAAAAAAAAAAAGTTAACTAAGCTGTAGCCAAATGGAAAGGTGTCCACGATGCATGCGTTCAGATTAGAGAAAGACGGTCACCACCCAGAAGCAAGTCTTCTCCAGGAACTCACAGGGAGGCCGGCAGGCCATGGGGACACTTCGGAGATCCCCACTGGACACCGTGGGGCTGTGGTCTGGGCACCATGGCTTTCCACTGGAGCTTGAGGCCAGAAAGGGAGAGCCAACCACATGTGGCTCAGGCCAAGTGCTATCTCTGGAGTCAAAGGAAGGACGGCAAGGAAGGACATGAGGTCACTGACCAAGAAACTCGGGACAGCGGCCTGGCAGGGCCAAGGAGAATGAGCACACTCAGGAGGGGTCTGCAAAGGGGCCTCTAGGACCCAGGACCTGCCCCACAGAGCAGTCTCTGCAGCCACATCACCCACGGGGGTGGTGGCCACCAGCCACACATGGCCTTTGGCTTTCATTAAAATTCAATGAAGGACAGAATCCCCTCCCTGGCCTCACCAACCTCCCTCTCCGCGAGGGCTCCACGCCACACGTGGCTGGTGGCCGCGGTGGTGGGTATAGACCGTTCCCCCCACCGTGGAAGGTTCCAGTGGGCGCTAAGTGCCAGAGGAGGTGGAGAGCAGGTGGAGAGGAGGCAAGGAGGCCGTGGGTGGGAATGTGGACTCACTCCAGGCCAGCGCTGTGCACAGAAACCCGCGGGCAAAGGGGAGACGCCAGGCGCCTGGCCCTGCTCCCCAACAGAGAGCCCCGCCTCACCTCCCCGCCCTGCCCCTGGCTCAGTGGCCATCAGCCCCGGCAATGCAAAGTCCATGAAAACCACCATTCAGCCGTCAGCGTCCTGGCCTCACACACCTGCTGGCCACATAGGATGGCAGTGACGGGACCTTTTCCATGTCACAGAAGTTGCTCCACTCCCCTTATCCGGCTTTTAAGGATAAAGATCTGAGGCCTGAAGGGCAGACACTTAGCTCAGTTGTTAACTGGCAAAGCACTACTCGAACCCAGAACTCCAGCTTCAAAAGGGCATTTCTAGAACTGCCACGGTTTTGCCAGAGGTGGAGAAAGCTCAGGCCTTCCTAAGAGCCCCCATCCTCCAAGCTGCCCGTGACCTCGGGTGTCCCCAGAAGCCCAACAGCCAGTCGGTGATCAAGGCAGAGGGAAGCCTCAGCTTCAGGGGCACAGCGGGCCAGGCGAATCAGGGGACAGGGAGGAGCCACCATCACCAAGAGCAACAGGCCCCAGCCTGGGGCTCAGGTCAAGCAATCAGGCCACTCACACCTCCTTCCTGCTGCACCTTGAGGAAGGGATACCAGTGTCCACCCATGACAGCAACAGCAAGGACCTGGGTCCCACCACAAATTCTCCTTAAGTCTCCACGCCCCAACTGGTGAGTCAGACGATGACAGCAGCTCCCACGTGGCCTCCTGACAATGAAGTCTGAAGCAGCAGGGTCCCACTTTAAAGCTGAGCAAACTGGAGCTCAGAGACGTTAAGTGACCTGCCTGGAGTAGAACAGCTTGAAGCAGCAGCCTCTAGCCTGACACCGTCGCCCACTCTACAGAGGAGGCCCATGGGCCCAGAGGCGTGGGCCAGCCTGAGCTGCGGTGAGCAGCAGGGGGTGAAACGAACCTGCAATGCTAAATTGTCCTTCTGTCTGCTTGCGGACTGGGGACTTCAGGTCAAACCCTCAGCAAGTCCCAGTCGTGTGCTCCAGATGATTCTTTATGGTTCTATGAACCAGGTCAAGGCCAGCTGGACCCACGAGGCTGAGGCAGCGTGGAAAGTGCTTGGCTCTAAAACAAAGACCCCTAAGGAGAGAGACGAGTTTGCTCCTGAGAGGCCTAAGACCCACCCCTGTGACCTTGGGGCAGCCTCGGGATCTGACCTGTGGCCCTCTGCCCTGTGGTGTCAACTGGAAAATGGGGAAAGAAGCTGTGGCTGTCCCAGGACCCCTCCAGGGGACACACCCCACGTGACAGGCACTCCAGCCCCCACCCCCCCAAGAGCCTCAGCCACGGCTTTCCTGAGTCCCGTTAGACACCATGCTAAATAATTCAAAACCATGTTTTCATTTCAAAATAAACACAGCCCTGTCGCCAAAGCGAGTGCCAAATTTGCATGAATGTTTAAGATAAAATGAGACTTCAAAGAAATGCCAGGCGCTACCCCCCCCCTCCAAAGCCTGGGGATGACTTGTTCTCAGTCCCTGCAGCCATCCCCGGCTGCACAGGTCTGCAGGTGGTGCTCCCCTGAGAACAGCACTCCCGCCTCTCTCAGCTGGCTCGGGAGGGCATCTTCAACAAATCCTGCTGCACCGTGACCATGACCGTGACCGAGAATCATCCCAGGTCTTGGTGGACTGTTCCACTAGCAGCCCGGGCAACCGAGAACAAGTCACTCAAGCTCTCCAGGCCTCCATGGCCCCGTCTATAAAATGGAACAATAACAACACTGCCTCATCCAGTGAGCAGCCTGGGGACTGACTGTCACTACTGTCACTGCAGTGTCTTTCCAGCTCACCTGGACAGGCTGTGAAGTGGGTTCTCTGCCTCTGAGCTTCCGCCAAGTTTGTTACACCCTCCACCTGGCCTGGCCATAGCCTAGCCCTCCCTCCCTAGTCAGAAGTGTTCTCCGTTGCCTCCAGGTTGTCCCAAGTCCCTGGACAAGGAATAGCCAGCTCCTGTGTGCTGGCTGTCCCCTGGCAGGGAGCTGCTTCTCCAAGGTGTCTCCTGGGGAGGTTGCTGTTAGTCGTCTGAGACATAAAAAGGAACCAGAAGGAAAAAGACAGCACACAGCAGATCCAACCTCACTGCTGCAGGCGGTGGCATGGGATGTGGAGATTTTCAGTCTCAGGAGTGAGGGTGTCTCAGACAGGCCCAGGAGCCCCACCAGCTGGGTGACAAGAAGGTGCCATTCCCCCCACCCCATCTCACAGAGAAGCACCAACTTCTCCACCCTATTCCCGGCCTTGGTGGGGGTGGGGAACAGCAAGGAGAGGCCAGGGGCACCCAGAGTCCAGGCAAAGCAGAGCCAGAACTCCTGGGGCCCCTTCTAAACCCTGGGGTGGGCAGCAGTGCTGCCAGCGGTCCCCCCTCCCCAAGCCCCAGAACCCTCCAGGCTCTCAGTTCCTGTTTGCAGAGCTAAGAAACCTTCAGGAGGTGCTGTGAGTATTAATTGGGGAAGGGAACGGCTTATGCTAAATAAATCCTTCCCACGGAGCCAGACCCTCAACCAAGTGGGGGGGGGGGAACATGCAGCCCCATGAGGGGTCTCCATCCCTCACCAGGGCCTGACAGTCACATTACCAGGGACATAGATTTATCAATAGTATCGATCCCTGAGCCAGCACAAATAGCTCAGTGGGAAGAGGCCAGGGCTACCCGCTTGCTCCACCCCCATGTCTGGGCACCAGCCCTGGTGGCTGTGGCGGTGGCAGTGGCAGTGGTGGTTGTAAATTTCCAAGCAGGGACAGGGCAGTGGGTGTGGGGAAGCCAAGACAGCACCCGGGATGCCCTCATCACCACTCCCCTGGCTCATTCACTGAGGCACAGGTCTGAGCAGCCAGAATGGGCTGGGGGGCTCCACGGCCCTTCTCCACCCTATGAGCTGGAAGCAAAGAGGTCAGAAGGAGGGGGTCCTCCATCTGATTCCCCACACGCCCCCAGGCACAGGTGAGGGAGCCCTTTTGCACAGTGTCTCCAGGCCCCTGGATTAAAGGTCAGCCTGGAGCATCCAGGACGAGTAACAGCAGTAGTCATAGTAACACACACAAGCACCCTCTGTATTACTGTGCTCAGTTCTCCAACAACCCTAGGCACTATTTTTACCCTGACTTTGCAGAAGAGAAACCCACAGCAGAGAGAGGTTAAATAATCTGCCTGGGGTCACAAGGCCAGCAAAGCAGCCAAAGCAAAATTCGAACCCAGGAGCTGAGCTGCACAGTGAGTCAGGAATGCTTCAGCCATCCCACAACACATGTCTGCCTTCCTCTGACTGCTCAGTTCCCCTCCTCACCAACACTGAAAAAAAAAAAAAAAACAACAAAAAAGGGCCACCCAGGAAGTCCACAGCGGTACAGTGAGATGCCCCCCTCCACGTGTCTGGCCCTGAGAAGGCCTCTCATCAAAGCTGCCGCAGGGACCCTGAGCTGGTTTAAAAAGAGCAAAGTCAAGGCCACGATAACACATCTCAGTGTGCCCAGAACCCCCCCCCCCACTCCAGCCCGCAGGGATCCTCCTCCCTCCCGCCTCCCTCCCTCCTTCCCTCTCACACATCCTTCCTCCAAATCTGCAAAGAGGAAAAAAATAATAATCGTAATAAAACCAGTTCTCACCAACAGGGGGGAGGAGGGGGGGAGGAAGGGAGGAGACTGAGCCGCCAGAACAGATCCGCCCCCGCTGCCTGCACCAGACCCTCGGGGAGCCGGAGCGCACGACAGGCGGCGGGGAGACACTGCCTTCCAAAAAATATAGCTACAATGTAAAAATAACGCGGGGCGCTCCACGCTAACTGGGCCCTGGCGGCTGCGGCTCTCCCTCGACGCCCGGCCCCCTCCCTCGGGCTTTTTCCTGCGAGTGTCTGGGCGGGGAGGGCGCGCCCCACGGGCGCCTCCACTTCCCACGGGCCTCTGGGGACGCTTCCCCACGCCACGAGGGCCTGGGGCTTCCCGGCCCGGCCGGAGTGGGATCTGGCTCCGAATTCCAACTTCCCAAACTAGTGGCATCCCAAGTATCCGCACAGCCCGGGGGAGGGACCAGGAGGCGGCCCAATGAGGCGTCACTAGCCGCGGCAGGCAGGCCCGGACACCAGGAACCCCGGCCGCGGGGGAGGGGAGCCAGGGGCGCCTCCCGGAGGGTCCCCGCCCAGCGCCCTCCTGTTCCCCACCCCGTACCCCCGATCCTGGAGGGGGACGCCACCAGACCCCCTCTCCGGTTAGCACCAGCCCCCTCCCCATGCGCCCCTCCACAGCAGCAAGCTGGGGTGGGGTGGTGCCATGGCCAAGGGCGCCCCCAAACCCGCTGGAAAACAAGATGCAGTGCGCACCCCCCCAGGTACGGGGCGGCTGGGGAGACGCCTGGCGGCCATGCCCCAGGGCTGGGGTGGTGACCCTGCGCATTTCCAGCGCCCCCCACCCCAACCACCCCCGCGCCACTTCCCTGCCCCCCGCCCCCTCGCTGGGGAGCTGGAGTTCCCCTAAGTTCCCCGCGCCCCGCAGCGCGCGGGCCGCGGTGTCGCCCGACCCCCCCCTCCCCACCCCCGCCACCTCGCCACCAGCGCCAACTCCGCCGCGTGCGCCCGCCGCTAGCCTCCCGGCCCGGAAGCCACCCCGCGCCCGCCCCGCGCTCCGCGGGGAACTCGGCCCAACTCACCTCGCCGGGCTGCGGCGGCGGCGGCGGCCGGCCTGGGGCGCGCTCGGGCCGCGGGCGCTCAGGCAAGTGGCGGTGCCGATCGCGCGGGGGCGCGCAGCAGGCCCGGCCTCGGCCCGACGCGATCTCCCGCCGCCCGCCGCTAGCGCGCCGGCCCGGGGCCCCCGGCCCGCAACTTGGTGCGCATGGCGGGACGCAGGGCGCGCGGCTCGGGCGGCTCGGGCGGCGCGGCGGACGGGGTGCTGCGGCCCGGCCTGCGCTGCCCGCGGCTCCGCTCCCCGGCGGCGGCGGCGGCGGCGGCGCGGGAGGGGAGGGGGCGGGGCGGGAGGCGGCAGCTCGGCTCCCCGCCCGCACCGCGCGCCCGGCCCCCGGGCGCCTTAAAGGGCCCGCACCGCCAAGCCGGCCCTGCGCGCACCCGCCGCGCGCACCCGCCGCCGCACGCGCGCACACGGGCGCGCGACGCCGAGTTTCTTTTCTGGCAGCTCGGGAAAAGAGAGAAGGAGGAGAAAAAGCGTCGCCCCGGCCCCCCTCTTTCTCCCCCTCTCAGATACTTCCCTTGGATCGCGTTTCAGCTATTAAATTATAACTCTGGAGTGGCCAAGGGGATGAGGAAAGGGCGCCCGAGGAGGGCCACACACAGAGCCCTTTAGGGACACACGCAGATGCGCGGGGACACGCTCGGTGGAGCTCTCTCTCCGGGTGGGACAGACAGCAGGACGCAGAACTCGGCGGCGGGCGGGGACACGCTAGGCCTTGCCAGGCAGGAGATGCAGCCCAGGGGGGCAAGCTGTGACTTCACCAGTCGCCACAGACCTGAACAGAGCAGGGGACAGAGATAAGGAAGGGACCCACCTCAGCTCACAGCACACAGAATGGCAGTTGCATGGGGACGGGTTTACAACTGATCACTGAGAGTCTCCACAATGTGACCTTCAGTGGACACCCACCTGGGAACATGCGGGGACATGGGCACACACGGTGCAGCCAGCCTGTGGTCCACACTAGGACATGCCACCAGGATCTTGGAGTCAAGGACAAGCCCCACGCACAGTGGGGCACATTCCTGATAGCCCTGAGACCTCATGGCCCCCCCACGTTTGTCCTCAACTGGGGATCCTCTCCGACAAGAACGGCCCTGCGAGCCCCAGGCCTGCAGCCCTGCCGCCTTGCTGTTCTGTGTTCCCCTAAGATGTTGGAGAGTTTGAATTTTTTTTCAGTTCAACTTTCCTTTTTTGGAGTGACGTCTCAGCAGATTCAGTTCTACCATCTGCCAACATCTGAGAACCCCCGGGGAGAGGGGAGGCGGCTGTGCGGTTTCCAGGGTCCCCGCCTTCCTCGGTGCTGGGGTTGCTGGCCTCCCCCCAGCCTGGTCCCTCTTTCCCCCTCAGGCTGTGAGATGGGGGCCTGTAGGGGGGGATCTGAGGCTGACAAGTCCAGAAAAGGGGAAGTGCAAGAAGGGTCATAGGTCAGGGCCCCTCTCTCCTGAGCCCCACCCACTCCACTGCTGCCCAGCCAGACTGTGGGTATCCACCCTCAAAAGGCTGCCAGCCCTTGGCCTGGGGGGAGGGGACAGTGCTACCTACACACACACACACACACACACACACACACTTCCCACCAGGCAACCTTCCAAAGCCACCCCTAGAGTCACCTGAGAACACTCAGGATTTGCATTTCAATGAGATTCAGCTGCAGGAGGAGGAACATTTGGGGTGTCTCCCGGCTGCTTCTCCCAACCTGTGCCTCCCCAGAGCACAGGAGGAGGGAGACTGTCAGCTTTGTCATGTCCCGAGGTCACCTGGAAACCCCACACAGCCCAGTAGCAGTTCCAGAGCCATGTCCCTTGGAGGGAGCACTTTACAGAGAAGCTAGTGAGGCCAGATGGAGGGGAAAGGGGGGGGCTCTTCCATCTCGTGCTGTAACTGGGGACCCCTCCCTATGGCTGTGAGGAGCAATAGCAGCTCACTGAGTGAGCACAGGACCTCCAAGCTCCCCTCCGAATCCTCTGACAAGTGCCTGATATTGACCCCCACATCACAGATGGGGAAACAGGCCCCAGGAGGTTCAGAACCTTACCTGCCCTATTGTCCCAGCCAAGGTTCTGAAGGATCAGCTAGAAGGGGTCTGGCCACCCCACCCCACAAACTGGCATCGTGTTTGTCACTGGGCTCTGAGTGGCAGCCATAGGGATGAGCCCACCACAAACAGGAACAGCAGCCTCAAACTGCCAAAGAACACCCCTTCCCCCCCAGGGTACAACATGCAGTCCCCCTGATGGGTACTACTTGCTAAGAGCGGGTTCTCTGGTAGCCATTGTGAGGGAAAGGTTTTCTTTCTCTGTGCCCATGTTACAGGGGCAGAGCCTGAGTCTGAGTTCAGAAGTCACCCAAGGATATGGGGCCAGACTGGAACTGATGAGGGAACGTGGTCTGTATTCCCAAGTAGGGCCTTATTCTGCCCTCAAGCTGTCTCCACAATCCACCTTCTAATCATTCAACCATTTCTTCCTGGGTCCTTGGCAAACTAGACAAGCCCATCCTGCCTCAGGACCTTTGCCTTCCAAGTTTCCTTTGCTGAGCCTACAGTCTTCTATCTTCAGGTCCTAGCTCACTGACCCTCCATCTAAAGAAACCACCCTGAGGAACCCAGTCCCTTTCAGTAGAGACTTCGTCAGTCTTACTCAGTGCTATATTCCGAGCACGCAGAAGGCACTTGAGGGAACAAATGAATACGGAAAAGTGTGCGGCTGAGGGGCAAGAGGCTGGCTGGCAGCCAGGCACAGGCCCCAGAAAACCCAGACACAAGGGAGAATGGCTGACTCAGTTTTCCAGAACTTGCTCTTAGGGCAGATGTCAGGATCAGGTCTTTCCCTGTCTATTGTGTCGGTCTCTTGATAGGAGAACCAACACCCCGCCCCCCAGCCACCCCAAGGGCCCTGGGCTGGCTACCAGGGCACATGCGAAAGGCCTGTGTCATATTGCTGGTGGCAACCTAAAAGATGCCCAAATGGAACTGGGCACCAGTGGCTCACACCTGTAATACTAGCTACTTGGGAGGCAGAGATCAGGAGGATCACAGTTCAAGGCCAGCCTAGGCAAATAGTTTTTGAGACCCCCAATCTCCAAAATAACAAGAGTGAAACGGACTGGAAGTGTGGCTCAAGTGGTACAATGCCTGTTTTGCAAATGTGAACCCCTGAGTTCAAATTCTAGTCCCATAAAAAAAAAAAGACACCCAAATGGACATCCCTGGAGGCTTGCCACACCCAGAACTATGTGGGTGCAGGGAAAGTCACAGGTCTCCACTGTGCCTTTGACAAGTGCAAGCTGGAAGTCCCAGGCCTAGGGGATCCTTTGTGCCTGGAGGAGAGGCAGTGAGGACTGGGTGGGGCTGACAACCCCCAGGTGCCCTCCTTAAAAACCCAGGTTCAGAGGTGGGGGGGGGGGTGGCCCAAACAATGTATACACATGTAAGTTAATGTAAAAATGATAAAATAAAGGGAGGAAAAAAAGAAGCAGATAATCCAGGTTCAGCAAACCAAACCCCAAAGCTGGTGGAAGGGACACATTCAGCTGGAGAAGCTCTTTGTGTCCCTGCAAAGCCACCACCCCACTGCAGGTGGCCTCCCAGTGGAAAGGAAAAGCCCGCCTTACTCATGAGGTATGTAGTTAGTAGTTGCCTACTGTTTGCCAGGCCCCGTGACTCAGGGACACCAAGCCCAGCCATCACGGAAGTCCCCATCCTTCCCAGCACGGAGGAGTCTGAGCTTCTCGACTCTCACAGTGTCACCGAGGAGCCCCCAGGCTGCCCACCCTCACAGCAAGAAACCACAGTGTCACCAGCCTCCTGCCCCACACTTATTTGTGACAGTTCTCATTTCAGCAGGAGCCCAGGAAGCAGGAAGCAAAATTAGCCTCACTCACAGCCCCCATGAGCTCTGAAGGTCAACAGGGGCTTCCCCACTTCTGGGCTCTGCCAAGCCCCAGCTCGGAGCATCTGTGTCCTAACACAGTGGTCAGGCACCAGAGGAACAACCATGGGAGCTGGGACCATGGACCAGTCTGCAGCTGGGGAGGTCTCAAGACACAGAATCACAACACAAGGACAGCCCAGGAGTCAGTGCTGTGTGCCTTTGGTGCAAAAATGCAGGTGGTGAGTGTGGCTGTGCATCCCTGTCTGTGCACAGGTAACACCTCGGCCCTGCAAGGACTGAGGTAGTACGGGGGCAAGTACATTCTTTTCTTCTTCTTTTCTCTTAATGCTGAGGATGGAACCCAGGTCCTCCAGCATGCCAGGCAAGCAAGCCATCTCCCACTGAGCTGCACCCCCAGCCTCAGGTGCAAATTTAAATGAAAATAAATATTACATATGCTGAGCTAGAAGGTGGCCAGTGCTCTGAGGAAAAAAAATCAAGAAAGCCAGACAGCATGCAGAAGAATGAGCAGTCAGGGAAGGAACTGCACATATCTGGGCAAAAAGTGATCAGGATGGTCAGTGCAAAGGCCCTGGGGTGAGAAGGTGCCTGTGGTTGTCCATCCAGGATAAGCACAGGACCAGTGAGAGAAGAGAGGATGGAGTGACTGTGAGGACCCGAGGGCCTGTGGGAACCCAGGTGGAGATGGGAGAGGACACAGGTGGAATTGACCCCAGGGGTCGCCTGAGGCCGGCAGGGACAGGGAAGCAGCCAGAGTGGGAACTGAAGTGGGTGTGGGGCGGGGGAGCGGGAGACTTGCTGTGGCTGTGTCCCAGGAGGCATGATTAAAGATGGGTAATGAAGACTCCTTCTTTTCTCAGGGTGGACATCTGGTTTTGGACAGCTCTGCACATGTGCCTGAGTCTGGCGCTCCAAGGCGTCTCCTTCTGGCATCTTTGCGCCACATCAGGTCTCTCAGCCTGTGAGAATGTCAGGAATTAGCCCCTGGGTGGCCTGACCTCCGACTGAGCCTGGGAAGCCAACAAAAGCCCAAAGGCAGTGCATACAGACATACAGAGGCATTGATCCCTGCCCCCCCCCACCGTCTCCTTGAAGCAGCCCTGGCTGGGTCACTGCTCCAGGTCTCCAGGCAGCCCAGGCCCAAACCGCCTGCCAGCAAGCTGTGTCCAGGTCAAGGCCAGATCAGAACCCAGAGGCCTGTCCACTGGCACGACATGCAGCTTGGGATAAGAATGCCACAGGTCCCCCCTCTGAAAGTTCACAGGGACCCACGTCCGAGGGGAAGACAGGCAAGGTAAAGTGGGAGGGATCCGAGTTTGAATCCTGCTGATCAGAGTTCACCACCTAGCTCATGTTTCATTCAGTCACTCAGCAAATGTGGGTCAGACTGGCCCAGGCCCAGCCGTGGAGGCTGCCACCTGGAGCTAGGTTTTTTGGCAGGGGAGAGGAGGGGACAGCAGCCATCTGCCTCCTCCAGGTTGTCTCACTAGGCCACAGAGGCCACAAGAGTCCTGTTTCCCTGCTTGCTGCCATCCATTCTTCACACCCAGACTCGGATAGGGTCCTCAGGACGGAGAGGGCCCAAGGTGGGGACAAGCTCCGCAACTGGCATCCCTAGGCGTGGGGTCTCGTTGTGGGGTGGGGGGTGGCTTCCTGCCCAGAAGAACAGCAGCTCCTGCAGCCCCTCACTCAGCGTGACCCTGGGCCTGGAGCTCAGGTCGCTGCCACAGCCACCAGGGGTCGGGAAGCAAACAAGCAAAGACAGAGTGACTGCTCCAAAGACGTCACTCGACCGAGGGAGCCTGAAGGGTGGGGACGATGGGTTGTGGGAAGTGCTCGCTGTCCCGGGATGGGTAGAACACCAGTGCTGCTTCCACCTCCAGAGCCACAGTGCCCCTCATCTGTGAAATGGGGCCGGATCTCTGCCCCACTGACTTCACCAGGCCACTGGGAGATTCACACTAACACAGCTTCCCGAACCCTTACCGTGGAGACAGCTTCTTTCTGCACTGGGCCCAGGCTAGCCGTGCACGATACCTGGAGAGTGGTGGGTGCCGAATTAAGTATGCCTGCCTGGCTGTGCAGCCGAGGGAAAGTCACTCGACATCTCTGAATCTCAGTTTCCTAAACCATAAACCAAGGAACAGTAGCTGGACTTCCTCACAGGCTACTGTGGAAATTAAAAGTGTGTACAAGGCAGTCACATAGTAGGTGACATCCAAGCATCAGCTATCTGTCACATGTCACTGAGTCTCCAGCTACTGTCCTCCCCATACAGATGAGGAAACTGAGGCTCACGGAGGTGACTCAGCGGCCAATAGCGACCGTATGAGCCTAGTTCTGTGGGACTCGGAGCCTTGGGGACCAGCCAGAGAGGCTCAGGAGGTAGTGCAATGGGCAAGCAGCCTTGGGGTGCGGGGCTGGGTCCCACACCCACAGAGACAACCCCAGGGGGCCCAGTGTTGAGCTGGTATGGAGCCTGTGACAGCACCTGCCACCCCAGGATAAGCAGCTTCTCTGATTGTGTCAGGAGGGAGAAAAACAAGAGGGACAGCAGTGGGGAGAAACAGGGTGATGGGGAACCATCCCGACTGTCCATCTCATCACCCCGTCTGCCCCCGCCCACTCTGCTCCAGCCACATCACCAACCTCATACACGTCCTCCCCAAGACCCCAGGGCCTTTGCACTAACTGTTCCTCCTTCCGAATGATTTCCCCGAGACAGCTGGCCTTTGAGGAAGCTCACCCTGCTCCCAGCTCCCAGTCCTCCTCCCCTGGTTCTCCCATCACCATTTGTATCAGGGCTCTGCAAAGACTCAGCCTGTGGGAGGTGTCACCCGCACAGTTAGGGAAACAGAAGTCTCTGAGCAGAGGCCCAGGAGAGCTGA
Source organism: Castor canadensis (assembly GCF_047511655.1). Classification (NCBI taxonomy): domain Eukaryota; kingdom Metazoa; phylum Chordata; class Mammalia; order Rodentia; family Castoridae; genus Castor; species Castor canadensis. The sequence goes on from NC_133403.1 coordinate 42,099,379, forward strand.
CAGTGCGGTTCTCATCCAAAAATCATCATTTCTCCTGGAAGTGCTCACTCTGGTGAGGCCTCCCCTGCCCTCTGTGGCCTGGGATGGGGGCTCCCTTAGGTCACCCACCTCTCTGGCTGGATGAACTCATGGCTGCACAGGGCTCTGCTCCACTTCCTGACTGCTTCCCCATTCTCCCTCCGCAGCCCCGTCCACCCCACAGCTTGTCAAAGCAGAGGACGGACACCTTCTAGGTCCCCAACAGGGACTCCAGAGTCCAGTAAGCTGCAGGACCGTCTTGTCCCTTTTGTGGGACCAGAGTGCTCTCCCCTGGTCTTCCCTGCCTTGGGGAGGACAGCGCCCCACTTCCTGCCACTCAGACTTGAGTCCTGGAGTTGGGGGACAATGGTGGTCACTCCAGGAGCCACACAAGTCAATGGTGGGGTCCTAAGATGCCCAGGCCAGCAGGCAGCACATGGGCAGGTCACAGAAGACGTGCTGGCTCCTCTGAGAGCTGTCTTTTTGCTTTCTTGGTAATGTTCTGTGGTGCACACGAGTCTTTAATGTGGTGAAATTCGTTATTTTTCTGCAGGGTCAGCTCCCTGTGGTTGGAGGTGATCATCCTGCTTCAGCTATGAGGTAGGAGGCCCAGAGAAGCAAAGCGACTGCCTGGAATCACACAGCTCCGAGACATCAGGTACATCAGTGAAAGGAACCCATCCCCCATTGGGGGACGAGGCCGGTGGTCCCCTGGCTGCCATCCAGTGGCTCAGCCTGTCCTCCTTCCACCTCTCTTGTACATTATTTAATTTATTTTTGCAGTACTGGGCTTTGAACTCAGGGCTACCACTTGAGTCTCTCCACCAGCCCTCGTTCCACCTCTTTCATCTGTCACCCTTGGCCGTGGACATGGACACCACCTGCAGGCTGGGGACAGAGGGAGGGGCAGCTCTAGGCTGGAATCCCAGGCAGCAGGGATTCCTGCCCCACCCATGGGCCTCCCAGGAGGCTTGGGCAGAAGTCCCGCCCCAGAAGGCGTCCTTGTCACCTTATTGGCCAGAATAAGGTCACATGCCCACTCCTGAGCCAATCCCGGGCAAAGGGGACAGATCAGGCTCAGCTGAGGTTCCCTGCTGGGAAGGAGGGGGAGTAGGAGACCACCAAAATGGGGTGACCTGGTGGCCATGTCTACCCTGCCATGGGGATCCACACTGCTCACAGCCCCTGGGGTGGGTTCCAGGTGAACCTTTAAGAAAGTTTTAGATGACTTTTTAATAGTCATTAAGGTTTGGTTTTTGGTTTTGGGGGGACTGGGGATGGGACCCAGGCCTCCACATGCAAGGCAAGTGCTCACCACTGAGCTGCACCCCAGCTCCAGTTTTTTTCATAGTTTTCATAACCTTTTATTTGTGGCAAGTCACACTGATTTTCTTTTGTGATAGCTACTCAGTTTTCTTTTGAAATTAAGTTTGGCCGATAAAAAGGGTGAACTCTTGGGCTGGGGGTATCGCTCAGTGACAGAGCACCCGCCTAGCACGTGTGGGACCCTGGGCTCCACTCCTCTCCACAGCACACACAGACACACACACACACTAAGTTGTCATTCACTCAGGTGACTCTGCAAGGTGGCTGGCTCACTTTGGAAAATTCCAAATTCCAAACAGTGGCTGTGAGCCAGCTGTTACCCGTCCAGGTAGGACCTCTTCAGAAACATGCCCAGGTGTCATCAAAACAGCCTGACAGGGAAGACCTCAGAAGGCATATTCGTTTCACCCTTGACTGTAACTTCCTTGGATATTCATCAGCGTAGATGAGGAAACCATTGTGAAATATGAACACCAAGGAATCCTATACAGCAAAGAAAAAGGACAAATCACAGCCATAGCCACATGGATGAAACTCGACACGGAGTGTACATCACAGGATTCTGTTGATTTGAAGTTCCCATCAATCAAAACTAACCTGCAGTGAGAAGTCAGGTTGTGGTGACCCTTAGGGGTGGGCCAGTGACCACAAATGAGTGTGGGATGAGGGATCCTGGGGCCCAGGCTGGAAGTGAGTGCTGACTAACAGACGTGCTCACTTTATGAAAATTCTTTAGGCCTTCGTACTTTTCTGAACACAAGGTAGGTAGACTCAACAAAAAGGTTTTAGGGCCTGGCGTGGTGGTGCATGCCTGTAGTTCCAGCAACTCAGGTGGAGACAGGAGGATCACAGTTCCTGGACAGCCTGAGCAAAAACTTGAGAACTTATCTAAAAAATAACCAAAGCAGAAGAGGGCTGGGGGTGTGGCTCGAGCGGCAGAGCACCTATCCCGCAAGTGTGAAGCCCTGAGTTCAAACCCCGGTACCATCAAAACATAAATAAATAAAAGTCAAGTAATGTAAGGAGAAGTATCACTCACACCGTGGACCGGCAGCACCTGGGAGCCGCTGTGCGCTGTCACCGTGCTCACATGTGTCTTGGGTGGCAATTACTGGTGCCGCAGACTGAGGCAGGCTCGGGACACACCTGCCCTCAGGGGCAGGGCAGCCCGTGACATCCCCTTCCTGGAGCAGCCCTGGGAGAGCCCTGGCCCCATGTCAGCAATGGGGCACGCGCACCTAGCGTCCTTCCATCCTCAGCTCCAGGGCAGGCAGCACTCTGGTGCAAGGACTCCAGGTGGAGCCTTTAGTCCCTTGCACGAGCCTCCAAGGCTCCGATGGCACCCGCTGGACGTTCCAGCCCTAAGCATCTGCCCGCCTTTGTTGGTTTCCTTGTGGGGCTGTCCTGGCCCTACCTGCTCAACAGCTGCCTTCTCTGAACCACAGATCTCCCCCACCCCAAGCAGTACTGAAGTCCCAGGAGCTCAGTCCTCACTTCCGCAGACAGGCCTCTCCAGGGTCCACCTGTGCACATCCTGCACAAAACGCCAGGCGTTCTCCACTGGCCAGACACCGTTGGGCTCTTGCTGGTCCCCACGGAGGACAGCAGTGCAGGGAGGTCACAGAGGAGCCAAAAAGGAGTCTGCCTCCCTCGCAGGATTTGCAAGACAACTCACCCCGATTTGACCAGGACTAGGTGTCTCCCCTCCCTTTCCCAGAGTCCTTCACTTTGTTCTCTCCCGCTTGCTGCATGAAACCATCTGTAACATATTCGTGTGGAGAAAATGGCCTAACCTGGGCACCCACAGGGGCACCCAGGGCTGGCCCAGATAACCAGCAGAACAGCCAAGAGGTGCCTCTCTGTGTTCAGGTGACCAAGGCCATCAGAGGGGGTCACACAGCTGTAGGAAGGCTCTTTGCTATACCTGAGGAAATCCAACCAGGCAAAGCAGAGCTGACTCCCAATGCACCTGGATCCAGCCACACCTGAAGCCATCCGTGACTTTCAGACATTTCCTCTTCAGACTAATTTGAGTTGGATTGTCTCCCTTGCCAAAAGACCATTACTGACTAACTCGGGTTATTAAAGTAAGGCTGAGCAGTTGACAAATAGACAAACAATTGTATGGGAAATTACCTAAAAGCACTTGGGGTAGAAGTAGCTCTGCCAGAGGGTGCAGACGCAGGAAACTGGAGGCAGATTCCCAAGAATCTGCTAGGAATTCCCACCGCAGAGCTAATGAGGCCGCCTCTTTATAGGCCCTGTCAGGGGGGTGAGGTCCTAAGCGGCCATCTGGTCTACAGGGGTGGTCCCCCAGGAAAGGGGAAGCTGACATTAGTGACAGGCGGAGGTTTAGTGATTGTCATAGTTTCTTCCAAACAGCCCCAGGCCATCTGTGTGCCGCTCTGCTCCAGCATTCGGCTGAGAACTCTCGCTGTCAGACAGACCCCATCTGGGGCGGGGAATTCACAGTCCGCGTGATTTTCCCTTTTGGAAAATCAGGATCCTCACCCATCCGCGGGCTTCACTTGCTCCCCCAAAAATTCTGCTGGATCCTCGTTCTCTGTCTCCCGGCCAACCGCGAATTCCACTCTGTCTTTAGGGTGACTCCTGCCCCTGGGGACTTGTCCTTGGTGGCAGTCACCGGTGACTCCTATGGCCTGGCCCCTGTGGCCTGGCCCCCGTCAGCCCTCTCCCCCGTGTGGGGGTCCTTACATTCTTTTAAAATTCACCTGGGGGAACTTAGGAATTTTTTAAAGCACCCCAAAGAGAACCCCATAGCAGGACACGGTCGCCATCTCTCTGCCCTTCCCGCCCCCAGCCCTGGCAACCCCAGGCTGCTCTCTGTGCCCATGGATTTGAGTCTTCTGGACATTTCATGTAAGCAGGATCGTACGGTGTCTGTCCTTCTGTGTCTAGCTTCCTTCACCCAGCATGGCGTTCCCATGCTCATCCATGTTCTACTGTGTGGCACACACACCAGCAAACACCAGCTCTGTTTATCCGTCATCCCCTGGGGGACACTGGGTTGTTCCCACATTTGGGCTGTTGGGCTGTTTGCAGGGAGCAACTGTGTTTGAGTATTTGCGGGTCCTGGGTTCAGTCTTCTGGGGTCATAGGGCCTCCTATGTTCCCCACCCCCTTTTATTTCCTTTTTTTTGGTGGTACTGTGGTTTGAATTCAGGGCCTTGCACTTGCTAAGCAGGTGCTCTGCCACTCGAACCACACCTCCAGCCCTTTTTGCTTCAGTCACTTTTCAGATGGGGTCTCTCATTTATCCCTGTAGCCAGCCAAGACTGCAGTCCTCCTATTTGTACTTCCCAGTAGCTGGGATGACAGGTGTGTACCACCACACCCTGCTCTTATTAGTTGAGATGGAGTCTCATGAATATTTTGCCTGGGCTGGCCTGGAATCTCATTCCTCCCAATCTCTGCCTCCCAAGTAGCTGGGATTACAGGCGTGAGCCACCACACCTGGCTGTGATCTCCCTTTTCTACACAAGCAAAGCCTACTACACAGCACTTTCCGTCTTGGATATTTGCCAAATAATCTACACTGCAGCCTGTTCCACATCAGAGAGCGCCCCTAGTCTTCCAAACGTCACAGTCGTGCCCCGTGTGACAGAGCCCTGCCCACAGTGAGGCAGACTGTATCAGTCTCTCCATTCCACATGGTGCGTAACAAATATCCCCGACTTTGAGAACATCCTCACCTATATCCCTTCAATTTTCTGAACCTTTTCCCTGAACTCCAGGGTGGCCCTGTCCTTGCTAATGTCCATCTCCAAGAGGCCGTCCCCTCTGTCTTCTAGAAACAGCAATAGGACCGCAGCCAGCACCCCACCAACAAAAGCCACCAGTAGCTCTGAATCTCGCTCTGTCACGTGACTTGTTCTGTTTCTTTTCCCACCTGATTCTGTGAGTTGACCTTTCTGGCTCTGTTTTGTTCCCGTTGTTTGTTTGTTTTTGTGGTACTGGGGACTGAACCCAGGCAAGTGTTCTACCACTTCAGCCATGCCTCCAGCCCTGTTCTTACTATTTTGGTTTTGAGACAGGGTCTCACCACCTCCTCTGCCCTGCTGGCATTAAACTCATGGTCCTCCTGCCCCAGCCTCCCCCGTGCGGGGTTATAGGCAATAGTCCTGCTGGCCTGAATTTTCTTCCCATTTTCTGGGAGCAGTCACTTGTCAGGGTGCAAGCAGGACTCAGCCCAGGTCTGCCCGCTGCAGGCCAGCCCCCCACCTTGCTCTCTTGCTGGGGGGCTGGGCATCTGGAATAGGTGATCAGCCATCTCAGGGTGCCTAGGACTGTGGTGTTGGGCCCTTCCTTCAGTGGGAAATCCCACAAGGTCCTGGGCAATTGGGGCCTGGAACACTTTCCTATTAGGGATGCCTGGCTGTGAGTCACTTATGGACCGGAAGTCACTGTGGCCCCTGTTCTCCAGCCTATGTAACCGCCCTCCTCCATCCCACTCCTGGGACATTGGACAGGCACCCAGCCAGGGGTCTGGCCGTGAGAAAGCCAATTCCTGCCTCACTGCCAAGGGCACAGAGTGACAGAAGCAGAGAACATCTGAGCTCTGTCCCCTGGGGGCCTTGGTTTTCCAAGGTCTCCTGCAGAGGACCCAGCGTGTGGGGCCAAGAGGTCAAAAGCAGGCCAGGTGGTGCAAGGGCAAACGTGCCAGGTGAGACCAGCCCTGCACAAGGAGCTCAGCCTCAGCCGCAATAATTCGGAGTCACCCTCTCAGATGCGCCGGGACCCCCACCCCCGGCCTCTCCCTCACCGACCCCCTCACCCCGCGCACCTGACCCCACCATCCATTTGCCATCTTGCAGATTTAGTCTCTGGGTGCCCAGCGTGGTGGAAGGCCGTGGTGTCACTGGGCCCCTGTGCTCTGGGTCTCCAGAGACAGTGTCCTGCAAATTCGTAGGCGTGTGATCTTGCTCTGGGGCCAGGTACGAGGACAGCGCCTATGACAGTTGTCAGAAAGAGCTTGGCTTTGTCCTCCTCTGTGACGCTAATGACCCCATCCATCAAACACGGTCAGTGTTCAAGCTCCTTGGTATCAAGGCGCTGTGTGAAACAGTGACAGTCGACAGGCTTGGGGGTTCTGATTTTAGATTGGGGTACAGCCTAGGAACAGAACAGTGCAGAAAGCCCGTGCACAGCTCCGTGGATTTCCACACCTGTGGGCACCCAGGCAAGACGTAGCTATGGCTAGCACCCTGGGCCGCCCTCCTGCCCATGTAGGGTCACCTTGCCAGCACCGCCAGTCCTGCGCTGACCAGATTCCCGTGTGTGCAGCATAGGTTTATCTGTTCTAGAACTCCTGTGATCACAAGCCTACGGTAGCTGCCATCTTGGGTGCTGAGGTTTTATTTTCATCAGGATAACAGCACAGTAACAGGCTGATGTGACTTCACAGCATGCAAGCCCTGCTCTGAGAGGTCTCTGCAGAGTCTCTTCAAGGATGGTGCAGCGGGACCCCGGCCCTCCCTGGCCTCCTGCCTGGACTTCTTGGGTTGGCCAGGCCTGCATGGCTCAGCAAGCCCCCAGATCCCAGGAGGGACCCCCCGCCCCAGGAAACTGAGGCCAGGACTAGGAAACCCCCCACAGAGGAGGCCCAGGCCGGGGTGTGGCCGGGACTCAGTGACACTAAACAATGCCACTCTCCAAGTGCGGGACTCCTAGTGAGGAATTTCCTGTCCTGCCTCAGTCTCCTCATCGCTAAAATGGTGATAAGAATAGAACCCCCCTTGGTGAGATGCCGTGCCAAGCATCTCCCCCAGTGCCCATGGCAGTCACACAGATGCCCTCCCCTCCTCCCCAGGGACCAGGGCTACCTGACAGCCAGGTGAACCAGAGTCCTGAGTTTCCTGCAGAAAAACACAGGTAACCTGGGACTGAGTCATTATAAATTACTTCTTTATTTCTTTATCTCTTGCATTACCAACAAGAAAGATACAACCTGGTGAGGAACTGGGTGGCTTGGCCACCCACCGTGGGCTCGAAAGTTTCCTGGTACCACTGAAGGTAGTGGTTGCCCCAGACTACATGGTGAGGACAGCTGGTGTGTCCTCAAAAATCAGCCCCGTGGACCTCCAGCGTCCCACCGGCTGGGGGAGGGCAGAGCCTACAGACACCCGTGGGTGCTGGATTCTCCCAGGTGAGGGTCAATAAACAGCCAGGTGAAAGGCACAACTTCCTGCCCTGTGTGCCTGGGATCAGAGAGAGGCCCAGGAACCTAATCCAACTGTGCGGTGGTCCCCAGGGGACCTGGCGTTCACAGTGATTGGATGTCACCACCACAAAGAGCCTTTTAAACTGCACGTTAGAAGGAACCAGGTAAAGGGACTGTGGATTCATGAATAATACAAGCTCACTGCCAGCAAAAGAAAACAATTTATGCAAAGGGGATTTGTGACCTGGGATGACACTTCCCGGCTGTGTCCTGTGAGGATTCAAAATGCTGTGTCCCCAAAGTCCTGGACATTCAGATGGGACCTGCTACTGACTGAAAACCACAATGTCAAAAATGCAGGCAGAGCCCTGACCACCACTGTTTTATGGCTCTAGTGTGTCAAACAGAGGAAATTCCTTACTGAATGACATTACTTATGTGACAAGCCCTTGACGTGGCACAAGCAGACAGAGAACTGCCACTCAGGTTCCCTCGCTGTGACAAACACCTGGCAAAGCAGCATAAAGGACTCAGAGGTTTCAGTCCATCCCCGGCTGGCTCCGCTGGGCTCTGGCCTGGGCGAGGCAGAGCTGTCATCGTAGAAGGGTATGGCAGAGGACCGAGGCTTAACTCATGGCAGCCAGGAAGCAGAGAGCCAGGAGGAGACAGGGACAAGATTAATCTTTCCAGGCCACACTTCCTGGCAGTGACTCACTTCCTCCACCAGGCCCTGCCTTCTAGTTCCCACAACCTCTCACTGAATGCTATCAAATTATGAATCCACCAATGGATCAATCCACCGATGAGGTCAGAGCCCCTGGGCCCCAATTCCTTCCCCAAAGCCCCACCTCTGAATATTGTATTGGGGACCCAGCCTTTTAGGGAGCAGAAGGAAGCACTCCATATGCAAACCACAACAATAACTACTATAAGTATACAAGTAAATATCCAACTATGTAAATTATGCCAATTTTAAGACTTGACTATTTAATTTATAACCTCAAGTTTTACATTTAAGTTTATCAACAAATTAAGGGAGGTATCTTCCCATTGTTAAAATGAAGAGCTTCTTTGCTCTTCATTTCTTTGCAGGACATTTGAAGTCTGAGCCTCTAAGAAGCTGACATCAGAGGGAAAGAGACAACAAGCAAAGTTCTAAGTCATGACAATGATGGCCACAGTGACAAAGATAGCAGTTCACGGGGCAAAGAGTGACAGGGAGAGCGCCTGCTCCATTTAAATGGAGACTGAAATGAAGGGAGGAACGGAGCCTTCTGAATATTTCGGGGAAGAGAATACCTGGTAGCAGGGACCGCCTGTGCAAAGGCCCTGGGGTAGAAACAAATTTGCAATGTTCAGGAAGCAGCCAGGAGAGCTGTGTTGGCCAGAGTGGAGGGGAAGAGGGAGAGCAGAGGGTGGGGGTACACATTCTCAGTCCTGGTGTGGATGTGGGGAGGCAGATGTTATTTAGTCTGTGTTCCTGGTGCTAGATGCCCGTTGTGGCTGAATGGCAGTTAAGCTTTCGCCATTCTGCATGTGGGATCTCCGTCCACAGCTGGGTCCAAGGTGCCCTTCAGCATCGTCAGGGCCTCCAGATGGAAGAACCCACTTCCCATCTGCTTCTGCCTCCTTCTCTCTCTTTGTGCATGGCCAAGGGCAGGGAGGCGATTAGCGAGAGTTGAGTCTTTCCAGTTCCACCCGTACAACGCAGCTCAGTTCTGGGAACAGCATTTATACTGCACCTCTTGCATGCAAAGCACTGACCTCAGCTTAGCACCACATGCTGTCAGGTCCCCCAAACACTGCTTGTGGCCAAAGCAATGTCCCACGATCGCCTTCCTCCCTGACTTAATGGTCCTCCAGAGCTTCGCTTTGTTGTTTTTGGCTTCCCTGCCCTGAGCCGCCAGGAGGCAGGCAGCAGGATGGACAGTGCCCAGGAGAGAAGAGGCAGAAGGCCACAATGCTGTTTCTATCCCCATCCGGCCAACGCAGAGGGGCAAGAATCCAGCTGTGACTGGACTTCCTGCACCCTGCTGTGGGGTCCTGCCACATGGGGGCTGATGGGGACAGGTCTGGCCCTGAGAATATCGTGTGAAGGACCCACTCAGACCTGCTGCTGGCTTCATGCTCTCCTATACAAATCCTTCACTTTTGGACACTGGACCCTGTGTCTGTATTTCCTGCAAGTTATGTGGCCGGCATGAAATGGGGGTCCATTCTAGGTGCACACACAGGGTTCCTGGTGGCTGGTGGGGATCAGAGATGGGGCATGGACACAAGACCCCAGGTGCTATAGCCCTGCAGACCCCACCTCTGGACCCAGGAGTCCCTGGAAGCCTTCGGCCCCTTTGCGGCCTGTGAAGGAGCCTCTGCAGACATCGAGCAGGCAGATGGCCAGGAGGCGATGTCTGGCTTTGATTAAATGTCCAGAGTTGCTCATTAATGTGCACCACAGATGCCCATGGAAGCATCGCTGAAAAATCTTCTGCTGCACCCAACACCTGCACAGCTTGCTGGGAAAGGGGCCCCCATTCTGGGACTGTGGTCTCAGAGGCAGGGGGATGACCAAGGCCACCCTGCTCAGTGGCGTGGGGTCTCAGCTGTGCGCCTTCCATCTCCCCTCTCCTGCTTCCACTCCCTGACTGTTCCTTGCCTCAACTGGGTCATGGTACCTATTAAGGGGACCAAGGGGGCCGCCTGTCTGCAGAGCCTCAGGCTCTGAAATTGCACCTCCAACCCAGTCCATTCCCTCCTGGGTGAAGTCCACACCAGGAACTCGTTTGCATTTAGCCTTGAGCTGTTTGCTATGACTTATTTGCAAGGCTGTCTCCTCTCCACACAGGAACACTGGGGACAAAACATGGGTCCCATCCATCCCTCCTTCAGCAGCCCTGTTCCTGGGGTGCCTCTGCGTCTGCCATTGGCTGGCATGGTGACTCTGCTCTGCTGTCTGTGCGTCCATTACACTAGACCTGATTGGGCCTCTAAGTTAAACAGATGGACAAACGGCTGGACATACACGGCCTACACTTCTTGAGCGCTCACGGGGTAAGATGCAGCACTCTGACCCTTTCGTATGTAGCTCCTTACTTAACTCATCACCACCTTGAGTTCCATGCTTCACAGAGGAGGAGGCCGAGCTCCCAGCAGACCCTGTGCTCCGAGGGCCCTCGAGCACACGGCCACGTGCACACGCGTGCAGGCAGGCGTCTGCAAGCCGGAAGCCAGCAGCTTCCCTGGCAGGCAGAGTTCCCAGCCAAATTAGTAAAAGATCTTGAAATGGTGTTTATTTCCCTTCTGGTTCTGGAGTTCTAATGACTGTTTATTCTCATCAACGTCTAATTTGTGCGCTCAGCCTTCCAGATTGAGGGCAGTGCCAAGAGGCTCCAGGCTGGCTCTCCCTCCCCCCCGCCCCCTCCCCCCTCCGGCCCCCGGCTTCATTATGGAACCATCCTCCTGCTGGTGTCACCAGGTGGGACATGCTGTCCTCTGCAGCTCTGGGGGCTCACCAGGCAGAAGGGACAAGGTGAAGTTCCCTGGGAAAATGACCACCTGCAGCCCGCCCGGGCCAGGGGGAGCTGACGCTCCTCCCACCGGAGGCGGAGCCTGAAGCCCCTCCCACCAGAGTATTGTACATGACCCCTCCCACAGGGGGTGGAGCATGAGGCCCCACCCACTAGGAGACAGCCCCTGAGGCCCCTCCCACAAGAGATGGAGTGTGAAGCCCCTCCCACCAGGAAACAGCATAGGCGCCTCCCACCAGAGGGCAGATCCTGTGCCCCACCTCTTGAAAGTGGGCGGGCTTTGAAAACACTTCAACCAATAGGATGCTGCAGACGGACAAAAGCAGACCAGGCTAAGCCTTAAGAGATCAGTGACTTCTGATTCCCACCCCCCCACCCCACCCCCACCCCGGGGATCCAGCAGCCACACAAAGCAGCTCAGGACGGGTTCCAGCAGGGGAGACCACGTGGGCAGAGGGAGGCCTGAGGAGATGAGAGGCTTTCAGTGGACACAAGTAGTGCTGGACAGCAGCCACCCAGCTGCCGCCAAGGGGAGGGAGTCACTTGTCAGGACACCTGGCTGAGTCCTGCACAGCTGCAGGACTACAGTGGTGGTTGTGAGGTGCCCAGTGTGAGGGTTGGTGAGCAGTGACAGCAGAGAGGGGTGGAGGGGTGGCAGGGGCCCAGATGGCAGGAAGCCCAGGAGGTGGTGTCCATACAGCAGCCCGCAGTGCCTAGCTCTATGGCTCTGAGCCCCGCAGGCTCTCTTTCCCAACAGGTGTGAAATAACGACCTTTGGCCAGAGAGGAAGCTGGGCCTGGTGATAAGAGAACAGGGGAGGGAGTAGGGAAGAGGAAGAGGGGGCACTGAGCTGGGGAGCTGCTGGAAATTTCTCAGGGGCTTTCAGTGGATGGGGGGTGAAACCATCTCTTCCCGTCCCCTGCCCTTCAAAATTCAGCCTCATGTTTCTCTTCATTTTCTTTTTTGCAGTGCCAGGGCCTCCCACATGCTAGGCAGGCCCCCCAGCATATCGCCTTCCCTCCCTCCTTCCCTCCTCCCTCCCTTCCTTCCTCCTTTCCTTTCTTTTCATGGTACTGAGGTTTGAACTCAGGGCCTCACGCTTGCTAGGCAAGTGCTCTACCGCTTGAGCCCCTCTGCCAGCCCTTCTTTGCTTCAGTTATTTTCAGGTAGGCTCTTGCTTTTGCCTGGGGCTGGGAGCTGGGACCATGGGCCTCCTCGTGCCACCATGCCTGGCTCATCGGTTAAGATGGAGTCTCTCGAGCTTTTTGCCTGGGCTGATCTTGAATCTCAATCTTCGTGACCTCTGCCTCCTGAGTAGTTGGGATGACAGACGGGAGCCAGCATGTCCTGCTGTAAACTACATCCTTTTAAAAAAGCAAACTTTATTATTTATTTATTTACTTGGAGGTAGTAGGGTTTGGAACTCAGGGCTTCACACTTGTTAGGCGGGAGCTCCACCATTTGACTCACACCTCCAGCTCTTTTTGCTTTTAGTTATTTTACTTATTTTTATTTATTTATTCGGTACTGAGGCTTGAACACCTTAAGCCACCCCACCAACTGTATTTTTGTGTGTGTGTGATGGGTTTTTCAAGATAGGGTCTTAGAAACTATTTGTCTGGACTGGCTTCGAACTGCGATCCTCCTGATCTCTGCCTCCCAAAGAGCTGGGAGTGCAATGAGTGAGTCACTGCACCCAGCTTTATTTCTAAAATTGCAATGTTTTAGTTTTCTCAACACTAGGGATCGAACACAGAGCCTCCAGCATGTGAGGAAAGCACTCGACCTCTTGAGCATCTGGGGGTTGGGATTACAGGCAGATCTGTTCCACTGTGTTGATGGGTACGTTGGTGACACCTGAAGCCCGAGTCACTGGAGAAGTTTCCAGGTGGGACCCATGCTTCTGTGGCCAGGGACAGACACATGCTTCTCACTGTGCGCTCCGTTGGTACCATTTGAAATTGTAATTTCATTGTGTGCGAGGCTGGAAGAAGACAAATTGAGTGAAACCAAAACTCCCTGCCTGGCCTCTGCCTGCCCTGGGCAGCCCCGGGAGGCCCACAGGCCACACTGGGGAACAGGTTGGCCCAGTCACCTGGCTGAGACTTCAAAGGAGCTCGGAAGCCCGCCTGGGGCCCAGCCAGCTTACTTCAGGGAGCAAGGAAATGTCACCCCCGGCAGTCAGTCTCATAACATCTCCAGGACAGCCAGGTCACCTGGCACGTGACCCATCCTGGTTTGCTCACCTGTGATCAAGGGCTGTGGAGCGCACCTGAGCCTTGGGGCTATGCAGAGGACAAAGGTGACTGTGAAGGCCCTGGGTGTTCATCACGTCCATCAGGCAGGGCTTAGGATATGTGCGGGTCACACTGAGGACGGGACCTACGGCTCCTACCCAGCTTCAGGCCCAGTGGCTCCCGCTCACTCACCAACTTCATCCACCCTGGCCTCTGTGTGGCTCTGCCTCTGGGCCTTTGCACTGGCTCTCTGGTCACTAGAACAATTCCCTCACATATCCATGTGGCCTCCTGGCACATCCTCTTGGCTGAGCTCACTGGACAAGACATTTGGCCACCTGCCTTCTGGGCCAGGCAGAAGAGGGGCCTGGGGACAGCAAGCAGCACTAGGCGTCTCCTTGGGAGTCCAGCCCTGGAGGCCCTGGGGGACCAGCTTTTCCTCCTGGGGGTGGGCACACCTCCCGTCAGTCTGCTGAGGGGGCGGGGTAGAGGTCTCTGTTCTCTTCACTGGGGGAGGGGACTGATGTGACCGTGCCCTGAGGGGCCACATCTGTCCAGGCAGGAAAACTGAAACCCTGGAACAGCTGCCATGGGAGCCGCAAGGCAGGAGCAAGGGTGTGGGGAGGAGGAGGGGTTCCCCAAGGCTGGGAAGTGAAACCCAGGAGCACAGGCCACCCAGGTCCAGGGAGACAGCCAAATGGGCCACTTGTGAGACCACCCAGCCTCTCCAAGGGACAGATGTCCAGGAGACATCTACCCAGGATGCTGTGCTCTACAGATGCCCTCAGCAGGGCCACCCTGGGTGGTGGCACAGATCACACATTGCACAATTCCAGAAGTTTCAGGCGGGCTTCCAGGATGCAGATGCAGGGTGGGTTAGTCAGGACTCTTGTCCCCTCCCCTGCTTGGAAATTCAGTCCCGGGGTCACTGAGCCCCCAGGTGTGCTGGTGCAAACTGAGAAAAGCAAGGAGCCAAGTGACCCCTGCCCTGCCCCGCTTGCTGCAACCCTAAAAAGTGACAACAGGGAGCAGTGGACACGGCTATCCACAGCACCTGGAGCAATGGACTGGGCAGTGCCAGCCTAGGTTCAAATCTACAAGATGCCACTTTGTACACAACCTCTGGCCTCAGTTTCCCTCTGTACACACAGGTTAATAACAGCCTCCCGGGTGCCTGCCAGGCTGTGCAGCGTGCAGCTCGGTCCCTGTCCGAGGTCGCACGTGTGCGTGGTGGGCAGGACGCTATCCCAGCGCGTCCTGCCTGGGCAACACGACCCCCGCTGGCCACAGTGATCCAAGCCAGGAGCAGGGGCCCTGGTTAAATGCCTAGTTCCTTCTAGTCTCTTCCCTTTGCTCTTAGAACAAAACTGGAGATGGGCCTCTGCCCTCCGCCCCCAACCCAGCTCACACCCTCCACACATCTGCCCCCCCTGCACCTTAAATAACCGAGCCCTTCCGGCCCCAGGGCCTTTGCACATGCTGCTTTTCTGCCCTGCTTGTCCACACGGCTTCTCCTGGCACTGCCTCAGCAGGACCTTCCCTGCCCGGGCTGAAGCCACCATGCCCCTGTCATCCTGTCATCCTTGCCCCTCACCTGGGACACAGCACGGCTTACACATGAGACTCTTATGTCCCTTCTTTTGCTCATAAGGACAGGGACAGGGAACTTGCTGCCAGTCCCCACTCTCATGCCTGTGCCAAGCATTTAGTTGGGGCTCAACAAACATTGGTTGAGTGAATAAGTGACCCCCTGAATCAAGGCTGAAAGGAAGGTAGTGAGAGCTACAAGGCTCAACGCCACACGAGCTCACACACAGAGGCCCCAGGGCCGAACCCCATGCCGGCTCACCCTCCCACTGCCCTCGGCTCCCCAGGGGACAGCTCTGGTTGAGATGCCCTCTTTCTGCCCCGCCCCCCGTCACAAGAGCAGTGAGCTGGGCGCGGTGGGCGGCTAGCAGCTGGCGTCCTGGGGGGCACAGGGCCTACGGGGTTGAAGACAGTGACAGAATTAATCTGTCCTCGGGCTTTGCTGGCTCCAGTCCCAGTGAGGTTGTGACTGTCACTCTGGCAGAGAAGGGGCCTCTCGCCATGGCAACAGGGACAATTTGCCGAGCATGGTGATGGTGGTGGGGGGGGGGGTGCCGGGTGGCGCCCATACCCACATGATGGTGACCACATGGTCATGGCCTGGCTCCCTGCTGGGGACAGTCATGGAGGTGGCCAGGCCTCCTGGCCCTTGGAAGGATGTGGAGGAGAGAGGACAGCCACTCTCCTGTCCCTCTGGGTCCCAGTGAGGAAACTGAGGCAGAGGCCTTCCCAGGGCTTGGGCCCGTGGCTGGACAGTGCCTGGTGGTCTGGCCAAGCCTGGATCCCTGAGTCCTTGTAGGCAGTCATGGATCCTATGCTTCAGTGTCATCGCGGGGCCGTGACCCTGGCATGGACCGGTCACTGGCCTGTTAAGTGTGGGTTTTAAAATTTTTCTCGGATTTTAAGATTTCTGTGGTTTTTAAGATTTTCTCAGCGATAACTATCGATTAGGACATTGTGCGACCGATACCACTACCTCATTCCAGAAATCCTCTGCACCCCAAGAGGAAACCCCATCCCCTCAGCTGTCACTCCCTGTCTCCCCTCTACCATATCTGGCAGCCACCAGTCCTTCTCCATGGGTTTCCCGATCTGGACATGTCACTTAAACCGATGCCAAAAGGAAAAGAAGGCCCGTATATTATCTGCAGGAGCCCTAGGGGAAGTGACCTACTGTCCACTCATGGCCGATAGGTGAACACCATGGGGCCGTCACACAGTGGACTATGATTCAGTCTTCAAAAGGGAAGGGGATTCAGGGAGTGACTCAAGCAGTAAGAGCACCTGCCCAGCAAGCGTGAGGCCCTGAGTTCAAACCCAAGTTCCACAAAAAGAATAAAAGAAAAGAACTTGTGCCGTGTGCAACAACCTGGCTGATTCCTCAGCGAGACAAGCCAGACACAGGGCCTCATGCTGCCAGGTTCCACTTCCATGTCACCTAGACAGAAAGGGGGGACATGGGACATGGGGTGTCATGGGGGCAATTTGGGTTGAGAAAGAAAGAAAGTGGCCCTAGACATGGACGGCCTTTTCCCCAAGGCCACCCACACATTCTAGGCAGAAGCCGGCTGTCCTGGCCATGGTCTCCACAGACTGTGGTGGCCTCGGTCACTGCATGGGGACACACTGTTGTTTTGGGGTTTTCCGTTCCTGTCCCCTTTAGCAAAAGCGCTGAGCAGCTTGGAGCAGCTCATAAACTCCCGCGGGCTGCAGACGTCCAGCTGGAGAGGGGTCGGTTTCTCCTCTGCCAAGTGCAGAGCCCTGCCAACTCCACAGGCTTGGCATGGCCACTGCCCAAGCTGGGCATGGCTGTGTCCTCTGAGCTGCTGGCAACTTTGATCTCAATGGTGAGACAGAGCTGGTCTCCCCACTGTGTGGTCACCCGATTCCCAGCTGCCTTCACGGAGGCCCAAGGGATTCAAAGGGAT
Source organism: Castor canadensis (assembly GCF_047511655.1). NCBI lineage: Eukaryota > Metazoa > Chordata > Mammalia > Rodentia > Castoridae > Castor > Castor canadensis. Next base: position 42,116,180 of record NC_133403.1, read on the forward strand.
CTGGAGGCAATGGCAAGACTGCTGCATCCGTGGAGGTCTATGAGGCCAGCTGTGAGGATTGGTGCCAGGTGTCCCCTTGGCAGGAGGGGAAAGAGCTTTGGGAACGAGGGCCATGGTGCCTGCTGGCCTTTGTCCACCCTGCCTTCCTCAATCTCTTCCACATCTGCCCTGCCACTGCCCCAGTGCTCTTCTCCCAGGGTTTCTCTGGCCACCACTCCCACCTCTGTCCTCCAGGGACAGACTCTGAAAATGTTCTGAGACTCGCTGCTTTTTGTTTAGAAAACGAAGCCAAATCCCAATGCCAAATGAGCAAGGATCCAAATAAAAGATGGGCCACAGAGAACGGGCAGGAGTTGGCAGGGCCGCCCAGCAGAGGACATGGAACCCTGAGCCCAGGCCCATGGAGGGATTGGGAGGCAGCGTGGAGCCTCGGAGGCCCGGGAACCTGCCTCAGGGCCTTTGCCCCTGCCGTGCCCTTGGCCTGACACACTTTCCCCTGACCGGGGCACAGCTCAGGTCTGAGCTCGATTGCTCCACATGGCGTCCCCACGGCCTTTCTCAGGGACCTCGCCCTCCTCGTCTGAGTTCAGGTCATTTTCCACCGCACACGGCTGCCTTGCTTGTTTCTTCCTGGTCGGTCTCCTCTCCCTCCATGCAGGCCCAGTCCCTGGGACGAAGGATGAAGGGTTAGGATGAAGGAAGTGGGTGATGACGCCATGCCTGAACACATAGTGTCCTACTTCATCCCGTATGGTGACATCTGAGCTGTGGCGTCCCCTCCAGCCTGGGGAGGAAGGTCAGCCCTACGTGAAGATGATCATGTGTGGCCACCCTGGACTTGCCACCTCTCACATGGGCTGAGACACACCGTTCCCCTCTCCTCTGGCCTTGTCCTCTGACTGCTTGGGACCTCCCCGTCACCCCCAGGCTCCAAAGTGACCTCTCCGCTCAGTTCTCAGTGGGCCACAGCTGTAGGAGGGCGGGCTTAAGTCTCCTTGAATCCGGCACATTTGTGATCACTTGCACCCAACAGAATATGGGGACACAATGCCAAATGACATTGAAGTGAGGCCCCAGGAGGAGGCCAGGCATGGTCACAGAGTAGCCCTGGGATGTACAGCAGTGGTCACCTGCCCAGGGCCACCTGCGGTGAGGACAAGGAGCCCACAGGGCCACCAAATGAGGTCAGCAGCCAGGCGAGATCCCAGTGGCCACACAAGAGATTCCATATGGTTCCAGTCCCTGGCCAGGAGCCACCCTATCCCAGCCAAGGCCACAGGAGCCCAGGAGCAGAGACTAATGTCTGCTGAGTCCAGGATGGAGCTGTGACCACAGCATCTGCTGCGGTGATGAGACTAGTGTCAGCTGCTAGGATGTCAGGGGCCCGTCCCACAGCAAGAGTGGCCGCCCGCCCAGCCTCACTTCTGCTCAGCCTCCTCCCTGGGTGCTGCCCGCTAGGCAGCAGGACAGGCGTCCCCTGTGCAAAGCTCGCCGGTGTGATGTAGCTTCGCCTGTCTCACAGGGCAGGAAATGTACCCACCCTCCACAGGGTCCCCACATGGGGAGGGAATGACATCAGAGTCGCTTCCTGACCAGCATGGACCTGACCTTTGGGATGCACAGCAAAGGCTCCTGTGGCCCCTGCCTGCCGGTCGGAGCAGGTGACCGTCACAGTGTGGGACAGAGCTTCATCCAAGCTTGTGTCCTCACTGGACTGGCTCTTGAGGCAATTCCACACTCGTGGGAGTTTGTAACAGTCAGGAAAGACGGGGTAAGGCCACGTAACAAACAGCCTTGTGATTTCCGCAGCTCAACACCAGGTCCCATGGTCCTCACACCAGAACACAGGCGATGGCACAGCCACCTTTGAAACATCACTGTCACCTTATGTGGCCTTAGAACCCTGGGGAAGATGGCAGAGCCATGGAGGGGAGGAAGGGATGGGGGCCCTGGTGATGCTGGACCCTTGGGAGACCTTGGCAGACCTGGGGCAGGTGGCCACGGAGCCCGCAGAGACGGCCCTCACTTTCACAGCCCATTGGTGGCAGGTAGCATCATGGTCCCCAAAGATGTCCCTGTCACACTCTAGGGACCTGAGGCTGTGCTACCTTACGTGGCTCCTCAGGCTGGAGTATCCCCGGACCTCCCTCCTTGGCCTGCAGATGGCTGCCCTCTCCTCACAGGGTCTTCTCTGTGTCTGAGCCCTCTATGAGGACGGTCACATTGGACCAGGCCACCCTGATGGCCCCATTACCCGATTGCCTCTTTGAAGGCCCCCATCTCCAAGCTGGGCATGGTGACCACACCTGTAACCCCGGCACCAGGGAGGCAGAGGCAGGAGGAGCACCAGCGAGCTGCAGCGTGAGACCCTACCTCAGCTCAAAATGCCCGGGGAGGGGACAGAGGTCAGGGGTAGAGCACGGTGTGGCACACACAGGCCCTGGGTTTGATCCCCAGCACCTACAAGTCCGGGATTTATTAAATAAACAAAGACCCTGTCCCATCCCGAGGATGTCAGTGAGGGGTGGGAGAGGTGTCACACGGCGCTTTGCGGTCTGATCAGCTCAGAGCTGCAGGATGACCCCAGGTGCCCCAGTGACCCAGTGTCCTCAGCACAGAGCAGGCGGGCTACTGGGAAGGTGGAGGGGGACTGTCCCTAATAAGCCAGAGATGGCTGGCACTGGCCCCACTCACCTTCCTTTTGGCCCCAGAGGCTCCATTCCGTGCCTCTTCCTCCCAGACTATAGGATGGTGACGCTGGGTGGCACTGGGCCACCTGCCTGGTCCACTGTCCAGACACCTGTCTGCAGAGGTGCCCAGGCCCACCCTGCCTGGCCTCAGTCTTCTCCCAGGGCTGGCTGGTATGAAGTCCCTCAAAGCCACCCCTGTGCTCAGAGACACCAGGGGCCCCGATGGGGCAGGGCGTAGTGGGGAGTGTGGCAAACCAGAGTCCACACCCCACCCGTGAGAACGGGCATGGCTCACCTCCCACACTCTCGGGAACGAGGACGCGCCGTGGCCAGAAATCCTGACTTTTCTAGGGATGCTGGAAGTTTTGATGTGTGCAAAATGTCCTTCCCATGAGATGTGACAAGACATTCAAACCTCACAACCGTATCGTGCTGGTCCCTGCCCCCCACCGAGGACGGACTCGGCCACAAGCTGCAGGTTGGCCCCTCTGCCTGTCATCCTGTCAGTCAGCACTGGGGGGCCGTGAGACCGTGCAAGCCTTCCCTTGGGGGGCACAGGCAGACATGGGGACAGGGTGGAGGGACAGTGCTGTGCGGTGGGGAACCGGCCCCGCAGAGGCCATGTCCTCAACCCCTGCCTATGCCATGTGAACCTGACCCCCCTCCCCCACAACTTTGCAGCCCACACTCGGGGCCCAAAGATGCACCCAGAAAACCTTCTCTCCCAGATGCTAATTACTGTGTCCTCCAGCAAAAATGTTAATCTAGAAAACAGAATTGCAATGGCTTACACACAATGCAAACAAACTAGAACCGCCTGCTGTGCCCCCAGTGCCCCCCCTGCCCCCCCCACTGGCACAGGAGGAGGGTGGGGGTCCCACGTGTCCTCGCCAGCTCGGCGGCCCAGCACTTCCCCATTTCTGCTTCTGCACCCTGGAAATCCAGGCCCCCAGGAAGCCTGCCTCCTGCTGTGTGCCCCGGGACCAGTCTTGCCCTCTCTGTTCACGCATTTCCTGCACCATGGAGCGGTTTGTACCAGCCGAGCCCACAGTTGTCCTTGCTGTTAAAGTGAAGCCCCTCCCCCCAACATCTGATGGCCGGTCAGGTACACCCGGTCCTTCCTTCCCCTCCCCTCCTCTCTGCATGGGCAGCTCAGCAAAGAGCCCATGTGCCCACTCCATTAGGCACAGCAGGTAAGACAGTGCTGGTGGGAGGTGCAGGCCCAGGGCTCACGCAAATGCTCCTAGAATGTGAGCACACCAGACCTGTGCACACCGAGACCCAGGCACACCCAAAGAGCCTTGCACACACCAGACCCATGCACACCAGACCCGTGCACACCCAGACCTGTGCACACCCAGACCCATGCACACCCAAAGAGCCTTGCACACACCACAGCTGTGCATACCAGACATGTATAGACTCAGACCAATGCAAACCCAGACCCGTGCACAGCCAGACCTGTGCACACCAGACCCGTGCACACCAGACCCGTGCACACCCAGACCCATGCACACCAGACCCGTGCACACCCACAGAGCCTTGCACACACCCATGTCCCCTGCTCTGTCTGCACATGCATGTGGACATGTGATGGTAGCTCCTGCGTGCCCGGCACTGTTTTAAGGCACACTTCAGTCTCTTACTGCACTCCATTGTCAACGCCCCCCCCCACACCTGCGGTCACTATCCTCACTTTACGAATGGGGAAAGAAGCCCAGAGATGCGCTGTGCCTGGCCAAGGGTCACACAGCCGTTGGGCAGCAGAGCGCAGCCTTGATCCCCACTGCAGGGTGTTACTGTGCCCCTCCCGGATGTTTTGTCCCCCTGGTGATGGAGGGACAGGGCCCCGCCCCTCCCCCACGCTCCTGGCCACACCCAGCACCTCCTGCCCTGTTCCTGCATCTGCTGCTGGGGACGTCCAGCCTTGGGACAGAGGCCTTCAGAGCCGGCCTGGCCTCCTCGCATCCCGGCCCCTGAGCCCCACAGCGGGGAGACATTTGCCCGGCCACAGCCAGCTGCCCCCACTGCGGCCTCTAAAGAGAGAAATCTGCTGACCTCCCAGAGGACCACTGGGAAATGCCATATGTCACTCACCAGGCGACACGGCCATGTTCTCCAGTGCATACTGGGTTCTGGCCACCCGGGGTGCTGGCCTGGCAGGAGGGGGACGTTCAGAGGTGGCAGGGCTGGCCTCTGCAGCGTGTGCCAGAGCAGAGTCCGCACGTGGGTCTGGTCCCTCACAGGGAAGGTGGCGCGTCAATGCTACTTTTCATGAGCGAGGCCGCCATCGCCGTGAGGAGCACTGTGGTATAGGGGCAGGGTCCCCCAGGTCTCACGTGGAAGCCTCGCCCGCCGTGGTGGCATCAGGAGGCAGAGACTTTGGGAGGCCATCGCTAATGGGACGGTGTCCTCCTGGGTGAGATTAATGCCCTTATCAAGGGGCCCCTCCAGCCCTCCCACCACATGACAAGCATCATCCACGAGCCAGGAGCGGCCCACCAGACACTGAGCTGCCTGATGGTGGACCTCCGGCCTCCAGAACAGTGGGAAATAATTCCTGATGTTTGTAAGCCACCAGGGCTACGGTGCTGGGTTGCAGCAGTCCGGAAAGACAGAGAGGTGAAGGGTGAAAAGGAGATAGCTACACAGATACGCGGGGGAAAAGATGCTCCAGGCAGGGGAAGCGCAGGTGCAAAGGCCCCGAGGCAGGGCCACGCCCGAGTCTGCAGAAGAGAGGGCCGTGAGGGTGGAGCAGTGGGAATGGCAGCGAGGAGATGGAGAGGCAGCAGGGGACTTGATGGTCATGACGATCAGGGTGGAGACAGTCTGGATGTCCATGCAGGAGGGCGCACAGGGCCAGGCCAGCACAGGGGACCTCATGTTGGGGGGATGGGGTGGGGTGGCCTGTTATGCTGGACACTGCATTCCCTGGTCCCCACCAAGGCTCGTCCTGCTGTGACTCCAACACCAACATCCAAGTCTGGGGAAATTAATTCCCCCAAGTCAGGTGGCCAGTCCAAGGCCCAAAGAAGCACTGAGGCCTCTGGAGAGTGGGGACAGTGGGGCCACCACCCCTAACGTCCCTTCCCCTGGAAGGAGTGACAAGCTGACACCTCCACATGCCCCGTGTCCCCGAGGGGCCTGAAAACGCCACCCATCCGTGAGTCGAACTCTCCGCAGCGAGGCCCCTGAATTCAGGGGAGAGGACGCTCAGCCCCTGCCATGTCTCTCTGGGCTAATATCCCACATGGCCCATGGCGTCCCCAGCTGGACCTGTCACCCTTGCAGGAAAGTCTGAGCCGGCCACTCTCGGGCTGCACACACACTGCCCGGGGCACACAGCACAGGTCCATCCCAGCTGTCCATCCCAGGGAGTTTGAACACTGTCTGAGAATCCTCAACCATGACCTTGACCTTAGGGTGCCCACGTCCAGTCACCAGGACCTGGGTCATAGGAAGAGTTCCTGGCTTGCCCGGCCTGGCCCAAAGCCCTCTTTTTACAAAGGGAAAAACTGAGGCTTAGTATGGGAAGGGATTGAAATTCAAGTCCCATTCCAAGCGCAAGGAGCCCTCTGTCATTTCTGTCCTCCCTGGGGGACCCACCTGATGTTTGTCTGATAAACAGCAGGAACAAAACAAAAGCCAGAGAAGGAAAAAGTGACTTAGCCGGCACAGGCTGAGTGCGAGGAAAACACTCAGGAGGTCAAGGACTGCCAGACGGACGCCTGGAAAAGTCGCTAGCGTTCTTCGTGCGTCCCTTTCCTGCGGAACTCCAAAAATGGCCATGAAAGAAAAAACCAAAGCCAGCCCGGAGAGGTCGCCATCATCTGCCCAGGAGCCACCTGCGTGCAGAACGCTGGGTGTATTCTTCTACTCATCACCCATGCACTTGTTGAGCACCAGCTGTATGCCTAACAGAAATCGGTCCTTGGTGAAAAAGCATTTCTCTCTCTTAATCAGAGGTCGCTGGCTGCAGTGACACAAACCAGGTCCACCACGCAGGCGCGAGGGGCATGGAGAGGGTGTGACGTGGCTCCCATGAGTGACCAGGGACACACAGGCTGGGGAAGGACAAAGGCACTGGAGAGCCTGGTGCAAGTCATCTTCTCCTCCTTTTTCCTTCCCCTGGAGATTCAAAGTCGGACAAAGGGGTGGGCAGCCGACCTTGGGTCACCTGTGGTCAGGAGAAGGTGGCCGCTGTGCTGTCACACAGACACCCAGGCAAACTCGCCTGCTGAGGCCCTTCTGACAGGCACAAGCACAGTCAGCAAGAGTGAGAAAAAAGGACAAAAGGGATGGTGGCCACAGCTCAGCCTGGCCACTGCTGGATGATGGGTCCTGGGAGGCTAACGCCGGCTTCCGCTGGCTCCTGTGTCTTGGTGGTTGGAGTTTCTGGGACCCAGAGCCAACATTCTGTCATGAGCGTCCTCGGCCAGTGACAGACGCCACCCCTAGGAGCTGGAGGCTGTCCTGCTTTTTTGCACAACAGGTGTATTTGTCACCCACTGCTGTGTAACAAAATGCCATGGAACATTTCAACTGGGGGCTCTGCCTTGGGGTCCTAATAAGGCTGTGATCAGGGTGTCAGCTGTGACAATTGTGCCCTGGCTGTATCGGGGCTGGGGATCCATCACCAAGGTGGCGTACCCTCCGGGCAGTGGGCAGGTGTATTTGTCACCCAGTTCAAGTGACAGCCGGGATGAGAACCCAGGTGGTCTAACTCAGAGCCCCGAAGCCTGGCTCTAGGTTGGACCAGAAGGTGTGGCCTGGCCGCTAGGGTGAGCCAGGTCCCTGTCATGGGCTGAATGCTGTAACCCCCAAAGGGCTGGTGCTGGGGTGAGGCTTGGGGACGTGGTTAGGTTTCGATTAGGCAAAGGGATTAATGGCCTAGAAGAGAAGAAGACCAGAGCCTGCCTCTCTCCAGGACCCCACAGAGGGCAGACAGGTGACAAGGATCTGTGACCATCCACAAGGCAGAAAGAGGGCTCCCACCAGAGCCCCCCTGTGCAGGTGCCCTGATCTCAGACCTCCGGATCACAGAACTGGGGGAAATAAATACACTTCTGTTATTTAAGGCACTCAGTCGATGATATTTTGAGGCAACCAAGAAAGCAGGGAACAGCATTTTTGCTGGGGACCAGCATGGGCTGAAGCTCAGAGGACTGGGGGTGTGGGAGGCACTGACGGCCAAGCACAGTGAAGGTGGCGAGGGTGACACATAGGGTCCTGACAAGCCCCGGGGATGGATGTAGAACCTCGTGCTGTCCACAAGCCCAGCGACCTGTGAGCTGTCCCCCCACCCCTTTGGGGTGTCAGGGGAGCTTCTGGGGATGCAGTGGAGCTGTGTACGGTTGTTACTCTTCTGCATGGCATCATGGCTGCCTGTCCTTCTATCCAAGTCGTGACCTCCACACCGCAGAGCCCTGAGCCTGATCACCAGGCTTCACGGAAGGCCCATCAGTGCACAAGTGAGATCTGCACTTGGAGCCTCGGGGTCCCTGGGGAGCCCGGCCTCCAGCCGAGTCAGGGAGCCACCTTTGCAGCCCAGCGCCTGGTTAGACCTGGCCCTGGGAGGAACGAGGGTGGGCAGGGGTCGCCGTAATGACTGTCATTTCATCTCGCTCTGCCCTATGAAGCCTGCTGGGCTAACACAGATCAGAGGAAAGAGAAGAGACACTGTCCCCAGGTTCCCGCAGGGCAAGGCGGAGTCAGCAGTCCATGCACGTGGAGACCGTGACCGCTCAGCCTCCCATCGTCCCCCGTGAGACAGGAGGGTTATCCTAACGGGGAGAGCCCCGTTCCACTCACTCTGTGTCCCCTGGACTGACCACAGGGCTGGCCCGTGGACCCCACTCTGGCCTCTGATTGGAGCAGACCACAGGAGACTGAGGTTCAGAGATGGAGGAAAGGCAGGCTTTTCATCTTGTCCCCAAGGGCTAGCCGTGGGTGATGACCACCCGTACTGTCCCCCTTAATCCTGTCCCCACTGTGATCATCCTCTTCTGAGCTGTGTCTCATAGAGACCTGACTAGTGCAGATAATGACAGACCTGCACCTTTGAGTCACCAGTGGAATAAAGGAGCCTCCACAGTCACTTGCTCGGCCACCTCTCTAATTACAATTTATTCCTCGTTCCCCTGGTGGGTGGGAACCACACGCTTTGTCTCATTTTCACCAGCCTCTAGCATAGCTGCCAACACAGAATTTGTAGCCAATTATCCATTCCACAAACCTTGTTGATCCCTAACTTCAAGAGGCAGATATGCCCCCAGGTCTAGAGAGGGGGACAGCGGCTGTGCCAGTCATTTATGGCACATGATCACACCAGCCCGTCTCCTCCCAAGGGCCCTGTGACTTGTCAGGAGCACAGAGTGAGGCACAGTGCCCTCAAGGCACTGGCGGTCCCATGAGGCAGGGGCCGTTCCCCGGTGCAATCGCAGCGACCGGTCCCGTGGGTGGCGCTCACAGGACAACTCTGCAAGCCCCGCGTGGAGGTTACGGGATCGCTCCACCAGCCTGGGTTCTCCACCCTGCAGTTGCTGACGAAAGGACTGGCTCCTGACCGCCCCCGGGGCCCAGTCCCAAGCTGGTAGAGGCCCTGCCTGATGTGGCGTCTTTGTGTACCTGGGGTCACGGGCCACCCCTCACGGCTCATGCTAACACTGGGGCCCATGGCGGATGCCTGGTTTTGTTTGCTGGGGGTCTGGGCCGCGCTGTATCAGAGTGACCTCAGGCGGAGGCTGGAGACTCGCGGGGCCAAGTGGCCAAGGCCACCTACGTGGACACTCCGTGCCTCAGGACAGACTCCCGACAAGAACTCTGGACACCAGCACTGGAGTGGGCGTCCCTGGCTGGAGGACACCGTGCGTGCTGTCACACAGTTGCTGGGAGGGTTCACTGTCACAGACTCCCCTGGCCGGGCACCTGGAGCCTCAGGCCTGGTCTCCAGGTCTCCACCCTCTACACCTTTTCCTTTGCCAATTTTAACCTGTGTCCTTTAGATGTAATAAGTGGTGACCATGAGTGTGACAGCTTCCTGAGTTCTGAGTCCTAGTCAACCACAGAAACAGGGTGACATTGGGGATTGTAGACAGACCTCATAGGACCCGGAGGTGAAAGCCAAAGGGATTGGAGGAGGCCCAGGATTGCACAACTACTAAAGAGTTAGGATTGGAGCCCGGGCAGAAAGGGGGTGTGGCAAAGGCATTTGCACCAATCACAGCAGACCTTCATGAAATGAAGGACTGTGTTTGCACCAATCACAGCAGTCCCTCATGCAAATGAAGGACTGTGCTTGCACCAATCACAGCAGTCCCTCGTGCAAATGAAGGACTGTGCATGCACCAATCACAGCAGTCCCTCGTGCAAATGAAGTGCCATGTTGGCACCAATCACCAGGCTTCTCCTGGGCCACCAGGGGATGTGCTCCCCCTGTGGCCTGGGTGGAAATGGCTGCCCCTTTACAGAGGCTGTGATGGCAAAATGTCTGTTGTAAGCTGTTTGAAAGTCATGGCTGGGATGGAGTCTTCTGCAGCAGGAGCGGTGCTTGGGCAGCAGTCGCCTTGGTGGCCGTGCAGCTTCCTAGGGCGACTGTGGGGTGGTCACAGGGCTGGGTTCCCTGAGGACAGTCCCTCCAGCTGTGGGGCTGACTGTCCTCCATTCAAGGCAGCTGGCACCAGGGACGATGTGACAGCTGTCAATCAGGGAATCGCCCTGACCCCAGCATCTTAGCTCACTGGAAGGAAAAGTAGACACGAAAGGCGCTCACACTAATGTCCTGTCTGTCACTGACGTGAAGGACAGCATTTAACAGTGCTCTGCTCCCGCCCACACCCGGGGACAGTCGGTCATTTTATGTGTGAAGGACCGGCTGAAAAGCAGTGGCTTCCTTCCATTTTCTGTTCACATTTACATCTGGCCTGTTTTCGAGAGCTGACTCCTCCCTAGCACCTCCACCTGCCTCCGGCTTGACTCGCTCTCTCTCTCTGCCTCCTCAGCCAGGCCTCATGGAGGTGACGTGAGGAGAGAGGATCAGAGAGGTTAGGCGACGTGCCTGAGGGTGCACAGCCAGGAAGTAGCAGATCTGGCTCAGGTACACTGCCTGTTTCTCCTCCAGAGATTTAGGGCGAGGACTGGGGGGTTAGCTAGCGTTTCTAGGCATTCCAGGTGGGACTTAGCTGTCCCTGTCTGCAGAGGGCCTCGGGGTCAGGGTCTCACACCTCTCTGGCTGTCTAAGGATTGGTTTCCCCCAGCCCTGGATCATGGGAGTCATGTGTCAGCCTGTCCGGACGGAGCCTGAAGTGTCCCCTTCCTCCTGGCCCCACCCTGGCCTGTGGGCTGCTGGTGAAGTCACCTCATTAACATCCCAGGGCGAGGTCATTGTGGCTGCTTGAGCCAGCTGTGGAAGGGCCCATGTGACCACTTGGGACATCAGCGCACTGGTAGAGGCTTGGAGCCTGGAGCAAACCCCCTTTTCCTCTCCCATCCCAGGAGGTGTCTTGAGGGCCGAGCGGCCAGCTACCTGTGGCCTTATTGGGATGGCCCCAGTTTGGGATGGCCCCAGTTTGACTCCTGCATCCCAGGGTAGCCCCGGCTGAGGTCTTGGGTTTCTTTTCTATTCCTGCTGGGACAAGGCCTGCCCACCTGCCTCAAAGGCTTGCCAGTGTTTCTGTGTGGAGTGGGGAAGAGGGGTGTCCTTGCAGCCCGGCCTGGGCCTTGTCGTCTGTAGGGAGGGAGAAGTCGAGCAGTGTCCAGGCTTAAAGGCAGCGACCAGCGCAGAGTGGGACCTCTAGAGAGAGCATGGAGTAAGGGGACAGTGTCCCACGGTGGCCTTGGGTGCACAGGGGGCTGGGCCCTGGGGGGGAGGTTGTTCCTCCTTCATCCTGAGAACCACACAGGAGGTTCCTGCACAGCAGCCATGCCCCCTCCCCAGGGAAGGGAGGACCCAGGTCTCAGGCAGGAGCTCTTGAGGTCCACACTGTGCCACCCCCACTATGACTCGACGTTGGGGATCAGAGCCTCAGTTTCTTCCTCTCTAAAATGGTGATACTGAAGTCACTGATGGCTGTTGAGGGACATTTTAATGACCTGACCCTGGCCAGCGCTGAGTGACCCAGCCTGGAGGCACCACGCGAGGGGCCCCTGTTAGAACTGTGGTGGTTCCGGGGCCCTGAACTCCCGCTCCTTCCCACCATCTTTTGTGCGCACCCCAGTGATGATTCCCAGCACCCCAAGCTACTGCCTCCCCTGCCTGAGACTGCAGGCAGGGCTGGTCCGCCTGCCTCTCCTGCAGGGCCAGACCTCCTGGAACCGGGTCCCTGTCCTCCAGCCTGGCCACCCCCTGGACCCCATAGCAGGGGTTGTGAGTGTGGCCCGAGGACCTGGGCGTCTGAGGCCCTGGGGTGGGGTCCCTGGGTCCCTTCCACTTCCCTTCCCCATGGGGCCGTGTTTTCTTCGTCCTTCAGCCAAAAGCACAACTTGCCCGCCTGGACAGTCCTCGAGGCCAGCTCTGTCCTGACACAAGAGACCCACGAACGCCGGCCCCCAGGCCTCTCTTTTCAATGATGGCTTTCTTTCCAGAAAAAGTCATTTTCCGTAAGAACGTGTTCCTTATATTAACACGCAGCCAGGTGCCATTGCTCTTTTGAAGTGAATTCATACTGCATGCTTGGAAATTTTACCGGTTTAAACTCTGATGTGCTAAACGCTCAGGAACAACCCAGACACACACCCGCTCTTTGTTTATCTCAATGAGCTTTTGTTTGTTTGCTTGCTTGCTTTGCGGGGCTGGGGATGGAGCCCAAGACCTCGCGTGCTAGGCCAGCGCTCACCACTGAGCCCAGCCCCGGCCTCAATAAATTATAGGAGTGTCACAGAGTCCAGGGACCAAAAAGTTTTGCTCCTTAAATGAACAGAGCTGACGGCTCCATGGCACCCCCTAGCCACCAGGCGTTTGCCTAAGGGTTTTGCAGCCACCACCTCTGGGGTGGGCTCCAGTGAGCCCATCTCACGGCTGGGGAAACTCAGGCTGCAGGAGGTGAAGTCCTGCAGCCCAGGCTGAGGTGAGGAAGGGTGGAGGAGACTGGAGTTGGACAGTGGAGCCCTAACCAGTAGGGAGCCCTGTCCCTGGCAAAGTCCTCCACCCCCCACCCCCACACCGCCTTGGGACATCCCAAGTGTCCACCAGGAGGGACTGAGAATCTGGGAGGAACCACTGGAGTGCTCGAGGTTGTCCCCCACCGTTGGGAATCCCCTGGGGTTTGCTGCAGGGATTACCTGGAGTCTAAAGCAGCAATAGGGCTCCCGCTGGGGTACCCCAAACCCAGGCACGTCCAGCTCACTGCCCTAATGGAAGCCTGGTCACCTCTCATCCATCCCCTCCAGCCACATTGACTTTCTTTCCAGCCTTCCTTGTTGCTCCTCAGACACAGCAAGGAGACCTGGCCACAGGACCTTTGCATGTGCCACCCCCTCCAGTTAGGGCACTGTCCCTCTACCCGGGGCCCTTTCCTCTCAGCTGGGCCTCATGGACCCACCATCCCTGGCCTCTTGTGTGAAACTGCAACACCCCTTACACCCCATCCATCTCCACCCCTTTCCCTGCTGTATCTTTCCTTGGTGACACTTGTCACTGGGTGGCATATTATACATGCACTGGCTTAGGGGTTGCGGTCTCCCTTGTGAGAATCTAAACCCCGTAAAAATTCAGGCACGGTGACAAGGTGACAAGTCCCGACTCGACTGAAGCAGAGAGGCCAAGGATCGGAACGGAGCGGTCTGGCTGGCTGCGGGGGCAGCAGCTGCTGGTCTCTCTGCCCAACCCCAGCTGACCTTGGCCTTGGCCCTGCTGGCCGGCCGCCCAGGCTGGCCAGATCTTTCATTTTTTTCCAAAGAAGCGGAACCCACAGATTTCTCTGTAGAACCGCGTTTTCACACATAGCAGCGGATTCAAATGAACAAAAGAAAACGAGAGAAAGCAGCTGGGTGAGCCAGCCCTGATGAGGGTAAAGCAGTCAGGTTTGGCAATGAACTTTCTTCTAGGGCAAGGGCAGGAGAGGGCTGAGGCCCCACGGTGGAGTCAGGCGCAGGCCAGGCAGGGGAGGGGACAGGGTCAGGCCTGGCCACGGGGCAGGGGGATCTGCAGAGTCTCCCACCCTTGCCCTGGTCCCTGGTCCCCTGCCTGGCTGAGTCCTCCTGCGTCACAGCCCCGTTTGGGCTGCAGGGCTGCTGGGAAGCTGGCTCCCCAGGGTGGCCCGAGGATTTTTCTTGGCCCACAGACAGGAAGGCTGATTCAGCTGGGAACCTTCTAGATTTATAACCCCCACGGCTCCATCCCCCGGTGACCCGAGCCTCCATGTGCTGGCGTTTACTGCTAATTGTTTTCAGACAGATGGCGTGGCCCAGAGTCTAACTCCCCGAGCTGGGGGGCGGGGAGCTGGGAGAGGAAACCATGACCTTGACCGCTGGCGTCCTTGAAGAAATCGTTCAGCCCAGGCTGGGGGGAAGGTGGGAGAGTGACAATGCCCAGGGTTGTGGAGGGGAAGCCCCGTAGGGCTTTGAGAAGGGACCAGGGGATAGGAGGAGGCTTAGAAATGAAGGATCCCAAAGGCTGACAGAGCTGGGAAGAGAGTGTCACCTCCTCTGGGAGGCCCCCTGGGATTGCAGATTGTGTAGCAGCCAGAACTCAGCTGCTGAAGTCCTGAGCAGAAGTCTTTTGGTACTGGGTTTAGAAATGGGGGAGGTAAAGCGTTTGCTGGGAGGGCACCCACAGCCTGGTCAGCAGCCTTAGCTTCTTATTGGGGTTCCCATGTGACATGCAGCCCCCTCTTCACAGACCCCTCCGATCGTGTCTGCCAAGCACCCACAAAGACCCCAATTACAGATGAGAACAAGGAGGCAGCTGCTGAGAGGGCCTGACCAGCGTGAGGTCACACAGTCAGTCCCAAATGGCACCAGCTGGGGACATAATGTGCACACAGCGGAGAGCAAGACTGACAAGGTCCCCGACCTTGTCAGGACAGTTTATAGGTCTGGGAGAGGAGCCATGTTAGTTCACAAATGACAGAAAGAATGAAAGAAACAAGACAGGAGGCTCAGCGAGAACAGCAAGTGCAAAGGCCCTGAGGTAGGGACAGACTTTGTGTCAAGACCGTGGAGTGCACAGTCGAGGCACGACGGGTTTTATATATGAGCCAGCATCATTGGGGCTCCCGCTGAGAAGGCTGGTGACAGCCTGAAGGTCACACGGCTGGTCTGCAAGGGACCTCAGAGCAGAAGGTACTGCCTGACTGCCCGGTGCAGTGCCCCTAGCGGTGCCTCTGGACCCTATGCCACCTTTCCGTGTGTGCCAGTTAGAATGGTGACTGGAGGTCCCTGTGCCAGCACTGTGGGTGCCCCTCGTGTAAGAGGAGAAAAGAATCAATTGGGTGACATAACTGGGAAGATGGAGGGGACAGGGACTGGAAGGCAGGTCCCAGGGGTCACGCTCTGCCCATCACCAGCTCTGAGCCCTGCAGGCTCCGCCCCCCGCCCCCATCCCCACCCCCACCCCCACCCCCACACAGGAGCACCCCAAAGCTGCCCTCCAACAGCTCCAGGAAGCAGGAGGGCTCACTCTCATAGGTCCATTGCAGGTCACATGGCCACACCTCTCATTGGTCTATTGCTGGTCACATGGCTGCCCCCTCATTGGTCCACTGCTGGTCACATGACTGGCCCTATAATTGGTCCAGTGCTGGTCACATGGCTGCCTTTTCATTGGTCAGTTGATGGTCATGTGGCTGCTCCAGAGCCAATAGCTGAGTGAGGGGCACTGCAGGCTGCTGATTGGCTGCCCCTGGAGTTTGGCGTGTGGGACCCCTTCTCACCAGCTGCTATTGCGGGGAGAGATGGCTCCCAGGGAAAAGCCCAGCGCAACAGGGAGGAGGAGGACGGTGCTGGGCCCAAAGCCACTGACAGCCACCTATGGCCACTGCAGCCACTGAGGAGTGGAGGTGGCTGCAACCCTTGTGCCTCCAAGGGCTCTGCCAACGGCAGGTGGACACCCAGCCATGCAGAAAGAGGACAGGGCACCCCCTGCAGGCTGCTGTCCCTTCTCTGCGAAGGCTGGCGGGCGGGGGACAGGCGGGCTGCGGAGGATCCCAGGGTGACAGTCCCTAGCTCCCCAGCGCCTCCTGCACCCCCAGGTAGACTGCTACATCCCTCGCTGGACACTGCCCTTTCCCTGCTGGCCACACTTGGACAGGGAGGCAGAGAGGGGCAGTGGTTAGAGCACGGGGTGCAATGCCCAGGCCTGGACCCTGACCCAGTCGCCGAGTGTCTCCCCGCCTCAGTTATAAAGAGCAGATGAGAAGAGATGATAGACGCCAGGGGCCTGGGGCCCCGCACTGACCGTGAGCTCAGCCACTGCTATGTGAAAGGGGACAGGGAAAAAGAGGAGGCTTGCTCATCAAGGATGAGACTCACAGAGCTGGGAGAAGAGTACCTCTTCCTCCAGGGAGCCCTCTGGGATTGCAGCTTATGCGGCACGGAGAACTCAGCTCCCACACTGAACTCCTTCAGGACTGGAGGAGAGAGTGTGCAGGCATGGCTGGTGCCTCCACTCGGGGTCTGGACCAGAGGAGACGTCTGAAGGGATGTGGTTGTGGGTTCCGTGCACGCCTCCCCCTGCCTTACCTCCTCCACAGACTCTGGCCACCCCCCGCTGCCTCCCCTAGCCACCCAAGTGCAATTAAGCCAAACTTTTGATTTAAGATATTTATATAAAGGCATGGGGAATGTCCTCTAATCACACCTTATATATTTTTAATCTGCCATTAACGTGATTTAAGGGAGAGCTCCGATGGACAGGCGCGTTGGAAATTAAAAGTGTTCATCACCTTGCGTCTGGCTGGGGCGCCTCCTGGGCTGACATGGATGTGGGGCGCCCCCTCCCCGCGTGGGGGCCGAGGCAGCCAGCCGCAGCCCCGCAGCTGCTCCTCCGGGGCCCCGCGGAGGGGACGTGGTGTCATTAAGCCAGCCACGTCTGCAAAGGAGCCACACGGCCACGCTTAATGAACGGTGACATCTGCTTGGCCCCTTAATTAACCAGCCCCTCCACGCACCGTGACAGGACACGGGAACCATGTCCTCTGTGCTGGCAGGGGAAAAAAGCCAGCCTGGAAAAGACTGCAACCTGCAAAGCCATTTGTCCTGCTCCTGTTAGAGAGGAGGACGGAGGTGGCCGGGGTCCTGCACTGTGCGGGGTCTCGGCTCCCCCTCGGGTGGCCCAGCTTGTCCTTGCTCAGCCTCCCTGCGCCCAGGTCTGAGCCCGATGAAGGCCACACAAGCCTCGGCCGGGAAAGAAGCCAGGAACCAGCCTGCATTAAATCCTTCATCATAAATGGCTCCCCACGGTGACAATGCTGCCACCTGCAGAGACAAGGAAGGGGCAGGTGAAGAGATGCTGAGGCTGCAGGCCCAAGGACAAGGCCAGGAGAAGGGCATGGGCAGCTGATCACAGGACACTGACATTCCGCTTGTCAGCACTGAGCAGGGGGCAGCAGGCCTGGATCTCTAGCAGTTCCCCAAATGCATTGACTGCTGTGTGGTTTTGGTTTTGGTTTTCTAATAATCGTCATGGAGACAGGCACTTATTTAGCACTTCCTGAATGCCAGGCACTGCACACATCTGTTCTCACACCAGGCCTATGGGAAAGGGGCCTCTCCCCCCACTTCCCAGATGAGGTAACAGGGAGGCTCAGAGAGGGCAGGACCTGCCCCAAGGTTGCACAGCCAGGAGGAAGGGAATTGAGGCTGGCGGATTGCCTCCCGGATCCTCACTCTGTACCACACTCGGCCAAGGTGTGGACCTAGTGGTGACCTGGTTAGCTGGGAGCCCCAGAGCCAACAGGAGACCACAATGGAGACTCCCGTCCTGGTTTATCCAGGACACCCTTTTGGGGTTCCCACTGCATGTGGGTCCCTCATGTGTGCTGCAGGCTCATGGTGACCTACATCTGGGCTATCCCAGGGTCCTCGAAGCCTCGTGGCGACAGAGGTGTCCCAGTGGGTGTGGGAAGGTGACCGTTAGAGGCAGACTTCATGCAAGGAGGCCCAGGAAATCCAAGAAAAACCATGTCGAGTCAGGCCGGGCTCAGGACCACAGTATCCGTCTTGTGTCCCCCATGTGCCCAGCTGGTCCTCCGAGCCCAGCCCTCTGGTGGCCTTTCAATTCTTTAGGCAGACATGGCTCTACAGGGTCACCCACATCCACGGCCCAATGCCACACACGTCAGCTCCCTCCTTCTACACCGCCCCCCAGAGCTGTCTTCAGAGTGGACTGTCCAGGGGCACCGTGGCATATCCAGAGCCAGCTCCACCCGGACTCCGGGTCCACCGTGCCAGGGGGCTGAGTCCAGTGGCCTCCACAGCACTCTCATGGGCTCACTGGAAACTGCTGGGGAGACCTCCCCCCATGGGGACATGGGACAATGTGTCCATTCAGTGCCACTCCCACTACAACCAATCTGGCACACAAGCCCGGGGTCCATGGCCACCATCTTTGCTCCCTGCTGGGAATACCACAGTGCCACACAGACTGGCAGCTTGTGTGTCTCGTCGTCATTTGTTCTTTTATGCAGTTGTGATAGAGTGACTGGACACCCTGGACGTGCCAGGCGCTGGGATACAGCGGTGGCAAGACAGGGTCTGTACCCTCACAGAAGGATCTCAGGCTAGGAAGAGGGAAAGACAACTGGTTGGACAGCTAGAAAACCAAGTGACCACTGGAGTGGCAAGAGCATGGCATCTTAGACTTCTGGTGAGACCTCAGAGGACCTTGAGGAAGTGACACTTCTAAGGAGGACCCAAGGCTGGGTTAAGAGTTGGATGGAGGCCAGGTGCAGTGGCTCATGCCTGTAATCCCAGCTCCTCAGGAGGCAGAGAGCAGGAGGATTGAGATCTAAGACCAGCCTGGACATAAACACAAGGCCCCAACTCAAAAATGACCAACGCAAAAAGGGCTGGAGGCGTGGGTCAAGTGGTAGACTGCCTGCCCAGCAAGTGCAAGGTTCTGAGTTCAAACCCCAGTATTGCCAGCGAGAGAGAGAGAGAGAGAGAAATAGAGAAATAGAAATCGAGACAGTCCCAAGCAGAAGCAGTGCGTGGAAGGACTGTGACTGGGAGGAGCAGAATTGCTCACAGGGAGGCCTAAAGCCAGAACGGCCGGCGTGTGGCTGCGTCCCCCCCCCCATCCCAGCCCCCTTTTCCTTCACCCCAGGCCAGTGCAGAGACCAGACTTGCAAACACACGTGCTTCCAGCCTCCTGGCGACTCAGAAATCATGTGGGTCACATCCTTTGAGCCTCAGGGGACAAATGCCTGCGTCTGTACTTTCCTGACAGACGGGGCGGATGCACCTGATGCCAGGCATCCCAGGTGGGTCCTCTGAGGGAGGACGTGGGGGTGAGGGGCTGTTTAGGGCAGCTGGGGAGTGAGACAGGGAAGAAGAAAGCTGAGAAAGGGGGAGTTATCAAGCAGGGTGTCCTGGCTCAGAGGGAGCTGTCTACACCCAGAGACGGTGTAGACAATCCTCACTGCCCCCTCGTGCTGGCTGAGCCACGAGGCTCCCAGCTCAGTGACAACAGGCCTCCCCTGGGCGATCCTGTCTCAAATGTTGTGGCACCTCCCCGCCATCTTGTGGGAGAGAGAGGGGGAGTGGCAAGGTCTTCACATGGCCCAGCCCTTAGGTTAATGCCAACAGCTGCCAACTTCGGCCAGGCTTCTTTTAACACCACATTCTACCTAGTTGTTACTAGTGGCTGGGAAAACAACTCGCTTTTGTGAGTTGACCTTGTCTCGGGCCACCTGGCTACCATTGCTCATCCAGGCCACAGGGCTGCACTTTGCTTCTTGGTTTTGGTTTTTGTCGTGGGTGATTCTTTGGGACTCTCTACTTCAACAGTCTTGTCCTCTGCGAAGAAAGGCAGTTTTATGTCTTCCTTCCTGATCGATGTATCTCTTACTTTCTAACTGCATTAACTAAGTCTTCCTGCATGATGTTGAAAAGGAGTAGCAAGGGAGGCATCTTTGCCTCATTCCTGAACTTAAGGGAAAAGGAGCTGGTCCCGTACCATTAAGTGAGATGTTAGCCATGGGATTTTCCCTTATTAAGTTGAAGAAATTCCCCTCCATTCCTAGTTTGCTGAGGGTTTTTGTCATGGATAGGTGATGAGTGTGCCAACTGGTTTTTCTACATCTGTTGATATGAGCATATAGTTTTTTTAAAGCCAAGTTTCTCTCTAGAGGAAAAAAATAAAGATCTGCATTCAAGTCACTGAAAGTTGAGCTTTCTAAAACTTGCAGCCAACACATTTCCCTCACTGATAAGAGGCGTTATCGGCGACAAGGGATGGGACACCATGAGCACAAGCCCGTTGTGACTGTCAGGAGGGTTTGCTTGCTGTGGCTGCCATAATAACACCTCACAGATTGGGAAGCTTGAACTAGAGAAATTTATTTTCCCATAGATCTGAAGCCAGAAATCTGAGACCAACACGTGGGCAGAGTTGGCTCTTTCTGGTCCTCTCCCCTGGCTCAGGTGGTTTGCCGGGCATCTGTGGCATCTCTGGACTTGTAGACGCCTCACCCTGATTTTTGTCTGGGTTCACATTTTCCAGGGCATGTTGGATTAGAGCCATATTGGATTTGGGCCACCCTACTCCAGTGTGACCTCATCTTAACGAATTACATCTCCAAAGACCCACATTAAGTCACCACCTGAGCACCGGGGATTGAGTTAGAACCCGGTCATAGGCTGGGGGAAGGACGCAATAGAACCCTAGGTTAGGAAGCTCTTTTCTTAAGACAGTGGTCTTCAGGTCACTTGGCTGGGAAGCAGCCACTCAGGACCCAAGAGGAGGAGAGGAAAATTGATTTTGTGCAGCGTCTGAGAGGCTGACAGTGGCTAGAGTCCTGGCCAG
The DNA here is from genome assembly GCF_047511655.1 of Castor canadensis. NCBI lineage: Eukaryota > Metazoa > Chordata > Mammalia > Rodentia > Castoridae > Castor > Castor canadensis. The sequence goes on from NC_133403.1 coordinate 42,136,832, forward strand.
GGTGAGGACAGGGTCCCACAGTAGCCAGCAGGCCACACACAGGTCCTCCACTGTGAGACCTGCTCCTTCCAGGCAGCCTCTGCCAGTGGGCCGGGGCAGAGTGGCCTCCATGCCACGCTCTGTGGCAGAGCCAGGGCTTTGGCTCAGACAGGTGGCCGTGCTCAGGCAGTCGGCCACGGCCTCCACAAGGACCCAGTGTCCCCAGCGGGGAACTGGCTGGGGCTCACACAGGAGCGCTTTGAAGGCAGGATGAATTGGGCCCAGTGTCTCCCCAGCTGCAGGCGGGCGGAGGGGCTGGGCAGGGGTGGCCAAGGAGGCGCGGGAAGGCAGACTTGGCCTCTGTGCCCACAGCCAGGCCAGAGTGGCGTGCTCACTGCCAATGTGACCACGACGGGGGTGCTGAGAGGTTTTCACGACTTTGACCAAAGTGAGCTGAAGCAGCATTTAAAATCGCTAATTGGGTTGTGTGTTTATTTTAATGTGCACGGGATAAAATCTAACTGTCCTGTTCCACAGACATCTGCTGACTCCGGTGGCGTGGCGTAGAACAAGGTGGCATCTACTGAAATTGTAAGAGGACAACTGGGAAGTGACCCATGTCCAGCCCGTGTGGACAGCTATGCAGCGATGAAGACAGCCCTGTCCGAGTCACGCACCTGCATGACATCCTCACCCCGCCCGCCCCAGCTATGCTGGAACCTGAAGGAGAGGCCCAGCCTGGGGCTGGCATGGCACAGGGGCTTGCAGCGCAGATGCTAAGGTCCCTGCCTGTCCCTATATCAAGCCAGTGGTTCCCAAGAATGCCCCTGATTACTCCTGACCGACCTCATCTTCTAACTTCACTCCCTAGGCCCTGCCTCTGGCCTCCTCGAACCACTCCCCGCACTGCATACTAGTAACCTTCCCAAAATCTGCTGAGATTGAGGCTGTCCTGCTCAAGCACCTTCTGTGCCTCCCCATTACCTGGAAAGTAGACATCAAACTCATCCACCTGGTTTTCACAATTCCAGGACCTTCTGAGCTGGCTTCTGTCCTATTCCATGCACTAGCCACAGAAGTTAACTCGCTGTTTCCTGAGTGTGCCTGCAGCTGCTCACCTCGTGGTCTTCCCCTTCTATCTCAAATGCCTTTCGCGCATCCCTGATCAAAAGTCTCATCTCTCTAGCCTGTTTTTGGGGGGGACAGAGAGCAGCCCTGGGATTTGAACTCAGGGCTTGCTAGGCAGGCTCTCCACCACTTGAGCCACTCCACTGGCCTTTGTTTTGCAATGGGTTTTTTTGAGATAGGGTCTCAGGAACTATTTTCCCGGGCTGGCTTCGAACCACCGTCCTCCTGATCTCTGCCTCCTAAGTAGCTGGGATTACAGGCGTGAGCCACTGGTGCCTGCCCCGCTATCCTTTTAAGATGCAGTTTAAATGCCACTTCCTCCTTCTGGCTAGGATGAAATGCACCCTCCTCATTGTCTCTGCCCTTATCTTGTTGACATCCTTGTCTCCTTTGGGTCCCTGTGACTCAAGTTCCGTCTCAAGGGAAAAGAGTTTAGACACCAAGGAGAGCAACCCTCAGCCCAAAGGAGCGACGCCCTGCTGTGAAACTCAGGCCCCCGTGAGTGGCGGAGGATGGAGGCGTGTGCTGGTCACAGGTGTCCCTGTGAAGCGCTTGGACCCAGGAACTCCAGCCATTACCACTGGCTGCGGGGCCACACCAGGAGCCGATGTCACCTGCGAGGGTGACCTGCAGGTCGATCTGGGCCTGGCGATGATGGCACTTGGGTAAGCAGCATGTCAGGGAAATGCGTTTGCAAACACGTGTGTCCTCACACGCGTGTGCCAGTGTTCCTGTGCAGCGTCTGTCAAAAAAGCCACAGAACCTCACTGCAAAGGACAGGAGAATTCATATTCTGTCTGCGTCTGTGCTGGCCCAGACAGGCTTGCACACGTGTGCCCATGTGCCCGCACACAGTCACGGTCAGGTCCTTCTGCCTGGTCCCCTTCCCCGGGCCCTCCTGTCCACCCTCCACCTGTGCCCTCTGCACCTTGGGGAGGCCTGGGGACAGAGACCACTGCCCTCAGGTCTGGGATGCCTTTGAGGGCCACAGGGCAGCTGCATGGCCTTGCCTCTGGCGATAGGGACAGGAGGCAGTGTGGCAGGACCAGGAGGAGAGAGGAGTCTGGATCTGTCCTCAGGCCCCACCCCGAGCTGGCCTTTGACTCTCTGATCACGCTGTCCTGCCAGCTCAGCTGGGTGCTGAGGCCCAGTGCAGACACTGCAGGACACCCCGGTGGACCCCAAAAGCTGGGGAAGGGTCCCAGGCCCCTTGCTTCACCCTGCAGCCCCATCTGGCCCTGCTGAGCAGAGGAAGATGACAGTGTGGCGTGGGCTGCTGGGGACGCCTGCCGCCCTGCCTCCTGAGCAGCCAGATGGTGGACCATCTGCGGGCCTCCCCCCTCCGCCGCTCCCCGCACAGGCAGGCGGTGCTGGGCCAGGTCCAGGCTGGCGGGTATATGACAGTCACGTGCTGTGTGGCAGGCTGGAGAGGGGTGGCCGGTCACAGCCAGCCAGGCCCCTCCAGACTGCCCGCCTCTCACCCCACTCTGTGACCCCTCTGTTCTGGAATATTCTGGGGCTTTGAGCAGAGGACAGGCCTCCACCCAGCCATTCACTAGTTCAGTAGACACATGGTGCCTTCTAAGTGGTCGGCATCAGAGATCCAGCAAGGAACTAAACTAGCACTTATTAAGCGCCTCCTGTGTGCCAGGCATGGTTCTAGCAACTGAAGACCTCACCGCAAATAAAACACATCTGCCAGTCACCTGTGTGCTCGGCCCCCTGTGACGGCCACGGTGGCCGCCAGGACCTGTATGCCAGGACCTGCCCTGCTGACATGTCTGTAGCCACTAGAGGTAGAACGCTGAGCAAAACAATAATTAGCTGTGCCGGGCATCGGTGACACAATGGTGACCGAGAAAGTCATGGTCCTGTCCTCGATTGCTCACGGTCCCCAGGTGGGGTTGGGGACAGATGAGTGACAGAGGATATGTGATCCAGAAGCAGAATGAGGGCGGTGAAGAAAGGGCCCATGTTGTCACCCTGTGGCACCTCAGAGGGGCGGTCGGGGCTCCCCAGGTGAGTTGCTGTGGGGACCAGGGCAGCAGGGGTGCATGGCTGGGGAGGAGGGTTCCAGGCAGAGGGCACAGACAGGCGAATGTCCCTCAGGGGGTGGCGGGAGAGCCGGAGGGGCAGGAGGCAGGGGGAGAGGGGTGGCGGGGCCTGAAGACGCTGGGGACACAGGCCTGGCGGCAGGGAGCAGTGGCTGCACAATGACGATGACCTGGGGTAGGAGCGTGGCCCCAGGCGGACCTCCCCAGGCTTGGTGAGGGTTTGTGCCTCCGACTCTGGGCTCAGATGGGGGACCTGAACGGGAGGACATCTCACAGGACAGCCCAAGGGTGGGCCTGTGTGCATCTGTCTGTCTGTCTGTCTGTCTGTCTCTGTCCCAATCTATGGAGCACAGACTAGGAGCTGCCCTGGGCCTGGCGCTGTGTCTGTAACGCTGAGTCCTCTCACTTAGCTGTAGGCGCAGAGGCTGTGTCCCCGGCTGACCCCTCTGCTGGCACCTGGAGCTGTCAGCCTTGGTTCCCAGTGGGCTTAGTCACCCCACACAAGTGACATTTATTTATTCCCTCACCCGGCAGCGTGGCAAGAATTAATTATTTAGTGCCGAGGAAGGCACTGCGAACATGAAAAGTGCTGAGGCGACATCACAGGGAAGAATGGTGGCTGTGCCCACGGCTGGATGGCTGAGGTGGCTGAGGTCAGCCCCCAGGGTCCCTGTTCTGCCTGGGGGACAGTGAGGGTGAGGCCCTGAGGGGGAGGAGGGAGAGGGATGGGGGAGGGGAAGATGTAAAGAGGGCAGTGAGGAGGAGGGCACAGGAGGGGACACATGGCACTCTCTAGCTCAGCTGTGCACCTCCCTGGTGAGCTAGGGAGGACAGAAGAGAGGCCCGAGTTCAGGTGGCCACCTCGAGCAACGTCCTACAGCCTGGCTGCCACCAAGACGAAATCTGTGCCTGTCTGTGTGTCACACGCGTGTCCCTGTGTGTGCATTTGGACACGCGCACACAAGTTTCTGTGTGCACACCTGCGCGCATGTATGGGCGTGTCCGTGTGCGTGCTGTTTGGACTCCGTGCTGTGTGTGCGTGTGCACGTCTGTGTGCATGTGCACATGTGTAGGTGGCCGTGTCTGGGCACAGCCCCCAGTTCCTCGCTCTGGCAGGACCAGCCCCAGCTCCAGGGCAGCAGGGTCCCCAGGGTGTGTGACACTGGTCACCACAGCAGAGGACCGCAGGGACTCCAGGGCAGCCCTTGAGTCTGGAGCCTCGCCCTCCCCCTGGTGAGGCGAAGCAGGGTGAGGAGGAGGCAGGGAGGGGAAGTCCGTGGTGGGGACAAAAGCCTGCCAGGTTTGAACTTGGACTTGACTCAGTGTTTAACCTGGAGGATGCCTGCTGGGCCAGAAGGAGGCAGTGGGAAACCAGGAGTGCCAAGTTCACGCTCACTGCCATGCGAGGTGGCCCTGCCCCTGTCATCACAGGGAAAAAAGTTTGGGACACATTCACACCCCCACTCCATTAGAACCAGAAAAGCCAGCAGAGGTGACAATTGAGTGGCTGTTGAGTGGCCTCTGGCAGCTTCAGGCCTCTTCCTGCCCCATGGTTCCCAGTCCTCCACTCACCCCAGTGGCCAGGGCCATGCCTACATTCAGTAGGTGCCCAATAAATGCCAGTTCGTGGGACCTGGCTATTTGAGGGCCTCTGTAACATACAGCGGAAAGGACGAGGGGACACAGGGCCCCCTCAGGCAGCCCGTGGGCTCCAGTAGGACGCTGTCCATGGCGCCCACAGCTGCAGCATGTCCACTGAGGGCTCTCCAGTAACCTCCGGTGCCTCAGTTTCCCTACCTGTGGCATGGGAGCAACGCGGTGGGGTACGGTAGCCTTCGGCTCACAGGGCTCAAACCAATGTCCAGTGCAGGCCTAGGCTGGGCCTAGGCTGTCGTCAGGGACCAATGCTAGGCAGGGCACCCTGGACCTGCACCCGCTCAGCCCTCTACACGCAGGTCCTGTCACCCATCTTGGCATCGTCTTTTAGATAATAAAACGCCCTGGACAGATGCAGCAGTGACCGGAGGTCACCTAGCTGGATGGTGACCAAGCTGGACTCCAGCTGCCCCCTTGGGGGACAGATGGCGTAGAAAGGGGAGTGGGGGCCTCTGGGGAGGAACGGCTGGGGTGCCCTGCTCAGACGGCAAGAGCGTTGCATGCTAACCAGACCTCAGGGGCCACCAGGGTCTCCTGACTGCAATAGGAGGCCACCCTGGAGGCCGCTCGTCCTTGAACTCCAAGGCCGCTGATGCACAGTGGCTTTGGGACAGGCTCTTTCAGTTGTTCTCCTCCGCCGCCCTTAGTCAGGACTCTCCTCGTGGCCCCATGATGGCTGCAGAAGATCTGGTCGTCACATCCCCACAGACAAAGTGCAGCCCAAGATGAGGTGAGGCAGCCACCTCTTTTCCTGTCATTTCTCTCTCTTTCTCCCCTCCACCCTCCTCTCTCTCCCTTTGTTGGCAGCACTGGAGTTTGAACTCAGGGCCTCGAGCTTGCAAGGCAGGCGCTGTCCCTCTTGAGCCATGTCCCCGCCCTTTTTGCTTTGGCTGTTTTTCGGATAGGGTGTGCAGATGTTTCTCTGGCCGTCCTGACAGGCCTCCTATTTAAGCCTCTTGCATGGCTGGGATGACAGAAAAGCGTCACCACGCCTGGCTCATTCAGTTGGGGTCTCACTAACTTTTTGCGTGGGCTGAACCCGGACCACGATTCTCATCTCCACCTCCTAAGTGGCTGGGATTACAGGTGTGAGCCACCAAGACTGGCTATTTCTCTTTTTTTTTAAAAAGCAAATAAATATCCCCAAATTTCCACCCCCTCAACCCTCCACAAACACCTCATTGGCTAGAGTTGGGTCACATGAATAGCCCGCGAGGAGGATGGGGTGACCTTGTCTGGCTTAGAGTGGAATTCCGGGAATTCTGGTGAAATCTGGCCCTCAGCCTATCTTTTTAAATAAAGCTTTATTGGTACGCGGCCATGCCCACGGCCTGGCTCTTCCGGGACTAACCGGTACTGGGCTGAGTCACTGTGAACGACAGAGCCTGACGAGGGACAGGTGGGGCTGTGCGGGCAGTGTGGCTGCTCATGGAGAAGAGCCCGGGCCACCCCAGAAGTGACGAGGGACCAGCCCTGTGGCCTAAGACCCCAGGGAGCCTCTCTTCTGGGTGCCTCCTCCAGCAGCCAGGGCCCTGCAGGCCTGGTGACTCCAGCATTCAGTCCTGGTCTCCATCCTCACACGGCTTCCCTGGTGAGTCCGTCCGCCTCCCACAAGGACACTGGTCACAGTGGATTAGGGGCCACACATGACTGCACGGGGCTGGCGGGGACAGATGACCCCCTCTGCTGCCTTCATGGATCTTCCACTCCTGCCGGGCCCCAGCTGCTCCCAGGGCCTCCAGGGCCGTGGAGACCAGACCTGTGAGTGTCCCCACTCGGTGCCACTCCTGCTGTGGCCAGGCCCTGGAGGACGGCCTCTCTCCTTAATGCCCCAGTGCCTCTGGCGCGCAGTTCCCCAGCTATGGCCAGGGAGAGGGCGGACCTGGCTCCTACATTTGCTGGGAGGACGGGGGACGTCCTGTCCACTGTGTTAGGGACACGGACTGCAGATGCACCCTGAGGTGCTTTTGCTGTGGCACAACCCTGCCGCTTGAAGCCCAGGTGCCATGTGATCGAGGCTGTGAACGTACAAACCCCAATTCCATCCTGTGATCCAGAATGAGTCAGCTCTGCCGTCCTTACTAACCTCATTCCCACTGCAGCCCCCTCCCCAGACTGTTAGGGTCCTGTCACCCTGACCTTGGCTCTGTCCAGGCCTTGCCACACCCATGGTCACCCCAGGGCCTTTGCACTGACTATGCCCTCTGTGGGAACACGTCCAGACAGATACTCCCACACGGACTCCCGTATTTGTCCAGAGTTCTGTACAAATGTCACCCCACGCACACTCCCATTCCAGCACAGCGCACATGTCACCGTCCCACGGAACTCCCAACTGGCTGAATTTCCCCGGTGGCTTGTTATACACCTGCCATGCCCCGTGCCCGGGGCCTGGGACAGAGTCAATGAAATTGTGCCCCGAGCGGCTCCCACCCACCCTGACCAGCGCCTAGTGAGTGCTGGCCCCTGTGTGAAAGGCCCGACAAGCTCTGCCCTGCAGTGGAATTTTCCAGATGATTTGTCCTTGGGCATCCACAGAGCATTTAATCTGCGCCTGCAGCCGGGCAGGAAGCAGCCTGCTCCGTAAGGCGCTTTCGTGCTAAAGCTGCCAGGTACCAGGACAGAGGCCTGTCCCGTCAGGAGGAGGCCTGTCACAGTCCCATCCCTGCCCCATGTCCCCAGGCTCCTCCATCCCCACCTGTGAGAGATGTCCCCGAGAAGTCAGGGGTCGGGCCTTTCAGACTTCCTACATATGAACCATTTGAGCACAGAAATCTCTTTTCCTTCTTCTCTTCCGTTTTAAAAATGCACACCTAAGGGGCCAGGCTGGCGTGGTGGTGCACGCCTGTAATCCCAGCTATACGGGCGGCACAGCTAGGCGAATTGCGGTCCAAGGCTCCAGGGAAAAGTGTGACACCCTATCTGAAAAACAAACTAAAGCAGACAGGACTGGGGCTGTGGCTCAAGCACTAAGCGTGCCTGCCGAGCCGGGATGAGATCCTGAGTTCAAATTCCAGTACAGAAAAAAAAAAGGTGCAGGTGAAAAATTCCAAAAGATGTCGAAGGGAGTAGAAAGACCCTCGCCCCTCGGTTTCTACCTCCGTTGTAGGGTGAGGAAGACCACGGCTGACAAGGGCTGGGTGCCCGTCATCCAACACTCCCAGACAGGGCCTTCAGCCCCTCCTAGGCTGTCGCCATTTTTTTTTGGTGGTCCTGGGATTTGAACTCAGGGCCTCACGCTGGCTAGGCAGGTGCTCTGCTGCCTGAGCCACTCCACCAGCCCTGTTTTGTGATGGTTTTTTCGAGATGGGTCACAAACTGTTTGCCCAGGGCTGGCTTTGAGCCTCAATCCTCCCGATCTCTACCTCCTGAGTAGCTGGGATTACAGGCGTGAGCCACTGGACAGATGGAGACTGAGGGAACAGCAAGCGACGGTGGAGCAGGGTCACAGCCAGCCTGGCTTTGGAGAAAGTGGCCGGAGGGCCACCACGCATGTCCACCTGGGCTCCTGGTTTGGTCTTGAGGTGTGCGGTGCTGTTTTCCCACGCTCAGCGTTGCTCTGGGACTTGCTTTTTTCTCATTTAACACACGCGGTCATTCACAAAGCGACCTCAGCACACCACAGTGTGTCCCCGTCTCCCACGGGGAGACCAAGGGCAGACCAAGAGCCAGCCGCCTCCCTCTCCTGGCAGCGGTGGGGTTGGCGCACAGGGAGCGAGGAGGGCCTGAGTTGTCACAAAGTCAAAATGAAGCCGCCAACACCAGAGCTCTGTCCCCAAGAGTGACTCGCGCGGTGGAAAGGGATGTGGGTGTCCGCCGGCCTCACCTTCCAGGGCCTGGGCCTCCTCCCCCGGGACCACCCCGGCCACGGACCGCGCAGAAAACCAGCGCCTGGCAGAGGACAAAATGTGTCCCTCGGAGCCCCGGCCACCGCGTGGGCTGGCAGGGCCAGGCAGCCAGCCACAGTCGGCCAGTCAACTTGGAGCAGGGAGAAGCGCTTCCAGAGTGACTGTCCGAGCACTGGGTTCCAGATCGCCTGCCACGTCCTTTTCAGTGGCGTTTGGCACAGCCCTGTGTCCCTCAGAGGAGGGGACACCGATGACTGCGCGGCAGGCGGGGCTGAGCCGTGACCCCTCTGCCTGTGTTTCTAGGAGAGACTCCACGGCCTGGTCCCGAACCCCTGGCCCTCACCCTGCTGGGTCCTCTCGGCGCACCTGCTAATCCAGAATGTGCCTTGGCAAAACCAGGGTGACCTGGCCACCGTCCCTTTGCAGCGAAGTGGCAGGGAGGCGTGACGAGCGCGCCCCAGCCTCCTGGGGCTGCGCTGTGACCTGGGCGCTCTGTCCAACGAACACGGCTGATGGCCCTCAAAGGAAGTGCTCACCGACCTGCACTTCAGACAGGGAAACCAAGGCACGAGTGGTGAAGCAACCTGTGCAAGCTCACACAGCGAGGAAACGCCAAGCTGGGATTCGAACCCAGGAGCCCAGCTTCCCCGCAGTGATGGAGAGGATAAATCACCCTCTGCTGTGTCTGATGGCCCCAGGGGCGCGGGTCTTGGGGGCTCTCGGTAAGGTAGAGACCGACTCCCGGCCAGCAGGACCAGCGTGTGCAAAGGCCCGGAGGAAGGAAAGCGACCGACTGAGAGAAAACTGCAGAGCAGAGCTCAGCGTGGGTGAAAACCAGGCACACAGTTGGCGCTCAACAAGTGGTGACAGACATTAAAGGACACCGGGACGAAACCCCGCAGGCCTGGCAGGCAGAGGAAGTGTGGTCCCCTCGCCTGCCTCTGCCTGGCATCCTCATCCTTCCTGAGAGCCACGCCCAGCCCAGGGTGTGAGTCCTGATTGGTCCAAGATGGCCACGCCCCAAGCAGAGGTTGGTCCAGTGGCAATCATGTGACACAAGCTGGCCAATCCCTGGTGAGCTTTTCCTCTCCCTGCAGGTGCCTGGCACTGAGCAGCTGTGAACAGTGGTGACATTCTCTCAGTGTCTGGGTCAGGAATCAGCCAGGGGCTTGGTGTCACTGAGAGCCACCTGAGCTGACGCCATGGAGAGTTCTCCCAGTCTCCGTCTCCAGCCTCACCCTGAGGCTCAGCCCAGCCTGAGCAGCGCCTCCTCCGAGGAGCCTTCCAGGACTGCCCTGGGCTGCACTGGTGACTTTCCACCGTGTCCTGGCACCTGAGCCTCTGCCCTCCATTGCTCACCATTTTGGTCGCTCCTTTGTTTTCGGGTGGGTCTCATGGGGGCCCAGGTTGTCGTCTGTCTGCACGGCTGAGTGCTGCAGGCCGTGGGCTGTCACCTCCCCTGTGCGTGAAAAGCTGTCGGGGACACTGGCAGTCCCGAAGGACTAAGGACGGGCCTGCTAGTTCTGTCCCTCTCCCCGTCTCTCACTTTGTCCTCTCTGCTCTCTTCCCAGCTTGGCTCCCCGCACCCCAAAGCTTCCTGGGGTCTGGAGTCGGGGGGCCTGGCTGCGTGACCTTGGGCGCTCACGTCCCGTCACGAGCCTCAGTTTCTCATCTGTGAAACGGGACAGCGCCCCGCCGTGCACAGGAGAACGGGGTACTGTGGGGATGGGAGCCTGGGATCCCCCTCTCCACCGCGCAGACTCTGTCAGCTTGACCCTCCCCGCCCTGAGCGTGAGCCGTTCACGGCGGAATTCTCACCCAGCACCGCGGGCGCCAGTTGGGGCCAGCAGCTGGATGGGCCTCGTTCTTCACGTCCACGCCAGCTGTTGGGCAGCTCAGTTCCTGGGAAAGCTGCTCCTTTTCTGCCCTGCTGGTGGGGGGTTTAGTGACGTCCTTAAGTGACAGCAAGAATGTGGTCCCACTACATACGCACCGTGGTAACTGATCCTCGATCCTCTCCCTGCGGTAAGTGATCCTCGATCCTCTCCCTGCGGTAACTGATCCTCGATCCTCTCCCTGCGGTAACTGATCCTCGATCCTCTCCCTGCGGTAACTGATCCTCGATCCTCTCCCTGCGGTAACTGATCCTCGATCCTCTCCCTGCGGTAACTGATCCTCGATCCTCTCCCTGTGGTAACTGATCCTCGATCCTCTCCCTGTGGTAACTGATCCTTGATCCTCTCTCTGCGGTAACTGATCCTTGCTCCCATCCAGCAACCAGGAGGGGCCAGGTGCTCCTTTCTCTTGGGGAGGAGAGAAAATGTTTTCAAAGGCACACTGACAACTGCTTCTGCCTTCTAAGGAAGGTGGGATGACTCATGCCGTGGGCACAGGAAGTTCTAACCTGTCCTCCTCTTAACAACAATCAATATGACAAGTGTCCTGAGTGTTCAAAGAAGCCTCAGGGCCACTCGAAGGAAAAAGCCTTGTTTGCAATTCCCGTTTCACAGGCCAGGTTAGAGGCACAGAGAGGGTGAGCAACCTCCCCAAGGCCACACAGCCTCACAGAGCAGTTTTAAAGTCAGCACGATGTCTGTGACAGGCAGATATTCAGTCAGTGGGCATTCTCTGTTCCCCGGTGACCAGCACAAATGTCTCTTCCTCTGAGTAGTCTTCCATGATTGCTCAGCCCTCACGACCTTGCTGTCTGTCCTCTGGCTTGCGCGGTGAGCTCTGTCGACTTGACTCCCCGTGCCTGGCACACAGTGGACAGTGACTGCTCTGTAGACCTGAGGTCCACGGTGGCTGTGATGGGGACAGATCGTTTTCATTCTTTCCCTAATTTCAGTTTAATGGCACAAAGTTTTCTCCAAGGCTTCTTTTCCAAGGAGGAAGGTACAAACAAGTGCAGAAGCCCTGCACCTGCGCTGCGCCCCCCTCCCCCTCCCTCTCTCTCTCTCTCTCTCTCTCTCTCTCTCTCTCTCTCTCTCTCTCTCTCGGGGCCTCCTCCGCCCACTGGAGGCCAGCTGTGGCCCTGGGCAGTGCGGAGTGAAAAGTGTGGTGAGTGGGTGGAGAGAGGGAACCACGGACGTCCAGCCTAGACTGAAAATATGGCGACACGATGACATCCACGATGACATCCACGAGTGACACAGCTCCCCTGCCCAGTCACTCACTCCTCAGTCCCTGGGTTCCCAGCTGACCGGCCATGACCCTGCCAGAGGGGACAGTCCCTGTGAGCAGCTGGGGGGTGACACACAGATACTGGTCACAGCCCACCAGCCAGGCACACTGCGTCCTCCAGGGACACTTGTCACTCGGTTCAGCTTTCGCTGAAGTTTGTGGGGGAGAAAAAGGGGGAAAGAGAAAACCCAGCCGCTGGGCCCCAAATCGTGGCGCTGAGGGGGATCCAGAGAGGCCACCGAGACTTGTTCGTCTGGGATTAGTGACAAATGACCTTTAACCTCCGGCTGGCCCCGGCAATGCCCGCAGAGCCTGGTGCGCGTCCACGCAGATGGTGAGCGTGGTCACAGCTTCAGCCTCGCTGTCCCTCGCCTGGCCTGGGACGTCTGCTGCTCCAGGCTCAGCTGCCAATAAGGAAATGATGAAGGATCAGTACCTCAGACGACCGTCCCGGCTCCCTCCGTGAATTTAAGTGGCTTTTGTGAATTGCCAGCTCAGGCCTCTGGGCAGGTGCTGCACAGGATGGGCTCCAGGGGCGACAGCCACAAGTGACCACTGTCCTGACAGCCAGGGACAGGTTGGGGACCATCCCTGTCTCCCTGGACCCCTCGGTTGTCCCCACATGAGCTAAGTAAAAACTTGCCCCTTCAGGGGTCCATTCCGTCTGGGTTTTTGGTTTTTTTTTTTTTTTTTTGGTGGTACTGGGATTTGAACTCAGGCCTCACACTTGCTAGGCAGCGCTCTACCACTTGAGCCACCCCACCATCCTTTCTTGTGAAGGGTTTTTGAATAGGGGATCACGAACTCTTTGCCCCAGCTGGCTTTGAGCCTCGATCTCCTTATTTCTGCCTCTGAGTAGCTGGGATTACAGGCGTGAGGCACCACGCCAGGCGGCAACTGACATTTTTGGTTAACATAAGCGCTCTTCCTCTCATCTTTGGCCTGGCTTCAGCTTCCTTTACTCCCTCGCTCTCCGTCGCTCTCTCTGTCGCTCTCTGTCGCGCTCTGTCGCTCTCTCCGTTGATGACTTTGCTGAGACGCACGCTCACACACCACTGCTTCACGCTCGTACGATGGATGACTTCCCGGCTTCTAGAACAGCCAGCTCCACCTTCAAGTCCAGAACCCCTGAAGTCAACCGGCTGTCGTCCCAGCCTGTGTCCCCCACACTGCCCTGGCCCCCGGCCGAGGGCCCCTGCCTGTCTTGGTGAGTGGCGTCTGCTGGCGCCTCCTGCAGGCCCTGCCTTCTGTCCCCTCTGTCAACACGGTGCTCCTTCCCTGGCTGAGTCACTCTGCGGCAGGGCCGTGCCGGGACGTCTGTCCATCCTCCGTGAGTGGCCGTGCAGAGGCTGTCACCTGCCAGCCGCGGGGCCATCCGAGCACCCGGCTTCTTTCCTAGCAGTGGAATTTGCTGGCTGGCCCGGAACCCGGGTCTCGTGGGGACCCGCTGGCTGGTCCTCCACAGCAGAGGCCATGTGAGCCTCCACTCACAGCCTCCGTCTTCCCTCCACCTTCCCACCGATGCCGGGACCCCGTTCTCTGTCAGGGCCGAGACTTGGTCTTCCTCTGCCACCACCCACAGTCACCCTGTCCCCTAGACAGCGGCCGTGCACTGTCCCTGAGCGGTGGCCCTGGTCCGTCCCCTGCTCAGGTGAGGTGACTGGGGCTCTGAATGCTGTGCCCAAGGCCACACGGTGCCCACGGCTGGAGCCTGCGTCATGCAAACCCAGCACCCTTTTCCAGACCAGGCATTCAGTGGGCGCTCAATAAACACGCGTAAAACACGCGTAGAACACGCGCTCGGGTCCGCCCTCCGTGACACGGCAGGGCTGTTGTTTTGTCTCCTTGGGATGGGGTCTCACTACGTAGCCGAGGCTGGCTTTGAACTCGGGGGTCCTCCCATCTCAGCCTCCCGCGTGCCGGGATCACAGGGGTGGTCACCACGCCCGGCTCGAAGGACACGTGGGAGGTCACGGCTCCCGTGTCGGGCCAGGGCTTTGTCTGCTGGACAAAGGTCAGGCCGGAGAGGCCGTCCTGTCCCTGTCCCCATCCAGAAGCCGCTGGATGGGTTTCAGACACCCCAGTTCGAGCCAGGCATGGCGGTGCACACCTATAATCCCGGCACTGCGGCCGCGGTTCAGGGCCAGCGGAGCTGCTTAGTGAGACGCTGTCTCAAAACCCAAAAGCCAACAAAGCCAAAGGGAGAATCGGGTCCTTGCATCCTCCCTGTCATTCTGTCCCTTTGCACCATGCACGTGAGCGTGGAAAGGGTTCCGGGGACGCTGGACCAAGGCCACTGCTGTCCGGGTCTTCACGGGGTGGACTGGACAGGGGTGGCAGAGAACCGCACACCCTGCTGTGTGACACCGAGGGCCTCCCACGGGCGGCCCCTTTGCCTCCGTCACCCGCATGTGACACAATCCCTAAGGTCCTGTGGCGCCTGGGGACGGGGACATCAGCCAGTCACGCACTCGGTGGCCCCGTGGACAAACGCCATGGATCCCGGTGTCCTGCCAGGGCTCAGGGGGCCGTGTGGCTTCTGCGGCCATCATCTCGCCGGGTCACCTCTGCCCGACTGCGGATCAACCGGCCACCACCGGCCATCGGAAGCCGGAGCCACCGGGGTCTGGACCGTCGCCTGCAGTTCTCCCTGTGGAGGTGGCGGCAGGAGGACTGCGTGCGTGTGCCGTGCGTTCCCGGAAACTCACTTCCTCCACAGGTGCCACCCACACCTCTGAAAAGTCGCCCTGTGGAACAGGACGGAGAAGAGGCCTCAACTCTGCTGGCGGCCACACCCGGCACAGCTGAGCCAGCGCTGGCCGATTCCCCCCCAGGGCAGAAGAACGACAACAATGGGAGCTCCTGACAGTCGGAGGCCACAGCAAGATGTTACTACAATACTGTCATTCAGTCATTCAACGAACGTCGGCTGAGCTCTGGCCAGATTCTGATCTGGGTTCGTAGGAGATGACAAAGAAGGCAGGTGGACCCTCGCTGTCATGGAGCTCACATTAGAGAAGGCGGGGGACTCATTCAGACTTGGGGTCCTTTCTGACTTAGCTGCAAGTAGCTCCAGAGTCTCAGCAGGGCGCGTGGGGACCCCATCCCCACGCAGTGAGTGGCCCTCAGGGTGGGGACCTCTGCGGGGCCCGTGGGCCTGACGTCACGTCCTGGACTCCACTTGGGCCTGGAGAACCCGGAGGCCGCCCGAGATTCCTCGGAGGTTATGTGGTGTTGGGCGAGGCCTGGCGCATTCCAGAGCCGGGAGCCAGGGCCAGGCGCGGTGACCTCAGCCGGGAGGGGACTTGGCCTGCTTCCCTCCCACCTGCTGCTCTCCTCTGTCCCCTCCCCACGGAAACCCGAGACAGCTCAAGTCCAAACCGATTTGCTCTTGAGCCCCTTCTGAGCCCTTCGTCCTACCGAGGCCGCAGGGTGCCTGGAGGCGGCGACCTTTAGGTGAAGTGGGAGGTGACCGCTGCCCGCTAGGGATGCCACACGGGAGTCCAGAGCCCCTTCATATCGAGACCGGGCATACAGTCGGCACTCGATAAATGCACGCCTCAAAAGCTCCCGTCTGGCCTCCCTGCCGTGGACCCTGCCGTGATCTCATCAGGATCACGAGCTCCGGAGGACAGCGGAGCTCGCTTTACAAACGACGTTGCAGTTTATTGCACAACCCGAGTCAATGCGATTTTGAGCCACTGGCGATACGCATCAGGACAGGTCAGCCCACGGGGGCCGGGAGCCCACGCGCAGTCCTGCGTGGAGAAGAGACGGGGCGGCGGACAAAACTCCCAGCAGCAAGAATTACACACGGCACCCAGCCGGCTTAGGCCAGCACAAGCCCAGGCACGTCCAGCTTCAGGCAGCGCTGCATCCAGGCGCTTGGGAGCGGTAGGAATCGCAGGAATTGGCTGCACTGGGCTTTGAACTCAGGGTCTCATGAGCCCTTTTTTGAGATGGGGTCTCTCAGAACTGTTTCCCCAGGCTGGCTTTGAACCGCGATCCTCCTGATCTCTGCTCCCGAGTAGCTGGGATTACAGGCGTGAGCACCGGCGCCCGGCTTGACTGTAACTCTTCGGCAGGGTCTTTCTACCCAAGCCGGGATGACCACCAGC
Source organism: Castor canadensis (assembly GCF_047511655.1). Taxonomy (NCBI): domain Eukaryota; kingdom Metazoa; phylum Chordata; class Mammalia; order Rodentia; family Castoridae; genus Castor; species Castor canadensis. The sequence continues at coordinate 42,152,798 of NC_133403.1, forward strand.
CGCTCTGGGTTTTCCAGTGTCCCACCTGAGCCAGGCACGGCCACTGCCTTAGGTCTCCCTCGCCGTCCTTGAGCTGGAGGGCGGGGTGGTCAGCTCCGTGTGCAGCAGGGGGACTGTGAGAGGGTGGGGACCCCCGGCACGGGGACGCTGCCACCGGTAGGGGGAACGGGCGCTGAAGCTGGAGTTGTCGGCCACCAGAGAGCCCTGGGGACCCCTCTCCCCGATGGCTCGCTTGATGTGACAGCCACATCTCGGCCCCAGCATGACCCATCCCAGGGCCTGCAGCCGGGAACATGGCGCTTGTCGTTTGCCTGACTGACCTTGACCTGGCGCCTGCCCCTTAGAGGTCACGCGTGGCCCAGCGCCCACCTAAACCCAACTTCCTCCAGACGAGCGAGCGAGCGAGCGAGCGAGACCCGGCGTCGTCCTGGTCACGTACACACTGCGCATGGCAGGACTGCTGACCCCTCGGGAGGACCTGGGCCCTTGGCTATGGGACCAGAGGGGACGTCAGTGGACAGCAGTCCACGAAGGCGTCACCTCACTGCTCAGACGCCCACGGTGGCCGCTCTCTCCAGCTGCCCTGTGGTTTCCACCTTGCCGCGGCCTCCACGTGGCCATCCGCCCTCACCGCCAGGGTCCTGAGACTTGGGGGTCGTCCCCCCAGCGGTCAGTGGCTTGTCTACCTTACTGTGTGACCTTGGCCCAGCTGCTGCCCCTTCTGAGCCCAGCTGTCCTCTTTGATGACCTTGGGAAGATGGAGTGGTGACACTCCATGGTGTGGCCGTGGTGACAGGGCCTGGGGGACAGGAGGGGGCTGGGCTGGCGGGGGGGTCCCTGGGAAGGGCAGGACACCCCTCCCAGCCAGCACTGTCCATCTGGAAGCCACACCAGTTGGGAATCCCCCAGGTGGCAGGGGACAGATCTGCCACGCGTGGCTTCCGGGAGGAGGTTGGTGTCCACGCCATGTCCACCTGGCAGTGGTGACTGTGGCCTTATCTGGACACGGGGTCCTTGCAGATGTGAGCACAGGCCTCGCCCTGCAACTGAGGTCTCTACAAGAAGACTGGGCTGGGCACCATGGTTCACGCCTGTAATCCCAGCTACTCAGGAGCAGAGATCAGGAGGATCATGGTTCAAAGCCAGCCCTGGCCCGATAGTTTGTGAGACCTGATGAGAAAAAAACCCAACACAAAAAGTAGGGCTGGTGGAGCGGCTCAAGGTGTAGACCCTGAGTTCAAACCCCAATGTGGCAAAAAGTGTGGGGGGAGACTGTTGATAGAGACCCAGGGAGGTGACAACACGTGACAACAGAGGCAGAGATCAGAGCCATGTCCACCAGCCAAGGGACACCAGGTGCCTGGGACCAATTCTCCCTCCCGGCCCCACAATCAACCCTATTGTCACCTTGCTTTCGGGCTCTGACCTCTGCAGGCCGGCAGGAGGAAAGAGTTCTGCCGTCAGCTACCGAGGGCGGGGACGTCATCACCCTCTGTACAGACCGGGAAACTGAGGCCCAGAGAGGGCAGGCGGCTGACGCGAGGTTGCACAGCCCGGGGTGCGGGGCGGTGAGCGGCCGGGGTTTCACAGCTCTGTTTTTGAATTCTCGCTGTTTGGCACAATGACTTTTATCTGGGGGAGGACGATAAGGGACGTTGTGACAAGGTCCCACCCTCTTTCCATGCGCCCTGGGATGACGGGAGCAGCGGGAGGCTCAGCCCCAGGCACCCACAGAGCAGAAGCCATTTCTTCCCTGCCAGTGGCCCCCAAGCCTCATGGACAATGTCACATCCGTGCCTAAAATGCAGAAATGCAGAGCTGGACAAAGTGAGGGGAACGGGCAAGGCGTGCGCTCGCTAAGATCACCGTGCGTCCCTCGCAGGGCGCAGTTACCTGCTGGGGACACAGCGCTAACCAGGCCCTGGGCAGCAGGGGTCCCTGCACCCCGTCCTCCTCCCCGCCCAGGTCACTCAAACTTGAGTTCTGGTCACTCCCCATCGGCCCGTGACCGTGAGAACCCACGCTGAGTGACAACCCAGAGCCACGGCTCCTCCGAGGTGGTGACACAGGGACCCCCGTCCGTCCTCTGCATTTGCAGGCCTGGCCCCACTGCTCCAGGGAAGGACAGCTCGGCAGTGGCCTGGCTGGGGCCACCAGGAGTCCATGGCAGGGCTCAGAGGTTTGTGCTTTTGAAGTGTGGAGATGGAGCGGTTGTCCCCCCCAGGTGACACACACTACCTTATCTCTTCACCGCCATTGTGACCCAGAGGAAAACTCCACAGTCCCCACTCTGTGAGGCGACTGAGGCTCAGAGAGGTCAGGCAAGTGGCCGGCACCACACAGCATTCGCCACTTTGTCTCACGAGTGACTTACCGGGATCCCCTTCCCCGCCGGGCAGAGCCTCCGCCCTGGTACAGCGAGGGCCACAGACAGAGAATAAAGTGGGGTGGGGACGGGGGACACGGGGACACAGGGGACAGGGGTGAGAGTTCAAGAGCAGGGGCAGAGGTGAGCAAGGCGCCGTGTGCAGACAAAGGCCTGGGGACCCAACTGCGCATGGCAACCGCGAGGGACTCCACGAGGCCAGTGCTAGTGACCACAGGGGTCACAGGTGGGAGGTGAGGACAGAGAGGGGACGCGGGATAGAGCCTGGGGGCTTCAGGGGACGGGACCACTGCCCCAGTCCAGGCCAGCGGTGATGACGGCAGGAGCCAGGGTGGCCGTGGAGGTGGCAAAGGCCCAGATTTTTGGAGACAAAACAGGACTCACTGACAAGCTGCGTCAGGACACAGGATGGAGAACAGTGGCCAGGGTGGCCCCGGGTTCTTGGCCCAGTCCTGGGGTCACCCGGGGAGGTGACGATCCATGGTGCGGGCCTCAGGCCGGCTGTGGGACGGTGGTGAGTCAGAGATGCCAATGAGCCACCTGCCACTGTGACCTCAGCCGAGCAGAAGGAGCCGGGGGACAGCGCCCCAGAGCCCACGCACGCCAGTCCCCAGCCCTGCCGCGTTCACGCGCGGGGACATCGGAAGACTGTGTGTCACTGAGCCAGCTACCTAACCTCTCTGGGCCTTGGTTTTTTCAGCTGAAAAGCTGCCGCACCGAGGGGACAGGGACCGGGAGGTGACACGGTGGACGGTGTGCTGTAAGCTGCCGCTTTGTGGCCCTTGTGACACAGCGCAGTGAACACACCGGGGGACGTGTGGCACCTCAGCCTTGCCTGTCGCTTCCCCCCGACCCAGCACTGACCCCACTCCGCAGGCGCAGGGGATGCTGGGAGCCATGTCAAGACACCGCCTACCATGACACCTGTTGCTTCTGGGCTGGGGTCACCAGAACCCGTCGCCGGCTGGGCGCCGGTGTCCATCCTTCCAGCCACGCGGGGGGCGCGTGAGAAGGAGGTGGCGCCCTGCTCGGTGGCCTCTCCGACTTTTGGATGCGAAGTCCACAGCCGCACTCTGTCCACTGGCACCAAAGGCACTGATAAGAGGACCAGGGGACACCGCTTTGGGGACACTGCCCTGCCCCACACCAGGCACGGCAGGATAGCTGAGGGTGACCCCACTTTCCAGACGAGGACATCAAGGCTCGCCCTACCGACCCCGGCTGGGGACACCAATGCCTGCACCGTCCTCACCCACAGGACCCCTTCGATCAGCAGGGGTGGGATGTGGTTCTGGAAGTTTCTGGAACGAGGCCAGGGCTGATGTCAGGGAGTCAGGAGGGCTGGGGCCCCGTTACTGCACAGCGGTGTCTCACCTGCTCCGGGAAGGGCTGGGGCTGCTGCAGCCCCGTTTTACAGCTGGGGAAACTGAGGCACGTAAGGGCGGGCCACTCGCGTGGTGCTGAGCCAGAAGCCCGAGCTGGAGCTGGCCCTGGCCCCTATCTGCCTCTGCCCGGCGTTCTTGCCGAGCATCAGAAGATCCGAGGCACAGCTGCTTCCTGCGGAGAAAAGTCACCCAGTGCCAGCGCCAGGCCCCCGGGCGAGGGAACAAGGGAGCTCTGTCAGCCCAAGGCGCTGGGGTTCCAGGAATGGCGGCAGCTTCAGGCACGGCTGGATCCAGGCGCTTAGGTGATGCCAGCGGCCGGGGTTCGTGCCCTCTCTGTGGCTGTCCTCTCTTCCCTGGTGGCTTCACTCACAGATACCATGTGGTGGCCAGGAGTTTGGGGCTCTGTCCCTCGGGTCCGAGGCCAGCAGGACAGAGGTCCCATCAGGGGCCATGGGGCCAGTCTTGGCCTGTGTACTGAGAGAGGACGGCTCGACCCCCCAGTGAAAATCTGAGCTGTTTCCAGAAGGGGCTCCATGTGCCTGGGCCTCTTCTTTGTCCCCAGACCCCTCTCCACAGTCACCACCTGTCCTTGGCCACAAACGCAGCTGCCACCCCTGCAGGTGGACATGGCCCCGGGACAGAGGAGGGGGACCTGAGGGACACGCCAGGGAGATGCCGTGGGGGAGTCTGACCACTCTGCGCCCCCGGGTGCCCCAGGTCTGCAGGCCAGGGGAGTGGAGGACCGATGTTTTGGGGTGGGAGTTGCCCACTGGGACACACTTAATGTCACAGAACCGAGCACCAGGGACGGGTCACCTGGCTGACCCTCCTGTCTTGACTGTCGTGAACCACAGTTTGTGAAGCGATTAAATAAATTCAGGAAGCCAGCAAGCACCGCCCGTCCCCAAGGCCCCGTGTCACCTCCTTCCGAGTGGCCATTGACCCCCAGGCCTCTGGGACAGCTGGCAGGGTGGGGAAGTGGTGACCACTCGGCCTGCGGGCAGGAGGAGGGCACCAGGCCATCGGCCTTGGGGAGAAACCAGGACCCCCGACCCCAGGACACTGTGGGGTTCCAGGGCCTGGTGGCCTGTTCCGTGGGAAGAACTCTCGAAGCCTGTCATCCCAGTTACATGGGAGGCTGAGATCTGGAGGACTGAGGTTCGAGGCCAGCCCGGGCAAAAGTTCATGGGACCCCATCTCAAACCAACAAAATCTGGACACGATGGTGGGAACCTATAATCCCAGCCACGAGAGAAGCAGAAATAGGAGGACTGCGTTCCAGGTGAAAACACAAAAAATAACAAAAGCACAAACGGCTGGGGGTACACGGAGCAAGGGTTCAAGTCCCGGGACTGCCACAAAGGGCCCTGTCGGAAATGAATTTTAAGACGTTCCCATTTCAGCAGCAAATCCGCAGGAAAAACCTTTTCCTATTCGCGTTTCAAAACCCATCACGTGAAAGCCACCAAGGGGACGTCCACTCTCGCCCATCAGTAACGGCTGTCCCTGACCCTGCAGGTCCCTGAGCCTGGGACCCCAGGGTCCCTGGTGGGAACGGTGCCCTGTGTCCCCGTCGCGGTTTCGTCTAATGACGAGAAGACGGAGTGCTGTGTGACAGGGACTTCTGTGTTCTTAGGACATTTTCCATCTCATCAAATCCCACAGCCCTCGATGGCCCCAGGAGCCCGAGCCCCAGAAATAAATCCTTTCCCACGCACTGGGGTCGTGGTTCAAGCAGCAGAGCACCCACCTTGCAAGCTAGAGGCCCCAGGTTCAAACCCCAGTGCCCCCGAAAGATTAAAACTCTTTTTGCTTTAGCAGGCACGTCCTCGATGTCATAAAACCTCTTGGCTTTTCTTCCATTTTGGGATACCCTCTGGCGACGTAGCCTGGGCTGGCTTTGAACCCGCAGCTCTCCCGCCTCTGCTTCTCGAGTGAGGACCAGGTGGTCGGCGTGCAACACCAGGCCCGGCCTCCTGTCACTCAAATTTAAATGAATTAAAATGAAACGGGTGACGATCAGCTCAGTGACGCAGTTACGAGAGAGGAAAACGGGTCCTCTGGTGTCGTGGAACCGTGGTTTGGGGACAGGGAACAGCTGGAAGGAAACACAGTCACTTGGTGGCTGGGACTACAGGCGTTTGTCCAGGTCACTGCATTCGTCAGTCGCTATCCTAACTCTCCAGGCGATAGTGACACGAGGTGTGGCCTCTGGGGGTGCTTAGAGCCCAGGGTGGCCCCCCAGAAGGTGATCGGTGTCCTCAAAACAGGGACCCCACAAAGCACCTCGCCCCCCCCATGGGAGGCCACAGCAAGAAGACGCCAGCCAGGACGCCGGCCTCGTCGCACGCTGGAGCTGCTGGAGCCTCGCCCTTGGACTACTTGCTGCTTGACTGGCTGTTCCACCGTTCTCCCAGGGTCAGCCCTGTTTTGCTTCATAGTCAGAAAGTGGTTGCTGTGGCTCCAGACAACACACTCCCACCCAGTAACGAACCGCACGGGTAGGAAGGTGAGGCAGCAAGAGCCCTTTTGTCTGCTAGACGTGGATCTCAAGCCCACCCCAGCCCAGCGAGAAACGGGATTCCGGAGGTCACCATGATTAATCCCCCGGGACAGGGTGACTCAGCCCCAAACAAAATCTGACTCTGTTAGAAAGGAAAAGTGGGACAGATGAACTGACCGACTCTAAGAGGACAGCGCTGTTTGTGTTGGTGACAGGTCGCCGGTGTGACGTTGGGGACGGGCGCCTTCCCGGCTGCCTTGAGCGATGACTGTCACACGAGCAGGACTGCTGCGTCTCTGGTTTCAAAAGCCACTGGGCCTTGGACACTTGGGGACGGGGACGGTCAGCCCGGGAACAGCTTCTCCTCCGCCGCCCACGGCTCCTAACCGGGTACAGCACAAGGACCCGAGCCAGCTCGCTGGTGACGAGAGGAAGGCTGGTGGCCATGTGGCCACAGGACCTGCGTTGTCATGGTTATTGTTGCTGAATTGGTGGCCGGCTCCTTGCTGGCCTCACGTCCAGAGGTGACATGCAAGATGGCCAGGCTTAGTTGTCAACGTCTTTCAGGCTGAGTTGCCCCGTGGGGTCACACACAGCAGGGCCACCGCTGGCAAGGGCCCAGCCTCCCTGGCACTCACTGAGACCGGGAGTGGCCATCACCTGTTGGCACCAGGCCCAGCCCAGCCGGCCTCCAGCTTCCAGCACATTCTCTCTTGTGAAGCCACTGTCCCCGTGGGAAGAGCTGGGCAGTGCCAGATGTGGCCCGCAGGGTGAAGGTCACCTGCAGCGGAGGACACCCCGGCCATCAACCACAGGCTGGGCACCCGGCAGCCTGGACCTCGGACCCTGCGTGGGTGTGCACGCCCCGGGCGGGTGGCCGGGACTTGTCACCAACTCCACGTGGGTCTTTGGGGATGACGATGACTGTCGTGCGTCCAGCAGAGCTGACCAAGGGCCCCCAGGTACCTGGGCTGCTCTGGATTCCGGGGAGCAGCAAGGCCTCGGTGCTGAGCTGGGATGCGCACTGCTGGGCCACGTGCCGGTGACCCCAGCCCCACGCGGCACCGTGGCAGGGTCCCTGAGGGCCACGGAGGTCACTACGCGGGAAGGAGCCGGTGCTGGACACGGCACCAAGCTGGGGGTTGGGGACACAGGGAGCCAAGGGGCCTCGGGGTGCGGGTTTCCAGGTCAGCTCCCATTACAGCCGGAGCACACGAGGTCCCCGATGCCAAGTCCCCAAGTCCCCAGTCCAGCGGCCCTGTGGCCTGGGGGTCCTGTGGCCGGTGTGGGCCGGGCTCTTGGGAAGTGCGTTTTAAGAACCATACGCGCTGTGGGATTGTCACAGGGACTTTCCGTCACCTGGCGCTGGCCACGCAACCTGCACAGACAGAAGTGACCCTGGCCGGCCCAGGGTCCTCGCTCTAATAGAAACCCTGGCACAGGACGCCAGCGGGCACCGCAGACCCGGGACGCCTCGCCCAGGTCAGCGTCACCTTTGCAGTCGGCGTCCTGGGGCCGGGCTCAAGGGTCATCCAACCCCAGCTGTGGCTCTCAGCCTCATCTGCCCAGGAGGAGATAGAGGACCAGAGAGGTCGCACCATTTCCCCTGGTCACACAGCTCAGGTGGAGAGGAACTGGGACGCAACTCAGGTCCCCCGGTGTCCCCAGCGTCCCAGGGCTGAGAGAGAATCCTCTCCCCGCTCCCGGAGGCACAGATGCACTGCACTCACCTTTTTCTGGTGGGTCTGGGGTTTGAACTCAGGGCTTCCCGCTTGCAAAGCAGGCGCTCTACTTGCTTGAACCGCGCCTCCGGTCCATTCTGCTCTGGTTAGTTTTTGGAGAAGGCAGTTCCTAAACTACTTCCCGGGGCTGGCCCCGAACCACGATCCCCCAGGCAGCTAAGATTACAGGCGTGAGCCACTGCACCCAGCTTCACCTCTCTTTTAAGAGGAGCATACCCTGAATTTCCTCCCTGCCAGGACCCTCAGGACCAGATAGTCTCCGCCCCCTCAAAGATCTGGCCAATCAGAGCACTGCTATCCAAGTGACGCCTCAGAGCTGAGCATGTGACCCACGCTGTTCCAATCAGAGATCACTGGGAGGTGATTGGCTCAGAGCTGGCCATGTGACCCAAGCTGCCCCAATCAGAGATCACTGGGAGGTGATTGGCTCAGCTGGTCATGTGACCCAAGCTGCCCCAATCAGAGATCACTGGGAGGTGATTGGCTCAGCTGGCCATGTGACCCAAGCTGGTCCAATCAGAGATCACTAGGAGGTGTGCAGGAGTTAGGGAAGGGATGGAGCAATGGTGGGTCTTTGCCCCTAGACTTGAGGCAGGGGCTGTGTGAGTTAATGCGCAGGCCGTCATCCTCCAGCTCGGGAGGCCATGCTCCAAACAGGGCCGTCAGCAAGCTGCGCCCCTTCCCCTTCACTCCCAAGCCTGCTCCATCCGGGATCTTTGACCCAGGCAGTGGGGCCCTGGCGCCATCCCAGCACCCCCCAGGCAGGACTTTAGCCTGACCTACTGCAGGAGACGGGATGCGTGCCGGCCAACCTGGGGTCAGGATGTCACATCTCTGGGGACGTATTTTGCCCATCACAGCCATCAAACCATAGAAGACAGGTGCGGAGATGGGAGGGAGTAAATCCTGGCAGATGTTCTGAGCTCCTGGATCAAGCTGTACCTGAAGGTGTACATTTAATTTTTCAGTTACTGACGACCATTCAATCCCCTTTCTTGTCTAAGCTAGTCTGAGGTTCTTGCTTTGTTTTACCACAAACACGCCTCTCACACAAGGCTGAAATTCTTTGCTCTTGAAGACAATACCTTATTTCACATTGTTTCATAAGCACCTAACACAGTATCTGGCACAGAGGAGGTGATGAGTGAATGTTTGTGGATTGAATAACAACAGACTGAAGAAGTGCAGAAACGCCCTTCCGCCATGTCCCCACCCCATCAGCCGCTGCCTCTGGAACAAGAGGGCAGAGAGAAGCCTCAGCAGGGTTGTTGAGGGGGAACCGCAGGACCCTCTGGGGTGCAGACCCTCAGAAAGGCCCAACGGCAGCCCAGGCAGAAGCCCTGGGGAGAGCCTGACCTTGGTGGGCAGCCACAGCTCGGCGTCCTGAGCCAGCACTTCCACATTAATTCCTGCAGCCTCCGCGACATTCATCTGAGTCATTTCTGCTCCGGAAGTGGCTGGCTGTTACCCGTGGTCCTGCGCACTTTCCACAGCCGCGGTGCCTCCCCTGCAAGGACGAGGCAGGATGGAGAGGTGTCTGTGCCCAGCACTGGTCACAGTCACTTCAGTCAACGAGGTCCCTGGTATCCCTGTTCCCTGCCTGCTGTCCCTGGCGGGTCCTCCCCGCTTCTGCACCTGTCCCTGCCCGAGACAAAAAGCCTGCCTTTTTCCCACTTCATGCCTGCCATGGACGGGGCTGCTGAGTCCTCCGTGGACCCCACAGAACAAGGCCAGCTCTCCTGCGTGTGGCACAGCGTCCCCAGGCTCTGCACATGCTGTTCCTTCCACTGCAACACTGTTCCCAGCACCGACCTGCCGGTCACTGTCTCGCTGCAGCTCAAAGGCTGAGCTGGAAAGTGCTTTTCCTTCCTTTAGTCCTTTCCACTCGCGTCCATAAAGACAATTAATGACTTGTGGCCAGTGCTCTGGACGCCACCATTACAGAGAGACATAACTCACCTCATCGTCACCCAAAGCCTAGGAGGTGGAGAAACTGAGGCACAGCCAGTTAGTGCCAGACCCAGACAGAGCTGTTCCCCAGGGCCTGGGCTGACCCAAGTTGTGCCAGGCTGGAGATGGAGTCTCCTGGGTGGTGAGCAAACCTCCTGTGTCCCCCACACACACCAGGGCCACCTGAGACCCGGGTCGCTTCTCCTGGTGACCTTGCCACTGTGCAGTGCATCCATACAGGAAAGAAACACTTGCGTGAGCGACTCTAGGCCCTCAGCTTCCCCTTTGTGCAACGGGGGGACACGGCACCTTCTGTAACAAGGGCACGCCAGCCCCTGGCTCTGGGGCAACTCTGACAAGGACATCGAAGGTTATCGAGTGACAGATCTCCATCACTTGGCCCTAAGAGGTCGAGCAGGACTAATGTCATAAAAATATTTAAGAACCTCGGTGGCCCCGGCTCTATGTGTTAGAATGACAGCTGGCCATGCCCTCAGGACACAGTGCTGGCATGGATCCCTATGCTGACTCCTGGGAACCTGCCAGGCACAACTCCACTCCTGCCACAGTGACCACATGGCCAGGTGATCACAAGGCCACCACCAGCTCAGGCCATGTGTGTGTCAGGGTCCTGTGTATATCAATGGGCCCTCAGTGGCCAGGATGTCAGAAGCCCGGGCCACCCAGGCTGGGGTCCCAGGAGGTGAACTGCAGAACCAGGTGGCCCTGGCTGACACAGCGAGCGGGGTGGGGACCCCCGACGGTGCCATCTTGTGAGGAGCTACAACTGCAGAGGGGCTTCGGAGAAGCAGAGACCCCAGCCCAACAGCAAGACCCGCCCTCAACAGGAGGGTCACATCCACCAGCTCCCAGGATGGGAGGTCACTCCTCCTCAGTGGGCGACTCAGCCGTGGCCAGGGTGGCCCATGCACAGGAACTCTGGGCACCCCGCCCACCTGCTCTGCTCACACAGCTCAGGCCCACTGTCTCTGCCCTTGGCCAAGGTCACCACACATTCCTGCCAGAGCCCAAAGCCCCCCAAAATCAGCCCCAGATTGCTAGGAAGCCCAGGCCCCCACCCCACGAGGCCTTCCTTCTTCATGCAGCTGTGTGCGAGAACGGGGAGACAGGTCCCCCAAAACATTCAGACCACAACTCCAGCCTGTAATCCCGGCTACCTGAGAGACAGATCAGGAATATCGGGGTTCAAGTTAAATGGCAGTACGTGTGTGCCGGGGAGACAAACGTCAAGCAAAGGGGGGCTGCTTTCAGTCCGAGCTTTGACTCCAAAGCATTACCAGGACAGGCCTGGGACAACAGGGTTCTGTCCCAAGAAAGAAAAGAAAAGGAGAAAAGAAAGGAAGGAGGGAGGGAGGGAGGGAGGGAGGCTGGGAGAGGGAAAAAAGTGACAAGACAAAGGACGCTCGTCCCTGAGCCTGGTGTGTGCGTGTGGCCCCAAGCCTATCAGTTTCCCTTTTCAGAAGGGCTGTGAAACAAAGAAACCCCAAAACCTACAGGATACACAGCGCAGCCCTGTGAACCCAGCACCTCCCATCTACGCCGTGTGGACTGTACAGCTGAGGGGCCACCCTGGTCCCCTTCCCACAGGGCGGCTGTGACCACAGGGGGGCACGCGCCGAGCCCCTCCTGCACCCATTTCTCATGGTCAGAAAGCAGGAGACGTGATCTTGCCCGTGCCACGTGGAGTAGGGGCTTCTGTCTCAGGAAGAGGGAAGAGGAAAGGTTTATTTGCAGTTGGGCTCTTGGCTGCAAGTGGTGAAAACCCCATTTCCAAGTGGCTGAAGCGCAGAGTGTGGATTGGCTCATGTTAGGACAAGTCCTGGAGTTAGACGAGCTTCAGGCACAGCTGGATCCAGGGGCTTAGCGTGGCCCCCAGGACTCCATTTCTTCTCAGGAAAACCGTCTGGCAACCGAGACCCCCATCCCATCACCTGCCAATCCGGCAGGAGGATCTCCACTCCCATGGCTCCAGAACCGAAAGGCCTCCAGCCATGCCAGGATCACGTGCCCTCCCCTGAACGTGGCCGTGGTCAGGGCTGGGATGCCCTGATTGGCTGGTGTGGGTCACGTGATCCTGGGGCAGGTGGGAGGGGCCGCCCTCCCTGGACTGCAGGGGCTGAGAAGCAAGGGCTGTGCTGGGGGAGCAAACACCCAGTCCTCACAGCATGGCTGACCCCGCAGAAGCGGCTGATCCGTCTCAGGCCCCTTCTGCATCTCACTGAGGCCTGTTTTACAGCTGAGTAGAGAGATCCTGAATGAAGTTGGTCTCTCCAGTTCCACCGAGTTCTCCATGGGTGGGTGGATGAATGGATGGATGGACAGATGGATGGGTGGATGGGTGGATGGACAGATGGGTGGATGGATGGATGGTGGATAGATGAGAGGGTGGATGGATGGATGGATGGATGGGTGGTGGATGGACAGATGGGTGGATGAATGGATGGATGGGTGGTGGATGGATAGATGGATGGACAGAAGGGTGGGTGGATGGGTGGATGGATGAATGGATAGATGGGTGGTGGATGGGTGGGTGGATGGATGGATGGGTGATGGATGGACAGATGGATGGATAGATGGATGGTGATAGATGAGTGGGGTGGTGGATGGATGGATGGACAGATGGATGGATGGATGGATGAGTGGATGGATGGACGATGGATGGGTGGATGGGTGGATAGACAGATGGGTGAATTATGGATGGATGGTGGATAGATGAGTGGGTAGAAGGATAGATGGATGCATGGATGGGTGATGGATGGACAGATGGATGGATGGATAGATGGATGGTGGATAGATGAGTGGGTGATGGCTGGCTGGCTGGACAGATGGATGGATGGACAGATAGGTGGATGAATGGATGGATGGGTGGTGGATGGATGGCTGGATAGATAGGTGGATGGATGGACAGATGGGTGAATAGATGGATGGATGGGTGGACGGATGGACAGAAGGGTGAGTGGATGGATGGATGGATGGATGGATGGTGGATAGATGAGAGGGTGGATGAATGGATGGACAGAAGGGTGGGTGGGTGGATGGATGGATGAATGGATAGATGGGTGGTGGATGGACAGATGGGTGGACGATGGATGGATGGGTGCTGGATGGACAGATGGATGATGGATGGATGGATGGGTGGTGGATGGATGGATGGCATAAACCTTCTCTACGGCAGTGCTCAGAGGAGGAGCCACAGTCCTCGTGGATGGTCCCAGACAGTGAACCCCTGCAGGCTGCAGGAGAGTGACCCCCCCCCAGGAAGGGGCGCCTGCTGGGGCTTTGCAAGCCGGGTGTGGGGCAGCGCAGGGCAGGAGGAAGCCAGCGATGGGCTGCCCAGGACGCTGTGCCCCAGGACTGCTCCCGCCTGCTCCCCCTGCCCTGCCCTGCCCTGCCCTTGCCTCTCCTCAATGGGGCCTCTATTGTGAGGGGGTAATCAGGCATCCAGTCTGTTCCCTCCCCAAGCCGGGGTGGGGGACAGGAAACACAATCTGTTTTCTATTTGTCACAGCTGCCAAGACGCCACTCCCTCTCCCGCCCCCTGAGCAACACTGAGCCAAGGCCGGTGACATGACTTGGCTGGGTTCAGCAGGATTGGAGCTGGAAACCTAAAAACGGCCTAATGGGCCCCCTGGCCTTGTCCTCAGTCTGAAGCCATAACTACAGCCAAAGTTTTTGGCGCAAAGGAGGGATTTAAAGCCACGTGACCTTGGGCCAGTCACTTGCCCTCTCTGTGCTCTGGTTTCTCCCTGTGAAAGATGGAGGGGAGCAGAGTCGGGCAAGGCCAAGCGCTACCTGCACTGGGGATGTGCTGGGCATTGGGTGAGTGTGTGCGATCACCCCAGCTGGAGCCCCAGGATCAGCTTGGTTGACAGAGGTGGGCGTCTCTGTCCCAGCCCAGGGAGACGGGGGCCCTGGTTGTGGCCACACCAGACACAGCGAGCATGTGGCACTAGACAGAAGAGGGACAGCAGAGAGGACAAAGAGGTCAGGGGCTGGCTCTGCCTCCAGGGGCCCACAGCCTGCAGTGTAGGGTTAGAAAACAAAGGGGACACATCACGAAGCCCCCCAGCTCTGCAGGAGCCGAGGGAACACAGCAGACAGAGGACTTCCTGGAGGAGGTGACAGGTTGCAATCTTGCCTCTGCTGTGTATCTTGGGCAGTGTCTTCACTTCTCTAGGCCTTGTGACCTCGTCTCTTGGGGACTTCAAGAAAAGCAGCAGCCCAAATTGGCCAGGATTCCATCGAGAAGATTAGGACAAGGGAGGATGAAGCCGTGACACTTGAACTTGGGGTTTGCTTGCATGAAACCCCAATAAGGCCTGGGCCTGAAGGTTCACAGCGACTGTGCTGGCCTCTCAGTGACCACCCTGGACTTGGGGCTCCATTCCCGCGTCCCTGAATATGCCAGGCAGTCAGTTGACATCCCTCAGACTCGGTTTCCCCACCTGCAAACTGGGTTGCAGTGTGTGAGTGTCTCAGCAGGCGGACCTGGCATGCAGTTCTGTATCCCCACGTCCCTTCTGTGTCCCCACTCCCCTTCTGTGTCCCTACTCCCCTTCTGTGTCCCCACTCCCCTTCTGTGTCCCCACTCCCCTTCTGTGTCCCCACATCCCTTGTGTCCCCACATCCCTCTGTGTCCCCACGTCCCTTGTGTCCCCACATCCCTCTGTGTCCCCACTCCCCTTCTGTGTCCCACGTTCCTTGTGTCCCCACGTCCCTTGTGTCCCCACGTCCCTCTGTGTCCCCACGTCCCTTGTGTGTCCCCACATCCCTTGTGTCCCCACATCCCTCTGTGTCCCCACGTCCCTTCTGTGTCCCCACGCCCCTTCTGGGCATAAACTCGTTGATGTCAGGCGCACAGCATTTGGCTGACTGAGGCCAGCTTTTATTTCACAGGTTTATTTTCTTATTTCTTTGCATCTTTTCACTTTGCCTACTTTATTGTGTCACAGTACAGTGGACACCCAGGGACCCGGCCAGCTCAGGGACCCTCTCCCGGCATTGAGTCCCCTTCGGGGACTTCCCAGGCACTCGTCCGGTTTCTGCTGCTGGGTCCCTGGCTTTTCTCTGTCAAGTCCCAAACTCGAGCTTCTCACGCCGCGCGTGCGCTCAGGCGTCACACGGAGGGCTCTGGGGACACACGGGCCGGGCTGTGGCCACCGCGGTGTGTGAACAGCGGCATGCTGAGAGTCTGTGACCCTAACGAGTTCCCAGGGACACCACCGCTGGACCCTGGAGCCACTTTCAGACCCGGCCCGGAGGACCGAACCCGGCACCATGGGGTCTAACCTCATTGGTTTCACGCACCTGTGATACGAGACGGTTGAGACCAGGGGCAACTTTGCCTCTAGGGACCTTGGGTAATGTCTGGGGACAGTTCTGCCAGGAAAGGGAGCTCCTGCTGTCCAGTGGGCACAGCTGAGCGTCCTCTGATGTCAGAGTGGCTTCAGGAGGGGGAATGACCCGGCCCCAAGGGCCACTAGAGAAGTGTAGACGTGTGTCCACACAGGACGTTGGTGACAGCACTGCTCACCAGACCACCTGTGCAGTGGAATATTACTCAGCCATAAAAAGGAACGAAGTGCTAACACCTGCTACCACGTGGATGACCCTTGAAAACATGGTGCAGTGAAAGAAGCCAGACAGGCCAGGCCACACAGCACGTGACAGATTGAGAAATGCCCGGAACACGCACATCCACAGGGACAGGGGACGGGTGGCTGCCAGGACAGAGAGTAAATGACGGCCTAACGGGTGCTGGGTTTCTCCGTGCACGGCCCTGCCCGCTGTGCCTGCGGAACTGGACGGTCTGCCTTGGCAGTGCCGAGGGACAAGGACTGAGTCTCAAGGAAGAAGAAAGTTGATTTTGCAAGGAGAAGCAGCACCGCACTGAGCGCTGACGCTGGGCCAGGCACGGGGCTAAACGCACCGCGTTCTTGTCACTTGTCCCTGCTGTGGCTTCTGCAGTCCAGCTTAGAGGTGAGAGAGCTGAGGCTCGGAGAGGTGAGTGCACTGGCCTGGCCCGGGGGGCTGAACAGGTCGCAGCTCTGAGCCAACATGTCACCCCCTCCAGGCCTCAGACATGTCCCCAGACAGCCACCCGCTGCCCGGCTGGGGACCCTGGTGGCCCAGAGTGACTTAGAGAAACTCAGCAGTAGCTTCCAGTCCAGCCCAGGGTGGGCAATGCGAGGCGGCCCCTTGTTTAGGAGACAAGCTCACAGACACATATGGGTAAGAGCCATCCAGAGGCTTCCTGAATTTTCTAGAATGGCTGGCAGGCCTAACTCCTGCCCCACAGCCATCCCATCTCCTCAGGCACCCAGAACCCGTCACTACCTCCTTCCCACCCCGCGCCCACAGTCCAAGCAGGGCTCAGTGGTGCAGCAACTCTGCCTGGGCCTGCAGCCTTGGTCCTGGCTCCAAATCCCAGTCTTAGTAAGGCCTTGCTGTGTGACCCCGGGGCAGTGACCTGCCCTCTCTGGGCCCCAGTCGCCCCATTTAATAACAGGGCCACGCGTGGTGTGCATCTCAGACCACAAACCTAGGTCTGCAGGACAGGACAAGGTTGGGCCAAACAGCCCAATGACTGAGCTGATTCAACCCGAGAGGCCCTGGAAGAGGGGAGAGCCCATCTGGCCTGAGCACCGCAGCTCCTCCACACGGGGCCAGGCCCCTCTGGTCACTGGTCCCCTGGAGACCTTGGAGACGCTAGGCATCAGGACCATGTGGCCCTTCCGGGGTGAGTGTCTCATGGTGATCTCGGGTCCTGTCTGCCCCGGCCCTTTGCCCCTTCTTCCCTGCATGTGTCACCTCCCAGGCATGGCAGATAAGTCACAGGCCTGACTTCCACCTGCCCTCGAGTGACAATCTCACTCCCTCTCCATCCTCTCCAGAACCAGTCCCGGCTTCACGGCGGGAGGTGGACATGGCTGTGCACAGGGAGCACAGGGAGGCTCTGCTCCACGTGGGCCGGGAGCCGGCTCCACCCTGCCTCCATCACACCCCAAGGGTGACCGAAGGGCCAGGTGCAACCACCCGGTCCCCAAACAACAGTGGCCCACCCGGGGACTCCTGTGTCAGAGAAAGCCACTTCTCCGTGCTCTAACCGGGGTGTCGGGGTCTCTGTTCCAGCAGCCGAGCCTGTACCCTGACGAGCACAGGGGCAGATATGGATGGACCGTTTTCTAGAACCTTCTCAACTCTGTCTGGCAAAAACGATTTGAGAATGGGGCTGGACGCTGTCTTTGTGCAGAGGAGAAAAAAATGACAGGAAGGAATCCTGCCCCAAATACGTGTCCCCAGGGCGCGTGACATGGGCGCGTGACATGGGCAAGACAGCGGCTTGAGCAAGGCTCAGTCAACTGCCTTGACCGTGGACGGACAGCAGCACTGGGCCCCATCCGGCTTAGAACCCCACCTCTGATGTATTCCAGGGCCAGTGGGGTCCGCCAAGTCAGTTCGTGGTTGTAGCGTATAATTATTGAGCACTTGTTGTATACCAGGCCCCCGTCAGGGCTGGGGATGGAGCAGTGTATGAAGCGCCTGCCTGGTCCCCAGCTCTCTGATTTGGACATGGCTCACTTGCAAGGTGGCAGCCTGGGGTCTCCGAGTGCCAGGGTGGCTTTGATGCTTGGCACCCGGCCTGAAGGCCAGGGCAGCTGGAGGGACGTGGTAAAGGCCCTGGAGGAGGACGATGTGGCTTTGCTTAGGGCGTGATAAACATGGCTGATCCCTGGGTGTCCCGTGTCATGGCACAGGTGCGAGGTCACACATTTCTGGCTGACTAGCTAACGGCCACATGGGAGAAATTCTCACCCCTCCTGTCCCTCCCACGAGTCAGGCACAGCCATGTGACCAGCCTGGACCAATGGGGTGTGAGCACAAGTGAGGTCAGCTGAGGGGTGGCCCAGTGGCTGAGGACTCTGGGTTCATCCAGGACCCCATTTGCTCCATGTCCCCTTCCTGGTGATGGATGCGCCATCTGTCTGGGCCCCAAAGCCCACAGACACTGAGCACAAGTGAGAGGTGAACTTGGTCATCTACCGCCATGAGATTTTGGGGTCATTTGTCACCGCAGCAGGACGGAGCCCATGCTGACTGACACATCTCCAAGTCACAGATGAGAAAACAGAGTTGGGGGGAGGCACCCAGCTTGGCCTGCAGGGGAACAGAGGAGGGGCGCAGACGACAGGCAAAGCCAGTTGTGCGCCTGGCTGCGACCTTCCCAGAGGTGGTGGGGGTCCCCACTCTGATCTGGCCCCGCCACCTCCACCGCTAAACCTTCAATTAAAGCCAATTTCAAGGTCTCCTGGTTTGTAAATGAATGGCCAGCCACGTTCGTCACAGGCCCTGTCTGCCGCGGCCACCAACAAGACAAATGGCTCCGTTACTCCTTGTTCCACCAGAACAGCTCCAGGGCAGTGGCGCGACACAGACGCCAGGATCAGTCACATCTGATCTTCTGAGGGCCACCGGCTCCCCGAGGAGCGAGGAGCAGGGAGGCAGGGAGGCCGGGGGCAGCCGTGACCGTGGCCCCCTTGCTGAGGATCACAGCAAGGTGCCCGTCGGCCCCAAGGTTTGCAGGGACCATGGCTCATTTTTACGTCCCTGTCTCTTTCCCCCTCAAGGTGCAACTGCACTGCTTTTCAGAAAAGCCATCTCAGCCCACATGGCTGGGTGGACACGGGCCTCGTGTGGCCCATCCGATACCCCCTTCCTTCACCGCAAGGCTTGGGTGGGAGGTGACCCATATGGTGACAGGGTCCCCATCTCTGCCTCACATGGAATCTCGAGGGGCAGAGACGCAGTTGGACGGCTCACGGACGTGCTCTTCACGGTGCCACCTCTAGCTCTTAGCCCACCGTGGGCACAGTCGGCAGCGGGGCCCTGGTCTGGGCTCAGCCACATCAGTTCTGTCACTTGGAGGTGGCCTTTGTACCTCACTGGATCTCAGTTTTCTTGATAGATAATGGGTTGATGACGGCACTCACAACAGCTGATTGTATCTGTTGGTTATTGTCACCAAGGGCTGCATAACAAATGACACCCAAGCAGTAGCTCAGAACAACTGTCTTCCATCGTCACTTCTCCTCTGCCATTTGGCCAGGGTGTCCCTCCCCGGGTGGCTGGCCTCAGTGCTCAGCACTGCTCCACCCAGTTCTCATTCCCCTCGGATCTGTGGGTGACACCATGGCGTGTGTGTCACACACTGTGACAGAGGTGCAGCCCTGGGTCACACCAGCCCAGTGTCACCTCTACTGCGCTCTCTGGTCAAAGCAAATCACGCCCCACTGTCAAGGGGCGAGGAAGGGACTTTGAGTCCCGTGACAAGGGGCTCCTCTGCCGAGCTGCGCCCCACCCCCAGGACGGACTTCACTATTTGACAGGTCTGGTGTCTACACAAAACAAGACCACCACCCCTGGGGACGTAACCTGACGCATGTGACAACACAGCAAGACGACACTATGCCCTCCCACCGACAGCCGGCACCCGCTCCGCTCACTCAAGTCCCCAGCACCTGCCCTGGCCTCCCCGCACCATCGGGGAGGTGGGCGACATGGGCCTCATGCCCTTCGAGGGTTGAGGCTCAGATCCCTGGATCCCTAGGGTGAGTGAGTGATCTGTCTGTGTCCCCAATAAACAGCAGAGTCAGAGCTGCGAGGGTGGCAAGGGTTGTCACGCCTGGGGACCGATCTGCTGTCCCCAGGCCATGTTTGCACACCTCATGCCATGTCCGGCCCTGTGCTCCTGGACCAGCCGGGCTGCCAGCTGACGCCAAAGCCCAGAGCCTCCCCAGCACAGCTGCCTCCTCAAATGCGCACATCAGAGTTTGTGACCCACGTTTTTTGCATCCTGAGCTGCGCGTCCCATTCTGGGCACCGACGAGGCCCAGGTGGAGCTCGCAGACACCTCACTGGGGCAGACAGAGGCAAGAGCAGCCGGGGCTCAGGGTGGACGCCAGCCACCTGCACGACGGAAGTCACGGCAGGACAAGGGGAGAGCCCGTCACAGGCCACAGGGTGGAGCAGCTTGAGGACGTGACGCTGAGAGAGGTAAGCCAGGCACGGGAGAACAAACCTGGACCGGCATGACACAGGAAGGAGGGTCGTGCTGCAGGCCGGCCTGGGCAAACAGGGAGACCCTACCTGAAAACTCACTGAAGCAGAAAAGGGCTCAAAAGGGACAGTGCCTGCCTAGCAAGTGCAGGGCTCTGAGTTCGAACCCCGATACTGCCAAAAAAAACTATCACTAAGAATGACAAAAGGACCGACCCGGTAGGCTTCCACTGGCCAGGTCCCATCAGCAGAGACCCCAGCAGAACTGTGGGCGGGGCAGAGGGTGGGGACATGCCAGTCACTGGGCCCAGAGCTCCAGCTCTGCCCGACAGGATGCACAGCAGAACTCACACAAGCAAACCGCATACGCGACGCAGTGAGGACGGTCGATTTTCTGCTCTGTGTATTTTGCTCAATTTACCAAAAAAAAAAACCCAAACAACCCACCATCATTGTCCCAATCAAATAACCACTGTCCTGGCTTAGCACTTTGGGGACACACACCATGCAGTGGCAGGAAGGTGACGTCCGTCCTTGGTGGCTATGCGGATGGATGGCCAGCCTGCCTCCCACCCTCCCCCACTTCCATCCCTGGCGTCCATGCTGGCCTTGGGCTGGCCTCAGCCAACAGCTGAGGTGTGCCACTGCCGGCCTTGCCCATCAGGGGCCTGGTGGCTTCTTCCACCATCTCCCTCGAGGTAGGGATGCCCGGGTCAGCCCACAGGAGGAGAGCCGCAGGAGCGGGCCACCAGTCAGCTGGCCTCTGTGGCTGGCCTGCACACAGCGGCCATCGTGTGTCTATTGACCCGGTCACCGGTACCCAGGGTGATTTGTCACGCGGTACTGTTCTGCCAGCTGATGGCTGATACAAGTCACACCACAGGTCCCATCTACCACGGTCTCACGCAGCTCCACTGTGTCCCTGGAGACACCCATTGGCCAGGCCCTTGTGGGACCCTCAGTTGGGAAAGGGCATGGATGACCACCCAAGACGTTAGGTCGGGGGGACTAGATGACAGGAGAAGCCCAGGCCGTAGTCTGTGGTGGAAGTGCTGGGAGGAGCCTCCGGAAGGCTGCCTGGAGGAGGAGTTGTCTCAGAGGAGGCCCAAAGAAGTGGGAGGTGGCCAGACTCAGGTTTGTGTGGCAGGGGTTGGGGGCACAGGGTGGAAGCCCTGGCTGGCAGGGGGTGGTGGGGACAGAGCCCACTGTTTGGCAAATCCAGACTCAGGGTTCATGTCTTCCACCTCGGGATGGGGACAGAGGTGCCAGTCCTACACTTGGAGCTACAGCAACTGTGTACTTGACGAAGCTCCTGGGGCCTGGAGGCAGGACAGAGAGACGTCAGCTACACACACAGGTCAGCCAGGCCACGGCTGCTGCAGAACCAAGGCCCTGGGCCATGCTGCAGTGCAGACGCCCTGTCCCTGGAGTCACCACTGGTG
Source organism: Castor canadensis (assembly GCF_047511655.1). Classification (NCBI taxonomy): domain Eukaryota; kingdom Metazoa; phylum Chordata; class Mammalia; order Rodentia; family Castoridae; genus Castor; species Castor canadensis. The sequence goes on from NC_133403.1 coordinate 42,174,283, forward strand.
CCCTTCGGATACTGGCTCGCTCTGGGGAAGCGGTGCAGAAACTGAGTTGTCCAAGGGTACACCACTCCCTCATTGCCCCGGTCCCCAAAAACTGAGTTGTCCAAGGGTACACCACTCCCTCATTGCCCCGGTCCCCAGGGACAATGCGGTGGCAGGAAGGACCGGTGCCAGCTGGCAGCCTCTCCAGCCAATCATCGGCCAGAGTCAGCTGCAGAAAAACACCCCAGGCCATGGGGGAACAGGGCACCCGGACCACCGTCCACACACCCCGGCTCTGCTGGTCCTGGGCCACCCTCCTGCCCACCCCATCCAGACGTGGCCACCCGGCCAGGCAGCCAGCGTCCCCCACCAGCCCCCTCCTCCCTCAGGGACCCCATGAGCCGCTGGCATCCGTCACTGAAGAGAAGGAAAATAGACACTGCTGTCTCGTCGTCCTGGGTTTGATGTCCCCGCTGTGAAAACAAACCTTGCCTCTTCCTGCCAGCATTATTTTTGATAAATGCTGTGACTTTGCCTTGACATTTCAGAAGCAGCGGGAGGCCATTACCCGGTGACAATGTTCTATTCCCTGACATTCCCTCTTAATTGTAATCCACAAGTAGTGCTGGAGACTCAGAACACAATGGCATTGAGCCTCAGCTTGCAAACGAGGGGACCAAGTGACCTTGCGTCCTGCTCCTGCCCCTGGATGACAGGCCCCCAAGTGGCAGGGGGGTGAGGGTTCCAGGCCGTGGCTGGGTTTCCACTGTGTCCCCGTGTGTCCCCTCCTCCCCCGCCCCAAAAGCTCTCCACCCCCATCACCAATTAACAGCTCTGCAGAGTGGCTTCAGACTTGGCACGCGGGGACAGACATTGATTTTTTTTTTTTCTGTCAGGAAATTAATTCTGTGAGGAGCTGGAAGGCTGCGACATGCCACCAGGAGGAAATGCCATTTTGCAGTTCCTCTGGGGTGCTTCAGAGTGGAAGATACGTTCCCCAAAGTGCCAAGGGAGCCGGCTTCAGAGACGGGGCCTCGGGGACCAGGAAGCAGAGCCCAGCACAGCCATCAAAAAAGCTGAAAGCTTCTGACCTGTGGCTGTCAGAAGCAGTAAAAGCGACTGCCTGGGTTCGAGTCCACCCAGAGCCACTGGCTGTGTGGCCTGAGCAAATGTCCCACCCTCTCTGTGCCTCGGCCTTCTCTTTGGCTGAGTGGCACAAGGATAACAGCAGTGGGCGTTGGTCCTTGCATGAGGTCTTAACCTGGACACAGCTGTGGGAGCCACAGGTCAGCATGTCCCACCGACAGGAGTGGCGCAGAGCAACACAGACTCGTTCCTTACAGCTCCTTGGAGGCCAGAAGCCGTAGGTCAGGGTGTTGCGGCCCCGTTCTTCCCCATGGCTCTGGGGAGGGCCCGACCCTTGACCTTTCCAGATGCTCGAGGCCCCTGGCACCCCCCTGCCTGCCCCGTCCATCTCCAAGTGCACACTCCGGCCTCACTCCCACATCTGTCACCTGTCCTCTCCGTCCCTCGGCCGCCCTCTTAGGACACTGACTGCACTGGGGTCCCGGCTAATCGAGGGCCACCTCGCCACCTCCAGATCTTTGCCTGACCCCATCAGCAAAGCCCCTTTTGCCACATAAGGTCACACATTCCATCTCCAGGAACCAGGACATGGACGTTTGCAGGGGGCTGTGGTTCAGCCACCCACAGTCCTTGCCATGGTCACTGTCACCTTGCTGACCCCTCATCGGCTCTGCTCCTTGCTGGTCCAGACCCCAGGCTGAGCCTTGAGGTGCCACCCTCAGGCAGGGGCAGTGAGGAGCACGGGTCCTGCATGGGACAGTCAGAGGTCCACGGCTCCTTGTGGCGCTGTCAGGGGATGCAGACTCCGTGCAGGAACACCGGCTCTGATGCCATCAGGCCCCCAGTAATGAGTGAAACTGGCCAGGGACAGTGACGCAGAGAAAGTGTCCCTTCTCAGAGCAGCCTCTGCCCAGAAGGTGGCCGAGGGTCCAGAGTTCAGATCCTCCAACCTTTTGGAAGTAGCTGGAATGCAAATTTGCATGTGAAGCCCCGGGTTTACACATGGTCACTAATTTGGATTTTGTTTTTTCTTTAACTGCTGCATAAACCAAAGCAAGTATGTCTGTCACCTCGAGCACCCTCTGGTCTGGCCCGGCCTGTCCTTTCCCCTGGGTGACAACCTTGAGAGCCTGGAGTTGTCCCAATGCACCCTTTCCCGGGCTCCTGGCTGGAGACTCCGTGGGGCAGCTCCCACCATCCTGCTTGGGAAGGTGTGGAGGACCCACACCTTCCCAGCCACACCTGGCCGAGCTCCTGTGGCAGCACGGCCTCGTCGTGTGATGGGAGTCAGACAAGACCCTCAGCAGGGCCCAGCACACAGTAGGTGCTCAGCCAATGGGACAATAATGAAAACCAGAGGAAATGCTGGGGTGTCAGGAGAGGGGGGACCTCGGGGCCACACCGCGATCCTCACTGGACTCCCTCCCGTGAGACCAGTGCAGAGACCCAGACACCTTCTGGGAGCAGAGGACACAGGTTCGAATCCCAGCTATCTCACCATCACTGTGCAGCTTACAACAGCTACTCTGAGCCTCGGTGTCCTCATCTGTCACAGGAGCCAGCTCCTTCTTGTAGAAGGGCAGCTGCACATGCACAAAAAGGGCTGGCAAGTGTGAGCCCCTTCGGACATCGCTGTCTCCCTGGGACTCTACGGCAGTGCCTCGCTATGCACCCGAGAGAGCAGGGCTGTCAGGAAGCACAGGTGTCCCCAGGTGTGTGGTCACTGGTCTGCACCAGCTCCACAGTCAGTGCCGGCCTGGCTCTCACACCGACGTCCCTGTGGCAGCCAGGTGGACCAGCTTGAAACGCTGTGACCAGCAGAGTCTTTCTGCAACCTCCTGCTGAGGGAAGTCCCCAGGACCGATGGCCCTGCAGGCCGCTGGCAGCCTCTGGGCAGCCAAGGGCACAGCTTCCTCCTGGAGCACACACCTGGGAGGACAGTGGGCCGCTAGCGTGGAGGCTGTGCGGCGGGGGTTTGTCCTCTTTGCTTGTTCCTTCGTCCCTGGGGCCCAGAGCCAGGTGTGGCTGGGACAAGGCCCTTCTGGAGTGTTTTGGGGTTTTTTTTGTCGTACTGGGCTTTGACCTCAGGGACTACACCTTGAGCCACTCCACCAGCCCTTTCTTTGTGATGGTTTTTATCGAGATAAGGTTTCCTGAACTGTTTGCCCGGCTGGCTTCGAACCTTGATCCTCCTGATCTCTGCCTCCTGAGTAGGTAGGATTACAGGCGTGTGCATTTTCTGCATGAATGACAAAGAATCCGCCACTGACCTCTGGTTTGGATGGACCCCAGGCCCGGCACCACGCTGAGCCCACTCCCCACAGAGCGGCTCCTCCCTGCTGTCCTGGGGGCTACAGTGTATCAGCCAGGGGATCTGGGCTGTGCTATGGTGACAAACGGTTCCCCAGGCCCAAGTAGCTTCAAGTGACACAGGTTCTGTGTGTCTCACACCACAAAGGTCAACTTTGTGCTCTGTGCAGGCCTCCTGTGACCACCAGCTGACGCCGCCTGTCACCACTGACAGGAAAGAGCTCCGAAGAGGCCCACAGATGTAACCAGAAACTGAGCACTCCAGCCCCAGAGAGACAGGACTGATGCTCACTCCCCACCCCTAGAACAAGTCCCAGGGCCCTGCCAACCTCACGGGGCCAGGAAAGGAAAGTCAGGAACATTTGGGGTACACGCTACTTATGCACACTGCACTGGTGCTTTGTGTTTACATGAGGCTGAGGCTCAGAGAGGTTAAGTGACTTGCCTAAGGTCACACAGCTATAAGTCACAGACTTGGGATTCAAACCCAGTTCCATCCCTAGAAGCTAGTGCGTCTGCCGTTGGTGTACATAACCACGCTCAGAGAACCGAGCTGGTGAGGAACAGCTGCCCACCGCCTGCCTGCGGAAGGTGCGCCAGCCCGGGGTCACTCAGGTGACAGCAGCCCGTGTCCAGCAGCGACACCTCCTGGTGATGCGCGGAATCGCAGCTCAGCCCCAGGGGGCCTGAGAAACTGAGCTGGGTCCTGGCACTCTGTCCTCTGCAGTCTTCCAGCTAATGTGCACGAAATGTCCTCTTTACAGTCCCCACGAGGCTCTGAGGTAAGGTGGGCCAGGAAGTCACGTTCCTGCTGGGCAGAGGTGGGTACAGGGGCTAGAGCTCACCTGAGGGTCACAGGGAACCCAGCCTGTGCCCCCGGCGCTGACCCCCAGCCTTCGCTGCCTGCCTGGCCTCTGTGATGTCACTGGGAAGCCATGTCCGGTCTTCAAACAGCTGTTGCTGCCACAGGCAGAGACCAAACACTCCAGAGCCAGGTCAGGACAGATGGCGGCCGCAGACGACAGGGAAAATCCCAGGGCCCAGAAGGGCACTGCGTGGTTCTGAGAAACCGCCACCATGTCACCTGTCCCCCAGGGGAACGGAAGCCCCATTTCCTAAGGAGGCCGGGGAGGAGGGTGACATCCAGTTGGGAGAAACACAAGCCTCGCTGGGCCTCAAATAGAAAGCCGGCCTGGCTCCAAGGTCCCCGGTGCCTCAGCCGCCTGTGCACTTCTGAATGTGGCCAAGGCTTTGCGGCCCACGTGCCATGGACTCTAGGGACACTCGTGATCCCAGACTCCAAGACAGTGCCGAAAACCTACCTCTCCCTTCCCCAAACCTCCCCCTCCTCCCCCTCCCCTCCTCCCCCTCCCCTCCTCCCCATCCTCCCCCTCCCCTCCTCCTCCTCCTCTTCCCCTCCTCCTCCCCTCCTCCTCTTCCTCCTCCTCCCCCTCCTCTCCTCCTCCCCCTCCCCTCCTCCCCATCCTCCCCCTCCCCTCCTCCTCCTCCTCCTCCTCTTCCCCTCCTCCTCCCCTCCTCCTCTTCCTCCTCCTCCCCCTCCCCTCCTCCCCCTCCCCTCCTCCCCATCCTCCCCCTCCCCTCCTCCTCCTCCTCTTCCCCTCCTCCTCCCCTCCTCCTCCCCCTCCTCCTCCCCCTCCTCTCCTCCTCCCCCTCCCCTCCTCCCCCCTCCTCCTCCCCCTCCCCTCCTCCCCCCCTCCTCCTCCTCTCCCCCTCCCCCTCCCTCTCCTTCTTCTTCTCCTTCTCCTTCTTCTTCTTTTCTCTCTCTCTCTCTCTCTCTCTCTCGGGTTTATGGGTTCGGGAGACAAGCACTATTCTTAGACTGTTTACTCTCCCTGCTCCTCTTCCCCGCCCATTCTCGACCTCTGTGGAATGAGCCTGGGCTGGGTGTCCCCTCTGCTGGGCATCGAGTGGCTGACTCAGACCTGCTCACCAGATCCCCCTTTTCCGGGGGCGGGGGCAGCACTGGAGTTTGAACTCGGGGCCTCAGGCAGGCGCTCTAATCACCGGGGCCACTCCTCCGGCTTTTTGTGAAGGGTTTTTTGAGATGGGGGCTCACGAACTATTTGCCTGGGCTGGCTCTGAGCCGCCATCCTCCTGATGTCCGCCTCCTGGGTGCTGGGATTACAGGCTGCGCCACCGGTGCCTGGCAGACCCTCTTCTACAGGGAACCCGCCTGAGAGGGCACCTGGGGGAAGGCTCATGGCCTCCTGTCCTCTCCCAAGTTGAGGACCTCCAGCACCAGGCCCTGGGCGGGAAACGACGTTCCTAGAAGCTGGGTTCCCAGGGTTTGTTCCAGAAAAGCAAAGAGAAGGTCAGAGTCCTTGGTGCCAGGCCTGGCGAGGAGTTGTGCATGCTGGGCAGCGAGGAGACATGTGTGCCCTGGACTCTGACCCTGACTACCCAGGAGACTGTGCACAATGACCTCCCTGTGCCTCAGTTTGCCCCCCTGTAAAACGAGGAAAACGATAATAGCTCCTGGGTCCCGAGGCAAACGTGCCACCACAGCACGTCACGAAAGTAGACTGCTCGGCTTTGAAGGTGCGCACGGCCTGGCTGTGTCCAGGTGACTTTTGAACGTTTACCACAAGCTGAGCATCAAAGAGAGACGGGTCCCAGCACCTGGGGCCGCCAGACAGGCCCAGGGCGGCCCAGGCCCCGGGTGGCCGCAGGCTGGAGCCACAGTGACCCCTGGTGGCCGTGCCTGGCACTCACAGCTGCTCCTGCCCCCCTGCCCAACACAAAGGGAGATCAGACGGCCTGGACAGTGAGCCAGCCTCAGTCTCCTTAGCTGTCAAATGGGCCTGATCCTCTGGCTCCCAGCACCCCCGGGGCGGGGGACACTGAGGGCCCCCTCGGCCAGAGGGGTTGATAAACTGTAGAGTGCGGTGCGAGCCTCCTGCGAACAGGAGTGCGCAGGAAATGCCTGGGCTCTAGGACTTGCTCCCTGGGCTCTGGCCTGGCGCCCCACCGCCATCTTGCTGTCTGGGGTCCCCCATGCACTGCCTTCTCTGGGGGTACGCAGGCAGGTGGGATGAGCAGGGTTGGGGTGGCACAGAGCCTCAGGGTCCTCACTCCTGCTGCCCCTCGCAGGGAGGTCACAGCCTCTTCTCATCACCCATTCAACCTAGGTGGCTGAGGTCCCCGAGCCTGGCAATGCTTCCTTCCAGCCCAGCTCGGGGACAGTCGCCTGAGTCCTGACCCTTACTCCTCAAAAGCACCCCAAAGATGCTCTTCTTCCCCTGCTGCTCCCCCTCCCCAGCCCAGGCCACCACCTCCTGTCATCATAATGGGGCCACTGCCTCCTGTGGGTCCCTCTGCACCCCGCCTGCCCTCCCTGCGACTCCCACACAGGAGAGACAGCAGTCACACGTCCTCACTGGACTCTCCAGGAGGTTCCTGCTGGGTTTAAACTCTGAATCCCAACTCCTCTCCTCGCATCCCTCAGCCTGGGCGCTTCCCACCGCACCCACTCATCCCCGCTCACCCCACCTGGTTTCCGGGCTGACTCAGGGCCTTGGCTCAGGCACTTCCCGGGTCCTGAAGTGCCCTCCTCTGGAGTCTTCCGACTCCTTCAGGAATCAGCATGAATGACACTTCTGGAAGAAACTTCCACAAACTCACTCTCCTCTCAGCAGCCTCTCCTCCTCGCCCAGCACCTTGCTTTTTTCGTGCCTGCACCATTGCTCTCTGGAGTTACCTGGCTTGTTCATTGACTGCCCATTAGAACGTAAGCCTGTGGGGACCAAAGCTTCCTGGCGTGTGCTCCACCAAGTCTCCCTTCCTACGGCTTCTGTGCATCTCTGACTTTGGGGCACGGCCATGGCCGTGTGACATGGTTGTCCTTGGAGAACGGCCCTCAGCTCTGGAACCCACTTTGCCCATCCCTGTCCCCCCAACACCTCTCATCCAGGAGGCTCTGTCTCAGCCTCTGCTTCTGGGGACCCCAGCCCAAGATGGCTCCCGATGCCACTCAAACTGTGTGCACTGAATGAAGGAATCCACGGGCCTGTCAGAGCTGCAGGTGCGCTGCACGCAGTAGGAATCTAATAACTGCATCCCCTGCTCTGTAGACAGGGCTCACACACTGTTTCTATTCCACCCTCAGAGCCCTTGCAGACTCCATCGCATCCGTATTTACTCCCATTTCCTGGGTGGGCAGGGCGAGGCTCAGAGACGTTATGAATTGCTCTGAGGCAGCCCAGCACCTTGAAGAGGTCAGTGACCCAGGGCCTGTTTCCAAGGCTGGAGCCCTTCCACTGCACCTCACGTGCCCCTGGATTTCAGTCCTAAGGTACAAGTCCCTCAGAGACAGAGGGTTTTCAAAGGCCCTTTGAAAATGTGAAGGCTGGGGCTGAGGCGTGGCTCAGCGGTAGAGCACCTGCCTCACAAGCATGAGGCCCTGAGTTCAAAGCCTAGCACTGCAAGGAAAAGAACAAATCTGAAAGGTATTAAATAAATGCCCCCTAGGGGAAAAAACCTCCCAACACCTACATGAAACACAACTTCTAAAGGTTCCAGGTTCCCAAGAACAACCAATCCTCACCCCAAGGAAAGGGGAGGAGGGGACAGGGGGGAGGGGACAGCAGCCCAGTGTGTGCTCAGCTTGCCCCCCAGTGGCCGATTCCAGGAGTCCAGCCTTGCAGCCTGAGGGAGGAGGGACCACTGAGGACTTTAACCTCTCATCTAAGCCAGGCCCCGTGACAGAGGTGCCCTCTCCAGTGGCTGCATGGAGAGTGGACAATGCAGCCAGGAAATGGCAGAAAGCCTGGCAGAGGAACCAGATGACAACTTGAACACAGGGTCCCAGCCCTGCCACCATCTCACCAGCCACTGCCTCTGAGCTCCACCCTGACCCCGAGGGGTGGCACCAGGCACTTCTCAGTTCTGTCACCTCCCTGCCCAAATCACTCTAGCTTAAAGGAGAAAACAAGGCGACCATCCAGGTCCCCAGAGAAGCGGAGGGGCGAAGCCGACAGCAGGGTGACCCCAGTGCTTGGCACATAGTGAGAGCTGTGTGGGAACGGGAGTTGAACCCTGAGGACCGGGACTGCAGGGATCGCCTTGGTTACCATAGCACAGGGCCCACATGAGGAATGGGGCACAAAGGGCTCTGGGAGCCCCAAGACGCAAAGCGGAGGAAGCAGAGGGCAGGGAGGCTTCCTGGGGAAGGCAGCATGGCTGGATTTGGGCCTTTAATGAGGACGAGGTGTCCCGAGGGCCACCCGGTCCGCTGGGGTAGGAGGACGTGATAATGGGCGGAGCAGAGGCCTCCAGGGAGTGGAGTACCTGAAGGGACATCTCGCGATGGGGGAAAATACTGCCAGCCCTGTAATCTCACAAATGGCTGCCTTGTTCTCAAACTGAATTCTTGAAATGAAGATTTTAAGTAATAAAATGTCAGCGGCAACTCAGGAGGATCACGGTTCAAAGCCATCCTGGGCAAATAGTTCTCAAGACCCTATCTCGAAAAATCCCATCACATTAAAGCCTGAGTTCTAAACTCCAGTGCCACACATAAAAAAGGGAATCAAATTAACAGGTGGAGCTGGGTCTCAGGACGCTCCTACAGCTGGGTGCTCACACCTGTAATCCCAGCCACTTGGGAGACCGAGATTGGGAGGATCACGGCTTGAGGCCAGCCAGGCAAATAGTTTGAGATACCCCATCTCTAAAATAAGCAGAGCAAATGGACTGGAGGAGTGGCTCAAATAGTAGAGTGCCAGATTTGCAAGTGTCAAGCCCTGAGTTCAAATTCCAGACTGCCCCCCCAAAATAAAAAGTTTCTACAGCACCCTAGGACAGTGCCATGTTGAAACATGACGGTGTAGCAGGCGTCCCTAAAGCCTGTCCTGCCAGCTTTGGGACAGATGCTGGCCTCCTCACTAAGGCCTGAGTGAAGCAGTTGGCTGGGGACAGGAACAAACATTACTGCAGAAATAAACCCATTTCAACCTCAGAAAGACGCTCAGAGGAAGATGGTCACGCAAGCCAGGCGTACTCACTCATGCCTGTAATCCCAGCTACTTGGGAAGTAGGGATCAGGAGGATCGAGGTTCTAGGTCCATCTCAGCAAAAACCTGGTGAGGGGGAGGAGGGGGACAGGGAGATGGAGGGGAGGGGGAGGGGGAGATGGAGGGGGAGGGGGAGATGGAGGGGGGAGGGGGTGCACGCCGGCCATCCCTGCCATGCGGGAGGGGTGGGCAGGAAGATTGCAGTCCAGGGGAAAACAGAGACTCTTAGAAAAATGACTAGAAAGTAAAAAAAGGACTGGCAGAGAGGCTCAGGTGGCAGAGCGCCTGCTTAGCAAGCGTGAGGCCCGAGTTCGAACCCCAGTGCTGCCAAAAAAAAAAAAAATCACAGAATGAGAAGAATTCCTGCAGGGACACGAACGCTTCACGGAGCGCCACTCTTGTTTTCTACACGAGTGGCTCTGAGCGTGGAAGCAAAAGGTCCTGACGAGGCTCACACGCAGGTCCTCACACAACCAGGACGTAGCCATGCAGGCCCTGCCCCGGCCCCCACCAAGGGACACTCCCCACGCCCCCCAGGGACGAGTCTGCAGGTGGCTTCTGACGGCAGATGGCGGGTGCGCTGCGCACAGGCCACTCCCAGCTTCTCACTGAGAAAAGCAAGGTGGCGCCCTGATTCTGTCTGCGAAGGGTTGATGGCAACCGTGGTGTCCCAGCAACCGGGTGACAAAACAAAATGCGCAGGTGTGGCGTTGTGTGAAACCCACCCGGGTCCTGGGGGGTAGCATTCCGGTTCCCCCTGCAGGTCCCCAAAGCCACTGTGTGCCCCAACTGTACCCTGGGTCTGCAGGTGGCCACAAAGGCCCAACACCACGGCTCGGTCACGACGCTGGGACACTGTAATCGCCCTCCACCAGAGTGCGGCTAAAAGCCGGGTCCGTGGGAAGGTGGGGGCGTGTGACACGGGGACAGCTGTGATGCCCAGGGAAGAGCTGGCCTCACAGGCCCCAGGTGGCGACAGATGTCGACGGGGTGGGGTGGGGTTCACAGTGAAGGGCCAGGGTCCATCCAGAGTTAATTCACTAACCGTGCACACCCGATTCGACTGACACAAACCCGGGGCGGAGGGCACGGGATGCTCCCGCGACCCCCGCCAGATCGAGGACCACCTGACACGGCGCTCCCTCTGAGACTGTGCTCAGAGCCGATGGTGGCCCAGATCACGGGCTGGGGGTCTGTGAGGCGCCAGTTCCGTGGGCAGGAGGCCCTGGTGCATGGCAGGCGCTTAGTCCCTGAGGAAGCCGGGAAGGGACAGGAGGCCGGGAGGGCGGGGCCCTAAGCAAAGGATCCGTGGACTTCCACTCCCCCCCCCACACCTCTGTCTCTGTCTCTCTCTGGGAAGGGCGGGAAGGGCACAGATGGTGGCCTGCAGGCCGGGGACAGGCACCCATGAGGACCCCACTGTGCTGGCTCCTGACCTCCGACTTGCAGCCCTGGAGCTGGGATCAAAACGCTGGTGTTAAAAAGTCTCCCCAGCTGCGCTGTCCTCGGTCTCTGGAGGCCGAGAAGACCGAGACACCAAAACATTTTCACCACGCGGTGTGGTGCTGCCCACCTGTGACCCCAGCTCGGGAGGCAGAGACAGGAGGTCTGCTTGAGCCAGGGGGTTTGAGACCAGCCTAGCCAACCTAGAGAGACCCTGTCCCAATAAATAAGTAAGTACTGGCAGTTCAAGTCTGTAATCCTAGCTACTCGGGAGGCTGAGATTGGGAGGATCTCGGTTCAAGGCCAAACCAGGGCAAACAGTTCACAAGACCCTATGTAGAAAATACCCAGAGCAAAATGGTGGCTCGGTAGAGTCTGCTTTGCAAGTGTGAAGCCCTGAGTTCAAATCCCGGTTCCACAAAAAAAAAAAAAATCCCCAAAACAAAAAGTTCACCTCACCTTACACAGGTGCTTGTGTTGAGGAACACACGGGAGGGGGGCGGTCAGTAAAAGCCTCAACAGCATCAAATGCATAAACTTTAGATAAAACCCCAAAGGCCAGGAAGAATGCAAGTTCAAGGGTGAGGGGAGGTGGGAGGGCAGAACAACCACCTCACCCAGACGAGGTCACAAACTTGACCTGTGCAACTATCTGAACTTTCGACGGAAACTTAGACGGTCGTGCGTCCACTCCCCCGAGCACTTCTCTGTTCTGCTGTGTGTGACACAGAAACGCAGGGCCCCGAGACCTGACCTCTGTCCGTTAGGAACCGGGACAGAGAGCACATAAGGCCCAGGAGCTCCATGTGGCCGGGAGGGAAGGGCCGCCACCCACCCCACCGCTCCCGACATGCAGGCATCACACACGTGCGCGCCAGGCTGGAGGTGGAGGACGGCAGTGGCAGCTTGGTGCCCAGCCCTGGGGCACTCGAGCCTGGAGGCCACCAGAACAACTTCTGAGCAAGCGGGGCACCCAGACCCCGATCCCAGCCCCGCCCAGCAAACACTGCCGCAGACCCCAGCGTTCAATTTTCACAAAAACTTTATTGCTTCATAGTGACATCATTTTAAAAGATGATAAAACTCATTTCCAGTAGAAAACATATCTTGGCTCTCCGCAGAGACCAGAGCCAGGCGGATGGGCCTCCCTGCCCTTGGGGTGGCACACCAGGCTACCCGACCAGACGCCAGCCCGGGCCGCTCCACCTCTGCCTGGCACCTAAGAGCTGAGAAGCTTGGGGGGACAGGGTCTGTGACACAGCTGCAGGGAGTGGCCGGCTCAGTGCATGGGTGGCGTAAGCAGAGGTCAGAGGACACGGGCTGACACCCACTCTGGGCCTGTACAGACACAGGGACCCCGGAGCCCTGTGGGGTGGAGCAGTTCCTGGTGGAGACCTGGGTGCCGGGCTGTTTGCCCGGCTTTGGCACAGATAACCAGTGTCCCCAGTCTGGGTTCCAGGGCACGGCCTGGGCCCTGGGCCTGACAGGCCTGTCCTATGTGGGTGAGTGACCACCTGGGTCTCAGCATTTCATGCCTGCCAGAGGGAACCAGGGCTGGTAAGAGCCTGGCTCAGCCAGAGAGAGGCCACAGCGCCCATGGTGCCTGTGGTCAGGCCCGGGGGTCACGTGGAGAGAGAGCAGCAGCGCCATCCCTGCGTGTCTGCGCACGCCTGGGAACACACAGCTGCCCCTAGCGGGGGTGTGGCAGCCAGGGTCAGGCTGTGGGGTTGGCGGCCTGTTCGCTGACAGAGTCCTTAAGAAGTGGGGTGCAGAGGCTGGGGGGCCGGTCTGGCCGAGAGACCAGGCTTGGCTGGCCCCCAGTGTCACCGCGACCCTGTGGAGAAAGGAAAAGCTGGGTCACCAGCCTGTCCCCCAACCCTACCGGCCCGACCCCATTCCCGCTCCACCTCCCTCTGGCACACTTGCCACACACGTGCCCCAGGGTAAGCAGAGGCAGAGCGGCTCTTCACAGGGGACCATCTGGGTGCCATGAGACAGGGAAACTGAGGCCCAGAGACACTTGCCTGACAGAAAGAGGCCAGAGCAAGGAGCCTGGGCTGGGGTGCAACACTGTCCCCCCAGAAAAACAGGAAATGACACACATCTCTGTGCACAGGACATGGGGTGTAAAGGACAGTCACAGGACAGGGCGACCCTGTCCAGCCGCCATGGGCGGAAGCAGCAGGAGACAGCCAGTCACTGGAGACTCACGGAACCACAGAGCTTGGGTGAACTGTTAAGACCACCTGTCATCCATGAGCCACAGATAGATCTGGAAAGAAAATACCCACCCAGTTCCCACAGTGGCCTCTGGGAATGGGACAGCGGGACTTGGGAAGAGGGACAAAGGACAGAGAAAGGACAGATGCCAAGAGACTCAGACTGTAGCTTATCTGGTTTTACATTTTTAAAAAATATTTCTCAACTAAAAAAGTTCGTAAGCCAGGCACAGTGGCTCTTATCTATAATCCCAGCAACTCAGGAGGTAAAGATCAAGAGGACGGAATTTTGAGACCAGCCCAGACAAAAAAGAGACCAGGTCTCAATCAATAAAACGCAAGGTGTGGTGGCGTGCACCTGTCGTCCCAGCTACGCGGGAGGCGTGAAGAGAAGGTGATCCAGGCCAGCCTGGACAGGAAGCACCGAGACCCCATCTGAAGATAACTAAAGCACGAATTAAAAAAAAAAAAAAAGCAAAAGGGGGTCAGTGCATGGCTCAAGTGGTAGAGCGTCTGCCCGGCAAGTGCAAGGCCCTGAGTTCAAACCCAAGGACTGCAAAAAAAAAAAATTAGTAAGGACAACAGTAATAAGAATGACACAGCCAGACGCGTCCCCGCCTGTCGTCCCAGCCCTCTGAGGTGGGCGCAGGAGGATGGCGAGTTCCAGGCCAGCCTGGGCTGCACAGTGAGACTGTCTCAAAGAAAGCAAAGCACGGGGCGACTGAGAACAGACAGGCCTCCGCACCCCAGCAGCCCCCCACCACCTGTGTCTGCTCACAGCCCCCAAGGGCTGCTAGTGGGGAGGCTGGGGATCAAACTGGAGCCCTGGGGAGACAGAGGGTGCAGGGGTGGGCATGCTGGTTCATCTCCTGGGAGCCAGACCAGTCCCTCCTCACAGAGGCAGCACTGGGCCTTGGGGCCACCAGAACCCCACACGGTAAAGGTTCACTGAGTTAAGAAAAGGACAGCTGAGTATGGTGGCACACACCTACGATCCCAGCAAGAGGATGGTGAGTTCAAGACCAGCTGGGTCTGTCTTTCAAAAAGACCAAAAAAGAACTCCAAAGGGGAGACCAGGATCTTTCCCAAGACAGACAAAGGAACAAAGCTCCCAAAAACGCCCCGCAGCTTCCCCCTCCTCCCTCCAACTCACATCTGACGTAGGAGGACTTGAAATGGAAGAAAGAGCAATGAGAAGGTAAGAAAGGTTCAGAGGATTTCCCAAAAGGGCCGCCCCGTACAGTTGTCCAGGCTGTGCACTGCCCAAAGGCACCCAGCCAAACCTGACTGCCAAGCCCTCTGCCCACGGCTCTACCTTTCTCTTATTCATCTAAAAACCATCCCCTGGGCTAGTGAGGCCGTTTCCCCTCTTCTTCCATGCAAAGAAGCCCCTTGGGTCCACCCCACACACACCCAGGTGCAGAGCAAAGGGTGGGGTCTTCCCAGGAGGTCTCATCTAGGGGTGGACGCTGCCTGCAGGGATTGGGCTCCCAGGCGTCCCCTACACACACTAAAGGCAACGAGGACACTGCAGTCCCCAAATACTCTTGGCTTGGGCTGGGCTGGGCTCTGGGTGGGGCTCACACCACCTGCCACCAGGCAGTGGATCCTCTAAGAAAAACCTTTCTCTAGAAAAGCGGTTTGGTTTCGTTAGCGGTGTGGGGGCTCCCTGGTTAAGTCAGGGAGGTGCAGTGACCTTGGACCCCAGTCATCTGTGCTAACAGTGGCCTGCTGCTCTCTCTGCCTGAGGGTGCCCGCGGTCCCCAGCCACCCAGCCTGCTTCTGCACAAGGGACCTGTGCCGGACACAGCAGGGCACCCACCAACCGGGGACCCAGTGCTAAGGTTCCAGGAAAGAAAGTGGGGACAGGCCAGGTTGCCCTGTCCCAAGCCTGGGGCCCTTCCTCAGCCCTCAGGGACGCACTGGGACCTGCCCTGCTGTTCCCAGGTGGGCACGGGAGCCTGAGCCTGGCTGGACCCCACTGTCCTTCCTCCCGGGCGGTCAGTCACCATCACTTTGCTTCTGTGTTCTTTCCTCCCACAGCCCTGGCAGCCAAGTGAGTGAGGTGGAGGTGACAGCTGGCTGAGGAGCAGGGCTGTCACCTCCCGCCCTCCTGACGAGGGTCCTTGGAGCCTAACATCCCTGAGGCACATGGGGGCACTCACCCTGCCAACCCCAAACTGCAGGGCCTGCGGCTATTCTGTCACCTGCCTGGCAGAGACACGGGGACTAGCTCCTGAGGCCTGGCCCTAGAGGTCACAAGGAACCAGGGCTTTGGCCACCTCCTCCACAGGGAGGGCTGCGGATAAAACAGGCTGGCAGAGTAGGCTTTCAGCGCACAGGCGACACAGCTCTACTAAAAACGACCTGAAATTCAGACAACTGAGTGTTCCAGACTTCCTGTTTGTGCTCAGCCCGACAATCAGGCCTGGATATACATCTAGTGCTCAATTAATGCCTAAATTCTTTGGTTTTGGTCAGCCATCCAAGATTCAGGCCCATGTTTCTTGTGTAATGGTCCCTGGGCCTCCGACACCAAAATCCCCTTTGGGGATCATTGAAATGCAGCCTCGCAGGCCAGCAGGATTCGATTCCAGGACTCTCTGGCCTCCGCTAGCAAAGGGCCGGGCAGGGTGGGGAGGGTAACGCACGGGAGGGAAGGCTGAGAGGCAGCAGGCCTGGCCGTGATCTCGCCTTTCTAGCAAGACCTTGCAATAACACAGCAGGCCCCGGAACTAGTCCCCTGGAGACCCAGGAAAGCGTCCCACGCGGGGGACGCTCGGGGAACATCAGAGGGCGGCCTGTCCCCCAGCAAGGGCCACAGCAGACTCTGAGGTGGCGGGTCCCCGGGGGGCGGGGTTACCTGGTACGCACCTACAGTCTGGCCTCCTGCAGCACCGTGCCCTTGGCTGGTGGCTTCATCAGTGATTCAGAATAGGCCTGAACGGCCTCCTTGTCCTCTGAGCCCTCTTTATTGCTACTCCAAAATAAAAGGCACCTCGCCTACAAGACAACCAAGCTCGTTTATAGTTGGTGTGACGGCCACCGCCGTGGCCGCCACCGTGTCCCCCAAAGCTAAGGACAGGTGGGCAAGGAGCAGCAATGGAAGTCCCAGGTCCCTCACCACTATGGTGGCTGCATCCTCTGGGAGAAGTCAACTGGCCAGGGTCCTTCACTTGACAACGGGGCCACCAGAGGAAGCGAGAGGTGGGCAGGGCCAGCTGGCCAAGAATCATGGAATCGAGGTGTGGCAAGTGGTCTTGGTTGGTCTGGTTTTCTGTGGTGCTGGGATTCGAACCCAGGACCCCGTGCAGGCAAAGCATGTGGTTTTACCTCGGAGCCGCACCCCAGTCCCATGCACTGTGTTTCAGTCCCCAAAGCCAATTTTTCCATCAAAATACTTCTTTTTTCTTTTTCTGCACACAGCTGGGGTGTGGCTCCTGTGGTAAAGCGCTCGCCTCGCGTGTGCCAGGCCTCCCTGGGTTCCATCTCCAGCCATGGGAAAGGAAAGACTGCAGCCTTAGGCGTAGTGACCACGCCTGTAATCCCAGCTACACAGGAGCATGGAGAGTTCGAGGCTGGCCCAGGCAAAGTTAGGGAGACTCTTGTCAAAAACAAAATGCAAACGAAAAGGGTAGAGCACTTGCCCAGCAAGCTCAAAGTCCTGGATCTAGGGTTCCATGCCCAGTACCACAAAAACAAAAACAAAAAACTGTTTAAGAAGAGAAATTTCTCTGAAAACACACTGAATTGACCAGCATGCAAAAAAACTTTTTTAGAGGAAAAATCAGGACAAATACACAGAAATGCAAAGCAGACATCAACAGACACATTTCAACCCCTTGGCCGCCACAGGGAGAGGTGTCTTGAGCACAGGGTCACAGAAACAAACACGTTCCTGGTGGACAAGGGAGCCATCTCCCTCCCCTCGGTCCTCCTGGAATGGAACAGAAGGGACCAGAGGACCAAGGCTGTCTGGACCTCGGCTCTTCCCAGCCCCAGGAAGCTGGTGTCTCACTACAGGCCACCATGACGCCTGTCTGGAAGATTCCACAGGCTGAAGCCTGGTTTCTGGTTCCTTCTGTCCTCCGCAGAGTCCAGCCAGGGCACCGGAGGGCTCCCCTGTGCTGGCTGCAGTCCCAGCCTGGTGGGACCCAGCTCTCACTGGACAGTGACAGAGAACGGGCACAGACCAACATCAAGGACAATCAAGATTGGAGGTGGCTTCATAGAGAGCGGGAGGCTCGCGGCCACTTCGTGGAGACATCCTCTAGAGGCTGGGGACTTGGAAGGGAAGTGGAGGCCTGCAGGCCTAGGTGAAAAGTCTAGAAAGTTCTGTGATCCCCACAGCAAGCCAGCAAAGCCAGCCCTCACTACCCCCCTCCACCCCGAGACAGGAGAGAGCCACCAGAGAGCGAGAAAGCCATCAGCACCGAGTGAGCAGCGTGGAAGGTCTCGGCCTGTGCTCCCAGGACGACACAGGTGGGCCCCTGTGGGTGGCTTTCTGGTGCAAGCATCATGGCCAACCTCTGCAGACTCCTCCCACCCATCACTGTGGTCATGACCGTCCCGTCACCGTGCGACTGCACAGACTTTTTTGCCTGAGAGACTGTCCTGACCTTGGTCTCCAGACCTCATGTTCTGGTCATTTCTGGACACCCCAGATCTGCCCACAGCACCTCACAAAAAGTAAGTGACTTGGCAAATGTTGGCAGGTAAAGGCCGTGAGTCACTGGGTGGATGACAGGCCCCAAGCTTGAGGGGTGCTTGTCACCCCTGTCCTACTTCCTGTCTCTATTAGGGGCTGAAAGCAGGTGTTCGCCTGCATTCTCTACCTGCTGTGAGCCGCCCTGCCCCAGTCTGCCCCTACCTGCTTCTGCCCGGCTCAACCCAGGTGCCGTCTGCCTACAACTGACCAAGGCCTCCGATTACTCTAGTAATCACTTCCAAATTGCTCACCTGCATCCCAGGGCCCTGTGTGACCCTCCTCTGGTGACCCACCTGTCCCCTTCTGACATCCTTCCTGCTCCCCTACTCCCTCTGTCCCTCCATCTCAGCCACCCTGGTCTCAATGTGCCCCCAGGGCCTTTGCACTGCTGTGTGAAGTCCCTGCCTGTATTTATCCAGTCCCCTCAGACAGGTGATGACAGCCACACCCGGCTACTGGACCCCTGAAACGCAGTGAAATTTGGATGGAGTGTAAAATACGCACTGGATTTCAAAGAAATTTAAAAAAAACACACACAACAATTTCTATGTCTTTTATACTGCTGCAATGCTTTGGATATACTTGGCTTAAACAAAATTTACAATTAGAATTCATTTCACCCATTTTACTTAATGTGACCATTAGGAAATTTACACTTAAATCACAGTGGCTCTAACACCTTCATGGGTGGTAAAATCTTTTGTTTCCTACTTGGGTTTTTATTGTTGTTACAGTTTTTTGACACAGGGTCTCACTATGTAGCCCAGGCTGGCCTCGAACTCTCCCTCCTCCTGCCTCAGCCTGCAGGGGGTGCTGGGATTACAGGCGTGTGCACCACACCTGACTTTGAACCTGGTGTTCGTGTACCTCCTCGGCCAGAATGCCAACCCCTCCACCTCAAGCAGGGTCCCGCCTGTCTGTGTGCCCTGCATCCAGCAGGTGCCCACTTGGTGACCAAATGATTAAGCACCAGGTCTCACGCTGGCACCCACCTGCATCCCCTCCAGGGAGGGTCCCAGGCCTTTCAGGACAGAGAAGAGGAGCACAAGGTGCGAGAGATGCGAGAGGCGGCGCGGCAGAGACGAGCATCCCGTGCATCCCGCGCATCCCGCCCCGCCCCGCCCCGCCCACCCGCCCGCCCGCGGCCACCTACCTGGCTGCGGACCTGGTACACGACGGGCACGAGCAGCAGCGCGCCGCCTAGCGCCAGCAGCACGTACTGCGCGTACTGCATCACCTTGGGCCACAGCACCAGCTGCGTGTAGAACGTGCTCAGCGGCTCGCCCTCCATGGCTCCGCTCTGGGGGACAGAAGGACGAACAGGTGAACTAGTCCCGAGCTAAGGGCGCAGGAGCCACGCCGAAGCACCCTTTTCTATAGTTCTGTCCCCCTGCTCTCCTAAGCTCCAGGGCTGGGGCGTCGGCGGGCGACTCCACTTTCCACACGGCACTCGGCGGACTACATTTCCCAGACTCCCTTGCCGTCAGGCTCAGTCATGTGATCAAGCTGTAGCCAATGGAAGGTGGCTATGGCCCATAAGTCCCGCCCATCTCTTTCCGTACCCAATGAGCGGAGTTCGAGGATGTTAGGGGCGTGGTCAAGGGGACGGAAAGCGCCTGGCGCCCTCCACGTCTGTGAGGTGCGACGCTCCGCTTCCGCCAAGCTGTAACTGACCTGGGACCTGAACTTGACTTTCGGAGCTGCCCTGGCCATTAGCAAACCCTCGTTTAAGTCTGGGTAGACTGGAAATAACGTAATATAATATAACATGACAATAAAATAATAAAATAAACACAACATAAAAATAACATAGCCGGGCACTGGTGCCTCACACCTGGAATCCCAGCTACTTGGAAGGCAGAGATCTGGAGGATCGAGGTTCGAAGCCAGCCCTGGGCAAACAGTTCCGAGACCCTATCTCAAAAAAATCCCAACACAAAACAAGGCCGGCAGAGTGGCTCAAGTGGTAGAGAGCTTGCCTAGCAAGTGTGAGGTCCTGAGTTCAAATCCCTGTGCGGCCCAAAAATAACAACAAAATAAAAGAAATCTAGGCCAGAAGAAACACTGAAAAGCTTGGGAGAGAATAAAGTTAAAGGGAAAAGTTGGCTCCTTCCAAACCAACTTCTTCCCCTCAATGAAGCGACCAGTGCATTGACAAGATGCAGCTGCCACCTGCCTCCCTGTCTCCCGTGGTCCTTTTGGCTCCCTGGGATTGTTGACATGAAGAGCTAGGTCAGGGCAGTTTCTAGAGCACTGGGCAATGCCCACTGTCCACCCTGCCTCGGCCCTGTGTCTCTCTACAATGACCCCACACACTCCTCAAATGCACACGAATCCTCCCCCGGGCTCCTGACCCCACACCCTCTTCGGGCAGCCTCACCTCTTCAAACCACACCAGCGGCAGGACCACCGGCTGGATCTTCCCGGTTTGCCTGGAAGCAAGCAAGACAAGCAGGTGAGAAAGAAGCCTTGCTGGTGTTGTGGGTCACGTAGCTGGGTGTGCGATCCAGGAGCCTTACAGCCTCGCCACCGTGCAGGCCTGGGACTTGGGGACCGTGCTGTGCTGCTCGGGGTGGCAGGGGGTGGGGGGCTCTCCTGGCAGGGAGCAACTTCTCTTAAAATTAAACTCACATCTCCTATATGGCAAGGGCTGTCAGTGACTTTGCTGATAGCCATCTGTTGTTCCTTTTAGAAACAGCCTGAAATTTATGCAAGACAGCAATTCAGCCAGCTCAAATACTGTCCGTGTCCGGGGAGTTGGGAGCTTGTGTGAGCAAGTTCAGGCTCATGAGACGTTAGCAGAAGCATTCCCAGAACAGCTGGGAAGTGAACACTTCTCTTTCGCCACCCCTGCCTCTTTTGCATCTCTGCTCTAAGCCATTCTCTCTGCAGTCACTTTGCAATCACCTGGGGCTCCAGAATAGACAGGACTGATGGATATCATCTTTATGACAAGGGACTGAAACTACCCCAAGGAACAAGAGAGCCTCCTCAGGATAGACTACCTGCCAGGTAACAAAGGAGGGAGATAGTGACCCACTGGAATGCCCCTGTGACCAGGACTATTTGATTAGTATACCTACCTCTCTCCCCAGCCCCCAGTTCTTTGTCTAGTGAAACCTACAGCTCACGTCTGACATAAAATGCCTGCACCACAGAATAAACGTCCTTTCTCTGCCTTTTATTTGGCCTGTAGGGCCTCGTGGCTGGGCCTGGGCTCTAAACCTCCAGTTTCAGCCTCGGCAGCCCATGGAGCAGAGGTGAGCTTGAAGGTGAAAGGTGTGTGCTGAGAAATCACTGGTGGAGTGCCTGCTACCCCGGGAAAAGCCCTGGCTTCCATCCCTGGCTCGGCAAAAGAAAAAGAAAAAGGAACAGAAAGATGACGGAGTGGCTTAGATTTGACCATGAATGTCTTTGGGGAACTTTCATGCCACTCTGGGCTTGTCTGCTTCCTGACAGCTTCTAAAATAAGATTTAAACAGTAACAACAAAGCTTTGACCCATTTGAGTGTGGCCTGACACAGCATTTTGGGGCTGTATTCAGCCAAATCTAACTCCACCACAATACCCCAAAACCCAGCAATTACGCACTTCAGTGACTGCCCCAGAGATGCCCGTGTGTACAGAGAGGCCTAAGGATGTTTGGTGCCTCTCGAAGTCACAAAAGCAAACCGAAAGAAAAAGACAAGAACAGAGACCATCTGAATGTTTGACCTGTGACACAGCAGAATACTAGGCAGCAATGAAAAAGGAACAAGATAGGTGCTCAGATACCACAAATGCACCAAAGAACACATCTGAGAGTCACTCAAGCTACAGAAGTATAATCAAAACAAGACCTTGCATGTTACAGAATATGGATTTTCCCTATGACAACATATACATACATGGATAGAAATAAGTAGAAAGGACCTGGAGGGACGTACACCAAACCCATGATATGTGTGTGTCGGGGGGACCGCTGGAGAAGTGAGGGGAGAGGGTCACAGGAAGATAAATCCACATACGTGGCAAATGCAAAGGTGTGTGGGGAGTTAAAATGCAACAAACTCTAAAGGGAGAAAGGGCTGGGACTTCACACTGGAGAAACTTGACAAAGGCCACCTCGTCCAGGTGCTCAGGTGAACACCACGTGAGAAGGCCCTTGCTAGGAGATGGGAATGGCTCCTGAACTCCATGCTCTTCAGCCCCCAAACCCTCACCCCAGTCTAATCAGGAAACACTAGACGGATCCCACAGGGGCGGGGACACCCTACAAGTCCTTGTCAAATTGTCAACGTGAAAAGCAAGGGGACATCTTCTAGTCATAGCCAAGTG
Organism: Castor canadensis; assembly: GCF_047511655.1. Lineage (NCBI taxonomy): Eukaryota > Metazoa > Chordata > Mammalia > Rodentia > Castoridae > Castor > Castor canadensis. The sequence continues at coordinate 42,196,377 of NC_133403.1, forward strand.
GAGCTAAGGAGGCAGGTGCCTGATGTGCCCTGGGTCCTGGAGCGGGACCTGAGCGACTCTGAAAACAAGCCGCACCTGGCGTTCCTTGGTGGAGACTGATGCAAGAGGCTGACAAGTCGGGGTGAGGATTAGCTCGGAGTGGGGGTAAGAAGGCACAAAACCATTTTTACAACTTTTCTATGACAATGAAACCTTTCTAAAAATTTAAAGTTTACTCTGAAGCAGGGTCTCCCTATGAGAAAGGCTGGCACTGAAAGTTACCAGTGACTCAGACGTGTTCCTCCTTGGTACAGACCCAGGAGAAAGGGGACACTTGTCCACACAGACCGAGGCACAGAGCACCACTCACAATGGATGAAACCGGACCCAACCCAAGTGTTCATCAGCCAATAAATAAAATGTGGTCTACCTATGGTGGAATATTATTCAGCCGTGTAAACGACCAACACTCGATCACACGATGGACCTTGAAGACAGGACGCTACGTGAAGCAAGCCAGTCACAAAAGGCCACAGTGTGTGTGGTTCCATTTGTATGAAATGCCCAGAATTGGCAAATCCAGAGAAAGAAGGAAGACTGGGCGTCAGGGAAGGAAGAGATTCCTTTAAGGGGCGATCAAAATGTTCTAAAATTTCGTGTGGTGGTCGTGGTGGTTGCACAAATCTGAGTTGTTCGTTTTATTTTTGTGTGTTTTTCTTTGTGGGTACGGGGGATTGAACTCAGGTCCTGCACTTGCTAAGCAAGCATTGCACCACTCAAGCCCCGCCCCAGCCTCTGAATTGTAGGTTTTATGATATATGAATTATATCTCCCTAAAGTTGTTATCGTAAACATAAAAAAACAAGTGCCTATAAAATTCCTCTGGAAAGGGAGCAAACTTAAGCACACCGTTCAGTACATTTTTCTTTTTTTTCTGGTGGTCCTGAGGTTTGAACTCAGGCCCTTGCACTTACAAGGCAGGCCCTCGGCAAGTTTTCATTTAACACGGGGTTTGGCCTCGCTTTAATTTCTCCAGTCTGGAGTGAGAAACAGCTTGGAACATTCTGGCTAACTCTGGGGAGGGGGTGAAGGCAGGAAGAGGGGATCTGACAGGGCGCTGCGAGCTGAGAGTGAAGGTGAGCTGGGCCAGATCCTCCAGCAGGGACCTCCCGTCCCTCCCATGTCCCTCCCACGTCCCCCCACGTCCCTCCCACGTCCCTCCCACGTCCCTCCCCACGTCCCCCCACGTCCCTCCCCACGTCCCTCCCCACGTCCCCCCCACGTCCCTCCCCACGTCCCTCCCATGTCCCCCCACGTCCCTCCCCACGTCCCCCCACGTCCCTCCCCACGTCCCTCCCATGTCCCCCCACGTCCCTCCCACGTCCCTCCCCACGTCCCCCCACGTCCCTCCCCACGTCCCTCCCATGTCCCCCCACGTCCCTCCCACGTCCCTCCCCACGTCCCCCCACGTCCCTCCCCACGTCCCTCCCATGTCCCTCCCACGTCCCTCCCACGTCCCCCCACGTCCCTCCCACGTCCCTCCCATGTCCGGCTCCCAGGCGCGTCCGTTGTGGGAAGTGAGCAATGTGGCTCCAGCCCCACTCACCCGATGCCCCTGACGGCTTTGGCGTAGAGGCTCAACTGCAGCTTTACAGAACAATTCATAGGGATCCCGGTGACCTGTGGCGACAAGACAGTGAGGAACCAGCCACCCTCCCAGCCCCACTCCACAGGGCACACCCCAGAGGGTTCGCTCCTGTCCCCCATGACAAGCCACAGGCTGGGGCGTCCAGGGCCCCAGAAATTCTGCATGCATGAGCTAAGTCTCCCAACAGAAAACACCCCTCCCCACCGGCCACCTCTACGGGGCCAGCCTGTCACCAGCTGGAAGGTTCTGGCTGTGCCCACGCTGCTCTGTCACTGGGGCTGGGGCCCAGAAGGTTCTTGGTCTTGTGGGAGAAAGAATTGAAGGATGGACGCAGAGGAGACTGAGGCGGGAGCAGGCGTGTGGATGCAAAGCAAAGCAAGAGCAAAGCAGGGCTTCCTGCAGACAGGAGGGTGGGCTCAAGACGGAGTTGCACCAGGGGTCCCCAGACCTCAAGCTTTTATTGGGGCCTGTGGACATGGGTGGTCCTGTCCTGGGGCACTGGGCTTCATGTCATCAACTCCTTCCAGTGACAGGGAGTCTGTGGCTTTGTATGCCCAGAGTAGGGCTGGTATTTTTCTGGGTCATGGGAGCTTGGGGTCAGCAAGACCCCACTGTCTGTCCCCAGCTATTGTGCTAATGTCGCAATCACAGGAGTGACTCCTCTTCAACCCACATTCACGGGGTCTCCTAACTCCCAGCTCCCAGTTCCACATTCAGTACCACAGGCGAGGTGTCTGCTCAGTTCCTCCCCAACACGAAGGCTCGGTGACACACCTGCACAGGACTGCGTTTCTGCAGGTGACAGCATCACACCGGGAGCCCAAGGACAGGTTCTTCCTTGTGCTTATTTCATTTTTTTTTTTTTTTGGTGGGACTGGAGATTGAACTCAGGGCTTCAAACTTGCGAAGCTGGTGTTCTACCCCCCGAGCCACACCTCTGGTTATTTTGCTCTGGTTATTTTGGAGTCTCGATAACTATTTTGCCTGGGCTGGCCTTGAACCTTGATCCTCCTGATCTCAGCCTCCCAAGTAGCTAGGATGACAGGCATGAGCCCCTGGCACCTGGCTGTGCTTGTTTATCTTTGTCTTTTTTTAATTTTGTAGAATTTTGTCATTTCCTACTTGAGGTGGTAATAATCAGCTTCCTTTCTGCAGAAAGCTATTTCTTTTTTTTTTAATTGAGATACTTTTTTCCAGAATCTGGAATGAAGTCAGGAAACGGCTGGGAAGGATCCCAGGTCAGAGGTCAGAGGCCCAGGGCTCGTTTGTAAAATGGAGTTACCTGTGCCCAGCGCACTAACGTTCTGTGAGGGCAAAATAAGGTAACCATAGGTGGGGTCACAAAAGCAGTTGTCACGAACACCACACGGGAAGGGAATCGTCTCAGTTACAGCCAAGCATCCCAGGCCCTCCCAACCCGGGCAAAGAGCAGCTGGGCCAAGGCCTTGCTGGGTGCTGGGAGCCAAGGACTGAGGACCAGGACGATGAGCACGAGGTCACCGTGTGTGTAGAGCTCACACCGCGGTGGGCCGCACAGACCTGCTCACCGCGGCTGGGGACATGAGCGGCCAGCACTAGTCTGGGAACGTGGGGTTCAGGTTACCTGGTAAGAGGGGCTTCCTGCATGGTCCTGTGAGGACTGAGTGCACAGCCAGTGCTGGGCCCTGCTGTCTCCCTGGGATGCTGCAGGGACTGAAGTACTCTGTGACCAGGCCCCAAACACCTGGTCCTATCAGCTTCCTGGGTAGACAGCACCTGTCACATGTCACACTCACTGCTGGGAACTTGTCATATCTGTGTGACACCACAGGGACAGGGACACCAGAGCCCTGGCTTCTGACTTCCTTCCACGCACCCTGCCCCTTTGCCCATTAGGCTTCATCCTTTCTGTGGTCAACCTCAGCTAAACTGAATCCTCTGGGAGTGTCACCAAGCCTAGGGGACAGCCCTGGGGACCTAGATGTGACTTGCCACTGGCTTGCTCTCCTCATTCTGGGGTCTCTACTTGGGCCACTCACTTCTCTAGAAAACCTGTCCTATAACCTCTTGGCTCATCCTTCCAGTACTGGCAGGCCCCCTCTTAGTAGGTGACATCCTGCCTGCGTGTCCCATGTACCCTACAGAACAGAGACCTGAACTCAGAGCCCAGTCCAGTCTGCACACCCTCCCTGGCTTTAGGAGCAGAAGGCGGCCACCAGAAGCCAATGGATGGCAAGTGTGTGTGTCCCCGCCAGGACACCCAGATCAACAAAGGGCCACTCCCTCCCTCCTTCTCTCCTGGCCCCCACTTGTCCCCAGCAGACAGCAGGAGACATTGGCCTCTCTCTGGCCTCCCGAGCTCAACTCCATGCACTGAACGAAGAATCAGAAGCACAGAACAGAGTGCGTTCATGCTGGAAGCCATGGGCCTCAGACCTTCAATGACAGAAGGTAGAAAGTGAGAGCTGAGTGTCTGCTCAGTGGCTAAGAAGGTCTGAGGAGGACACAGGAAAATGGAGTGGGCCAGCGTGCACAAAGGAGCTCTGACAGACTTAGGGAAGGTCAGCCATGAGGGAGCTCAGGCAGCTGGCACAGAACCACTGGAGCCCAGCAACCCCTTGCACAGGAAGAGAAGCCAGCAGGCCAGATGTCAGCACCCTGTGCTCCCGGCACATTGGTGACTGTTGCAAAGAAATGACATCAAGCTCAGTGCCCTTTGCTCACTCATTCGAATAAAGAAAGGTCACACACACACACACACACACACACACACACACACACACACAGTGGAATACTATTCAGCCTTGAAGAAGGAAATCTTGTCATTTGTGACAACATGGAGGACCAAGGAGGACATTATGTCAAGTGAAATGAGCCAGGCACAGAAAGACAAATATCACGTGGTCTCACTGCTGTGCAGAATCTAAGAGTGGAACTCAGAAGCCAAGAGCAGAACGCTGGTTACCGAGGACTGGGGGTGTGGAAAAGGGAGGGCTGTCCCTCTATAAAACTTCAGTCCTGTGGGAGGAATAGGTTCAGGAGATGGGCTGGGGACCAGCGGCTCTGGATCACAACAATGTATCACCTTGTGACTCTCAATGTCTCCATGAAGAACAATGTATCCCATTCTTGAAAAAACAGCTGAGAGAGCGCATTAGAGCACTTTGGGGGTTGTTTGGTTTGGTGTTGTCTCTTTTTTCCGGGGGAGGTTGGTTTTCTGAGACAGGACATGGCTATGTAACCTAGGTTGGCCACGAATTCCCAGTCCTCCTGCCTCAGCTTCCCCAGTGCTGGGATTACAGAACCACCACACCTGACTGACTCATGTTCAGTGTTCTCACCACAAATAAATAAATGGGTAATTAGCTTGATGTAGCCATTTCACAGCGTGTGTAATTCATGTCATACACCACTAATGCAACTTTTATTTTTCAATTTAAAATTACTTTTTAAAAAGTCTATAGGAGCCTGGAGGTGTGGCTCCTGTCTAGTGTGCAACAACCTGGCACTGCCAAAAAAAAATTTAAAAATGAGGTTGAGGTTGAGGTGTGGCGTAAGTGGCAGAGCACCTGCCGAGCGAGTGCTGCAAGGTTAGTTCAAACCCGAGTGCTACCAAACAACAAAAAAAAAGGGGTAAAAACAGCCTGGGGAGAACAAAAACACACCCTCAGATTTCTGAGGAAGCCAGTGACCCCGGCTGGGTACTTCTCACAGAAAGGGCTGCGGTGGGTCCTGGGACCCATGTGTTTGTTGCTGTGCCCTGCTCCTAGCAGGAACACCACAGGGGACAAATTCCCAAACTGACTTAGCCTCGCTATCTCGGCATCTTTGCATCTTTATGACACCTTCACACAGCCCGAGGGTGCCTCCCTCAAATGCACAGGAGACACACCGGGCTGATAACCCTAATTAATTTACTGCCATATGGTCCTTTATAGATCCTCATAAAGAGATAATGACATCCTTGAACTATGGAGTCAGGTACAGTGGGGACTTTTGATGGCTGGATGTCTCAGACTCAGTGCCCAAGGAACCAGCCTCCCTCAGTGGGGTCTGGGGCAGCTCTGTGCTGGGCAGAGCAGGGCCAGTGTCCCCTGGGGAACCTGCTCACAGGCAGGGGACAGCACTCACCGGGTGGATGTCCAGGAACAGGGAGTGCTCCTTGCTGTTGGGGCTCAGGCCAAGCACCGCTTCTGCCAGGACTGGGTCAGCGTTGTAGAAGTGAGGGTGGGAGAGAAACAGGGGGGCACCTGGAAGGCAGAGGTCAGAGGTCAGGTGTGGGGACGGGGAGGAAGCAGAGCTGCAGTCTCTGCAGAACTGATGACAGTGACCAGAATGTACTGTGTTTATTCTGTTAGCAGGCCGGGCACTGGGACACCTGACGGACAAGCTGTGGCAGGTGGAGGATGAAGTGATGGGAGTGGGCAGAGGGGACGCTTTGAACACACACTGGGCACAGAAGGCCATGGGGTGGGGGTGCCTCCAGGGGGAAGGGTGACAGAGGCAGGCGCAGGGAGGCGGGAATCACACAGAGCTTATGACGCAGAGAGGACCTGGGGGAATTATGGGAGGTGAAGACAGAAAGGTAAGTCGAGGCCAGCTGTGCACTTGGGTAGGGAAGAGTCTGAACACCAAGCCCCGTGTCCAGCCTGTCTTCTGCAGGTGACCAAGTAACGGTCGGAGAGCTCAGGTGTGCACAACTGGGTTAATCCCCCAATCCATGGAGGGAGCAGACACCTGCCTGGTTCCTTCTGTCCCAGTAGTCCGTCTGTCGGGTGACAAGTGTGTGACACAGATAGACAGACTCTAAGTGAGAAATTCCCATTCGGAAACAGCCCACACTCTCCATCAGCCACACCAGGCTGATGCCAGCTCATCTCAGGACAGGGGACAGTGGTCTGGCGAACAGTGAGGGGACACTGAGCGTCTTCTAAACCCGCAAGAGTGACAGCTCCATAGTGACAGCAGGGTGGTGACCGTGGGGCTTGGGAAGGGAGAGTGGGGTGATGGCTGCTGGGTACGGGGTCTCCCTTGGGAGAGGTGGGAGGACATGAACCATACTCTGTAGAGTGCTTGGTTGTGTGTTGTGTGACTCTCACCCCAACTGGAAAAGGAAAAGTGAACCCACGAGGTCCACTCCTGAAGCCCCGGCCCCTGCCTTGTGCCGGCCAGCGGTGGGCGCCACGGGGGCTGTGCCCACCCTGTGATCTCACATTCTGAATGCTTCCCGCTGTTCTCAGCAAAGCCAAGCACGGGTTTGAAATGCATGCTGGGATTTCCTGATGTCACTTCATTCTCTCAGAATCCATCCCTGCTGTGTTTCTCAAACGTCACTCATTCCAGGTCTGCAGTTCTCACACCCAGAACCTCCATCATCAGCTCCGTTCAGCACGGGAGCTGCACACCTTCGCCACGCCGGTAGACACCTGCCGCAGTCAGGAAGCAAATGTGACAGCCAACGTGTCCCATGAGTTCTAACCCCAACCCCGTGTCCTGCACAAAGCTCCGACCGCAGTACCTGCTTGTCCTCTGTTAGAAAGACAGGCTGGGCCAGGCACCGGTGGCTCACACCTGTAATCCCAGCCACTCAGGAGGCTGAGACTGGAGGGTTGAGGTTCAAAGCCACATGGGGAAACAGTTCCCAAGCCCCCATCTCCAAAATAACCAGAGCAAAACAGACTGGAGGTGTGGCTCAGGTGGTAGAGCGCCTGCTTTGCAAGTGCAAAGGTCTGAGTTCAAATCCCAGTCCTACCAAAAGATAGGCTGGGGAGTGTCAGAAAGGCCCTCGCGCGCCCGCACCAATAGCTGGAGATGATGCCACGGTTGTCAAGAGAATGAGGAAGAACACTGAGTGTGTCCACGTCAAGCAAGGCTGCCTTCCTGGACCCTCTGAAGACATCTCTAGCACCCACAGGGACAAAGTCCATCACAGTTTAGAAACCGCTGTCTCCCATCGTCTGAGCCATGGAAAGGGACAAAAGCAAAACACAAGCCAGGCACCCGTAGCTCACTCCTGTAATCCCAGCTACTCAAGAGCCAGAAATCAGGAGGATCACGATTCAAAGTCAGCCAGGGCAAACAGTTTGCCAGACTCTATCTCAAAAAACCCATCACAAAAAAGTGCTGGTGGAGTGGACAAAGGTTAAGGTCCTGAGTTCAAACCCCAACAGTGGGGTTTGAAAACAAACATGAGACCCCATTTCACAAGGCTGACCTGTGGAACCCCCCAGAAAATGGAGCAGCCTCAGCCAGGCCAGGACGGGGACAATCCCCGTCATGACTGAGAATGTGCCAACTCCATGCTCGCTCCAGACGAGCCCATGTGGCTTTTTAATAATGCACATTCTGTGTCTCACATAACTCACTCACAGAGACCTGCCTGGGCAATATACGTAATTGATTAATGGCTTTACAGCACAGCCAAGCAGACATAATTGCCCAGGATTACCACGGGCTGTGATTAAGGAGCTCTCTGGAGCAGGTCAGAGGCCCTCACAAGGCAGAGAGGCTGAGATGAGGGAGTCCTGAGTCCAAGAAATTACCAAGAAACAATTACCCAGAAAGGGAAACGTGTGGGTAATTTTTATCTTTAGATTAAATGCCACAGACATGCAGCTTTGGGTGCACCAAGCCACGCGTGCAAAACTACAATGCCCAAAAACCACAGGCGCTCCATGACCAATGGAAGGGGAGAGGGAATCGGGGTGTCCTCTCTCAGTGGAGCAATGAAAAGGACACGCGCAACCAACCACCGCATCTCGGATGGAACACGCCAACGTGATAATGCGTAGAAGCAGCCAGAAAATGAGGGAAAAGAAACACACAGTTTGTGATTCCATGACAGGATGACCAAAGGCAGGCAGAGCTGTGGTGCCGTGTGTCAGTACAGTGAGTGGGTTGCTGACTACAGGGGTGTGTTCACTTTGTGAAGTTTCAAACTGCTGGCACTCCTTTATATGTGTGTGTTCCCATTTAAATATACTTAAATGTCACCATATTTAAATCAATGTTGATATATGTAAATAAATTTAAATACATGCAAATACATTTAAGTTCTCTTGCACTTTGGAAACTCTTTTGGCAGCTGTACAGAGGTGGTGAAGCCCTCTATGAGAGATGGCACGAATCGCTCCCCGTTTTCTGGTTGCTACACCCCAACTTAGACACCGCCCCCCGTTCTGTGCCAGTCAACCCATGGAGCTGGGGTCTGAACGTACGGTACAGCCTGGTCAATTAGCATAGCCCAAGCTCCGCTGCAGTGATTGGCCCACACTGGGCACGGAATGGAAGGCAGACCAATCAGAGTGAACCCTGGGACTTTTGCTGGAGCAAGTGGCAGGACCCTTCTGCCGGGAGGTGAGACTGGAGCCTCCACGGCCCCTGAGGGAGCAGTAGAGCCAGCCCAGGGGAAACCCGAGCTGGTACCTGGTGAAAGGCAGCTTCCAGACAATGTCCCTGCCCTGGACGCATGCCAAATGCAGAAGTCTGCCCTGGAATTTCAAGTTACACAAACCCAGAAGTGTCCTTTTAGGCCTGGCACCTGCCACTTGCCACAGACATGGTTGTAACACATCTCCTAGCAGGACATCCAACAGCTCCAACCTACATCCAGAAATTCCTGCGGTCACCAGTGAAGAAAGAATGACGCAGAGGACAATGGGCCAGACAGGGCGGGCATCTCAGGCCCCAGCGCCAAACCCTTCACCCATGGAGTGTCCTGCTCCTGAAACTGGGGGTGTCTACTGCCCAGTCTCTTAGCCATCTCCCACCCTCTCCCTCCTGCTGCACGTGGACCCCCGAACCACCATCTCCAGCCAGAGGACTTGTCTTCACCCAGAGGCCTCCAAAAGGCCAGAGTCAGTCAGAGACAGGACGACTTCTTTCCCACCAGCCACGTAACCTCGGCGTCCCGAGAATGGGACCCACCCGGGCATCTGTCCCTCCAGTCACTGTGTGAAGCCACCATACACTGGGCACAGGCCTAGGGGCTCAGGACTCAGCCCAGGAGACCTGCGAGCCCTGACTACAGCCACAGAGCAGGTGGACAATGACCGAGTGAAATAAACCAGTGACGAGCTGCAGGGGACACAGAAAGGATGAGGTAACAGAGAATAGCTGGGAGCAAACAGAGGACAGGAAATCAGAACAGGCCTCCAGGAGGAGGTGGCACCTAATAGATCAAAGTAGGATGAGGGAAAGCACGAACCAGAGGGATCCAGAGAAGAGGCTCTGTGAGCAGGGACAGCTGACCCTATGTCCTGAGGTGGACTAAATTTGACATAGGCCAGAAACAGGGAAAGTGATGCAGGCCCCAGGGCTGCAGGAAGGAGTTTGGTCATCACTATAAATGACAGCCAGCTGCTAGATGTTAGCAAGCAATGGGGTGACAGTCCGTGTTTGTTGAGAGCTCCCTGGACAGCAGTCCAGGCTCCAGCAGGGCTTTCTACAGCCAACACAGTGGCCACCGGGCACAGGTGACCGGCAAGCACGAAACATGGGGCCAGTACCACACAAAAGGCCCTTTAAATTTGACTTGATGCAAATTGGTTGGCCTGTGGTGACCATGCTGACATCTGGGGACTGAATCTTAGGTCCCAGGGGCCGAGGAGGCAGGGGGAGAGAGGAAAGGCTGAGACTGAAGGTAGAGGGGAGCCCCAGCCCACCAGGGCCTAAAGGCACCCATGATGGGGAAATAAGGGACAGAGCTGACACCCAAGTGTCTGGATTGAGCAGCAGAGGTAGACGCCATGGGGACCGGCACACACTTGAAAACACTGAAGGCGCTGGAGGACACCGAGCTGGCACAGTCATCACGCCCAGCACTGCCAAACAACAGGGCCTTACGAAACAGCTCGTGTGTGGCCAGCTGCTCTCATCCCAGACTGGGGCAAAGGGACCTGGCCCAGCCTCACTCTCCAGCCACAGATCGTGATGTGGGGGGCAGGTTAATGGTCCCAGACAATGTCCTGGGCCACACCCTAGTCCCCAGCACCTATGGCTGTGGCACACCCAAGGACAAAGGGGAAATAAGGCTGCAGGGGGATGGGGCTGTGGTCAGCTGCTTTTAAGACACGGAGAGCCTCCTGCATCACCCAGCCGGGCTGGATGTCATCTCCAGGGTCCTGAAAACTGCAAGGGGGATGGAGAAAAAGACATGAGGACAGAGGTGAGCCCCACAAATTCGACGCTGCTGGCACTGAAGATGGAGGAAGGGGCCCTGGGCCAAGGAGTGCAGGCGCCTCAAGAACAAAGGAGTGAATTCCTCCCCAGCTCTTGAAAGCAATGCAGCCGGCCAGGACCTTGACCTTGGCCCTGGAAGACCATGGCAGACCTCCAAACTACAGAATGTGAGATAACAGATTTGTGCTGCTCTAAGCCAGGGAGTCTGCGGGAATTTATCACAGTAGCATCTAATGCACCAGCGTTTTTCCTCTCGCGTCATCGCTCTGCTGCTCCTTATCTGCGCCTAATGGCACTAGCAAGAGTGCAGAGACCAGAGACTCAGCAGACACGGGTGCCCCGCCCTCCACCCTTGGCCTCTGTCCCGTCCTGGGGAATGACACGTACCGTGCCTGCAGGTGCTGACGTTCTGGATGCCGGACTCCTGACACGGGCAGAAGCCTTCGTTGGGTGGGTAGACGGTCCCATTGGCGAATAAGGTTTTTGGGGCCACGAAGCGATAGATGGGGATGCCTTCAAACACCCCAGCCTCGTGGTAGACCAGCTTCATGGACCTGCAGTGGGGACAGGGGGTAGAAGTGACCCCGGAACCCGTGACCCCCTCCAGGAGCCCATTCACCCTCCACACCCAAGGATCCAAACAATGGCGGGTCAAAAATATCCAGGGAAAAACACTGCATCTGTGGCGAGGGCGGGCTGGCGTTTCCCTGTGCTTGGGCCCTAAACAAGGACCAATCACAGCCACTTTCAAACACAGCATTGACGCCACAGGTGCCATCAGGAACCTGGAAGGGGTTTAGTGTGCCTGGGCGGGTGCCCTAGGGTATGTGGGAAGGCCATGCCAACTTCTGGAGGGGATTTGAGAATCTGAGGATTTTGGTGTCCACGGGGACCTGGGGACCGATCCCCGTGGGTTACCATATGCTTTGCTGGGCCCTCGCCATCCACTCAGACCTCCTCCCTGCCCCAGGGCCTTTGTATCTGCCGGTCCTTTCTGCCTGGAATGTTTCTTCGAGGCTGCACACAGACAGTGTGCCCCCGCCTACCCTGTTCACACCATCTGTGCACACTGCCGTCCTTTCTCAAAAGCACTTTTTTTTTTCTTTTTAAGTTTTTTTGGACAGCACTGAAGTTTGAATTCTGGGCCTCACACTTGCTAAGCAGGCTCTACCCACTTGAGGCACTTCAGCAGCCCTTTTTGTTTTAGGTATTTTTCAGATAGGGTCTCTCTTTTTTTGCCCAGGTTGGCCTGGGGCTACGATTCTCCCGCCCATGCCTCCTGAGGACCTGGGATTACAGGTCTGTGCCACCAAACCCAGCTTTTATTGGTTAAGATGTTCGCCTCCTCCCTTGTAGCTAAAATTACAGGTGTGAGCCACCATGGCCAGTTCAAAAGCACTTCTAAATTAAAAATGGCCTGTGTTTTACTCTCTGTCCATGGTAGCCACTTAAGGACATGTGACCATCCAGCCCTGGAAATGGGCTGAGTCTGATTAAGGATGGGACAGGATAGTCTAGATTTCTAAGACTTGATACCAAAAAAAAAATTCTAATATTTAGGATAGTAATATTTTAGACCAGGTCAAATAAAATGCATCATTTCAGCTCAGCTGCTGGAAAGTGTGACTCACTTTTTATTTTTAAGGACAGCACTGGCTTATACAATCCTATCAGATCAGTGCGAGATTTCTTAATTTTGAGAACTCTGATTATGTAAGAAAACGTCTGTTTTTAGAAGATTCACACTGATGTATCGAAGAACAAAACGACCCACTGTCTCCCACCTGCTGTCACAGGGTTCAGGAAAAAGGATATCTCGAGCAGGGCATGGGGTCACGGCCCAGAAGATGGGGTGAAAGAAACACCTGTCCCCAAACATCCCCTGTGCTGAAGTCTTGATGTCAGGAGGCGGTGGGGCCTTTAGAGGTGGGGCCTGGGGAGGGGTCTTCAGGTCATTGGGGAGGTGGCCTCCAGGGGGGGTTGTGGGACCCCAGTCTCTTCTTCCGTATGTTTTGCTCCCTGGCCCTACAGTGGGTGAGTAGTTTTCAGTTTTGCTCTACAAACACCTCCACCCACAATACTCACCACAGGCCAGGACGGGCCTGGACCTCCAAACTTGACCCAAAACAGACCTTCCCTCTCTGTAAGGTGGTTGTCTCTCTGGCATTTGTCACAGTGATGGGAAGCTAAGGTGGAGGGTAGATGGGGGTCGCCTATACTTTTCCTGCCACTCTTCTCTATGTTTAAAACCCTCTCTTTAGAGCTGAAGATGTAGCTCAAGTTGTAGAGTGTCTGCCCAGCAAGCGTGAGGCCCTGGGTTCAAGCCCCAGAGCCACCGAAGAAAAGAAAAAAATTATAAAATCCTCTTTGGGCTGGGGGTGGAGCTCAGTGGTACAGTGCTTGCCTTGCATGTGGAGGGCCCTGGCTTCCCTCGCCAGCACTGCAGAAAAAATAATAAAATAGAACAAAATTCTGTTTTCTGAAAGGGCCACACACACAGCAAAATACTCTCCCTCCGACAATGGGCACTGCCAGAATCCCCGATGGGATGGAGTCACCAGGGCCCAGGGACTTTAGCCGTCTTGTCCAGCCCGTGTCTGCACCTGGCACAGTGGGGCTCTCTGGGTGTGTTGGGGAGTCAAGGGTCACGCCTGGGGGGAGGGTGGCTAAAGGAGAATGGTGGAGGGGGTGAATTCAACTATGATATATTTGACCTCAGCACAAGAAAGAAAGAAAGAAAGAAGGAAGGAAGGAAAGAGAGAGAGAGAGGGAGAGAGAGAGAGAGAGAGAGAGAGAGAGAGAAAGAAAGAAAGAAAGAAAAGTAAAAATGTAAAAAAACCAGTCATCCTCGTGAGCTCCCAAGTGAAGGACGCTTCTGGAGTGGCCGGGGTGGAAGGGCAGGGCTCTGGGGACCCACGTCTGTCCCAATGCACAGGCAGGCCATGGGGAAGGCGCCAACCTGAGCTGTGGGCCCCAGGCCTCTCGGCTGCTGAGTGGAGCCCCAAGGCCCAGGAAAGCTGTGTGTCCATCACCCCAGTGACCCAGGACAGCCATCCGGGTGCCAGGGGAGCCCAGCCCTTGCTTCCTCTCAGCCCCCCGCAGCCTGGTTCATTTCCTGTTCCACAGCCTCCATCACCACCATCATCACCTGCAGCCTTGGGGGACGGGGCAGAAGCCCCAGGCATCCGAGTCTGTCTCTTTGTGGTGTAGCCAAAGAGAATTCGAGATGGTGTCTGGGGCCAGGGCCACGTGGCTGTCGGGACAGCGTCTGGGAAGCAGACGCCCGCCCGGGACACCAGCAAGCCCTGTCAGCGTGGTTACCGGCAAGCCTCAGGGCTGTAGAATTCCAGCGATGACTGGGGCGTCATGAAGGGGGCCCACATCTGCCCAGAGGTCCCGTTGATCATGTTGCACTGATCCGAGTGCCAGAAGTTGAGCTGCGTGGAGGAAGCACTGGGACGTGAGCTCACAGCACAGCCAGGGCCCCGGACATAGGCAACACACCGGGGTGCTGCACCCTGGACGGCCCTGTTGCAGGTGTCACCTCCCAATTCCCACCCTGGCAATGTGTTGCAGGGAGGGTAGGCCATGTAGACAGACAGAGCCCCGCATGGCTTCCCACCTCTGGCTGGGGACTCGGTTACTTCATCTGCAAAGTGGGCCTGTCACCTACATCTCTCCCCAGTGGCGGTCAACAAACGCTTCCTAAAAACAGGGAGGCTGGAAAAATGGCACCATGCAAACCATTTAAAGCCACCACGGTGGCAGGCGGTAGACCTCAAAACTGAACCGATCAGAATCGCTGCCTCTGGGTTGTGGGACTTGGACACAAAACTGGAGCTCACTCATCATCTCCTGTACAACTAGAACTTTTTGAACCATGCACAACAAGTCAGAGCCGGGCGCCAGTGGCTCACACCTGTAATCCTAGCTACTCAGCAGTTCAGGAAGATCGAGGTTCGAAGCCAGCCCAGGCAAATAGCTCAGGAGACCCTATCTCAAAAAACAACCCATCTCAAAAAAGAGCTGGTGGAGTGGCTCAAGTGGTAAAGCGCCCAAGCAGGAGAAAGAAGAGGAAGAGGAGATGGAGTAAGAGAGAAGAGGAAAGAAGAAGAAGAAGGAAAATCAAGAATATTAATATCATCTGTTAAGAAAGGTCATTGGCCAGGCATGGTAGTACCTGCCTATAATCCAAGCACTGAAGAGAGGCAGGAGGATGACGAGTTCCAGGCCAGCCTAAGCTACATAACGAGACCCTGTCTCAAAACAAAATAAAACGAAAATGTTTTTACGAGGGCTGGGGATGTAGTTTGGTGCTCGCATGGCACGTGCGAGTCCCTGGGTCCCCTCCCAAGCACCACAAAAACAACATCAAAAGGAGAGAAAGGCCACCAAGGTTCAAACAGCAAGGTGCAGAACAATGCGTGTGACCCGTTTCGGTGCGCTCACGGAAGAACAAAAGCCCACTTCTCCCTCCCTGCGTGAGGACAGACGGGAAGACACAGCCCCC
Source organism: Castor canadensis (assembly GCF_047511655.1). Taxonomy (NCBI): domain Eukaryota; kingdom Metazoa; phylum Chordata; class Mammalia; order Rodentia; family Castoridae; genus Castor; species Castor canadensis. The sequence continues at coordinate 42,211,673 of NC_133403.1, forward strand.
GCCCATGACCGCTGTCCTCGTGGGACGGGGCGAGTGGCACAAAGGCGCTGTGTGTGCCTGACCCTATTGTCTGACTTTTAACGAGAATGTCTTCCTGTGTTCCGGCCGAAGCATTTCAACACCACTCCTCGTAAACGCACAGCGACAGGAAGAGCAGACCAGCCCGGGGGACCGGGGCGCACCCCTCCCGCGGGCCCACAGCTAAGGTTCAGAGTGTCCTTCTCCTCCATGACACGTGCCACCCTCCGAGGCCACCCTGCCACCCCGTCTGACCCCCTCCTCGCCGTGCGTCGGGGCTGTCCGCTGTCCCCTCACCTTGGTGAGACCGTTCCAGTTGTCCACGAGGTGAATCCTGCTGAAGTTCTGGACCCCCGTGAACACAGTGAAGGTCCCGGAGTTCGAGTTGTTCATCTGGGGACAATGGCAGGGAGCAGGTCTTTAAGCCCACCTGTCCAGGGACCCCCTCACCAGAGGGACAGGGCCCCACCCCTCACCCTCAGTGCATCCAGAGCTTGGGGGACAAGAAGGAGATGTGGGCATTGTACGAGCGCCACTGCCCGGGTTACAGCAGGCTGGCTTGTCCCCTCACCTCCCCGCCCTGGGAGGGGCATCATCCCCAGGTGAAGGGCAGCTGACCGCCACCCATCTTGACTTAAACTGCAGCGTGGCCGGGGCAGCGGGGCTGACGTCGTTGACATGGCCACATGTCGTTGACAGCACCACACTGCTGTGGTGACTGTGCCTGGGCGTCAGGACGGGGACTCCCTTGCCTGGGTCCCTGAGTGACCATGAGCAGATGGCCACGGCAAAAAGTGAGAGTTTGCTTTTAAGCCACTGCACTCCAGGCTGTGTCACCTGGCCCGTCCTGCATGGCAGGGTCTGCAGAGCCACCTGCATGACAGACACCGTGGTGCCCTCAGGGGCGCCTCCTGGAAGCAGTCGCTCTGCAGAACAAGGGCGCTCAGAGTGGACAGAAGAATGGACACGTCCCTCGGGGTGGATCCCAGGGCCATGGAAGGCGCAGGGCACAGGCCTGGGTGGTGACTGGTGACTGGTGAGCGGTCTTCGGGTCACAGACAACTGAGCAATGGCTCAGAGGCCCCAGGCATCTCACTTTCTGCCCAGGCCAGGCTGGACTGCAGTCCTCCTGTGTGTGCTTCCCATATAGCTGGGATGACAGGCGTGTGCCACTACATCAGTCATTGGTTAAGATGGGGTCTTGTGAACTTTTTGCCCCAGCTGGTTTCAAACCTCAATCCTCCTGGTCTCCACTTCTAGGTAGCTAGGATTACAGGCGTGAGACACGGTGCCCAGCCTCAAATGTGCATCTTCAATGTTATATTATCAAAAGCTCACCCAGTGCTGTTCTTACACGTAGACCCAGGGTACTCCAAACCCAGAATTTATGCCCCAAAGTCTACTCCCCACTTTGTGTTGCTTTCAGATTGGTTTCCAGGAATTTTGTTGTAGACTATTCTCTTTGTTACTCCCTTCTTCTTCATAACAAAACACACCCTAAAAGGCCACCTCTTCCAGCTTCCCCTGCAGCTGGCGTGACCACATGGCTAAGTTCTGATGTGCGAAAAATAAGAGGAAGTTGGCTGTCCACCCTGCCAAGAGGGAGGCAGATGGGATGTGCAGATCTTAGCTCAAGAGCCCGGTCAGTGACCCTACCAGGTAATCAGGGGTCAAGACTGAGAGCAACACTGGCGTGGACCTGTGTTTCCAGCCTCCCACAGCCATCCCCTCTGCCGCCAGCTTTCTAATCACATTTGCGCCTAGATCAAGCTGCACCTGAATCCAACCCTGGAGCTCTCAGTGTCAGAAGCTAAATAAATTCCCTATTTTGTGTAAGCCGCACTGAGTTAGGTTCTTGGCCATTCAGAGCCCATAGTCCCCGGACCCCCAGCCCGATAATGCTCTCCAGGCCATGGCAATGGAGAACAGAACACAGTCTCTGAACTCTGGACTTCTCAGGCGGTCACACTTACCCCGGCAAACAGCCCGAACTTGTCCTTGGAGGGGAACATATCTGGGAAGTACTTGCTGAGGAAGCTCACCAGGGGGTCCTCGTAGCCCCACAGGACCTCGCCAACCGTGCGGTTCATGAAGGCTCGCTGGCCGAGGGCGCTGAACGCCAAGGTCACGATCAGCTTCAAGCTGGCAGGTTTGTTCTCCATCATCCCCGCGGCACCCTGCAGAGCCAAGGGACAGTGGTCAGGCTGGATGGGGCTGGCCAGACCCCAGTCTCAACCGGGCCTCGTCCCCACGGGGAACTCTGCGGGTGTGGACGGGGGATGATCGGCCCCCTGGAAGCCTTTGGTGACACACCACTTGCCCTTGGGAGTCCCCCGACCCCTTTGTTCCAGTGGACTCAGGCTCAGTTAACGCCACACCCAGGGTCAGAGGCCAGGACATTCCCCACCCCCGCCCCCCCTCCAGGCTATGGTGACTGGTTTGAGAGTGAGCAGGTGGCCCTGTCAGAGCCAGTGTGCCTCCAGGGATTCCACAGGGAGGGCTGGGGACAGAGAGGGGAGGTCCCCTGAGTTGGCACTGGCCCTGGGAACATGCAAAACTGCAGCCACCTCAAGGGGTAGCAGCCAGCAGAGACTGGCGACCTTGTGTGCATCGCAGGTTGAGGCAAACACGAAACCAGCCCAAGCCCCATCCTGCAGTAACTTGAACCCGTACCCCTGTGCTGCACAAATGGGAAGGAATGAGTCCTTGGGAGATGCCATCCCTTTCCTTACTGTGCCCCCCCTAGGAAACAGACACCCGTCTACCCGACACCCAGGTGCTTAGAACACAAACTTATCTGTTCGTTTTTGCTTTGCTCTGGAGATACTGTCTGGTTTGTTTATTCTTGGTTTCTTTATTCTTTTTTTGTGGTACTGGGGATTGAACCCAGGGCCTCATGGTGCTTTCCCACTCGGGCCATATCCCCAGCCCTTGGTTTATTTTTTCAAAGGCATCTGAAAGCCCCTGTCAGCCTCTAGAGGAACCTGTGGGGCCTCCTTTTCTAGAGCACAGCTGAGACAGACTTGTGCCACGGTAACTTATCAAGATCTCCTTTACTTTCTGATAAGCTTTCAAAAGTAATAAACACATGGCTTAAAAAAATAAATCAAAACAGGCAGGTACCAGTGGCTCATCCCTGTAATCCCAGCTATCTGGGAGGCTAACATCAGGAGGACTGAGGCTTGAGGCCAGCTCAGGCAAACAGCTCATGAGACCCCATCTCCAAAATACCCAGAGCAAAATGGACTGGAGCTGTGGCTCAAGTGGTAGAGCGCCAGCTTTGCAAGCGCCAAGCCCTGAGTTCAAACCCCAATACCATAACCCCTCTAAAAAAAAAAAAAATCCAAAAGGATATAAAATAAAACACACATCCCTCTCCAGCTCTTTGGTTCTTGGCCATTTTCCCAACCACAGTCCACAGCAGGGCTGGCAAACCCTGCTCTGTGGGTCAAAGCCACTCACTGCCTGCCTGTTCAGTATATGAGCTAAGACTTTTTTACATTTTCCCATGGTTAGGGTAAAACACTAAAAGAAGAATCTTCCCAGAAACAGGAAAATCCTATGAAGTTCACATTCGCCATCCATGACCTTGGCTGCACTGTGGTATGTCAACATGGAGACGTGGCCCGTGTGCGTTATTTTCTGGCTGCTTCTGGGCTATGGCAGAGTTGGGGGGGTCACAACCAATGGGCCTGAAACATTCACTGTGTGGCCCTGGAAAGGTGGCTCCCGAGGCCGGCCTTGCTGTTTGTTGTCTGGGATTTGGACTTGGGGAGGGTCCTGGCCATTCCTGACCAGGGCTGCCCGAGGGGGTATGGCGCAGACACAGGGTTTATGCCCGGCACCTGCTTCTCGCTGACAACACACTCCCTACATGGACCCGGGAGCTGGGTCTGCATGACCAGAGCCCATCTCTACCGTGTCTCAGCCTTTTTTTGTGTGTGTGTGGTACTGGGATTTGAACTCAGGGCCTACACCTTGAGCCTCTCCACCAGCCCTTTTTTGTAATTTTTTTTTTTTCAAGATAGGGTCTTGAGAACTATTTGCCTGGGCTGGCTTCGAACCACGATCCTCCTGATCTCTGCCTCCTGAGTAGCTGGGATTACAGGCGTGAGCCACCGGTGCCCGGCTCTGTGGTGTCTCAGAACACCTGGGGACCAGGGGCTCCTGTGGCAAAGCCCCTGCATCTTTGCCCCCCTGGGTTTGCGCTGCACTCTGGTGCTGAGGTCGGTGGCCACCTGGTTCCACTCTGGGCTGAGTCCTCATAGTCTCCCAGTGAGTTAGCAAACCAGGGGACCTCGGGGACCAGACACACAGCAAACACCCCCTAAATGTCAGCTCTTCCTAGGACCCTCACTGCACAGAATTGGGGACCCTGCCTGCCTCCACCCCAACGTGTGGTGACCCCAAAGCGTCCCTGCTTGAGGTCTCTGGGGCCACCCAGAAACCCAGACTCATCCCAGGCAGGCGGAGGGGCACCAAGAAGCAGGGGGGCGGGCAGCTCACCAGGACCAGGATGTTCGGCAGGGTGATGTAGTCACTCTCGGAGCCCCGGGACCTGTCAGGCTGGAACTGGTAGCTGCGGGGCTCCACGAAGGACACCGTGTCGTTGTCATTGAAAGTGATGTTATCCTTATATCTGAACTCCCTGTGGGGAGCACCAAGTCAGCCAGGTCCCATCACGGGGGGCGCTCCCAGCAGGTCAGGGCAGTGCCGGCTAGTGGTCACAGCCCCTCTGGCCGTGGGCATCACAACCTGACTGCCCCACACCTGGCCTTGGTCACCCGCCCTGTGTGTTTCCCACCACCCTGTCACTTGGCTCTGTTACCTCCATGGCCTACACCACTGCATGGATCCCCCAAGTGCTCCAGAGAGCACCTCAGATCTCACAGGCTCCTCCACCTGGCCACCTTACCCACGGGGCGTCCCTACTCCCTCAAGACAGTTAGGAACATGCCGACGGCAGTGGCTGGTGTACTGTCTCCATCATTCCTATGTGTGCCTCAGTTTCCCATCTTTAAAACCAGACCTCTTTTGTAGGGCTGCTCTGAGGGCAAAATGAGTCACATGTGTAAAGCGATCAGAACAGGTGCCTGGTGCATAGAAAATGCTGTACAATGCTGGGCACAGTGGCTCATACCTATAATCCCAGCTAATCAGGAGGCAGAGCTCATGAGGACCAAGGCTCCAGTCCAGCTCAGGCAAAAAGTTCGAGAGACCCCATCTCAACCAATGAGCTGGGCATCCCAGTGCCACGGGAAGCATAAACAGGAGCTGCATAGCCCAGGCCAGGCGGGGCGTAAACTCAAGACCCTATTTGAAAAATAACTAAAGCAAAAAGGGCTGGGGATATGGCTCAGGTAGTGAGAGCGCCTGCCTCACAAACACAAGATCCTGAGTTCAAACCCCAGTATTGCTGAAAAAAAAAAATTGCATGATATCAGCTGTCACATTGTCCCTGCCTCTCCATCCACCCTCCACAGAGCATCCAGGGGAACGTTTGCAAAGTCACGTGAGCCCGATCCATTCCTACTTTGCACACAAGACACAGCCAGGCTCCTGTGGGGGCCTCCACAGCTGCACACAGCTGGCCTGGCAATGTCTCCCACACCCAAGCCTCAGGTCCACGTGTCCAGTTTTCAGACCGTCCAGCCTGTGCCTCCCAGCTGCTGGGACGTTCTCTGTCCCTCCCCCCATGCCCCAGGAAAGTCAGTCAGCCCTCGGGGTGGGCCTGGCTCCAGCAGCTGCAGGGCAGCGGCCAGGCCTGTTGCCCCTCGTGTGAGCACAGCGAGTCCGCACGCCTGTCTGAGCCCCGGCGTGGAGGGGCGGTGGTGTAAAGACAGCGTGATACAAAGGCACATCCCTGTCACTGGGTGCCCCCAGCCCAGGACCCTGCAGTCACCGCTCTGTCCCTCACTCGTCCTGAGGGCCCCACGCTGTGGGTATTGCATTGTCTTATCTGGGCTCCGCAGAGGCAGGCTGAAGCTCAGAGGCATGATGTCACTACCCCAAGGCCACAGCAGGGACAAGGCCAGAGGCATGACCTGGGTGCCCAGCCAGCCATCCCCTCTTGTGCTGGCCTCCCCGTCCTCCACCCCGCACAGGCCTGCCCTGCTCATGGTCCCAGTGGAAACCAGCCGTGGGTGTCCCCCTGCGTGCCCTGGGTTTATGTGTCCCCTGCCCCACCCCACTCACACACCCGTCCTCCCTCAGCCTCGAACCCACCTCCTCCCTGCTCATAAAGAACTCGGGCACCACGCTGCCCCTGGCTTCTGGCCTGCTTCTGGAACCATCTCCATGGCCCAGCCCAGCCCAGCCCCCCGAGATCCTCCTGCCCCAGGCCTTACCTGTACACATAGGGTCCTCGTTCACGCACCTGCGGCTTCCCTCCCTGCAGGACCTCATCGGGGTTGACCACCTCGAAGAAGTAGACGGAGAGGTAGAAGGGAACCGGGATCTCCTTCCACATGCTGAAGGATAGGCTGTTGGGGTCGATACGCACGTTCTGCAGGGGAGGAAGGCGCCATGACGGGGTGATGCCAGTTCCGTGCCCGCCCGCTCGCCTCACGGCTTCAGAGGAGCTGCCTGAGCCCAGCCTGAGCTGAAGGCCACACAGCTCATTGGGGAAGGTCCTCGGACTAGGGCTCTGGGGTCAGGAGGTGCAGCTCTCGAACCCAGAACTCATGATCGAATAGGTGACAGATTCACATTGTGTTGACATGGGTCAAAGGGCTGAAGGACATGGGACCACACCATCTGCAGGAGGTGGCTGCAGCCCTGTGGCTTTGAACGGCGCTGTGGAGGTGGGAAGGCTCCGTGTGGCCCGGTGTTTCATTCACTCACTCACTCATTCACTCAGCAAACATGAACTGAGCACCTGCTAAAAGCCAGCCACTGTTCTAGGAAAGGCAGGAGAGCAAACTAGGCCAACCTGCCCCAGCTATGTGGGCTTTTACCATAGCAGGGAGCCGGCGGGGAGTCAGCGTCAAACAGCCAGGTGAAACACAGGCTGGTGGGCAGAGTGTGCAGAAACAAGCTGGGGGTGGGGGGTAGGGGGAGGAATTTTAGAGTCGTCAGGTACATGAAGTATAAAAAACACAAAATCAAAATAAAAACCAAAGGCAGAGCTGGGCATGGTGGTTCACGCCTATAATCCCAGCCTCAGGAGGCTGAGGCAGGAGGATCATGAGTTCAAGACCAGCCTGGGTTGCATAATGAGACCCTGCTCTGCCCCCCGCCAAAAAAAAAAAACCTAAGGCAGGGAGGGAAACAAGACTTCGGGGGCAGAGGTGCTCCACACAGAAACAACAGCCAGTGCGAAAGTCCTGAGACGGTGAGGGGCTAAAGAATTTGAGGACAGGAGCTGAGCTTGTGAGGCAGGAGATAAGAACAGGCTTTTCCATGAAAAACCACAAATGCAATTGTCTTCAAGTGCGGAAGGAAAGAGGCCTGAAGTTCCCTTGGCCTCTGACCTGCTCACTGCCCTGAGTCCAGATGGACCTCCCCTTCCCTCCCCCACCAAGCCATCAGAGAGCCATGTGACAAAGCCAAGATGCCAGGACAAGCTTGCGTCACCTTCTACTGTCTCTGAACGTGGCCTTCCCAGACAAGACCAGCTCCCCACTGTCCCCAAACAGCCAGAACCAACAGGCAGAGGCCCTGGAGGAGGCGGGAGGCCAGACAGAGCAAGCAAAGTGAGAGACTAGACACAGAGCGACCATCTGGCCATGCTGGCCCTCCATGCCTCAGTTTCCCTTTCCGTACAAAGGTGCAGGGAAGGCCATAGCCACCACTGGGTACTTAAGAGAAGAAACTGACTCCATTGTCAAGTTAAAGACTGGGAGATTCTGAACCAGGCCTGAACTTCAGGGTTCTTGTGGATGAAGCGGGGGGTCAAGGACACCTTCACTGCTCACTGAACTCGCTTCCTCCCGGCTTGGGTACCCTGCCGCAGGCTCCTCCCACTACCTGAGCCACAGGGCACAGGCAGCGACAGGCCCAGTGGGCCGGGGGTGTCCCTATGCCAGGCCAGCTGCTCACACTGCACCCCCCCTCCCTGGGCACTCTTACTATCCCCACATTAGATGAGGAAACTGAGTCACAGCTAGGGCTGGAGAGGTGTGACAAGCAGTTTGAGGACACTGAGGGGACCCATGAAGCCTTCCTGGGGGTGGGGGTTGCATGTAAACTAGATCCCTAATGACTCCAACCCCTGGGTTATCTGCCAACTGCTCCCACCACCCCATCCCAACCACAGCCTGCAGGTGTGCCTCCCTCTCCCCAGCACACAGGCCTGTCACCTGGTGCCCTGTCTGTCACTGGCATTCACTTGCCTTCAAGCCTGAGCACTGTCAGTCCCTCTGCCTGGGACACAGGTGGCCCTTTACACCTGGGGACATCCCCAGTGCCACCTTGAAGAAGGCCCCTGCCTTCCCTGCTTGAGGCCCCCCAGTCCCAGCTGATGCTCTGTGGCTACAACTGTGTGACAATGACCAGGAGCTGAAATGATCACCATTACTAGGTAGGTGCCCCTGGATGTCGGCTCCATGAGGGCGGGTGCTGCGGCCATGTTCACAGCTGAACTCTAGCACGAAGGACAGTGGGGGCAGGCGGAGGCTTTGGACAAATAGATGGATGGGTGGATGGATGGATAAGTGGATGGGTGGGTGAGTGGATGTATGGACAGTGGCTAGATGGATGGGTGGATGAATGGATGGGTAGATGGATGGATGGACAGGTGGATGGATGGATGGATGGACAGATGAGTGGATGGATGGGTGAATGGGTGGATGGATGGATGGATGGATGGCAGATGGATGGATGGCAGATGGATGCATGCATGGGTGGATGGATGGGTGGATGGACAGATGAGTGGATGATGATGAGTGGGTGGATGGGTGGATGGATGGATGGATGGATGGCAGATGGATGCATGCATGGGTGGATGGGTGGATGGTGGATGAATGAATGAACATCTCCTTTCACTCCTAAACCCCCTCCCAGGAGGTTAAACCCAACACAGCCCCAACCCATCCCCGGCCCTGGGCCAGTTCCTCCCTCTCTGACCCTCAGCCCTCTCATCTGAATACCAGGGGTGACCAGGTGGGGCTTGCAAAGACAGATACACGGGTGTCTAGCAGACGCGTTGCCCCAGGACAGGACCGGCCCCACTGGGGCTCTACACGCCCCCTGCCATCTTGCTGCACCATTCAGCCTAGCCTCCTCTGTCCACAGGGGCTGAGCCCAGAGCCAGGGGCTGGAAGGAAACACACGTGCACACACACCCTTTCCTCCCTCCAAACCCATCAAAGAGCACACGCTAAATGGCTCTCTGGGTGTCAGTTCTAGCTCACAGCAGGTGTGAAACCAGCAGGTGTGAAACCAGCAGGTGAACCAGCCCTGCCTCCTCCCCCAGCTGGATGCCCCAGGAAGCCGCGGGGACCCCAGAACCCACGCTTTCCTGTCCTTTGGCCTGCTCACCCTGGTTCTGGGGATGAATCGGGCCCAAACAACCGTCCTATATCCCTACCTCTCCCTCTCTTCAGGGCTCCACTCGCCCAGCCCTTGCCACAGGCTGTCTGTGGCCCTGGCCTGCTCGCTCCCACGGGATGACCCCGTATGTCACTGGCCCTATCAGCTTCGTCCTCTGTGCAATGGACACAAGGACAGCAGCCACCCCGGGAGGTGGAAGTGAGTCTGAGCAGATAAAAGGCCCAGAAGAGGTCCTGGCAGACAACCCCAGGCACCCAGAAGGTGAGCCATGCGGTCACTGGGCACAAAGTGACCCTTCCCCAGCTCTGCCCTGCCCCGACCCAGGTGCAGGTGGGGGGTGGACTTTGCCCTGCTCTCCACCGGTAGGATGGCTTTCTTTCAGTCACAGCTGGTCCAGGTAGCTGATTAGATAACAGCAGGGAAACACATGGCCTTTTGCCCAACAGCAGATTCTGTGATTCTGTCCCTGTCCCTGTCCCTCTCCCAAGGCCAAAGGTCAGAGCTCTGGAACACAAAGTAGGGAGAGAATGCTACAGTCAGCCCTTGGGACGCCACCCTGTCCCACCCAGCAGCCAGAAGAGGGGACAGTGAGCTGGATATTTAAAAAAAACTGTACCAGGAGCTGGGCATGGTGGTGCACACCTGTAATCCCAGAACTCAGGAGGCTGAGGCAGGAGGATGGCCTGGGCTACATAGTAAGGCCCTGTCTCAAAAACCAACAAACAAACAAAAGAAAAGAAAGAGGCATTGGGCTTCACCAGGAAAAGAACATGGGGGAGTCCTGGCAATGCCAGCCTGAGAAAGGTGGGCAGCCTCCAAGTGTGTGAGTCACCTAAACGACCACCAATGGCCAGTAGTACTTTTGGTGCTGCTGGCAGTCGAACTCAGGGCCTAGGCAGGTGTTCCACTCCCTGGACTACATCCCCAATTTTCTCTTCGCATCAGTTTCTTTTGAGGTTTTGCGCAAAGCTGGCCTGAACCTCAGTCCTTCAGCCTCTGCCTCCCAAGCACCACTGCAGCAGACTTACTGGTTGAGATGGGGTCTCACTAACTTTTTGCCTGGGCTGAGATCCTCTCAATCTCCACCTCCTGAGTAGCTGAGATTACAGGCGTGCACCACCATGCCCAGTGACAAGAATGATTTTAAAACAAGGACACATGGAGACAACCCTAATATCCATCCACAGACAGACAGACTGCCCCCACCCATATGACGGAACACTACTCAGCATCAAAAAGCAACCAGCTACAGACGAATGCCACAACCCGGGTGAACCTGCAGCAAGATACTGGATAGAAAAAGAAGCCAGGCACAAAACGCTCCAAAAGGAGCCAGGCACAGCAGCTCACGCCTGTAATCCTAGCTACTAAGGAGGCAGAGAAAGGGGGATTCAGGCTTGAGGTCAGTCTGGGCAAAAAGTTAGTGAGACCCCCATCTCAACCAATAAAACTGAGCATGATGGTGCATATCTGTCATCCCAGTTATAGGGGAAGCACAAATAGGACAGACGTCCAGGCCAACCTGAGCATAAACGTGATACCCTGTTGTAAAAAAACTAAAGCAAAAAGGGCTGGTGGAGGGGCTCAAGTGGTAGAGTGCCTGCCTAGCAAGTGTGAGGCCCTGAGTTCAAACCCCAGTGCTGCCAAAAAGAAAGAGAGAAAGCTGGGCACCACTAGCTCACGCCTGTAATCCTAGCTACTCAGGAAGCAGAGATCAGGAGGATCACGGTTCCAAGCCAGCCCGGGCAAAAAGTTCACAAGACACCATCTCAAAAAAAACCCATCACAAAAAAAGGGCTGGTGGAGTGGCTTTAGTGGTAGAGCACCTGCCTAGCAAGTACAAGGTCCTGAGTTTGATCCCCAGTACTGCCGAAAAGAAAACAGGGCCCAGGGCTGTGGCTCGGAGCACTGGCCTAGCATGTGTAAGGCCCTAGACTCGACCCCAGTGTGGCAAAAATAAATTAACAATAAAACACCCATGACCTCTGTATTTACTACTATGGGGCACGCTCCAGAATATCAGAAAGGGAGGGGGAAGGAAAGACAGGTATTATTTGCACCAGTGTGTGGGGTACTGGGGTTTGAACCCAGGCTATTACCATCTTAAAACACAAGGTAATCTCCTGGGTTGGAGGAGGCCAGAAGGATGTGCGTGGACAGAGGTCATGGTGGAGGTCACAGGGATGCCAGGGGCTGTGGGGAGAAAACCCTGCCTCTGGCCGTTTGCCACTCCCTCGGGGCTCTGTTTGCTCTGGGAGAGACTCACAGGGCTCTTCCCTTGGGATAAACGCGATTTTCTCTGTCTCTGGGGCACTGTGGTGAAAAAGTTTAGAAATGATTTTTGGCAGTACTGGGGTTTGAACTCAGGACCTCGCACTTGCCAAGCAGGCGTCCTACTGTTAAGCCATGCCACCAGCTGTCCTTTGCATTGGATATTTTCAAGAACTGTTTGCCCAGGGCTGGCTTTGAACCTCAATCCTCCTGATCTCTGTCTCCTGAGTAGCTGGGATTACAGGTGTGAGACACCAGCGCCCGACTTACCTACAATTTCAGAAGGATGGTGTGCAATGCAAAATAAGTCTAATTTCCCAACAGCTGGGCAAAAGCTAAGCCACCTGAGAAAACCAGGTGGAGGCGGGTGCAGAGCCATGGGAGCTTCCCAACCCGGTCAGCAAGGCCCGGTGGATCTGTGTCCCCTGCCTGGCCCAGGGCCCAAAGCCACCTGCCCACCTGCCACCAGCAGAGGCTTCGGAAAGGAGTACCTGTCCCCATGGCGTGACTTTCATGACATCTAGTGTGTCTCCCTGCCCCACTCTGGGTTTTAGGTGGCAGTCCCTGCCCAACCTGGGGATTTCACAACCCCATGGATACCATCTCACAGCGGGAAAGCTGTGCCCTGCGGGAACTCTCACCTGTGGGACGAGGTGGCAGAATTGTCACAGCTCCAAGAAGAGGAAGGGGCCTGGCAAAAGACAGGACAGTCCACACCCAAGGTGTTGCCCAGCTGCCAGGACAAATGGCAAGCACAGAACGTGGGCCCAAAGACAGATCCTGCCTGGTTTCTTAGCGAGGAGAGACCTGAAAGAGTGGCCTGCCCAGAGCCAAGGGGGGAGCGGTGCTCTGGGAACCGAGTGGTGGTGCAATGGCGGAGGGTCGCTAGTCAAGGCACAAAGCTGACCCGAATTCAGGGTTCCAATGCTTGGGGCCAGAAAAGTGTCAGAGTTTGAGTGTTTTTAAAGTTTGGAACTTTTGCATACACAGGACCAAGTCCCAACACGACAGTCACTGGTGCCACCCGTGCTCCTTTCGCACACAGCCTGTGGGCGCTCCGCTAGAACCGTTTTTATAATTTCGTGCAGAACTAGAAGGTTCCATGCTCACAACAGTGCTCTCAACTCTTGGATTTGGGATTTCATGTTGGGGACACTAGCTGCATCAAAGGCTGGAGATTGGCTAAGAGGGTTCTCTCTCCACACACAAAAAGGCTTTTCGTAATGGTGGGACTGGGGTTTGAACTCAGGGCTTTGCACTTGCAAAGCAGCAGCTGTTCTATTGCTTGAGCCACACCTCCAGTCCATTTTGCTCTGGTTATTTTGGAGATAGGGTCTTGTGAACTATTTGCCAGGGCTGGCCTTGAACCTTGATCCTCCCAATCTCAGCCTCCCAAGAAGCTGGGATTACAGGTATGAGCCACCTCACTTGCTTAAAAAATTTTTTTTTAAGGTAAGAATGTGAAAGATGGACGTGTTAAGTGGCTTGGCGTAGTGACCACTATGTACAGCAAAACACACGGGCACCTTACATATGTGTGTATACAAGTTTGTTTTGTCATGCATGTGGAATCAAGGACAAGCTTCAAGAAAGATACAGATGACAAGTCTTTTTTTTTTTTTTTGCAGTACTGGGGTTTGAACTCAGGGCCTCATGATTGCTAGGCAGGTGCTTTACCACTTGAGCCACACCTCTAGTTGTTTTTACTTTGGTTATTTCTGAGATAAAGTCTCTCATTTATGCCTGGGCTGGCCTGGACTGTGACCCTCCTGGTTATGCTTCTGGCTTAACTGGGATGATAGGTGACAGGTATGTGCTACCATGCCCAGCTACTGGTTGAGATGGGGTCTCACCAACTTTTGGCCTGGCCTGGCCTTGTGCCACGGTCCTCCCAATCTCTGCCTCCTGAGTAGCTAGGTGTGAGCTCAGCACCCTGTAGTCCCAGCACAGGCTGAGGATTAAGTGCCAGTCATCCAAGCTACTTGGGAGGCTGAGATCGGGAGGATCTAGTTTTGAGGCCAGCCCTGCCAAACAGTTCAAGAGATCCCATCTCCAAAATAACCAGAATAAAATGGACTGGAGGAGTGACTCAAGAGGTAGAGCTCTGCTTTGCACAGGCAAAGCCCTGAGTTCAAATGTCAGTCCCACCAAAAGGAAAAAAATTAGGATGCAGCTGGAACTGTCACTGGGTCCCCACCACCCTCCAGTCACTCCTGGCCCGTCCTCATCTCTCCAAGCCTTCTCCACTGTGGCCCCCGGGGAGGTGGAGCGACTGTGCCTGCCGTCCTTGCCCTGCACCCCGACACCTGACCTGGGCCCCCAAGCCCCTCGTGCAGGCACCACCCACTCCGTACGTATGGCCCGGGGAACCTCGGGCTCCCTATGGGATCCTCGCCCTGCTGGATGCCTTGGCCCCCTCCTCAGGGTGCCAGGACCGAGATGAATGGGCGGGGGACCATGTGGCCCCGTCTGTGGCCCTCCTGGGGCCACTTCTCCTTCCAGGCCACTCCACCCACTTCACCTCAAGCGATCGATGGGCCATTTCATGTCACCGGCCCGGACACTGAGGCTCTGGGCGCTCGTGGAGGGGGAGGCCAAGCGTGACCCGGTTCTGCGCGCACAAGGGCTGCGTCCTATGCACCTTTGGGAGGTTCACAAATGAATCATGACCTTGACCTCCCCGCCTCCAATTGCACAACCCTGATTCCTCCCATGACAAGCAACACCCACACCCTAACCCAATAGCCAAGAAGGCGAGGGTACATGAGACCCAGTTCTGGGATTCCGGGACGGGACTGGACCCTGCCCTCAAGGGACTTAGTACCAGGGATCCAGGGGTCCCCACTCCCACAGGGCCTGGGGCCACCTCCAGCTGGCCCTGCAGCGTCTTCTGAAGCCAGGCAGAAGTTTTATTTCAGAAAAGCATTTTATAAGAAACCCACGCGTGACACTGAGACGAAGGATGAGCTGCTTGTGAAGCTGAGTCCCTCCGTTTCCTTCCCACGCGACACCGATCTGTCACAGGTCTTGGCTGTCCTCCTTCTGTAACACCACCCAACCCGTCAGCACTTGCTGGGACTGGTACAATGGTCTCTTCTCTACCTTCCTGCTTCTGGTTCTTCCCACCCAGCCTACTCTCCCCAACAGACTCAATTTCCCTTTGAAATCTGTCCCAGCAGGTCATTCTGCTCAAATGTCTCCATGGCTCCCTTTTTATCTCAGAATCCAAATCCCTGCCAGTAAGCGACAAGGCCTTGCCGTCTTGTTACCCGAAGCCACACCAAGTTCACCTGCATTTACCTTCTACCACGTTCCTCTCTGCTGGGCTCCTGAGCTGCCAGGACAGTTTCAGCCACAGGGACTTTGCACTGACTGCCGGCTCCTTCAGGACCCTTCACTTCTCACACCTAACGTCACCTTCTCAATTGGAATGTCCCTCAGCAAGGTTCATCCGCTCAACAATATTAATTAAGGTTCCGCAATATGACAGGCTGTGTTCTAGGTCTGGGGACCACAGCAATGCACAAAGTGGGTGAAAAGACCATCCTTTGTAAGGCAGCCCTCTCCTTATCGCACTCTATCCACCATCCCACTCTACCTTCCTGACACAGCAACGCCAGAAGTTGCTACGTGTGCTAACGAGTGCCCCTGTCTTGCTGCCCAGAATTCAGTCATGATGGATGAACCTAGAATAGAGAAGTTACTAAAGCAAAAAAAAAAAATTCTTGCTGGGAGTCATGACTCACGCCTATAATCTCAGCTAGTAGGGAGGGCAGAGATTGGGAGGATTGGGAGGATGGAAATTCCTGGCCAGCTGGAGCAAATAGCTCATGAGACCCCATCTCAACCAAAAACTGGGCATGGTGGTGCCTGTTATCCCAGCTACACAGGAGACGTAAACAGGAGGACAGGCCAGGGCATAAATGAACATGCTACCTGAAAAATAACTAAAACCAAAAAAAAAGAAGCCGGGTGCCAGTGGCTTACACCTGTAATCCCAGCTACTCAGGAGGCAAAGATCAGGAGGATCAAGGTTCAAAGCCAGCCCCAGCAAACAGTTTTCAAGACCCTATCTTGAAAAAATCCATCACAAAAAAGGGCTGGTGGAATGGCTCAAAGTGTAGGCCCTGAGTTCAAATCCCAGTACTGCAAAAAAACAAAGGATGGCTGGGGGTATGCTCAGGTGGTAGGGGTCCAGGACCACCAAAAAAAAAAGTAAATCCTTAATGCAGAGCCGAGGGCCCCAGCCAGGTGCCCCAGACACCTGAGGTGCTGCCTCTAATGGAGGGGACACCCTCTTCCCACAAAGGTCCTGGAGCTGTTCTCCTCCCGCAGAGGCAGGGGACCCAGAAAAGACGTCATGGCCCCTCTCCATGTCCCCTCAGCAGGGCCTGGTCCATTCTGCACCTCAGTCTCTTTATCTGTAAAATGGGTCAAAAGAGATCCTGCTCCCCAGTGCTGGTCACACGAGTGACAAGGACAGAGTGTCTGTGCCTCTCCCCCCAGCCTAGAGCCACGGTCCAGTCGTGACACAGACCTGAGACAGGCCCAGGACGGGGACCCTGGAGAACCTCTGCCCCATGCTTCACAAAGCTGCCATGGTAACTGACACCAGGAGCCTCTGAGGACCTGTCACAGGCCAGAGGAGACCCAGGAGTCACAAGGACCCAACAGGACATGGTGGAACCTGAGGCGAGATCCTAGGACATCAGGAAGGACCTGCAAGAGCAACTATGGAGCCCAGAACGTGTCATGCCAGTGTCCCCACACCAGCTCACGCCTCGTCCTCGTCAGCAGGTGTCATGCTGGCGGATGACACTAACGATAAGGACACAGTGTGCGGCGTGTGGGACTCACTGTGCGTCCTCTTCCCAACTTTAAAACTGTTCTAAAACTGAGACTTCTTTGTCTATCGCCGAGGGCCACTGTGAGGTCAAAGCCGTGCTGACCAAGGGACACTGAGTGTCAGGCAGAAGAAAACTGTGCCGGCGCCGTACGGTTCCCCAGTGCACGAAAGTAGTTTGAGAAACACAGGAAATGTCAAAAGTAGGAATATCACAACCTATGACACTCAACTTAAACACTTTACCTAATCCCAACCCTTAAATCCTTCTTAGCTTTGAAGGAAACAGACTGTCCCACCAGCTTCTGTAACAAAGTAGCTAAACCACCCCACTTAACACCAAGTGTCACCTTCCAGTGCCACAAACAGATCTGCCTGGAAAAAGTGGTCAAATCCCGCCACTGCTGGCTCCTGTCCCCTCCCCACCCTGGCCTCTGTTCCTGTCTCTCACTGACTTCCAGCTGCCATCCTATGAGGACCCAAGGATGACTTCAGGACCCCTGGATGACACAAGGTCACCGCCCCATCTAAGAACCTTAACTTCATCACTTCTGTGCAGCACCCCCATGCCATGGCCAGTGACACACTCCCGATCCCATGGCCGAGGACCCAAGCTTTCCAGGAGGCCAATGCCTCAAGCACTCCAGAGCCAGGGCGGGTTGGCACTGGTCCCCTTGTGTCCCACTCAGCCAGTGGCAGGCCCCGCGGCAGGGTGGCCACAGGTCCTACCTAATACAATGCCAGTTTCTCCTTCATGCCATGAATCCTGTGGTCCCTTGCCTGCCTGTTCTAACAGACACAGGGCGGGGCGGAGGTGACACCAAGGGGCCCTTTGCTCCCTAGTGGAACCTACAGAGCCTGCTTCCACCTCCAGCCTCTCACACTACTGGTCAGAGCAGCAGGGGGTCCGGCCACCCTCAAAGGGCCAAGCTGGCTCCATTGAAGGGGCTCTGGTCAGCCCCCCTCCTGGGCAGCACTGGACACTGGGCTCTGGATAAAAGCAACCTTAAGGACAGTGGGGACCCAAGGGACAGGCACAGGAGAACAGGGGCCACTAGACGCTGGAGCAGCTTGAATTGAAATTGTTGACCAGACCTTAAAAGCAGAGAATGAGTTGAAGATTTCTGGCTTCTTTTGAAAGCCTGGAAGATCTGTGCCCTCCCTCCAGGCAGTGGTCACTGGCGTTCCGCGGTGGGGTGACCCTGGAACTTCCAAACGCCTGCCTGCCACCCCGTCGAGCACAAGGGTGGCTTTGCTCTCTGGTGCTCCTGCTGGCACTTAACTGCCACCAGAACTTCCCATCCCTGTCCCAGAGGGACACAGGCTGAGAACCGTTGATTGTCCCCAAGCTGAGTGAGGGAGCCACAGGAAGCAGGGAAGAGGACAAGCAATTGACAGTGACTCAGAGGGGTTTGCTCACTGGTCCTGAGCACTCTAGCTGGGCAACCTCCACTAACAAAGACCAGGTTCATCCCTGCCACCTGGTAACCCAGTCCCCAGTTACTCAAGGGACCTGAAATCACGTCCTCGAGATGACCACCTGCACATCCCAGCAGCTTCATTCATCCCGTTCCTGCTGTGGAAGTCACTGGATGGCGGCTACCCCACCATCCAGCCATCCCTAGCGCTGTACCCCACGAGCCTCAGGCCGGCGATGGCGGGGGGTCCCAGCTGCGTTTAGGTAAAGCCAATCCACGCCATGGGAAGCCAGGCGAGACAGGCATGGTGGTTGTGCCTGTAATCCCAGCACTTGGGCAGCAGCATAGGAGAGGCACAAGAGGGCTGGGAGTTCAAGGCCAGCCTGGATTTACAGAGCAAGGGAAAAAAAGGCAGAGGAAGAGGGAACCAAGGAGATACGGGGAGGAGCCGCTGCTTTTTGATCCTGACGCTGCTAACGTGGGTGTCACTTGTGAAAATTCCGTGTGCCCAAAGTGTGAAACTGACAACAACGAGGACTGGATTACCAGGGGCTAAGTAAGCTTTTTGTTTGTTTTGGTTTCTTTTTTTTGGTGGGAATGGGATTTGAACTCCCACTTGCAAAGCAGGTATCACTTGAGCCACTCTTCCAGACCGTTTTGCTCTGGTTATTTTAGAGATGGAATCTCGAGAAGTATTTGCCCGGGCTGGCCTCAAACCTCGATCCTCCTGATCTCAGCCTCCTGAGTAGCTAGGATTACAGGCGTGAGCCACCGCACCTGGCCCTCTCTGGTTTTGAATAAGGCTTTGCGATGTGAAAGTCCACCAGGGCCCCTTGGCACCTTGTGTATGGGGGCTGTGCGTCACAGCAGTGGCTTTGGGTGGTGGAGACCTAAGCTGAGCACATCCACCTCCCGTTCCTTTACACACTTCTGCAACTCTGTCCTACAAGCTCAGAATGTGGGGCAATGTCGGGTCATGCCAGCCACACAGATGCAGTAGGCCGGGGCCATCGGGAGGGAAAGTACCAGACCTCACCCGGCCTTGACTTCCCACACGCAGAGCCGAGTGCCTCCGTCCTTCTCCCGGCGACAAGGAGTGAGATGACCCAGGAGCACAGGTGTTGTGAAGAAGGCACAGAAACCGGCCCCAAGGCCAAAGCCACAAGGGCCTCCCTGCTGGCCGCAGATCAAGAACGTGGTTTGCCAAGGCCTGGGAGAACAGACAGAGGGCCGGGCCCTGCGGCACAGGCTCCCTCAGAGGCCCAGCTGTGGCAAGAGCGGAATGTGACCGTGGCCATCACGGCCTCTGGGGGGCCACCTGGCCTTCCACCCACAAGCTAGCAGTGCCTTTCGCAGCTGGGAAGGCCGCAACCCAGGCTCCTTTTGGGGTGATCCCAAATGACCACAGCGTTTTGTTTTTTGTTTTTCTTCTTCTTCCTTTTAATTGTGGCAAAATTTACAACATAAAATCTACCGACTTCATCAATCTTTTAACAGTTCAACAGCATGAAAGATGCTCACAATATTAATCGTCCATCACCGCCTCTGTCCACCTGGGACCTGTCCCCATTAAACGCCACCTCCTGGTTCGTTCCCTCCCTCCCTTCCCTCCCTCCCTTCTTTGTTTTCTTTCGGTACTGGGGTTTGAACTCAGGGTCTTCAACCTTGAGCCACTCAACCAGCCTTTTATTGTGCTGGGGTTTTTTTTATAGGGTCTTGAGAACTATTTGCCTGGGTTGGCTTTGAACCTCGAGCCTCCTGGTCTCTGCCTCCTGAGTAGCTGGGATTACAGGTGTGAGCCACTGGTGCCTGGCTCCCATCCCCCTTTCCCCGGCCCCTGACACCCACCATTCTGCTTTCTGTCTCTTAGTTTGACCGCTCAGGGACCACACTGTATTTGCCTGTTGTGTCCCTTTGGTCCCTTCTCTCAGCATAGCATCTTTAAGATCTGTCCTTGCTGTAGTCCCTTCCTGTTTCAGGCTGAGTAATACTCCCTTGTATGGAGAGACCGCTCTCTTTTTTTTTTTTTAGCCAGTTAACAGTCAATGAAATGTCACTTCTTCCTTTGGCTTTGGGAGTAATGCTGCTACAGGAGCCGGGGCTACAGCTCGATGGTCGAGGCCTTGCCTAGCGCTCGAGAGGACACAGGTTCTAACCCAGCGCTACACAACGGCAGCAGTAAGTACCACTGCTGTGCACACGGGCGTACAAACGCCTCTTGTAGTCCCTTCCTCGGTTCTCCTGGGTACCGTGCTTCCAGAGGCAGAACCATGGCACCACACGGCAACTCCGTTTAACTCTGAGAGCCCTCCACCAGTCGCTGTCCCCATGGCTGGTGGGTGGCATGGGTGCTCTCTGGAGAAATGTCTACTCAGTCCTTGACCCCTTCATTTCCTCTTTTTTTCATTTATTTTTATGTCTTGGTGGCCCTTGCTAAGCAGCTGCTCTACCGCCGTGGGCACGCCCCCTCCCCTCTACAACCTAAGTTATTTTTGAACAGAAGCTCCTATTTTTGCCCAGGCTGGCCTGTCATCCTACTTCTGCCTCCATGTCGCCAAGAGGACATGTCATGCCACCACACCCAGCTTGTTGGCTGAGATGGGGGTGTCTCGCTAATTTTTTGCCAGGCCTGGCTCCGAACAGAGATCCTCCTGATCTCAGGGCTCTGAGTAGCTGGGATTACAGGTGTGAGCAACAGTGCCTGATGGTCTTCGGCTGTTTCCAATGGGGGCTGTTGGTTTCCATGTTGAGGAGTGGTTTTCAGAATGCTGTCTGCCTGCTCCCCACTGCCCTCCCCCACCTTTCCTCCTTGATAAACGCCTCTGCCTTCCAGCTACTTCTTCCACTCCGCCACAACCCGCACCTACGCTGAATCTTGACTCTCTTTCCTTTGTCACATTTTTGCCACCCCGCCCCCCGGGTCCTGCTGCCACCCTCTCAGCCTCTCCCAGTCCCCTGCATCCATCTTCATCCTCCCTCCCCACAGCAGCCAGAGTTCACCAAATCGACCCCCTCCAGGGTCCCACCACTGTCACTTCGCCCCATCCACCCATTCCTTCCTCCAACCCCACATGTCCCTTGCCACCTCTGGTCTTTGCACCTGCCATGTCCCCAGCCTGGTCCACTGCTCCTGGCACCGCATGTCCCCCACCTAAGACCTCTGATACAGGTGACTGTCTGCTGGGCATGGTTGTCGCTCCTGGCAAAAAGAGCTGCTGTCACAGGCCGGGGTCTCTATCCACCTGCAGATCCAGCACCCTGTGCACGGTTGTGGACCAACAAACAGGACCGACAGAGTGCGCACACTTCCCCACACTCAGGTCCTGGCCCCTCCTCCTCCTCAGGACCCCCACCCCTGTGTGCCCACTCCTGCTGGAGTTGGCCCATCTGTGCAAGGCGGGAGGCCGTAAGTGTCCCAAAGCCCTTCAGGGGTGACATGAAGACACTCGGAGTTGGATGCAAAATGCCACATGTCCCTCCTGGCGTGGAGCAAGGGCCCCTCTGCCAGTACTCAGGCTGTTCCACCTGTCCAGGTGAGGGACACCTGCAGCTTCCATAGCCCCGAGCTGCGGGGGCGCAGGAAGACCAGCAAAGTTGCTGCAGCAAGGGCCCCGGTCCTCCCAGACAGCACCATGAAGAGGGTGCAGGGAGCCCCTCACACCTTGGGGTTGACGGTAGCCTTGGCTCTCAGCTGGCCTCTGGTCCAGCATCTATGCCCCTATCTCCTCCCCTCCCCCACCAAGGTCCTGGCCGGCCCTGACAGCTGACAACTTGGTCCACTTATCTGCTCCCAGCCACAAACCACGCAAGCCTGGGAGCAGAAGGCCAGCCCAGCGGCCCCCGAGCCAGCCCTGAAGGCCAGGCTGCCCACCCCAAGGACATCCATCCACCTCCATGGTCACCGCCACGGCCAGGCTGCGGCCAGTGCCGCCCCCCCCCCCGCCGCCCCTGCTGTTGCAGGCTCCCTGCCATATGCCTTCGTCACCACTGACAGCACCTCAGCAGCACAGCCCCTCTCCAGGAGCAGCCACTACTACATAGGATACCAGATCCCCCAGTCCCCAAGTTTCCAGAGAGCTGCTAAGGCCATCCCACATTACAGATAGGGAAACCAAGGCCCAAGAAGGCTAGGTTCAGGCCAGGCCACACAGGGAGATGACAGTCACGGTAACAGATGGCATTTCTCATCCTTCCCATGATCAGCTCACTGGACAAGGGAGGCAGTGCGTGAAAAACGGGGACCCTGAGACAGAAGACTCATGACACCCCAACTTCCTCTGCAGCTCCCCCATGGCCCGGGACCTCAGATAACTTAACTCTGGGAACAGACTCCAAATTTAGACAAGGAAGGCTGGACACTGAACCACCAACGCCCACCTGATTCGGTCACCTGAGCGGTGGCCAAATACAAACCAGGGGGAACCGAGTGCTTTCTGTTCCTCGGCCATTCGTCCCTGTCTGTGAGACAAGGCCTGTTCTCAGCCCCATCTTACCGGTGGGAAACTGAGGCATAGGATGCCCCCATTCCTTCCCCACAGCCACACAGCTGGACAGCCCCATCCAGCTGAAGACCAGCTGCCTGAAGGGGAACAGTGTCTCGGTTCTGCCAACAGCTACCGCGCAGAGCCTGGACATCTAGATTTGGATGTGAAAGTTACTTACCTTCAAGTGTTGGCAACCAAGTTAATTTTTTTTTTTTACTAGCAGCAGAGGCCAAACAAAACATAACCCCAACTGGACCCAGGCCTGTGGGAAGCCAGGTGACCTCTGAGCAAAAGTGGGGTTCACAGCTTTCGATGAGACTTAGTCCACCAACAGCTGTGTGACCTCAGGTTGGTGCCTCCACCTCTCTGAGCCTGTGCACCTCACCAGATCAGCCTGAGTGCACCTGGGTGGGAGCCCAGATGTGCTGAGCAGCACAGTGTCCGGCCCCCAGCAGGTTCTCAGCCAATGCCGTCTACTACCATTAACACTGTCCCTTCTGTAACAGGGTGAATGGTGGCCCCCAAAAGACATGGCCACTCGGAACCTGGGAATGTGATCTTTGCAGGAGAAAGGGTCTCCGTAGATGTTCTGATTGGGGGCTTGAGAGGAGAGCATCATGGGTAGGCAGACCCGAAATCCAATGGCAAAGGATGTGATCAGAGAAGATGCAGAGGGCGCCATGTGAGGAGGACACAGAAGGACACACCTGGCAGCAGCAGGAGGCAGGTGCGAGAAGGCTCCTTCCATACAGCCCTCAGACACCTGGTCCCCCACCTGTGGCCTTCCTCACAGCGTGAGGTGACATTTCTGCTGTTCGGTGCCCACAGCTGCTGGTGATCAGCTGGGAAAACTTACACATTCCCTGAGAACGTTCTGCTAGACACCCCTAGCTTTACCAGCGAGGACCTCACCGTCCTAGAGCCAGGCCTCCCACCAGTCACAGCCCTCTCCAGTGTCCCCTACAGCACCCTTTGGCAAAGCCAGAGGCCTGGGGACTCCCACGGTGGCCAAGGATGAGCTTTGTGTCTGATAGGAGACCCTGGGACCTGTCTGGGTGTCCAGCCAAGGCTGTAGGCCAGGGCTGGGAAGGAAATGGAACTGACCTGCACTGGACACAGAAGTGTCCAGAAAGAACCAGAAGCCGGCACCAAAGTCACCTGTGGAGTGGGGATGGAGGAGGGGCAGTGTCTGCCTGCCTACAGAGTCCACTGCTTTGTCTACTTTCTTCCTCTTAATCTTGAGGTCTTCAGCTTATTTTCACACCAGTGGGCTGTCCTGGCAAAGGTGGGCCTGTCAGTGCCCCTGAGTCACCTGACCATCGCTGTGCCTCCCCGTGAACCACCCCCAGTGGGTGACAGGGAAGAAGAGGCCCCTCCGCAGAGGAGGAAATGACTTTCAGGAGAAAGCCAAGTTTCACAGAACCCAGGTAGCGGGAATCGGAGTTTCACAGATCCAAGGACGGGGCGCACACTGGTTCTACCAGGAACCCCAGATGGGGACCTTATTTGATAGAGTCTCTGCAGATGTCATCAGGTTAAAAATCGCAGCCAGGTGTGGTGGCTCATGCCTGTAATCCCAGCTACTTGTGAGGCTGAGATTGGGTGGATCAAGATTTAAGGCCAGCCAGGCAAATAGTTCTTCAGACCCCATCTCCAAATTAACCAGTGCAAAATGGACTGGAGGTGTGGCTCAAGTGGTAAAGCACCTGCTTTGCAAGTGCAAAGCCCTGAGTTCAAACCCCAGTACAACCAAAAAACAAAAAAAACCACCACCAACAAAAAACAGTGCTGCAAAGGCCAGCAAAGACTTTCTAGAAAGCTCTAGACAACACGGAGCAAGGACTGCCCAGGACTGAGAGGCCAGGGAAACGGATACAGCCCCGAGGAAGACCCAGTGACACTGGCTTTATCACCCTGCCGCAAACCCACTCCCACCCTGCAGGTAGGGCGGGTACCAGCCGTGCTGCGTGTGGACGCAGAGTGGCACAGCCAGGACAGCTGTCACCGGGAGATAAATAAATATGTGTGATGAACATTAACCAGGGAGGCCAGGCAGCAGTAAGCAGCAGCAAGCCTGATACGCATCCAGCCACAGGACAGGTTTTGAACAGGGTGGACACAGACAAAGCGGCCACATGCCCTGGGCTCCAGGTGCCACCCCAGCTCCAAGCACTGGCTTATTCTAGCCTCGTTTCCACTCTATGGGAAGGTATGGATCACTGGGGGCTGCATGTGTCCCCCCAAAATCAACATGTCACCCCCAATGCCTCAAATTGTGACCAAACTTGGAGTCAGGGCTTTCAAGGTGTGCTTATGGTAAAATCAGACCACTGAGGTCAACCCTAACCTAATCTGAACGGTGACCCATGAGAAGAGGTGCCTGGGACAGACAGATGCACAGAGAGGGATGACCTTGTGGGGACAGGGAGGACGGCCATGCACAAGCCAAGAACAGGAGCCAGCCCTGCCTCGTGGACTTCCAGCCTCTGGCTGTGAGGAAATAAGTGTCTGTTGTTGAAGGCACCTCATCTATGGTCTATTGTGATAAGGCCCAGCAGACAAAGTCAGCCACCAAAGCCCACAGACTTGAGCCACCTGCCCAGAGTCACACAGCAGGCAGGAAGCACAGCACACATTTGAACCCAGGGCCTTAGCCTCCAAAACCTGAGCACTCACTCTGGACAGACTCCCAACACTGCACATGGTATGAGGTCAAAGAGTAGAGCTCTTGCCCATTAAGTGTAAGGCCCTGAGTTCAAATCCCAGTACTGCCAAACAAACAAACAAGAAGAATGATGGGAGTGAAACAGTTTGCCGCTTCCAAGGAAAGTTGAAGACACCCTGGCCAAGACCAGCCTTCCTACTGCACTGATGGGCCCTGGAGAATGTCAGGTATGAGTACCCTGCAGGCAGGGGTACAAGAGTTCAAGACTCAGAAAATACCCCCCAGTCATCAGGATATGTCAGATAAATGACGGCATCCCTGTGATTATTACACAACCACAAGAACGAGGAGTCGCTTATCACAACAGCAGCGTGGAGGAGACTCAGACCATGGGAGGTGAAAACAGCACAAGCCGGGCAGCCCAGCGCTCAGAGACGGAGGCAGAAGGATTGAAAGGCCCAGGCCAGCCTGGGCTACCTAGTGAGACCCTGTCTCAAAAAAGAAAGAAAGGGAGGAGAGGAGGAAGGCAGGATGGCAAGGAGGAAGGGAGGGGAGAGGGAGGGAGGGAGGAAGGACGAACACAGAGTATGAGTCCATTCAAGTCAAATTCAAAATCAGCCGGGCATGTTGATACACACCTGTAATCCCAGCACTCAGGAGGCTCAGGCAGGAAGACTGTGAGTTCAAGGCCAGCCTGGGCTATATAGTAGGAATGTCTCAAAAAATCAAAAGAAACCAATTCAGAGGGCACTGCTCCCCGTGTGTAGGGTTGGGTATAGGGCAGCGCTACGACAAGCAGGCCAAGCTGGGATCCAGTGGTGTCGCCTGCAGGGGTTGCTGGGGCCTCAGGGCTCTGACTCTTTACCTGGGGGTGAAGGCTGTGTGTTCAGCTGTATTTGTGTTAGCTGTGTGTCTTATGCACTTTCCTAGAATTGCATATTTCACAATACAAAGAAGTCAAAGATTTGGAGGTGAGCGTGTACAGCTGGGGGGGAGGAGGTGGAGTTGGGGACCTGAGAACAAGCAGCAGAAGGAAATCCCAAGGCCGGGTCCAGCTGCTGGGGAGTCCCGGCTGTGCTGGCTCTTGGCCAGTGGAACCAGCATGGTCTTCTGGTGCCAGGTGGCCCAGCACAGGGACTACTGCAGTACCCAGAGGGCTGGAGGGAGGAAGGCGAGGCAGAGAAGCCCTGGGGACCCATAACCTGTCCAGCCTGGAGCAGGGACAGGCTGGGAGGGAAAGTCAGGCTGCAGCCCCGAGAGCTGGGACCACCCTTATCCCGGCCACCAAGGGCCCTGCGCCACTCACACAAGGTGGCCTTAGCGCGGGGTCCTTGGGACAAATACGTGCCAGTCCTACCCAAGGGCGACCTGCCAAGAGCCATGCAGGGAACAGCGGGTGGAAAGAAAGGGGGTGCCCTGGGCTGCGGGAGGACACAGAGCAGCCAGGCCTCACAAGGGCACCTGAGCCGCTGCTGTGAGGGTGGCGGTGGAGCAAGAGGTCCGAATGTGAAGAGGGTGGGAGGGGACAGCAGTGGCCAGTGTACACTGTCCTGAGCATGGCCAAGGCTGCATTGAGGACTGCGTGATGCCCCTAAGTCCACGCTGCAGGCCGTCTGCAGTGGCTTGCAGAAGATTCAGCAACAAATTGTGGGGAGAGAGGCACAAATCGCCGTGTTTTGGCAATTTTTCCGAAATAAACATTTTCACCATACAGCCTTGGGTGGGAAAGGGACCCAAAGGTGCTCGCAAGCCTGAACCAAGCCAGAGAATCAGAGCGGGGCCCCTCCAGCCAACACCAGGTGCCAGCAGAGAACCCAGACATCTGTAGGAAGCCGGCAGAGGACAGCCCCATGTCAGCACCATGACACAGACCGACCCCCTCCAGGCCAGCGTCCACAAGGTGAAGATGGCCACAGGGAAAATGTTTATGTGACACCTGCCACTCTGTCATTCTAAGTGCTACCTCCTCCACCTTCATAAAAGTCCTCTGTAGGTCACACTTTTATTAACAGGCACAGAAAAGTTAAGTCATTTGCCCAAAGTCGCCCAGCAGGGAAGTGACAGAGGCAGGATTTGAACCTGGGCTGCCTGCCTCCAAAGTCCATGTGCCCTGGTCCACCTAAGCAATTAGAAGCGGAACCCAATCGTGGCCTTAACAATGAACTCAGGGCCACCCACCCTCCTTATGTCTCAGTCCACTCCAGCCTCTCAGCCAGGTGGGCACAGGGCATCACACAGGGACACTCGCAGAGGTGGCTGTCCTAGCAGACCCCTCCCCCACACCCGAGGCAGAGCCAGCCGCAGCCCCTCACATTGCCCCAGAGAGGAGCCCATGCCCCAGGCTGTGGGGCAAGGGCCAGGAGCAGGCGATGCCAGCTGGGACACCTCACAGAACACACCTGGTGGCTGGGGTTCCAGGTCCCCTCCTCCGCAGCCGAACCCGACAGTGTGCTCAAGGTTACGGGTCCCATGCTCTCCCCCTCTCCCCAAGAGCCTCCGTGGGAGGCAGACAAAGCCTGAACTCTGGCACACACCCCACACCCCCACCCTGACATAGCCCTCACTTTATCACAAACGCCTCCTCCCAGGCCAGGATGTGCGCAGCAGAGGGTGGATGGGACCCCAGGGATTAGCAGTTAATGACTTGCTCCTGCATCTACCCAGGCCCCTGCCAACCCCTGTCCCATGGTCCTCCTGGCTTCAGCCCAGCATCCCAAGATAGCCTGGAACAGGTGGGTCTTGCCAGCACTTGGCGCCAGTGAGCCCTGTGGCCTGCTGTCTCTGGGTTTTGGTTCCCCCAAAGGAAAAATAAAAGATGGAACTGAAGAAAACAAGAGTTCAAGATCTAACAACGTCAGAGTTTGCGAAACGATCCCCTGGTAAACACCAATTAGCTGATCTTCCAACGCCCCCTCAAGAGATCTTAGATACAGCAACAAAGAAAATAATCTCTAACAGTCAGAGCAATGCCAGGCTGCAATGAGGATGCCAGCTGGGGACACAGGAGCATCTGTCACACCTTCTCCCTCCTGGTCTCCTTTAGGGCTCCACTGCGTTGCCACCTGGGTCTCACCAGTTCAGAGAATAACTTCTCTCTCGTCTGCAAATGGGTATGTGATCCAAGCCTGACCAATCAAATTCGTTTGTGTTTTTGGGGTGTAGGATTTGAACTCAGGGTCTCATGCTTGCTGGGCAAGTCCTCTACCACTTGAATCACTCTGCCAGAGCGTGACCAATCAGTGTCCATTTCTTGAGTCACAGTGATTGGTCCAGGGATGAGCATGTCACCCAAGCCCAGCCAATCAGAGCCAATGAGCACTCACTCCACAACTTTCCCAGCCACTGGCATCATTGCTAGTTTTTTTTTTTGGTGGAAGGGGGGCGGTGGGACTGAGGTTTGAACCCAGGGCTTCCAAAGTCAGCACTCCACTGCTTGGGCCACACCTCCAGTCCATTTGCTCTGATTATTTTGGAGATGGGGGGTCTCACAAACTATTTTCCCAGGCTGGCCTCAAACTGCAAGCCTCCCAATCTCAGCCTCGCAAGTAGCTAGGATTACAGGCATTGAGTCACCGGTGCCTGGTCCCTTTTTCTTTTTTAATTGATGTAGACTATTGTACAACAATAGCACGAAAGTGGGCCACACCTGTACAACCCTGGGGGTTTGGGCGGGGGGGTGGGGGGGGTGGCGGTCACCAGCAGAATGGACCTGAGTCTCCTGATCCAGCCTCACTCTATGTAATAGCTCAGGTTAAAATGCATAGAGAGGGGAGTGCCTGGACCCATCCCAATCCCAGACCTACCAAGGACCAAGGACCTCCTGGAGGCAGTGGCAGGGGGCCCCCAACCAGACCCCCACCCTCTGGCCCATTCTACCACCCACAGCCGGCCAGTCTCCTCCTCCCAGCCCCTCTGCCTTCATGTCAGGACAGGAAAAAAGGTCAGAAAGAAGATGCCAGCCTCCCACAGGAAAAACAACAGGCCCGGAAGCCTGGGAGAACTTGCTGGAATCTACACCAAGCATGTCCAGACTGGGGCCCTGAGTCCGTGGGTGTGTCCGGGGGACCTAGGCTTCTGCGTCCTCCTTCAGCCCTCAAGCAGTCCCAGAAGGCGGCCTGGGAGAGGAGCACAGAGAGGTTATGTAACTCACCCACAGCCGCACAGACAGGAAGAACCGGGCCAGGCTCTGGAGTCCATGCACTCAAGGAGCCTCGCTGTGGCCTCTCCCTGCCTCACCCCAGGTCTCTGCCCTGCACAAGGGTCTCCAGCTATAGAGTACCACCATGCACAAGACAGATAAGGTCCCCAGAAGTCCTCAGAGACCATCAACCTAGTAAACAAGATAATTTCAGGGCTGGGCAGGGAACACACGGAGCTGAGCCAGTGCAGGAGGGCGACAAAGTGGGGTGGTCAGGCCGCTGTCCACCTGGGGCCTGGTGGTCAGGAAGGGTCTGTGTTTTAAGAAGTTACATTTGGGGGCTGAGGCTATGGTTCAAGCAAGGCCCTGGCTCAGTCCCCAATACCACAGGATGAAAGTGAAAAGAAAGTAGATTTGAGCTGAAACATGGAAGAACACCAAGCAGAAGAGCCCGGGGAAAAGGAGTTCCAGACAGAAGGCACAGCACGTGGAAAGGCCCTGGGGCAGGAAGAACAGGTCAGGTTTGAGAAGACAGGCAGGTAAGGCTGGAGCCGATGACGGGGCAGGTGGAGCCCACAAGGAAGCATTCACGGGACAGGTTTGAAGCCAAATGCAGGGAGGTTTCAAGCAGTTCTTTGCAATGATCCATTTGTGGTTTTGTTTTTGTTTTTGGAGGGACTAGGGTTTGACTCAGGGCTTCACGCTTGCAGAGCAGGCAAACTACCCACAAGCCACACCTCCAGTCCATTTTGCTCTGGTTAGTTTGGAGATGGGGGTCTTGAGAACTATTGCCTGTCCGGACCTCAAATCTCAATCCTCCCGATCTCAGCCTCTCAAGTAGTGAGGCTAACAGACGTGAGTCACCGGGGCCAGGCTCATTTGTGTTTGAAAGAACATTCTGACTTTGATGGGAAGAAATGACAGTAGAGAAGTGTGGACAGGCAGAGCAGACAGTGGACAGTGCCACGAGGGAGTCCAGCAGCCTCAGGGACGAGATGAGGGATGGCCCTGAAGCAGGCAAGGGGCCTCGCAGGGGTCACAAACCAGCCAGTGAAGCAGCCCGTCGGCTAAACATCCAGTCAAACAAGCATTTGGGAACCAACACTGGATGTCGGGCACACTTCCAGGTGCTGAGGACACAGCAGTGAACACCGAGGTCCCTGCCCTCCTGGGCCTGGCTTCCCACGGGGAGAAAATGACAGTAAATAAAAGAACACAACACACAGGTAACCGACACCGGGTCTTAGCCCTGCACACAACGAGCAGGAGGAAGAACAGGATGGGGCAGGAACCGGCTGCACTGACTAGGGTCTCAGGTGGCCTCTACGAGCAGGTGCAGCCTGAACGGAGCTGGCGGAGGTGACAGGGGTCGTGTGAGGTGAGTCCTGCACTCTGGGAGGGCCTGTGTGCAGGGAATTGGAGGGACAGGAGGTGTCAGAGGGGCCCCACGGTAACCTGGCTCTGACTCAAAGGGGACAGACAGCATGGCCACCGCAGGCTGGGGCAAAGGCAGCAGTGACCTGTCACAGAGGCCCTCTGGCTGCCACAGTGGGCAACCCATACTGAGGGAGCAGGCCAGAGAGAAGGCGGCTGGTGTCACAGGTGCGGTGACAAGTGGCTGGACTTGGGAGACAGCCCAAAGACACCAGAGCTGAGGATGGTTTAGTGTGGGAAGTGGGGGGGACAGCTGACCACTGACTCCCATGCGCAGGACAAAGGGGTCACCGACAGGGAAGGTGGCAGGGAGAGGCCGCCTAGAACCCTGGGCAAGACGGAGTCCCTGGTGCAGGCTCCAGGCTGGACTTCCCAGGAAAGGGCTGCGCCCTTTGCCCTGACACGGAGGACATTGCGACAACGGGGAGCGGGCAGGCTGGGGTGGCGTTGGACGCTGAGGCTGGCTGAGCTGACCCAGGCAGGAGTGACCACAGGAAGGACCATGCCGAGCAAGCCTGGGGACACAGACTGTGGGAGGGCAGGAGCTAAGGAGGCCTGGGCAGGCGAGGCCGAGGGCAGCCAGGGAGGCAGAGAAGCAGAGGATGCACGTATGGGGGGGCTCAAGGGCCCTTCTAGAAGCTTCCAGGGAAGGTGGAAGGAACTTCACTGAAAATGCCAGGAAGCCAGCAGGGGTCAGGCCCCTCCCGTTCCTTCCCTCCCCAGCAGAGCCCCAGGGGCAGGAAGGAGGCAGGGAGGGGAGGACAGGAGCTCATCTGGGTCTAGGCCGAGCTCCCAGGCTGAGGGGAGCAAATCGTCCCCAGCAGGGACAGGGTGGGGGCGTCTGGGCCCCGAGGTCACAGAGCCAGGGCTGAGCCTTTCGTGTTGTCCCGTTCACAGCTCGGCCAAGGCCACGCGGGGGTGTGGGCTGCGGGGTGCGGGGTGGGGGAAGGGAGCCTGCTTCCTTGCTGTTATTTGTGTAATTTTTCCGTGCTCTGGGACAGGGTCTCGCTCCCACTCCACCTCCCGGTTGTATTTTTGGCACAGTCCCTCGAGCTGCCTGCTCACGGTGCCGAGCCGTGAGGGCTGCGTGGAGGAAGGCCGGGGTGACCCCCCTCAGCTGAGCGCTGGGGATCCCACGATTATGACCCAGAACCGCTGCCCGCGGGAACCCGGGAGGGGCCGGGGCAACCGAGCACCCTCTTCTGCAGACCAAGGCCATGGGTGGACAGTGATGACCCACGGACAGGGTCCATGGCCTTCCACGGAGCTGTGCCAAACCTCAGCGGACCAGGACACACGCTGGCTCCTCACTGAGCCACCCTCACGGGGACGTGGTCATCTGGCAGAAGGGAAAGGCCACGGTGGCCCAGTTCCAGGGAGCCGCACCTCGTTCCGAGGAGCCAGGCGAGCCGTGGGGGGACAGCGGTCCCTCTGTCCAGGAGGAACGAGAAGGTTCGGGCCATGGTGCACTTGCCTGGCGACAGGACTGGCCTGGGAAAGGCCAGCCAGCGGTGGGACCCATCCACACACATGTCCACATGTGTACCGACACAACCATGGGCCTGTGTGGACACCCAGCCATATATGTTGGACTGTCACCAACAGCAGCCCAAGTGGTACCCAGGGACACGTGTCCACAACGCATTGGCACGTGGCCACACACCGAGGCATGTGAGCGTGTGACACGCTCATGTGTGTGGGCACCCGCGTGCACGCCACTGGTACATGTGGACACACAGCCACACGCGTGTGTGCAACGCACGCACGGGCGACGCCACGAAGAAGCAAATCCACTGGGAGCACAAAGGGAAGTAAAAATAAACCACGCGGGACTTAAAATAGAAGTGTCGCTAGCTGCCCCTGCAGGAAGCTGAAGCCGCCCGCGTGCACCAGGTGGCAGGAAAGGGGAAGAGAAGAGACCACATAGGAGCACACCTGTGGCCTTGTCCTCGTGGGACCCTGCATGAGATGCCCTGCGGCCACAACACTGTCTCACTGTCCTGGATTCCACTGGGGGAGCCCGGGAGGGGCCAGAGGTGGCTGAGCCCACCCTGGGTCAACTCAGGCCTCAAAGTCACTGGAGTCCCCACCAGGAGGAGGTCATCCTGACCCCACCGCACTTGGCACCTGGTCTGTGGACACCCCTAGAAGGAGCTTCTGGGAGTGACCACAGGAGAAAGGCCTCAGATGGACCTGCTGCCCAGTGCTCGAAAAGAGAAACAGAAGGGCCGACCCAAATAAAAGAACAAGAAGGACCCATCCAGCCCCCTAGGGCCAAGCAGGAGATTCGGAAGCAGGGCAGGGAGAGGCCGCCACCAGCTTTGGAGTCAGGCTCCCTGGGAGGCACTGCTGTGTGACTTGAGGCAAGTTACTCTCCGTCTCTGTGCATCTGTCTCCCTCAGTAAAACAGAAGGCACAGCTGCCACGTGAAGTGATTTAACACCTGCCGGCCCAGGCGCAAGGGCCCAGGCCACAGTGCCTCGCCAGTGCCCATTGGCTTTCCACTGACTGGCAGAGGAGGTTTGCCACAGGGTACAAAATAACTCAGGGACAGTCCAAGGTGTCCCCAGGCTAGCCCGGCCTCCTGAGGGCTGAGTGTGGCCCTGGCTGAGGGAGAAGGGAGCAAGAGTCTGGAGTTGTGGTTGGTGGTGGGGAGGGGGCTGAAGACACAAGCTGGTCTCCAAGGAAGACTGTCCAGCTCATCCTAACATCCTGCCAGCACCCAGGGGCCCCCAGGAGCCCAAACACTGCTCTGGCCCTGGGGACACGGTGGTGACGTGACAGATGTGTAAGTGGAGGACAGGCTCCCTCCGGCTAACTGTGCAGACCAGGACAGAACCACTGCACAAGTCCAGGCAGCAGGCAGGGGAGGCCACAGTGGCAGGGATGGTGTGAAGAGGTCGAGCTCCAGATCCGCCCAGAAGGCAAACATCAGATGCCAGGAATACGGAAAAAGCACTTGCGGGGATGATGAGCGGTGGCCTGAGGTTTTGTCTCTACTGCTGGGGGACAAATGAAACTGCTTTGGCTGAGATGGGGACCCAGGTAGGGGAGGCGCCAGGGGCTGATTCCAAGTAGAAAAACAATTTAAAGACTGCAGAGAGGCCCATTGCCCCGGCCATGGAAGAAGATCACGAGAAAGATGGCGGCCTGGCCGATGGGTAAATGCTTGCCAGGCTCAGTTCCAGGGAGAACATGCAGGGACCCTGTCCTCATGGGGAGTCCCCCACCCCACAGAACCCCAGCTAATTACAATGACAATCCTGTGTCACAGCACACTGGCCAAACTAAAGGACAGTATAGTCCCCCACAGGAAGGAAGAGACAGGAGGGGTCACTCTTCCCAGCCACCTCAATCCCAGCGTCCTTTAACCATGTGTCTCCTGCATTTGTGCGTCTAACTCATTTGGCCATTCTTTGGGGAAATTTGTGTAACTATTGGTAATTTTAAATTAAACACACAACACACAAATATATTCTGTTTAAAATCAAAAAAGAAGAAGAAGAAGAAACCGGGCACCGGTGGCTCACACCTGTAATCCCAGCTACTCAGGGGGCAGAGATCAGGAGGATCGTGGTTCAAAGCCAGCCTGGGGAAACAGTTTGTGAGACCCTATCTTGAAAAAATCCATCAAAGAAAAGGGCTGGTGGAGTGGCTCAAGGTGTAAGCACTGAGTTCAAACTCCAAAAAAAAGAAAAAAAAAAAAAGACCAGGTTTGGTGACACGCACCTGTAATTCCAGTTTGAGAGACTGAGGCAGGAGGATGCAGAGATTAAGAGTAGCCTGTGCCACACAGTGAGTGAGACCCTGTCTCAAGGAAAAAGCACATAGCATTATCTTTTTTTTTTTGGCAGCATTGGGGTTTGAACTCACGGCCTTGTGCTTGTTAGGCAGATCCTCTGCCACTTGAGCCACTCCGCCAGCCACAGCAGTATCTGTAACAGATTCAGTCTCTCCTCTCCCCCACATCGTCAGTCTGGAGTGTCCCCTTCTACACCTTTTCCCAAGTTTTTACATGCACTACTATGGCCCTACTATAGACACAGGGAACCGCTCATTCCTTTGACATAGAATTTTTTTTTTTCAATTAGCAAGCTAGCCGTGCTGAAACACACATGCACTGGACAGAGCTCCTTTTGTTTAAACCGGTCGCTGGTGGCCCATGCCTGTAATCCTAGCTACTTGGGAGGCTGAGGATCAAAGTTTGAGGCCAGCCTGGGCAAATGGTTCACAAGACACCATCTCCAAAATAACCAGAGCGAAATGGACTGGAGGTGCGGCTCGAGCAAGCGGTAGAGCACTGCTTTGCAGACTGGAAGCCCTGAGCTCAAACTCCAGTCCCACCAAAACCAAAAGAGCTCCATTCCGTTCGTTCTCATCTCCCTAGTGAAGGGCAGCCCAGCCTCCCTGACCGGGACTCCTGCCCACGTCGGCCACAAGCGTGAACCTTTTGCCGTGACCCAGATCCCTTATCTGTGGGGAGGAGGAATTCCACCAACTCATCCTGTTGCACAAAGCTGATGGATCTGTCTGGTACACGCAGGGCACTTCCACACACTGGTAATCTCCTTTGCTCCTGCTAATCTCCCAGGACACACCAGACCTGACCCTGCCTCAGCACAGGAGAAACTCCGGCCAGCTAAGTGCCTGGCCCCAGTTCCCAGCTACACACGGCCCCACAGGCTCCAAAACTGTTGCTGACATGGATTTTAAACGCCTCGTGTTCCTACCCAACCCCAGGGTAAGCTGACACAAGCAAACCAGACTTTCAGGAAAGCCAAAAACAGAACCATGATAGATTATGCTGAGATGAGCAGAAGTGGGCCGTGCAAGTTTACACGGGGGTCTGCTCAGAAAGACACCATGCCAGTAACTGTCAAAATCCAAATGGAGCAACACCTGCGGGTCCCCAGACACCACTGTACAAGTGTTCGTGGATGCACGCACAGAGCTGCATACTCTCCAGAGAAAGTCACCCGTCCACAGAGGAACAGGTAAGCAAATGCTGACCTATCTAAAGGAATACTATGCAGTCAGGAAGACAAAACGTGATAGATT
The DNA here is from genome assembly GCF_047511655.1 of Castor canadensis. Lineage (NCBI taxonomy): Eukaryota > Metazoa > Chordata > Mammalia > Rodentia > Castoridae > Castor > Castor canadensis. The sequence continues at coordinate 42,247,494 of NC_133403.1, forward strand.
TGCATGTTCTGAGACACAGAAGTCTTCAAGCACTATCACTGAATTGTAAAGCAAACTGCAAGCTATTTGCATGTGGTATAGTTCCATGAGTGGCTCAAGTGGTACAGTGCTCAAGTGGCAGTCGTGAGGCCCTGAGTTCAAACCCCAACACCCCCAAACAAGGGGAATAAAATAAAGGGAACATTCTTTTTTTCCCTCTATTTGAATTTTTTTTGCAGGGAGGAGTGCTAAGGATGAAATCCAGCAGTTGCACCCTGGGCAAATGCTGTACCACTGAGGCACACACACCCCCATCTTGATTTTTTTTTTTTAACAAACAAGTATTTATGCCACTTATATATGAATTTCTTTCATTAACAAAAAAAAAAGAGCATAAAAAAATAAACATCAAAGCACAAAGCCTCCCATTCAAACTGCATGGACCTAGGCAGCCAAAGGAAACTCCGTCGGGGTCCCTCCCTACGTGGCTGCTCGTCCCTAACACTTCTGGCCTGGGCGGTCCAGAAGTGGCTGTCTTGGGCTGGGCGTGCCTTTCTATCTTCCTGCCTTCACGCCACTCCACCCCGAGCCAATCGTCTCAGGGATATTGGAGGGAAAGGGTGCTGGAAGGCTCTCCCTCACTTTAAGCAGGAACTCCTAGCTCCAGGACAGCTCTGAGGGATGTGGATTTCCTTTTTGGAAGCTCCAAGGGCACAATGTGTGCCCACTAACATCCTTCACCTCTCCGGCAGCCTGAGAAAGAAAACACCCAGGTATAAACGCTACCTACGTCCACACCCCCTAAGCAAGAAAGTAGGTGCTCTTTTGTTCAGGGTCACGTGCTCATGCCGCCCAAGCTGCAGGCCCTCCAGGGTGCAGGCGGCTGCATGCATCCCTGTGCCCGTGCGGTGAAGCCCTGGCATTCCAGAAACCACAGGGCGGCACTGAGCCAAAGCTCGCACATCCACAAAAATACCCTGAGCCTCCTGGGAGGGAAAGTGACAATGCTGCCCCAAGAGGGAAGCTGTCCTGCCCTCCCCGATTCCTCTCTCCTTTGACCAGACCAGATCTTACGCTTACTGCTTGAGCCACTCCACCAGCCCTTTTTTTGGCTGATGGGGTCACTCAAACTATTTGCCCAGGGCTGGCTTTGAACTGTGATCCTCCTGGTCTCTGCTTCCTGAGTGGCTAGGATTACAGGTGTGAGCCACCGGTACCTGGCCAAACCAGATCTTTGCGACCTGATTACAGACTTTTTTATTTAGGTGGGACTCGCAGGTTTGAACTCAAGGCTTCGTGCTCAAGCACTCTACTGCTTGAGCCACACCTCCAGTCCATTTTGCTTTGGTTGTTTTGGACATAGGGTCTCAAGAAGTATTTGCCCAGGGTGGCCTCAAACCTGGATCCCCCTGATCTCAACCTCCTAAGTAGCTGGGATTACAGGTATGAGCTACCAGCACCCAGCTCAGGATAAGACTTGAAAATCTGAGGGAAAAACAAAAACAAAGCCCAGCCAAGAGGACTTGAACAACTGCTCATCCACCAGGACCTGCAGAAAAGCCACATGCTGCTCTGTCTTTAAGGCCTGCCAGGTCTCAAGAAGTGCCTGCCAGGTCTCAAGAAGTGCCAGCCAGGTCTGCGTGGATGCCTCCTTCACAAATCCACTCAGTCACAGGTGGCTAGGACAAGGGGCACAGTCACGAAGAGTGGCCAAGTCCCCATTGCTAAGAAACTCAGTCTACAGAAACAGGCCAAGGGAAAAAGGTGTCAGCTCCTAGACAATATCCCGTCTTCCTCCAGATCTGCCTCTGGCTGGAGAGCCAGTAAAGATGAGCCTCAGAGCCTCAGTTTCCCCTTTCCAGCATCCCAGGTGCTGGCTCCAAGCTTCAGAGCGCCCTTGCTTTGAAGTTCAAGTGTGGTAACTGCAGTCTCCCCGCTCTCACTCACTCCAGGCTCATTCAAACAAGGTGCCAGAGCAGGGTCTCATTTCGGTCTGAAGGCCAGCTGACCGCCTCCCGTGTGGCCGGTTAAAGGGCTGGGATCAGAGGAGCCTGAGTGTCTGCGTGCACTCCGGGACCTTGGGCTGGGTCTGTCTCTGCCAGCCGGGGACGGGGAAGCAAAGCCATTTATCCTCCCCATCTGCACCCAGGAAGCGGTGTGGGGCGAGCAGAGCCCCTTTCTGCCCCTGAGCCAGGGTGTCTCTGGGTAATTCTGGGCGGTGGAGGGCGCCCTACCAGGCACCTAACGGGCCGGGCACCCATGTGACCCTCACAGAGGCACATGTGCCCTCCCGGGTACACAGGTCACAGTCAGGTGCACCCGTGAGGTTACCAGGCATGCTCGGTGTCCCGGGCTGCTCCCGGCGGCAACTCGGCCACCGACCGGTCCTGTTCTGGGCGGTGTGTGGGGGAAGGAGGAGGGGGACAGAGAAGAGTGAGGTCTGTCATGTAGGCCCCGGGTGTGGGGTCTCAGCCTGGGCCAGAAGGTACAGAGGAGGCGGGCAACTACCCCCCGCGCTCCCGGCGGCTCGGGGACGCGGTCACCCACCTTGTGGACCTGCTGCTTGATGAGCGAGGGCACCAGCGCGATCATCACGGCGCCCAGCACGGCGCACAGCAGCCCCGTAACGCCCAGCGCCACGGCCGCCCAGCGCGCTCCGGTGCGGCCGCCCATGTCTGCGCGCCCTGGCTCCCGCCCGGGGCTCGCGGGGCTTGGTGCCTGGGGGACACCGAGACGGCGACCGAGGTGACCGAGGCGGGAACTCCGGGGACGCAAAAGCCGCGGCGGGATCCGGGTGACAGAGCTCGGAAGAGCAGCCCGGCAGGTGGCCAGCGGCTTTATGCGCCATGGCCCGAGTGTCCGGACCGCCCCTGGCTGCCCCTGGCGCGATTCGGGCCCAGGCGGCGGGGGTGGCGGGGCGGGGCCTGCTGGGGCGGGGGCGGGGCGGGGGGGGGGCCGGGACTGCCGCTCCAGACCACGCCCCCTCGAGCGCGAGGACCCGCGCGCGCATGCGCCTGCCTTTGGGCGGGAGCCACGTGCGCGGGGAGGTGGGAGTGCGTCTGCGTCCGTCCCACGTCGCTCTCCACGCGCGCGCGCGCCGTCCTCGCCACGCTGCCTCGGTCGCCGCCGTTGCTGACAGCTGCCCGGGGGCGCCCCGGCCCCCCAGTCCACATTCCGATCCTGCTCCCAGCCCAGCAGCGTGGCGAGCGGATGCCGGCCCCGGGGCCTCTGTACGCCCTCCGCTGGGAATGCAGCGCCCCGCTCCCGGCTCCTCGTCACCCTGCACCCCCCGGGGCGTCGTGTATCCTTTTCATCTTCCCCATCAAATTCCAGCTGCGCCGCGGGCATCAGTCCCTCCGGCCCCTGCCCGGGGCGCAGCTGGGAGCCCCGGCTGGGACAGAAGCAGGTGGACGCTCCTGGCCCCTTGCTCCTGTGCTGAGCCCAGAATGGCTCCACTTCACAGATGCAAAACTGAGGCCCTGGGAGGCTGACTCTCCACCTGGGGGAGAAGCAGATTTGGAGATGAGCCATGGATAACGCAAAACACAGGGGCCGCACTCCGCAGGAGGCCCCCACACGGCCCCTCCTGGCCCTCACCTCTCCACACCGAGTGGGGGCTTCCTGTAGGCCAGGCCCCTCATTCTTTGGATGGGGCAAGACCAGGGTTGACAGGGTGGTGTCCCCAACACTGAGTACGCAGGCGCAATCCTCCACGGCTCAGAATGACGCCTTCCAGTCCCATCTTGACCCAAATCAGGACTTACTGAGCACCGCTTGTGTCCTGGCCATGGCCTCTTTTTTTTTTTTTGGTGGAACTGGGGTTTGAACTCAGAGCTCTCACTTGCAAAGCAGGTGCTGCCAAACCTCCAGTCCATTTTGCCCTGGTTATTTTCGAGATGGGGTCTCCCGGGCTGGCAAATAGTTTGAGATCCTTCTGATCTCTGCCTCCCAAGGAGCTGAGGTCACAGGCGTAAGCCACAGGTGGCAGCCTGGCCACAGCCTTGCTTCTAGCACCTTCTGCTCTGGAGACCTGACACTGGCCAGTGCCCCAAGGAGGAGGCAGGGCCAGCGGAGGTGCCAGGTGGAAACAGGTGCAGAGAATTCCTACTCTGAACTTTCCCGCCTCCAGAGTCTTGGGGCCTCTGTGTAGAATGAGGTCAGTTGAATGGGGTCAGTCAAAGCTGCTTTCCAAGCGGTGTCCTGAGCATTCAACAGTTGGAAACACTCAGCAGCGCTCAACAGTGCCTGTCAAGGAAGTGTGCTATTGTGACTGAGGCCCTGTGTCACCTGGCTTCTGGCTCCCACATTGTCCTCGCCACTCCCAGCCTCCCCACTTTCTTTCTGTTCCTTGGACATCCCCAGCTTTCTCTTGCCACAAGGGCCCTGGCTCTTGCTGCTCTTGCTTCTAGAATAACCTTACTCTAGATCCTTCTGTGGCTGACTTCTTTTCTCAGCTCCAAGCCCACTCCTCAGAGAAGCCTGCATACTTAACTTGTTGAAAATGGGGGTCCTGACCTGCTCTCTAGCACATCACCCCATTGGGTCTGAAATGGCCTTACTTATCTTTGTAGAGAGAGAAGTTGGTCTTTCTTGGCTAATCGGTGTTTCCAGGCCCCTGGAGCAAAGCTGAACACATCACCTTGCAGGTACTCCATAAATTGTTCAAGCAATCCACTTCATTTTTCATTCATTCGTTGATCAAGTAACTCACAATCAATTAATATTTTATTGAATTCCTTCAGGTCTCCAACAGCCTTCAGCATGAAGATTGAATCCTAGTGATGTCATAGTTCTTGGACATTAGTCAGCCTAAAACTCAGGTCTGCGACCCTGACGCCCTCCCTCCACTCCCCCATCACTGACACTGAGTCATCTTGAACAGCTCAACCCAGCTTCTGCGGATCAAGGTCCAAATGTACGTGGTGCTTACCTAAGACAGCCCAAGGCCGGCCATGCTGTCACTCGATGAGAGAGATGCGCAGAGATGAAAGGGCCTGAGGCACACGTGACCCGCTCTAACCTTGCAGAGGGGTGTCATTTTTGGGGCATGGCCTAGGGACAGCAAGGACTTGGTCACGCTGCAGAGAAGCCTGGAGGGAGGCAGACAGGGCAGAAAAGAGAGATGGGCAAGAATGAGTGGAGTGTGATGGACGAGGGTGGTTTTACAGGAGGGTCCTATACAGCCGATCCCAGGGGTCCCACCCCCACAGAGACCTCCAGGACCACAAAAGCGTTGGAAAACTGGGACCCACACAGTGCTGCAAAACGGTGCAGCCTTAGATGCTGAAATCAGAGCCCTCACGAGACCTGCAGACCCCTCCCAGGTCCCCTGTGCACAGTCACTCAGAGCTCTTCACAGCAGCCCCAACTGGCTTTACAAAACAGGACACCTGTCAGCTCACAATGGATAGATCAAACATGATACATCCACAGTAGACGGCCCCTCCACGTAAGAAGCAAAAAGGTGTTGCCGGGCACCATGGCTCACACCTGTAAACCCAGCTACTCAGGAGGCGAAGATCAGGAGGATCGTGGTTCAAAGCCAGCCCGGGCAAATAGTTTTGTGACACCCTTTCTCGAAAAAAATCCTTCACAAAAAAAAAAAAGCTAGTGGAATGGCTCAGGTGTGAGCCCTGAGTTCAAGCCCCAGTACTGAAGAAAAAAGAAGCAAGCAAAAAGGTGCTGACCTACACATAGGGCACCGAGGGAAAGCCAGACACACAAGGCCAGATACACAGCTCCGTGTGCCTGAAATGTCCAGATGGGGCAAATCTTCAGAGAGAGAAAGCAGAGGAGAGGCCACCATGGGCTGGGGGGAGGGCAAGGACTGACTTCTGAGAGTCCTTTTTGGAGTGGTGAAAATAGTCTAAAATTGATTGTGATAATGGTGAGTGCCACCCTGACTATCCTAAGAACCACTGGCTTAATATGCTTTAAACAGCAAATTCTATCTCAATAAAGGCTGCTACTTAAAAAGACTTCCTGCCAGAGGCAGTGGTACAAGTCTGTAATCTTAAATACTCCAGAGGCAGAGACTCAGAGGATTGCAGTTAGAGGCCAGCCAGGGCAAAAATAAAAGTTCATGAGACCCCATCCCAACCGGTGACCAGGCAAGGTGGTGTGCACCTGTCATCCCAGCTGTGCAGGGAAACAGAAATAGGAAGACCACAGACAAAAAGTGACACTCTAGCTCAAAAATAACCAGAGCAAGCCAGGAACTGGTGGCTCGTGCCTGTAATCCTAGCTACTTAGGCAGAGATCAGGAGGATTGAGGTTTAAAGCCAGCCCAGGCAAAAAGTTCACAAAACACCATCTCAAAAAAACTCAACACAAAGGGCTGGTGGAGTGGCTCAAGGTGTAGGCCCTGAGTTCAAACCCCAATACAAAAAAAAAAAAAAATCACAAAAAAAGGGTTGGTGGAGTGACTCAAGTGGTAGAGCTCCTGCCTAGCAAGTGTGACACCCTGAGTTAAACCCCTGGTACCACCAAAAATAAAATAAAATTTAAAAAATTTAAAAACCTTGCCACAACTCCTACTTCAAAAGAGGACATCCTTTCCCTGGCCTCATCTTCCCGCCTCCTGCTCCTTCCTGCCTCAGGACCCTTGCATGGACTGCTGCCTCTGTGGGAGTACTCATCTCTTCAACAGCTGGGAGGGAGCTCACCCTCCCTTTCAGTCCTGCGCCAAATGTCACCTTATCAAAGAAGACTTGCTTCCTACCCACTCTTTTAAAATTACAAATGGCCCGACCATCCTCCCCAACTCCCTTCTGTCCCCAGCACTTTATCACGCACCACAGGACACAGTGTTTATCTGTTTACTGGCTTCCTTCCCCCTCCACAGTGGCAGAGCCCTTTGAGCAGGGTTCTGTGTGTTTTGTGCGTTATTTGTCCTGGCTCCTAGGACAGTGCCTGGCACACAAGAAGTCCTGGGTAGGTGTGTGCCCAGAAGCAGCCACCTAGCCCTGTCCAAAGCCCGCTGCCTGGCCTGGTGACCTGTGGCCAGTCGCTCAGCTTAACATCTGTGCCCTGGAATATGGTCCCAGCCAGCTGCCTGTGGGGGTGTCCTGAGAGCAGAGGGCAGATCCCGCTCACATACCCAGCAGGTGGCCCCCGTAGGTGGGGCTGTCACGCTTCATCAGGTGCAGAAAGCCGTGTGCAAACTGTGTGCCCCACACACACAGTCCAGGGGACAGTTGAGCCACTTCTTTCCTGGGGGTAGCAGAACTGTTGCTTGGGAGCCAAGTCCCTCAGTGGCAGGAAAGGAGGGAGAAGGGAGAGGACAGGGAAGATGGGAAAGGCAGAGGGAATGGGAGGAAGGGAGGGGAACTCCAGTTGTGGCCACATCTGCCCCAAGATGGCTGCCAGGGAGGGCAGGAAAGAGACCCGTTGTGTTTGTCACCTGGAGACTATGCCTGATGCTGGGGTTCAGCCGGGAGTGGGAGCAGTTCCCCTGCCCCGCAGATCTGGGGTCACAGCCTGCAAGTGAGAAATGGGACAGTGGGGGACCTCACACCGCTGAGAGGCCTTTGTCTGGTGTGGCAGCCCTGGCCACTGAAATTGGATGTGCCATGTCACCCACACTGATTTCAAAGACCCCTTCTGAAAAGAGCACAAAATGTCCCAGTGTTCTGGCATTAATTTCATATCGGAATGACAATTTGGAGATAATACAGTTACAATTCCTTTCACCTGTTTCGCTAGGCAGGCGCTCCTGTTTTGAGTTTTTTCAAGACAGGGTCTCTCGACCTATTTGCCAGGGGCTGGCTCCTGAGTAGCTGGGATTATAGGTGTGAGCCACCAGTGCCAAGCTGTGTCTTTTTTTTTTAAATGTAGCTAGTAAAATTTTTTAATTGTGTACATTAGTGTTACAAGAGTTTTAGGCCCCAAGTCTAAACTCCAGGGTTCCATACACCAAATAAAGAGACCAGAGGAAGGAAATTTAACTAACACAGCAGCTGGAGTATGAGGCCGGAAGAGGCAGAGAGCATTGCAACCCCACACTGATGAGGGGAAGCTCACACCTGTCCCCCCAAGCTACATGGGAGGCCGAGAGCGGGAGAATCAAGGTTCCTGGCCAACTTGGGCAAAAAGTTCATGAGACCCCATCTCAACAGAAAAAGCTGAGTGTGGTGGTGCGTGCCTGTCATACCAGCAATGTCTGGAAGCTTAAAATAGGAGGAATGAAGTCTGAGCCAACCTAGGCAAAAAGCCAATAGCCGGCCCCCAGGCTGCAGTCGGAATGTCTGTGCCCTCGGCCATCTGCACCCATGTGATGATGGGTGACCTTGGAGGTCAGGAGGGCTCTGCCCCGGCAGTGGGATGAGACCCTTATAAATGAGGCCGCAGAGGATACCTGGCCCTCCAGCCAGTGAGCGCTCAGAGAAGGCTGTGACCAGAAAGCCACTCTCCTCATGACCACCTGCCCGTGCCTTGACCGTGGACTCGTGGCCTCCCCCCACCCACAGAGAAACCTCTGTTGTTCAGAGTCCCCACCTCAGCAGTCCTCAGCAAGGATGGACAGACTGATCCTCCCAGGACATCTGTCCCCACAAGCTCTGCCCCAGCAGTCCCTGACCACAGCCTCTCCAGGCCCTTTCCTCTCCATGCAGGCCAGCAGTCACGCCTCACCTTTGTCCCGGCCTCAGGACCAGCGATAACACCTCTTGGGCGAGGCCAGCACACTCTCCAGGACAAAGGTGTCTGTCTAGGGAGGCCCCAGGTGGCACCTGAGCTACGCCTGCCCCACTGGACAGGTCACAAGCAGAGAGGAGACAGGAGGACCATTCCTGTCCTAGCACCCAGGAGTCTCCCCGTGTCACCTGCCTGCCCTCCCTGCAGGGCAGTGCACGTCCATTCTTTCACAAGCTGGTATCGACTGACACGCTGCGTGTCAGGCATATTGTGTGCAGGCAGGGGGGAGGGGTAGAAGGGGGACAAGCCCAACACGCCTCTCTGTCCTGGCCTCACTTTTTAGTAGGGGTAAGAGATTTAAAAACCAAAGACAAGGCCAGAGGAGAGGCTCAGTGTCAGAGCACTCGTCTAGCACACCGGAGGCCCCGGGTTTGATCCCCAGCTCCACCAAAGTCGAATGTTTAAAAGGCAAATAAGTAAGAGTTTTAGATGAGAGCAACACAGGAAGTAGTGCCTCTAGACGGACGGGAGTGGAAGGGTGAGACCTGAAGCATGAGAGCTGGAGAAGATATTTCCAGCAAATGAATCAGCAAGTGCAAAGGTCCTGTGGCAGGAGCTGCTTGGTTTGTTCTAGGCGTGGATAAGCAGGGACCAGGCTGTGAAGGACCAGTCCCAAGGCTATCGGCGGCACCCCTTTTATTCACAAAGGTCGGTGACCCGGGCCCATGGCAGGGTGTGCAATAAATTATATGGTGATTTTGTTTCCTAGGTTACGGTGAAGCATTCTGATCTTAGCTGTATACAGCTTCTGCAGTGGGGTGACCCAAGCTGATTTAAGAGAGTTGGGGGGAGGGACACTTTCTCAGGTGGCCCAGAAGAAGGCTTGTGATTGGTGCAAACATAGCTCTTCATTTGCATGAAAGGCTGTGTTGTTAATGGTGAAAACATAGTCCTTCATTTGCATAAGGAACTGCCATGTGTGGTGAGAGCATGGACTCATTTACATGAGGAACTGTGCCAATTGGTTCAGACAGTCCTTCATTTGCATGAAGGTCTGCTGTGATTGGTGCACACACCCTTGCCACGCCCCCTCTCTGGCTACATTAGCAGGCTCTGGGAGTGGCCAGGAGGCGCCCTCTTGTGCTGCCCCCTGGAGTTGCTGCCTTAGCCCAGTGAAGGCTTCTTGGCAGTCATGTTTTCTTGCTTACTTTTGATGTCTATGGCTGATAGAGTGGGCTACCACATGGAAGAAGAGGGGAACGGTGGCGACAGCAGAGACAGTGACAAGAGGCAGCTGGACAGGGCTGAAGCAGCAGAGACAAGGAGGGCGGGCAGAAGTGGAGGGAGGGCAGAGCTGAGGCTGAAGAAAGACGGAGGCTGGGGCGAGGGAGGGAGGAGGAACTGGGCCCTGAAACTGGGAGAGCTGCAGAGCTGCAACCCTGGCCACCGTCAAGGGCCGAGGACATCCTAGGCCTGACAGGTATAGCACTTGTCACTGTAGGGCTAGGGGACCCAGCTCCCAAGGCCCCTCTGAGAGCTGTGACACGAGAGTCAAGGATACCCACCATGCCATGGCCCCTGGTCACTAGCACTGCATGGTTCTTCCTGCCAACCCATGGCTGTCTCCAGGTAGAGCTCAGGGAGCCCAGCCAGCCCGTGGGTGGCACTGCCTCCCCCTCCCAGTGCTGGGGTTTTGATCCCCGGCTTCAGCTTTGAAGCTGTCACTTCCCACACAGAGCCACGAACAGGAACTAAATCTGGTGGAAAGGGATTAACGAGAAGAAGGGAGGCTTCTAGAGTGTTCTGGGCAGAGGAAGTGGCCAGGCAAGAGGACTGAGGTTAGAAAGCCTGAGGATTTCAAGCAGCAGGCACTCTCGGAGCCTCACTTGCCTGTCTGTAAATTGGGTGCCACCTTCTCAGAGGGTTGGGTGTGGGGTGAGTCCCTGCCTGCAGAGCCGAGTAGAGCAAACTGGCAGACACCAGGGTGGGTGGTGGGGGACAGGGAGAGGGCAGAGGGTGGAGTACCTGAGCAGATGTGGCTCTCGGGATCTGCAGGGTAGACAACAGGCCCACCCTGGTCACCCAGCCACTCCACAGTGCCAGGCAGGACTGGCAGGTGGCCCACTCACTCGGGTCTGCTGAGCACTTAGTTTTACCCGGACTTCGTGTCCCCCTGCAAGGGGTGTGTGGCCATTCACTGTCCCATTTCACAGATGGGAAACGTGGTGTCCAGACAGCAGCCACCCCTGGCTGCCGTGAGACCAGGCCTTCTCCTGTGCAGCCTTCAGAGAAGGAGATCGTGGCAGGGGCCAGTGTGCCAGGGACGCCCGCAGACAAGGCTCGGAGGTCACTCAGAACATCACCAGTCATTGGGGAGACGCAAAGCAAACCACCGTGAGGTCCCTTTTCACCTCATTAGGATGGAGACTACTGTGAAAAAATAAAAGCAGAAAACAAGCGCGGGTGAGGAGAACTTCGACTCTGTGCACCATATGACAACACGACAGACGCTTCTCAAAAACTCAAAATACAATTACCAAGCCAGGCATAGTGTCACCCACCTGTTACCCGCACTTGGGAAGTAGAGGCAGGAGGATCCTGAGTTCAAGGGCAGCCTGGGCTACATAACAAGACCCTGTCTCAAAAAAAATTTAAGTGGCCAGGCACCGGTGGCTCACGCCTGTAATCCTAGCTGCTCAGGAGGCAGAGATCAGGAGAATCACAGTTCAAAACCAGCCCGGGGAAATAGTTTGTGAGCGCCTATCTCAAAAAAAATCCATCATAAAAAAAGGGCTCAAGGTATAGCCCGAGTTCAAGCTCTAGTACAGCAAAAAAATTAAAATAAAATAAAATGGTAAAAAAAAAAAACAACCCTATCCAACAGTCTGACTGAGCCAGAGAGAGGACAGAAGAGGAGTCTCCACAAGGGCTGATTTTGTGGCCAGCGCTTCAAGAAAACTCCAATGAGCTGGACGCCAGTGGCTCACACCTATAATCTTGGCTACTGGGAGGTTGAGATTGGGAAGATCGTGATTCAAGACCATTCCTGACAAATAGTTTGCAAGACCCCCATCTCCAAAATAACCAGAGCAAAAGGGCCTGGGGTGCAGGTTCAAGTGGCAGAGTGCCTGCTTTGCAAATGGGAAGCCTTGAATTCAAACCCCAATCTCATCAAAGAAAGAAAAAAGCCTGCTATGCAAATAGTCGCGCTGTCCTGCTTAGGGGATGACAGTATGTACACGGCCAGAACAGGCATGAGTTTTAAAACATTTGTGATCCACATTTGAGGGAACAGCCAGCTGTGAAATCCACAGGAACAGGGCGACTTTAACACTCAAGGCTGAGAAGGAAAGAAAATAGCGTGGCACTGAGGCCACGAGGGGAAATCCGGGGCTCAGAAAAACCATTACATCTCAGATTGACCACGCTCTGGCTCAGGGGCCACCCTCACCTGGCCGGGAACCACGCGTGCCCCTCCCCACTCACTGATTATGATGGGAATCACCTGGCTCCCCTTCCCATAGGCGCCCGAGGAAGGGGCCCACGCTCTCTGCCCGCAGAGCCCACCTGGGCCCACCATTCTCACTCTTGTATTTCCCTCCCTAACTTTGAATAAATTTCATTACACCCACGTGTCCTGCGATGGCTTCTTCCCCCGGGGCACAAGGAATCTGGACGTCTTCTGATCACAGACTCCACCCGCTGGCAACAGGATGACAGGGAAGGAGAGAGGATGGCTTCTCTGGAAAGAGACACTTCCTTTTCTTCTCAGCACTGGGGTTTGAAGTCAGGGCTTACACCTTGAGCCACTCCACAAGCCGCGTGTGTGTGTGTGAAGGGTTTTTTCAAGATGGGGTCTCATGAACTATTTGCCTGGGGTGGCATCAAACTGCCATCCTCCTGATCTCTGCCTCCTGAGTAGCCAGGATTACAGGAGAGCCACCTGCGCCCAACTGAAAAGTGACATTTGAGGAGTGAGTCACAGGGAGATGAGCTGACCATGTGAAGGTCTGGGGTGGCCATTCCGGGTGCAGGGCACGGAACAAAGGCCCTGTGGTGCGTTTGAGGAACTGAAATGTAGAAGTGACACTGGCCTGAGTGTGGCAGCAGCTTTCAAGAATGTGTCCAAAAGTAGAGGAAAAGCGCACCCGCAGTCTGGGTGTCTCGCCTCGCCTCTCTCTCTTCAGGCTTTTGTTCCCTGGGCCGGAGTTGATGAGCTCTGTGCTGCTGGAGCTTCGACGCACACTGGCTTCTCACGCACAAGCCAACTTGTCAGGCTTCCACGGACTGAGCTGCTCTGCTGCTTTTCCTGCCAGAACCATGTGATGTGTTCCTTTCTTCCCAGAAAACTGCAGTTCTCATCACTGCCGCCGCCTCTTCATCGCCCACCTCGCCAGCCTGGGGCCCCTGGAGGCCAGGGACGCCTGCCACGCATCAGAGCAGGGCCGCAGGAGGAGCGCGCAAAGCCAACGCTGTTCAGGGAGCCCTGGGATTGGGCAATGCACTGGGGCTGAGGGGCACGGTGGGGGGCGCTGAGGCCCACGTGGAGGTGGGCTCCAAAAGCACTCTGCAGAGCAGTGCACAGTGCCACCATCCTGGGCTCAGTGGTGGCAGTTCCTGGTCAGAGATGCATAGGCAGTGCAAGGGGACAGTGATCCTTTGCTGGACATGTTGACGGAGTGCTTTGCGCAGACCAGGGGACACAGGGTGCATCAGGCATGCCTCCCTCCTGCAGGCCACCAGCTGTGCAGAGCAATACTGTACTGTCACCCCAAGAGTCTGTAATGACACCTGAGAAAAACACCCCCAGGGGAAGGAATCCACTTCACCTGGCCTGTTACCCAGGCCACAGAGCAAGCAGGATGAGATCTGGTGACTTCTGTTCCAGCTCCCTGCTGGCTTCCCATTGCTCTGGCGCCACCTCTCCCTCCCTCTCCCAGCTCCCCGATGCAGCCATCCTGGCTTCTAAGGGATCTTCTAAGCACCACTTATGCTCACCACAGGACCTTGGCATGTGCTGTGCTCCCTGCTTTAACCACTCCTCATATTAAAAGGTCCCCTGATCTCCACAGCTGCTCCTTAGAAACGTGGCTCCAATGTCATCTCAGAGAGGTCCCCTTCCAGCAGTCTATGTAAAATCACACTCTTTGTCACACCTCCCATTTTACTTTCATCTCAGCCTGATATTGTTCAGCCTGACTGTTTACGCCTCCTCCATTCTTAGGAGGGAGGGAGAGAGAGATGTGAAGACCTGGACGCTTTCTTGAGTACTGACACAGGAGTCGGTGTCATCCTGAAAGACCCCTGCATGGTTCTGGTATTGGGGCTTTGTCCCTCCTCTCCAAGTGTTCTGGGGAGCAGTTCCTCTGGGTCATGTGGGGACATAGCAGAGAACACCTGCTCTGTCCTCACCCTATTCCTGTAAATCCGACACTAGGGCTCAGCCCTCCAGGGGCTCCGGCCTGCTTTGAGCCTTGCCTGGTGGAGGAGGAGCGACGCCCCACTCCCAGGCTGTCTGGCTCCCGTCACAGAGCCGGGCTGAGTCATCTCTGATACATCCTTCCCTTGAGGCAGCTGAGGTCTGGAGCAACTGCAGGAGCCCCCCCAGGTGCTGGGACCGTGAATTTAAACTTGGCTCCATGTCATCCCTGAGCAAGGGTTAGTGCAATGGAGGACAGGGTTCTAAACGAGTGGTGGCAGGGCCCTTGGCTCCCTCCTCCCTCCCTGACCTGTCCCACAGGGAAAAGCGCCAGGTAAGGAGGAAGGCTGCTCCTAAGAGCTCCGGATGTGATTCTGCAATCCTACCCTAAGCCCTCATTCAGAGAGAACAAAGACCCCAGGCCTTCCAGCCCCTCCGCCAAGATGTGAAGGGTATTTGAGCTTCATCCTCCTGCCCTTCCACTGCTCACACACTCACTCACATTTCCCTTGTTTTGCTATTTCTCTCTCTTTTTTGTTGGGTGGGGGCAGTACTGGAGTTTGAACTCAGGGCCTCATGCTTGCGAGGCAGGCACCCTACCATTTGAGCCAACCCTTGTTTGCTATTTCTTGAATCCTTAACCTTCTCCCAATCTGTGGCAGACAGAACTGTGACTCCCCCCACTAAAAAAAAGAGAGGTTCAGACGCTCCCCAAGGTACCTGTGAAGGTGACCTCATTTGGAAACCAGGCCTTTGCGCTGGGATTAAGTTGAAAGGCCACATGGGGTTAGGGTGAATCCTGATCTCTAAATCATGTTCTCATGAAAGAAGGGACATCTTGTCATAGAAACGGAAGAGAGAAAGCCATGTGCCCAAGGGACAGAAACCAGAGACGCTGTCCAGGGCCAGGAGTGTAGAGGACCACCACAGCCCCTGAGGCTGGAGGAGGCAGGAGGTCCTCCCCAGGCTGCCAGAGGGAACGGGGCCCTGCCACACTGAGGTTGCCTGTGACAGCACAGTTTCTGCTGGTTTAAGCCGGACCGTGTGGTCCTCTGTCCTCACAACCTTGGTTAAGCGTTGTTCTCATACTTGACTGATAGCCACACCCTCTGGAAGGTCTGGGAACCCACCCAGATGGCTGCCCCACCATGGTGCCAGACTCTGTAGGTGTACATACCCAGACAACCTTGCATTTCTCCCAGGGGACACGGATTCTCCAGGGACCACACTTTGAGACTGACAGAGCCAAGCTATCACCGGGTTGTCTGAATGGTGCCCTGACCTCTACAGGGTCCTGAATTCTCTTCTCCCCACTGAGATGCCACTTGCTCCACCAGTCTTCCTCAGAAACAGTCGGCCCAACACCCCCAACATAGAGCCTGGTGTGGCCTCATGGTTCATAGGGCAATGTCCAGGCAACTTTCCTCAGCACCGCTGGCCCAGCCTCACCTGTTGGGCTCCTGACGACCCTTTCTGCCCTAGGACAGGAAGAGAATAAGAGAAATGCTTGCAAGAATATTTTTTCTTTTTTCTTTCTTTTTTTTTTTTTCTTTTGCAGTACTGGGGTTTGAACTCAGGGACTACACTTGAGCCACTCCACCAACACTTTTTTGTGCTGGCATTGTCAAGACAGGGTCTCTTGAACTATTTTGCCTGGGCTGCCATTCAACTGTGATCCTCCTGATCTCTGCCTCCTGAGTAGCTAGGATTATAGGCGTGAGCCACTGGTGCCTGGTGCAAGAATACTTTTGACTACATAGTGCAGTGGTCTACTAGGGCCTCTATAAAAAGTGGCCAGCTTGTGTACTCATAGCTCTGCAGGCCAGAACTTGGACAGTAAGGTGTTGGCAAGGCCTTGATCCCCTCAAAGTGTAGCAGGGAGGAGGACCAGGAAAGAAACAGACAGGCCTGTGTTCTGATAAAGTATCAGGGGGAGGGGACAGCATAGCAGAAAGATAAAACCGAAAGAATCCCAACGTGAAGAAGGTCACATAGCACTGGGGGTAAACAAGCCAATAGAGACCCATGCAGACATGTATGGGTTAAACCTTGCTTTTTGCCTCTGTAACCTGCTTGCAAGGGTATATAAGGTGAGACCCCTTCACTCTCAGGCTCAGCCATCAGACACGAGTTCGCTGAGTGTGTGCCAGCACAATAAAGTGTTGCTTCCTCACCTCAGAGTCCTGTGTCTCTGTTAGAGTTTGCTATAATATTTCTTGAGGGCTAGTCCTGGATTCCAGAGACTGTGATTTTTTTTTCACCTCCCTTGTTGCTGGGGTGTAATCTCCAGACTACCAGGAGAAGATCACTGCAGGCACCAACGGACAGCTTGATCTGGAGGAGTGGCTCATCCTCCCAGTGAGTTGGGGTAAAGGTTCAGATGTACAATGAACCTGGTGAGGCACAGCAACCAGTGAGGGGAGGGGAGCACTGCTCGTCAGACTGGTAAGAACCCAGGTTTGAATTCAAGCCTGCCTTAGGAGGCAGAAGGGGAGAATGATCACCTCCAAGAGACCCCCAAGTAACCCTGACTGAGAAGAAACTGGGTCTCTCAGGTTTAGGGAGTGGGCAACAGTGTGTGAGACAGCTCTGGGTGTTAGGGAGGTTGAGCTTTTCCTGGGAAATAGCCACAACCAAGGTTAAGGGATAGGTAACAAATTTAGTTCCAAAGAGGAAGACTCACAAGAGAACAGATGCATTATCCACCATTCCATTGGACAGCCCTCTGGATATAATTTAAAAGTTTTTTTTTGAGAGTGCACTCTAACTTTGTCTGTGTGCATGCATGCCAATTTGTTTAAAGCATTGGGCAAAATTTAATTTGCTTCTGGAATTCTAGCTCCTCTTGCACACATTTAAGGTGACATTTTTCTGGCATGCTTAATTTATAAAACTGTGTTAGTGTGCATGTTTGAACCATCTTCAAAATGGTTTTTAAACTGCTGTTGTAAGGTTAATGTGATATTCAAGGTAACAAAAAATGGTATTTATTTTAAAGATCTCTGTTATAAACTGCTTAGGATTTTTACATGTGAATGTATAAACATCTTGAGGATGGTTCTTATTAGAGTCCATGTAAAAAACTGTTATTCTGCTCTACTGCTACTTTTAAGAAAACCAGTTTTCAAACAATTTCAATCAGGCCTCACTAGGATGCAGGCATTGGGGTTAACGCTCTGCCTCAGACCAGAAGGGAAAAAAGAAAGAAAAGGGGGACATCTCTGACATCTTGGGCTCAGATGTGTCCAGGTGCTCTGACATCCTGGGCTCAGATGTGTTCCTTAGCTCCAGCAGCAGACGCATATTCATTGTTAAAAGGGGATTTGTCATGGTATTTCATCTGTGAATATCTTGTATTTTAATGAGATTAACCCCTTCATTACTCTTTTTTTACCCCATCCACCCTACCCAGCCTTGGTGAGTTTCATTCTAACTTCACAAACATGAATGTAATGTACTTTGAAATATTGCTGTGATTTTAATTTGCAATTCCCTCATTGTTAGAGAATTTGAAGATTGCTCATGTGTGGATTACTAATGTGAATGTGAAATATCCATTTAAATCTGTTAAATAGATTTTCAATCTATTAAAAAAAAAAGAAAAAGAAAAAAAAGAAAGAAAGAAAAGGGGGACCACAGCCTACAGCAGGAATCTTAAAATTTGGGTAGTTAATAAATGACCTTAGCGTGTCACCTGTCATAAATAACAAATGGGCTTTCTATAAATTGTTTTTATACAAAAAATAATTTTATGATTGCCTTCTTTCTGGTTTTTTTTTTCATGAAAATATAAGGCTCTAAGTTAAAAGACTTTATGAGATATTTTCAACAAATAACTATGTATATATGGTATTAAGGATATAGTTTTTAAAAATAAAAGGTTAAAAAACACCTTTAAATAAATTTTAAAAAAGGATACAAAATAAATTTTCGTAAATGTACAGAGTAAGTTGCATAAAAAGGTGGAGCTTATAAATGCTTTTGTAAGTGATTGACTAAAATCCAGTTACATTAAATTTTTTTTATTATTCATATGTGCATAAAATGTTTGGGTCATTTCTCCCCCCTTACCCCCACCCCCTCCCTTACCCCCCCACCCCCTCCCTCTCCCCCCCATCCCCTTGCTACCCAGCAGAAACTATTTTGCCCTTATTTCTAATTTTGTTGAAGAGAGAGTATAAGCAATAATAGGAAGGAACAAGGGTTTTTGCTGGTTGAGATAAGGATAGCTATGCAGGGCATTGACTCACATTAATTTCCTGTGCATGTGTGTCACCTTCTAGGTTAATTCTTTTTCATCTAAACTTTTCTCTAGTTCCTGGTCCCCTTCTCCTATTGGCCTCAGTTGCTTTAAAGTATCTGCTTTAGTTTCTCTGCATTGAGGGCAACAAATGCTATCTAGTTTTTTGGGTGTCTTACCTCTCCTCACCCCTTCCTTGTGTGCTCTCGCTTTTATCATGTGCTCATAGTCCAATCCCCTTGTTGTGTTTGCCCTTGATCTAATGTCCACATATGAGGGAGAACATGATTTTTGGTCTTTTGGGCCAGGCTAACCTCACTCAGAATGATGTTCTCCAATTCCATCCATTTACCAGGGAATGATAACATTTCGTTCTTCTTCATGGCTGCATAGAATTCCATTGTGTATAGATACCACATTTTCTTAATCCATTCGTCAGTGGTGGGGCATCTTGGCTGTTTCCATAACTTGGCTATTGTGAATAGTGCCGCAATAAACATGGGTGTGCAGGTGCCTCTGGAGTAACCTGTGTCACAGTCTTTTGGGTATATCCCCAAGAGTGGTATTGCTGGATCAAATGGTAGATCTATGTTTAGACATTTTTTTTATATGTCGATTTTTAAGAAGCCTCCAAATTTTTTCCCAGAGTGGTTGTACTAGTCTACTTTCCCACCAACAGTGTAAGAGGGTTCCTTTTTCTCCGCATCCTCGCCAACACCTGTTGTTGGTGGTGTTGCTGATGGTGGCTATTCTAACAGGGGTGAGGTGGAATCTTAGTGTGGTTTTAATTTGCATTTCCTTTATTGCTAGAGATGGTGAGCATTTTTTCATGTGTTTTCTGGCCATTTGAATTTCTTCTTTTGAGAAAGTTCTGTTTAGTTCACATGCCCATTTCTTTATTGGTTCATTAGTTTTAGGAGAATTTAGTTTTTTAAGTTCCCTGTATATTCTGGTTATCAGTCCTTTGTCTGATGTATAGTTGGCAAATATTTTCTCCCCCTCTGTGGGTGTTCTCTTCAGTTTAGAGACCATTTCTTTTGATGAACAGAAGCTTTTTAGTTTTATGAGGTCCCATTTATCTATGCTATCTCTTAGTTGCTGTGCTGCTGGGGTTCCATTGAGAAAGTTCTTACCTATACCTACTAACTCCAGAGTATTTCCTACTCTTTCCTGTATCAACTTTAGAGTTTGTGGTCTGATATTAAGATCCTTGATCCATTTTGAGTTAATCTTGGTATAGGGTGATATACATGGATCTAGTTTCAGTTTTTTGCAGACTGCTAACCAGTTTTCCCAGCAGTTTTTGTTGGAGAGGTTGTCTTTTCTCCATCGTATATTTTTAGCTCCTTTGTCAAAGACAAGTTGGTTATAGTTGTGTGGCTTCATATCTGGGTCCTCTATTCTGTTCCACTGGTCTTCATGTCTGTTTTTGTGCCAGTACCATGCTGTTTTTATTGTTATTGCTTTGTAATATAGTTTGAAGTCAGGTATTGTGATACCTCCTGCATTGTTCTTTTGACTGAGTATTGCCTTGGCTATTCGTGGCCTCTTGTGTTTCCATATAAATTTAACAGTAGATTTTTCAATCTCTTTAATGAATGTCATTGGACTTTTTATGGGAATTGCATTAAACATGTAGATTACTTTGGGGAGTATCGACATTTTTACTATGTTGATTCTACCAATCCATGAGCATGGGAGATCTCTCCACTTTCTATAGTCTTCCTCAATCTCTTTCTTCAGAAGTGTATAGTTTTCCTTGTAGAGGTCTTTCACATCCTTTGTTAGGTTTACACCTAGGTATTTGATTTTTTTTGAGGCTATTGTAAATGGAATTGTTTTCATACATTCTTTTTCAGTTTGCTCATTGTTAGTGTATAGAAATGCTAATGATTTTTCTATGTTGATGTTATATCCTGCTACCTTGCTATAGCTATTGATGATGTCTAGAAGCTTCTGAGTAGAGTTTTTTGGGTCTTTAAGGTATAGGATCATATTGTCTGCAAACAGGGATATTTTGATAGTTTCTTTACTTATTTGTATTCCTTTTATTCCTTCTTCTTGCCTAATTGCTCTGGCTAGGAATTCCAGTACTATGTTGAATAGGAGTGGAGATAGTGGGCATCCTTGTCTGGTTCCTGATTTTAGAGGGAATGGTTTCAGTTTTTCTCCATTAAGTATAATGCTGGCTGTAGGTTTGTCATATATAGCTTTTATAATATTGAGGAACTTTCCTTCTATTCCTAGTTTTCTTAGAGCTTTTATCATGAAATGGTGTTGGATCTTATCACAGGCTTTTTCTGCATCTATTGAGATGATCAAGTGGTTTTTGTCTTTGCTTCTGTTAATGTGGTTTATTACATTTATTGATTTTCGTATGTTGAACCACCCCTGCATCCCTGGGATGAAGCCTACTTGGTCGTGGTGAATAATCTTTTTGATGTGTTGTTGAATTCTGTTTGCCATTATTTTGTTGAGGATTTTTGCGTCAATGTTCATTAAGGAGATTGGCCTATAGTTCTCCTTTTTGGAGGTGTCTTTGCCTGGTTTTGGGATAAGTGTAATACTGGCTTCATAAAATGTGTTCAGCAGTTTTCCTTCCCTTTCTATTTCGTGGAACAGTTTAAGGAGGGTTGGTATCAGTTCTTCTTTAAAGGTCTGATAGAATTCAGCAGAGAATCCATCAGGTCCTGGACTTTTCTTTTTGGGGAGACTCTTGATTGCTTCCTCAATTTCATTTTGTGTTATAGGTCTATTCAGGTGATTAATTTCCTCTTGGTTCAGTTTTGGATGATCATATGTATCTAGAAATCTGTCCATTTCTTTTAGATTTTCAAATTTATTTGAATATAGGTTCTCAAAGTAGTCTCTGATGATTTCCTGGACTTCCATGGTGTTTGTTGTTATCTCCCCTTTTGCATTCCTGATTCTACTAATTTGGGTTTTTTCTCTCTTCATTTTAGTCAGGTTTGCCAGGGGTCTGTCGATCTTGTTTATTTTTTCAAAGAACCAACTTTTTGTTTCATTAATTCTTTGTATGGTTTTTTTGGTTTCTATTTTGTTGATTTCAGCTCTTATTTTTATTATTTCTCTCCTTCTATTTGTTTTGGGTTTTGCTTGTTTTTGTTTTTCTAGGAGTTTGAGATGTATCATTAGTTCATTGATTTGGGATCTTTCAGTCTTTTTAATCTATGCACTCACGGCTATAAACTTTCCTCTCAGGACTGCCTTTGCTGTGTCCCATAGGTTCTGGTAGGTTATGTTTTCATTTTCATTGACTTCCAGGAACTGTAATTTCCTCTTTTATTTTATCAATGACCCATTGTTCATTAAGCAATGAGTTATTCACTTTCCAGCTGTTTGCCTGTTTTTTGTCTTTACTTTTGTTGTTGAGTTCTAGTTTTATTTCATTGTGATCAGATAGAATGCGTGGTATTATTTCTATTTTCTTATATTTGCTGAGGCTTGCTTTGTGCCCTAGGATATGATCTATTTTGGAGAAAGTTCCATGGGATGCTGAGAAGAATGTATATTTTGTGTAGAAGTTGGATGAAATGTTCTGTAGACATCAAGTGGGTTCATTTGATCTATTGTATATTTTAGATCTAGGATTTCTTTATTGATTTTTTGTTTGGAGGACCTATCTATTGATAATGGGGTGTTAAAGTCTCCCACAACCACTGTGTTGGAGGTTATATATGCTTTTAGGTCTTTCAGGGTATGTTTGATGAAATTGGGTGCATTGACATTGGGTGCATACAGGTTGATGATTATTATTTCCTTTTGGTCTATTTCCCCTTTTATTAGTATGGGATGTCCTTCTTTATCTCGTTTGATCAATGTAGGTTTGAAGTCTACTTTGTCAGAGATAAGTATTGCTACTCCTGCCTGTTTTCGGGGGCCATTGGCTTGGTAAATCTTCTTCCAGCCTTTCATCCTAAGCCTTTGCTTATTTCTGTTGGTGAGATGGGTCTCCTGTAAGCAACAAATTGTTGGATCTTCCCTTTTAATCCATTTCATCAAACAGTGCCTTTTGATGGGGGAATTAAGTCCATTAAGTGTTAATACTGATAGGTGTGTGGTGATTCCTGTCATTTAGTTGTCTTAGTTATTGAAGGTTTGATTGTGTGCACCTAAGTTGAGGTTACTCTCTACTGTCTTGCTTTTTCTTTTCCTGTGGTTTGGTGCTGCCTGCCCTTTCATGGTTATGTTGGGTTTCACTTTCTGTGTGCAGAATCCCTTGAAGAATCTTTTGTAGTGGTGGCTTTTTGGTCACATATTGTTTTAGTTTCTGTTTATCATGGAAGACTTTTATTGCTTCATCTATTTTGAGTGATAGTTTTGCTGGGTAGAGTATCCTGGGGTTGAAGTTATTTTCATTCAGTGCCCGGAAGATCTCACCCCATGCTCTTCTTGCTTTTAATGTTTCTGTTGAGAAGTCTGCTGTGATTTTGATGGGTTTACCTTGTATGTTACTTGTTTTTTCTCTCTTACAGCCTTCAATATTCTTTCCTTAGTTTCTGAACTTGTTGTTTTAATGATGATATGTCGTGGAGTAGTTCTATTTTGATCTGGTCTGTTTGGTGTTCTGGAGGCCTCTTGCATCTGTATGGGAATATCTTTCTCTAGATTTGGGAAATTTTCTGTTATTATTTTGTTGAATATATTATGCATTCCCTTCGCTTGCACCTCTTCTCCTTCTTCGATGCCCATGATTCTCAAGTTTGGTCTTTTGATGGAGTCGGTGAGTTCTTGCATTTTCTTTTCACAGGTCTTGAGTTGTTTAATTAATAGTTCTTTGGTTTTTCCTTTAATTACCATTTCATCTTCAAGTTCTGAGATTCTGTCTTCTGTTTGTTCTCTTCTGCTGGATTGGCCTTCCATTTAGTTTTGCTTTCTGTTTTGTTCTTTTTTCTGATGTTTTCCATATCCTGAGTTTCTTCCTCTTTAATTTTGTCTATTTTTGTCCTGAGTTCATTTATCTCTTTATTAATCATGTTCTTTGTTTCACTTTGATGTTTATACAGGGCTTCCATGATTTATTTTGTCTTGTGCTTTTTCAAATTCTCTATTTTTGTTGTCTTGGAATTTCTTGAGTGTCTTCTGTACATTTTGGTTGACCATATCCAGTATAATCTCTATAAAATTCTCATTGATTACCTGTAGTATTTCTTCTTTTAGATTGCTCTTGTGGGCTTCATTGGGTGCTTTGGCATAGTTTATCTTCATTTTGATGAAGTCTGGATCTGAGTATTTGTTTTCTTCATTTCCCTCTCGTTCCTGTACTAATTTTTTGCTGTGGGGAAACTGGTTTCCCTGTTTTTTCTGTCTTCCTGTCATTGCCCTTGGTGTTGTTATTGTCCCTGTACTGTGTGCTATTAAGTATTTTCTAGCTTGTAATAATAACAATGGTGATATTTAGAATGGAAGGGTGAGAGGATATGGAAAGCAAAGAAGTTAAAGAAAAAGGGAAAAACAAATAAACAAACAAGTAGAAAAAAACAAACAAACAAAAAAGTTTCAAAGATATAAACAGGGAGAGATAGTGTACTAATCAACAGTAAGCTGAACAGGCATTAGAGAGACAGAGAGAGGATTGAAAAAAAAATAAAAAATAAAAAATAAATAAATGAAAAAAAAATCTCCAAGTTTAAATGCAATAAAGTTTCAGTCTTAATAATTTTGGTGTTAGTCCTACAGCCTCCAATCTTGGAGATGGTGTCTCAGAAGTAGTTCTGTCATGTGTCATCAAAGGGGAAAAAAACTAAAAAAACAAAACAAAACAACACACACACACAAAAAAAAACTCCACCAAGCGTCCCAAGTTCAAATACAATACAGTTTCAGTAAGTTTTTCAGCTTGCAGGTGTAGTTCAGTTGTTGTCTCATCAAAGGAAGGGAGAAAAAAAAAAAAGAGTCAGGAGACAGTTCTGTGAATGGCTATCTGTGGTATGGCTCACCTGCCCACTGCTGTCATCCTGCTGTTGCTGGAGGCTTTATTTATGTAGATCTTAGGAGAGAATTTAACACTCACCTGGCCCCGCAGGCTTTGTTTATTTAGAGTTCTCCTAAGCGGGACCGCCACTGCTACAAGCTTTCCCCTTTCCAAGCACACTGGGGGAGGTGACACTGCACCAGCTTTCTCAGGCCTGCGTGTTTATTTACAGTTCACATGGAAAGTGGGTCTTCCCCGCTCTCCTGTGGAGTTTTCCTCCCACCGCCACTTTTACAAGCTTTCCCGCTCCTGGTTGCTGGGCGTGTGCCGCTGCTCCTATCTTCTCCAGCCGGCTTGTTGTGAGGGATTTCCCCTCCCCCCGTCTTCGGTGCTCAGGATGCCCCGCCCTCTTTGCTACATGTCTATTTTGTTGTTATTGCTTATTATTCAGTTTTTTTTTCTTTTTTTCCCTTGGTGGGGGTTGGTCTGTCCAGAGGGCTATGCTGATCTGGCCCAGGGTTGTCTGTGGGAGTACCGCATGCCGCTTAGCTCACCTCATGGTCCGCGTCTTCCCAAGCTGTCTGGGCGCTGCCGTCTGGCGGCGGCACGGGAGCCCTCCTGGTTTCTCTGTTTAACATGAAGTGGAGATGCTATGCGCAGGCTGGAGGTATGGAGGAGTCAAAGTTTTGCCTCTTCTCAGTGGTTTTTCCTGTAAGGTGTATCTCCAGCATCTCTCCAAGATTTTACTTTAGGAAGCACGCTTTCTGCTTCCTCCCTCTAGCTGCCATCTTGGAATCTCCTACATTAAAGGTTTTGTAAGGTCAAAATTTAATGTACTGATGTTAAACTAAAACTTAATTCTCTAAGCTGATGAAAACAAGACTATCTTTAAAATATTATATTGTCCTTGATAACATTTACCAAAAAAAACTGTCGTAAAAATGGTTTTTGTTATGTCAAGATAACTATCAGGAATTTTTGGTGCTATGGGTTAACCCACAAATTTGCCAAGACAACAAGAGAACGAGAGTTTATTAAAACACAGAGAGGCAAGAGGCAGCTGAGCACAGGGAGTGCTGCTGCGCTGGTGTGAGGGTTGAGACAGATTCACTTATGTAAAGCAAAGTTAAAAAAAAAAACAAAACTAAAGTGCACCTCCAGATAGGATAAAGGAAAAAAATTCAAAAAGAGTGCCACACCAGAGGTCAAGACCTCCAGTTTGAGGGGGAAGGGTGGGGGAGGAGGGCAGGGTGGACAAATGACACAAACAACGTATGCACATGTGAATAAATAAACTAAAAAATAATTTAAATAAATAAATAAATAAAAACACCTCCAATTTTCATTGGACTCAACAGAGTGGAGGTGTTGGTCCTATTCCTTCCATGTGGCAGGCGGAGGGAATTTTTGGCCTTCGATGGCCAGATCGGGCCTGTTATTTTAGGAGGACTCCATTAACCACAGGTTGGTGGGATCCTGCTGGATGTCATGAGGCATTTGTTAACGTCAACAGTCTGGGATGTGATCCCTTATCAACATCTGAGCCATGATTCTGGGCCATTCCTAACTCCACACTTAGTCCCCATAAGTATTTACCTGTGTTCTCTGGTGATTTTTGTCAGCGTTTTGACTACTGAGGAAACTGAGTCATAACTAACTAAAACTTCATTTAAGAGTTGGTTTATGTGAGATTTTCTAGATGACCTCATGGCTAAACTACTGTTGTCTTAGGTGATTCTAATGCAGTTGGTATCCAATATAGTCTGTGACTGGGCTTTTTGGGGTCACTGACACTGATCCCCCCTGAACTGATGAGAAAATCTAAGGTTTTACTTCAAGAGGAACAATTAAACTAATATGTATATTAGAGCTGTGATTCTGTTTCTGGCTCCGTATATGAAATATATTTACGTTTTTCAAGTATATCAAGCCTTCTAAAATACAAAATTTAAATGAACACAGTAACAAAAAGTTAGTGGTACTGATATACTGTTCTGTTAGCTGCTAAACTGTCCATCAAAATTTTAACCATGGCTCTTTTAAGTTTTTGTCATTACAGTTCTAATACTTCTGGGGCATTTATAATCAAGTCCATAAAAAATGATGCCAGTAAGTGCTTATGTGTCAACCAGGTTAGCCTTTTAGACGTCAGCTTTTGTTAAATTTTGTTTTGTATTGTTCTTGTCTAGAAGCCCGCTGCCTAAGGGCCACTCCTTCTAAGCCTCTTTGTTGCTTAAATTTGGCCAACAGTGTCCTTTTGGCACTGACTCCCACCTGATCTGCTTGTTACTTCCTCCCCACCCCCACGTGGGACCAAAACCAACCAAACAAAAACGCAGGAAAGAACAAATCCTCACAATGCAGAAAAGTAGTGACCGAACAAGAAAGATCTTCAGTCTGTGGCCACACCACCCTGAACGCGCCCGATCTCGGCTGGTCTCAGAAGCTAAGCAGGGTCTGGCCTGGTCAGTACTTGCGTGGGAGGCAGGTGAGAGGAGACTGCTCAGAGACAGTTTGGAGACAAGGGGGGAATGCCGTGAAAGTTCCAATGCAGTCACTGGTGCCAGACCTCTCAACAATAACCAAGGTCAAGAGGATTGGGGAAGTGGCTCTTATACACGTGTGGCTATCTGGCATCAAAGCCCTTCCAGACACAAACTCATATTTTTAGCCAGGGCCTTCTGCTTAGAGACAGCGTGACTATTTTTACTGGCTCTAGACATGTCCTTGGATACTTCAAGTGGTAGTTTTAACTTTTTTAAGCAACGACTTTTCTCGGACATACATACTGCTAGTATATGGTTGCCGTGGTGATTCTACTCAGTCAGAAAACAAAAAGATACTGTCTGGGTAAAAGAATGAGATGTGCGACCATGCAAACCCCATTGGAGGCCCTTTTGTTGTTGTCATGCCTGTCCTCGCTACATTAAAGCAGCGGAAATTGCTCCCTGGATCCACCACAGTCCAGTGATGCCAGCCTCTCCTGAGTGGGAGAGCGTCCCTGACCCAGCCTCACCGTGCAAGATCGCCCTGCAGAACGCCTGTGCCCTTCCCCACAGGACCCTGCTCCCCTGGGGACAGTAGGGGACTGCGACCAGCAGGACGGCAGCCCTGCTCTAGTCACTCTGAAAGCTGACCAGTCCATGCACGGAGGAGGCTCGAATGTGGGACACACCCTGCTGTCCTCCGCACACTTGGACTCCTACCTTTAGGGGTGGCCCTTGCAAGGTTCCCCCATGCACCGGGTGTCGGAAGACAGCCGTGCTGGGACCTCCGCACAGCCATGCTTTGTATGGGGCGCCCACCAGCAGGTCGGGTGTCACATCAGCTCCTGTTCTCCCCAGGTTGGCGAGGTTGCTGGTAAGTCCCAGAGTAAAAGCAAACGATGCAGGCTACTCTTGTCATGCAGAGCGGGTGATGGGTCTTCTCTTGGGAGCGTGTTTGATGTCACCGTCCTGGTCCCCCTGGTACGGAGGTCCACCAGACCCTGGTAGAGGCCACTCTAGAGAGAAAATAGCCGCCCATGTGACGATGCTGTGAAAATACAAACCCCCGAATCAAGAAGATGCTCTTTGACCCCTGGGGATTCTGAGCATCAGAGGAGCTGGGAGGAGGCCAGAAAAGCAGCAGACAGCCTGTGTTCTGATAAAGCAGGGGAGGGGCAGGCACTGCAGAGAGATGAGACTTAAAGACCGAAAATGGGAAGAAGGTCACACACACAGCACTGGGGTGAAGGAGCCACAGAGTCCCATGCAGCCATACATGGGTTGACCTTGCCTTTTGCCTCTGTAACCTGCTTGCAAGGGCACGGAAGGTGAGGCCCTTTGTTCTCCGGGCTCAGCCTTTAGACATGAGTTCAATAAATCTGTGCCAGCACAAAGTGTTGCTTCCTCACCTCAGAGTCCTCTCAGTGTTGGGTGGCTCTGGCAGTCATTGGTGTCCTGCAGCTTGGAGCTGCACTGCAGTCTGTGGCCATCTTCTCCCCAGGTCTTCAGTCGCCTACCCTCTATGTACATCTGTGGTCCCAAAGCACATCCTTGCTCATGAGGACACCAGGCAGTTTGCGCCAGGGCTACTGGTCTCCAGAACAACCTCTTCTTAACTAATTGCCAAAGCCCCTTTCTCCAAATAAAAGTCCCTTTTTGAGGTTACAGCCCGGGCCTCAATTTATCTTCTTGGGTATACAAATTGACTCGTAACAGGTATCAATCATAAAAATTGCTAGTGTTTGTTAAGAATCTCAGCTGGGTACCATTCTAAATGTTCCTCGCCTGAGTGGTCTAAGACAGGAGTTCAGAAGATTCTCAGTTCTTGTGTCACCTGAACAGAGAACTGGACAGAGACACAAGTTACAAAACAGTAGAAAACTTCATTGAAAGTAAAGGAAGGAAAGAGAAGAAAACACTGCAAGGAAGTGGTGGGCTCTGCCGGGTGGCACAGAAGCATTGATTTCTTTGTTTAAACATCAATTTATAAGTTGTAAGGTGGGAAAAATCTGGGCAGTCCTTAGGGAGGGGCCGGGGTGGCTGGCAGGAATGGTTAACACAGCAGAACACAGGAGTATTCTGCACATAAGCTCGTGCTAAATTTTGGCCTTTGTTTGTATGAGATGTGACCAATATTCCTGAGGTCCTAAGTGGAGGACTTAACCTGGGAGGTCAAATTGGGGGCAGGCCTCCTTTTACCAAGTAAGCCAGACTCAGAGGCGCCTCTTTGGACACTATCTTGCAAGGATATTTACGACCGCCGGGGTATTTTCAAGTAGAGGGGTTTATTGTTCTGGAGGTGGCTCGGGTGGTGCTGGGGAGCAGAGGAAAAAAGACTAGCATGAGGATGTCTTGTTTGTTTAAGAGAAGAAGTCCCTGGTGGGTTATTTTCCGTTTGCTAGCCTGCCTCATAAATATGCTGTGTCCCGCTCGCTGGATACCCACAACCGCCCTCTGCTGCAGAGGCCGGAAACACCCTTCCTGCTCAGATGAAGAAACTGAGGCACCAGGCATGTGCTTTGAAAACTCAAAGCCCTGAGTTCAAACTCCAGCCCTACCAAAAAGAAAAAGAAAAGAAACTGAGGCACAGAGAGGTGATGGGGGCAGAGGCTAAGCCCAGATTTGAATCTCAGTCCTTTGATTCTTCAGCCTGAGTGTCAGGAAAGAGCTTTGCTTTGTTTCATTGGTTTTTTGTTTTTGTTGTTGTTTGTTTTGTTTTTTGGTGGCCCTGAGGCCTCATGCTTGCTAGGCAGCCCTGCTGCTGAGTTTTTTTGAGACAGGGTCTCACTAGGTAGCCCGGGTATCAGCTCTGCACAGTTGTAAGGCACAAAAAACTCAAGTGGCCATCTGTCTTGAACAGGACTCCCTCTAGGGGGAGTCAGCGATGTCCTGAACCGGGGCCAAGATCCCTAGGGTGGGGATCTTGGGGACATGGCCCAAGGCTGACTTAGGGCAGAGGCAAGGAAACCACGGCAACGCCCCTCAAAGACCATTCAGACACTCTGGTCAAGGCAACAACACTTACTCACACTTCCAGTGCGCATTTCTGAAGTTCAAGAGGGAGTCACAGCACACGGTCAGTCGCCTCGCAGGGCACCGTGGCAGGCAGGGCTCGTGCTCATGGATGGAGCCCCACAAAGCCATCAGTTCGTTGGGGCTGAGTGCTGGCAGGCAGAGCCAGCGTCCCAGCAGGCCCTCCCGGCTGTGAGCATCAGCTCGTTTGGGCTGAGAGTGCCAGGAGCTCAGTCCGCTGGGAGGGAGAGCTGTCACACTGTAGGACCTCTTCCTCGGGGGAGAGTCCCTCTGGCAAGGAGAGGCCATGCAGGAGAGAGGACACTGGTGAGCGCACTCTGCTGTGCCCTCAGCAGGTGTCCTTTTTATGTGATTTTCTCCTGCAGGATGTTCCCGTCTCATGTCATTTAGTCCTCTGCTGATTGGTCACACCCAAAAGTAGGGGCCCCAGCATGCTGCTCTAGATGTCATCACATCTTAGCAGAAGTGTAGCCATACTGGACGCCATATTGATTACATGCCTTATCAGTCCTGTCCATATAGACAGAATCCTGGTGGTGGCGACAGTCGTTTATCTGTAGTCCAGAGTCTGGTAGCTGATTCTAGACTGTACTACACCCAAGTTCAGACAAACTTTGACAAGCTTGTTAAGTGAGGCTTTATGTTCTCTACACCACCATTGTAAGTTGGGGTGTCTTACCTATTTTACATACACGGGTTGTGTTGGGAAAAGCCTCCTACATCAAGAATTTTTTTCTTTTCTTTTTGTGGTACTGGGATTTGAACTCATGGCCTACACCTTGAGCCACTCCACCAGCCCTTTTTTGTGATGGGTATTGTTGAGATAGGGTCTCACAAACTATTTGCTCAGGCTGGCTTCAAACTTCCATCCTTCCGGATCTCTGCCTCCTGAGTAGCTAGGATTACAGGCGTGAGCCACTAGCAACTGGCTAAGAATTTTTTTCTTAATCTACAGTCCCTTCCAGTGTTGTGTAGGTAGTTTTGCTGTTGCTGTGTGGCGTGCATGCGTGCACTCAGGGTTTCGTGCTTGCAAAGCAGGTGTTCTACTATTTGAGCCACACCTCCAGTCCGTTTTGCTCTGGTTAGCTTGGAGATGGGGGTCTCACCAGTTATTTGCCTGAGCTGGCCTTGAATCATCTTCCTGATCTCAGTCTCCTGAATTGCTGGGATTACAGCACCCAACATTTAATGGGGTTTTTTTTGTTTTTTTGCAGTACTGGAGCCTTGCAGTCTATCATGCCCCTCGTCCATTTTGCTTTATTTTTTAGTAGGGTCTCACATTGTGCCTGGGTCAGCCTGGACCACAGTTCTCCTGTTTACTCTTCCTGTGTAGCTGGGATGACAGGTGTGCACCATCATGCCCAGCTTTTATTGGTTGAGACGTGGTCTCAAGATCTATTTGTCCAGACTGGTTTTGAACCATGATCTTCTCATTTCTACCTCCCAAATAGCTGGGATTACAGGCATGAACCACCATTCCTGCTTTAGATTTTAAAAATTTTTTACAATCATGTCTTCCACATTTCTTGGAAAGTTTGCTGCTAAATATTTTCTCACTGTGGCTGCTATTATCAATGGATATTTCCTCCCATTACTGGTGAGGTGTAGGTGAGGTTATATAGGTACAGCCCAGTCCAAAGGCAGCTTAAGTAGGCTTAGGTGGAGGCCCCAAGAAATCTGCACTGTCCAGCTCATCCTGGGCACAGACACCAACGACCACTTTGCTTGCTGTCAGGGAGTGGGAGGTAAGTGAACAGGCACAGCCCCTGCTCTCAAGGAACCCCTAGTTCAGTAAAAACCACGGAGGCAAATTGAGGACTGGTATGACTCAAGGGATAGAGCATCTGCCTCACAAGCATGAAGCCCTGAGTTCAAATCAAAGAAGATTAAAAAGGGCAACACTGAAGTTATAAAAAAAGAGAAAAGCCACCTGGGTTAGAGCAGGACTGCACCTGCTGAGCGAACTGGACGTGGTGTGGATGTCTCCCAAAGGCTCATGTGCTGAAAGCCCAGTGTGTGGCGGGGGTTGTGGGGACCTTTAAAAGGTGGGGCCCAGTGGGAGGTCCTGAGGTTATTGGGGGCACGCCCTCAGGAAGGATTAAGATATCTGGCTGGCTCTCTCTAGAGAGTTTTCCAAAAGTCTGAGCTTGGCTCCCACCTGGTCTGTCATCCTACTTGACAATATGGTTCTTCCTCCCAACACCAGCTCCACGGCTGTCCACGGGTCAAAGCCCACCCCATGCAGTGTGGACTTTCAGCCTCCAAAACTGACAGGGAAACACACCTCCTGTCTTTATAGACTTAGCTGCTTTGGGTATTTCCTTATAGTAGTGAAAAGCAGACTAACACAAGACCCCAGAGAACATGGTCCTAACAATTGTTTTTTCCACTCACTTAGCAATCCAGAGGTGACTGGTGGCCCAGGAAGGAAGGGATTGGGTTCCCTGGCCATGTGGGGATCCAGCCTCCTGCTGTCTCACCACTTCCACCACTGCCCAGAGCTGGCTGGCCACACCTGTTCACACTCATGCCCAACGGGTGTGGGAAAGAGGGAGTAACCAGCTTCCTTTTTGAGCCACTGACCCAGAGCTGTCCCCCTCTCTCCCATTGCATCTCATTGGCCAGAACATGATCTCAAGGTCACACTGAGCTGGGAATCAGCCCCTCTAGCTGGGCGACCATATGCCCCTCTGAAACTTCAGGTGCTCTCAAGCTAAAAGGAAAGGGGCATAGGGTCATCATGGAGCAATTAAGATTCTCCCCACACTACCCACCTCAGTCCACCTCTATTTTTTTTTTTTTGGGCAGTACTGGAGTTTGAACTCAGGCCTCACACTGCAGAGGCTCTATCACTTGAGCCACCCACCAGCCCTTTTGTATTGGGTATTTTCAAGATAGGGTCTCTGGAACTATTTGCCTGGACTGGCCTATAAGTGTGATCCTCCTGATCTCTGCCCCCCAAGCAGCTAGGATTACAGGTGTGAGCCACCGGCACCTGGCTTCAGTCCATCTCTTTATCAGTACCTGTGTTCTGAATTTCAGGCTGAGGAATCCCAGGTGGGCAGGGTTTGGGGTTGAATCCTCATTCTATGGATTTTCTGAGAAATAACTGAAAGGAGCACCTTGGTGGCCCAGGGCTGACAAGAGGAGCAAGCAAGTGCTCTCTGCCTCCACAGAGCAGCAGCTCGGCTCCTCCCTCAGGAACTATTGGTAGGACATGTGCTCCACATGGGTGAGGCCCTGGGTTCCAGTCCAGCCCTGCAAAAAGCAAAAATAAAGTAAAAAATAACCCTGTAGCTTTCAGGTCAAGACAGAACCTTCACAAAGCAGAAGTGAGGAGGCTCAAGGAGTGTGTGGCATGTTGTCTGCCCCTTCCATGGCCTGACTTCATCCCTGAGACAGCTGGAAATGGGGTCATCAGAAAGTACCCCCGATTCCTTTTGTTACGGGGTTGAGTGGTCTAAGATTTGAGCCCAGAAAATTTCCAGAAGAACAAAGAACTGGACAGAAAAACAGATTTCGAAACAGTAGCAAAACATTACCAAAAGATAAGGAAAAAGTAAGAGGAAGCACTGCAAGGGGAGTGGTGGGCTCTGCCAGGTGCCACAGAAGCATGGTTTCTTTGTTTAAATCCAATTTATAAATTGTAAGATGGGAAAAATCTGGGCCGTCCTCAGGGAGGGGCCAGGATGGCTGGCAGATTTAATTAGCACAGCCTATCACATAACAAGGAGTATTCTGCTTGTGTGTTATGATAATTTTTAGGTCTTTAATTGTAAGTGTGAGATGTGACCAATGTTCATGAAGTCCTAAATAAGAGAACTTGGCCTTGCAGGTCAAATTGGGAGGTCTCTGGGGCACAGAATGGATAGGCAGGGAGGTGGCTCAAACACCAGCACAGGGTTTATGGTGGAGAAGTGGCCCCTGCAGAGGGGGACCCCAGCAAGACAGCTGGAGCCCAAGCCGCTTACAGACTGGGGATATTTACGAGGTGGGTGGAGAAGTCCCAGGAAGGTCACTGGGCAGGATAATCCTCAATGGCCCTCTGACCCTACCAAGATAATGGCTTAAGGGTGGGTCATTCCTGCTGGGCCAGGTGGGGTGTTTCTAGCAAATGGCTAAAGGTGGATGTCTATTTTCTTTAGGGCCTGGTGCAGAGTTTTCAGTAAGGTGTTCAGTGGGAAGGGTGTCCAGTTCTAACATGGCTTCCTTTTGCTCACCCTAACATTCCTGATATACATATATCAAAAGGAATGGGGCACTAGTTGTTCCTCTACCTACTTCCTGCTGCACAGGGATGTCGAGGTCACTTAAGGGAAGGGGTATGAGCAGGGTCTTCTTGTTTTAGGAAACTGTAGCAGACCTGTTGGAGGAAAAGAACTGAGTTGATCTGTTTACCGAGTAGTGTCCTAAACAAAAGCCTGGAGCCTCTAGGAAACAAAGCAAGAAAGGATTTGAAGAAGGCAATGTCTGATAGCAGAATGAGGAAAAAAATAAGGGGTCCCAGCAGAGGGGTTAGCCATAGCACCCACTTAGCCCAGGAAGACCATTGTCCCCAGCTGTCATTTGTTGTCCAAGGTTGGCAGCACGCTCCTGAAGTCTCTTAATGGCATCACGAGTGATCCTAGATGGGCTAACATAAAAGCAACATTCTTCCAGTAAAAAGAGGCATGTTCCCCTCTTTTCAGCAATTAGGATGTTAAGAGCATGACGGCTTTGGAGGGCCACTCCTGCTAAGGAATCAAGTTGGTTTTGGAGGATGGAGATGGACTGAATTCATTTAAGGTATAGGTGAAAGTACTTGAGAGTCCCCTGTCCCCGGGGAGGCTAAGATTCCTAGGCCAACAAGGAGAGGCATGATCTGCATGGCTCTTTGACTCGGGCTCTTAGGGGTAGGGAGGTTAAAAGGGGGACCTGGACTGATGATTAGTAGGCAGTATTCCTATGTTAGGGATCTGTGTACGAAAGTACAGGTGTTGGACCAGTTAGTGGGTAAACAGAGATACGATGAATTTCCACATAGGAAAAAAGAGTCCTGGTGTGGACAAACAGAAGTCGTAACTGAAAGTTGCCAACCAGGAGAGTATCTCTTTGGTCTTGTCCTGTATGCCCTAAAGAGTCACCTTTTTCTGATTCCCAGACTGAAAAAGAGCCAGACAGCACAGTCCCTGTAAGAGGTTGGAATTGGGTCACTAGGTCAATTCCCATCTTTGGAGTGAGGGAGAAATGGGTTACGTCAGTGTTTCTAGGGGGCTGAAGAGAGTAAGGGTAATGCAGGTAGGAGTGTTTTAGCATTGGCTCCAGAGTTGGGCTTTGCTCTGGGAACAGGCTAAATGCTGCTGGCAGATAGTGAGGGAAGTAACACTGATATTTTGGGGGAGGCTGAAAAGCATACTGAATTAATCCAACCAGCTGTTGATGTGGGTACACAGAGACTTTGATGGTCTGAAGAGGGACGATGGTAAGGGTTTGGTTGCAGAGCCTGCTGGGGACTTTGCCAATGGGGTAGGCAAAGCTGGGGTCAGAAAACTCTCAGCTGAGACACAGAGGTGCCTGGTAGGTTAGCATCGTCTGCGTGGAAATGAGCCCTCTGATCCTGGCATGGGGTGAAGGTGAAGGGTGGCTTTGAATGGCTGACCATTTTTGGAAATCAACAAGTTCTTTGTATATGGAGTGGAAGAGAGTAATTGCACAACGGTTAATGATACCAGAGATGCTGTCACTATTGGGGAGAGGATGTGGATTGGCACCGGTGATAGGGAGAGGGTTTGTTGAAGATATAATTTGGAGCATCATAGAGGAGTGGAATCAGTGCTCCAGGTCAGCCGATGGCCAGTGGAGCACTGGGTGTGTGTGGAGATGCAGATCCAGCGGTCAGAAGCTAGAGAGAAGTTGTTTTTATCGGCAGCCTTTGTGTGAGGTTGACAAGCAGGTCCCACCTGGTGGGAGAGACGGCAGAAACAAAAGAACGCAGAAGCAGAGGCAAAGAATGAAATCTGGGTTGGGGAAATTTCTCGAAAGCTTCCCTGGAGCCATAGTTTGTGTGTACAAGAGAGAAGGCCCGAAGAACCTAGCATGGACAGGGGAAGGGATACCAGGTGAGGTCCTCTGCAAGATAGTATAGAAATAACTCAAACCAGGTTAGGGTCAGGATGTCTCAGTGATCCTGGTCAGGCAGAGAGAGATGAGTCCTGTGGGAAGAGAGGAATATTTAGGTGCAGGGGGCAATGGGGGTGGCTTGGGGAACCCCCATTGGGTTATCTGGGGGCTGACCAGGGTGTACCTTTAGTCAGGTGTGGTGAATCCAATGTGGTAGCCCCTTGCCCCAGACTGTGGTGGGTATAGTTAAAATTATCTGGTGTGGCCCTTGCCATTTAGGCTTTAGTGGTGTAGAGGATTCAGCCATCCAGACCCAACTGTCCCACTGTATGGCGGAAGACTGAGCTGAGAGGTCAGAGGAAGGTTTAGGAAGATGGTATCTGCATATTGTCTAAGTTGTTGGGAAAAATGGAGAGTGGGCCATACGTCCTCTGGGGAAAGTGAAGGGTAGAGTGGGGTGTGTGGTGAAGGATAAAGGAACATCCACAGAATAGTTCAAAAGCACTAATATCTAAGGGCTTTCTGGGAAGGAGTCTGAGGCGGGTGAGAGCTCTAGGCAAGAGGGAGGGCCAGGCAAGCTGAAATTCAAAAGACAGTTTGGCCAACTGCTCTTTTAAGAGGGCACAGGCCCTTTCTACCTTACCAGAAGATTGGGGCCTGTATGGGAGGTAGAAGGTCCATTTAATGCCCAGCACCTCAGCCGCTGCTGGGTAATAGCCTCAATGAAGGCAGGACCATTGTCTGACTGTAGGGTTGAGGGCAGCCCAAATCAGGGGATGCTACGGGTTAGAAGGCCTTAGTAACCTCTTTTGCCTTCTCTGTAGAAGTGGGAAAGGTGTCTACCATGGTGAGGAGGTATTTTGGTCGATTGGGTGGGGGCATGTGGGTGAAATCAATCTGTCAATCTTGTTCTGGCAGACTGCCTCGGGCTGGTGTGTAGGGAAGAGTGGGGGCCTGACACTTCCCTGAGAGGACACCTGGGAGCAAATAAGGCAAGATTGAGTGACCTGTTTAAGAGGAGCGGCTAGAGAGGGGAGGTCAGGTGAGCCTGTAACAGATGAAGCAGGGGCTGGGGTCCCTAGTGGAAGAGGCTATGGAGATGTGAAAGAATGGGTATTACAGAGTCCAGGGAATGACCACTTTGTGGTGAAGAAGGAATCAGCCATCGACTGGTTACGTCCCACCTGGGTAAGAGCAGTGTGTTCAGCTGTTGTGGAGCGGTGGGTAAAGCTGGGAAAGATGGTGAGTATGGGATAAAGGTAATCCTCCTGCAGGGCTGTCAGGCAATGAACAGTCTTAGCTGCACAGAGTTATTGAGGGAGATGAAGTCTGTGGGTCTCTGGTGGCCCTCACAACGAATGACGGCTACCTGCCTAGGCAATTGGGGAGCGTTAGTAATTGATGGATCTGGGAGCCATTAATGATAGGGGTTCTCTTGGTTGTAAGGAAGCCCCTTTCCTGCCAAATGAGGACATGGGGATGTATGATGTGATAGGCATATTTTGAATCTGTGCATAAATTGATCTCTGTCTTTTGCTAGAATTAATGCCCTAGTAAAGTCAGTCAGTTCTGCTGTTGGGTTGTGGTGTGAGGAAATGGACCGTCACTTCTAGAGGCTTTGGTGGCTTTGATAACAGTAGCATATCCTGCTACTGGTTGAGGGTCTTTCAAGCAGCTACCATCAATAAAAAGCAGGAGGGAAAACCTGTAGAGGAGCTGGGGCGAGGTGGGGATGTGTGGGAGGGATTGTGTGTCTACGCATGTGTAGGTGGGGTCTGGGAGAACAGAGGCGGGGTCGAGGGCCCTGCAGCACTGAAAGGAGATGGGGGTTTGAGACACAGAGCGCATGGAGCTGTTGTACACGGGTAGGGGAGGAGTTAAGAGAGCCTGAGGGCTATCGAGTTCCTGGAGGTTGTGGGTAGAAAGGATGGCTGTATGTTGGTTTAGTGTAAATTTCTGGGCCTCAGACATTAAGAGATCTGCTGCCCCCAGGGTTTTAGGCAAGGGAGCTATCCTTGTATAACTGAGTCTAATTGACAGACATGCTACAAGTTGGGGTGTGTGCTCATATGAGACAGAAGGCCTGGAGTACTCAGGAAGTCCAAGTGCTGGAGCCCTCAGCAAAGCCTCCTTGAGTTTAGTGAAGCAGGCTTTGATTGGCTTAAAAGGATCTAGAAGCTTCTCAAAGGCATCTGTAATGCTGTTATAGGGGCTGGGCAAGGAGGCTGAAACTGGGAATACACAAACGAAAATAGCCTGCCAGACCCAGAAAGGACAGAAGTCCCTTTCTGTGTTGGAACACAGCAAATACTGGATTATTTGTTTATGGAACTGTGGGATAATGGTAAGACCCAGATCAAGTGACTTGTGAGACTGGCATCTGGGCCTTGGAGGGGGTGACTGTATATCCCACTGCTGTGTGAGAAATTGAAGAGTTGTGTGGTGTGTTTGAGGGACAGGTCAAGGAGGGGCTACAGCAGAGTAGCTCATCTATATATTGTAAGAGTTTGCTTAGAGAGAGAGACAGAGAGACATGAGGTCACTGACCAAGGCCTGGCTACACAGGTGGGGAATGTCTCAAAAGCCCTGAGGAAGGACTGTCCCGGTTAGCTGGGTGGAAGTGTGGGTGTCAGGGTCTGTCCATGAGAAGGCAAACAGACCCTGGTTGGAAGGGTCTAGGGAAATGCAAAGTAAGCATCTTTGAAGTCTAGCAGAGAAATGAGTGGTAGTGGATAGAATATAGGTGAGAAGTATGCAGGGGTTGGGTAACACAGGGTATATGGGGACCACGACTGGTTGAAAAGGCAGAGGTCTTGGGCTAGGCAGTAGTTACTGCTAAGATGGGAGTATTAAGTGGGGGTTGGTGGGTTTCAGAATCCTTGCTGGAGAAGACAAGAGATGGTGGCTTTTAAGCCTTGTAGTCCTTGAATTCCCAGGGAATACCGAGCTTCTCAGATGTACAGGTCAGGGGTCTTTAGGGCTATTTTTATAGTAGTCTGGTAGGTAGCAGCTATGGGGAGGGAGATATCCCATACTTGGGGACTGACAAGAAGGAGAAGGATGCGAGGTCAGTGGGTTGTGGGTATGTCAAAAGAGGGACAGCATCTGGGCAGCAGACAGTCAGGAGTGTTTGTGTAGGACTATAAAATGTAAGGAGGCATTTGAGGAGGATGTCCCTGCCAAGAAGCAGAGTGGGACATTGAGGGATGAATAAAAAGGAGTGTGAAAACTGGTGTCAAACAGAGTACAAAGAAGGAGGTCTGCAAAGAGCGGAGTGAAAGGCTTGCCATTAACCCCCACAATGGAGAGAGAAGAAGGGAACAGGGGTCTAGAGAATTTTGGTAACACCAAATAAGTAGCTCCCACATCAATACAGAGAGAAATATGTCTACCTGATAGTGACAGCTGTACCAGGGGTTCCAAGGCAGTGATGACTTGGTTGGGGCCAGTGGCTCCCAGGTCCCATCAATCTTCTGTCACCAGGCCTAGAAGGTTCACCAGTCCTAGAAGGTGGCTGGTGAGCACCAGCTGTCTTTGGGCAGGTGGATGACTCCCGCTGTGGACAATCCATTTCCAGTGTCCCACCTGACCACATAGAGGGCAAGGCCCTGGTGATGGCCTGGGTTTAGGGCAGGCACTCGCCCAGTGGCTAAGCTGGCTACATTTGAAACAGGGTCGCAGGAGAGCCGTCTGCCCCTTGTTGGTATAAGTACAGGATGTGCCACATGGGCCTCTCTGGAACCTCCTTTGAATATTCTCTGCCAACATCAGGGATCTGGCTTGATCTCGCCTGAGTTTTGGATTTTCTGTTCTTCCTCCCTATTGTTAAAGATCTTTGTAGCAGCCTTTATAAGGTCCACTCAAGGTGTTTCTCGGCCATCCTCTAATTTTTCAAGTTTTGTGCAGATGTCAGGAGCTGACCAAGGGATAAAATGGAGGTGGAGATAAAAGCGACCTTCATTTGTCTCAGGAGTTAGGTGGGTGTGTTTAATCATTGCCTCTGTTAGGCAGTGATAAAAAGGGAGACAGGTTTTCACCTGGCACGAGTAATTTCCTTAATCTTTTCATAGTTAACCACCTTTAAGGCTGATTTGTCCATGCCTGCCAGGAGACAGGTCATTATATGTATATGTCCCCTTAGAGGGGGTCTAACTCAGTGGTAGAGCATTTGACTGCCTGTGTCCCCTTTGTCTTAGGTCCTGGGAACCTACCTGATAGTCCCAGTTAGGATCCTCCCTACAGACAGCAACTGTCCCCACGGGGTTGTTGGCAGTGTCCTGCTGATAGAGGGTGTCGCGTGGGCTTGAACAGTTGCCCAGACATGGTCGCTATCCTTAGGAGAGAGAGAGAAAAGGAGAGGATAACATATATGTCATGCCAGGTCAGATTATAGGACTGGGTGACATAAAGGAATTCCTTTCGCTAGGTAGTGGGATCTGACACAAAGGAACCGAGATGCTGTTGCATTTGTGATAGATCAGAGAAGGAGAAAGGAACATGAACGCGGACAAGGCTCTCCACCCCTGCCATCTTGTGGAGGGGGAGGACAGTGGCTGCGTCTGAAGAGGAAGAGGGTAGAGCAGGGTACAGGGAATGGGATCACGTGTATGGGTGACAAAAGGGATGGTGGGGCTAGGGATAGGCTGGAGGGGCAGAGGGGTCTCATCTGGGGGAGGGGGAGCAAGTTTGGGGTTGGGCAAAGAAGATCCTCCTCTGCTGGGTCAAAAATCTGTGAAAGACTGGGAGAAGAATTGGTTAAGAGAGGTGATGCAGCTTCAGAGGGTAAGGAAGCCACAGTTTAGGAGGGTTTTTCATTTAGAAGGAGAATCTGGAAGGAATTACAAGATGACAGGTTTTAAGTGGAGGTAAGTGAAAGTCTGTATGGATGGGACCTCAGACCATCTGCCATAGTGTTGGAGAAATTTTTTGAGATCATGCTGAATTTGGAAATCAAAAGTGCTCTGTTTAAGTCAACGGTTATCCACGCACAGAAATCAATGTGAATCAATGCCCTGTATAGCTATCCTTATCTCAACCGGCAAAACCCCTTGTTCCTTCCTATTATTGCTTATACTCTCTCTACAACAAAATTAGAGATAAGGGCAAAATAGTTTCTGCTGGGTATTGGTGGGGGGGAGAGGGAGGGGACGGAGTGGGTGGTAAGGGAGGGGGTGGGGGCAGGGGGGAGAAATGAACCAAGCCTTGTATGCACATATGAATAATAAAAGAAAAATGAAAAAAAAAAAAAGTCAACGGTTATCATTGTCCAATTTATATTGGGGCCAAACTGTGTTACAACAGAAAATTAGCCATTTGGGTTTAATAGTCTTTGCGAGCCCCAGAGTCTGAAGGTTTCAGAGGAGACATGCCAATGGACTGTCCATTGGAGGCTTAGATGATTTCTGACCCATTTTTGTGGACTGGAAACCAAGGGTCCAAAATAGAGACAATTCCCATGGGATCTAAAGTCCGGCCTATGAGACCTAGGATCTGGAATTGAGATGGTTCCCATAGGACCTAAGGTGAGTAATCCCCACTGTGGCCCTACCTAGTAGGACGGACATATCAGAGAGCAGGGGCATTCCCCACTACCAACAGGTAAGTCTATGATATGTGCAAGCACCTGGATTTTCTAGGTATCCCCAGAAAAATAGCAGGTGAATCCACCCAGTTGGTGGATGGAAGGAGTCTCTCGTCTGGCTGGGGTCCACAGCAGGACACAGGGAGAAACCTGAATGGAGAGGAAAACTCACCAAATTTGAAGGCTGATGTTGGGGAGATGGTGAGATGGTCCCTGGTGGATAAAGGAAAGGATGGGAGAGATTGGGTGAAGGAAAGAGAGGGAGAGGCAGCAGGGAACAGGGAAGGATGGCTCCAGCCTCTACTTGGAATTGAGAGTGAACCTAGGGAGAGCTATAGCATCCACTGCTTTCAGGTTGAGAGTGGAGAGCTGGGAGTTGAACCTACATGCTTGTCAGGGTTTCAGCACCATGTGTTAGAAATGTAAGAGGCACAGAGTAGATAGGCAGGGAGATGGGTCAAACACCAGCACAGGGTTTATGGTGGAGAAATGGCCCTGTGGAAGAGGACCCCAGCAAGACTGCTGGAGCCCAAGCCACTTACAGGCTGTGGGTATTTATGAGGTGGGTGGAGAAGTCCCAGGAAGTTCGCTGGGCAGGATAATCCTCAATGGCCCTCTGACCCTGCCAAGATAATGGCTTAAGGGAGGGTCATTCCTGCTGGGCCAGGTGGGGCGTTTCTAGCAAATGGCTAAAGGTGGATGTCTATTTTCTTTAGGGCCTGGTGGAAAGTTTTCAATAAGTCATCTTCAAGGGAGGAGGTCAAGTTCTAATATAGCTTCATTTTGTTCACCCTAAGAGTCTCCTTTCACCAAGCAAGGCAGATCCAAAGGTGCCTCTTTGACATTGTCTTGCAGGTATTTACAACCACCAGGGTATTTACAACTTAAAGGGGGGTTATTGTTCTGCTGATGGCTCAGGGTGGTGCTGGGGTGTCTGTTTATTTAAAAAGGTGGGGGGGGGTCCCGTGACAAATTATTTTCTGTTTGCTAGCCTGCCTTACTTCGTGTTCTCACAGTGTTCCGAGGCACAGGTGCCAAAGGACCAGGCACAGCCAAGTTCCTTTACTCAGCCCATTTCACACAGAAACAAACTGCAGTTTCTATGAAAACTTTACATCAGAAAGCCTCAAGGAAACTGTTTTCCTGAGGTGTCAGAAGTGTCCCCTGGTAACAGAAGTTGCCCCTAAGGATGGCCGGCAAGGCTGGACAAGACTTTTTGCTGACCCTGTTTTTTTTGTTTGTTTGTTTTTAAATTTTTATTTTATTCATATGTGCATACAATGTTTGGGTCATTTCTCCCCCCTTCCCCCACCCCCTTCCTTACTCCCCCACCCCCTCCCTCGCCCCCCCA
The DNA here is from genome assembly GCF_047511655.1 of Castor canadensis. Classification (NCBI taxonomy): domain Eukaryota; kingdom Metazoa; phylum Chordata; class Mammalia; order Rodentia; family Castoridae; genus Castor; species Castor canadensis. The sequence continues at coordinate 42,290,251 of NC_133403.1, forward strand.
CCCCCTCACTACCTGGCAGAAACTGTTTTGCCCTTATCTCTAATTTTGTTGAAGAGAGAGTATAAGCAATAATAGGAAGGACCAAGGGTTTTTGCCAGTTGAGATAAGGATAGCTATACAGGGAGTTGACTCACATTGATTTCCTGAGCATGTGTGTTACCTTCTAAGTTAATTCTTGAACTAAGATTTTCTGTAGTTCCTGGTCCTCCTCTTCTATTGGCCTCAGTTGCCCCAAAGTATCTGCTTTAGTTTCTCTGTGTTGAGGGCAACAAATGCCGTCTAGTTTTTTAGGTGTCTTACCTATCCTCACCCCTCCCTTGTGTGCTCTCGCCTCATCATGTGATCAAAGTCCAATCCTGTTGGAAATGTATGCCCCAAAAGTGACCATGTGGAGAGGAGTGATCTGGCCAAGAGATTCTTTATTGCCATGAACACAACGCCCCCCTTCCTTAACAAACAAAAAAGGGAGGAAGGTTGGCAATAATGGCGCCAATAGGTTTCAGTTCTTACTGCACCCTTAAGTTTCTGTTTTCCAGGGTCACAGTCCTGCCTCCCAGGGTCACAGTCCTGCCTCAAGTCTAGCTTGAATCCTCCTCTTGCCCCAACCTCCAATCAGCATGAACCATAAGATCCTAACCAATCAGATCATGCTGAGTCCCACTGAGGGGTATTTAAGCCCCTGCCCCTCTCTCCCTCTTTCTCTTGGCTCTCTACTCTCTCCCTCTCCCACCTGGCAATAAAGAATCTCTTAGCCAGATCACTCCTCTCCACGTGGTCATTTTTGGGGCCTACATTTCCAACATTTGGTGCCATGACTCAGATGGAGGCTCCCCACTAATCCTGGTTACCCCACGACCACCCTGAGGACGTGACTAGCCAGGACTCATCCTCCCGATCGCCCTGCTTGCATCCAACACCGGACATTCTTTGGTGAGTCCACATACCCTTCTCGGGCTCCCTTTGCAGTCTCTCCCTTCGATGTCTCCGGGGTTTTCAAACACTTCCCCTGTTTGGCTATCTCTGGGTGGCTCAGGTGGCAGAAGGATTCCCTCAGTTGTCAGGCTTGGATCCATTTTGTTGTGGGTCTCAGAGACCCCTCGTCAAAAAGCCTGGGCCCAGGTGACCCATAGCCTTCGGCCATTCGGCCCAGCACACCACTAGAACTCAATGACGATTGATTCTCGTGGGCCTTGTGCTGTTGTCAGGTATTTGTGCTGCACGAGGATGCTCCATAGTACATAATATCCTCCTCTCCCATTACGGGACCAGGTCCCACACAATGGGTGCCTCTACATCCTCTTTGCCGTCTGACTCCCCATTGAGATGCCTCCTCAATAATTTGGACACCTTGGGTTTGACCCCAGACATAAAACCAAAAAATTTAATCCACTTCTGCACTCAAATCTGGCCCACTTATCCTTTAGACAACCAAAAATCACTGACCCCTTTTCAGGTCTTCAAATCCCAACCTTTTACAGGACATATAACTACTGTGAGTGATTGGGACGATGGGGAGAGATTCCATATATCCAAGCCTTTTCATATCTCCATCTAAATCCAGCTCTCTGACTTCAAATCGTCCCTCTGTACTTTTCTGTTCCCCTGTGCAGATTCTATCAGCCTGTAAACCAGTTTCTAAATCAGTGAATTCCTCTCTCAAACCTCCTCCTTCCCCATGTAAGCAGACTTCTTGCACTGCTTACCATACCTATCTCCTATCTTCCTGAAAAACTTTCCCTGTCATGGAGTTAAGCAAGCCACTCCTTGCCAATTCTGACCTCAAGGCAGTTCCAGCTCTGAGAGAGCTCATGCTTTATTCGGTGACCGGAGAGTGGAGGTTTTGTTTTCCTGAAAGCCTGCCAGTACCAATCAATGGGAGCAACCTGGAGGCACAGGTGATGGCTGATCCCTCAGGCGTGTGTCATGCCTCCAGGCTCTGCCTTCCCCTCCCTACCTAAGATGTCAGCGCACCTTTCTGCCTCCTCCATGGTCTCACCAGATGTTCTCTGTCTCTGTCTGCCTTCCCCTCCCTAGGCTTACTGGGACCCTTCCTCCCATGAAAAACCTGTAGCATGGTACCTTATGACTTAAGTTATTCCAACTAGTTTGCCAGGCCTCTCAGTCTAAAGTAACTTTAAATCAGCTGCTTTACAAAAGTGCTTGCAAAAACTTGCAGCTGCCACGCTTATGCTCTAACTCCACCCCCACAAGGGGAGGAGGGAAAGCAAACAGGCGCACCTGTGCACAGGATGCCAGCTTCTGGACACAGCAAAAACGCCTGCCATAGCTAAGAAAATCCATAGAGAGGACCCAGCAAATCCTGGGCCGCCAGCCACACATTGCGATGGCTGTGGCCTGCCGCCACTTCCCCTAGAATAAACGCGTGCAGAGTACACGGGAAGTGGGGAGGGGTGACAGGCCGCAGGATCAGGCCTAGGCAGTCAGGGTCATTTGTCCCAGGTGTGTGTGGAGGGAGTGGCGCCTTGCACAAGTCCTGCTCCTAGCCCCACCTCACACCTCAGGGCATCAGACCCAGCCCTTGTAAGCCATTAGAGAAGCAATGGGTTCAGGCCCAGGCCACTCAGGTTGGAAATGATTATATGGCTCAAGCAGTAGAGTGCCGCTTTACAAGCATAAAGTCCTGAGTTCAAACCCAGTTCAGCCAAAGTAAAAAATAATAATAATATTTGGGGCTGAGGAAGTAGCTCAATGGGAGAATGTCTGCCCAGCATGTGCAAAGCCCTGGGTTCAATTCCCCAGTATTACTAAAAAAATTAAAAATGGTAAAGAAGATAAGTGGCATTAATGTCACTTCAGCCATCTCATAGTGGAAAAACATAGTTTAACCTAGACCAGATCCCTCGTTCTTCAAGTGAGGAAACTGAGGCCCAGAACAGTTCAGAGACTTGCTCTCCAGAGTGTCAGGTGTCAATGTAAATTAACAACTTTACTTTACAGCAACAAGCTAAAAAAAAAAAAAAAATCCTCTTACCTTTCTACAGCATCTTAAGGACGCTATCAGAAAGCATACCACAGTGGACTCAGAGTCACAGGTGAGAGAGGTTCTCCTCAAAGATAAATTTCTAACAGTCAGTCCCAGATATTCATAAAAACTCAGACTATGGCTGAAGGGAAAAGTCACTGAACCAAGTAACACAGCTAGCCATGTCTGTATTTATGGCTACGTCTGTATGTCCAGGACCTTACTAACAGGAGAGAAAAAGGTAAGAGACACCATGGCCTCATTGCTCTCTCAGAGAGGGCCCCACCTGACTGGGGCCTGTATCCTAAACTTGCTACCATGGTGGACAGGAGGGGCACTTCTGCAGAGAATGCTTAAGGGGGGACAGCCCGGGAGACAGCCCCGCCCCCAATAGGGACCCTGCCCTCTGCAAGGGTAACCACTGGAAGTCTAAGTGCCCCTGTCACCAGATGGAAGGCAAGGTGCCACCTTCTATGGATTGATGGGTCCAAGCCTCCTGGCCACACTCCACTTCTTGGCACCAATGTTGATGAGCCATAATGGCAGAAAAACAAAAGGTCATTTTCCTCCTAGACAGTGGAGCCCATTTCTCTGTTTTACCTTTTTCTCCCGGTCCCCCGGTCCAATGACAAAAGTTATCATTCGGGGAAAATCTGGCCAGCCCCTAGAGCGCTAGTTTACCTGGCCTCTGGCCTGCTCTTGGGAGACCTCCTCTTCTGTCACCTTTCCTCATAGTACCTAAAACTCCAGTGTCCCTGCTGGGACGGGATTTACTATCTCAATTAAAGGCTAAAATTCTCCTCCCCCCAGGCAGCTAAATCTGCTGCCCCCTCCTTCAGGAACAAAGAGATTCCACAGTGTGGACTGATGAGATGAGTGTAGGGTGAGCCAGGACGGCCCTCCCTATTCAAATAAAACTCAAAAATCCCTCACAGTTTCCACACCTAAAACAATGTCCCCTCAAGCCTGAAGGATGATGAGGCTGTATGCCTATTCCTTAAAACAAGAAGGGCGACTAATTAGTTGCTCCAGCCCCTACAATAAATTTAAAATTCTTATAAAAGTTAATTTTAAAATACAAGTTACAACGTAAACAACTGGAAAGGATATAGGTAGGTAATAAATGTATTTTTTGAAAAGTTAAAGGAAAAATAAATGTTTTTGGATGAGAAAGGATTTTGTAAAAAAGGGTTTATCCTAAACATTGTTTCAAATAGGAGGGATAAAGACAAGCCATCAAAGGGTTTAGTATGTCATATTAAGGTCTAAGTAAGTTTTAAAAGTGCATAATAAAAAACTTCGGTGTGTGATAAAGTTAAAGTTGAATATAATCTAAGAGTTGCCTAAAAGGTTTTTAGGGTCATGTCAAACTAAAATCAAATCCTCTATGTCTATAAAATAACAAGGTTATCTTAATATTGTTCTGCTCTGAGTAACATCTACAAAAAACCATTACAGAGAAAGATTTTATCAAAGAAATTATTTGTGTTTTCTGCTGATCTTGTCAAGCTTTAAGTACTACTAAATCAGAGTTCATTTACATATTTGCTTATGTGTCTTAAATGACCACCTTGTAACTGTTATCTGAATATGGTACAAACATTTAAAAGGTTAAAAGTGTCAATTTATATAAAATAATGAGCTAAAGCTCTCTTTTATCCAAGAGTGTTACATTTAAATCCTGACAGTCCCTGCCTCCCTAGGTCACCTACCTAGGTGTGGCCTTAAAGGGACAGACTCACTCCCTGAGTCATAAATGCATCAACCCAATCTTCCATTTCCCAACCCCCATACCATAAGACAGCTTACAGCTTGCCTGGCAGTTATAGGATTTTGCAGAATTTAGATCCCTAGGTATGTAGTCCCTGAGCAGACACCTTTTTATGCTCCTCCTTATATTCCTATTTGGGTCTTAGATAACGTATGGTCACCCATTTCTCTCTGTGTATGTGGAGGACTCTTGAAATTGTCTAGGGAACAACATTTCACAGTGGTTCTCCTGGCCAATGCCCATCCTTATGCCTATGTTCTCGCTCTCCTATTCTTAAGCCTCCTCCCTTGTATCATACTGCATGTCTGCTATTGCTGATCAAAAATTTAACCAGTTGTACCTCCAGGGACACCAACCTCTCCAAAACGCCAGGATAGTTGGCTGATACCCACCACGCGGACGTCGGAGGATTGGCTCGAGACTCTTTATAACCTACGGCTACAAGGCACCTTCATCAACTTCAGGGAAGAGGAAATCTTCATTTTTGGAGCCTGGGTGTACGCCATTATGAGGCTCAGCACCCCAACAGTGTTTGCCAACTGACCCTCCCTTCCCCTGCACCGCCCCTTGCCAGCTCGAAGAAGCCAGGGCGAACACAACGCCCCCTTCCTTAACAAAAAAAAGGGAGGAATGTTGGCAATAATGGCACTGATAGGTTTCAGATCTTACTGCACCCTTAAGCTTCTGTTTTCCAGGGTCACGGTCCTGCCTCAAGTCTAGCTTGAATTCTCCTTCTGCCCCAACCTCCAATCAGCATGAACCATAAGATCGTAACCAATCAGATCATGCCGAGTCTCTCTGAGGGGTATTTAAGCCCCTGCCCCTCTCTCCCTCAGCTCTCTTGGCTCTCTCCCTCTCCCACCCGGCAATAAAGAATCTCTTAGACAGATCACTCCTCTCCACGTGGTCATTTTGGGCCTACATTTCCAACAAATCCCCTTGTTGTGTTTGCCCTTGATCTAATGTCCGCATATGAGGGAGAACATACGATTTTTGCTGACCCTGTTTTGTACAGTGATGGCTTCATATAGTGATAAATTCACTGGGTGAGTGGCTTGAGAGGTAGAACATCTGTCTAGCAAGCATGAGGCCCTGCGTTCAAACCCCAGTACCACCAAAATAAAAATAAATTAAAACGTAGAATAAAATGAAAAAATATATAAAACAAAATAAAATAAAAAATAAAATTTCTGTGAAGTCTTTGATGCTGCTTCATAATAAGGCAGCATCTGTGCCAGGTGTGGTGTACATGCCTGTGCTCCCAGCTACGCCAGAGGCACAGGAAAGTCAAGGTGAAAACCCTCGGGACCCTAGCTGAAAAATAACCAAAGAAAAGGGGCTGGGGTGTAGCTCAAGTGGTAGAGCATCTGCCTAACAAGCTCAAGGTCCTTAATTCAAACCCCAGTACCACAAAAATCTACAAACAAATGCCAAAAGAGCAAGTGTGACGAGGACATGCAGAACTGGAGCCCTCAAGCACCGTTGGTTGGAATGTCAAATGGTGTAGCCACTGTGGAAATCAGTGTGGAGGTTCCCTAAAAATTAAAACTGTTGCTGTTTTGGTAGCACACACCTGTAATCTCAGTACTCAAGAGGTTGAAGCAGGAGGACCACAAATTCAAGACCAGCATGGGCTACACAGCAAGTCCCAATTTCAAATAACAAAACACGGATGCAAGGGTGATCTGGCTATGACATCTATCACTTCACTGATGGCCAGGATTGATTCAGCTGATCTGGCTGAGAAGATGGGTGTCCCCCTTCTCCTCACTGCTCCAAGTACATTCCTCTCAAAGGGTATGGAGTAACCCAACCCTGCTCCCCTTCTAGATCCTCCAAACAAGTTCTCAAGGTCAAAAGAAAATCATCTTATGACTCAACAATTCTCCTTCTAAGTGTCGCCATCCTGGGTATGAGCAGGGAACTGCTGGAGGGCCCCCAGGTCCCACAGACCCCTATGTTCAACACTGTGCCAGTCCCTTCTACAGAATGGTGTAGTGTTCGCACAAAACCCACAAAAGTCTCTTGTACTGTAATTCACATCTAGCTTACTTACAATACCTAATGCAGCGCACTGTTTAAAAGAATAACGCTGAGGCTTGTGGAGTGGCTCAAGTGGTGATGCACCTGCCTTGCAAGTGTGAGACCCTGAGAAAAGGAAGGAAGGAAAGAAGGAAGGAAGGCCGAGAAAAATTCTGTGCATTTGGTGCCCCATTCTACAAGTCTATATTTTTGGTGGGACAGGGATTTGAACTCAGGACCTTGTGCTTGCTAGGCAGGTGCTGTACTACTTGAGTCATGTCCCCAGCCCTCAGTACTCCCTTTCTTTAGTGCTACTGGAAATGGAACATGGGGCTTTACCCAGGCTAGGCAAGCACTTTGCCACTGAGCTGTACCCCACTCACACGTGTAGTACAAATGCAATGGTTTGTCAAATATTTCTCATGCTGCCAGAATCTGCAGATATGGAGGCTTACTACACAAAGGACTGAAAGCAAGAACTCAAATGGAGCTCTGTCTATCCACATTCATAGCAGCACTACTCACAGGGCAAAATGTGGAAGTGACCCAAGTGTCCCCTTGCAGTCTATCCATACAATGAAATATTAGTTGGCCTTAAAAGGAAGGAAACAGCTAGGTGAGGTGGCTCTCACCTATAATCCAAGCTTCTTGGGAGGTGAAAACAGGAAGATCAAGATTTGGGCAAAAGGTAAGAAAGACCTTATCTCAAAGAACAATCTGGGATATGGTGGCTCACATCTTCAACTCCAGCTATTCAGAAAGCAGAGATAAGGGCTGTACGAGGCTGGCCCCAGGCAAAAGTGAGACCCTATCTGAAAAATAACTAAAGCAAAAAAAAAAAAAAAAAGACTGGGATGTGCCTCAAGTGGTACAGCACTGCTTAACAAAAGTAAGGCCCTGAGTTCAAAGCCCAGTACCATGCTTCCACTCAAAAAAAAAGGAAGGAAAAGAAACCCTGTGTGTGGCTACAGTATGTGGGGACCTTAAGGACAGTGCGTTAAGCAAAGTGAGCCAGTCATAAAAAGACAAGTAATGACATTATGATTCAAAGAGGCATTTAGGGTATCCACATTCATAGCGATAAAAAGGAGGAAAGTCCCCCTGTCCCGTAAAGTGACACACTCCAGAGAATAAGGGTATCTTTGGGGGCTGTGATTCAGCCTACCTGAAACGGTTTTTTTTTTTTTTTTTTTTGAGACAGGGTCTAAGTAGCCCATGCTGGCCTTGAACTTGGGCTCCTCCTGAAGAGAAAGATAGCCTTGAAACAGGGCCATAAAACATGGTAAACTGTCAACTAAAAGCTGTAACCTGGGACAGAACTGTGAGAGAGCCATGCAAAAGTTCAGGACTGAGATGAAAGGCACCATGCAGAGATAAGCACCCATTCGTGCCTTTCTTTGTCTCTACTTGTAAATAAACTTTCCAAAGCAGGACTCCCCTGCTGTTCTTATCTAAACAACACTAGGTCCCTAGCTCACTACCAGCCCAATTAACCTAAACAATCTAACTCACTGGTTAGGACACAATAACCTGAGCACATCTTTGTAACCTGATGCCCTGCACTACCTTTTAAATATCTTGTGAATCCTTTGTTCAGGGCTCAGACACAGGTACACGTCTGAGCCCGCTGGCATAAAAATAAAATCTGAGTTCTCCACTCCTCTGAGTCGCTTGGTTTCTCCTCTGACTACACTGCCACAACACTCCTATCTCAGTCTCCCCAGTGCTGGGATCACAAGCATGGCCACCACACCCAGAGGACCTTTTTAATGGTGTAAAACCTAAGCCCCAACTAAATGACTGAAAAGTCATCCATGAAAGCAGAACATTCTGCGTAGAGAAGCAACAGGGGCAAAGGGCCTGTAGCAGGAGCTGGTCTGGGGACACTGGGGTAGATTAGGAGGCAAGGGTAGGACAGGTACTGGCCAGGGGGGCTCCATTATTCTGTCTGCTCAGACTGCACTAGAGTGCTGGGGAAACATAACCAGGATCACACAGCCGATAGCAGATGTGTGGGAGAGGGACAGTGTCAGTCTCTTAGGAAATGACTTTGACACTGGCCCTTGAGCAGGACAGGCAGGCTGATGGGACAGGCCATGGAGGCTCTGGTGCGGAGGTGGTGTTGCATCTGTGAGCACCCCAGGGCTAGGAGTCAGGAAGGGTGGGGTAAATGGTCATTTTAAAGGAATCTGAGCACTCTGCAGAGACCCCAGGGTCTTTATAGATAGGAGGCGGAAGCACTGAAGTGGAAAGGTTTTGCTTCTCAAACTCACAAAGGAAGCAGAACGCAGCTTGGCAGCTCCTCAGTTATGCAGTCACCTACAGTTGAGCAATCACCCTCCTAGGTACAGAGTCAGAACGGCAAAGTGGAACAGGGTGTGTTGGCTCACACCTGAAGGCCCAGCTACCTGGGAGGTGGACAGAGATCGGAAGGATCACGGTTCGAGGCCACCCCAGGGCAGGGGGTGGGGGTGTGAGTTCTAATGACCCCACCTCAACAATGAAAGCTGGGCATGGTGGTGTGCACCTGTCATCCCAGCTAAACAGGGAAGCATATATACGAGCACTGTGGTCCAGGCTGGCCCAGGCATAAAAGCAACTCTATTTGACAACTGAAGAGAAAAGGGCTGAAGGCATGGCTCAAGAGACAGAGCACCTGCCTAGCAAGTGCAGACCCTGAGTTCAAACCCCAGTACTGCCAAAAAAGCGAAAGAGCGGAGAGGGAGAGAGCGAGAACGGAAAGTGATGTTCAGATCGGTTCTGTTCCTCGCACTGTGAAGCAGCACTATTCCTAAGAGCCCAGAGCAAAACATGCTTCTCAAAAAAATCGCCAGTTTACCCAGTTCATCACCCCTCACCTCCCCCACCCCAGGAAGCAACTCCAATGTCCAGACGAAGTGATCAAGAGTGAGGATGGAACATGACTTGGCCGCTAAAGGGAACCAAGCACAGACACAGCTTCAAGGTGGATGGACCATGAGAAGGTGACTCTGAGAGGCGCACGCTGAAGGTCCCTGCGCTATGCAGGAAGAGGCCAGAACAGGCCAATCTACAGACACAGAAAATCCCTGGAAGATTGGGGGCTGGGGCAACCCTGGAGGGGAGAATGAGGGGCGTTTGCTTAATGTGTGCAGGGGTGAAAAGCTGTGGACCGAGACAGAGGTGGGGCTGCAGGAGATGCGACTTGTGTGGTCTGTGCATGCTGTCACACATTTAAGGAGGAAACAGAAGAATGCAAGGTGGGCAGTGGGGCAAGGACAAGCCTCAAGACGGCTGGCCATCTCTTCGCTCCCCCTGGTAGAAGCCCTGTATGGCTCCATGCAGGACTTGTGACTCTCCCAGGGCCCTTCCCAGGATGGGTTCAGTGTGCCCCGCTGAACACGAAGACCCTGTGAGTTCATCATCTACGCACTGCAGAAGGCTCCAACGGTCTTCTCTTCCCTCATCTATCCTCTAAACACCCTCCGTGTCTTACACCACGTAACCCAAGCGTACACTCACAGAATGGTGTGACCCTCACCACCCATCTCCAGAATGCTTTCATTTTCCCAAACAGCTCTTAACTATACAGCTTGCTCATGTAACGGGACAATAGTGCTGTCCTTGTGGAAACTCCCCTCTCCCTCCCCAGTCTCTGGCACCCCCTCTTCAACCTCTGCCTCTGTGGTCTGCAGTGTCCTGGGGACCTCGTGGACAGTGTTTGTCTCAGGACTCACTTATTTCACACAGCATAATGTCCTCAAAAGTCAGCTAGGAGCCTGGCTCACACCTGTAATCCTAGCTACTTAGAAGGCAGAAATCAGGAGGATCAAGGTTCAAAGCTACCCTTCGGCAAATGGCTTTTGAGACCCTATCTCAAAAATTACCCAACACAAAACAGGGCTAGCAGAGTAGTTCAAGTGGTAGAGCACCTGCCTAGCAAGGGTGAGGCCCTGAGTTCAAACTCCAGTACTTGCAAAAAAGAAAAAAATCAGCTGATTCAGAATGGCTTTCCTTTTTAAAATGGAATATGGGCTGAGGAAAACTTGTCTCACATGTACAAGGCCCTGGGTTCAATTCACTGGGAAAAACAAACAACACAATCTTTGTGGAGTCCACTGAATGACTACATGACACAGTGCTTATGCATCCACCTATCCAACGATGGGACACCTAGGCTGTCCCCACTTTGGGCTTGAGGGACAGCACTGTTTTGAACATGGGTACACCATAATGATTTTTCACCATCACACAGTCCAACTAGGTCAACAGAGCTGTTCCTTGCTGCATAAACTGGATTCAGGAGAAAACCAGCCCACCAGCCACTCAAATAAGGAGCAGGTAAAACAGGACGGCCCTGCTTGTTCCACCCAGTGGACAAGCTGGTTACTTTACAATGAGGTAGTCTATGAGAAACATGGCAATGTTTTGAAGGTTGTCATAGCTTTTGGTATTCCACCTCACCTGTCTTTCTCTGCAGGCACCAGAGCTAATAATTCGCAAGCCAGCAACACAAGAAGCAATCAATGCTGACATTAGATGTCCTCCTGCAGGGCAAAGTCCCCACAGAGACACCAGGGTGTCAAACATGTTTACCACATTGGAAGTGACTTTGTCAAGTGGAAAAACTAATGAGGTCTTTACCATATTCCAAGGCATGTGAAGTCATCTTTAATGTGACGCACTCATGACATGCAGTCACTCACCTCCTAGATAAGCAAAGACCGAAGTGTGCGGAGCTCCCTGGCTGGGAGTGAGGAAAACGTCTGTGCCACTACTGCTGGGAGAAGGAGAAACTTCAATAACCTCTTTGGATAAGGATCTTTTTTTTTTTTTTGAGACAGGATCTCACAATGCTACCCAAATGCCTCAACCTTCCCAGTGCTGAGACTGCAGGTACTACCATGCACAGCCTCTCCAGGCAAGAGTTTTAGAAAGTCGTATCTAATTTAAAATGTGCATGGCCTTTCATCAGTTACCTTCAAGAAGTTTAGCATTCAAAGGCTAAGCATGCTGGCACAAGCCTGCAGTCCCAGCTACAAGGAAGGATCAAGTGAGTCCAGGAGCTCAAGGCCAGCCTAGGTGGCACAGGACCATGTTTCAAGAAAAAAAAAAGAAACCAAGAACACTCTGTGGGACAGCACTTTCCTGTCACACATGAGGCCCGGACTTCGGTCCACAGCTGAAAAGAAGGAAAAGTAAAGAAGTCTTTGTTGCAGTGACTACAGTGATGGAATGGTAGAAGTAACTAGAACATTCAGCAGTAAGGGATTGCTTGTCTAAATTACGGCCCACCAGCACCAGCACTGTCCAATAGAACTTTCTGCAGTGGCGAATGTTGTTAATCTGTAGTGTGGTATGGTATCCCTCAGACACGTTTGGGGTTTTTTGTTGTGTTTTGTTTGTGGTACAAGGGACTGAACCCAGGACCTCATGCATGGCACTCTACCAGAGTCACATCCCCTTTTATTTTCATTTTGTTTTTTGAGGCAAGATCTCAGTAAGTTTTCCCTGAACTGGGCACTGGTGGCTCAAGCCTACCTACTCAGGAGGCAGAGATCAGGAAGTTCAAGGTTCAAAGCCAGTCCAGGCAAATAGTCCACAAGATCCTATCTCAAAAAAAAAATCCATTACAAAATAGGGCTGGTGTAGTGGCTCAAGTAGTAAGAGCACCTGCCTAGCAAGCATGAGGCTCTGAGTTTAAAGATTTAGGGAGGGGAAAAATGGATGTATTGCATATACCACAAGTGTAAGCACCTCCTGGGTTTTTGGAATGTGCATTGGTGTCCATTTGGTATCTCGGTTCAGCTGGGCCCTCCACACCATCTTTGGTGACCAGGGCGAATAGCAGGGTGCAGGGACACCAGGGAATGAGCAGAGCCCATTCTGGGCAAAGCACCTCATCAAGGAAGAGGCTCATGAAGACCACTGGGATGAAGACCACTGCTTCCAACACAGGCACAGGGTGAGGCAGCATTTCTCCTACAATGTCAACACCCCCGGCCCTGCTTGGTACCCCAAATCAGACCCTTGGGACAGGCGCATTTGTATTTTGAGCAACTCCCCTTAGTTCTCGTCACTAGCCTGCAAGTGTGTGTGTTAGGGCTGGGGTGCAGCTCAGTGGTGAGCACTTGCCTGACCTGCAGGAGGCTGTTGGCTCCATCCCCAGCACTGCAAACTTGCTGTTATTACCACAGCAAACTAAAAACACTAAATGTAAAGATGGGTGCATTAAGCCAGGCACTGGTGGCTCAAGCATGTAATCTTAGCTACTTGGGAGGCTGAGATCAGGCAGATCCAGGTTTGAGGCCAGTCTGGGCAAACAGTTCTTGAGACCCCCCATCTCCAAAATAACCAGAGCAAAATGGACTGACTAGAGTGGCTCAAGCAGTAGAGCACCGCCTAGCAAGTGTGAAGCCCTGATTCAAACTCCAGTCCCACAAAAAAAAAAAAGAAAGAAAGAAAAAGGGCAGATTGAGCCTTCTCTAGAGGACATCAGCACATCAGCAGGAGTGGCCACCACCTTCAGCTGCCTCCCCTCCTCCCACAGCCCTCCCTCTTCTCCCTTGGCTGATAGAATTCTGATTTTTTTCAGGATGGTTTTGTGTCCTGATTCAAGGAATGAAGCATTATTGGTGTAAACCATTAACTTTGAAGGAAGGAGGATTTTGCCCTCCCAAGGGACTCTGAACAGTCTAGAGGCCATCACAACTAAGGGCTCCTGGCATCTGATGGGTTACAGGCAAGGGACGCCATTAAACATCCTCCTCCTATGGGGCACAGGACAGACTTATACAAGCCCAGGGTCAGCAGCAGAGTATGAGCTTCCCATATCTAAACTGTTCTCACAAACCCTGTTCCCAACTTTGTTATTTCCTTGGCACCTACAAAAAGGCACTTAGCACACTTCTGACCAGAGACTGAAGACCAGGGCGACCTAATGGGAATTCAGTGAACACCTTTATTTTCTCCACAAAACAAACAGATGTGGCTGACCCACCCCACTCCTTCCTGCTTTGAATACAGGTGTCATCTTTGGAGCTGTGGCAACTATCTTGCAACTCTGAGGGAAAGAGCAAGAGACTCAGACAAAGCAGGCCTTGGCATTAGAGTCCCTTGCTGCTCACGCCCAGAGTTGTAGTTGTATCAGAAAATTAGTACCCTTTGTCTGAACCTCTGTAATGTGAATTTTGTTTCCTATAGCCAAAATTATTGCTAATTCACCTGTCACTGCTTCGTCTAATTCTAGTTGGTGTGTGGGTGAGATTTCTATAAGTTTAGCTCTGGATGTAGGCCTGAGGCACAGCAAAGCTAAGTATTTCCCTGGAATCAAAGAAATACATCGCCCAAAGAAGGAAACCCAAGTTATCACACTAGTGACCACTCCACATCACCATCTTTTTCTGGTGATGTGGATGGGACTTGACACAAATCACTTAAGGGTACTATTTGTTAGTATCTGTTTAGTCCTCATTTAAAAGTACCGTTGGAGCCAGGTGCTGGTGGCTCACTCCCGTAATCCTACCTACTCAGGAGGCAGAGATCTAGAGGACTGCAGTTTGAAGCCAGCCTGAGCAAATAGTTCACAAGACCCTAGCTCAAAAAAACCCTTCACAAAAAAAGGGCTGGTGGAAAGGCTCAAGATGTAGGCCCTGAGTTCAAAGCCCCAAAAAGAAGGAAGTGGAGTCCCTGATGCAGTCCAGTGAGGCCTTAGACAGGAGAGCAAGAGATCACAGGCGGAATCTCCTGGGCAGGTTGGCTGGCTGAGTGACAAGCTACTAAGAGCAGATTTGTGTAACTCATCAGCATTCTTCAAAAAGCCCCAAAAACCACCAGGGAGGGAAACTGAGACGGGGACTTCCAAGAGGCAGTCACATGATGCACAGCAGACTGTCATCACGTGGACTGTACAGGTAGTGACACACAGATGGCTGAGCTACATCTACCTGCTCCCTTCTGCCATGGTCCATCTGGTTGTCACTCCTTCCTTCCCTGGAGTCTGGGGGACTCTGTACATTTTAACATTCACTTGACAGCTTATAAACAGGTCCTGCTTTTTGTTTGTTTTCTGAGATACTCTCACGATATAACCCAGGCTGGCCTTGAACTTAAGATCCTCTTGCCTCAGCCTCTTGAGTACTGGAATTACAGATGTACACCTGGCCTGGGTCCTATTTTTATCTTTTTTTCATTTTAGTTTGGGTCCTATTTTTCTATGACCATCTCTGAACAAGAGATAAACCTGTCCTAATCTTCCTTTCCTGTCAAAATTTGTGTTCTAAACTGAGTGCCGGTGGCTCATGCCTGTAATCCCAGCTACTGAAGAGGCAGAGATCAGGGGGATCGTGGTTCAAAGCCAGCCTGGGCAAATAGTTCACGAGACCCTATCTCAAAACACTCATCACAAAAAGGGCTGGTGGAGTGGCTCAGGGTATAAGCCCTGAGTTCAAACCCCAGAACTGGAAAAAAAAAAAAAAAAGTGTTCTAAACACAGGAGGAAAAAGAATAAGGAAAACTAAAAGGTAAAAATATAGACTTCACTGTTCCAGCCACCAGGAAAGAGATACCACCTTTCCTTCCTCTGGATCTTGTCTGATCTGCATGTGTCATCTGAAACGGCTCATAGTGCTGACAACCTGAGAAAAGAGGATAGAGCCTTATTCTGAATGTCTTAAGTTCCCTATTGGTTAGAACAAAGTGATGAGTTTTCTATCACTGGAAGCATCCTAAAATAGCAGGGACTCAACAAAGCTTTGATTAAATGAACACCTACAAAAAAGTAACAAAAAAGACAAAAAATGAAAAATAAAGCCCCAAATAATAATTGCTGGTGATGAGACATCATTTATTATTATTATTGTTATTATTATTATTTGGTAGTGTTGGATTGAACTCAGGGTTCCAGCTTGCTAGGCAGGCACTCTACTGCTTGAGCCCCAGCCTGAAACATTCTTTTACATGTTTGAATTTCACTCTTTCTCAGTGCAATTATCTGGCTATAGTTTGGCTGGAGAGTATTTCAGCCACTTAATGATAACACTTTAAACCAGGGGTGCTGGTGGAATGGTTCAAGTGGTAGAGCACCTGCCTAGCACACGTGAGGCCCTGAGTTCAAACCCTAGTACCACCAAAAACCAACCAACCAATCAGAGGTGCCCTGCCTCAGCTGCATGATAGATCTGCTCACACAGGTTGGGGTTTTCTTGTTAATAATGAGGGTTTAACTCAGGACCTCACACTTGCTAGGCAGGCACTCAACCATTTGAGCCATACTCCAGGCCTGCTAGGGAATTTCTTAAAATGCTAATGTCAAGGGATGGAGCTCAAAGGTAGAGAACTTGCCTAGTATTTGTGAGGCCCCTGGGTTCAATTTCCAGCACTGAAAAGAAAAGAGCCGACATTTGGCACTTGTTGAAAGCCCACCAGCCCTGCCTCCCCACCCACTGGCTACACTGCAGCCAAGCTGCTCCTTTCTGCTCATCACACAGGCCCTTGTCCCAGCATAGGGCCTGCTCTGGGCTCTGCTGTCTCTCAGGTCTGAGTAGTCACCTCCCAGAGAGCCTCTCCTGACCGTCTGACCACAGAAGGACCCAATCCCAGCTGCCATGCATCACTATGGTTTATGCTCAAATAAAAGAATAGCAGTAAATCACTGGAATAATGAACTCTACCCCAGCACTCGGGAGATTGACACAAGGAGGACTGAGACTTCAAGGCCACCCTGGGCTACGAAGCAAAACCATCTTAAAGTAAATAAAAACAAAAAAGAAAGAACTCTTAACACAATAGACAGAGCTGGGCACTGGTGGCTCACGCCTGTAAACCTAGTTACTCGGGAGGCAGAGATCAGTAGGATTGCGGTTTGAACCCAGCCTGGGCAAATAGTTCCCAAGACCCTATCTCGAAAAAATCCACCACAAAAAGGGCTGGTGGAGTGGCTCAAGTAGTAAGAGTGCCTGCCTAGCAAGTGTGATGCCCTCAGTTCAAACTCTAGTGCTCCCCCCACACATACACACAAAAAAAAAACCAGATGAGATTTTAGGAAGATGGATCATTCTAACTGGGTCAGTCCAGGAAGGTCTTGACATTGGACAGCGTTTGGTTTGGTGGGGTGGGAGTAGGAGCATTTTAGTAAAACAACTTGAGTGAATGGAGGAAATGGAAAATGGAGGGAATTGTGGGAGGAGGGGGGAAGGTGGAGGTGGGGGTGCCCATCGGAGTTGTTTTGAGTACATATACCTGAAGTGATTCAGCAGGAAACTGAGTCTTTGTGGAACTGTTTGCAATTCCAGCTGGGGTAGAAACAGGCTACAGGGATGGAAGATCAGCTCATTCTAGGCAGAAAAAGAAGAAAGTGTGGGCATTTGGGGAACAACATATTAACTTTTACAGAAGAGTAAGCAAAAAGCCTCTAAAGTAGAAAAGTAAAAGCAAAAAAAAAAAGTGCGCGGTCAACCTCAACCACTTGGGTGCGCTGCAGCCTTCATTATTTCAGACATGGGCCATAGATCCTTCTTGCAGTATCCCGCACTGCACACCCAAGCGAGCCAGCTTTTGATGTAAAAGGCACTTGCCAGCCCGAATACCTGTACAAGTCCAGCTCATAACTTAAGTACTCCACCGCTCCACTGTTCTTTCAGGAAAAAAATAGAAACCCTCCTTTATACAAGCTATGCATCTTTCTTCAAAGACTCACAACCACATCTACCCAAGTGAATTCTTAAACAGCACTCGAATATGAAGCCAAACTTTGGGGTACTTTAAGAATCAATGGTCATCCAATCAAACTGTACAAGTCTGCCATCTGTCCTTTCATGAGACTGAGGACCCTTAACAGCAGAGATGACCAATGAGAACTTGGTGGTTTCTGGCATGCTTGTACCTGACTGGGTGGCCTTAGGGTTTTTTGTTCTTGAGAAAACTAGTCTTTTTCCTCTTTGTACAAAATGAAAAGATGTCTAGTCTCTACTCTCATTTCCTGTGTGGGGAGCAGGAAATACTTCTCTTATCCTGTTACACTAATTCCTTTCTTGATAAACTTTATTTTTACATTTACTATCTAAAAAAAAAAGGGGGGGAAAGTGTGAAAATTGAGAAAGCAAGCTGTAGGGCTGTGCAGACCTGCGTGCTACCTTTCAAGGTATTTACATGAATCAGTATTTGTGTGTGCACTCCAGTGCATACTGGGGACTGGGACAGGAGCACTGGTTGAGAACACAGGATGGGGGATTTTTCATTATACTTACTGAACTTTTATGAAAAAATATGGGATGGATGCAGCTTAGTGGTAGTGTGATTAGCATGCAGAAGGCCCTGGGTTTGATCCCCAGCACTACAAAAGAAAAAATGTAAAACACAGTAACCATGAAATATAAAACTAACAGCTAAGGGTATTTTTAAATCCCCAACTACCTTGTTTAAATAAAAATTTCTGGGGCATGGCTGAAGTGGTAAGAGTGCCCTCAGTTTAATCCTCAGTGGGGGGCAGGGGGCAGGGGAAGTCAGGAGGATCACAAGTTTGAGCCCAGCCCAGGCTAGTGACACCTTTTTCTTAAATTCAGAAGCCAAATGCTGTGTACAGCTACACCACCCTGAATGCACCCAAGGCCAACTGCTTCACCCGTTAAATTAGGTTACAAACCTTTCAACTGTAACCAAGAAACTGAGGAATCACGTTCAAGAATTGTGTGACAGTCAACAGCTTTCACTACCAGTTCTTAACCTACTACATTCACTAACCTTCTGGAGCTGGGTACAGGCGGCTTCTGCCTGTAATCCTAGCTACTCAGGAGGATCAAGGTTCCAGGCCTGGCAAATAGTTTGCAAGACCTATCTCAAAAAACCCTTCACCAAAAAGGGCTGGTGGAGTGGCTAAAAGTATAGGCCCTGAGTCCAAACCCCAGTATTGGGACAGAACAGGACAACACCTACTGGGGCTCGGGTTGTGGCTCAGGGGAAAGCACTTGCCAACCAAACGCAAGGAGCAGAGTTCAAAACCTAGTACTGCCTTCACCCCAACCTACCCCCCACAAAAAAAACTTCTTAGTATGGTTGATATGTAATATATTACCTGCCACCTTTTTAAAATCTGGCTTTCTATGGTGTATAGCTACATTTACATTAAATCTGACTTCTACAGAGCTCCTCCAACATCTTTTTAAGACCTTCAATTTCCAACACTTTCACAAGCCTCAACCCATTATTTTACACTCAGTAGCTCACATGTAAATTGACATGTGTAACATATTACACCATCCCAATATCTACCTCTATTTGTACCCATCCTCTATATAGTTCTGTATTATGCTACCTTTGCAGGTTTTACCTTATGTTTAATACAGAAAACTAAATAACCCTGTGACCCTCCACAACTCACTGAAAAAACCTTAAAACACAACTTACACAAACACAATTTGGAATGCAAGAACTTTATTGAAAGAAAAGTGCAATGAAACTTGTCAAAAGCTTAAAATAAAGGGGAAATTTAGAAACCTCCCCTCAAGCGCAGCACCAGGTGCAAGGTGGACTCCTTCTGGATGTTGTAGTCAGACAGGGTGCGGCCATCTTCCAGCTGCTTGCCAGCAAAGATCAGCCTCTGCTGGTCAGGGGGGATGCCTTCCTTGTCCTGGATCTTTGCCTTGACATTCTCGATGGTGTCGCTGGGCTCCACCTCCAGGGTGATGGTCTTGCCAGTCAGGGTCTTCACGAAGATCTGCATCCCACCTCTGAGACGCAGCACCAGGTGCAAGGTGGACTCCTTCTGGATGTTGTAGTCAGACAGGGTGCGGCCATCTTCCAGCTGCTTGCCAGCAAAGATCAGCCTCTGCTGGTCAGGGGGGATGCCTTCCTTGTCCTGGATCTTTGCCTTGACATTCTCGATGGTGTCGCTGGGCTCCACCTCCAGGGTGATGGTCTTGCCAGTCAGGGTCTTCACGAAGATCTGCATCCCACCTCTGAGACGCAGCACCAGGTGCAAGGTGGACTCCTTCTGGATGTTGTAGTCAGACAGGGTGCGGCCATCTTCCAGCTGCTTGCCAGCAAAGATCAGCCTCTGCTGGTCAGGGGGGATGCCTTCCTTGTCCTGGATCTTTGCCTTGACATTCTCGATGGTGTCGCTGGGCTCCACCTCCAGGGTGATGGTCTTGCCAGTCAGGGTCTTCACGAAGATCTGCATCCCACCTCTGAGACGCAGCACCAGGTGCAAGGTGGACTCCTTCTGGATGTTGTAGTCAGACAGGGTGCGGCCATCTTCCAGCTGCTTGCCAGCAAAGATCAGCCTCTGCTGGTCAGGGGGGATGCCTTCCTTGTCCTGGATCTTTGCCTTGACATTCTCGATGGTGTCGCTGGGCTCCACCTCCAGGGTGATGGTCTTGCCAGTCAGGGTCTTCACGAAGATCTGCATCCCACCTCTGAGACGCAGCACCAGGTGCAAGGTGGACTCCTTCTGGATGTTGTAGTCAGACAGGGTGCGGCCATCTTCCAGCTGCTTGCCAGCAAAGATCAGCCTCTGCTGGTCAGGGGGGATGCCTTCCTTGTCCTGGATCTTTGCCTTGACATTCTCGATGGTGTCGCTGGGCTCCACCTCCAGGGTGATGGTCTTGCCAGTCAGGGTCTTCACGAAGATCTGCATCCCACCTCTGAGACGCAGCACCAGGTGCAAGGTGGACTCCTTCTGGATGTTGTAGTCAGACAGGGTGCGGCCATCTTCCAGCTGCTTGCCAGCAAAGATCAGCCTCTGCTGGTCAGGGGGGATGCCTTCCTTGTCCTGGATCTTTGCCTTGACATTCTCGATGGTGTCGCTGGGCTCCACCTCCAGGGTGATGGTCTTGCCAGTCAGGGTCTTCACGAAGATCTGCATCCCACCTCTGAGACGCAGCACCAGGTGCAAGGTGGACTCCTTCTGGATGTTGTAGTCAGACAGGGTGCGGCCATCTTCCAGCTGCTTGCCAGCAAAGATCAGCCTCTGCTGGTCAGGGGGGATGCCTTCCTTGTCCTGGATCTTTGCCTTGACATTCTCGATGGTGTCGCTGGGTTCCACCTCCAGGGTGATGGTCTTGCCAGTCAGGGTCTTCACGAAGATCTGCATCCCACCTCTGAGACGCAGCACCAGGTGCAAGGTGGACTCCTTCTGGATGTTGTAGTCAGACAGGGTGCGGCCATCTTCCAGCTGCTTGCCAGCAAAGATCAGCCTCTGCTGGTCAGGGGGGATGCCTTCCTTGTCCTGGATCTTTGCCTTGACATTCTCGATGGTGTCGCTGGGCTCCACCTCCAGGGTGATGGTCTTGCCAGTCAGGGTCTTCACGAAGATCTGCATCCCACCTCTGAGACGCAGCACCAGGTGCAAGGTGGACTCCTTCTGGATGTTGTAATCAGACAGGGTGCGGCCATCTTCCAGCTGCTTGCCAGCAAAGATCAGCCTCTGCTGGTCAGGGGGGATGCCTTCCTTGTCCTGGATCTTTGCCTTGACATTCTCGATGGTGTCGCTGGGTTCCACCTCCAGGGTGATGGTCTTGCCAGTCAGGGTCTTCACGAAGATCTGCATCCCACCTCTGAGACGCAGCACCAGGTGCAAGGTGGACTCCTTCTGGATGTTGTAGTCAGACAGGGTGCGGCCATCTTCCAGCTGCTTGCCAGCAAAGATCAGCCTCTGCTGGTCAGGGGGGATGCCTTCCTTGTCCTGGATCTTTGCCTTGACATTCTCGATGGTGTCACTGGGCTCCACCTCCAGGGTGATGGTCTTGCCAGTCAGGGTCTTCACGAAGATCTGCATTATCTATCACAACAAAAGCACAAGAACAACAAAGAAAATTTAGTAGATGATTGACTACTTTCTTTACATTTGTAATAGTTCAGTTACCACTTTATATCGGTAAACAGCCAAAGCAAACACTCTGCCTCAGTAAAAGCAATAAAGGAAAAGAGCTGGCCGCCTAGCTCAAATGGTAGAGCCTCTACCCAGCAAGCCTGAGGCTCACAGTTCAACCCACAGTACTGCCAAAAACAAAGCAAGAATATAAATAGGAGCTACAGCCTGAACAACTCCCGATCCCTCGTTTCAGGCACTAAGGAGGAAATTGAGAAAAGCTGACCAAAATTAAGACTCGGGGGCCTCGCTCCTCTCCCCCTCCTCGGGATGTCCGGTTCCGGTCAATTCAGCGGCCACCGCAGCCCCAAACCCTGCGTCCTGCTAATGAGCAAACTGCGACCCCACCCCGCACTATGAGCCACCAGAAAGGGTGACGTCACGCAACCGCGACGGCGCGCGGGCTTCCCGGCCCCCCCGGCCCCCTCGTATTTAAAGCCGATTTCTCCTGCTCAGTCAACCCTTCAACACACAGCCCCCGCCGCTACCCCACCCAGCCAAAAAGAATCTGTTATTTCCAGCCTCAGGACCCTCGGGTGTCTTCCTCGCACCCACCACCCGCTGACTACTCTGACCTCAACACCGTCCTTATAGTCGGGCTTTCTCCACTCAAGAGTCCCAAACGGCCGCCATTTTGCCGCGTCCTCCCCGTCAGCCTACCCGGCCGGCTCGCGGATCCCGGGCCACAAGGGCCTCGGCCGCCTTTTCGCTTCACACCCCTGGTGGCCTGATGGCCTCTCAGTCCCCGCGGGCACAGCAGACCTCTCCTTACCAGCGGCGGTGAAAACAGGGCTCTCAAAACACAAGAGACAGAACTCGCAGTCTCGACCGAGCTAGCTGCGCCACGCCCGGCGTCGCCTTATATAGCCAGCGACCGCCATCCCGGAAGATCCCTCCGCGGAAACGCCGAGAAGGGACTACTTTTCTTAGGACTTTCCGCTCTCTGTAAAGAAAATAAATACTAGAATCACCCAATTCCTCTCCTAAAATGTTTCCCTGTTGAACCTGGATCGTGAGAGCTACATGAAGTGGGGAGGGGGCGGCCGTCTTGCGACAACTGGCGGAAGGATCAGCGCGTTCGCTGCGCACTGCGACTACGCAACCGGCGCTCGCCGGGGGAGGGGTGGCAAGGGAGGGGCAGTGACGGGAGGCGCCAAAGCCCGGCCCGGATCGCGTAGGCGGAGCGGACTGCACCCCCCCCACACACACACCCCCCACACACTCCCCCAACCCCACCCCACTCCACAACTCTCCCGCCCTGCCCGCGCGCCCCCTCCTTCGTCCCGATTGTCCCCACCATTGACCGTCTGGGGGGTTCAGAGGGAGCGTGCGCCTCCCGCGAAGTCGGGGTCCCCATCCCCTGGTGGGCGCCCCGCGCCGTACACCCACCGCTCCACCCCGACTGCGGGGTCTGGATTTGGGATCCCGTTAGGACCCCCATGGTGACTTTGGTTGGCAGAGTCCCCCGTCCCCTGACCCTGTCCCCTCCCCTCTGCTCCCCCCTCGGTGGCGCCGCCCCGCCCCCGCTGCGCGGGCACCGGGACAAGGCGGATGACGGTGCAAATCCCAGGCTCACAGGCCTCGGCCCTTGGGGACAGTGGTGACATCCAGACCCGCGGGCGCCACGGGGCTGCAGGGCCCGCGGGTGGGGGGCCTGGGGGTCCCCAGGGCTGCGCTGGGTGTCACCAAGGTGACATGGCAACTTCAGCTGTGCTGATGAACTCGAGTCAGCCCAGTGTCACCACCCAGCCACATCCCAGCCCTAAAGTAAATGTGCGCTTAAGTGAGATGTGAAAGCTGGACATATTTATAGGGCACTAAGTGGTGTTTTTATTTGTGGGATTTCATCATGGTGGACTTGTCTGTCTCCCCAAACATCATGTCCTTTCCTTTTCCTGCTTTGCCTTTTTTGTTTGTTTTTGGGTCTTTGCAAAAGTGCTCACCCTACAGCTTAGATTTCCCCCCCTCCAAACGCCATCTTCTTATGGGGAAAATATTGCAAGTGCTTTCAACTCTGAAATGTAAGACCTGAGATACATTTTTTTTTAAGATAGGAATTGAATCTCAGCCCTGGATATTTCTGGAAAAAATTTTTGTCAAGTGTGAATTCTGCAGGCACGTTCTATTTTTATAAAAGATGAGGGGGAGAAAGCACAGGAGGATCACAAGATGGATTTTTAAATTTTGCCACACCTTAAATTGTGACTCCTCTCGTTACATGTCATTTCTTCAGCATATTTTAAAATATATGAACATGGTGAGATTTTCTTTTTTTTTTTTTTAAGGTTTACAGCCAAACATCTCCCCGCTGGCCTTAATTCCCCAGCCACTGTTCCTTCTGGACTCTTCTAGGTCCGTCCTGTATCTACAAGCGTGGGTGGGTGATGGTGGATGTTTGAATTTCTACCTTTAAAGCATTGCAGAAAAAAAAGAATTGAGAAGCTGGTGGGTGAATAATATTCAGCCGTTAATGTAAACGTTGTTTATAAATTATAAATACTAAACTTACACTTTACAGTGTGTGAACTCAAAACCACAAGTGTAGATCCCGTGGCAGTCGACCTTTGCTATTAGATCACATAAGCCACCGGCACGTTCATCTTCCTGTAGAAGACTTGCAGTTAAAATACTCTTTTCCCTGCTTTTGCCACTATTACCGTCGTGAGTTTTCCCTCTGTATAGCTAATAAACCCCAGAACATTTCTACTTTTGTTTAAACAGTCAATTATCTCTTGAAGAGATCAAAATAACAAAAAATCATATGTATTTGTCCCTGGATCTATGGCACTATTTGTTATTTTACATAAATGAATGTCCCCCCCTGGTACAATTTTCCTTTGGCCTGAAGGACTTATTTTCACATTAAGTGTGAGCACCTCTGAGGAATCATTTGTTTTATGCATGTGTTAATTTATTCGTCTGAAAACTTAATTTCCCCTTCGCCTGGCCAAGTGTGAGTCCTGGCCACTGTCCCTCTCAGCCCTTCCAGTGTTTCTTTTGCTAAACTAGAATAGTTTATTCACAGCTGTGTGCCATCCAAACTCTGCTGAGCACTGGGGAAAAACAGTGATCTTTGTCCACAGTAACCTGTGTCTGTGTCCTGTGACAGATCAAGGTCCAAGGGAGTGAGCAGTTAGGCCTTAATTCATCTCGAATTCTCCAGAGAATGAGTTCTTGTGTTTCCAGGTTTAGGAGGAGCCCCGTGACTTCCAAACAGAGATACGTGAAGGTTCTTCTCACATTTCAGGTAGACGTTTGGAAAGAAACAAAAAAAATCCTGAGCTTGGTTCCAGGGTGACCTGGCCTGGCTTCAGTCACACCCTGTTTTTGCTCCAGGCTTGTGATGCATGTTGTTCACAGCCTGAGTCATGAGCTTTGTGACATCAGCATTTTTGGGGGGGCGTCCAGAAGGTACAGAGGTAAACAGCCAGGATTTCAGAGGCAGGGGAGGGAGAGGAGGAGGAGGGAGAGGAGGAGGGAGCAGGAGGAAGAAGTGGACAGGCCAAAGGTCAGCTCCAAGGAGAAAACACTGTTATTGCTAGCAGGAAAAGTTCTCCGAATGTCCCCAAAACCCCACAGTGGGTTGTTCCCAAAGCAGAAGGCAATGACCCCAGGGGTCAAGGTAAGGGGTGGGGGCAAAGGGCTTCTAGAGAGAAGGTTTCTCTTTCTCAACCTGCAGGGGCATTTGTCAATGACTGGGGACATTTGGGGTTGCACAACCATGGTAATTAGGAAGGTGGTAGTACTAGTGTCAGAGACCAGGGACAATCCTAAACATTTCACAACAGACAGTCCCCGCTCCCCTCCCCCAAGGAAACCCAAGGCCACCAAGGGATCAACAGGGCAACCTGAGAAACCCTGCCCTCCAGAGGACGTCAGTGTGGCTGTGTCATCTGTAAATGACTCCCTGAGAGTCCCACTTGCCCTCAGGAGTTGGGTATCAAGTCACACTCCGAAAACCTAAAGCCTCCTGACCTAGAATGCGACGTGCTAGAATGTGCGAGAAGGGGGTGAGTCACCCGACTGCCTGCAGTTCGTTCCACCCACAGATCCGTCCTTTGCAGGTGCCCGGAAAACATGACTTCAGAGCTGGCACCAATGGGACAGGGACAGGGGCCCAGCAACGGGGCGGGATTGGCAGTGGCCCTGGGCACGTGAGGAGCTGAGCTCGCTGGGCTGTGGGGTGGGGGAGGGAGACACGGGGCTGCCTGGCTTCCTTCCCCCAGAGGATCGGGTCCCCTGAAGGTCATACCTTGTGTGACCTGGCTCAGCATCCAGAAACTGGCTTGGAACCACAAGGGTCAGCAAGTGCTTTTTCTTGTTATTTTGGGTTTTTTAAATTTTTTTATTAAATCATTGTCCTGGGGTATGCTGTGACATTTACCAAAGTGCTTGTGACAAATCTTGGCTAAATTCACCCCCCCTCCATCATTAACAACTGTCTTAGTCCCTAACTGAAGGGGACAGGAGAGGTTCTGCCTGGAAGGTTCTGCGTCTTGTCATCGGTTATACAACCCAACGGGGTCACCGAGGATCTGTGGGCCAGAGGTGACAGAGGAGCCCGGGGAGGGGCTGTGTCCTTTTTCCTGTTGACACACAGGCTTTTGTACCGGCAGAACACGCCCTGCTGGCCTGGGCTTAAAAACAACCACCTCACCGACTTCCTGTCCAGCTCGCCCTCATTTCCAAGTTATTTAAAGAATTTGGGCTCTGTTTTCATCTATTCTTGCTCTTAAATGGTGGTAAAAGTTGCCATTTTTAAGCGTGCTGGGCAGACGTGTTAGAAGTGTTACGTTCAGGGCAGCGGCTGTGCCATGTGGTCCCCACCTGTCCCCAGAACTCCATCCTGCAACCACTGACGCACTCACCCCAGCCCCCACCACCCACCTTCCACGCTCTATGAACTCCATCTCCTTCTTTTAAAAATTATTATCATTATTCGGGGGGTACATTGTGACATTTATACCCATCTCCTTAAGTGGAAGATAAAATTTGATTGTTGAAAAAAAGCTTTTTTTCCCCCAAAGATTCACACTTTTTTTAGGACGCTCCCTTCCCAACACCAGCCTTCCACAATAAGGACTCTGTACAGTTTCTCCTGGACGTTGAGAGAAATATTTAATTACGAGATACACTGTGGACCAAGCCTATAATTAGTTTGGTGTAGGGCTGCATTGCTTTAAAAATATAGCCTTGCTCAGAAATCTGAGCTGTCGCGGGGGCGTCACCAGCTGGCTGCTGAGTCACTTCACAAATTTGTTTCCTGGTTTCAAGATCCAGGTCCCTTCAGATCTAAAATTAAATGTGTTTTTGCCATTTAAAGCAGAAAGGCCAGTCAAATGACAGGAAGGAGGTGACAGTGAGGAATTCATAATTATCGTAGTGACAAGGAACTGTACCCAGGGTTGACAGTGGGACCCCTTCTTTCTACAACAGCCCATCTTTCATTGGACAGGCAGAACCCAGGTGCATCCTCATGACCTCAGCAGTCCTTTGTCACAGCCGATCCCAGCCACTATGAGGAGATGGAGTCCAGCCGGCTCCTGGTGGCCTTTGGGTCCCTTTGCTGTTAAACCGAGGCCCTGGCAGCACAGAGGACATGAAGTGGCCTCGAGAGGCTGTGACCTTGAGTGTCTTGCTCACCTTCCTTCCTGGCCAGGACATCAACCGGACTGGATGCCACCGAGTGTAATGTCCCCAGATGTGGCTCAGTCACAGGTCCCTGTTGGCCTATTCCTGCCTATCGCTGGCTCCCTTTGCCTCCTCCACCTCTTTAAAATCTTTGAGGTGTCAGGACAGGGACATCATGGCTAGTGTAAGGCTCTGGGCTGCACAAAGTAACAGGAATAATAATACTGGTCATCTTTGCATCCTTGGCTCTTTAGTGACAAAGCTCCATAGAAATTCTTAAAAAAAAAAAAAAGAAAACCACAAGTGGAGATGCCGGGGATCGAACCCGGGGCCTCATACATGCAAAGCATGCGCTCTACCACTGAGCTACATCCCCCGCCCTGGCTCCCCAGCTCCCTGAGAGGCTCTGCTGGACTCCACAAAGGCACAGCAAAATAAATCGCTGAGTTTCTCAAACAAGCCTGCTTGTCACCACCAGGCAAGGAAAATTCTAGGGGATGCCAAAACCAGGGAGCAAACAAAAAAAAGGTGTAAATTTATTTATTTATTTTTTCCTAGTAAATAAGAACCTGGGCCCCCACATCTCACGTGGAGATCTCTGGTCGTCCTTCAGAGCCATTTAGGCCTTTAGCGCCATTGAGGTTTGTACGTCTGCTTGAAAAAACTGTTTTCCTCCCCCAAAGAATTGCTCTGAGTACGAAAATGAGGGAGCCAGAAAGCAAGTTTCCAGTCTTACCAAAGTTCATGCCAGGCGCGTACAGAAACGTCACAGGAAATGCTCTGCACAGCTCATGGCACTTGGAGGGGACAGACAGGTTGGGAGAGAGAGGTTTCTGAAGTTGGAAAGGTTTTATTACTGTACTACTGGGGCACATTGTGACATTCACAAACGCTCCTACATAAATCACACTTGATCATCCCCTCCCCCTCCATCTTTCGCCTTTACTCCCCACCCCCAGCCCCCACCCCCAGGTCAGATTTAGAGAGAGTTTCAGTCCCCACAATCAGGACCCACGCTCAGAGGAACGCATCCCTTCGTGACATCCCACTGAAAAGAACCCTTTAACTGTGAACCAGCACCCACTTCCTACCCAGGGACAGAGGCCACCAAGCTTAGTGGCCTTCACAGCTCCAAGGGGGCTGTTGACTGGGGAAGGAGCAGGTGAAGGCAGTCCAGACCCCACCTCCCTCCTCCAGCCTTCAGACCCCGCTTAGGGAAATAAGGTGACTGTGCTGGGGAGAGGTCACCCTAAAACTGTCCTGCCCCTTGATACCTGACAGCTCCCTGTCACCTGCTGGGACTGGACAGAGTGGCGATGAGGCCATTACTGGCCTTTGTGGGCTTTGTCTGGGAAGAGTTTAAATGGCCTTCCTTCATCAGCGTGCGTTACTTTCCACGGGACACATGTGCCACGGGTACACCAGTGGTCGGTACAGTCTCCTTGCTGCTCCAGGTCACGCACCACCGTCCCACCTCAGGGCCTCTGCACTTGCCATTCCCTCGGTCTGAAACGCTGTTCCCAGCTCTTCTCACGATCAGCTCACCGTCCTGCCTCAAATGTCACCTCCTCAGGAGGTCTTCCTGACCACGTATGGAAAGAAACCCACAAATCTCACGCACTCCCTGTCACCCCCACCCCTTTCATTTCTTCAAAGCGTTTGCTTGTTCTTACATTGCTTGTGGCCTACACCCCTCGCCAGGTTGGCATGTTACATTCCTGGTGCCGACGGCAGTGAACGCTCAGTAATGTTTGTAGAGTGAACCAGTGACTAACTGAACAAAAGGCTGGGAGCTGGGGAAGGTCCACGAGGACATCCAGGATGTTGAGCCTTAGTTCATTGGGACAGGAAGACAACCCCAAGCCACCAGCTGCCACAGGGGGACCAGCGCTGGGGCTGCATGAAGGACGGACAGACAGCACAGTGACTGCATCAGGGTTCAGGAAGCCAAGAGATGAACCAAATACATGACTTCCAGAACTGACATGGGACATGGAGGGACACGGCAACTTCCGCCAGCAAGTAACGAGGACTGAGCCACACTCAGGCCGGGATCGCTCCCGGGTTAGTCTTCCAGGGAAGGGTAAATTTAGAGCTGCAATTTCCCATGAGTTTGGAAAATGAAGTCAGGATAAAAACTCAGCTGTCTCCCCGTCGGGGAATCGAACCCCGGTCTCCCGCGTGACAGGCGGGGATACTCACCACTATACTAACGAGGACGGGTGCTGGGCAACACTTTGCAAGGGGCTCCTTTAAGGAGTACTTAGCCTTCTGTGCACAGCACCCAGGGCTGTTAAGGAATACTTAATGTCCCGTCACAGCACCCAGGGCTGCAGGATGAAGTCTGCACGATTTCTTAACAAGAGGTCCGACCCGATCGGACGACATTTCAACGTAGCCACTTCCGCTCGGTCCTTGATTTAACCGCGAGAGTTCAGAAGGCAGAAATTATCACAGAGACATCAACAAGCATTTAAGAAATAAAAGGTGCTCGCTTCGGCAGCACATATACTAAAATTGGAACGATACAGAGAAGATTAGCATGGCCCCTGCGCAAGGATGACACGCAAATTCGTGAAGCGTTCCATATTTAAAAAAAAAAAAAGAAATAAAAAGAAATAAAAGGATAGGCTCTGCCAGACTCTGTTCAAATAAAATAAAAGGAGCCAGGAAAACTGTCCCTGTTGTTGCTGCTGAAATAAATATGGGTTGTGGGGGGAGTTTGCACCCCTGTAATTCCGTGGACTTTGCTTGGTGCTTTTCCAAAAAAGAGAGAGCGAAATCTCCCCAATAACGGGGAAGAATTCGCTTCGTCTCTTATTTTATTCCCCCCTTCCGCGTGGGAAAGAAGGGCAAAAAGGAAACTGCCGAAACCCGGGATCGAACCAGGGACCTTTAGATCTTCAGTCTAACGCTCTCCCAACTGAGCTATTTCGGCGGCTAATGAGTCCGGCTTCGGCATCTGCGCTCCTGTCTTGCGGCAGCGCCGGGCGGGGACGCGCACGCACGCCCACGTACGCGGGGACGCGCGCTGGGGGCCTCTTCTGGTCCTTCAAAGGCACAGGCCGCCAGAGCCCGTCCCTGTGAGCTTGCTCACCTTGTCCTTGTCCACTATCTGCGTCCCCAGCTAGAAGGACACACCCAGCAGAGGCAGGGGAGCCGCCTGCGCCTAGAACCGTGCTCCCCCCACCACACACACAAGCAGCTGCGTGGCAGATACTTGTTGAATGAATGTGCGATCGCTCAAAGGAAGGAAGGATTTCCGGGCTCAGAGTTGAGCGGCACTCTGTCACTGGGCAAAGGTGACCCCAGTTTCTGGGTCACGCAGCCCTGAGCCTTGAGCACCCCCGCAGCGCCTGACTCAGATCCGGCCTCCCTGGAGGCGGCCTCCATACCTCTAGGCAGGTTTGCTGAGCACCTAGTGATGGTATGTAGGGTCCAACCACAAACACATTAAGATAATTGGGGGGTAACAGTGCATGCTACAGTGATGGGTTGCACTACCTGGAGTGGGGAGCAGTAAAGGAGGGGAGAGCTGAGAAGACCTGCAGACAGGCGCCAGCCATGGGAGGCCGTGGGGAAGGAGCTGGGGGCCGGAACGGCTAGTGCAAAGGCCCTGAGGCTGCAGGAACAGGTAGTCGTGGTGGAAGATGGTGGAGCAGAGAGAGTGGAGGGGCGAAGTCCCAGAGGACGATGGAGGCAGATCGTGGAGGCCTGGGGCCGGGATCGGACCTCTCAGTGCCAGAAAGATGCCAGGGAGCGATTTATGCCTCACCTGGCCTCCCGTGCTGAGTGGCCTGGGGTGGCTGGAGTGGGGCTGTGGTCTGGGGACAGCTGTGGTGGGCAGGGGAGGAGCTGGGAAGGGGACTGAGATGGGGGGCTCAGGAGAACGGGAGCCTCCATGGTGGCTTGGCTGCGTGGCACCTGAGTGGTGGTGGAAGGTGCTCTCCTGACCTGTCACCTTGGTTGATGTCCCCTGGACCACCACGGGGAAGCACAGTCAGCCAATTTCCACACTTTCTGGAGCCGACCGGCTCCCTAAGTGTCCCCAGCCCGGGCAAATAGATCAAGAGACCCTATCCTGAAAAACCCTTCATAGAAACTGGGCTGGTGGAGTGGCTCAAGGTGAAGGCCCTGAGTTCAAATCCCAGTGCCACAAAAATTGTATCTAGATATCGAACCAACACTTGGAAGGCTCAGGCGGGAGGATGGTGAATTCAAGGCCAGCCTGGGCTGCACCGAGAAGCCACCCTGTCTGGTGAGTAAGTCAACAAGGGCTGGCGTGTGGCCCCAGAAGACCCCACTGCAACACACGGCCGTAAGTTCAAGGCCAAGCAGGATCTGTGAGTACACAGGTCATGGATGAAACTTCGCCCAGCTTTTCTCCTCTCCTGTCCCGTCAGGTGACAAGGACTCTGTTGTGCACAGAGTCGCACAGTGTCGGTGGCACTGAGTCCCGTCCGGCTCCGGGGGTCACAGGCTCCATCGAGGCAGGCTGGCTCCTTCTGGAAGCTGCAGGGCAGACCCTGGCCAGCCTCTGTCCCCGGGTGGCTGTCCACGGAGGTCCCTGGCCAGCAGACATGGTGCACCCACCGGCCTGATCAGCCTCCCTCGCGGGCCTCCCGCCTGCTGCCTGAGGTTTCTCCCTGCCGCCTCTGTCCCGTGTCGCTGTGGCCTGGCCTCGCCAGCTGTCCCCTGGGTTGCATCAGCAAATGGCTTCCTGTGCAGAAGTGTCACCGCCGGTTGTCACCTGCTGGTGTGCTGGGGCCTCTCAGGGACTTGCGCCTGTTGTCTCTGTGACAAGGACATTCCGTCAGCCTCAGGGCCTTCACCTGGGCCACTGCACCAGTCCTGTTTTGTTTTTCTTAATGTGTTGGGTTTTTTGAGACAGGGTCTCCTGGACTATTTGCCCCGGCTGGCTTCAAACACGATCCCCCGATCTCTGCCTCCTGAGCAGCTGGGATTACAGCAGTGAGTCACGATGCTCAGGGATATCTTTAATATAAGAAAAAAGAAGTGCCTTGACCTCAATTGTTGGACCCAAATTCTTGACCAGACGTTTGCATAGTGTCAGGAGAGAATAAAGAAGAGAGATGGAAAAGTCTTTGCTCATTTAAATCCTGTTGGTATTTTTTTTAAAAAATAAGTATTTTTCCTTAAAGTGCGTCATTTTGATAAAAATCTAATAAGGGGGGAAAGAAAGAAGGGGGAAAATAAACTTCACAGCCCAAGAAGACAGAGGACAGGGAGACTCAGTGCCACCTGCCATGGGGACACGATGCTCAGAACCTGTGTGCATCTCACAAAAAAAAAAAACCAACAGAAAAAAAAAAACCGCTGCCTCCCCGTCGGGGAATCGAACCCCGGTCTCCCGCGTGACAGGCGGGGATACTCACCACTATACTAACGAGGACGGGCGCGCTCTGACTTCTCCAGGCGCCGCTGTGGACGCGCGGCTGCGGCTCCCGCTGCCTCCGCGCGTCCGGCAGGGGGCGCTGCGCTCCGTCCTCCCGCGGTCCCTGTCGCCTCCCTCTTGTCGCCCGAATCCCCTCGGGCTCTCCAGGATTTCGGGGACGCCGCGCTCCTCCCGCGGTCCCTGTCGCCGACTTTCCTCCCATTTCCGCCCCACGCCCGCTCCCGGTTCTCCAGGGACGCGCAGCGCTGGACGCCGGGGCTGGGGACCCGCGGGACGCAGCGGCCACTTGTCATCCTCGGCTTCCGAGAGCGCCGTGCACGGCCAGGGGATGTAGCTCAGTGGTAGAGCGCATGCTTTGCATGTATGAGGCCCCGGGTTCAATCCCCGGCATCTCCACTTGTATTTTCTTCTTTTTTCCCACCAAGTCAAATTGAAGATGAGACCCAGATGCTGTGGTCACGCGTGGGGACTGGACTGGAGGTTACAAACGCTGTGCCTCGTTATTTCCAGCCAGAAGAGCCGTCACGTCCCCGCCGGGCAATGTGCAAGCATTGAGCTCCTACTGTATGCCCTAGAAGAGCGTCCAGTATACCCTGGGCCCCCCATCAGATGGGAACTGTGGGAGCTGCTTGGAACGGGGGGGCTGCCTGCAGAAACGGCACAGGGACGGAGGACACGACGGGGCCCAGGCCCCGAGGCTGCAGAGCCCCGCGTGGAGCGGTGCACGGGGGACACTGCGAGGCCCGGAGCGGGACAGGCGCGGGGCCGCCAGCCTCTCGCTGCGCCCCCTGGCGACCGCGCGGCGCACACTCCGCGGCAGGCTGAAGGACACCGACCTCGATCCCGAGGGCTTCCTCCAGGGGGCGCAGGGGAGCAGGGCTGCCGGCAAACCCGCAGGTGCACCGTGCCCGAACCGCCCTGGCGTGCATGGGAGGAGCTCTTGTCCGCAGCTGCCCACCAGCAACGGCTGTCACTGCCTTGTCTTTTTTCTGAGTGTGGAGTAGAACCTGTGATAGCACTGTTAATTTATCTTTCATTTCCTGTGGCCGTCTTTTCCGATTTGTTACCAAACAAGGCCCCTTGTCCCTGCTCAAAGTTTTTGCAAAAGAGAGTTTCTTTGCAAGATGGCCGAGAGAGTCAGCACTGGTGGCTCGCACCTGTAATCCTGGTTACTCAGGAGGCAGAGATCAGGAGGATCACAGTTCGAGGCCAGCGAAAAAAAAAAGAAAACCCATCACAAAAAAAGGGCTGGTGGAGTGGCTCAAGGTGAAGGCCCTGAGTTCAAACCCCAGAGCCGCAAGAAAGAAATAAATAAATAAAGCTGGGGAAAGGCGGGTGAGCTGCCGTAGGCCTGATGTGCATTAGTGTTCAAGGCTCCATGGGACACGTGTTCAGAGAGTGGAGCTGGCAGGTCCCGAGGCTTCCTATGAGACACGCGCACCTGCCCGACACCGGTGGATTTGACAGTAGTGGCCGCTAAATCCCGGAAAGTAACACAGGCAACCTTATCACGCCCCACCCCGAGCAAGTGGGAGGGTGACAAAATATTGCTGTTTAGTGACTTCCCAAAGTGGTGGCTGTCATTTTTATTGGTGCATATTCATCGTACCGGTGAGGGGTTTCATTGTGATAGCTCTGTGCACTTCCAGCCCATCCTCCTCCTCATCGTCCTCCCACAATCCGTGTTTTTAAAGCGATTAAAAAGCAAGAACCTGGCAGCGAAGGCGGTTCCTCTGGTCCCCGGGATTTCATGCCCAGTGGCCGTTGACACGTGCGGTTTGCCTCTTCGTGGCTGTGCCGGCCATCTTCCCGCCGGACTGCGACAGCTGCCCTAGAAGGACGACGCTGTTTAACTCACTCTGCAGTATTTGTCCTGGTCCCTCTGTCCGTCCGTCTTTCAGCCTCATTGATCGCACTTTCCAATCAATGGAAAGCGTCCACGAGGTCAGACGTGTTCCCTCTCTGTGTGGTTTCTGGGATGGCTGTTTTTCTTTAAAAGTTCTTCCAGCCCTCTCTCACACATTCCCTCCCACTTTCTTATCACTTGCAGTCCGTGTTGGGGACACAAGTGATGAGAAGACAGAGGGCCTCCTGCATTGGCCTTGCTGTCCAGGGTGGACAGCAGACCGGCCAGCCTCCCTGGGGAGGATGAATGCTGAGGGCCGAGAACAAGGCAGAGGGAGCAGCAGGGAGGGTGGGAGGCAGGAAGGACAGCACAGGGTCAACCAGAGGGCTGCCGGGAGGAGGAAGGGGGCATGGGGACCAAGAGGATGTGGGGTGAGGTGACCCAGCAGAGGCCACATTCCAGGGCAATCCTCACAGACTTTTTTCTTTTTTCTTCTTTAGGGCCTGTACATGCTAGGCAAGGCTCCACCACTGAGCCACGCCACCCACCCTCAGGGCCTCATGTTTACTAGGCAGGACCTCTGCCACTTGAGCCACTCCACCAGCCTGTTTTGTGTTGGGTATTTTCGAGATAGGGTCTCAAGAACTATTTGCTGGGGCTGGCCTCGAACCATGAGCCTCTGATTTCAGCCTCCCAAGTAACTAGGACTATAAGCATGAGCCACCAGTGCCTCTTACACCTCAATAAGAAGACAAGTAACCCAGTTAAAAATGACTGGACAGTAGCATGCTCACAAAAGCCAAAGGGTGGAGTAATTTGTCCATCAGTGCACAGATAAATGTGGCACAGCAAGATGGTGGAATATCACTCAGCCCTGAAGGAAGAACAAAATACCTATGCAACGCTACATGAATACACCTAGGCTGGGCTCTGCAGAGCAAAGTGGCCTAGAAACGTAGCTCAAGCAGTAGCAATTGCTTTGTAAGTGTGAAGTCCCGAGTTCAAAACTTCAGTTACACACACACACACACACACACACACACACGCACGCATGCACAAAGGGAGGGTTGAGAAAGGTATCGCTATGTACCCCAGGCTGGCCTGGAACTCCTGATCCTCCTTACTCACTCAATTTCCAAGAGCCAGGATTACAGATGAGCACCACCTCTCCAGGCCAAAAAGATTTCTTTTTTTGTAGTGCTGGGGTTTGAACTCAGGACCTCAGAGGCATTTGTGAGGTAGGTGTCCTACTGCTTGAGCCACAACCCCAAGCTCCCAAAAGGTTCTTAGCAGCATCGGGGTTTAAACACAGGCCCTCACAACTGCTGGGCAGGCGCCCACCCACTTGAGCCACTCCACGTGTGACAGGAATCTGGAACAGACACGGGACACAGGCTGTGCAGGAAAAGTTTATTATTGTGCCTGCAGCGAATCAGCCGACTCGTGTCCAAAGGCTGAGCCCGGAGAACAAAGGGCCTCACCTTCCGTGCCCTTGCAAGCAGGTTACAGAGGCAAAAGGCAAGGTCAACCCATGTATGGCTGCATGGGACTCTGTGGCTCCTTCACCCCAGTGCTGTGTGTGTGACCTTCTTCCCATTTTCGGTCTTTAAGTCTCATCTCTCTGCAGTGCCTGCCC
The DNA here is from genome assembly GCF_047511655.1 of Castor canadensis. Lineage (NCBI taxonomy): Eukaryota > Metazoa > Chordata > Mammalia > Rodentia > Castoridae > Castor > Castor canadensis. Next base: position 42,326,398 of record NC_133403.1, read on the forward strand.
CTCCCCTGCTTTATCAGAACACAGGCTGTCTGCTGCTTTTCTGGCCTCCTCCCAGCTCCTCTGATGCTCAGAATCCCCAGGGGTCAAAGAGCATCTTCTTGATTCGGGGGTTTGTATTTTCACAGCATCGTCACATGGGCGGCTATTTTCTCTCTAGAGTGGCCTCTACCAGGGTCTGGTGGACCTCCGTACCAGGGGGACCAGGACGGTGACATCAAACACGCTTCCAAGAGAAGACCCATCACCCGCTCTGCATGACAAGAGTAGCCTGCATCGTTTGCTTTTACTCTGGGACTTACCAGCAACCTCGCCAACCTGGGGAGAACAGGGGCCGATGTGACACCCGACCTGCTGGTGGGCGCCCCATACAAAGCATGGCTGTGCGGAGGTCCCAGCACGGCTGTCTTCCGACACCCGGTGCATGGGGGAACCTTGCAAGGGCCACCCCTAAAGGTAGGAGTCCAAGTGTGCGGAGGACAGCAGGGTGTGTCCCACATTCGAGCCTCCTCCGTGCATGGACTGGTCAGCTTTCAGAGTGACTAGAGCAGGGCTGCCGTCCTGCTGGTCGCGGTCCCCTACTGTCCCCAGGGGAGCAGGGTCCTGTGGGGAAGGGCACAGGCGTTCTGCAGGGCGATCTTGCACGGTGAGGCTGGGTCAGGGACGCTCTCCCACTCAGGAGAGGCTGGCATCACTGGACTGTGGTGGATCCAGGGAGCAATTTCCGCTGCTTTAATGTAGCGAGGACAGGCATGACAACAACAAAAGGGCCTCCAATGGGGTTTGCATGGTCGCACATCTCATTCTTTTACCCAGACAGTATCTTTTTGTTTTCTGACTGAGTAGAATCACCACGGCAACCATATACTAGCAGTATATATGTCCGAGAAAAGTCGTTGCTTAAAAAAGTTAAAACTACCACTTGAAGTATCCAAGGACATGTCTAGAGCCAGTAAAAATAGTCACGCTGTCTCTAAGCAGAAGGCCCTGGCTAAAAATATGAGTTTGTGTCTGGAAGGGCTTTGATGCCAGATAGCCACACGTGTATAAGAGCCACTTCCCCAATCCTCTTGACCTTGGTTATTGTTGAGAGGTCTGGCACCAGTGACTGCATTGGAACTTTCACGGCATTCCCCCCTTGTCTCCAAACTGTCTCTGAGCAGTCTCCTCTCACCTGCCTCCCACGCAAGTACTGACCAGGCCAGACCCTGCTTAGCTTCTGAGACCAGCCGAGATCGGGCGCGTTCAGGGTGGTGTGGTCACAGACTGAAGATCTTTCTTGTTCGGTCACTACTTTTCTGCATTGTGAGGATTTGTTCTTTCCTGCGTTTTTGTTTGTTTGGTTTTGGTCCCACGTGGGGGTGGGGAGGAAGTAACAAGCAGATCAGGTGGGAGTCAGTGCCAAAATGACACTGTTGGCCAAATTTAAGCAACAAAGAGGCTTAGAAGGAGTGGCCCTTAGGCAGCGGGCTTCTAGACAAGAACAATACAAAACAAAATTTAACAAAAGCTGACGTCTAAAAGGCTAACCTGGTTGACACATAAGCACTTACTGGCATCATTTTTTATGGACTTGATTATAAATGCCCCAGAAGTTTTAGAACTGTAATGACAAAAACTTAAAAGAGCCATGGTTAAAATTTTGATGGACAGTTTAGCAGCTAACAGAACAGTATATCAGTACCACTAACTTTTTGTTACTGTGTTCATTTAAATTTTGTATTTTAGAAGGCTTGATATACTTGAAAAACGTAAATATATTTCATATACGGAGCCAGAAACAGAATCACAGCTCTAATATACATATTAGTTTAATTGTTCCTCTTGAAGTAAAACCTTAGATTTTTCTCATCAGTTTAGGGGGGATCAGTGTCAGTGACCCCAAAAAGCCCAGTCACAGACTATATAGGATACCAACTGCATTAGAATCACCCAAGACAACAGTAGTTTAGCCATGAGGTCATCTAGAAAATCTCACATAAACCAACTCTTAAATGAAGTTTTAGTTAGTTATGACTCAGTTTCCTCAGTAGTCAAAACCCTGACAAAAATCACCAGAGAACACAGGTAAATACTTATGGGGACTAAGTGTGGAGTTAGGAATGGCCCAGAATCATGGCTCAGATGTTGATAAGGGATCACATCCCAGACTGTTGACGTTAACAAATGCCTCATGACATCCAGCAGGATCCCACCAACCTGTGGTTAATGGAGTCCTCCTAAAATAACAGGCCCGATCTGGCCATCGAAGGCCAAAAATTCCCTCCGCCTGCCACATGGAAGGAATAGGACCAACACCTCCACTCTGTTGAGTCCAATGAAAATTGGAGGTCTTTTTATTTATTTATTAATTTAAATTATTTTTTAGTTTATTTATTCACATGTGCATACATTGTTTGTGTCATTTGTCCACCCTGCCCTCCTCCCCCACCCTTCCCCCTCAAACTGGAGGTCTTGACCTCTGGTGTGGCACTCTTTTTGAATTTTTTTTCCTTTATCCTATCTGGAGGTGCACTTTAGTTTTGTTTTTTTTTTTAACTTTGCTTTACATAAGTGAATCTGTCTCAACCCTCACACCAGCGCAGCAGCACTCCCTGTGCTCAGCTGCCTCTTGCCTCTCTGTGTTTTAATAAACTCTCGTTCTCTTGTTGTCTTGGCAAATTTGTGGGTTAACCCATAGCACCAAAAATTCCTGATAGTTATCTTGACATAACAAAAACCATTTTTACGACAGTTTTTTTTGGTAAATGTTATCAAGGACAATATAATATTTTAAAGATAGTCTTGTTTTCATCAGCTTAGAGAATTAAGTTTTAGTTTAACATCAGTACATTAAATTTTGACCTTACAAAACCTTTAATGTAACTGGATTTTACTCAATCACTTACAAAAGCATTTATAAGCTCCATCTTTTTATGACAACTTACTCTGTACCTTTACAAAAATTTATTTTGTATCCTCCTGGGACCTTGTCTTTATCTTTTTTTTTAATTTATTTAAAGGTGTTTTTAAACCTTTTATTTTTAAAAACCATATCCTTAATACATATATACATTATATATGTGTGTATGAATATATACATAGAGAGATATATATTTGGTTACTTGTTGAAAATAACTCATAAACTCTTTTAACTTAGAGCCTTATAGTTGCATTGAAAAAAACAGAAGGCAACCATAAAATTATTTTTTGTATAAAAACAATTTATAGAAAGCCCATTCATCAACAGACCCATGTATTACAAGAGAAAACTAAATTCCAGATTTTATATATGACAGAATGAAACAAGCTAAGGTCATTTTTTGACTACCCAAATTTTAAGATTCCTGCTGCAGGCTGCAGCTCCCTCCACCACTTTCCCCTCTTGTCTGAGCCAGAGTCTTAAACTCCAATGCCTGCATCCTAGTGAGATGCAAGTAAGTTTGAAAACTGGTTTTCTTAAAAGAAACAGAAAATCAGTGTAACAATTCTTTACACTGATTCTAATGAGAACCATCCTCAAGGGAGAACTGACCCAAACATTGTATGCACATATGAATAAAAGAAAAAAAAAGAACCATCCTCAAGATGTTTACATATTCATATGTAAAAATCCTAAGCAGTTTATAACAGAGATCTTTAAAAAAAAAAAACGTTTTTTTGTTACCTTGAATGTTACATTAACATTACAACAGCAGTTTAAGAACCATTTTGAAGATGCTTACACACACACACACACACACACACACACACACACACACGTTTTATAAATTAAGCATGACAGAAAACAATGTTACTTTAAGCTTGCATAAGAGGAGCTGGAATTCCAGGAGCAAAAAAAAGCCCATTTAAATTATACCCAGAGAGCCACTATCCAGCGGATTGGTGGATGATGCATGTGATCTCGTGAGTCCCTCCCTCTTTGGAACTGAATTTTTGTTACCCATCCCTTAACCTTGATTGTGGCAATTTCCTAGGGAAAGCTCAACCCCTGCCCCCCAATATTGGAAGTTTTTTGCATTTTACCCAAAGTGCTTTCTTTTTACTTGTGTTGTTTCCCATCCTGGCCTATCTTGCTGGTGAGAAAAGCCAGTAGGTGCTCAACCTCCCTAATTCCCGGATGTGTCTCCCACATTTTTGCCCCACTCCCTTAACCTGAGAGACACGGTTTCACACCAGACAGGGTTACTCGGGTGTCTGCTGGGAGGTGATCAGTCTCCCCTTCTGCCTCCCAAAGGCAGGCCTATTATTCAAACCCGGGTTCTTACCAGTCTGATGGGCAGGGCTCCCACTGGCTTCCGAGCCTTCTCCAGGTTCCTTTGTGCAACCAACACTAGCTCTCTGGTGCCTGGTGGGATGCTCTCCCAACAAGCCCAGGATGCTGAGTCCCAGTGACAAGGAGGTGAAAATACCGTCTCTGAATCCCAGACAAGCCCCCAGAAATGTTACAGGGATCTCAAGCAGAGACCCAGGACACAAGGCTTTCAGCAATGTTTATTAGTGTGCCAGCAGCGGCTCAGCAGATTCCCAGCCAAAGGCTGAGCCCTGAGAACAAATGGGCTTTTCCTTATATATCCTTGCAAGCAGGTTACAGAAGCAGGAAGCAAGGTTTAACCCATATATGGTTGCATGCATCTCTATTGGCTACTTCACCCCCAGTGCTATGTGACCTTCTTCATGTTTAGATTTTTAAGTTTTATCTCCCTGCTATGCCATCCCCTTCCTCCCTGCTACTTTACCAGAATATAGACTTGCTTTTTTGGGGGTCCTCCTCCCTGCTACACATCGTCCTCCCCAAAAGGTTATTTTTAAAACCTTCTTTGGGGGATACTGGGGCTTGAACTCAGGGCCTACATCTTGAACCACTCCACCAGCCCTTTTTTGTGATGGGTTTTTTTTTGAGATAGGGTCTCACTATTTTCCCAGTCTGAGCTTCGATCCATGATTCTCCTGATCTGCCTCCAGAGCAGCTAGGATTACAGGTATGAGCCATGAGTGCCTGGCCTCCAAAAGGTTTTTAAACAAGCCCTGCCTGCCTATGGTACAATCATGGCTTTCTGAAGGTGGCTGTGGAGGATAGTGGGGACAGGGGAGGGTCCACCTCTCATCTTTTGCTGTGGGGTTCTCGAGATGCTTGCCACCACCACCCAGGTCTCCATGTTGGCAGGGGATTGGATTTCTCCTCACTACAGGACAGCTCCCCAGGCTGCTGGGGTCACAGGTGGCACCATGACTGAGCTCCCAGGGTAATGGAGGGAGAAGTGCCAACCACCAGGTCTCCGGGAGAGGTGGGGAGCGGGAACCTGCTTGAGGATGGACAGTCGCATGGACTACTATGCCAAGCTGGTAAAGCAAGGCAAGGCCACCTTCCAGAGTGGTGCAGCAGCAAGCCAGGCCAAGGGACAAGGCCCTGGGGAAGGCCCGTGACTTTCTTTTTCCCTGAGCAGGTTTTTGTTTTTATTAATTTTTATGTAGTACTGGGGTTTTGAACTCAGGGCCTTCACCCTGAGTCACACCACCAGCCCTTTTTTGTGATTTTTTTGAGATAGGGTCTCACAAACTATTCGCCCAGGCTGGCTTCGAACTGTGATCCTCCTGATCTCTGCCTCCTGAGTAGCTGGGATTGCAGGCGTGAGCCACCGGAGTCCGGCTTTATTTTGTTTTTAAGGCAGGATGTCATTTAATCACTAGCCAGTTTTTTTTAAGACTACTTGTGTGATTACTTATTCACAGCCTCAGAAAATCCTCAACCTAAACCCCATAGAGAAGGCAGAAGGAAAGGCCCAGTGAGAGCACAAGGTCAAGGCCAAGCTCGTGGGACTGAGTTAGAAACCCTGCTCGCTTTCAGAGCACCTCAACAAGGCAGACATCAACACAAATGAACATTTCTTTTGCAATGAGGATTTTTTTTAAGTACTAATATTTTTATTACGGTGTAAAGCAGTATCTTATTTGTGAACTCATTTTATTGTAGAAATGCATAGTTTTACAATGGTCGACTAAAACCTCAGGAAACCATACTGTGGTGATCCATCTGGGAAACTCCTTGCTTCTAACCTGTTTTTAGCTGATGTGGCCCTTCGTGAGCAGTGAACAGCACTTTGTATGCACCCCCCCAACCTCAAACCCAGGAGGCCTCTGTGAACTTCCTGAAGCATCCCTTCTTGTCTCAGCTCAGAGCCACAGCAGACATCCCCTATGTCAGAGCCCACACTGCAAATCAAAACTTCCAGTTGTGACACAAAAGGAATTTCTTCAGCCTGAGTATATTTTTATTTTCCCCCTTGTGGGACTGGAGTTTGAACTCAGGGCACTGCACACTTGAGCCACACATCCAGAGCCATTTTCCTTTGGTTATTTTGGAGATGGGGGTCTCACAAACTGTTTGCTAGGGTTGTCCTTGAATCTCCATCCTCCTGATCTCTGCCTCCCAAGTACCCAGGATTACCAGCAAGAGCCGTCAGCACCCGGCTTTTCCTGTCAGGTCTTTTGTCACAGTGATGAAAAGCCTGACCTATCCCTGGCCCTCTACCTTCCACCTTAGCCCCAGGGAGAGAGGGAACCCTAGCAAGGTCAGCAGAACAGTTCTGTGGCCCTGGTGGGACCAGGCCCATGATCTACAGCATGGCCAAAGGACAGCCAGTCAGTGCCCTGCCACTGAGAGCTGCCATCAGGGGACAAGATGTCCACTCAAGGCCACAGTACACAAAGGTCCTCATGGCAACCTTCCATACGAAGCCCTCTGAGGTTGGGGCAGAGTTCTGGGCAGTGTCTGCCACCTGGAGGGTTCTGGGGCCCTCTTGCTGAGGCTAATGTAGCCCGAGAGCACGTGTAGGCCAGGAACTGACATGTGACATAAAACCTGTCCATCTGTGATAAACAAGCATAAAAGGCAAACATGACCAGGGCAGTGGTGAGCCCTGTCCAGTATCAGGCTGAGATGAGCCAGGGTTTCAGGGCCTTGCCCTGCGTCCCAGGAGCAGCGCAGGGGGCTGGGCGCTGTCAGCCCCCTTGTTCACCAGGTGTCCGCTCAGCGGTCAGAGATGGGGGGCCAGACCTTCTCGATGTTGGTGTGCACGGCCTGTGGGAGCCACTGGCAGTACTCGGCCAGCAGGTCTGCAGGCAGAAGGAGGCATCAGGGTGGCCCTACAGAGAACTCTCAAGTGGACAGGGCGCCAGCCGTCCAGTGTAGGGTCAGGACTGACCCTGCAAGACACTCAACCCCCACCCCTGGCCCTGGTCAAACTCACATTTGGGGTTTTTCTTCCAAGCTGCCAGCAGGGCATCACGACAGTCGGCCTTCTCGGCCACAAGGGCTCTCAGCAGGCTGTCTGTCCTTGGCTGCAGCCTGTGGGCCGGAGGCAGATGTGGGCAGCTGGCCCAGGAGTAGCTTGCAGTGTGTGTGTGGGAGGCTGAGTCCACAGAGGGGAGTGGGGTCTTTGCTCAGCTGGCAGGAAGCCCCCAAGGGCAGACAACAGGAAGTCTCCTGTCCACACCTGGCAGTGGGCTGACCAAGCCCCCTCCCCAAATTCCCTTCCAACAGAACATTGGAAAACACAGGTGTAACTTGCTGGGATGAGGATGGGCCCCAAACCCCGTGACTGGTATCCACACAAGAGAAGTGGACAAGAAGACAAAGGCAGAGGTGGCCAGAGGTGCTGCCACCAGCCACAGGAGTCAGTGGCCCCAGGCCTGGGAGGGCGGGAAGGTCGTACCTGGCCCAGGTCTTCAGCACTGTGCTGGGGCTGGACAGCAAACAGCCCTTGTAGGAGGCCAGCTTGCGGAAAACCTGAGGAGAGAGAGGGAGGGTGAGCCTGGGCCTGCCCAGCCACGGCACCTCCAAGAGGGAGTGAGGGGAGCTGGGGACCACCTACCTGCCCGTCCAGCAGAAAGCGGGCAAAGTGCTTGTAGCAGTCAATGCCTTGGGGAAAGTCCACCTGCACTGGGGGCAGTGGCCAGCCGACACGATCTGCGGGGTGAGCGCCAGTGAGCGAGGGGTCTTCCTGCAGCCACTCTCCTGTGCCCCTTATGAGCTCTGGAGCTCACCCACTCAGGGACAGGAGGCCAGGGGTGACACCCTAAGACCCACGTCCAGGGCAAGTTACAGCACAGCGTGTCCAAAGGGGCCCAAAGCTGCACCCTACTCACAGAACACGCTGGCACGGTGGCACAGCACCCGGCCCTTATCGGGGCAGTAGGCGGGGGGCGGCTCCTCCAGGGGTGCAGCGAACTGGCAGTACGAGGGCAGCAGGGCTGGGATCCACTGAACCTCCACGGCAGAGACACCTGTGGACGGGGAGAGGGCAGAGTCACCACGCACTCACAGCTCTTCCTGCGTGGGTCCTGGCATACAGTTTGGCAGGGCCACCTGGGCAGGGGAGGCCTGGCCACCACTGGTACCTTTCATGTACAACTTGGTGGTCTCCACGATCTCCTGGTAGACCACGAACTCAGGGAGCTCTCTGAAAAGCACGGAGCTGGGGTGGATGAAGACTGGGTCGTCCAGGAGCGGGGTCTGTGAACAGAGGTGCAGGGCGTCTCGGACTGGAGAGAAACACAGTACCTGGGCCCCCTGTGTGTAAAACACAAGAGGAGCCAGCCACCCACTCCAGGCTAAATGCAGGTGAGCCAACGGTGGAGTCCATCTGCACACGCACTGCTCCTCAGCCACAGGTCACAATGTGAAGGGACCTCAGAAAAGATGCTGGGTTAAAGAGGCAGCCACAAATGGCTCAGGCAGTCCAGGGACAGAAAGCCCGTCCACGGGGTGGGGGGTGGAGGGAGGGGGGAGGGGCTGATGGGAATTTCTTTCGTGGAGGGGGGGGGAATGTTTTGAAGTTGACTGTAGTGATGTCTGGTCCATGATAAAGGGTACCAGCCAGGGAATTGTGTACTTTCTTTATTCCCTTCTTTTTGTTTTGGAGGTACCAGGGATTGAACCCATGGCCTCAAACATGCTAGGCAAGCGCTCCCCACCTGCCCACACCCCCACCCGGTTTATGGTGTGAGCGGCTGGTGCCCACCCAATGTGCCCACCTTGTACGCGTTCTTCCACTTGTCGTCCAGCAGCTCCTCACTCTGCACCCTGCGGGCCAGGTGGTCGCCCAGGCCGGCTGTGGTGATTTGCCGCAGGTAGGTCACCTGGCTCTCGCTGGGAGGTTGCATCTTGGGGTCCACAAAGAGCCCAGCCTCAGGGCACACAGCGTTGACTGGGGGAGAGCTGAGCGTGAGGATGGACGTTGGGGCCCTGGGGTAAGCTCTGCCTGACTTTCTGGACCCCACAGCACTCAGCACAGCACCTGGGCCACAGCCACCTGAGCATCTCAGCCCCTCCCTCCCACTGGTGGTAGGAGACCAAGTCTTCAGCACATGGAACCATGGCTGCCCAGTGTCCCCGTCTCTGCAGGCAAGCCTGGGTTTCTGCAGGCAGCAGAGTCCTGCTGAGATGGCCCCACAGGCTCCAGGAGGCATGGGCTCAGGTCAGGCGGAGGCTGCTGACGGTGACCCGAGGACACTCCCTATAGGAACAGGACCACCACGTGCATCTCAGCCCCATCTGTCTCCTCTCCTGCCCAGGAGGGCAGGCTGTCACAGTGTCAGGCAGCTGTGTGCAGGCTGATGCTCCTGGGGACGACACCAGGCTTGATGCTGGGCCACAGTGACACCCTGGGTGCTAGGGACAGTATGGGCCAGAAACAGACACAGGTTTCAGCACTGAACCCTGAAACCCGCACCCCCCATACTGCCTCCAGGAAGCACTGGCTCCGGAAAGGACTGCCCAGAGTGACCAGTGCCACAGGACCCTCCCTGAGCATGGCACAAGGTGAAAGACATGACTCTAGCGTCCCTTGGGTGTTACTGGCACAGGTCATCTAAGCTCAGGTGTGAAATCCTGCTGGAGCCAGGCCTGAGGAAGAGAGGACCAGAGCGGGGGACAGCGGATAGGAGGGCTGTCACCAAGGAGCAGAGGGACAAGCTGCTGGCAGTGAGCATCAGGGGCTGTCGCCCATACACACACACCAGGGGCTGTGAGAGCACTACGTGTTGCCTTGAGAGCACGCGTGAACATGGTGAGGTGTGAACATGGAACCTTTGCCACAGAGTCCTTGGCTGCAAGGGGTGTGACACACGTATGGGGTGGGGCTGCACCTGCGGTGGTCAGCTGGCCTCGCAGGCGCCGGATCTCCAGCATGGCCTTGAACCTCAGCCCGTTGGCCTGGCAGAATTCAGGTGAGCAGCTGGCGAACTCACAGGCTCCCACAGCGCCTGCAGACCAAACCGGGGTACTGCTGCCAGGTCACTGTGCCCCAGGCCTGGTGGCCTCTCCCCCACCCCTCGGCCATGCCCCCACCCTCACCAGCAGGTACCAACCCAGCAGCACCATGAGGTCCCCAAGCTGCAGAGAGGCTCCCTGCCCAGCCCAGGCCCTCTTCATCCGGGCCACCCGGGCCCTCCGGCTCGTCAGCATAGCAAGCTCCTCTTCACTGGCAGCTGGTCTACAAACACACAACACACCCCACACATGAGACTCGGCCGCTGCCCTGGCCTGACTGCAGGGCAGGAGTGCTTTTATCCACAAGGGCCCACAGGTCACTGGTGAGTGGAAGAAGGTCCTAAGCCCCCGCTCAAGTTCACCTCCAGCAGCCACAAAGACTCAAGATGTCTGCCCCTGCTCAGAAACTCAAGTCACAGCACTGCACACGACAGCAGTGTTTTTAAGTAATAATTAAAAAAAAAAAAAACAGCTGGGTGTGGAGGAACACACCTGGAACCCCAGTACTGGGGAGGCTGAGGCAGGAGAATCGGGAGTTTGAAGCCAGCCTGGACTATGCAGGGAGATCCTGTTAACTGTTCCCTCACCCACAAAAACCCCACAGCCCAAACTGCTGAATTGCCACCAAGGTCAAATGGTAGAGTAAGGGCCTAGCTCATGTGAGGCTGTGGGTTTGCCTCCCAGCACTGCAAAATAAGTAAGCAAATAAGTTTGCGCATTTAAAAACTGGTTAAATAGAGCCAGGTGTCAGTGACTCACATCTATAATCCCAGCTTCTCAGGAGGCAGAGATCAGGAGGATTGAGATTTGAAGGTAGCACAGGCAAATAGTTCACGAGACCCTATCTTGAAAATACCCATCACGAGAAAGGGCTGACTGAGTGGCTCAAGGTGTAGGCCCTGAGTCCAAACCCCAGTACCGCAAAAACAAAATAAAGTTGTTAAGCAGTCATAATTCTAATGTGAATTTTGCTAAGCACACAAGAGTTTGCCATTCTTGGTGAACACTGCCTGCCTCTCGCTGCCTCTGCCTTCCCTCTTTTACTTTCTGCTTTATAATTTTTCAGTGCTGGGTGTGGAACCCAAGGCCTCGTACATGCTAGGCAAGGTCTGCCATGGAGCCACCCCCAGGCCTCGTCCCGAGATTCAGAGCGTTCATTCTGAGTGGCTTGTTTGGAGTCAGGAGTCTCTGAGTCCCTGGTCACCTCCACCTCCCTCCATCGTTCACACGTAGCAGATGGGACTCAGCGCAGCCATGGTGGGGATCAGGTCACGGAAGGTTCAGGAATGGAGGAGGGGCGGGGGACAAGGTGTTCCACAAGGCCACCCAAACCCAGTGGCTCCCAGAGGCTGAGCTGAGTGCCCACGCACCTGTCCAGCTCCTCGAACAGCTCGCGGACAGTCATGGCGGCCACGAGGGCAATGGCGTAGGGCAGGCAGCCATGCTGCCTGCTCAGGGCCAGCATCTTGGCGTAGCGGGGGGCCACCGGGAAGGTGGCCATGGTGCGGCCCAGTGTGGTGATGGGACAACTGAGCCGGGACCTCTGGAGCTGCTTCATCCTGGGGACAGGCCTGTGGTGGGTGGGTGCCAGGAGAGGGCCAGGGCCAGTGCACAGGCTGGCCAGATCACCGGGGTCCCAACCCCTTCACCACCTACCTTTCTGCTCTCTGGGGCGCCTGCAGGGCCCCCAGTGCAATCAGCAGCTCCTCAGCAGCAACAAGAGCTTCCACAGAGGGAGGCGTTGGGAACGGGAAGTTTATGACCTGGGGCACGAGTACACAAAAGAGGGACGGTGCTGTACAGGGGCCAGCTTGGTGATGTGGTACGACCATGGCCCTCCCTCCCTAGGCCCTGCAGTCCCAAACTCCTGCCCTGAGCACCCCTCACACCAGCTGGGCCACTGATGGGGGTCTGGACGCCCAGAACACAGCCAAGAGCTCTCAGGTCCACTCGATGGTTCCTGAAAGTCACCCTCATTCATTCCCGTCACCCACGCATTCAAAAGCGTGTCCTGAGCAGGGTGCAGTGGCTCATGCCTATAATCCTAGCTACTGTCAGCCTGGGCAAAGTTTTCAGAACTCCATCTCCAAAATAACCAGAGCAAAATGGACTGGAGGTGTGGCTCAAGCAGTAGAAAATGTGCTTTGCAAGTGTGAAGCCCTGAGTTCAAATCCCATACCACAAAAAAACATAAAATAAGATAAAATAAAGCACGCCCTGACCACCCACTGTGCTCCAGAGGCCGTGCTTGATGATGGAGAGTGACTGTGCATGGGACAAGGCTCAATCTTCACTAAATGCTTGGTTATCGGGGTGGGGAAGCGGTCAGGGAGGGATCGGTGAATCCCGTAAATAAACGAATGGTACTGTGTGGGTGAAAGCCACTGACAATGAGGCAGCTAAGGGACCAAAAGTGACAGGCCCATGGGTGCTGGCCTTAAGCAGACTAACCAAGGAAATGGGCACTCAAATAAAAACTGCACACACGCTCACAGCAGCAAGATGACCGTGACGCCAGCTGACAAGTGGCTAATGGAACACAACCACACGTGACTCAGGAGGAACAAGGACGGACAGCAGGAGAGAGCCCTGAGCACACGGCACGGGGCACAAAGGCCACGCTCCATCCACAGGAACGCCCACAGTGGAGAGGGAGGGGTGACGGCTGGGGTGATGGAAAGGTCCCTGACCGTGACAATGACCACTCGCCTCTGAATTCTACTGATAGCCACTGAGCTGTGTGTTATGCTGCTGAAAAAACAGAATGATCCAAAGTGGCTCCTCTGAGGACACTGACCCTGAAAAGGAGGGAGTCTGCACGTGAGACGCAGGAGGTCACGGGGGCAGCAGTGCGAAGGCCCTGGGGCAAGGGGAGCAGGCAGGGGGCAGGAGAGCTTGTGGCCATGGGCACAGCGAGGAGGGAGTGTTAGCAAGCTCTGAAGGACTTCTGAGGGTGACCAGATCTTACTCTGAGAGGCATTTCAAATGGCACTGCAACCAGAGTGCCAAGCCCTGCCTGACACTCCCCCCCAACTCTCTGGGACCCACAGCCAGGTCCGTCTATCTTGTCTATAAAATGAGGTGACAGTACCATAGCTCCCTCCCAGGGTCACTCGCTGTGAGGATGAACTGAGGTCACACATGCAGGGCACCTGGCACACAGCTGGAACCTAACAAATCACAGCCTTTAAAGAAATCAAGCCCAGGACAGCACGCACACTCAGAAAGCCACTGCAACAATCCAGATCGGATCTGGAAAGTGTGGCTGGGGACACCGGCAGCCACTGGGGCGGGTGGCAGGATGAACGTCACATTCTCCATGCTGCTTGTTACTTTGGATGTCATGTTTGCTACTAAAACAATCAGTGAGGACTCTTCCCTTTCTTAAAGACACAGGACATCCCCATGTTGCCAGGCTGCCTCCTGGGCTCATGTCCCAGCACACCTAGTGAGGAGGTACCTTTGTTCTTTGCAGTGCTGGGGACAAAAGCAGGGCCTTGCACACGCTAGGGAGGCTGCACCCGAGGTACACCCAGCCCCGGGTGTAATCCTATTATTGGAGCTTGAATTGCGGGGCTCATGCTTGCCAGCAGGCGCTCTACCGCTTAAGCCCTTCCCCTAACCCTTTTTTGCTCTTGCCATTTTTGGAATAGGGTCTCCCTTTCATGCATAGACCAGCTTGGACCTTGGCCCTCCTATCTGCATCTCCTGAGTGCACAGGCTTAGCTGGAGTAACAGGCTTAGGCCATCAGGCCCAGTTGTTTCTTACTTGAGATGGTCTCACAAACTATTTGCCTGGGGCTGGCCTTGAACTTTGATCTTCCTTATCTCCTCCTCCCAAGTAGCTAGGATTGTAGGCGTGAGTCATGGTGCCTGGCTAGGATGTGCTTTTAAAAGGCCACAGGAGACCATCTGCATCTGACACCTCCATGCATTCCTGAACGCTCCGGCCTTGGTTCCTCGTCAGTGAGGATCTGGATGGTGCATGATGTGTGGGGGTCTGAGAAGCTGCTGGCCCAGCATGTGGTGTGGACAGGACCCTCTCCATCCTGGAGTGGGGACAGGATGCCTCCCCTCCACCCGAGGGCTGGGCTGAGAGGGCGGTGGCCAGGAGCCAACACAACGCTCTGCCCCCCAGGACTGACAGCTGATGAGCAGTGTGCAGGACCTTGCTGCCTGGGCCTCTGATAACGCGAGGTCCTGGAAGAGGCCGGTGCTGCATACAGCTGTGGGCTGGGGCCGGCCAAGGCCGGCGACTGACCTTTTCAATGTTGAGAGCTTTCATCTGCAGGATCAAGTCCTCCACGGGCCTGCGGGTGACTTCCGGTGGAGGAAACTGCTCAAAGTCCCCAAAGACCGCGGAGGAATACAGCCTGAGCGGAGAGAAGCCGGGCCAGAAGAAACTAGTTCGTATCAGCTGGGCCTAACTCCTGCCCGCTGCTCACCACACAGGGCCCTCAGCTGCCCCAGCCTCAGTTTCCCATCTGAGAAATAGCTGCCTGGCAGGGCACTGGCAAGGGATGTCAGGGATGCCACAAGGTGGCCCTCGGCGAATTCCAACACGGACTCTTCCTACTATTTCCCTGGTGGATTTTCTAAGGTTTTTGATTTTTTAAAAAACTTAAAACAATGTTGAAAAGACCAGCAATAAAGCTATTAAAAATAACGGCACAGGACTGGAGGTGTGGCTCAAGCAGTAGAGTGCCTGCTTTGCAAGCGTGAAGCCGAGTTCAAACCCCATGCCACCAAAAAAAAAAAAAAAAGGCATAGATGGGAGAAAATATTTACCAGTGAGACGCCTGACACCATTCAGATCATATAAAGACAAATCAACTACAGAATACTGCCTAACGCCTAAGAGTGAGCGAGCGCTCTGAGGTGATCGCTCCTCAGAGAAGACATGAGGTTCATCTGCGTGAGGTGCCCGTGGCCACCAGCCCTGAGGGAACTGTAACCCACAGCGCCAGGAGACACCTCACTCGCTGAGGAACGGGCCATGTGCCGTGTGCTGGCCAGGCACACGCGTGCCTAGCTCACGTGTGCGTGGCAGGGGGAGGGGAAAATGGTGCAGCCACTATGGGTGTTTGGCGGCTCCTTTGTCACTTAAACCTGCAGCTGCCGTCTACCCGAGACTTCACGCCTTGGGCGATTCCCAGGATGAATGAACACATCCAAATAAATACACGCAGCAGCTCTGTCCACAAAGACAAGGAATGGCCAAAACCCAAATGGCCACCACTGACCAGTGGGTAACAAAATGTGGTCCTGTACACGTGGAAAACAACTGGGCCACTGACCCATGCCACGAAGTGGACGAGCCCTGAAAACTCATTACGCTGAGTGACGGAGGCAGACGCGAAACGTCACCTATGGTGTGACTTATTGGTCTATGTGAAATGTCCAGAACAGGGACGTCTGTGGAGGTCAAATGTGGCCTTGTGGTCACCAGGGGCTGGGGGAAGTGGGAGTGCCTGCTCACAGGTACCAGGTTTCTTCTGGGATGGCGAGACGCTCTAATTCCACTGTGGTGATAGCTGCCCACCTATGAATACACTAAAACCCCAGAATCACACTGTGATGTGCACGCTTCCTAATTCAGATGTTGACAAAACAGAAAAACAGCAGTGAAGAGCAGGGCCTGGCTCCTGCAGCAGGATAAAGATGATGTGAGCCCCTAAAAGATGTGTGCTGCACCCAAGGCTGCAGGACCCGTGGCAAACACGAGAGGGACAATGACCACTGCACGGGAACCTGGCTGCCCACCTGTAGCAGTGGCCTGGTTCCGTCCGGCCAGCCCGTCCTGCCCGCTGGTCAGCTGAAGCCTGGGAGACCCAGGTGACGCGGAAGGAGGACACACCGGTGACACGGTCATAGTAGCGCTTCTTGACCTTCCCGCAGTCTACCACGTACTTGATGCCGGGGATAGTGAGGGACGTCTCGGCCACATTGGTGGCCACGACGCACAGCCTTGATCCCTCCGGGGGAGGTCTGAAGACCTGGGATAGGGAGCGAGAGAAGACTAGGATCAGGTTAGACTTCTGGAGAGATGGAGGTGTGGACACAAAGCCAGACTCTCTTTATCAGAGAGCAGTTGGCCAGGTGGGTGGCAGGAGGTAGGCAGGCCAAGCCTCTTCTGCTGGCTGCCAAGCTTGCTGGCACCAAATGGAGAGGGCTTTCTATTTCCCAGGAGGACCCCGATGTGCTCCCAAACACCTGAAGGAAGCACACCCTGCCTGACCCACCCACCTCAACACCCCAGAGACACAGTGGGCACCCAGGCCACACACCTGTCCCCGCCCAGCACCGTTACCTGTGCTTGCTTCTCTGGGGCCAGCAGGGAGTACAGCGGAAGCACATGCAGGGGCAGGGAGGCGTCCAGCTGCTCACCTGCAGGCAAGGAGAGGCCACTGGCACCCTGGCTGGGATAAACACCCACAAGCAGGAGCCAGTCCCTGGCTGCCTGGTACTTCCCATCCTGCTGTGAGAGGCTTCACTCCAGCCCTGGGCTGGGAGCTCCAGTTCAGGACAGCTCCACAGTCAGACAAGGCCAGGAAGTTCCTGAGGGCTGTCCCCGTCACTGCAGCTTGGCTCAGGCCCAGGATGGCCAACTTGCTGTTGTAGCCCTTCCTACAAGCAGCCTGGTCCCACCCTAGGTGTCCTGGCAGCACGGCAGGCGAGGGAGGCCGTGGTCACACTGAGGCAGCACAAAGATCATAGGAGTTTTTCCTTCCTTCCTTCCAGGCTCCCCACCCTCCCTTTTTCAAGACATAGGATCTCGTTATGTTGCCCAAGCTGGCCCAGAACTCCTGGGCCCAAGCGATCCTGGCTCAGCCTCCCAAGTGGCTGGGGCTATAGTTGGTACCACCACACTGGCCCACATTGGATGCAGCAAGGCGCAGGACCTAACCACGTACACAGGACCCCCAGGAATTGGACAACCCTCCTAGCAAAGGGGAGCTACGTGTGGTGACCCTGTTCCCACCCACGTGGCAAGCAGCTGGGCCTACTCCACACTGGGCAGCACAAGGGCTCAGGAAACCCCAGCAGGTGAAGCAGCCACATGGTCCCATGTGCCTGGGCTCACACCTGTGTGAGGAGCAAGGATGTGTTGGCCAGCCCTGCGTGTACTCAAGGGTAGGACTTCTGCTGTTCATGGTGCCCAGGCCCACAACAGGGCCTGCCATGTGACAGGGGTCAGCAGACAAGTGCTGAAGGAAGGAACCAAATGAACTCAGGGAAGGGCGCTCTGCCAGAAGCACCTCCATCTGCTCCGTCATCCCCAAGATCCAGATCGAGGTCGGAGCCCAGGGCCTCCTCCTCCTCGTCCATCTCCGCCTCCCTGTCCTCGTCGCCTTCACCCGCCGGCAGCACGGAGTAATTGTCCAGGTTGATCTTGGGCAGTGCCTATGGGACAATGGCTTGTGTTTTTTTGCACAAGGAAATCCTTTCCCACCCACCTCCCATGGGAATGGCAGGTTACTGAACCTTCTGCCTCCGTCCCTCACCTAAAAACTAGTAGTGATCATGGGGCTTGCCTCAAGAGATGTGTGGTGTGACCTGCACATGGCAAGAGCCTGGTCGCTATCCACAGGAGCCACCAAGCAGGCCACCACTGCCACTGCACTGTATCCCGGCATGTGGTGTGCCCTGGGGAGACCCCTCCCTCAGGTTTCAGGAGTGGACACCTACCTCCTGAGGTCTGCCTGTTCCCAAAGTCCTTGCAAGCCCTGCTCAGTGCTCAGGACGAGCCTTCTGGAAGCTTTCCCCGAATGAGTTACAAATCAGAACGGCCTCCACAGGTCGCTGTTCAATAGAACTCTGCACCACAGGAGAGGATGTTCTAGAACAGCACTGTCCACCGCAGCACAAGCTGCCCTGCGTGGCTACTGAGCTCAAGATGCATGTGGGGCAACTGAGGAACTGGGCTTTCATTTAATTTCATCAAAGTCTGAGCAGCCATGTGAGGCCAGTGGCCACCGTCATGGACACTGCAGGCCCCACGAGCTGTCACCTACCGCAGCCTGAGCCTTCTTGGCCCTCGCCTGGGACTTCTTAAACTTCCGCATCTCTTCCGCTGACTCTTTCCTCTCCTCCTCCTCTGGAAAGGTGAGCAGGAAGGGCAAGACACCTGTCGTCAGTGCAGGTGGCCGGCACTTTGCTCCAGAGCAAGGCTGTGTTGGTGATCATTTATGGGGTGGGAGGTGGGGGGGCATCAGCCAAAGCACAGAAATTCCAGTGGGACACTGAGGCAGAGGCAGATGCCAATCAGGGTGTGGTCTGAGCTTGGTCAGACACTCAATGGCCTGGTTACCTTGTGGCTGGGATCTGCAGGCTGGGAAGGCCTTCCGGAGCCTGCGGCACAGTGCATGCACTTCTGCCTGGCCTGTCAGGAACACCAGGATGCCACCTGCAGAAAGAATGTACTTCAGGGACAACCCAGAGCTGGGACCAAGACACAGGCAGGATGGGAAGACATTTCCCCAGGCCCAAGGTGGCATGGAACCACTGGACCCAGCAGCATCATGGCAGACCCCATCAACTAAAAATAAACCCCCATCTGCTAAGGGGACGCCCACCCCAAGAAGCCCTGAGCACTGAGACCAGGCAGGGCGCAGGTGAGCTGGGGCCCCGGTGACCCATCATGGCACCTGCTGGCAGCATCCGGTGGATCTTGCAGACCTTCCGGAAGCACTCCCCACTGTAGTCATCCAGTGGTGTCCGCTTGTTAAAATGCACTGTCACCGGGAACTGCCTGGACTCGACCTGCAGGACACCCAAACGGCATGGGCAGCTGCAGTCCAGGACCGCCTCCACACCTGATCTTCCTGGGCGTCTTCCGGACACTGCCAGTTCCCGTGGGCAAGGCCAGGCCCCTCAGGAGCCTGGACACCAGGGCATCCCAGTCAGTGCAGGCTAGTGGGGAGCATGGGCCCCGGCGTTACCTTGATGACTGGGGGTGGCTTGGGGAAGAGCCGTGTGTTCTGGGTGAAGTCCTCCACCCGCAGCGTGGCTGACATGACCAGCAGCTTCAGCGGCAGCTGCCTCTGCGGAGGACAGAGGATGATCAGGACACAGCCCATGGCCCTGTGCCACCAGGAGATTCTTGGCGCTGGCACTGAGCCCCTCACGGTTGAGATCCTGGCAAGTCCCGGGACATGGGGGACCCTGTGCCCCCACCCACTTCTGCACTACCTTGGCCCGGAGAGCCACGATGCGGGACAGAAGGCCGAGGAGGATGTCGGTGTACACGCTGCGCTCGTGGGCCTCGTCCACAATCAGCACCCTGTACTTCTGCAGCAGGAAGTCCTGGGGGAGCAGGGCAGGACAGGTCACACCACAGCCACTGCTCATGGAGCCTCAGACACCCAACACTGACTGTGCACCCGGCCTCGGGAAGCCTGGCTTCGTGACCTCGGTCAGGTACTTCAGCCTGGCCTCAGTTTCCTCATCTGTAGAACGGGGCCAACAGGACCCATCTCCTGGGGACATGGGGAGGCGATGAAGTCAGTCAACACACATGACTGTGTACAGCCCAGGGCCTGGCAGAGCACACACTAGAGAAAGGGCAGCTACTGTCTCTCAGAACCGAGATGCAGGTAACACATAGGGTGGGGACCATGGGCAACTGATGCATGTGCCACATAGGACCCCAAACACCTCTGGTGGCCTCGAGGCCCCTGCCCAGTCCAGAGGCTCCCCCCACCTGGGGGATGTCACAGCTGGGCGGGAGTAGAGCCACCCTCGTCAGACAGTGGAGCTCTATCTCGGCCTACACTCTTGGGGACACTCAAGCTACCCACAGACCAACTGGGCAAGTTCCAGAATGTTCCTGCACCCTCAGAAGCTTCTGGAGGCCTAAGGAGGCAGCTGGGGGATCGGCAACTACATCGCTGGACTTGATTTTCAGGGATGGCCGGTTGGCAGGACTGCTGCTTTTTCCCTTTTGTCATTCCCCACTCACAATCGGGGGGCAGCACACAAGGGGGCCAGGTCTCATTCTCCACTTGGACTCACACTCAGGCAGCACCCAGCGTTCAGTACTCATGTGGGGGATGGAGAGACCACAAATCAAATCACAGTAAGACACACGTGGGTGTTTATGAGGCACCTTCCAGTGCTGTCTCTGGGCCCTGCACAAATGCTTCAAAACGGTTCTATGAAGAAAGCAGTGTACTGATGAAGCAGGTGAGGCTCAGAGAGGTTAAGAATCTTGTCAAAACTCACACAGCAGCAGGCAGTGGAATTTAAAGCTTGCCAACAGGCAGTGTGCCGGCTGACCAAGGCAGGGGGACATTCTAACTCCCCGCCCCACGTCCACTGTCCTTGCTTTCTGAGACCAGACAGGTAACCAACCTTCTGGATTTCCTTGAGCAACACACCATCTGTCATGAACTTGATCCTGGTCTCATCGGTCACGTTTCCTTCATACCGGATCTGGTATGAGACAACCCTGTAGGGAGAGGTTCCAGCTCAGGGCAGAGACCCCAGAGCTACAGAAGGTTGAGGGTCACATCCCCCTCACCTAGGGTAAGCAGAGGAGGCCTGGCCCCACCAGGCAGGCCACCCAGGAGCCATGTCACACAAACACACGTGCAGACGACAGCCAGAGCCTGAGCAGTGCCAATGCGGGTGGAGAGCTCACTGGGAGGGAAGCGAGCGCCTCATCTCCCAGACCTAAGTGGGGAGTTCTGACCTCCACGTCCAGGGGCGGGAGGACCAGACAGACCAGGCTGTCACAGGGTGACAAATGCTGACACTGGCCCTTGGAGACCCAGGGCTCATTATGCCGCCCTTCCTAAATGTTCAAGTTGGAGTGGGGGTGGGTGTAGTCCAGGGGACAGCATATGTTTAACATGTGTGAAGGCCTGGCTTCCATCCATGGCACCAAAAACTCCCCCCAAACCAAAATCGAAGCTGTCTGGAAAGGACGCTCTGCCTGGAGCCTGGGCAAAGCTCAGGCCCCACGTGGCTGCTGCACCTGACCACCTGCTCTGTCCCCGTGCTCCTGGATGGTCCCACTTTGTCCCCTCAGTGTGTGATGGGAGCATGGCTGGCCTCGTCTCTGCTTCACAGCCTGCAGCTCAGATGATTGTTGAGGCCACCATGCAGGAAGCCTTCAAAGGCTATCCCCGGGCTCTGGGGCAGAGGTAACACTCCTGAGGGCACCCTCGCCCCGTCCAGGGCCCCAGGCGGTCAGGAGGCACATCTGGCAAGGCCGCAGGCCACCGTCCCCCACTGGAAGCAGGGCCTCACCGCTGCGACAGATTCATCTCCTTGGCTACGCGCTGGGACATGGCCACAGCAGCCACGCGGCGGGGCTCGGTGACGCCGATGACACTGCCGTCACTGGAGGGGAGAACACAGCACATCAGCAGGTGGTCCTCCACACCACCATCACCACAGGGATGAGACACGAAGCTGGCGGTGCAAGGCAGTGTCACCACGAGCAACAAGAGTGGACAGCCCAACGTCAGCCCAGAGGAGCTGCAGTCAGTCACAGGCAGGACATCAGACGGCTGCTGGTGGCAGCGAGCAGACCCTGGGATACACTGGGCCACATTCCCCAGGGACACTGTTGAAAGTCGGGTATACAGAGATGGTGGAGGACCAGGACTGCACCACGGCCTGGATCAGAAAGGAGGGACGGTAGTGGCACCCTCTCTCCAAACGCCCCCAACTGTTGGGGCTCAATTCATCCACTTTATACTTTTCTACTTCAATAAACTCTCCTTCTTTACTAAAAAAAAAAAAACCGGACAGAGGTGAACGAATGGATCAAGCAGTGTCTTCCCCGGGGATTACTGCACCTGGGCATGGTGTTGGGGACCTGACATATAGGGTCCTGCGTGCCACACAGCAACACTGATGAATGAATACATGACTCCTCATGCCAGAAACTGCTCTCAGCATTCCATGCAAGTCACTCACTGTAGCCCAGAGAGGCCGAGGAGCTTCCCTGAAGCCACACAGCATGTGAACAGAGGAGTCAGGTTTAGATCCCCAGGAACCCAGCTCTCAGTGACTTTGGGGCTCTCATCTCACTGTCCTCCAGGGAGCTGTGGGGGACAGCCCCTAGCCCCACCTGCTGTAGCCTGCTTCATAGAGGAACTGTGGCACCTGCGTGGTCTTCCCACTGCCCGTCTCTCCACACACGATGACGATGGGGTGCTCGGCCACTGCCTCCATGATGGCCTGCTCCTCAGAGAGGATTGGCAGCTTGAGCCGCTCTTCCTGGAGGGAGAGGAAGTCAGTGCTCAGGGAATGGGGAATGAGAGCTGTGGAAGGACCCCACTCACTCACAAGACCACGCAGGGTGTTGGGTGACAAAAGCCATGATGGCAGGGGCACGGTGAGGGAACAGAGGCCTGGATGGCCGGAGAGCAGGACGGACCTTCAGCCCCGGAACTCTGCCGTTGTCTCAGCCTTCCCTGCACCCTCAGGGTTTGTCAATCCCAAGCACGGCCTTTCCCAGGAGGGGACACTGAGATACAGTGGGCCGGTAACCTCCTCCACGCAGAGAGGTGACCCCTCTCTGCTGCCCCGCGAGTGGCAAACCTGTATGTCCGGGGTGCGGTTCACGGGGATGAAAACAGCGGGCTTGGCTGGGGGCCTGGGTAGGGCGGCAGCTGCAGTCTGCAAAGGTGTCAGGGTCCTGGCTGGAGTGGGCTGACTGTGGGCCGTGGAGCGCTCGTCCCCTTTCCCAGGCAGGGCTGGTGGCTGGTGCGCTGTGGCTGGTTCCCCGTGGGTGGCCAGGGCCTCATCAGGCTCAGACTCCTCTGAGGACTCGGACTCCTCCTCTGAGGATGGCTGGCGGCACCGCTTGCGGAGGGCTCCGCGGAGGCTGCTGATCTGACCCTGGGCTGCCGGCTCTGTGGGCTTCCTGCAGGGAAGGCAGATACTTGAGGAACCGGGCCTTAGGACATCCAGGCAGCTCTGGGTACCACTCAACACAGGTCAGGACTCAGAGCCCATGGTCCTTTCCACCTCAGGGCCTTTGCACTTGCTGTTCCTAGTCCCCAAACACCCTCCTACAGGTCACATAAATGTTAGCTCAATTGTCACCTGTTGGGAAGACTGTCCCTCCCCTTTCCCTTCCCCTCTCCCACTGGTCCCTACTTTATTTTCTGTTTAATACTCATTAACACTACCTGCCTGCCACCTGCCTCAGAGCCCATGAGCTCCAGTGGGGAAGGACTTCATCTCTGTGCCCTGCCCGATCCCTAGGCCAGTTTGTGCTCAGCAGACAGCAGCTGCACAAATAGAGCAGTCTGAGTGAGAGATGCTGGGGAGAGGGCACATAGGCTGGCTACCCTGTGCTAATGCCAGCCTGGGGTGGCTGCCCTGTCCAACAGGTTGAGGCCAGGTGGGACCCAGGCATACACTGTGAAATCACCCAATTCTCAAGCGCTGTCTGTACTGGGCTGACCAGTGTCCTCCCTAAATTCCCATCCACCCAGAAGCTCAGGGGTGGCCTATTTGCCATTGGGCTGCTGTCCTGTGCATCATAGGAAGGTTAGCACCATGGCAGCCTGTGCTCAGAGAGGCACTCAGCAGGGACAAAGGACAGACGGCCACTCAGGCCACCACAGACGTTCCCACGACACCCCGGGCCTGTGAGCCCTGGGGGACTCTGGCAGGGAGAGTGGGCAGGGGTGGCTGACTCACACTTTGGGTTGGTACATGCGCTCCCCAGTGCCCAGCCTGGATGTCGTGTACAAAAGTCTCAGCTCGGCCTCCGACACCTGGACTTCGCTCAGTTTCTGCAGCATCTCTGCTCGCTGTGAAAGGGAACTAGGTGTCACGCAGGACGCCACACAGAACATCAGACCCTCTCCTCAGGAGGGACAGCAGACTATATGGAATTTCAGCATCGCTGACACCTGGCTCTCCACACTGAGATGGCATCTCAACTCCACTGCTGCGTGGTTGCTGACAGCTGCACGCAGCTGAGCTTGGGACACTTCTCATAGGACAAGGTTCCCCATCCACAGCACTGTGTGTCATAGCCAAGGGCAATGGGCTGCCCAGATGCCCCAAGAGAGACTGAATAGGGTGGGCTGCCTGAGGGAGGGCAGCTGTGCCTGGTCCCCAAGCCACGGCAGGACCCTGAGGAGGGTGTGGTCAGGCAACTTCTTTCACCTGAGTGAGGGCTGCAGCCACTGCTTAACTCTTCTTAAAGTGGAGCCTGTACACTTTATGCACACTTGGTGCTTTTGTTTCTGACGGGCCTGGGGTTGAACTCAGGGCTTCCCACTTGCAAAGAAGGTGCTTTACTGCTTGAGCCACACCTCCAGCCCCCATACACACTTCTGTATGTTTCACGATTTAAAAAAAGCAAGGAGTTGGGCATGGTGGGCACACCTGTAACCCCAGCCTTTGGGAGGTGCTTGTGGGAGGATGGCATGTTTGAGGCCAGCTTGGGCTACGTGGTGACACCATGCAAGGAAGACATCAGTGGGAAACAACACTACAGAGGTTTTCATAAGAACACGACCCCCAGAAGACAGCACAGCCCTTGCCTCTATCAAGGGCTTCAAGGAAGGCACACTGGGCTGCTTAGGCGACATCTGCACATTTCCAGACACTCAACTCCCCTCACTAAAGCCAAACCCACACTCCAGAAGTCTTCTGCACCAGGTTCTTTGGCTTCGGGGCCACAAGTGCACCAGGCAAGCAAGCACTCTACCACTGAGCTGCACCCCAGCCCTGGGCTGGCTAGCACCACCGTAGGCTCCACCCATTCAATGCCAGCCACACCTCCAAGTCACTAAGAACCACAAAACAAAATAATTCTGCCACAGATTCAAACACAAATTTACAGGAAATAGAGAAAGGAATGGCTTATATTTAACCGTACCACAGATATAAAATTTTTAAAAATCTAGACTCCTGGAAACTCTACAATTTCTTTCACAAATAAATTTTAGCGGGGATGCATCCAGAAGACAAGTGGAATTCTGACCATTTACTGAACACATGATGATGTTTTAAAATTTCAGGATAGTCATGGCCTGTGGCTATTTAAAAGCTCAATGTTAGCTGGGTGCCAGTGGCTCAGGAAACCAAAATAAGGAACAAAAAAAGAAAAAGCTCACTTAGAGATACAAATTAGCACATCTGTGCGTGAGACATTTTGTAACAGTTGAAAAGTAACTCCAAAAAACACCTGTTCACATCCAGGCACCAGCCAATGTGCTGGCATTTGAAGCAGTCTCTGTGGACGTAATTAATTTAAGGCTTTTGAGATGAGACCAACCTGGACCGCTCAGGTGGGCCCTAGATCTAGACGAGTGTCCTTGTAAGAGACACAGAGAAGGTTACAAAAAGACAGAGGCAAATGGAGGAACACAGCCACAAGCCAGGGACACCTCCTTCCCTAGAGCCTACAGAGAGCACCAGTCTCACTGCCACCTTTTGTTTTTCTTTTGGCAGAGGAGAGGGTTGAACTTGCTAAGCAGACACTTTATGGCCTAAGCCACCCTCCCGCTTCTGCTCCCTCCTTGATTTTGGACTTCTAACCTACAGAACCATGAGGACACACTTTTGCTTTAAAAAGCAGCCAGTTTGTGGCCCTCAGGTGGGGTGGCCACAGGAAACACGCAATTGTCTGCTGCCTGGGATTTGCTTCAAAATCAAAATCACCTGGAGGTGGAGTGTGATGGGCAGGTGGGTGAGCCAAGGCTGACCAGGGTGGAGGACTGCAGGTGCTGCCAGAGGCCTGTGTCTGACTTTCCCATTACAAAAGTGTTCCCTTTACGGATTCTATGGAAGACTCAGAGACATACGTGAGCTCCTGTCTCTGGTCAGATGATGCTCCATGCCAGCAAGGACACCACCACCAGCGGCAGCTCCAGGCCCTGTGCCTCCAAGGTCATTTATTATTATTATTATTATTTTTGGTGTGACTGGAGTTTAAACTCAGGGCTTCACACTTGCAGAGCAGGCGCTTTGCTACTTGAGGCATGACTGGACCTCCAGTCCATTTTGCTCTGGTTATTTTGGAGAAGGGGTCTTGTGAACTATTTGCTTGGTCTGGTAAACTAAATTTCAATTCTCCTGATCTCTGCATTCTGAGTAACTGGGATTACAGGCATGAGCCACCAGTACATAACCCCAAGGTCTTTTTTTAATAAACTTAAAAAAATACAGAAAAAAGCTTGACATTCTCTAGAAGGAGGTAAAAAAAGATAAACAATTTTTAGAAAAGCAGGCATGTTGAGGAACCGCCTCCCCAGGTATCAAACACTTGACCTCAGCAACCCTGGGATCCTGGGATGATGGATGCCCAGTGTCAGGCTCCGGCCTGCACGTCCAGTGAGGCAGCACTAGCCTCATCTGGCTATTTGAATTTTAATTACTCAAAATTAAATCACATTACAAACTCAGTTCCTCATCTACAGCAACCACAGCTGAGTGTCCCAGCTGCCATGTGTGGCCAGGGGCCACCACAACCGGACACAGAACATTCCCTTACTCCAGAGTGTTCTACCGCACAGTCCCATACCTGGCTCTTCTTCTCCTTCTGCTCCAGGACCTTCTGCAGCACTTTCCTCTCCTTCTTGGTCAGAGGCTTCTTCTCTTTCTTGGACAGGGGTGGTGCCTTGGTCTTCCTTTTCTTCCTCCCGGGCAGGACAAGTGCATTGCTTGCATCTACGCCTTTCAACGTGTCCTTGTCTGGAAAGATACGACTGCCTCGCCACAGTGCAGGGGCCAGCGAGTGTCCTGCCTGTCCCACCTGCAAGTCTCCGAGAACGTGGCACAAGGGGGTCTAGAGTCAGAGCTGGCCCCCCGACAGCACTAGGACCTTCTATGGAGAGTGCACAAAAAGCAAAGCCACCGAGTGTATACCATGTCTGCTTTGATACATAACAGAAGGGATGTAACAACCTAGAACATTCTGGAACAGTTAGCTATCATATCCCATTCAGCTCCTTGCAGACTGCTATTTCTGTCCTACACCAGGTGATGAACGGGCAGTGTCTGATTCTTGACTAACTGCTCCGTTGTATGTATGTCTTTACTTTTGTTACAAACTCAGGGGAGGTTTTTTATTTTGTTTTTTGAGATGGGGTCTCACTATGAAGCTCAAGCTGGCTTCAAACTTCCAAGCCTCCTGCCTCAGCCTCCCCGGCACTGAGAGTTCAGACATGTGCCACAATGCCCTGCAGTAGAAGAGGTTTTGATCCTAAAGAAGAATGGAACAAATTAAGCGTGGGTGATTCTTGCCTGTAACCCTAGCTACTTGGGAGACTGAGATTGGGAGGATCGAGGTTCGAGGCCAGGGGGTGGTGGTAGTGGCAAATAGTTCACAAGACCCCCATCTCCAAAATAACCAGAGCAAAATGAGCTGGAGGTGTGGCTCAACTGATACAGCACCTGCCTTGAAACCATGAAGCCCTGAGTTCAAACTCCATTCTCACCAAAAAAAGAAGGAGGAGGAGGAAGAGAAGAAGGAGGGAGCAATATAGGCCGTGCTCTCATCTGCCCTGTGTGCACTCTCAAGCCAGTTGTCGATGTGCTGCTTAACAGAGCACCTGCTTGTGCGTGGGCATTCTTATATTCCAAACGATTCTCAAGTTTAATTTCTAATGTGGTCAGACATCGGTGTGGCTCACACTAACAAAATCTCCCTGAGGTCCTCAAGTTTTAACAATGCAAAAGAGTCCTGAGACTGACAAGTCTGAGAACCACCAAGTGATAGAAATACAACCAGGAATGTGACAGAAACCAGGAAGTAGTGCCAATGACAGCCAGGTTCAGGGGCTCTCCAACGACAGCAAGCATGCTATCCACTGATAAGATCGCTCTGTGGACACAGAGATGTCCTATTCTGATATGACAGACAACCCGCCCACATCTCTGGGTGCAGGAGCCCTCAGTCCCTACTCTGATGGCCCCTCCTAGTGGTGCTGTCCTAAACACTGCCTGCTATCACTGTGACTAATGCCTGGCACAGGACATATCACAACCCATCATCTGATGCTCTGAGATTTTCAGCCATTCTTGTTTCAGTTACATAGTTTCCAAAAATGCTACCCGCCAAACTCTGATGGCAGGTGGGGTAGCCACTACTACTGGTCCCACTTCACAGATGTGAAAACAGAGGTATGGGGTGGAGGTGCAGCTCAGAGAGGGAATTCCAGCTCTCCTCCTACACTTCCAGCACCCCCCACCCCATCACGCCCTTTCCTATAACCCACAGCTTGCCAGGTCCAAGCATGAACAGGAGAGACAACAGACTGATGGGTTGGGGGAAGCAGGCTTTTCCCTTGGCTGGGCCCTCTTCCCATTTCTGGGGCGTGGCCCCAGCGATGCTTACTCTGGCAGATGGATGAGTTCAATCTTGGAACACATTTAGTTTCACAGGCCTGGAAGACACCCTTGAACCTGCTTGATCACTTCAGCCCAATCTCCAAAACCAGCCTGATCCAAGTGACTGGTGTCCTCCCAGTGCCACACCCAGACCCTGAGCAGCACCTGATGTGGGGGTGGGGTGGGGGGTGAGCCCCCCTTGCTGGTTCAGGACAGCTCATCCCCAGCTCTCCTCCTACCTCACTTCCCTCTCTGAAGTGCCAGACCTTCCATCAGTGAACCAATACCCTGGTCTTACACAGATGTTACCAAACTGATGTTCTCTACCAGGGTCTGCGTCTCTTGCGCCCCAAGTCAACACTGCCTGCCTTTGCTCCCTGCTCAGGCATCTACAGGGTGCCAAGCACTTGTATCCAAAGCTGAGCTCCTGGTGATCCCATAAGCAGCCCACAACTGCCTCCTCAAGTGGACAGCCCCAAGTCTGGGACTCACTCTGGTCATCTCCTCTGTTCTTATACATAAGCCCAGTCAGCCAGTTCAGAATCTGCCCCAATCCAACCACTTCCCACCTCCCCAACTGTCACCTCCCCAGCCCAAGCTCCCAACCCATCACCCTCAGTCTGCAGCTTTCCCTCAGCTCAGCAGCCACAGCCCCACTGCTACACAGAGACCCATATCCTGTCTCTCTCTCTACTCTAACACCTTCCATGGCTCCCCTCTCCTGAAAGCCCCAGTCCTCACCATAACCCTCAAGGCCCTACCTGCCCTGGCCCCGGGTTTTCCTCTCACGTCCCCCCCAGGTCTCAGGTCCCTTATAACTCTGTGTGAGGCCAACCCCACGACGGACCCTATTCGGTCTTCTGCCTTACCTCCCAGGATTTACAACGTATAATACAATCTATGTATTTGACCGTGTGTCTTCACCTGTCTCTCCCATGTTAACCCAGGGCAACAGGAATTTTTACCGCCTTTCCTGCTCTGTCTCCAAGTGCCTAGAATAGTGTCCCGCCCACAACAGACGCGCCCACTAACACCAATCAGACACGGCAGCAGCCTGGTGCTGAGCTGACAGGTCTGGGCTGAAAACACAAATTTTGGGATGGCTAGCAAGGAGACTGCAGTCGAAGTTACGGGAACGAATGGAACTGCCTCAATATCTTGCCAAATTCTCCGTGCAACCATTTCAGCGCAAAAGAAACCCCGGGTACTGTCCCACACTCACTGTTAAACTAGACTGTCACTGCCCCCTTCCTTGGATCATCTGTAATGGGGGTTCCTGTCCGGGATCCCGCTCCACAGTGGCGAAAGCAGATCACAGGCCCGGGGTCTGGGCGGACCCTGCCCTGAAACCCAGCCCCATCCCGGGTGCCTTACCCTCTAGCTCCAGTCGCACGGGGGGCGGTTCCGGTGCGCCCTTCGAGGGCGGGGGGCCCGCCTGCAGGCGCCCCTTGACATTGTACCGCCGGCGCAGCTTGCCCATGGCGCCTCCGCCACCGGCAGACACCGCCGCGGCCCAGCTTCGCTACCCCAAACCCAGTCCACGTGGGTGCCCAGACCCGCGTCAGGAAGCGAGACTTCCGGGTTGAGATCTCGCGATAACTCGGACTGCTGCGGAGCTGCACGACTGGAGGCGGTACCTGCGGGAAAGCGGGGCCGATTCTACGGGGCGTGGTCAATTAAATTAGGGGGCGGGGCTTGGAGGACCTGGCGAGAGGTCTGAATTTTAGCCCAGGATATTCGCCAGTCTGGCAAGTCTGTGTTTAGATCCAAATTACCTACTAATTTGCTACGTGGAGTGGGAGTATTTTGTTACCTATTAAAATATAACCCTGTGCCCATACAAACTTATCCCCCCTCCTCGTTTTGTTTATCTGCATTTTCTGATATTCCTACAAGTAACATGTATTAGCTGCACAGTAAAAGGCACCAAATATTTCCATCACAGGGACAGATAGAAGATCTAAAAAGAAGAAAGCATTTATTAGACAGCTTAAAACTCTCATTATCCCATCACATCATCCGTAGTGCACTCGGAAATAATGCATTTCTGAATCCTGTAATTATCTTGCAGAAAGAACAGTCATATTACACCATGCTTTTTCGATTAAAAGTATTAATTCCTAGCCAGGCGCCGTTGGCTCACACCTGTAATCCTAGGTACTCAGGAGGCAGAGATCGGGAGGACCGAGGCTCGAAGCCAGCCCAGGCAAATAGTTCAAGAGACCCTATCTCGAAAAACCCTTCACAAAAATAGGGTTGGTGGAGTGGCTCAAGGGAAGGCCCTGAATTCAAGCCCCAGTACGGAAAAAAAAAAAAAAAAGTATTGATTCCTTAAGGGCAAACGTTTAAATTATATCACAAAAAAAGGTGAAATTAAAAGTGAGTTGAGAGTTATTTTAGAATTTTAGAAAGGATAAAGATTAAAACAAAACAAAACAAAACTACTCCACAAATGAAAAACACTGTCTCATGAACTGGGAAGGGTGGGCAGGGAGGGATAGAGAGAGAGGATGGTTGGTGGGCATAGGGCTCAGCTAGACAGGAGGAAGAACTAATGTTCTGTGGCACAGTAGGGTAATTTTGGTTGACAAGGACTATTTGTACATTACAAAATAGCTAGCAGAGGATTGTGAATGTTCCCAAGACAAAGAAGTGATGTCGGAGGTGATGCACTCCTGCAGGGTGTCTCTATACATGAGTACAACGCTTGACATTGTACTGGAATAACACACTGTGTCCATAAATACGTACAATTATTATGCCTCAATTAAAAATTAAAAAAAAAAGTAAAATTGTCTCCATGAAAACCGTGTGCAGAACCTGGAACAATGAGGCATCAGCCAGCGAAGAATGAGACTGAACTCGCAGAGCTGTTCTCATCCCCTGCAGAGCCAGTCAAGACAGAACAAAACACAAACTCTGGGGTGGTGCGGAACAGGATTTGAGTAGTTCCACAACACCAGTCCCTTTGCTGTTATTCAAATAAGGCCTCCATAACTTTGCCCAGGCCAGCCTGGTATCTCGATCCTCCTGCCTCTACTCCCAAGTAGCTGGGACCACAGGTGTTCGCCACCACCCCCACTGGCTTTCGAGATAGTCTTGATAACATATATCCAGGCTGGCCTTGAACCTGGATCCTCCTATCTCCTATCTAACTCCTGAGTAGCTGGGACAACAAGCAATGTGCCATCATGCCCTGCTAAGATATATACATTAATATCAATGAATGTGGAGTTTTTAAACAAGTATAATGAGCAAAGCCAGATATGTAAGCATACACCTGTATCCCAGCACTCAGGGGGCTCAGGCAGAAGGATGGCAAGTTCCAAACAAGCCTGGGCTACAGGAGTGCATGCCTTAAAAAAGAAGAAAAAGAAAAAAAAAAAGGTACTTAAAATACCAAAACCTGTGTTTTTGTGGATTTTATTGTTTATTTATTTTTTGCAAAAGGGGTTTGATCTCAGGGCCTCACACTTGTTAGGCAGGGGCTCTACCACTTGAGCACCAGCCCTTTTTTATGTTGGGTATTTTCAAGATAGGATCTCTGGAACCATTTCCTCTGGGGTTGACTTTGAACCAAGATTCTCCTGATCTCTGCCTCCTAAGGAGCTAGGATTACAGGTGTGAGCCACCAGCACCTGGCTTAAACTTTCTTCCTGGGCTGGTGGGGTGCCTCAAGCTGTAAGAGCACCTGCCTTGCAAGTGTGAGACCCTGAGTTCAAACCCCAGTGCCAAAAAAAAAAAAAAATTAAACTTTCTTCCTTAAACATATGTTTTAAGTGTTCCGTTTTATAAATTATTAACTTGAAGCTTCGTACCAGTGCCTGTAATCCTAACTACTTGGGAGGATGAGACCCAGGAGGATTGATGTTTGAGGCTAGCCTGGGCAAAGCTTGAGAAACCATACCACCATTCTGTCCCCCATCTCCAAAATAACCAGACAAAATGGACTGGAGTTGTGGCTCAAGTGGTAGAGCTCTTGTATAGCAAGTGTGAAACCCAGAGTTCAAACCCCAGTCCCACCAAAAAAAAATGACATTGTAGTTGGGGGTGTAGCTCAAATAGTAGAGTGTTTGCAAGAGGCCTTAGATTCCACCTCAGCACAAAAGAAAAAAGGTTAAGAAAAGATAAACAAGAGTAAGAATAATTGAACAGCAGTGGAGTGCTTGCTTAGCATGGGCAAGGTCCTGGGTTTGATCCCCAGCACCTCAAAAATAAATAAATAAGAATAAGTTAAGAAGATAAAACAATACAAGAAAAAAAAGTCAAAATGAAGAAGAGCCAGGCTTGGTGGTACACGCTTATAACCCCTGCATTGGAGAAGCCAAGGCAGGAGAATGGTGAGTTCGAGGCCAGCCTGGGCTACACAAGACATTTCACAGAGCCATAAATCAAATAGCCAGTAATTATCTGAAAACCTTCCCAGGAATCCAGATGTAAGTTCAAAGTAAGATACAATTTTTCTTTTCTTTTTTTGGGGGATGGAGCCGAGGGCCTTGCACATGGTGGGCAAGCACTACCACTGAGCTACACCCCAGATACAGTTTCTCACTTGTGGATTTGCAAAATAATGTTTTATTTTTCCGGTTGTCTCAAAAGATGTCTGGTTTGATCTAGGATGTGTAGGAGAGAGGGAACGTTCTTTTTATCCTCTGAAGGTTCGTTAATGGAGTGATGAAGTAAAGGGACAGCAGACAGATTGCAGGAGAAAACCCGCGCTAATTCCGCGCATGCGCATCGGAGACCCACAAAAAGCCCGAAGAAGGGCGGGACGTCAGAATGGCGGGGGTGGGGGTGGGGGGTGGGGAACAACCGTCGCCTTCCGTGCAGAAAACGTTCTTCTGAGGCAATAAAAATTGTCGCCGGAGGAAAGGGAACCGGGGCTCACCTGTGGCAAAGTCATCGCGAGCATTCCGGGGAGAGGACAGATAAGGAACACAGAGGACGCACCCCCACCCCGCCCCCAACTTCTCTCGGTTGGAATAATCAGCACAATCGGGGCGCTATTTCCTGCACTTCCTTAGATGCAAGCAGGACCTTTGCATAGCAATTGGTTAGCGGGGCTCTTAAGTCTTTAAAACCAATAATCCTCCCCCTCCTTCAATGCCATTTATGCACTAAGAAGCTGGGTCACTTGCTTCCTAGAATGCCGGCACTCTGAGTTCTTGGATCCCCTCCACCCCCGTCCCCAGTTTCTGCAAACTTGGATAGACCTCGAGGGCAGATCAGGCGTCCTAGTCCGTGTAGGTGGCGCTGGCCCCTTCCGACACCAGCACTGCCTGGCGGGACCCCCAACTCGCATCTTTGCTTCGGGTTCTTTTGATGACCCCTCCAATCCCCAACCCATCTTTAAATGCAGTTCATTCGGTAAAGGCAGGAAGATTGAACTCCGGGTGCTCCCGACGACCAATTTTGGGGTACTATGAATAAATGCAAGGGAGGTGATCTACACGCTTTTCACATCTTCCGGGGCGGAAGACAAGCGACCCGGGCCTGTGACCCCAGCTGCAAGGGATCGCTGGTTGGCTGGCTGGCTGGCTGGCTGGCGGGCGGGGCCAGCGGGCGTGGGCGTGGTTATCGGACATGGGCGTGGCTTGCGCCTTGCGCGGGGCGGGGCAGGTGCGCAGCAGCAGCAGCAGCGGCGGCGGCGTCGGGCGGAGGAGCGGCGCGCGGCCCCTTCGCGCCAACGCGGTCCCGGCCGGAGCTCGCGGCGGCCTTGCGCGCGGCCCTCATCCCCGCACCGCGACCCGCAGCAGCAGCGGCCAAGCATGGGCGTGCGTGCCTCGAGTGGGCCCTGGGCCCGGGCTGGGCTCCTGCTCCTGGTGCTGCTGCTGTTGCTGCTGCTGCTCGGGCTGTTGGCCCCGGGCGCGCAGGGGGCGCGGGGCCGCGGCGGCGCGGAGAAGAACAGCTACCGCCGCACGACCAACACCTTCTCGCAGAGTGTCAGCAGCCTGTTCGGCGAGGACAACGTGCGCGCCGCTCAGAAGGTGGGCGCTGGGCCCGCGCCCGCGGTCACCTTGCCGGGCCACTACCGCGCACCTGGCGTCCGGGGTGATGGCGGGCCGGGGGGGGGGGGCTGGCGTGGGACGTGCGCGGCCTCGGGTGGCCTGGCGGGCCGAGGACTAGGGGACGAGGGGGCTTGGGTTGGATGGGGGTCTGGGGGGGGTCTCCGACTACCGCCTGCGGGCCCGGTTCCGGCGCGGGGCCGCGGGGCGCCCGAGTCTCCTTAGACCTTGTCCCGGGCGCCGACACCCGCGCGCCGGCTCATTCATCCACACGTCTGAATGGAGTCCCTCTGTGAGCCAGGCGCCGCCCGGGGGCGCCCCTCTCCCCACACTGCCGCGCGCCTGGGTACCCCCATCCCCTCCCCTCCCCTCCTTGGCCACGTCTGGGCCCATTCTGCTTTACTGGAACGCAGTCGGAGCAGTGCCTTGGCCACCTACTGTGTGCGGGGCCTGTCATTTGCAGCCTTTGGTTGACTTTGGGGCTATCCGGGAACCTGGGGTCCCCGGAATGGTGATGGACCTCGCTCGGAAGGCGGGGATCTCGCCCCCACTCCCTGCAGGGTGGGATGGGTGCGCTCTTCTCCGCCAAAGCCCACCCTAGGGTTCCTAAGAAAGCGGAAATCAATAGAGACAGTGAGTTGCCTGCGGTTCCTTTGCTGTTCCTCTTGCTCTCAGCTGGTCGCCAGCCCTAGGATCTGGGAGGGGAAAGCTGGGGTTCTACCTTCTACAGGCCAATTAATGACTGTGGCCCAGTGGCTTCCCGACTTTAACCAGTAGGACCCTCGTCAATGAGGTTGGAGTTAGGAGTAGTTGGTACCTTCCTGGCTCAGAGTCATGATTTAGTGTCAACTTTTAGTACTTCCTGGCCACGGTGCAAATCATTGATTAGCCCTGCTTTCAAGGTTTGAAAAAAATAAGTTTATTAGTCCTTAAAATGGAGGGGTAAAGAACATTAGAAAAACCTCACTCAGGTATGTTGGACAATCTTATCCAGTGAAATGAGAGACAGGTTAACTTGGTAGGAGAACTAACTGCTGTGCACCTTGACCTCAATGTGTGACCCTTTTGTAGAAGCTGTGGGCCTGGAACTTCTTACCATGGGAAAATGCGGTCTTCCATGCCGTCTTTAGAGAAAGAGGCCCTGCTGAGAGAGAGGCCTCTGTAGGCCCTGCCCAGCCTGGGAAGGCAGTGGCAGTTTATCTCAGGGCACAAAGTCTGCCTCAGAAGGGAGGGGAAAGGACTGGAAGAGTGGCTCAAGTGGTAAAGTGCCTGCCTAGCAAGCTTGAGGCCCTGAGTGCAAGCTCCAGAACCACCAAAAAGAAAGAAAAAGGGGAAAGTACAGACAGGAGCCATGTCCTAACCCACTAGTTCCTTATGCAAATCAGCTGCAGAAGGAATCTGAGGATTTTTACCTCCACATTGGTGTTAGTAAGACAGCCATATTCTGGCTCAGAGTCTAATTTGAGCCAGGCCTGCTTTGTGGGTTGGGAAGTTTGGGGATGTTTAAAGAAACACCCCACATTTAAGCCAGCGGTTGTCTAAAATAAACCTTCTTATTGGCGGCAGTGGCCTTGCTGTCTGTCAGACCTGGGTTGAATCACAGTTGTGCCTCTCAGTAGCTCTGTGACCTTGGGCTACTTGCTTTACTTCTCTGATTTGTGGAAAGGAGATAGATTGGGAAATTGAACATTGCTGGTTGGGTTGTACAATACCAGGCCCTGACTGGATCGCTCCATCCATGCTAGGAAGTAGTTACCTAAGAAAGGAGGTGAATACTGGTTCATCTGTTTGAACGCGGTTAAGGGTTGGGAGTGTAGCTCAGGGGTAGACTTGAGGGCTTACCATGCACGAGGCCACAGGTTCAATCCCAAGTGTCCCCAGAATTCATGAAAAGTATGAAGCGCTGGTTCAGACTGGTTCACGAGTGTTCATAGTAGCACTTTTCACTTAACCAGAAATTGGAGATGTCCCAAATGTCTGTCCACTGCTGATGGATGAACAGAACGTGGTTCCTCTCTCAGTGGACATGGGACTTGTTGCTTGTCCACAGACAGGTGCTGCTATGTGGACGAACCTTGAGCAAGGAGAGATGCAGACCAGACACAACGGCTGGGTAGTTTAGGCGTCCTTTCCAGGAAACACCCAGAATAGGAAAATCGCAAGGACAAAGGACTTCTGGGGCCCGGGGCAGGAGGCAGCGGTTCATGACTTAGTTGGTAAGGGCCCTCCTTTCCCAGTGCTGAGAAAGGCTTGAACTAGACACAGGTGACGATGCCCAACACTGTGGATGTCCTTTTGTGCAACCGAATTGTACATGAAAGTGACCGAAGGCTGGGGTCATGGTTCAAGTGGCAGAGCACCTGCCTAGCAAGCGTGAAGCCCTGAGTTCAGACCCCATTGCCACCAAAAGAAAAAAAAGATTTAAATGGTGAAGTTTATAAAGTTAGAATATTTTACCGCAGTTCAAGAAAAAAATTAAGTACCAGGTATACATCAGGCACACATAAGCTCCAGGCTAGTCTGGGGTACATTTCCTGTCTAAAAACACCAAAAATAAATAAATAAATGGACCATCACTATCTGCAGCATAAGCCACACCAAATGACGTGGAAGTTGTCATGGGGTGGGGGTGTAACTCAGTTGAAAGTAGATTATTCCTGAGTGACAGGTTTGCAGTGACACAAACCAGGGTGATGGGACAGTGGTGGATAGTTGCTTTTGGTGGTACTGGGGTTTGAACTCAGGACCTTGTGCTAGATGGGTCTTTTTGGATTAAGCATGGTGTGTTCTGAGACAGATCCTGTTAGTACCATTCCTGTTTGCAGATGAGGAAATTGAGGCACAGGCTGACCCTTGTGCCCAATTTGGCCCATTACTGGTGGAGAGCTGGCAGTACCTACGCTCATGCCCTCTGCAGAATTGAAAGTAGCAGGACCTGGGTGGCCAGTGAGGCGAGCTGGCCCTGAATGAGAAGGAGCCAGGGGAAGAGCTCTCCAGACAGAGGGGAGAGACACTGCTGCCACAGCAGTTTGATATGGGCCATGCAGGGTGACTGTGAGTGAGACAGCCAGCCCATGCAGGACTTGGCTTTCATTACCTTGATCAGGTGGTGATGCAAGGAGCCCTACGGAATGAGATGAAGGAGGGAGGGGCATGGGTCCTTCTGGGAAGAGGGTTGGCAGGTGGGGCGGGAAGTGGGGCAGGCTCAGAGGTGGGTGAATTTGCTTCGTGTCTGGATGCTGGGAGCATCCCCAATGCCCAGCTGAGAGACGGCTGTTTTCTCTCCTTGTTCCTCTGCCACAGTGGCCTGGAATACAGATTGTTCAGAATTTAAACAAAAATCTGTTTGCCACCCCCGACTCCACCCCTCTTCCTCTTCCTAGAAGCTGTCAGATGGAATCAGATAGACACTCCCTCCTGCTTCCTTGTTGGTTTTGTTTATTTTGCTGAGCTCTCTGTTTTGTACCTTTTTCTTTCTTTTTTCCTTTGTTTTGTTTGAGACAGGGTCTTGTGACATAGTCTTCGCTTCCCAAGTGCTGAGATTGCAGGTGTACACCAGCAGGCCCAACTCTTTTTTAATTTTTGCAAGTCCTGGGTTTGAAATCAGGGCCTCACTCTTGCTGGGCAGGTGCTGTACCACTTGAGCCACGACCCCATGTAGCTGGGATGGCAGGCGTGTACCACTGCACCCAGCTTTTATTGGTCTCAAGAACTTTTTGCCTGGCTGGCTTTGGACCGGGATCCTTCTGATTCTGCTTTCCAGGTAGTTAGGATTATAGGTGTGAGCCACTGGGCTTGGTTTCTTCTTCTGGCTGTACTGGGATTTGAACTCAGGGCCTCATACTTGCTCAGTAGGCAGTCTACCACTTGAGCTCTGATGCCAGCCCTTTTTTTGTTGTTATTTTTAAATAAATGAATTTTGAAGCTCAGACCAAGAATACCTAACCCTTTTCTGGATTCTGTTTTAAGGGCCCCAGGTTGCAAATTGTTTTAGGTATGCACCACGATTGAACTCTGTGGGTTACACCGAATATGACTGCCACAAAGGTCTTCCTGTGCATACCGTCTTGGAGACTGTTAGAAGTGAGATTGTTGGGGCAAACGATCCTCGAGTAGCTTTAAAACTAATTGAAATATAATTGGTGCACTTGACTTGATGGACATGTATCTGTGTATAGTGTTATGAATTACTGCACACAGAACACCTCTAGAGGTGGCTTGCTACAGACCCCGAAATCCCTGTGTGCTCCCCCAAGGTCACCCACTCTCTAAGGCCACCACTCTGCTGCTGTCCTGGGCTCCTGCCATCTGTGTGAACTTCCAGGCCGTTTACCTTTAACATTGAGAAGCTCCAGAGGGCTCCACTGGACGTTCCGCTTTGATTTCGCGTGCGAGGGCAGTCCTCCCGTGGGTTCTGAATCCACTCTGGAAACTGCCTGTTTCCTTTGCCGTTCTTCTGTTGGCAGTTGGTCTTTTTTTGTTTTGAAAGATGCTCATACTTTTTGCTGTTTTTTGTTTTGAAAGATGCTCATACTTTTTGCTGTTTGCCACAGTATCTTGAGCACAGTCACTCTGACACTTGCCTGTCCTTTTTCTCCTGTCGGCATTTGAACAGCTTTACACACGGGGCCTCGGCAGACGACACGTGTGAAAGTGTACGAGTTGACAAACTGTGGTGTGGGCACCCACGACAACATCACCTCCATCAAAATAGTGGGAAGGTCACAGTCACCCCATCCCCTAGTGCCGGCAGTCTTGCTGCAAAACCCGGGTGTGCAGTCTTGTCCCTCCCATGGCCCTGGCAGGGCCCTGCTTTTCTAGGGCCCAGGAAAGGTAGGGAGAAGAGTAGAGCTCACTCGGCACCCTCGCCTGCTCTCACGTGCCCCCTTTCTGCCATTCCAGCACATTGGCCCATCTGTAACAGTCTTGGGGTTGTTTCAGAGCTGGGGATGGAACCTAGGGCCTCACACAGGCGAGGCAAGCACTACCACTGAGCTGTACCCCTGCCCCCAAAGATTTCTGTTTATTTATTTGTTTGGCCTGGAATAGTGTTTTAAAATGAATCCAAAACGAATTAACTCACTCTTGAATTTTTTTTGGCGGTATGGGGATTTGAACTCAGGGCTTCGTACTTACCAGGCTGGTGCTCTTACCTCTTGGGCCACCACTCCAGCCCCTGTGTTTTGTTTTTTTTGTTTTTTTTTTTTTGTGGTACCAAAGTTTGAACTCAGGGCCTACACCTCGAGCCACTCCACCAGCCCTTTTTTGTTTTTTTTTTTTTTATTCATATGTGCATATGATGTTTGGGTCATTTCTCCCTCCTGCCCCGACTCCATCCCTTACCGCCCCTCCCCCCGCCCTCTCCCTCTCCCCCCACACTCACTCCCTATCCAGCAGAAACTATTTTGCCCTTATCTCTAATTTTGGTGAAGAGAGAGTATACGCAATAACAGGAAGGGACAAGGGTTTTTGCTGGTTGAGATAAGGATAGCTATACAGGGCATTGACTCACATTGATTTCCTGTGCGTGTGTGTTATCTTCTAGGTTAATTCTTTTTGATCTCACCTTTTCTCTAGTTCCTGGTCCCCTTTTCCTATTGGCCTCAGTTGCTTTTAAGGTATCTGCTTTAGTTTCTCTGCGTTAAGGGCAACAAATGCTAGCTAATTTTTTGGGTGTCTTACCTATCCTCACCCCTCCCTTGTGTGCTCTCACTTTTATCATGTGCTCAAAGTCCAATCCCATTGTTGTGTTTGCCCTTGATCTAATGTCCACATATGAGGGAGAACATACGATTTTTGGTCTTTTGGGCCAGGCTAACCTCACTCAGAATGATGTTCTCCAATTCCATCCATTTAGTTGCGAATGATTAGATGTCATTCTTCTTCATGGCTGCATAAAATTCCATTGTGTATAGATACCACATTTTCTTGATCCATTTGTCAGTAGTGGGGCATCTTGGCTGTTTCCATAACTTGGCTATTGTGAATAGTGCCGCAATAAACATGGGTGTGCAGGTGCCTCTGGAGTAACCTGTGTCACCTTCTTTTGGGTATATCCCCAAGAGTGGTATTGCTGGATCAAATGGTAGATCAATGTCTAGCTTTTTAAGTAGCCTCCAAATTTTTTTCCAGAGTGGTTGTACTAGTCTACATTCCCACCAACAGTGTAAGAGGGTTCCTTTTTCCCCGCATCCTCGCCAACACCTGTTGTTGGTGGTGTTGCTGATGGTGGCTATTCTGACAGGGGTGAGGTGGAATCTTAGTGTGGTTTTAATTTGCATTTCCTTTATTGCTAGAGATGGTGAGCATTTTTTCATGTGTTTTTTGGCCATTTGAATTTCTTCTTTTGAGAAAGTTCTGTTTAGTTCACGTGCCCATTTCTTTATTGGTTCATTAGTTTTGGGAGAATTTAGTTTTTTAGTTCCCTGTATATTCTAGTTATCAGTCCTTTGTCTGATGTGTAGCTGGCAAATATTTTCTCCCCCTCTGTGGGTGTTCTCTTCAGTTTAGAGACCATTTCTTTTGATGAGCAGAAGCTTTTTAGTTTTATGAGGTCCCATTTATCTATGCTATCTCTTAGTTGCTGTGCTGCTGGGGTTTCGTTGAGAAAGTTCTTACCTATACCTACTAACTCCAGAGTATTTCCTACTCTTTCCTGTATCAACTTTAGAGTTTATGGTCTGATATTAAGATCCTTGATCCATTTTGAGTTAATCTTGGTATAGGGTGATATACATGGATCTAGTTTCAGTTTTTTGCAGACTGCTAACCAGTTTTCCCAGCAGTTTTTGTTGAAGAGGCTGCTATTTCTCCATCGTATATTTTTAGCTCCTTTGTCAAAGACAAGTTGGTTATAGTTGTGTGGCTTCATATCTGGGTCCTCTATTCTGTTCCACTGGTCTTCATGTCTGTTTTTGTGCCAGTACCATGCTGTTTTTATTGTTATTGCTTTGTAATATAGTTTGAAGTCAGGTATTGTGATACCTCCAGCATTGTTCTTTTGACTGAGTATTGCCTTGGCTATTCGTGGCCTCTTGTGTTTCCATATAAATTTAACAGTAGATTTTTCAATCTCTTTAATGAATGTCATTGGACTTTTTATGGGAATTGCATTAAACATGTAGATTACTTTGGGGAGTATCGACATTTTTACTATGTTGATTCTACCAATCCATGAGCATGGGAGATCTCTCCACTTTCTATAGTCTTCCTCAATCTCTTTCTTCAGAAGTGTATAGTTTTCCTTGTAGAGGTCTTTCACATCTTTTGTTAGGTTTACACCTAGGTATTTGATTTTTTTTGAGGCTATTGTAAATGGAATTGTTTCATACATTCTTTTTCAGTTTGCTCATTGTTAGTGTATAGAAATGCTAATGATTTTTCTATGTTGATTTTATATCCTGCTACCTTGCTATAGCTATTGATGATGTCTAGAAGCTCTGAGTAGAGTTTTTTGGGTCTTTAAGGTATAGGATCATGTCGTCTGCAAATAGGGATATTTTGACAGTTTCTTTACCTATTTGTATTCCTTTTATTCCTTCTTCTTGCCTAATTGCTCTGGCTAGGAATTCCAGTACTATGTTGAATAGGAGTGGAGAAAGTGGGCATCCTTGTCTGGTTCCTGATTTTAGAGGGAATGGTTTCAGTTTTTCTCCGTTAAGTATAATGCTGGCTGTAGGTTTGTCATATATAGCTTTTATAATGTTGAGGAACTTTCCTTCTATTCCTAGTTTTCTTAGAGCTTTTATCATGAAATGGTGTTGGATATTATCAAAGGCTTTTTCTGCATCTATTGAGATAATCAAGTGGTTTTTGTCTTTGCTTCTGTTAATGTGGTTTATTACGTTTATTGATTTTCGCATGTTGAACCACCCTTGCATTCCTGGGATGAAGCCTACCTGGTCGTGGTGAATAATCTTTTTGATGTGTTGTCGAACTCGGTTTGCCATTATTTTGTTGAGGATTTTTGCGTCAATGTTCATTAAGGAGATTGGCCTATAGTTCTCCTTTTTGGAGGTGTCTTTGCCTGGTTTTGGGATAAGTGTAATACTGGCTTCATAAAATGTGTTCGGCAGTTTTCCTTCCCTTTCTATTTCGTGGAACAGTTTAAGGAGGGTTGGTGTCAGTTCTTTAAAGGTCTGATAGAATTCAGCAGAGAATCCATCAGGCCCTGGACTTTTCTTTTTGGGGAGACTCTTGATTGCTGCTTCAATTTCATTTTGTGTTATAGGTCTATTCAGGTGATTAATGTCCTCTTGGTTCAGTTTAGGATGA
Organism: Castor canadensis; assembly: GCF_047511655.1. Lineage (NCBI taxonomy): Eukaryota > Metazoa > Chordata > Mammalia > Rodentia > Castoridae > Castor > Castor canadensis. The sequence goes on from NC_133403.1 coordinate 42,369,238, forward strand.
TCGCATGTATCTAGAAATCTGTCCATTTCTTTAAGATTTTCAAATTTATTTGAATATAGGTTCTTGAAGTAGTCTCTGATGATTTCCTGGACTTCCATGGTGTTTGTTGTTATCTCCCCTTTTGCATTCCTGATTCTACTAATTTGGGTTTTTTCTCTCCTCATTTTAGTCAGGTTTGCCAGGGGTCTATCTATCTTGTTTATTTTTTCAAAGAACCAACTTTTTGTTTCATTCATTCTTTGTATGGATTTTTTGGTTTCTATTTCATTGATTTCAGCTCTTATTTTTATTATTTCTCTCCTTGTATTTGTTTTTGGATTTGCTTGTTCTTGGTTTTCTAGGAGTTTCAGTTGTATCATTAGGCCATTGATTTGGGATCTTTCAGTCTTTTTAATCTATGCACTCATGGCTATAAACTTTCCTCTCAGGACTGCCTTTGCTGTGTCCCATAGGTTCCGGTAGGTTGTGTTTTCATTTTCATTGACTTCCAGGAACTTTTTAATTTCCTCTTTTATTTTATCAATGACCCATTGTTCATTAAGCAATGAGTTCTTCAGTTTCCAGCTGTTTGCCTGTTTTTTGTCTTTACTTTTGTTGTTGAGTTCTACTTTTAATGTATTGTGATCAGATAGAATGCATGGTATAATTTCTATTTTCTTATATTTGTTGAGGCTTGCTTTGTGCCCTAGGATATGATCTATTTTGGAGAAGGTTCCATGACCAGGCCTTTTTTGTCATGGGTATTTTTGAGATAGGTTTTCATGAACTTTTTACCTGGGGTTGTCTTCAAACCTCGAGCCTTCTGATCTCTGCCTCCTGAGTAGCTGGGATTATAGGATGAGCCACCGGTACCCAGCTGCCCCTGTGTTTAATGAATAAAAATTTTGTAAGATTCACAATCACAATGGTGTTTTCACAGCTTACCACAATTCCCATTGTCTAAGCCAAGTCCGTTTTCTGTTCTCCTGGCTCACAATGTCTTTTATAAACTCTCTTGAATTAGAAACCTAATAAAATCTAGCATTGCATCGAATCAATGTCTTTTAAGTCTTTTTTAAATTCTGTTTTGAGGTGGGGTCTTGCTGGGCGGCCCAGGCTGGTTGTGATTGTCCTGCCTCCATCTCCCCAGGGACTACATGTGTGCACTCTGCTCTTTTTTTAAATTTTTATTTTTGGTGGTCCTGGGGTTTGAACTTAGGGCTTTGCTAGGCGGGCGTCTACCACTTGAACCCCAGTCCTTAAGTCTCCTTTTTTTAACAGACTTTGAGGGTTTTCAGAACAGCTGGGAATGTCGCGTGGAGTTCAGATTTGCTCCTCACCTGGTTTTTCACATGGTGGATACACATGGTACAATTCATATGTCATGAACCAATACTGAAAAGCGAGCATTAGCTGAAGCCCATTCTTCTTTTTTGAAAATTTTTTTGTTGAACTGGGGTTTGAACTCAGGGTCTTCACCTTGAGCCATTCCACCAGCCCTCTTTTGTGAAGGGTTTTTTGAGATAGGGTCTCAGGAACTATTTGCCTGGGGCTGGTTTCAAACCACTCTCCTCCTGATCTCTGCCTCTTGAGTAGCTAGGATTATAGGCATGAGTCACTGGCGCCCGGCTCGAAGCCCATTCTTTAAGCTTCTTAGGTTTTTTCCTAATGTCCCCTTCACTCCCAGGTCCCATGTGACTTTTAGTGGTCACATCTTCTTAGACTGTGGCAGTGCCTCACACTCCCTTCGTTTCCTTGACCTTGACAGTTTTCAGAAGCATGGGCCAGGGACTGTAGCCCAGTGGGATTTTGTTGTTTTGGTCTTTTGAGACAGGGTCTCACTATGTAGCCAAGCTGGCCTCAAACTTGGGATCCTTCTACCTCATCCTCCCGTGTGCTGGGATTACAGGCATGAACCACCACACCCGACTCCCTGTTGGGATTTGTCTGATATTTTTCTCATGGCTAGGCCTGGGATGATGGATGGTTGGGAGGAGGTGCACAGAGCTGGGATGTCACTGTCCCCTCACTGTAGTCCTATACATGCGTCCCCGTTTTCAGGCTGTTTCATCTTCTCAGCCACTCTCCCTCCTTCCTGTGCTTTCAACCACATTTTATTTGGTGGAGAAGTGGGTCTCGTGGCACAGAGTGCTCCATCTCCATAATGACTGGCCATTTGACACTGCCCTGTCTCCCTGTCCTCTACCCTGGGTCCTCTGAACTGACAGGTCTGGAGGCCTGATCTGGGGATGGATCTGCTTCAGACTCTGGGCCTTGCTGTCACCCCCTGCATCCGTTTGTGCGGGCTTCACAGACTGGTTGAAGTAAACATGGAAATGCATTTGCTAGTTCTGGGAGTCCAAGGTCAAGGTGGTGGTAGGGTTTTCTCCAGAGCACCCCTATCTGGGCTTGAAGACGGCCATCCCTCTGTGTGTCTCTGTCCTAATCTCTTAGGCCCTGGTGGCCTCCTTGGAACTTACCTCTAACAAAGACCTGCTCCAGGAGTCATATTCTGAAGAGGCAGTGGTCAGAGATTCCACACTGGAGTTCTGGGAGACACAGTTGAGCCCATGTTCTTCCCTACTGACCACCTGAGTCTTTGTCCACCGGGAGCTGGGCCAAAGGGAACAGGGAGCCCTCCAGCTGGCTGGATGAGGAAGGCCAAAACCCGCCCCATAGCATCCTTGCCTCCTGGCTAATCTTGCAGCCTGAGAAAGATCCTTTGGCCTGGACTTGCCTTCCTGGAACGTGCTGCTTGGGCCTGTGTGCCCATCTCTTAGGTGCAGCAGGTTTCAGAGCACTTGTTACAGACTTTTGTGGCCTGGGTGGTGGCTCTGGGTTTGTTGCCAGGGCCAGCCTCTGTCTTGGCCCGGAGCTCCTGCCTGCTTCTCACAGATCTGACAGGGACAATGTCAACAGCTCTGGCTCATCGGCCAATTGACGTGTGCCAGGTGCTATGCTGCCACACCTCTTGAGGTTCTCATCTTGATTCTCTCCTGGTACCATTTCCCAACTGGGGAAACTGAGGCCTGCAAGGTTTACCATGAATAGTTATGTCTCTTGCCCCTAAAATTTGCATTCCTCCTCTTTCTAGTTCCCAATTGCTGGGATTACAGAGGTGCATCACTATGCCCAGCTCACTTTAAAGAACTGGAGCTGGAGCTGGGTGCTGGTGACTCACACCTGTAATCCTAGCTACGTGGGAGACTGAGATCACAAGGATCCTAGTTTGAGGCCAGCCCAGGCAAATAGTTTGCGAGACCCTATTTCCAAAATAACCAGAGCAAAATGGTCTGGAGGTGTGGCTCAAGCAGTACTTTTCAAAGTGCCTGCTTTGCAAGAGTGAAGCCGAGTTCAAACCCCAGTCCTAAAAAGAGAGAGAGAAAAAGAGAAAAGAATTGTAACAGGATACACAAGCTATGACGTGTCCTGGAAATGGAATTCTGCAGTGAAAGGTGAGTGCTGATTGGCTTGTGCAGTGACCTGGATGAGCACCTCGGGTGTTATTTGGAGTGAAAGAAGCCAGCCGCAAAGGCCTCGTGTGGGAGGATTCTGCGTACGTGAAATGTGCAGAGCCGGTCAATCAGAGGTGGTCGGACAGCTGCAGGTGTCACACCCTCTAAAAGAACGAGGTGGCTTTGTATGGTCTGTGGTGGGGTTTTTGTCTGTTGGTTTTGTTTTAATTTAGTAGCATGTTACAGTTGTGCCAGGGATCCATTGTGACATTTACAAAAGCACTTAACGATATATCTTAGGGAGTTCACCCTTCCATCTTTCTCCTGTATCCACCCTCTCCCTTCTTGGAACAGCTTCCACAGGTCTCGTTCCATCTGGGCTGTGGTTGAGTGATGTGAGAAGTGCAGAAGGCTGCGTACCCTGCCATCTGCGTGTTGTCACAGGGCATCTAGGGGACGGGCATCGTGACTGCTAATGGGTGTGCCTCGGGAAGGGGACGAGGCTGCTGAGGAGCTAGCAGAACATTTGCTCTTCATTGAACAGTTTGATGCATGTGTGTGAGTTGCACCGTGGCACTTCACTGTCCTCAATCTGTAGCTGGGTGGCTCTCCACCACCAGCTTCTCTGAGGTGAAGCCCTCAGAGAGCCAGTCCTTCAGTGGGGCAGGGCGCGGGGCTGTGTCATTACCTGGTTCCAGGAGGTTCCTTTGCTGCTAGAGTTTTAGAGCCACTCTTCTCACACTTCAGAGTCGTTCTCTTGGAAACCAGCCTCCAGTAAAACAGGCTTGGGGCCTGGAAATGAGGAAAGCAGAGGCCTTGACCAAGAGCCAGCAGGACTGTAGGAGAAGTGGCAAGTGCAGTGCAGTCACTTTGCGGTGTCCCACCACCCCTGGGGATGTCTCTCAACCTGTGGAAGGAGGGGTTGTGCATAGATTCTGCTCTGTAGTTGGCCTGCTGTCAGCTCAGGCTGATCTCAGGTTCACTCTCTGGCTACCAGAACACGTGTGGGGTGACTGTTGGCAGCTTGCAGTTTTTCTGTTGAGGTGTGAATCCCCGCGCTCTGGTTCACCACATGACAATTAGGAACCCAGCTGATTTCCTACTGACCGTCTTTTTCATTTCTGCAGTTTTTGACCAGGCTGACGGAGAGGTTCGTGTTGGGAGTGGATATGTTTATGGAGACCTTGTGGAAAGTTTGGATGGAACTCTTGGATGTCCTTGGACTTGACGGTAGGTGTGGAGACATTCACACAAGATGCTATGGGGTTTGGGGAGGTTTTTTGGGGGAGGGTTTGGTTGGTTGTTTTGTTTGAGACAGTCTCACTACGTAGACTAGGCTGGCCTTGAACTCATGATCCTCCTGCCTCAGCCTCCCGAGTGCTGGAATTACAGGCATGACCCACCATGCCTGGTTTAAGTACCATTTTATTCTGGGGATTCTCACCCTGTGACTCAGTACCCATGGTGGGTGGTACATTTGAAGGCTGGGGGTACAAATCAGCATTTTAGGTTTTTGGATTTTTTTTTTTTTTTGGCAGCACTGGGGTTTGAACTCAGGGCCTCACACTTGCTAGGCAGGTGCTCTACCACTTGAGCCACTCCACCAACCCAGCATTTAATAGTTGCACATTAAGTAACCACGAGAGCTGTGATTTCCCGGGCACTGTAGGATGAGGAGCACGTGTGAGTCCCCAGCATCCCTGAGGTGTGATGCCCTGGGCTCTTGCGTTTGTGGAAGAGACCAGGCTTGCAGGCCGAGAGAATTTCATGGAAAATGAGGCTCTTGTTCACAGCCCATCAGAAGGGCTGAGGGCCATGCGTGGTCCTGATGCTGCTGACGTGGCCTGGCAGCTGTTGGATCTGGGAGTATGTGGACATCAATGTAGCTGTGACTTGGGGACCTGGAAGCGTGCATGCCAGCTGTCCCAGGAAGACGGCCCTTTTCCACGGCCTTGGGTAGGGGGACAGCTACAAGGCAGAGCCTGCTTTTGCGCCACTGCTTGCTACACACAATTTGGCCCTTAGTGTTCTGGCTTCTGCAGTCTTGGGGGCAGGGGACAGCACATGCTGCCTAGGCTGGTGAGTGTCCACTGTATTGCGATGGACTCATGGGGAGTAAGCTGCCGGGTCTGTTGGCCAGAAGCGTAGTGAAGTTTAATTGTGCAGTGCTGGTCACAGGTTCACAGACAGGGAAAGAGTGTCCAAGGTCACCTCCTGCCCCTGCCACACCTCCAGAGGGGTAGCAACCTTGATCTTGGCTGATAGTGAGGCAAAGGTGGTAGTAAGGCAGTGGCAGCTCTGAGAATAGAGGGGAGTCCTGGCCTGAGGCCTTCATGTTGTCCTCCCAGGTGGGAGGAGGGTGGCGTGGTGGCAAGACCTTTATTGTTACACCTGAGGAAGATGGGAGCTAACGTGGGCAGAGCACCTGCTGTGTGCTGGCTTTTGTGCCCAGGGAAGGTCTCTCCCCTTGCCATCTTGAAGCTTCTCAGTGGCTGCCCTGCCTGCTGGGGAGAAACCACCATTCAGCTCTGCCCAGCAGTGTGCCCCTCTCCATGCTCCTGAGTCCTCACCATGGAAGTCACTCTCTGGACTTAGCTCATCCCCTCATCTCTGCCATGCTTGCCAGGACGTCTGCAAGGATCAGGGTCCCCAAGGCCACGTGCAGGATCAGTGAGTCACTCGGAGCTCACAGGACTCAGCGCACAGGTGTGCTCACAGCCCTGCTTTGTCATAGCCAGAGGACAGGAGCAGAATCAGCAGAGGACAGAGGAGCGTGGTGTGGAGTCTGGGGAGAGCAGGGGCCAGCTTCTGGAGATTTCTCCCAGGGGAGCGACATAGGCAATGAGCGTGACAATCTGGTGACATGTGGTTGAGATTTGGTGCCCAGGGTGTTTGTGGGGAGGCTGGTCATGTGGACACTTCTGCATGACGGGAGTCAAAACATCAGAGTCCCAGGAGGAGAGCAGCACGGGGCCTGAATGGCATTGTGCATAGGACAGCGAGGCTGGGTTCCCCAGGCAGCTCCGTGCATGGCTCCATACCTGTTACAGCAGAGCCCGAGGCCTTAGGTTAGGGTTCTTTTTTTCTGGAGACAGGGCCTCATTGCCCAGGCTGGCCTTGAGCTTTTGATCAGTCCTTCTACCTCCAACTCCCAAGTGCTGGGATTACAGGCGTGCATCACTATGCTTGGCTTAGGCCATTTGTTTGTAATCAGAGTGAAGGATCATTGGTTCTGCTGCTTAGCCAATCGTGGGGAATTCAGCTGTGCCCCCCGAAGAAGATGAGTTCAAGTCCTTACCCCTAGGACCTGTGAGCAAGCCTTTGTAGGGTCTGTAGATTCGAGCAAGTTCTGTGACGTCATCCTGGGATGGGGTGGACTCTGAATTTGATGGCTTTTGTCCTTAGAAGAGGTGGGAAATTTGCACAGAGACACAAGGAAACACAGAGAGAAGACAGTCCTGTGAGACAGAGGTGGAGGTGGAATGTACGGCCACAGGCCAGGGGACACCTGGAGCCTCCATAGATGGGAAGGTGGGAGGCTCCTCCCAGAGCCTTCAGAGGGAGCGTGGCCCCCATTTTGGACTTGGCCTTCCAGAACTGTGAGTGGGTGGATTTCTGTGGTGTTTGTTACAGCAGACCCCAAAACACACAACCCTGGTGTGTGTGTGAACTCTCTCAGAATCCCTGCCAGTCCTGGACACCCCTTTACAGACCAGAGATCAGGACTTGAGTTGGAATCCCTGGCCCCAAGCTGCACAGGAGGGGTGCACTGCTCACGCTCACTGACTGCCCCCTCAACCCTGGGAACCCGGTGACAGCCAGGAGTCACTGAGTTCAGCCTTTGAAAGGCCTCAGAGGAGCCGGTGCTGCCTCTGCTCAGACAGGCAGCAAGTGGCCCTGGGGAGGGTGCTGGGCAGCACGCAGCCCCCTGGGACACTGACAGCCCCACCGGGGGCCTGGCTGAGCCAACACTTCACCCAGACACAGCAATTGCGCGCAATCCTGCGCGGCCTCCACGCCGCCTCGGTGGCGAAACTGTTTCCATCCTGGCCATCGAGCTCTGGAGAAGCAGCCTGATTGCAGAGGATTGCGTGCATGCGGCCTGGAACCTCAGGGCAGGAGCCTCGGCTCAGTGCACGCACTGCAGGCACTCATGACCGCAGCTGGCACGGCCCGGAGGTGAAGGAACTGTGCTGCATCGTGGGCTTTCCTGTTTTAGTCAGTGCCTGTACTTCCAAGGTTGTGTCATTTGCTCAGCAGTTTGAGTGCAAAATGCTTCCCTAGAAACCATAGCAACAGTGGACAGCCGGTACAAATGCTTTCCCAGACCAGTTTGCTCATTTTCTTCTTCGTGATTCTTCGGGGTGCTGGTTCCAATGGAGACTCCTTAGGCCAGAGAAGTCCAGTAGAAGGGAACGTGAGGGGCCAGGTGTGGTGGTGCACAGCTATAATCCCAGCACTGGGGAGGCAGAGGCAGGAGGAAGGCAAGTTTGAGGCCAGTCTGGTTCTTGTCCCACTGCACTTCCTTCCCTGGTCTGTGACTTTAAGACAAGGGGGAAGCTGGGCACCTGTGGCTCATGCCTGTAATCTATCCCAGCTACTCAGGAGGCAGACATCAGGAGGATGTTCAAACCCTAATATCACAAAAAAAATAAAAGAAGATGAGGGGGTCAGGATCTCCAATTTTATGTCTGTCTGTTTTGTCTCCTTAGCAGTGGGACTTGATATTTTCAGTTTTGGAAGAAGTACATGATAAAAACTGCAGGTTTTGTTGAACAGACAGCAGCAGAAGAGATTTATTTCTGTTAGTCACTTTAAAGTAAAGAGATTGGTGACATGAATTGTGATGAGGTGTTTTCGTTAATCCACTATTCTGATACAGTCATCTGTACGACATCTTCTCAACTTGTAGTCAGTATGAGTTATTACTGAAGTGTCTTCCATTTCTCAGGTAAAGATTGAGCATCCCCACTCTGAAAATTCTGTCTGAAATCTGAACCCAGGGCCACACGTGCCAGATGAGTGCTGTACCACCGATGCACTCAGTCCCCAGTCCCCAGTCCTTGAAATCTGACAGCTCTCAACATCAGCCGTCAAAGGCTGGAGACCTGCCACCCACCATGAATGACCCTGGAGGCCATTTCTGTCCTGCTCGACCTCTGGGTTGACTGCAGCCCAGCGACACCTTGCAACCTGGTGAGCCCCTCATTCAGGGGCGTAGAGCTAGCTGTACCCAGATTCCAGACCCATAGGAATTGGGGAATAACGATTGTTTATTGTTTAAATGGACTAGGGATACCAAAGCAATGCCACACGAGCGTCCCTGGGTCCTGGTCAGGGTGGGGAGGAGACCGTGAGAAACGGAACCCTGGGTAACTGGGAATTCAGGCGCTCTGCTGGAGTCATAACGTGGGGTTTTCTTCTTTGTCAGTGCTGGGGTTTGAACTCGGGGCCTGTGCTTGCAAAGGCAGGCGCCCTACTGCTTGAGCCACGTTTCCAGCCCTTTTTCCTTCAGCTGTTTTTCAAACAGGGTCTCAGGTTTGTGCCTGCAGCTGGCCTGGACTGCAGTCCTCCTTCTTACACCTCCCCCTTCCCTGGTAGCTGGTGTGACCAGCACGTGCCACTATGCTTAGCTATTATTGGTTGAGATGGGGACTCGAGGACTTTTTGCCATGGCTGGCCTTAAACTGCTGCTCTCATGAATAGCTGGGATTATAGTGTGAGCTACCACACCCAACTTTGTGCCATGGCTTTCAGGGGAGTGATATCTTTATTCTTAAAAGATACCTCTTGAGCTGGGCGCTGGTGGCTCACACCTGTAATCCCGGCTACTCAGGAGGCAGAGATCAGGAGGATCGTGGTTTGAAGCCAGCCTAGGCAAATAGTTTGTGAGTCCCTATCTCAAAAAAACCCGTCACAAAAAGGGCTGGTGGAGTGGCTCAAGGTGAAGGCCCTGAGTTCAAATCAAACCCCAGCACCACAAAAAAAAAAAGAAAGAAACTGTTGAAACATACGTGCATCTTTCAGATGGGTTGACTCGGGAAAGTACATCAATAAAGAAAGCCACATTGGCCAGTTTTAGTAACTGTTTAACCGAGTTGGGTTTGAACCAGGGCTTTGCACTTGCTAGGCTTCCTAGAGATGGCTTTGAAAGGAATATTTATTTTGCGGTTCTTAGATGTCCTGTGTGGCATTTCCCCAGCTCGGGCACACAGAAGCTGCCACTCTTCCATTTCATTCTTGTCACAAGACTGCGTCAACAACAGAGACCCATAATAAATAAATGTGTCTTAGCCGAGGTGGAACACTTCCAAGTACATGAAAGCTCACAGACGTGGTCAGGCAGATGCGGTGGCTCTGCTGCACGTCGTCTTTGGGACCGAGGCACCTTCCGTTTCATTGCTCCTGCGTGGTGACTTCCCTTCATGGCCCAAGATGGCTGCTCTAGCTCTGAGTGCATCTGCATTCCAGTGGGCAGAAAGAGGAGAAGGCAAAGGACAAGTGCCTACTACTTTTACAGAAAACTTACACTTACCTCTCCTTGGCCAAAACTTAGTTATATGGCCGCAAGGGAGGCTGGGGAAATTCCTTTATCCTGGGCTCCTGTGCACATTTATTACTGTGGAAATTGAAGAACAATTTACAGACTCTGCCCCACTGTGAAAGATTTTTCATTTATTTATTTTTGAGACACAGCTGCACTGTGTAGCCCAGGCTGTTCTTGAACTCACAATCCTCCTGCCTCTGAGTGCTAGGATTACAGGTGTGCATAACCATGCTGCTCTCAAAAGGTGTTTTGAACTCATGACATGCAGTCGTAAAGGGCCTAGCTTGGAGATTCGGAGCATCTCACTCTGGTTCCCTGAGTTGTGGCCAAGGCCTTGTGAGCTGAGCTGCCCTGGGCCCGTGGAAGTAACCAGTCCTGTCTCTCTTCTGTTTCGCAGTCTCCAATCTGTCCCAGTACTTCAGCCCAGCCTCAGTGTCCAACAGCCCTGCTCGTGCCCTTCTGCTAGTCGGCGTCGTCCTCCTGGCCTACTGGTTCTTGTCCCTGACCTTGGGTTTCACCTTCCACGTCCTGCACTTGGTGTTTGGCCGCTTCTTCTGGCTGGTGCGGGTCGTGCTGTTTTCCATGTCCTGTGTGTACATCCTGCACAAGTACGAGGGTGAGCCTGAGAACGCCGTGCTGCCGCTGTGCCTGGTGGTCGCCATCTACTTCATGACAGGGCCCATGGGCGTGTGCTGGCGAGGCAGCCCGGGCAGCCCCGGCAGCCCCAGCGTGGAGGAGAAGCTGGAGCACCTGGAGAGCCAGGTCAGACTGCTCAACATCCGCCTCAACAGGGTGCTTGAGAGCCTAGACCGTCCCAAGGACAAGTGAAGGTCAGGTGCCCGGCCGGGTCCCCGGGCACCAGCTCCCACTCTCAGAAGGCAGAAGAAGAAGAAAGCAACCACACTGAACCCCAGACAACCCCAATAAAAGCACTGAGCCAGAAAGCAGCGCTGGGTGAGGGCTTTTCCCGCCTTGTGCCAACCCTAGGACCCGTAGAGAAGAGCGAGAGATGGTTTCCTAGACCCACGCGCGAGGGTCATTAGCAGGGACCGTGTTTTTTACACAGAGGAGATGACCAGGTTAGCTGGACAGCGAGAGAAATTTATCTGTGCATAGAACAAAAAGTTAATTTTTTCAAGCATTGAAATACATCTTTTTGTAAGATTTTTAAATAAAGGTGGATGGAGTTGAGTTTCTTAGAACTTTACATTCAAGGGAGGAATCAGCCCAGCTGACGTTTTTAGGAAAATTGCAACGCCAGCACTGGTTTTCGCAGAGGAAGAAGTGGCGGGCGCAGTCTGTGCGCCACCTTGGTGTTCCAAGTGACTTGGGGCTGGTGTCGGCCTCGTCTGCGAACGCTCTTGCCCTGTCTTCTTGTGGACGGTAGGTAGGGCTTCGGAGGGAACTTGAACCTCTTTCCCATCCTGGGAATTTGTCCACATCCCATCTGTTGTATTTCTCAGTGGAAGAACTCGTTATTGGTAAAGCCCTGACTTCTCTCCCCGCTATACTTTGATGTGTTTTATTAAACTGTGTTTTTGGCGGTACTGGGGTTTGAACTCAGGGCCTCATGATAGCTAGGCAGGTGCTCTACCATTTGAGCCACTCCTCCAGCCCAATTCCACGTGTTCAACCTCAGCATTTCCAGAAGGAACAGTATGGAAGGACAGGGCTAAGAAATGTCTCTGGGGCTGGGCGTCAGTGGCTCATGCCTGAATCCCAGCTACTTGGGAGGCTGAGACTGGGAGGATCGAGACTCGAGGCTAGAACAAAATGGGCTGGAGGTGTGGCTTAAGCAGTAGAGTGCCTGCTGCGTAAGCACAAAGTCCTGAGTTCAAACCCCAGTCCCCAAAAAGAAGAATGTCTGGGGTTTGATGCTAAGAGCTACCTGGGTAAGGCTTGAAGAACATTCTGGAATCTAGCTGATGTCCACTTTTTCTGTTTTTCAGCTAGGCCCACAGGAAAGCTATACCCTGGAGAGGCTTCTGAAATTACCCTAGTACCTGTGCTGGGTGGTTTTTTTTGTTAAAGTCCAATGGATCCTCATTTTAGGTGGTCTCTAAGGGCAGAGTGGTGTCCATAGGGTGGATGGGTGAGGTGGCCCTGGGCAGTACTTGAACGAGGGACTGAAGGAAAGAGCTGCCTGCTAGAACCTATCAGGAAAGAAAGCCCCATTTCTGTGGGATGAAACTGAAGGCCTGTGATCATCCCCATATCTGGGCAGCAGGACCTGGAGCCACTCCCAGCCCTGCACGCTAGTGGGTGAGAGAACCAAGGCCGTGTGGTGGTCCAGGCGTCTGATGCCTGGGCAGAACTTAGCATTGCCAGCTCTTGGGCACAAGTGTGTCTGTGAAGTTGTGAGTGCCTGGGCAATGGACACAGGTATCTCAGAAAAAGTTTCTAGAACCTGGGTCCAGGCCTTGCTTAAGCAAATTGTTATTCATGGGAGTTGAAACTCATTCATTGCAGTCTTACTGTACAGATTCTGTCAATGTCACGGTGTAAATGACTGTGGTAGGTCACAGTGGCCCTGTCCTCTCGTGTACCTGGCTTTGTTGTGTTTAGGAACCAAAAAATGGCTTTGCAAACTTTGGCTGGGGACAGTTGGTGCTCTGTGCGCAAAGCCAGTGATTCCTGCCCTCTCAAGGCTCTTGCCTGTCCCTCCCTGTCCTTGAAGGGATACTCAGGCCATTCCTCCCCACCTCCTACCTGGAAGGTGACGGCCCCTGCTCTACTGAGACGGAGACAGGACGGTCGTTTCAACTTCTGGTGATTGAAGGAGGCACGCGTGTGTGGGTGCTGGTGGATTGAGACTGACATCATGAAAATTGGTGGAAAAATGAAATAGGCACCATTTTGTCCAGTTTGGCAAGTGTAGGTTCTGAGCTGTCGTACAGCTGAAAAGTGCAGTGATGAAGCCTTTGTTTCTGGGTGCCTTGATTTTGAAAGAAAGACTGAACTGTAAGTTCAGAGCTCCCCGCCAGGCCCAGCACGACATGCATTGTGGTAGAAATCTCAGGTGCTGGGTTTGAAAACTGAACCGTGTTTGCTGGGTACCTTTCCCGTTGTTGGGGCCCGTTCTTAACCCTGGGGACTTAGGGACGTTTGTCTTTCTTTCTCCAATCTGGACGTTTGTGGAACGCTTGCCCTCCCCACCATCTGTTTCTTTGCTCTCTCTTTTGTACGTGGGAAAATGTATTTTTGTAGCGTATCTCACACCTTGAAGAGAAACCTTTTTTATATCTTCAAGGTATATCCGTCAACACTTCACAGAATGATATAAGAACATTTTGAGGACTGCTGTGGAGCTGTGACAATCAAGGATCAGTTTTTAAGACATTAATCAGTGTTAATTCTCCGTGCTTCTGTGTCACGTTAAACACCCACTGTACTGAGAATGGAGCACAGGACAGAGCGAGGAGCTGGCTTTGTGTGGCCACACTGTGGCTGCCATGCAGAGTGACCTCTTCCTCGCCATAGAAGCAAAGACTGTCATGCCGTGCCGGCCCATCTTCTGACTGCACTCTGCGGTTCGGGTCTCCAGGGCCCGCCTGGGGGTCCTTTCGCTCTGTGTCCCCTCACCAATCACTTCTGCTAACAGTAGTCACCAATCTCCTGAAAGGTGGCCTTGAGTTATACCTGGGTCCATATTCATAAAGGTGACTGAGTGACAACCCTGACAGGTGAAGCCATTAGAAGGTTTGTAATACAGGTCCCCAAAGTCAAGGGGCACAGCAGGCCACCTGGGCCATGAGCACAGATGGGGGGTGGGATAGGCTTGCTTTGCTGGGACCAGTGTAAATCACTGTGGTCACTCATTGGGCCCTGTATTTAGCATGGTGTCAGAGGGGTTAAGAATAGTATGCTCAAGAAGTCAGGTGTGGTGGCAGGTCTGGAATTCCACCACTTGGGAGGCCAAGGCAGGAAGGTTGTGAGTTGCAGGTCAGCCTAGGCTACACAAGACCCTGTCTCAAAATGGGGAAGGGGGGCCGTTGTCAGGCACAGTGGCTCACATCTATAATCCCAGCTACTGAGGGCATGGCAGTCAGGAGGATCAAAGTTTGAGACCAGGCTGGCAAATAAGCCTGGCGTAGTGGCAGGTGCCTGTCATCCCAGCTATGTGGGAAGCAGGATTGCCATCCAAGCCAGCTTGGGCAAAAACACAGGACCCTACCTGAAAAATAATGAAAGCCTGAAGGGCTTAGAGATGTGGCTCAAGTGGTAGAGTGCTTGCCTAGCAGGCTCAAGGCCCTGAATTCAAACCCCAGTACTGCCAAAAAAATAAGGTCCAAGAGTCAGTTCAGAGTCTAAAGATACAGGTGCTGCTAGAGAGTATCCTGAATTGCTTCCTTTCTGCAATCCTTGTTGCTTTTATTTTTTGGAGACAGGGTCTCACTTTGTAGCCCAGGGTGGCCTCAGACTCCAGATCCCCCTGCAACAGCCTCCTGAAGGTTGGAATTACAGGTGTGGAGCACAGCACCCAGCTTCTTAAGGCAGCTTTGATAAATACCATCCATTCATCAGTAGATATCTGATAGTGTCTCTCTGATGGGCTCTGAATCCCTGACTTGACTGGAAGGCCAGCTCTTGCCATCCATGTTACATTGGAAGGACTTCCCAAGACTCCTGGTGTCAACTGTTCCCTCGTAGTCTTTTTTTTTTTTTAGGCGCTGGGATTGAACCTGGTGTTCTATCCCTGAGCCTGGTCCCAGGCCCCAGACTTTCCTTTTAAACCATGCCACCTTTCTGCTAAATTTTTGTTTCTGGCCATCTGAGTAGTTGGATTTCTTGCTCCTCACTTGTGAATGATAGAATTACAGATTTTTTTTTTTTGGGATTTGATACAGAGCCTTCAAAATCCCTCCTGCAGAGCCAGCAGCACAAGGTGTTAGTGACAGGTGTCATTCTTCTGTGTTTCGCCCTTAGTGATGAGTGGGATGTACACCAGAACCAGTTTGCCTCTCGTGGGCCTTGTCTGCTGAAAGCCGGTAGCAGCTAATGGCCACGGGTCCCAGTGTCTCTTTGCAGTCACCAGTTTCATCGTAGTTCCAGTTTGATCCGCGTGTGTGTTACATCTGAACACCGTGCAATCAAATTGATTTCTTGTGATGGTGACCAGCGCACAGTTACAACCCTGCTTAGCAGTTACTGTCCTGTTCTGAACTGGAGACTGTGAGGTGTGGTACCCACAGCCAGCAGTGTACTCGTGACTGAGCTCACGCTTTGTGTCTCTGGTATAAATTTTATATAGGATTTAGTTGGACACCATATAAAGCCTTTTGATTTGAGCATAGTGGGGTGAGTGCGTGCGTGCGTGTGCCTTAGAAACTGACTCTACAAATTTAGGAAAATGTATCGGGCTTATTTTTTTGCAAAGCAATATATACATTCCTCTTATTTATTAATCACTGGCTTGGGTGTTATGTAGAGATATTTGTAGATCGATTTCAGAACAGAATTAAAATATTGTGAAAATGACAGCTTTGTGTCTACTGTAATTTTGTTGCACGACTTTTTAAATATATAACTCATCACTTCAGGCAAGCATTTGTATACATGTAGTGGGGATCCTGTGTTTTTGTGTGTGTCTCATTTCTTTTTGGAGACAGGGTCTCACTATTTACTGAGGCTAGACTTGAACTTTTCCCACTTCAGCCTTCCAAAAGTGCTGGGATTGCAGGAATGCCTCACCATGCCCAGCTATTCTGATTCTATTCCCCAATGTGAGAAGAGTCGTAAACCTTGCATTGAAGTGTCCACTCGGGATAGGGTCACCAGCTAAAATCCAGAACGTTCACTTAAATTTGAATTTCATGGAAACCGCCAATACTTGTGTTTCTTTTTTAGCATTGTAAACCCTGTGTGTCTTAAAGATTGCATGGGGCTTACTCATACTAAAATGTGTCAGAGTTCATCTGCACCCCTCACCTAAGCGGGTGTACTCTGCCTTTATTTCCTATCCTGGCCACCCTAGCAGGGGATGCCCTGATGTCCCCCCTCCACCCGCCGGACCAGAGCTTTCTTGGGGGTAAAACTCACTTCCTTAGCAAATGTTTCTAAAGAAAATTGCATATTCAATTTGGGGATAGTTTGTTGCTGGCCGAGGTGATTTTTTTTTCACGGATTTATTTTAGTATAACAGCATAAAGTAGGGAGAAGGCAGGGGTGGGGGTAGTTTCCCATCCCCCACACAGGAAATGAGAGCAAAGGCTGCTGCCATTGAGGTATGGATTGGAAAATACCTGGGTGACTTTGGCTGGAAGAGTGGGCAGGGGACAGGTGCCTGTAGGACAGCATAGCAGTTAGTGACAACAGTGCTGGGTGAGACAAGCCAGATCACTGGAGTAAATTAAATGCCTGGGATTCAACAATCACCTTGTAAGCTGGAAGCATGGCTCCAGTCCCAGTGCACCTGCCTGGGCTCAGAACTGCCACACACACACACAAATCACCTTTCAAAAATGCGTTTTAAAAAAGGATTGGAGGGCTGGGGACTTGCCTCAGGTGGTAGAATGCTTGAAGCCCGGGGTTTGATCTCCACTTCTACAAAGAAAAGATGGGAAGGTGGGTGAGTGGGCAGCTTTCTCGGAGGGATCTTCAAATAGTAGTAAAAACTCAAGGCGTGATGTTTGACAGTGCATTTATTTGAAAAGCTCTCAGCCCTCAGACTTGAAACTAATGTGGTTGCAGCTTTCTAAATAATTTTGAATAAAAAAATAAATAGAACCCATCGCTCCTGGGAACATAGCGTGTTTCTGGTATGAAAAAGCTATGTGTGTCCATACCTAGGACACACAGACATGCAACAGTTACACCATCTCCCACACAGCACCTGCAAAATCTCAGGACCTCGGCGACCTTCGGGGTTACTCAGTCCCTTGGCCTAGGAGCTGGCAGGGGCCCAGTATTCCTGCTCACCCTGTGTCCTCCCCCAGGTCTCTGCCATTCTGCAGGATGTGTTGAGGACCATTAGCAGTGTGTCCTCACCAGCTGGTCTGCCATCATTGTCATCAGCCCCCAAGTCTCACAATGGGACTCTTTGGTGTGTGACCTCTGCAAGTCTGTGCCACCAGCTGGGCCTTCCCATGGCACGTCAGGCCCTGTGGCCCCTGGTTCGTTTTGTGGTTCCTCTTCTTCCTTCCCTCTTTCTGCTTTGGAATGGGGCAGTGGGGGTCACTATTGAGATTTCACACATGAGTGCGTGATGGCCCAGCCGGGGATCCCCCTCTGGATCCCAAGCCCCAAATGGACGAAGAAGCAGGCACCCTAAGGCTGTGTGTAGAGGACTCACAGGGACTCTGAGTATGGTATGGAAAACACTGAGGGACGGAGGCCGCTACAGAAAACACCAGGTAAGGGTGAGGCAGAGCTGGGAACGGGCTCTGGCGCCAGGAAAGTTCCTTAGGGCCTTTCATGGGAAACTCCAGTCTCAACCCAACACTGTCCTTTGCGGTCGTAAATGTCAAGTGTAACAGGAAGCCTTGGGGCAATTCTGTCCTTGACTACCTCTCAGGTAAAAGCCCTCTGCTTAAAATGTGATTTTTTTTTTTTTTTTAATTTGGCAGCACTGGGGTTTGAACTCAAGGTCTCACACTTGCTAGGCCACTTGAGCCATTCTGCCAGCCCTAACCCTGTTTTTGTGATGGGTTTTTTTAAGACAGGGTCTCTCAGACTGTTTTCCCCAGGCTGGCTTTGAATGGAAATCTTCCTGATCTCTGCCTCCTGAGTAGCTGGGATTACAGGCGTGAGCCACCAGCACCCAGCTTAATCTGCTTCTTGAGCAGAGGTAAGAACTGGCAGTTCAAGACCGGGAGAAACAAGACCTCTGCAAATGGCCGGGGCAGAAGTTCCTTCTGCTGCTGCACCTGTTTGGTTGTAGTTCTACTTTCTGGACTGAATCCAAAATAGTCATATAATGGTAATATAAGCATCAGCACACTACTGCCAGCTGCCCATTCCTGTAAATAAGCTTTTATTGGTACACAGCCACATTGATTTATGCATGACAGCCTGCTGTCACGCTACAAAGCACAGTTGAGTCCCTCAAAGGGGCTGCAAAGCTTACATTTACCTTTGACCTTTTACAAAAATGTCAGTGGCTTCTAATCTAGACCTGGGCCACCAGCCACGTGTGCTCCCGAGCAACCAATATGGCAGTGAGTGTGTACTGAGAGGTACACACTTCCGAGGTGTTGGAGCTCGGAAGACATGGTGTGGATGTGGGGCTGGCACCACATCTGGCACAATTTGCCAGACTCCCTGCCCCGACCCCAGTCCTGGACTGGGCTACTGCTTGGCACAGTGGCCAGCGGTCCCTAACAGTGATCCTGACAAGGTTTCCCCAACTCTTGGGGTCAGCCAGAGGCCTCACTGACATCTCATTACAGCCCTGGTTCCATGTAGGTGCCTCCTCTCCCACCCCGACCCGGCTTTGGGGACACCTGGTCTCAGAAGGGTTTAATCCATTTATTTTTTTTGGACGGATTAAGGTTTGAACTCAAGAGCTCCACACTTGCAAAACAGGTGCTCTTACTACTTGAGCCACTCCTCCAGTCCATTTTGTTGTGCTTATTTTGGAGATAGGGTCTTGTGAACTACTGGCTCTGGCCTCAAATCACAATCCTCCGAATCTCAGACCCTCTAAGTAGCTAGGTTTACAGGCAGGAGCCACCATGCCCAGTCTTTTAAAATTGTTTAAAATGTGGCCAGAAGGCCAAGTGTGGTGGGTCACATCACACCTACGATCTCAGCTATTTGGGATACTGGAGACAGAGGCGGAGGCGGAGGCTGGCCCGAGGAAAAAGTTAATGAAATCCCATCTCCATCGATAGCTGGATGTGGTGGTGCCATGCCTGTGATCCCAGCTGTGTGGGAAGTCCTAGGTAGGAAGATTGAGATCCAAAGTGTGACTCTATCTAAAGGATAACTAAAAACAACAGAGGGCCGGTGGTGTGGCTGAAGTGCCGCTTGCCTGGCAGGTGTGGCCCTGAGTTCAAACCTCAAAGACTGTCAAAAAGTAAAATGTGGCCACTAGAAAACATTTTTTTTGCACATGGGGCTGCCTTTGTTCTCAAGGACTGCACTGGACTAGATTAACAGTGCTGGGACAGGATCACCTATGGACCTCAATCACTTGGGTTTGTTAACTGAAGTGTGGGTGTTAGGCAGCAGCCAGCCTTGAGCCAGGTTAGGCAAAGGAACCCTAAAATGGAGGGTTAAGGTCTTAGACAAAAACATTTAACAGCCCGTTAGGATCAAAGGAGCCCACCAAAGTTATAGGATGTCAGAGGATGTTTCTGAGTCACCTACCAATCTCAGTTTCTGAAATAACAGATTTCTTTTTTATGGGAACTTGAACTCAGGACCTACACCTTGAGCCATTCCACAGACCTCTTTTTTTTTGTGATGAGTTTTTTTGAGAGAGTCTTGTGAACTATTTGCCCAGGCTGTCTTTGCACCCTGAATCCTCCTGAACCTCCTGAGTTGCTGGATTACGGGGTTGAGCCACAGGTGCCCAGATTTTTACCTAACAAAACAAAGACCCAGGTCTGTAAACCATTGTCGTGGGGGCAGGTACTTTGTACTTTGCAGATCTGTAGGCCTGCCCTAGCCTTGTATCCTTAACCTTAACCTTCAGGGGACTTGAGAGCCTGGGCTGGTGCTAGGGAGGGCTGCATGGCCCGTCTACCTCCAGGAAGATTAGTGCCAGGTAAACACAGCTGTTCTCCATCTCCCTTTCTGAGATCCACTGCCAGTCTGTTGAAAGTGTACTCCCTTCCTAATGAACCTGGCTTTCATTTTCACTGTATTCTCTCTTCTTGCCTGAGGTAGATAGCTGTGGTGACTTTCCAGTAACATGGGGACCTTGATTCTTTCCTTGGTTGTCTTGGTAGTCCCTGGGGAGGGAGGGGCAGGGGCCCAGTGACTTAGGTGACACCAGCACTCAATGCGCACTTGTTGGGAACAAACGAGCCTCAGTGGCCCAATTCCCGAAACCCGGAACAGTTGGTCATTTGCACAATGCAAAGTACTTGTGTGGGTGGCAGAAGTTTCTTGTCCTGAGGCAGTCTACAGGTGACAAGCATCCAACCTACCCCAAGGTGAGTCACTCTGGCCACATGTTGGTCACTGTCCTGCACACCACAGTCAGGTGAAGGGGACCACTGCCAGTGTTCTAGCAGGAACGACACAAGTGCAGGCAGGCGGGGGGAGGGACCCTACAGATGATGAGTTTTCCAGAGTGCAGGTGGCAGAGTGTCAGGAGAGGTGACAGGAGGGGACAGCAATCATTTTCTTAAGCCACAGCCTCTGTGTGTTAAGCTCTGCTCCACCTGCCCCGGCTTGCTGGAATTGCACAATCGCTCCGCTAAGAAGGGGTTACCCTTGTCTTGCAGAAGAGAAAGCCCAGGCTCCAGGAGGTTGAGAAACCAGGTCTGAGGTCTGTCCTTTCACACCATCTCCCTAAAGGCAGGTCAAAACTGCACCCTTTTGTTTCTCCCTCCTGGAGAAGGTGTGGGTATTGAGGGCGTTTTTGAACTTGTATAAATGGGGCTGTTAATTGGTGATAATCAATTAATTGTCTAAATGATGACAATCAGCTGGACACTGGTATAATCCTAGCTTTTTGGGTGGCTAAAATCAGGAGGATCACAGTTCAAGGCCACCTTGGGCAAACAGTTTGAGAGACTCCGTCTCCAAAGTAACCACAGCAAAATGGACCAGAGGTGTGGCTCAAGTGGTAGAGTGCCTGCTTTGCTAGTTGAAGCCTTGAGTTCAAATCCCAGTCCCACTGAAAAAAACAACATTAATTTGGGGCTGGGGGTGTAGCTTAATGGTAGAGTGCTTACAGAATGCCTTGGATTCCGTCCCCAATCCCCCTCCACACACACACAGTGGTGGCCACATTTGTCTCTTGACCCTGGCATTTATTACCTTCCTTCTGCACTGGGCTCCCTCCAGAACGAGAACTGGGTCGTTTTACTTTGGCTCTGGTCGAAGCAGATCCACAAGGGAGGAGGAGGAGGGCGTTGTAAAGGTGAGTGACTTTGGTCAGGCCTGTAAGTCGCAGGTGTAGTGAGCAGCCCTAGGATCAGATGCTGCAGGAGGCCAGCTTTGGGAACAAGCTGGCCCGCACTGGGGCGATTCAGGAGGGGGAAAGTCAAAGACTGTAAGAGGGCTCTCAGATTTACGTGCCTGGTGGAGGACCTAGGAAAGAATCCCGAAGCTCTCCAAGTCTGAAAACACCAGCAGCCATGATAAAGAGAGCCCTCGAGAGCAAAGGAAGCAGCCGGCTCTGTCCAGCCCAGCTTTGCTTTTAGAAAACACTTCATTTGCCCATCAGCGAGGGTAAGCATGACAGTCCCCTCATCTGCAGGGAACAGGGCTGTTCCCAAAAACTTCTGGTGGTCCTGAACCCCATGTGTATTAGTTGTTTGTCCTCTACCACTAGTTTTTTTTTTTTTTTTTTTTTGGCGGCACTGGGGTTTGAACTCCAGGACTCAAGCTTGCCAGGCAGGTGCTCTGCCACTTGAGCCAGTCCACCAGCCTGTACTAGTTTTTCCCTATGCACACATATGGCAACGTTTAACTTATAAATTAGACATACTAAGAGAGTAACAACAGCCAGGTACTGGTGGCTCAGGCCTGTAATCCTAGTATTACGGAGACCAGGAGGATCTCAGTTTGAAGCCAGTACCTGCCTACCAATTGTGAGGCCCTGAGTTCAAACCCCAGTGCTTCTGAAAAAAACAAAAACAAAAAAAGAAAGGACATAGTGACAGCTAAGTGACCAGTGGGCAGGGAGCTTGGGCTAAATTCCCTCATTTCCAGAGTTGCACACGGTAGTAACCTTTTCTTCCATTCATTCTCCTAACTATTTTCATATGAATATATTTTTGTATTTATTTTAACTTGCTCAGTATTTTTATATACATTTATCTGGGTCTGGTTCCCACATTCCCAAAGACCTCAAGTTACATTTTAGAACTTATTTCTAATTTTTCTGTTTTTTAGCAGTGCTGGGTTTGAACTCAGGACCTTGCTCTTGCCAGGCTGGCACACCATCACTTGAGCTACACCCCCAGCCCTAGAACTTATTTCTAAAAGTGATTATTCCTATAGTGATATATTCATGAATGGTTTTGAGAGCATCTACTATTCATCATAAAACCTTAAACATTAAACACACTTCTGTCACAAGTGTGCACCAAATTAAAATCTTCAGTAAATCTTAAAACTGGTCTCTAGCACACATATTCTAACATTGTTCAGAGTTTAACACTCAGTATTAATTAAAAGTATGACATTATCAAATACTGGCATTTAAAATAGGTATTTAAAGCCAGATGTGTGATGCAGGCCTGTAGTCCCAGCACTCAGGGGAGGCTGAGGTGGGAGCAGCCCATAAGTTTAAGTTCAGCCTGAACTACATAGTGAGGCCCTGCCTCAAACAAACAACACAAAAACAAACACAAAACACATAAGTTAATTGCAGCATTTCTTTGGTTTCTTTTATTTTCCTTTGTGAGACAATGTCTCACTGTGTACCTCCAGCTGGGATTACAGGCGTGAAACACCTCTTCATGGCTTTTTTTTTTCTTTTTGGTGGAGGGGTGTCTCGGTATAACTCAGGCTGACCTGAAACTCAATATATAACCCAGACTGGTCTCAGACTGCCTTAACCTCTCTAGTGCTGGGATTATAGGTGTGCACCACCATACACAGCTTTACTTTTTGCTTTTCTTCAAAGATTTTTGTTTTATTTATTTTGCGGTACTGGGTTTGAACTCAGGGCTTCATGCTTGCTAGGCAAGTGCTCTACGGCTTGAGCCATGGGCCCAGCCCTCAAAGATTATTAAAATGGTTTGACTTTCTCTTACAACCTGTGTGAGTCTGAGTGGATTGGGTGCTCTGGGAATGTGGACAGACAGTTCCTACGAGAAAAAGTAGTTCTTTTCTCAGGTTTGTCCTGGGGGGTTGGGGCACGGCAGTGAAGACTTGAACTCCCCAGCAAGAGCCACCTGCCCAGCAGTGCCCACAGGGGCTCCTTGTGTCTTGGGATCTGACCACAGTCACCATGTGGGTTCTGGTCCTTTTGTTCACAAGGACAACCTAAGCCATTCATGGCCACATACCCCATGGTGGCCGTGTCTCTGAGAGAGACAAGAGGAGAATTCCTCACATCTGTTTGGTGTTTTGTGGGGTCTGTTTGCACACAGTGGGATGGGGAGGGAGGCAGCCATGATACAGCAGTGATGCACGGATGACACGTGCAGGAATTTCGGGTGCTCAGGGTTCTCGAGTCTGGTCTGAGAGTGAAAGCACAGACAGGCTCCAACAGCAGAGGTCGGAAAGATTTTATTTGTAGAGAATTTAGTTGGAGAAAAGAGAAGAGGAAGACTGCATATTGGGGAATGCAGGGGGACCCGGAAACCGGTGATCCCGTGGGTCAGGGTGGGGAGTGGGGTTTATAGCCTATTTGCATTGCCTGAGGGCGGAGATGCCTTTCAGATGCAAACGGGCGTTTCCTAGGGAGGAGAAGTGTCCCCTTGACCACTTACCGCCTTTGGGGACCTCCTGCAGTCCATCCTTCAGTCCTTCAACAGGTGCTTAGCAGGAGAGAAGCCAGGCCTCTCTGCCTCCATTTTCCCTGTCTCCTTTCCTCTGAGTGTCTCTGTCTCTTCTGCAATCACCTTGGGTTCCAGGAATGGTAGCATCTTTATGACAAGGGATCGAAACTACCCCCAAGGAAAGGCTCAGCAGACCTCGCCGGACAGACAAACCTCCCAAATGAGGACGATTAACTAGAACGATGAGGGTGCACCGCGGACCAGGAGTAGCCATCCCATGGGGACCAGATTGCTTCCCTCAAGTGACGATGACTTCTCCAGAACCCCTTGCAGAACCAGAGCTGAGCTAATGACCGCCCAGGCCACCCTTTGCTCGGGGTGCTTAAGGATGCATTCCTCTCCCCGCCCCAGCAATTCCTGTGTTTGGACCTGAAACCCCGAAGACGCTGGAGTGCTGCCCTGGCCTCTTCCTGGGGCGCCGGCAGCGACTCGTAAACGTCCTTCACTTGCCCTTCACCACGGCTCTTTATTTGGCGAATTGGGGCGAGCGGCCAGGTCTGCCCCTACCTCCGTTTGGGGAGGTTCATTTTGGGGGTTCCCTGCCTCTGCTCACCCCAGAATCAAGTAGAGGGGATGGTGGGGAAATGCCTATGACAGTTCAGAGTCCAAAGAGCCCAAATGCCACCTCCCGCTGTCCTAGCTAAAGGACAACAGCGCCCCGTTGTCTGCTCCACTACTGCCCGGGGCCCTTTAGGGATCCAGTGGATCCAGAGGTCGCGACCCCACGGTTCAAGGTGTTTCCGGACTCGCGGGAAGGGCGGCGAGGCGGGATTGGCTAGCCCGCCTTCCGGTTGTCAAGGTGATAGCGCGGTCGAAGGGAGACTCCGCCTCACTCAGTGCCCAGCTCCTATTGGGCACGCCCTTTATAGGATCCCATTTCTGATTGGTTGGGAGGCGCAGCCCACACACGCAACGCTGTGCGATTGGTTGGCGCTCCATTCTTCCCTGCCGCGGCGCGGCAACCTGGGCTGATGCGGGGCCAGTCCTTTGCCAGCCAATCAGCGCGCGAGCTGAGTGTGGCGCGTGCTTGTGCCCAGGATCCCTCCGCGGCGCCGCTCGGCGCTCGCGCTCGGAGAGTGGGGAGGGGGAGGGCACCCGCATCCGGGAGGGGACGCGTGAGCTCCGGGCGGGGCAGGTGGTGGAGAAACGCCCGGACCCGTGCAGCTATGTCCAACTGGGGCTTTCCCGCCTGCAAAAAAACTTCTGCAAAAAACCCTCCTGCAAACAAAAACCCTCCTGCAAATTCACTCTCTTAAAGAGTACATTAAAATAGGGCTGCGGGCGCAGCTCGGTGGGGGAGCTCTTGCTGGCATGCACAAAGCCCTGGATTCCCTTCCCAGCCCTGCAAAAATAAACATGCAAACAAGTAACTGAGTAAACAATTGAAAAAAGAATACTACCATGCAAACATTGCATGGTAACAAATGGAAAGAGATGCTGTAAAAGAAAGGTTGGAAGTGCTCAGAATGTCCAAAAGAAATGCCCAGGGCAGACAAGCTTTGCTCCTCAAACACCTCCAGGTTCTCATGGAGCTGCTATTTTGTGCCCCACCTGGTGCCAGGCCCTGGGAAGCCCTGGAGACCAGCAGGGTCACAGCCCTGCCATCAGGGAGCTTGCCCAAGGGAACAAAGACAGGACTGAATTTCAGAGGCTGGAAAGAGAAGCCAGGCGCTGTGGCTCAAGCCTGTCATTACATCCTAGCTACTTGGAAAGCTGAGATCCAGAGGTTTGAGGCTGGAGGTCAGCCCCGGCAAATAGATAGCTTGCAAGGCCTCATCTCGGAAAAAACAAAAGCAAAACAAAAAACCTTCACAAACAAACAAAAAACAAAACAAAAAAAAACAAAAAGAAAGAAACCAAAAAAGGCAGGACAGTCACCTCGCTTTCTCTTGCCTTAAACAAGCAAGAGAGCAGACCCTAGCAAGATTTAGATGGCCGATCTGGCTGGCAGTCATCTTGCTTTTTCTTTTTTGGTGGCAGCACTAGGGTTTGAACTCAGGGCCTTGCACCTACTAGGCAGGCACTCTACCACTTGAGCCATGCCAACAGCCCTTCTTGTTCTTTTATTTTTTGATAGGAGCTTACATTTTGGTTCAGACTGGCTGGACTGTAATCCTCCTATTTGCCCCTCCTGTGTAGCTGGAATAACAGGTGTTTGTCACTCTACCCAGCTTTTTTGTTGAAATGGTGTCTTCCTAACTTTTTGCCTAGGCTGGCTTCAGAACTGCAATCCTCCTGATCTCTGGAGTAGCTGGTATCACAGGTGTGTACCACTGCACCCGGTCTTGTTTAAGATCAAATTTGACCTCTGTTCATTGGGATACCTCTGACTCACTGTTAGCACTAGGCAAACGAGGCTTAGTGCTGCTTAAAACCCTTTTTTTGTTTTGGCAGCATGGGATTTGAACTCACGGCCTCACACTTGTAATCCAGGTACTCTTACCCCTTGAGTCACACTGTCAGCCCTTTGTGTGTGTGTGTGTGATGGTTTTTTCAAGATAGAGTCTCATGAACTATTTGTCTGGGGCTGGTTTTGAACTGTGATTGGTGCCTCCTGAGTTCAGCTATGATTACAGGGGTGAGCCACTGGTTCCTGGTGTTTTAGTTTATTTATTTATTGCTATACTGGGATGTGAACTCAGGAACTACACCTTGAGCCACTCAGCCAGCCCTTTTTTTGAGGGGTTTTTTTGACATAGAGTCTCTCGAACTATCTACCCGGGCTGGCTTTGAACCATGATCTTCCTGATCTCTGCTTTCTGGGTATCTAGGATTATAGGCTTCCATGCCTGGCTGTCTTTGTTTATTTTATAAATTGTGAAATCTATGTATATAATCTATGTAATTTACAAAATAATCAATGCACACTGTGTACACACTCCCCAGGTGAGTAGACCACAACCAAAATCAACCAAAATCCCTCCCTAAATCCAGGCCTTTTTTCATCTCCCTTAGAAAAAAAGCAGCTTTGCCCTGAGGGTGTGGCTCAGTGGTACCTTGTGCTATATACACAGGGCTCTGGGATTCTTAACATTGCCGAGAGAGAGAGAGGGAGAGAGAGAGAGAGAGAGAGAGAGAGAGAGAGAGAGAGAGAGAGAGAGAAAAGAAACAAGGGAAAACAACCCCAGTGCCTGGGTGATGTTAAACCCTGACTGTTTTTCTGACATGTGTATACTTCTAATTAGAACATTTGAGGGTTCGCTTGATTTTCCTTCTGTCAAAGGAAACATGGGGTGCACACGTCTATGACTTGCTTTGGGGTTCAGCATCCTGACCATTACCTGGCTAGAGTGTCTTTTTCCTGGCTGCAGAGTATTCTACCCGACCCACGATCACCCTAGCCCTGTTCCTGAGGCTGGCTTGTGGCCCCGTCTCTGCTGGCGAGGGGGAGGAGGGGAGGCTGAGCTTTGTGACACTGCCCCCCAGTGCATGTGGCTGTGGCTAGTTGGCACTCACCTGATTTCCACAGCCCCTGGGGTGTAGGGACAGGGTTGAAGCAACACACCTTGGAGCTGAGAAGAGAAATCTTCCACTATCCTTTGGCCTGGTAAAGTTGGGGACCCAGGCTGCGGCCCCAACTGGAGCCCTTGCCTCACTTCTGGCCTGGCCCGGTGCCTTGGCAGTGGCTGCAGGTGGAGCTGGGCTGGTCTTTGCCTACTGCTGTCCTCCTCTCTGGCCCCACCGCGGCCTCGTGCACGGCACTCACACCTGCATGACATAAGACCCCCGGTTTACACACACAGAGCACCATCTTTCCTCAGCATCCAAGCCACCTTGGCATCCCATGTGGACTTTTGGTAAAATCCCCCTCTCCTGCATCCCCCAGACCCGCCACACTCCCTGACCACAGGGCAGCCAGAACAAGCCATTATTCAAAATATAAGGCAGGTGACATCCCACCACTGAACTTTCCTGATGGCTTCTCAGTGCACTTTGAATGACACCCAAAGTCCTTACCACATGGCCTCCTAAGACCCTCCATGTCCACTAAAGTTTCGATGGTACCAAGCATGCCTCAGGGCCTTTGCACTGGCAATGGCCTGCTACTCTTCCTGAAGGGCAGCCCAGGGCCAGCTGCTTCCCTTGCTTTAGGTATCAGCGTCCTTAAAAGGTCCCCCCCACCACACACACTCCCTGCACGTGGTCTTTCTTTACTCTCTCTGTCTCTCTTTCCTTCAAGTGAAATTATGCTGGGCACCCATGGCTGACGCCTGTAATCCTAGCTACTCAGGAGGCAGAGATCAGGACGATCGCAGTTCAAAGCCAGCCAGCAGAAATAGTTTGAGAGACCCTATCTCAAAAAACCCCTCACGAAGAAAGACTGGTGGAGTGGCTCAAGGTGTAGGCCCTGAGTTCAAGCCCCAGTACTGAGACAGGTGGCATTGACCTCTATCCTCCTATCTCTCCTTTCCTGCTGCTGGGATTACAAGTGTGTACCACACCTGGTATATATATATATATATATTTTTTTTTTTTCTTTTTTTTCCTGGTGGCACTGGGTTTGAATTCAGGGCCTCACACTTGCAAGGCAGGTGCTCTACTGTTTGAGCTACTCCGCCCCCATCAAGGGTCCCCTTTCTGTTGTTGTTTATATGTTTTTGGAGACAGGGTCTTACTACATAGTCCAGGCTGATTCAAACCCCACAATCCTCCTGCCTCCATTTCCTTAGTGCTGGGATTGTAGTGTGCATCACCACGCCCAGCCCAAAAGGGCCTTTCTTAATCAGGAACGCTAACTGTCTATTTCCTCCCCTGACCATCCTGTGGGTCTCTGCATTATCCATCTTTCCCTTGAACCTGTTGCTTATCTTTGATTTAAGAACTCAAGTGAAGCCAGGCACTGGTGGCTCACACCCGCAATCCTAGCTACTCAGGAGGCAGAGGTGAGGAGGAGCATGGTTCAATGCCACCCCCAGGCAAATAGTTTGGGAGATCCTGTCTTGAAAAGACCCAATCACAAAAGAGAGCTGGCAGAGGGGCTCAAGCAGTAAGAGCACCTGCCTAGCAAGTGTGAGGCCCTGAATTCAAACCTTAGTACTGCCAAAAAAAAAAAGGGGGGGGGCCGCTTTTTAGCTGTGTTCTTTTTTTTTGAGGTGCTGGGAATTGAACCTGGGCCCTTGCACACACTAGGCAAGTGCTCACCACTGAACTACACCCCAGTCCCTCTGTTCCCATTTTAACTGGGATTTGGGAGAAGCCAGGTGGGACTGAAATCCCAAGACTCTTGGGTGTCAAGAATGTATCAGAAGGGGTGAGAGCAAAGTGCCTGCTTATTCTGCCCCTGGGCTCCTTCCCAGGTGCTCTGTGGGGTTTGGTGGCCAATATGGAAGAAGTATGAGTGGCCCAGATGGCTGTCGGGTATAAACCCACCTCCTCCCGCCACATGAGAATTGGTGAACCCACTGGTCAAACTGTTTCTGTGTCCCACGAAGGATGGTGCCAGCCTTTACACAGCCCTGTCCCCGAGATCCACCCCACAGCAGGTACATGAGGCACTTTCTGCTGTGGGTCAGCGGTGGGAGCCGTGGTGAACGAGGTAGACACAGAATTGGCTCCTGGTGTTCACGTGGATTTTTCAAAGATGAGTCTCTTTCTGGAGGGAAACGGCTCACACTCAGAGATAATGGAGATGATACAAAGAGCTGAGGTGATCCTAGCACTCGGGGCAGGGAGGTGGCCGATCTGGAAGATGTGTGTGTCAAGCACCCTGACTTAAGTTTGAATCTGTTTATTTTTGATGACTGGCAGATGGGAGCTAAAGATTTGATAGTGGAGGCCAGGTGTGGTGGTCCATGTCTATAGTCCCAGCACTTGGGAGGCTGAGGCAGGAGGATTGTGAGTTTCAGGCCAGCCTGGGCTGCACAGTGAGACCTTGACTGGTGGAGTGGCTCAAGTGGTAGAACATTTGCCCAGCAAGTATGAGGTCATGAGTTCAAATCCCGTACTGCAAAAAAAAAAAAAAACCTCAAAAAATTAGATTGTGGAAGAGATAATTTACTTCATAAGACTCCCATGCTACAAAAACTATGCTTGCTGGAAGCTGGTGAGAAGAAATTAAGACGGACGATGGGAGAGCTGGGTGCCCATGGCTCAGGTACCAGTGGCTCATGCCTGTAATTCTAGCTACTCAGGAGGCAGAGATCAGGAGGATCGCAGTTTTAAGCCAGCCTGGGCAAATAGTTCCCAAGACCCTATCTTGAAAAAACCCATCATGAAAAAGGGCTGGTGGAGTGGCTCAAGGTGTAGGCCCTGAGTTGAAGCCCCAGTGCCAAAAAAGAAAACAAAAGACCATGGGAGGGTTTGTAAAGACAGTCACATGCAGGAGGGCATGACAAATAACCCCCAGTGCACCTTAAGTTCCACTGGTCTCCTGGGCCAGCCCCTGTCACTGTCCCTGTAACATACCCCCTGAAGACTTGCTGTAAGACTGTTATAAAGAACAAACTGTGTGGTTCAGGTGTTTTGCTACAGCGTCACAAAGGGATGAAGATAAGAGCATTTTTAGCTGAGCTACTAGCTGGGTTCTCATTACAGCTACCTCCAAGTGTGTCCCTGGCTCTGCTGCAAACTTCCTCGGTCTCATCTCACCCAAAGCCAAAGTCTCCAAAGGTCCCCAGGACCACTCCAGCTGCCTTCCTGACCTGAACGTCCCTTACATCGCAGGCATGTCCTCCTGAAGTTCTCTGAGCTTGTAACAGAGACACAGTGCTCCTGTCTCAGGGAGCACTGTATATATATATATAATTTTTTTTTCTTTCGGTGCTGGGGATGGAACCCAGGCCTCTGTACTCAGTAACTTTTTATTTTATTTTTTAACGGTACTGGGGTTTGAACTCAGGGTCTTCATCTTGAGCCACTCCACCAGCCCTTTTTTGTGATGGTTTTTTTTTCGAGATAGGGTCTCTTGAATTATTTGCCCGGGCTGGCTTTGAACCGCGATCCTCCTGATTTCTGCCTCCTGAGCAGCTAGGATTACAGGCGTGAGTTCGCTCAGTATCTTTGATCACATGTATGCCACATGCACCGCTCTAGAATGCGGAAGTTGATACTAACGGGTACACCGCGTGCATCACTGTAGGATCCCGTGTCACTGTCACACGTGCACACACGATGCATTTGTTCTTTCTCCCCTCCGCCCACACCTGTCTCCCATTCGTTTTCCGACCCTGCTGCACCGCAGGTGCTCACTAAAAACCTGCAGGAGGAACAAATCAATAGTAAATGATTGAATACAGAATGGCAGGTGGCCCGACTCCAGGCACCCCACGCTGCGTTCGCCCACTCGGAGCAGCAGGGGCGGGCGGAGAGCCGGACCCACTGCGCCTGCGCAGTCCGGCGTGCCCGCGCCCGCGCCCGCGGCGAGCACTCCTTTTCGATGCGGCTCGGCGGAGGATTACATCTCTCAGGGGCGGGGCTCTTGGAGGCGTGGCTTGAGGTGGGCGGAGCGTGCGGAGGGGGCGTGGCCAGGCCGGGTGTCCCGCGAGCGGCGCCCGCGCCAGCTCAGTCTCGCGCTGGAGCCCTGCGCTCTGCCCCAGTCCCCGGCTCTCGGCGTTGTCTCCTCCGCTGTCACCGCCGTTCCCGGTCTTCATCGCGGTCCCTCCGCCGCCATGTCCAAGCAGGCGCGGCCCGGGCTCGAGGAGATCATGGAGTGCCAGGTGCTCTGGGAGCCTGACAGCAAGAAGAACACGCAGATGGACCGCTTCCGGACGGCCGTGGGCGCCGCCTGCGGCCTGGCGCTGGGTGAGTACGGCTCGCCGTACCCTCCAGGACCTTCCCGGAAGCGGGGTCCCCCTTTGGGGCTCCGAGGGGGAGGGGGAGGGACGGGGAAGGCGGCGCCCCCTTTCCCTGGACGCTGCTGTCCGTCCTCCTAGGTGTTGGGCTGGTCTCCTGATGCCCAGCCTCCCGCTCCTGGGCTTGGGGGAGCCACCTGGCATGGGGACCCTGGTCGGGCCTGGCGACCTTCTGGTGGCCTGTGGGTAGTGTCACCCCATGCTTGCATAGTGTGTTCCCCCCCCCACTCCCCCTAGGCTGCATCCCCCCCCCCCACTCCCCCTAGGCTGCAGCACCTCCTCCTTGCACGCAGGGCAGCTGGTCTTTCCCTTGGAGGGTCATTCTCGGTGTGGCAGTCCCCCTGGTGTCCCCTGCTGACCGAGGATCCTCACCAGGCTCCTCTCTCACCCCTCGTCTTGGCTCACTCCTCCTGGACTTGCTGCTGTTCCCCAGTTTGTGGGGTTCACATGTCAGCCCTCCTAAGCTGGGACTGGCTTGGAATTCTGGACACCTAGAAGGATAGGCAGGTGGGAGCCCACCTTTGGAATTAGGGGAGCACTCCTTTCCCCTTGTGTTCAAACTTCCAGCCCCACACAGATGCAAGTAAGGAGCTTCTTTCCACCACCACTCTGCTCTCAGAAATGCCAGTCTGGGTGTGGGTGCGACTGAGGCCCCTTTTTTGGGTGAGGAGTCCAGGGCTCCAGCTCCAGCTGGCTTGGCTGGTCCAACTGCCTGATCCGCCCCTCCCCTATGTCTGTGGGGATCTTCAATTCATGGCTTTCTCTTCTCCCCTTGTGCCTCTGCTGCAGGTGCACCCTTGTTTCTGTTGGTGGCTCCACTTGTCAGCCTTATAGAAATGGAGAACCGGTCCTCTGCCCTACACCAATGAGCTGTCTTAGTGGCATGGCTGTCCTGGTCCTCTCTGTCCCAGCCCCAAGCACCACTTCTGGGCCTCCTTCCCCCTTCTCTGAACACTCTTGGTTTTTCTGCTTCCTGCCTTCTGCCCTTCCTCCTGCATGCCTCTTGCTGTGCCAGAGTAATCTTGAGGCAGGTCCCACATTGTCACAGCTTGGCTCAGAGCTCTCAGTGGTTTCTTGTTGACCATGGAATTACAAACTGCTACCTGTGCTTCCAGGCCCTCTGCAGCTGGGTGGCGCTCCCCCCTTCCCTCCAGCCCTCTCACTTGGGGACCGGTGTGCTTGGAGACAGGTGTGTGCCTTCCTTCTGGCAGAAGTTGGTCAGTTGATGCAGCTGGATTGAAGAGGGACAGTGCTGGGGGATCCATCCTTTCTCACTGTCACTCTCCATTCCATCCTGTCCTCTGCCAGCAGTCACAGAATCCCAATCTCCTTGTACTTGTTCAGCCTTTACAAAATCAGTTCTCAGCAGGGCAACTCTGCCTTTCTCCATAGAAAGTGGCAGAGAGAAGGGCTCTGGTATCTGCTTACCTGGATTTTGAACTAGCGTCCCATGCCTTGCTGTGTGATCAGATCTCCCCCAGTTTCCTCATCTGTAAAACGAGCATAAGAAGAGGCCCTGCACCCGTTGGGTGGCAGAAGGATGCCATGAGATGGTCAGGCCTGTTAGCCGTGATTCCTGACCTCCCCTCTTCTTCATTATTGCGTCAAGGCAGCTGCCAAGGGGATGTGCACAGACAGCAAGATGCTTACCCTCAGCTACCCAGCACCCTTGGCCTTCCCCGCCCTGGCTGCCCCCTCCGTGAGCCAACTCCCAGGCTAGGTCGGTGGGAGGACAGGGCCTTAGTGAAGGTGTAGTCCCTTTCCCATGGTCAGAATCACAGTTGGTGTGTCCAGTGGGATCCACCTGTGGGCTCCCTGGGCACCGTGTGGGGCTCCGGGTTCCTTTGTGCAGACTTCCTTGTATGCAGCCTAGAGCTGGGCCTGGTGCATGTGCACACGGCGTGAGTCTCTTGCAAGGACCTGGCACTTGGTGCGTGCACCAGTCCTCTATGACTAGAGGGCCTGGCAGTGCTACAAGCTTCAAAGGCTCTGCTCTTTTGGAGGACCATGCCAGGTGTTCTGAATGCCAAAGCTGGAAATCACCTTCGTGTAGGCAGGTGGGCTGGAATTTGCCAACAAGTAGAAGGCTTGGTTGCTGTTCTTGGGTGGCACTGGCATTGAATCCCCACCAGTGCTGGTTTGATAGCTGAAGATGTTTAAAAGGGATGAGGAAACCTAGCTGACTTTGAGGGCCTAGCCTGGCTGACATCAAGGCGATGACTTTACGGGCCAGGCGAACTGACAATAGCTGATGTGTAGTGAGTGCTTCCTATGGGCCTGACCCTCTCTGGTACTTTGCATGAATAACAGCCTCATCCTTACCCTGACCCTTCCTCATTGTACCACCGAGAACACAGGCATAAAGTTACACTTCCCACTTTGCAGCTGCAGGTGGGGAGCTGGGCCTGCCTCCAGAGCTGTGGCTCGCTACCACTGTCTTTGTTGTCTCTTGAATTGGGCAGGGCAGCTGACCCCCAGTTCTGGCTTTCTTTTGCTGTGTGCCTATGATGTTGTGCTGGTCACAAATCATCCCACTATGTAGTGACTCAAAGCAGCATTGAGCATTGATGGCCTTGGTCAGGACCTGGGAAGGCTTGGGGGTGGGGGAGGGGTGGTCCTGACTCTGAAGGCTCACCTGGGACAGAAGATCCCTTCCTAGGTGGCTCACTCCCCTGGCAGGGGGTCAGTGCTGGTCATGGGCAGAGACTGCTGTTTGATGCTGTAGTGAGCTGCTTGAATGTCCCCACACCATGACCACTGGCTTCTCCCAGGGTCAGTGATCCAGGAGAGCAAGACAGAAGTGGTGATGTTTCTTATGAGCTCGTCTACAAGTCACATGGTCATTTCTATGGTGTTCTGTTGGTGACACAGATTATACGAGGGGCTTAAGTGTCTGCAGGTGAGAACTAGTTTTCACAGGAGAAGCCCAGATTCCAGAATTTCATTTGAAACCATTTGCCTCTAGTTCAGGCTCCTGTGAACACGGCACTGACTGAGCTAAATGCCCCTGTGGTCACCTGGGCTGCTGATCAGGGCCTCAGCTTGTCTGAAGCATCCATCCCCTGATGGGCAGTGGGAGGGTTTCCTCGTGAGGTCAGCCCATTTTGCCATCTCCTCCCATGGTCCTCGAGGCATTAAGATGCCAGGTGACCACCCATTCCTGAGACGCAGGGCTGGGAGTGGCTTCCTTTCTCGACGGTGCTGTTGGTGGGCACACTTTGTGATGAGCCTCGAGGGCTTCATTGGGGGCCTGGACTTCAAGCCTCTGCCCATCATCTCAGGCTGGAATGCTGTCATTTGTTTCTTTTTTTTTCTTTCAGTACTGGGGTTTTGAACCCAGGGCCTCACACTTGCTAGGCAGGCACTCTTATTGCTTGAGCCACACCACCAGCCTGGAGCACTGTCATTTGTGAGGGCCAAGGTGATTAAGAAAAATAAATTAAAAATCCAGAGCATGGGAGGGAGAGAGGGAGGGAGAGGAGCTGTTGGGCCTGTTTGTCCAGTGCTGTTTCCCACAGGCAGCCTCCTCTCCCTCAGCCGATTTGGACCCAGGGCTGCCCTCCTGCTTGGTTAAGAAGCTGGCCTACTTCTGCTGATTTATTTATTTTTTGGTGGTACTGGGGTTTGAACTAAGGATTTCCTGCTTACTGGGCAGGTGCTCTACCGCTTGCGCCTCCAGCCCCCACTTCTGCTCATTGACACTTGTGTTGCTCCTTGTCTCCACGGGTTGGCTTGGTACTTGCTATCGGTCATCACGTGATTTTCCTGCAGATGTGTAGGGGTGATGCCAATGGTAAACCTTTGGACACCCTTCATCAGTCCTCAGAGTGACCCTAGGATAAGTACCATTATCCTCTTTTATGGAGGAAGAAACTGACGCACAGAGGGGATAACATGTCCAAGGTCCCAGTTAGAGGGTGGCAGGATTCAAATTGAGACAGTTGAGCTTGGGAGCATGTGCTGTTAAGCCCTGTGGTCCTCACGACACTTTTTTTTTGGTGGTTCTGAGGTTTGAATGCAGTGCCTGTACCTTGAGTCACTTTACCTGCCCTTTTTTTTGTGATGAATTTTTCTGAGATAGGGTCGGTCAGGCTGGCTTCGAAACACGATTCTCCTGATCTCTGGCTCCTGAGTAGCTAGGATTACTGGTGCGTCACCAGTGCCTGGCAATGATACCCTTTTAAAGGAGCCGTGAGCTGTGCCCATTTTATAGGTGGGAAGCTGAGGGTCAGAGGTGGAGCAGCTTGTCCCAGGTCATTCTCCAGGAAGTAGAAGAGCCCAGACACTAATCCAGCCTGACCGTGGAGCCAAGCTTAAATCCTCCACTAGTATGGGAGAAACTGTGGCCTCCAGCTGACAATTTTGAGGTGACTCATGAGTGAACACAAGTGCCTGAGAGGCAGAGTGGCCTGCCTTAAGTCTCAGTGTCACTAGGGTTAGGGAATCTCAACTTTCTAGACTCACTGTTCATGGTCTTTTCCTTGGGTGCTCAGTCCATCTGGTCTGTGGCCTGTCCGTCTGCCCGGAGGAGGTGTCTTGGGGCCCTGAAGCTCTGTGGTGTGCCCGACTGGCTGCTTTACCTTCACTAGGGCGCTCTACCTTCCTGTGTACCTGCCCTGCAGCTCTCCACACCTGGGCTCCTGGGACCTGGGCAGCCCTGAGGGCTGAGTGGGCACTGTGCTGTCACCTCCAGGTCAGCCTGCGCCAAGCCTCCTGCAGCCCCATCCATCTGTCCAGCTCAGTAAGCATATTTCTTCTCCCTCCCGAGTCTAGCGGGAGTGAGGACTGTGGCTGGACCTCATGGTTAGGAGGGACCAGTGGGACCGCTAGGCCTCTGTATCTCTCTGCCCCTCAGCACAGGGGGCAGTAAGGACCAGTAAGCTTCAGTGGATTGGTGGCAGTGAGAGAATTAGTGCAGCTGTTATGTTTTGCTTTGGTTGGTCATTTTCCTGCTGTCACCATGTCCCTGCCAGCTTATGACCTCCTGGGACATGAGCAGGGCTGCACTATGGGACAGAGGCACTGCACAGCTTTGTCCTGCCCCCTGAGGACCTCTGGGTTCATTTTGGCCAGTCCACCTGGACCCTGAGTGCATGGAGGGGTGGGGATGTCCTCACCAGGTCAGGGGGAGGGGGACAGTGAGGTCCAGCGTCCATAGGAGTTCAGGCCATCTCTGCGTCAAACTCCTGGTTGCATCTTGGTGGCAGAGAGAGGAATTTTAGCTTCACTGGGTGGGGTCTGCAGAGGCACACAGCCCCGCCAACCTCTGCATCTTGCTGCACATCAGAGCCTAGCTTACCCCCAAGGGTGGGTCTCTGGCCCTTGGAGTTTGACAATGATCTCTGAAGTGTTGAGTTCAAGTGTTTGTGTGGGCAGTTGTCCATCTTAGTTGGTGTATATGGATGTCTTCTGCAAATGGGGGTTGTGGAACTGCTGCGGTGAGGAGGTTGCTTCAGAAGACTGGAGACACTCCAGACAGAAGTCTGGGTGTGAGTCAGGACTGGGCTGCACAGTGGATACCGTGCAAATGGTGAACAGGACAAGGCGGTTTCACTGCTGACGTGGAAGATAAGCATGTCATTAGCAAAACAAGCACATTGTGGAGGAGTGGCTGCAGTAGCCGTCCACCCAGAATCTGAGAAGAGGGGACACAGAGATGTTTGGTCATCTCACTGAACCCAGTGACCCAGGGCGATGTTGCCATGGAGCCATTTGTCATTTTGAACTTGGAAATGTGGATGAATATATATCCTGTTAAACACATTGAGACTGAAGAGGCCCCAAGGAGGAAGAGACTTCCGATCCCTGAGGTCTTGGGGTGAACAGTGTGCCGTGCCTGTGCCAAGGGGAGGGCGGGGCACCCCAGAAGCATGTGAAGGGACCGCTGGGGCTCTGTCTCCATGCCAGGCCATGGGCAAAGAGGGGGAGGTGTTCTGTGTTTCTGTAATGTTGCATCATATCGGTGTATTATTCCAAAAATCAAAATAAAATGAATATTGTGGCCCTCCCCCCAACATTATACTGGCTGGGGAAGCCCATCAGCAAGCTCTCTATGTCCTTTCTTTTTTTTTTTTTTTTCTTGAGACAGCGTCTTCCCACACAGCTCAGCTGGCCCTGAACTCTCCTGCCCCCACCTCTTGAGCACCTGGCTAACCAGCAACCAGTATTTTTTTATTTAGGTAGGTGCTCAGGTTTGAACTCAGAGCCTCATGCTATGCTTGCTAGGTGGGCGCTCTACCACTTGAGCCACTCCACCAGCCCTTTTTTGTGAATGGTTATTTTTGAGATAGGGTCTCGGGCACTATTTGCCCACGTTGACTTCGAACCCCGACCCTCCTGGTCTCTGCCTCCTGAGTAGCTAGGATTATAGACTGGAGCCACTTGCCCCTGGCTAACAGCTACCAGTTTTGAGCCTGGTTCTGTTGTTCTAAGCACACACCCCGTGCACACGTGCCCATGGGATCCTAACAGTAGTCCCATGGGTGACTATTACTCCATTTTACAGGTAGAGAAACTGAGGCAGAGTTAAGTAACTTCCCCGAGGTGGCTCAGCGAATACATGGCTGAGCAAGGATTGGAGGCCCAGCTTCTGCTCCCAGGCCCACCGTCCTTCTGCACAGGGTTAACCGCTCCCCCTCGCCTCCTGCTCCTCCTGGGGACTGCTGCTGGAGGGTCGGTGTCCGTGAGAACCAGGGTCCTTCCTGGCCCAGGCCACCTCTGCCCATGACTCCTGAGACCTTCTGCCTCCCCGCTGCACTGCGGGGACTCCCCCAGATGCCGTGGCGTCTCTGAGCGGTGCGCCCTTGCTTCTTCTCAGAGAATTACGACGACTTGTACCGCTGGTCAGTCGAGTCGTATTCAGACTTCTGGGCAGAGTTCTGGAAATTCAGTGGAGTCGTCTTCTCGCGCACGTACACTGAGGTGAGTGGAGATTTTGCTTACGCAGCTTTCTCAGGCCTGGGTTTCTGGGGTGAAATGTGAATTCGGGGGAATGCCGAACTGTACGCCTGTCAGAGCCTTATGGCAGCTGGAAAATCATCACCCTGGAGGCCCCACGGGGCCCTGGGGTCTGTGACTGCCCTGCCCCTAGGACTTGAGCCATCCTGTGTAGTGGGGCCCTGGGGGTCCTCCCTCCCCTCTCCTATGTCCCTTCTCTCCATCCTGCTCTGTCGCCCAGGCTGGTCTTGAACTCATGATCTTAAGTGATCCTCCTGCCTCAACCTCCCAAGTAACTGGTCTCTTTTTAAAAATTTAAAACATGTATTCTCTTTTTCTTGGTGGCACTGGGGTTTGAACTTGGGGCCTCACACTTTACCACTTAAGCCCCTCCATTAGCCCTTTTCTGTGATAGGTTTTTCTGAGATAGAGTCTTATGAACTATTTGCCAGGGGCTGACCTCAAACCCCAATTGTCCTGATCTCTGCCTCCTGGGTAGCTAGGATTACAGGCGTGAGCCATCAGTGCCTGGCTTAAAACATTTTTAATTGTGGTGAAATATACATAACAAAGTTTACCATGCTAACAGTTTGAAGGATACGGTTCTGAGGTGTTCAATTCACGTCCATCGTCATGGTTAAACCCTCAGTAGTTTCACCACTATGACTTTTTTCCGCAGTGCTGGGGATGGAGCGCAGGGCCTTGGGCACACTGGGCAAACGCTGGCACGTCCCCGCTCCTTCCAGCTGCTCCGATCACTTGCCCTAAGAGCGAGCAACTGCGGCCTTAACGTTTAGGCCCCTTCTCGGCCTTCAGGCCAGTCTGCTGCGCTCAGTGAGGCTTCTCTGCCCGCCAGCATCGGGGAGCAGAATCGCTTTCATCCATTCACAGCGGGAGCCGGGGTGGGAGCGCTGTGAGCTGGTGTCGTGTTCTCTGCAGGTTGTGGACACGTCGAAAGGGATTGCTGACATCCCCGAGTGGTTCAAAGGCAGTCGCCTCAACTATGCGGAGAACCTTCTGCGGCACAGGGAGCACGACAGAGTTGCCCTCTATGTTGCGAGTGAGTCCTGCTGGGCCCTCCCCTGCTGTTCTGAGTGCACGCGTGACGAATTCCATCAGCAAGGTGTCCCCTGACAGGGAGAGGCCAGTCGTGTGGTTTCTGTGAGAGAAACGGACACCTGTTGTTTTGCGTTTGTTTTTGGCCGTACTGGGGCTTGAACTCAGGGCCTCACGCTTGCTAGGCAGGCGCTGTACCACTTGAGCCTCTCTGCCAGCTTGTTTTGGTTTTTGAGACAAAACATGTCTGGGTATGTAGCCCAAGCTGGCCTCAAACTTACAGTCATCCTGCTTCACCTTCAGCCCTGAGTGCTGGGGTTACAGGCGTGGCCACCACGCTCAGTGTAGAGAAACTTATTAAGTAACTGGCCCAGGTGACTTGGCAGTGAGTGAGGAGAAAGGACCAGAACACCTCCTCACTGGCTTCTCCTTGTAAAATAAAACGTAAAGGACATCCCTGTGTGTGTAAGCAGTCTCCAGAAGAACTCATATTAAGGAAATATTTTCAATAATCTATGAGTTGTTTTTACTAAAGAGATACCATGGGCTGGGTGTGGTGGCACATGTCTGTGATCCCAGCACTCAGGCGGCAGATATCGGGTAGTTTGAGGCCAGCCTAGGCAAAAAGTTAGTGAGTGAGATCCCATCTCAACCAACAAGCCAGGCATGTGACCCTGAGTTCAAACCCCAGTACTGCCAGAAAGAAAAAAAAAAAAAATCCCTGGAAAACAGTAGTATACCTAATTGCTGGTGACAAAACAAGCCAGTCTTCCCAGGACTTGTCGTGGGTGTCTGATGGGGACTGAACTGGGTGTGCACCTTGTTCCCTCCCCTCCTCTCTGCCGCTTCTCCATATGTATTGGCTGAGTCCAGCCATTTGTCTTTCTTTTCTGTAAGCCCAGCTCCAGTGCACCAGTGGTTGAGAATGTGACAATCTTGTCTGTCTCATGTCTCCTTCCCCCATCCCTCCTTTTAAGGAGCTGTACCTTTCCCTTAGTGCCAGCGCCCTTCCTCATATTGGAGTTGGGAACAAGTGCCATCAAGCTGGAGTCGCATTCACTTTATGAACCAGATGTCTCTGTGTTCTGGTCTGGGACTTGAATCCAGGGCCTGGTGTGTTGCCAGAATTGGATCTCTTGCTTAACAAGAGGCTGAGCTGGACAAGGTGGCTGACTGTGAGCCTGGGCACTTAAACACCATCGTATTTCATTTTCTGCTATTTTTCTGCCCTGCCCCTGTTTCTCCCCACTCTGGGCAGGTAGTCACGTCATTCTGTGTACACTCAGGCCCTGTTGGCAGAGCTCACCCTTCCTCCTCACACACTGTGTGGCTTTCATGCTCCAGTGAGTGGAGCAAAACAGTACACGTAGCCCTTGTCAGCACAGCTGTCTGCACAGTATGCTTTGGCTTTGAAGAGGAGAGTTCAGCTGACCGAGTTCTTTCACAGTGGATAAAATGACCTGGGCTGTGAACGTAGGACAGGTGTCTGCAGGCCAGCCAGGGAGAGCACAGAATGATGGTGGGTGGCACTTCCAACATGAGCCCTGGGAGAGCGTAGGTTGGTACCAGAGGGGAACAAGGATGTTCATCCACTTTGGAAAAGAGATGCTTCATGGTAGCAGCTGGCAACAGAAATAAAATTTGCACCAAAGATCATGGTCCCCAGGCTTACACCTGGAAAATAAAGCAAAAAAGGCTGGGACCATGACTCAAGTGGTAGATCACCTGCCTAGCAAGCACGAGACTCTGAGTTCAAACCCCAGTACTGCCAAAAATACCTCCATAAAAAAAAACTCCAACACCCCCCCCCCAAAAAAAAGACCGACCCAAATGAAACAACAACAAAAAACCCCCCAAAGGTGGAATATTACTCAGTAGTAAAAAGGAATGGTTTATTGATGTTTGCAACACTTAAATGACTGTGAAAAAGCCAAAAACCAAACTGAGAAGGTCAGCTACTGTATGGTTCTGTTTACAGAACCTTCTTTTAATGCAAAAAGGGGCAGGGGTGACTTGTGGGGTACAAGACTGCAGAAGGAGGAGGTCTGTGCTGATTGTGTCTTGACCATGATAGACCCCAGAGAGAGCCGTGCACACATACAGTGCATCCATGTTGCTTTCCTGTTGCCCGATTAACCATGGGGGTAGAGGGGACATGGGTCCTTCTGAACTGTCTTTGCACCTTCCTGCTTATCTATAATTAGTTCAGTCAGAAAAGCCCCAGATGGAATGAACCCAGAGTAGCCTTCCCGTGACAAAAATGTTCCCAGGGGATCTTTACCAGATTGGGGGTTTGTGCTGGCTTCAACCCAGACTGGCTTTTCTTTCTTTTTTGGTGGTACTGGGGTTTGAACTCAGGACCCCATGCTTGCTGGGCAGGCTCTCTACCACTTGAGCTACTCTGCCAGCCCTTTTTTGTGTTGGGTATTTTTGAGATGGGGTCTCTTTAACTATTTGCCTGGGCTGGCTTTGAATTGCAGTCCTCTCAACCTCTGCCTCCTGAGTAGCTAGGATTACAGGGGTGTAATCCTGTAGAGAGGGGTGTAGAGTTGGGATGCCCGAGTCTAGTCTTGCATTCCCCATGTTGTGTAATGTTTTCCTGGGCATTGACCAGGTGGTTTTCTTTTTGTGATGGTCTGTGAACTATTTGTCCTTGCATCTTCCCAGGGGAAGGCCGAGAGGAAATTGTGAAGGTGACCTTTGAAGAGCTGAGGCAGCAGGTGGCTTTGTTTGCAGCGGCCATGCGGAAGATGGGTGTGAAGAAAGGAGACCGGGTGGTTGGTAAGTGTCTGAGACTGAAATTAGAATGAGTGGCCTGGAAGGGCGAGAGGACTTTTGGAAAGGGTGATGGTGCCCTGGCATCATTCTTGTCACTGTAGGACAAAGGGAAAGTCTAGAAAGAGTGCCAGTTCTGTGAAGCAGGATTCTCTTTGTTTGAGTCCCTGCTTTGTCCCAGAGCCTGAAACAATTCCAGGGACATCCAGGGTGTGCAGGTTGGTTGAATTAGTGAAGGCATGTTTAGGACTTAGCCCTGTAGGGCAGGCAGCGGGCACAGCCTGTGCAAAGGCCCTGTGGCTGGCGAGAGTGCAGCAATCTGCAAGGAGCTGTGAAGTGTAGGGGTGGGGCAGGTGCCCAGGCTGGTTCTCAAAGATCTTATTGACTTCTTTTACCCTACCTGGAGCTTTCTGACGCCTGTCCCTGCTCACTGCCCTGTCTCCCTTGTGCAGCAAGGGAAGGGAGGTGCATAGAACCCGGAGAACCGGAGACAAGGCCCCACTTGGGGCTGTTGTTCCAGAAGTAGCCACGGTTAGTCTGCAGGCCGTGAGTGAGGGAGAGGCCAGAGGCCTGGCCTTTCCTTCACTTGTCGCCTCAGGTAGTGAGTCACCATTTCCTGCTAGGCACTTAGGGACTTTTCTTACAGTTTTTCCTTGACTTCCAGAAAAATCAAAGGCCCGAAGAGGGAGCCACCCTCTGCCCTGGACCCATGCTAATTGGAGGTGGGAAGGCTTCGCAGCTTGAGCAGACCAAGACAACAGGCTCCCTGACCCGCCATGGGTCAAGAGCCACAGGCAGGCGTGGGTTGTGGCCAGGAAAGCTGTGGGTAGTGTTTGGCTAGGGTGTGCCTCTCATGAGGAGTTACACTGTCAAAGGGCCTCAGCTTGTGTTTGCTGAGAGGGTGGATGGCCAGGTGACCTCATCATTAGGTGCACAGCTGGTACAGGGCTGGACCGAGGATCCCAGTGGTCAGGGCCCTCGTGTCTCTTCCTCAGGTGATGGAACTGGGCATGGAGTTAGTGCACTGAGGGCTTCGAGCTTATAAAGCAGGCATTCTGCTGCATGAGCCACTCCTCCAGCCTATTTGACTCTGGTTATTTTGGAGATGGGCTCTCTTGAACAGTTCACCCGGACTGGCCTCGAACTATGACCCTCCCAATCTCAGCCTCCTAAGTAGCTAGGATTATAGGCGTGAGCCACGAGCACCCAGCTATGTTAGTGGTTTTGACTGGGGTTTGAACTCAGGGCCTTGTACTTGCTAGGCAGGCACACTACCTACCACCTGAGCCATGTCCCCAGCCCAGTGTATTAGTTGAAAGGGATGTGCCAGGCCCCATCTGACCCTTGCATATTCACCAGGGGCACCCCGCACATTGAGGTGCTCAAATATCACTTCCTCAGGGGCCCATCTGGCGCCATTGCCACTCTGTCCACGTGTTGGCCTTCTCTTTATGGTCCTTATAGACCTTGAAGTCACTGGGTGACCGCATCTATGCGTCCTGCAGTCCTGGAGGTAGGCTTTGTCTCTGCTTATGGGCTTGTCTTAACTTGAGAAGAGGGCCCAGCACACAGTAGGCATTTAATGAGTGTTTACTGAGTTAAATGCTGGGAGGTCTGGACCAGCGTTCAGCACAGGCATTTTCGAGGTGGGACCCTCACTGTCCTGAGGTTGTCCTTGCTCCCGTTCAAGCTGTGTCTTTTTTAAGGTCTCACAAAGGACTTCAAAAAGTTCTCCTGTTCTCCAGCTTTATTTTGTGGTGCTGGGGATGAGACCCAGGGTCTTGCACAG
Source organism: Castor canadensis (assembly GCF_047511655.1). NCBI lineage: Eukaryota > Metazoa > Chordata > Mammalia > Rodentia > Castoridae > Castor > Castor canadensis. Next base: position 42,413,193 of record NC_133403.1, read on the forward strand.
GCTGGACAAGTGCTCCCAGTGTGCATTTAAAAATCTCCAGTGGGACTGGAGGTGTGGCTCAAGCTGTAGAGCATAGAGCACCTTCCTAGCAGGCACAAAGCCCTGAGTTCAAACCCAAGTACCACCAGAACCCCCAAGTCCCCAGTGGAGGCGGCTGTTCTGAGAAGTTGACATCCCTCAGGGCGGCGCTCTCCATGAGGGGTGCCTGACCCAGGGGCCCAGGAAGCTGCACTTCTTGTGGGCTCAGCTTAGAGTCAGTGTACCCTGCCCTAGTCACCAGGACAGGGCCTTGTGCTGCAGCAGAGGGTACAGGGAAGTGATTCGCAGGTCAGGAAATGGGCGGATGCTTTAAGAGAGCTTCGCCGGTTCCTGGCTCAATTTTCTGTTGTCTGTGAAGTGGCCCCGTATTGGGTCTGATGGGCTCCTGTCAGTCACCAGGAAGTCAGTCTTCCCCAGGCAGTGAATCTGGCCTGCCCTTGGGGGATGACATGGAGACCCTTCAGCTTCACTCATGGCCACGTTCCATCTCCAGTCAGGCTTAGCAGATACCCACTGTCCTGTGGGTGCTTACGTCTTAACCAGGGACACGCCTGATCCAGAGAGATGGACGTGCAAATTGCTGTGGTCCTGCAGGGAGAGGAGAGGGCCTGGGGCTGTCCAGGAGCCCTGGGTGATCAGGGAGGTGTGTGGCTGTGACCTTCTGTCTGAGGACTTTCCTTGGGAATGTTTGCAGTACTTTGTTTCCACTCTCTCTGACTGCAGCTGTTCTCTGCTTCCCTGTCATGAAACCAGCCTCACTGGAGACAGGGGCCTCAGCCTTGCTCTGCTGTTGTGTCTTCCTCGTTCCTTTCCTTCCCTCCACCCGTCTTTCCACCCATAATCCATCTGTCTCTGTCCGTCCGTCCATCCATCCATCCATCCATCCATCCATCCCATTCATCCCCCTGTCTATCCATCTGTTCATGCATCCATATATTCATTCATCTTTCTATTTATCACTATAAACATTTGTCTGTTCATCCATCAGTCCGTTCATTCACCCACCCATTCATCTTTCTATCCATCTGTGTATGCATTCATCCATGCATGGATCATCCATCTGTCCATCCATTTATTCATCTAACCATCCATCCATCCATCCATCCATCCAATTCCTGAGGGCCTTGTTATGGTGGGCCTGGTAAAAGGGCTTTGACAAAGCAAAGAACAAGGCAGGCAGAGTCCTTCCCTCATGTGGGAACCTGATCTCACACGGCAGGTTGCACCCGTGGTTGTTGGTATATGGCTATGGTGAGCGTGGGGAGGGAGATACATTGGGTCCTGCGGGTGACTGGCTGGGAGACCTGAGTTCACAAGCCCAGGAGAAGGCTCGCTGAGGATGTTTCAGGGGAAGTGAGAGCTGAGGACGAGCGTGTGCTGGGTGGGGGAGGCTGGCACGAGTGGAAGCATGGAGCTGATAGCTGTGAGACTGAGCTTCAGCTGAGGGACTGAAAGACTGCTGTGGCAGAGTGAGGGGAGCAGCAGGAGGCCAGGGAGGGTGGGGCTGGCTCCTGGGCCACAGGGTCATTGACTGGCATGTGAAGAATGGAGTGGACAGACTGGTGGGTCCTGATTCTGTTCCTCGGGCAGCTCTACACCGGTGCCCCCTTCCACCCTGGTTTGTCTGCCCCTTGACTCCCCAAACAATACTTTCCATTGCATCTCCTGACAGGTTATTTACCTAATGGCGTCCACGCTGTGGAGGCGATGCTGGCCGCAGCGAGCATTGGTGCTATCTGGAGCTCCACGTCACCAGACTTTGGTGTGAACGTGAGTCAGGGCCACCAGGGGTTGGGGGTGTGGTTTGCAGTAGAGCCTTGAGTCAGGTGTGGGGACATACTGTCCCCACAGCCAGCCCTCTCTCAGGCCAGTGATGGGAGAATCAGGGAGGGAAAGAGCTAGAAGGAGGCAAACTAATCGTTTTTCTGCTCCGGGTGCTGGGGCTGGGGCCCAGGGGCTCATGCATTTTAAACTGCAAAGCAGACTGGTTCTTGCCATCTTTTGTGTCATCCTGATGGTCTGTGTCTGTGACCTTTGCAGGTGTTGTGGGTGGCAGTCAGTGTCACTCATTCTCATGTGATTTGCCTTGCTGCCTGCGACTTTGGAACCATATGAGATTTCCTGTGTGTCTGCTCTCCCAGGCCAGCTTTCCAGTTGTTTTGTTGCTCCTGGTGGGGCTGACCCCTCCTTGCGTGTGTCACTGCCACTGTGCCTCCTTGGATCTTGCCTTTCTGTACACGTGTGCACTCTGGGGGTGTGCTCGGACCCCACACCCTCTGGGGAGCCATGGAGTCCTGGGTGTGTCCAGGTGCTTAGAGCAGCCCAGGCAGAGCAGGTGTGCCTGCAAACCCCTGCCATGATTGCCCTGCCCACGGCCCCCCATGGGAGGAATGAAGCAGCAGCGGTAGCATAGGGAAGCTGGGGAGCTTGGGTTCCAGTTCCTAGCCAAGCAGAGCTCTGGGCATGGGAACGTGGAGCCACGAAGACAGGGCCCTGGGTGAGAGGTGGCCTCACCTAGTTGCTGTCCAGGTTCTGGCAGTTTTAAGCCAGGCCAGGCCCTACACTGTGTGTTGGACGGTGCTACCTGCCCCCGGCAGGTTCTTCATCCACCCTGCACCTTAAATTTCTGCATTGCAAAACTGGAACTACGTTAGGAGGTGGGGACAAGGTGAGGTTTCTGCACGTGGAATAATTGGAGCCGTGACCAGTGCCCGGAAGGCTCCACAGCGTGGCTGCCGGTGGTGCTGGACCGTTAGAGCTGGGTGCTCCTCAGCCAGCTCTCCCGCCATGACTCTAGCAGGTCCTGTCCGCTTCCAGCCTTGCTCTTTTGGTAAAGGTTTTTGAGACGTCACTTTGTTCCCCACAGCATAAGAAGGAGGAGCCAGACAGGCCTGGAGAGGTGGGGGCTGTCCAGGGCCCTTCCCAGCCATCCAGGGCCCCCTCCACAGTGGCTAGATGGTCATGTGTACCCCCTGGAGCATCTTTTCTCTTTCCTACTTTGCCACATCTCAGGACTGTCCAGGGCCAGCAAGGACTGGCCTGAGACTGAAACCCCATGTGGCCTCCCCTGTAGTGTAGGAGGGTCCAGCAAGGAGGCCCTGGGCACTGCTGTTTTGGGATTCCTCAGCATGTCACCATATGGAACGAGGGGAGGGGACAGAGGACAAGTGGCTCCAGAACTCCTGTCCTCAGAAGGGAAAGGGGTGCTAACAGTGACCTTGTGGCCGCAAGGACACAGTCTGTTGTGGGCTTGGCCATGCCTGTCCTGGATCAGTACATGGGAGTTCCTGCTGGAGTGGGGTGCGTGTGGTTGAAGTGCCTTACATCCTTCCATCTCTGTGGGTTGGAGATCTGTGTGTGGCTTCACTGGGGCCTGACACAGAGCCTCAGACTTGGCCTTCAGTGGGCTCAGAAGCTGGGCTGGAGGCAAGAGTGAAGGAGGGTCATTGTCCCCCAGCAGCTGTACTGGCCCCACGCCTGTCCTCATGGCTGTCCCCTAGCTGCTGGGTGTCATCCTGTGTAAATGTCACCTAAGAGGCCTCTGGCGACTCCACGCCAGCTGGTCCTGCCCATCTTGGGAGGCCTGCGACCCAGCAAGTGGCTCTGTGGTGACTTCTCTCTGGGCTGTCCCTTCTCTGACCTCTGCTGGTCCAGGGTTTCTGGAATCACAACTTATGCATGCGACACTCAATGCTGGCTCACTGCCGTGGCCACTAGGTGGCAGCAGGGCTCTGCTCTCCTGGCATCTTCAGCAGTTTGGGGAAGAGAATTTTCTCAGATGCCATGGTCAGAAGGCTGAAGGCCTTCCTGCTAGGATGCTTTGCTCTGCCTGCTTCTGGTCTCTGCGGTGCGGAGTCCTCTCTCCCTCCCGCTGGAGACAGGTGGCACGTGAGCGATCCTGTGTTACTAACATGGAAATGACCACAGGCCACCTGGCAGGACTTCCTCAGCACCCGTACCTGCACAACATGGCGGTGGGGGGGGGCATCAGCAGGCAGCACTTCTGCCTGCTTGCACATGGCCTAGGGTCCTGCGTCCACTGGGAGGCACAGCGCTTGCTCATTCACAGTCCTGGGCCTGTGAGCTGTGGCCTGGGACAGATCCATGGCGCCAGAGCTGCCCATGCTGCTGGTCAGACTGTCCACCATTTCTCTTCCTTGTGAAAAACAACAGGAAGGAGTTTCTGGAGTAGACGACAGGGGACCCGGAATGGAGCAGAGACTGATGTCTGTGATCTCGTGGTCCTCTCTGCAGTTGCCTGAAATTGCATCTCATCTGAAGCTGCAGCTAGGTGCCTTTCTCAGTCCTGGGTGCTTTTCTGACACCTGCAGTGAACCGTGAATGTCCTCCTAGTTTAAATCGTGTTTCTGTTGGCAGTCCCCCAGAGTCTGTTACACAGGGCCACTCACCACTCTCCCACAGGTCCTCTGAATGTGAGTGCTGGGCCTGTGGCACGTGTGGTGTGTCTTCTTAGCAGGCATTTGACCCATAGGGGAGGGGCTTCCATGCAGGTGTTCTCACCTGCTCTTCCACTGGCTAGGCTGGTGACTGAGGGGCCTCTCTGTGGGCCTCTAGGGAGGGCTGGGGCTGCTGTCTGTGATGATGTGGTCTGTGCTTCCCTTCTGCTCTGCCCTGTCCATGCTGTTCCCATCACTGCCTCCTCCCCGCTCTGCTCTGCTGGCTGCCCAGGCTTCCGTCCTGTGTGACCGACACGTCTGAGCTAAGAGTGCCGTGCCCTATGGGAGGCTCAGCTTTTGAGGCCCCCACGCTCTTTCAGCCTCACTGAGACTTCCTGGTCCAGTGCATTTCAGCCTCTCTGGGGTCGCCTCTGAGCTGGTGGCATTTTCAAAGGTGTTCGGGGACCACCCTGTGACATCCACACATGGAGCTTGTAGTCTGCAGCCCTCACCTTTGTGAAGCATCTCAGGAGGCTGTGGTTTGCAAGTCAACAGCACAGCTGCTCTTCCTGCTCCGTCTGGGCGGCAGTCCGTGTGACTCACGCCGGCTGTCCGTTTCTGCCCTTGCTTGTTGCTGAGTGCTGTATTCAGGTCAGCCCCACAGTCACAGTTGTGCTGTTTTCCTGGCTACATGAAGGCAGTTCTCAGTGACCATCATGGACAGAACAGGTTGCTTGTTCCTTTCCAATGCTCAGATCTTCGCCCTGCCCATCCAGCTGGCAAAACTTCAGTTGTACCCTGGGATTATAGAGTCTTTCCATGGTGCCAGGGCTGGGACCTCTGATTCTATAACACTTGTCACCTCTGTAGTCTGCTCACTGTGACCTCTGGCCATCAGGCCCTCCTCGTGGGATGGTTCTTGGGGATGCTGGACTTTGCGTAGAGGTGTCCTATTTGGCATTGGATTTTCTGGTAGATCTGATGTTTCCTGTGTCTGGGCCATCCTTCCCCTGCCCCTTTGCCCGGCTTGTGGTGTCCCCTGGTTGAAACAGCCTCTCCTCCCCCACCCTCCCAGTGGAACCTGCTCGTCCCTGATGCTCTGGTCAGCAGAGGTGTCCTGCAGCTGGTTGTTCTCGCTTGCTTTGGTGGTTTGGGACGGAGCGCGGGTGGCCTCAGTCCCAGTGGGACAGGGACCTCACAGGTGCCTCACAGGGCTGCTGCTGGGGAATGGAGGCCTATGGGACCAAGGAACTGGTGTCCTGAGGCTGGATTCCAAGTCCTGTCCACTGCATAGCCACACTTTTGAATAAAGCTGGTAAACTGATCAGTGTTTTATGTAAAACAAACAAAAACCCACGAACAAAAAAACAAAAGTACAAACCAAAAGAGACAGGGGCTTCTAGGGTTTTCCTATAATAACATCACTGTTTCCTTCAGTCTGTGTGTTCAAGGCATGTGGAAAGTTCTGGAGAGCAGAGTGGCTTGGCTTTGGGTCCTCCTCCTCACTTGCTGCTGTCAGGCATGTGACTTCTAGTTACTGAGAGCACTTCTGTCCTCCTCACTCCTTTCCAGACCCAGGTGTGAGTGTAAGGCTGGTTGTCACTCGTTAGCTTTGTTTCTATGGGGGATTGTGATTTCTAATTTGGCTGATCGTGTGCCTTGGTTTCTTCACCTGTGACAGGGCCTCTGTCTAAGGTCACTCTGTGCATCGTGCATGGATGTTAGGAACGTGCCAAGGACCAGCTATGGAAGTGTCAGCCCTAGTCTCGTCTGTCCTCTTGACCAGACTCGTCAAGGCGTTTATTCTATTGGTCTTTTGGAAGAAGATCGCCTTCACTGATGAAGTCTGGCATTAATTATTCTTTATGGTTTTAATTCCTTCCTTTTTCTTTCTTTCTTTTTTCTTTTTCTTTTTTCCCCCCGTCTTTTTGAGATGGAGTCTTGCTCTGCAGCTCAGACTGGCCTGGAACTTGCGATCCTACTGCTTCAGTCTGCTGAGTGCTGGATTACAGGCATGCACCACCACCTGGCTTCTTCCTCCTTCTCCCTGGCTGCCTGCACCAGGAACATGGTTCATTGAATGTCATTTTTCTGATTGTCACCTGATCTGGCGTAGAAACTGTCTGGCTCCCTGGCAGGTGTCTGGCACTTGTGGGCAGGACAGACATGTGCTTTCCACCCTCTTCTGCCCCTTACTGAGCCTTGACAAACTCTCCATCCTGAGTCTTTAGTGCAAAGATTCTCGCATGTCATGGTGAGCCAGCCCCCTGGAGGCCGGGGAGACAGATTGTGGGGCCCCACCTGCTGTGTAGACGCAGCTGGTGGCAAGGGGCCATCTGAGCTGTCCCCTTTCTGGGTTCCTGCTGAGTCAGTGCCTCTCTACTGGATGACAGTCACTTGGGGAGCCTGCTGCAGACTGTTCATCAGTTCTTTTTGTGAGCTTAATTAACTTAACAGTCCCACTGCAGGTGTGGGCCTGCAGCCGGGTGGAGGCCCCTGTTCTGAGAAACCTTCTGTCACCTGTGTGTGTGGGTGCCCCAGAGCTGGTCCTGCTGCTTGCGCGACCCGCTGCACAGTTGGTGGGGAGTGTGGGGTGACGGCTTCCCCGGGTGGACACACCTCCAGTGTGACCTCCTGTGGAAATGTGGCGTCTGAGGAGGGCCTCAAGGGCTTTGATCCGGTCCCCTTGGGACAACCCTTTGGAGCATCAGGGGACTCCAAGGCTGCCCTCGTCAGTTTACGTCATTCTGGAAACAAGAATGCTCTTACGGGGGGAGCAGAGATTCCAGGTGCAGAGTGACACGTGTGGGTGGTGACCTGAGCCTCCAATTGGGGCTAGTTAACTGCACGTGCATATTTGTAGGTTCACAGGTTTGTTGGTAAGCAGGTACTGTCCAAGAATTCCGGTGCCTCTCCGCCCCCAGATAAAGTTTGGACCAGACCCAGAACAGGGGCCCCATGGCATTGCTACAGTTGCTGGGGCAGGGGGCCCCTCCAGAGGCACTGTGGGGTCAGGCGTCTGTGAGTTGGTCTGTCAGAGCATCTGCGGACCCTTCTGGTTTCCGTGATGTTGAGGCCTGATCACCTCTTAGTCGTGTTTCAATTGGCTTGTTTTGACAATTTTTTTTTTTTTTGGCAGCACTGGGATTTGAACTCAGGGCGTCATACTTGCTAAGCAGACACTCTTAACTCTTGAGCCACTCTACCAGTTCTTAATCGGCTTTTTGTATTGGCTGCAGATGCTGGGGTCAGAGGCTCCACTGGCTGATAAGGGATTCTCCTTTGGGGTGATCTCTGATGACTTGTCCCTCACTTTCAGGGTGTCCTGGACCGGTTTTCCCAAATCCAGCCAAAGCTCATCTTCTCGGTGGAGGCCGTGATCTACAATGGCAAGGAGCATGGCCACCTGGGAAAGCTGCAGCAGGTGGTGAAAGGTGAGCAGTGCTTTCTGTGCTAGGCCGTGTGCACGTGTGTGAGTGTGCACGTGTGTGTGTGCAGTCCCGTGGGCTACACACCGGGGGTAGTTGCGCCCCAGATGGAGTTACAGTTCATGCAAAGATACCTGTGACCTGTAACCGTGTCTCTTCCCCTCCGCCTTTCAGGCCTGCCAGACCTGAAGAGAGTGGTGGTGATCCCTTATGTCACCTCCAGAGAGAAGATAGACATTTCCAAGATTCCAAATAGGTGAGGAGCCACCACTGTTTCTTCTCTTCTGTGGTCTTGGGCACCCAGCCCCTGTGGGACCTGCTCTCCGTCTACTGGGAAGGAGCCCCGTGTGCGTCTTTCCATTTGGGCTCAGTCATCGCATTTTAGAGGTGGAGGAGGTTCTGGTAAAATCTTTATCTTGTGGATGGGTCACTTGAGGCCCCTCAGTGAATCTCCCAAGGCCACACAGCAAATGAGTGGCAGAACAGAGAAGGTCAGAGGAACTCTCATTTCTCCTGCCTGTGTCCCTTGGATGTGGAGGACTTGCATGGGGTCATTCTGGCTCCCTGGGTTGGCCATAGCAGTTCTGCATTGGGACTGTTGTGCACATCCCTGTGTGTGTGTGAATGTGCACACGTGTGCACAGCATGCAAGGCAGTGCACATGTAGGTACACATGCACATGTACATGGGTGCCTGTAAGCATGCATGCACGTGTGCACCTGCACACACAATGCTTGACCACGTGTGTGTGTGCATCGGGGTCTGTAAGCATGCACTCGTGTGCATGCCCACACAACACTCAGACACATGCATGCACACAGCACACTCAGACACACATGTACTCATGCATATGTACATGTGGATATGGTCCATCCTGAATCTGTGTGTTCTGCTCCCATGGATTCAATCAACTGCACATGGAAAATATTGGGGGAAAATTGTGTCTGTCCTGAGCACGTAGACTCTTTTCTCCACGTGGCAACTGTTTTCATAGCGTCTGCATTGCGGGGGAGGCTACGTGTTATAGCGAGGACTTTCAGCATGGGGGCGGGGCTCTGTGCAAATGCGGCAGGTTTACGTAAGGTCCTGCCGATCTGAGTGTCCCAGGACACCGAGGGACGGCCCTTATGTACTTTTCCATTTAGACCGTGTTTGTCCCCCATTGCTCATGGCAGCTTCCTTTGCTTTTCTGAGTTGAAAAGCTGATAAACCTCGTGTCATGGTGGTTTCTCAGTGGTTCAGTCCAAGCTGAATTTGTCCTGTTCCCAGAGTTCTACTCCTTCAGTCTTTCTGGAGGCAGTGTGGGGAGAGACTCTGAGGTCAGGTGTCTTCCTCGCAGGGACCTTTCCTGTTAATCTCCAGCGAGGGCCTCCATGATGTCTTTTGGAGGGGTTGGGCAGACACGGCAGGGGTCCTCTTGCCCACCACAGGGAGGAGAAGAGGGGATGGCCAGGCCTTTAGTCGGGTTGACAGTAGGTGACACCAGTTCCCTGGGTTTGCATGGGGTACTGTCTGGGGCACGAAGCACATGTCTTACCCTCCAGGGCTCTCAGTCTACTCTAGGGAGCTGAGACACACTTGCAGCAGGGGTGTGCGGTGACCTCTAGGCCCAGGGGACACAGCATGCCCACTGAATGGGAAGAGCGGAAGTGCCCAGGGGTTAAGCATGGGGCCATGGCTGCTTTTGTGCAGGAGCTGGGGAGGAGGTGTCTGCCTGGCCTGGAGGTGTGCCCTGCTTGTGCCAGCGTTCCAGAGGCACCCAGAAGGTTTTGGCAAGGAACACCGTCTCTAGGGCAGCCCTCTTGGGTTCGGGTCTCAGCTGGGTGACCCAGTGCAGGCGATCAGCCTCTCTGTGCCTTGGCTTCTGCATGCACACCACGGGGCCTGGCGCCTTCCTCACAGCTGGCGTGTGGGTTAAACAGGTGATGCTAAGCTTATGTCACTGTGAGGCTGCACTGGGCTCTGTCCCCAGCTGGGCTTTCCTTTTCCTGAAGGTGTTTATCAGTAACTGATATGAAATGAGGGCGTCACAGAATCATATTAGCTTTATACTAGGCAAGCACTCCCCTCGTTAAGCTCCAGGGGCTGGGCGCTGTCATCTTTGGATTGCTGGATACCATTGATAAACCAAAACTGCGCTGCCCAGCTGCGGAGAACGAGGGAGAGCCCCCCTCGGGCTTTCATTTCTAGAAGAGAAACAAAGGTGAGCGTGTGGCCTGTGACGTATGGACCGTTGGAAAGCACAGGTTTTTCTTTGTGGAGCATCCGTTGCTGGGCGCTGCCCGTAAACGGGCTGTGCGGAGGCGGGGTGGGGCGAGTGGATAATTTCCCGACACTCCGGAGCACACGGCTTTGTGTTTACCACTCAGAGTTGAAGGATTTCGGATGCCCTTTTCAAACCATCCTGTGTCCCCAGGACACATCCCCTTCTCTCGGGATGCCCTCCCACGCTGGACGGCGCAGTTCTTCGTTTTAGTGCGTGTGCATTTGTGTTTCGGTGTTATTATCCTTAGCAAGTGGCTTCGATCTGGGTTTGATGGGTTCCCACCCCTTCCCTTCCTTGGAAGAGAGAAATTTCCATTTGTTACACAATGGTTCAGGGCCAGTGTTAGGGGCTCCGGTTTTTGCTGGTCTCCAAATGGAGTAGTTACCCTCTGGGACATGCTCGTTGTCCCTTGGTGGTTCTTGACCACTCACATCTGGTGCTTTCTGTTGGCTCTGGGTGAGGCTTGGCAGACTTCTTGGTTGATAGTCAGTGGCTTGGATTAATTTTATTTATTCTTGGACACAGTCGAAGCTCACTGCTGTAAGCCTCAGCATCTAGTAAATGAGTGGTAACACATACTTGCTCAGCAGCATTTCTGTCACTGAAACTGGGGCTTTGGGAAGCCGGCCCAACCTTCCTGATGGGAGGTGAACCTCATTTGCAGGAGGGGCTCATTAATCCAGCACCTCTCATGCCAACCCAGGCCCACATGGGGTCCCTCTAGGGGTCTCACTCCCTCTGGGCTGTCATTGGAAGCAAGGTGTTGCTAAGCAGGTGATGAACAGCAAACAAAGGAAATGTGCTGGAGGACTCAACTCCAAGTTCAAAGCTGCTTGCCATTGTTTGCATGCGCTCAGCGGGCATATTGATCTCCGCAGTGCTTTTGAACGCTGGGAGGTCCTCTAAAGAGACAGCCCCTGGCCCTGTCAGTGGTGCTAAGGAGCCAACTCGAAATCCTCACTCAATTACTTAATTCCTTTCCTTCCATAGGCTTGAACTTGTGAGAGTTGAGACTTTTGTCTTGGTGGAAGTGGAGGGGAGGGTGGGCCAAGTCTAGCTGCGGTGGGATTGGAGGCTGTAGCCCAGCGTCTGGAACATTCACTGTTTTTCCCCATGTCTCTGCCCACAGCATGTTTCTGGACGATTTCCTTGCCTGTGGGACCGGCGAGCAGGCGCCCCAGCTGGAGTTCGAGCAGCTGCCCTTCAGCCATCCTCTCTTCATCGTGTTTTCCTCGGGCACCACCGGAGCGCCCAAGTGCATGGTGCACTCTGCTGGGGTAGGTCTCCCACCCAGGTTTGCTCCAAATGCGGTTCCCAGCTGGCAACAGTGGTATCCCTGTCCCCTCCCCAGGGCCTCAGTGTGCTGCTTCTCCCTAAGTGGGATGGTGCTAGGACACCTGTAACTGGGCCCAGTGATGGACAGTGCCATTCCAGGGGCTGTTGTGACACCTCCACCATGTGGAAGCCACCGTGGAGCGCTGTGCTCCGCTGGGGTGGGCACTCATTGGGTGAAGCAGCATCGCTCACAGTGCAGGCTGTGACCCCTGGTGGACTGTGAGCTCCGTGGGTGGCCCTGGCATTTACTGAGTCGGAATGGGGGTCAGCACATCGGCACAGGGTGGTCGTGAGAGGTGTGGCGATCACTTTGTGTAGTTGCACAGTGTGTCTACAAACGTCACACTTCCTGGGTGGCATCGTGAGACTTGTATCTGACGGGCTGGGGCTGGGGGTTGGAAATGCTCTAGGTTAGGTCATAACCAGGGAATGCTTGACGAGCGTGCTGTGCTGGACCGGAAGCCCACGCTCTGTCCACAAGACTGGAAGTCCAGAGTCAGGGCTGGTTTCTCCCCATGTCTCACTCCTTGCCTTGTAGGTGCCACCTTCTCCGTGTGGCACCCTTTGTCTTCGTCTCGTCTCAGTGCTGTAATGGAGCCCTGCAATGGGGTGATTTATGAAAAATAAAGGTTCACACAGACGTGGCTCTGGGGGCAAGGGGTCCAAAGTCAGAGTGCACATCAGGCAAGGACCGTCTTGCTGCCGGGGACCCTCCGCAGAGTCCCAGCATGGTGCAGGGGTCGTTGGAAGGCAGAGCAAGCTGTTTACTCAGGTCTCTCTTCTTAGAAAGGCACTAGTACCATCAGGGGGTCACCCTCCCAGCCTCAGCTGATGGCAGTCACCTCCCCCAGGCCTCATCTGCACATACTGTTAACATGCGTCTATGAGAGTTACATCTGCACACGAGCCTCAGCGGGGACAAACACTGCCACAGCTCCCTGGATGTGCCCAGATTTCTTCCTCTAAGGGTGTCCATCAGACCGATTGGAGCCTACCCCCAGGCCTCATCTTAACCTCATGTCTGTAAAGGCCTGACCTCCAAACACAGTCACGTTCTGAGCTGGGGCTTCAGCATCTGAATTTCCAGGACACAGTTTAGCCCATGACACCCGCTTCTCATTCTTCTCTTTTATTTTGTCACACGTCCACTTCAGTAAGTTCCCTGAAATAGTACATTCCTACTAACCACTAGCCACCATATGCAAATTCAGAGACGTCTAACCTTCTTTTTTTGCTTTTCAAAATAGAATACCAGGCTGGGCTCTGGTGGCCCACACCTGTAATCTAGCTACCCAGGTGGCAGAGATCAGGAGGATTGAGGTTCGAAGCCAGCCTGGGTGAATAATTTTGTGAGACCCTATCTTGAAAAACCCTATCACAAAAAAAAGGGCCGGTGGAGTGGCTCAAGGTATAGGCCCTGAGTTCAAACCCCAGTACTATAGTAAATAAAAACATAAATAGAATACTTAAAGAACCTGTGGAAAGCCCATGAATGCTCTCACAGACAGTGATGGGTGCTCTTTGCCAGCCACAACCATTGCTCACATCCTCTCTTTCACATTTTCAGCATCCAGTCCTAACATTTTCTTAAGCCTCTTTTGCTTTTTTTCTCTTTTTGCTGAAGTATCTGGGGCAAGTTGGAGCCGTTGTGGGCTTTCACCCCCACACTGCCGCACGTGTCTCCTCACGGCCACAGTGTTCCCTCAGGGAGCTGGAACATAAGTCAAGTTCAGGAATGCTAAGGTTGACACCGTGCTCGGTCCACACAGGTGCTGCTGGTGTCCCGCTGGCATCCCTTGGAGTGGGCGGGACTGAATAGCATCCACTGCCGTGCCCCTGCATTGTCCTCTACCTGAACACCTCCTCTTCCCTCTTTGGTCCTTTTGTTTTGTTTTGGTACTGGGGTTTGAACTCAGAACTTCACCTTGAGCCACATAACCAGCCCCTTTTGTGTTGGGGTTTTTTGAGATAAGGTCTCACAAGCTGTCTGCTTGGGCTGGCTTTGAACCACAATCCTCCTGATCTCTGCCTCCTGAGTGGCTAGGATTACAGGCAAGAGCCACCGGCGCCTGGGTATGACGGTGACTTCTTGAAGAGGCCAGATTCCTCTGTGCAGCCCAGCCATGTTTCCTTGTGGTTAGATATGGATCAGGTGGTTCTAGCAGGAGCACCAGGACAGGGGTGGGGACACATGTCAGTGCATCCAGTCACTGCAGTGTCATCAGGTTATACTTCCACAGTACAGCTCCTGTGTGATGTTGGCACTTTCCCAATAACTGTTGTCACCCATGCCTGCTACCCTCAGTGCCCCTGTACTCTGAAGACCCTCCCTTCCTCTGACTAGGCCCAGTCTTCACCATGGACTTGGACCTTTTCTGGCTGGCATCCTTGCTTACCTGGCTTGCCACCCAGCCAGCCACTCAGCTGTCCTTGTCTCATCTCCCAACTTCTCCCTCTGGACGCCTGGCCTTGGAAGGCAAGTGCCCCGCACGGTGGTCAGCCTTGTGCCCACGCCTTTTCTCCCACCTCAGAAGAGAGCATCACCCAGGCTGGGAAACCTCCCGCTCTCAACCAGCTGTGGCTGGTCTTGCTGAGCTGGGCTGTGGAGATGGAGTTTAGCCTTTCACTCAGGCATCACTTTCACCCCCCCGCATAGCTTCTCCCAGCATGGGTTCTCAGTGCATGGGGAGGAGGGCGTGGGCTGCCGGGGTCCGGACTCACTGAAGGCCAGTGTGGGCAGTGAGGGAGCCACAGACGACGGGTGGCCCAGAAACCACAGGGTAGGAGCACGGGGCACATTGGGCTGGAGGAGTGATGCTGGCTGAGCCACGCTGCCTTTGTGTGGACAGCTATTGTCCTTGGGGCTTACATCAGCCTGTTTTATCACTTCATGTTAGCAGGGTCCAGTGCAGGCCACTGTTGAACTTGGCCTTCCCTGTGGAGGGCAGCGGCACGTCTGGCCCAGGGCCCATGAACAAGTCATGGCAATGGTGTTTTTAGAAGTCTTATAGACAGGGTGGGATTTGTGTGGCCAAACCAGATATTTTTAGAAAAGGCACAATGTGTAATGGGCTGTTATTTTCAGTGTTTTGCATAGTGACTGTCATTTTTTCAGCAGAGGAACATAAAAATGTATTAGCTGTAATGTATGCTCATAAAATGAATGTGCCTGGTGTATGGAGGGTATAGAAAGGTAAGGAGAAATTCTCCTTCTATTTCCACGGGCTCTTGGCTCTCCAGAGATGTGACTCTGCATCTTGCCTGGCTTCCAGTGTTAGCATTTGTTGTCATTGTTTTGACAGGTCTCTGCTACATAGCTCAGGCTGGCCTTGAACTCACCATCTTCCTGCCTCTGCTTTCCGAGTCTGGGATCACAGGCAGGGCCACTATGCCTGACTGAGAGTGACCTTGTCAGAAAATGTGAACACAGTGGGCTGAACAGGGCCACGGTGGTTGGGCTGTGACAAGTGTCCTGCGGTCTGGGGCCAGTGGTCTGCTACTGGCAAGGCTTATACTTCCCAAGTCCATGGAAGGCCCAGAAAGCAGCTTCCCCTTCCCTTCCTATATCCTGAACTGCTCAGGGCTGCCATGCAGCTCAGCAGGGGGGCACTTGCCCGGCTTGCTCAAGATCTTGGGTTCCATCCCCAGCCCCACAAAACAAAACTAAAAAGACTCTGGCTTGAGACCCATGAAACCTTGTGGCCTTCCCTTCCTGCCCTTGGGGAAAGCACTCACATTCGGCCATAAATGAGCAAAAATGAAGAGAATTCTCTTTTGAATTGCTAGGATTAGAGAGAAATTCTTGAGCGCAGAGCAAAGCTGTTTGCTCTGTGCTGTTTGAGGACACGAGGACAAGGGACGTGTGAGCAAGATGGGTTGTGACATGGTGCCTCCAGCAGAATGAAGAGATGAAGTCACACACCTGATCACGAAAAGCCACTGCACACTGATTGCAGTGGGAGAGGCTGGAGGGATGTGCGTGGCTTTGTCTAAGCTGAGCGCTTGTCCTTTCAGCGTGTCACTTTATGAAGACTTGGTGTTCATGAAGTGACTTCCTGAGGCCTTCATCTTCCAAACCTGTCCGCTCATTGTGTGAGAGCAGGGTGTGCGTGGGACATTCTGTGGGCTCTGTGCCTCCCTGGCCCACAAGGGGTTTCCTTACCTCCCACCCTGCATCACGGCTCTTGGGACAGGAGAAACAGCCTGTCCCTCCCACAGTTCCCTCATGTTCTCACGTGGGCTCTTGTCCAGGACCGGCCAGCTGCAGTACTGCCCCAGGGCCTGATAGGGAGCGCTGTCTGGAACGCTGGGACTAGGAGCCCGGCTCCTCGATCTGAGCCTCCCCTGGGAAGGAGGTTTCTGTGTTGGTCTTCAAGGGTCCTCTTTTCTTGTCTGACGAGTGCTGTAAAGGCTGGTGTGTAACACATGGGGCTCCACACACGGGGGGCTTTCTGTGAGCACAGTGCTCACATCTGTGGACCTGTCCCAAAGACAGTGAGCTGGCTTGCACACTGACCCTCCCTTCCGGGTCATGGCAGGGTAGCGTTCCCAGTCCTCAGGATTTCCTTGGGACCTAGTGTAGAGGTAGGAAACTGAGGCCAACTGCGAGGTGACAGGCAGGGTCCCTTGCTGGGCTCTTTGGACTGTCCTCGATGACAGGAGGCCTCCTTCTTTCCCTGCTAAACACATGGAATTGCTTGGGACGACTGGGTGCCAGGCAGCAGAGCACTGAACAGCTGCAGGGGAGTGGAGGGGGGCTCTGCTTACCCGTGATGGTCTGCAGGATGTCACTCAGTTTGCCCTTTACCTTTAAGTCTCCTCTTGGTAAGGTGACTGAAGATGGCAGGTCCCCATGGTGCCCAGTAGTGCGGGTGGTGGGTGCTCATGTGCAGACTGGGGCGACCTGTACTTCCGCCTGGGCACTCACTGTGCCTGCCCTTCCTCCTGCAGGGCACCCTCATCCAGCACCTGAAGGAGCACATGCTGCACAGCAACATGACGCACAGCGACATCCTGCTCTACTACACCACGGTAAGCCCTGCACCCAGGGGGCAGCCAGACTTTTCCAACATGGTTTCAACAGCAGCCTCACGTGTAGCTTTCGCAAGTGTCCCTCCATCTCAGGCCAGGCCTGTGCTGCGGCTTTGCTGGACAGTGACATGCCCGGAAACTGTGCTGCTGGGGCCTGCAGCTACTGGTGTCCTTGTCTAGGAGTGTCCTCCATAAAAGGAACTCAGCCAGAACATTAAAGTCTCTTTACAAAGCACTTGGTTGAGCCAGTTGTGTTGGTGCACACCTGTAATCCCAGCTGCTTCGGAGGCAGTGGCTGGAGGATCAGGGTCTGAGGCCAGCCTGGGCAAGGTTAGTAAGACCCTGTCTCAAAAACAAAAACCAAAAGTGCCGGGGGAGTGGTTCAGTTGGTGGAGCTCTTGCCTAGCAAGCACCAGGCACTAAGTTCAACCTCCAGTACTGCCAAAAAAAAAGATAAAAATGAAACTCAGCTAACCTGGGACCTTTGAGGGTCTGAGAGGTGGGGGGTGGTCTTCAAGGGGCGCTGGATTTTAACTACTGCCTGGGGCCCCCAGCACCTTCTGCTCAGTCTTTCCAGGCTAGTGCCCCACCCTCCTGGCTCACATGGGGGAGGTGGCTACTGCCTTTTGGCCTCTAGGGCTGAGATTCCTGCTGGGACCTTCCTCCCAGTCCCACCTATCGTGTCTATAAAGCTCCAGCTCTGTCCACAGATTGTCTCTGTGTAAATGGGGGTGTGGTCAGTGGGTGTGTGGGCACCTTTTGGCTTTAAACATTATCTTTTTCTTTCTTGAGTCACTCCACCATCCTTTTTTGTGATGGCAGTTTTCAAGATACAGCCTCATGAACTATTTGTCTGGGCTGGCTTCAGATCGGGATCCTCCTGATCTCTGCCTTCTGAGTAGCTAGGATTACAGGTGTGAGCCTCTGGTGCCTGGCTCTTTTTTCTTTTTCTTTTGGCTGTACTGGGGTTTGAACTCAGGCCCCATGAGCCATGTCCCCAGCCCTTTTTGCTTCTTTTCTTTTTTTTTCTGTTGTTCCAGTTATTTTGTTTCTTTTCTTTTTCTCTTTTATTGCTCTGGTTATTTTGGAGATGAGGTCTCACAAATTGTTCTGTCTGGGTTAGTCTTGAATCCCAGTCCTCCCCATCTCAGCCACCCAAGTAGCTAGACCTACAGGTGTTGAGCCACCTGTTTGTTGTTATTTTGAAATTGGGTCTTGCTATGGAGCCAGGTTGTCCTGGAATTCCTGACCCTCCTGCTTCAGCCTCCTGAGTGCTGGGATTATAAGAGTGTACTATCATGCATGACTGGAAACATTTTCTAAATAAAAGAATTATGCTTAAATCTATCTGCGGATGATTGGCGTTTCAGGCAGCTCTAGCAGGATGCAGGTGGAAGGCTGGTGTCCTCCAGGGTCAGGGCGACAGTATCAGATGTTCCTGTGCTGTGTGTCTTATAGCCAGTGCCTTGCAGCCCCAGGCTGCACGTGCACGTCTGCACCTTCCTTTACACGTGGGGCCGTGCTGCTCCGCTGGGCTTGTTCTGCCATTCACAGTGTGTCTTGGGGCTCCCATGTCAGCCCAGGCCTCCGGTCTTGGCTGCATTGTGGCTGACTTCTGATGCTCTTGAGGCACCATGCAGTCTGGGTGCCCTGTGGTCAGCTGGCTGAGTGTGACCTGTAGTGTGTGTGCATCCTGTGTGACTTTGGGCTCTGGTCACCAGCAGGGCTGCGGTAGACCATGTCTGCCCCGTCTCCAAGCTGGTGTTGAGTTGATGCTTGATGTGTAGACGAGGAATGGCTGGGTCTTTCCTATGTGATGAGTTTGCAGCGGGCAGGTCCAGCCAGCCTGTGGCTCCCCACCCTGCCCCCCGTTTAAGCCATGTGCCTTGTTTGTCGCAGGTTGGCTGGATGATGTGGAACTGGATGGTGTCTGCTCTGGCCACAGGAGCGTCTGTGGTCTTGTACGATGGTTCCCCGCTCATCCCGACACCCAATGTGCTTTGGGACCTGGTGGACAGGATAGGGTAGGTACCCAGATCCTGCTCAGCTGGCAGGACCAGTGAGCATTTCCAAAGGCGAGTTAGTGCGACCGCATCTGAACAAGTCTGGCACAGATAATGGTGCACGCTTGTTAGGCAGGTGCTCTGCCACTTGAGCCACTCTGCCGGAATGGCGCATGTGTGTAAGCTCAGCTGTGTCAGAGGCAGGGATTGGAGGATGGTGGTCCCAGGCCAGTCTGGACAAAAAGCATAAATGTGTAATTGAAAAATAACTAAAGCAGAAAGGGCTGGGTAGAGCGCTTACCTCGCAAGCATTAGACCTCCGAGTTCAAACCCTGGTACCAGAAGAGAGAGATAGACAGAGGGACAGAGAGAATAAAGGCACAGAAAGTGCCAAAGGCCACAGGAACCCACCTCCCACTTTGAGGGGGACCCAACTGCTGTGGACTTGGCTTCTTCTGGCCCAGAGGCCTGAACTTGTAACATCTCTGCACTCACTCAGCGTCATGGCAGACCCTCTCCACGCAAGCATGCAGGAGGTGGAGTTACTCCAGAGGGACGTGAGGACTCTTGAGCTCACAGCGTCCTGGGTCGCTTTTTTTTTTTTTTTTTTTGCCACCTGTGCCTGGCTCCTCCTGGGTTCTTTAGTTCGGAAGATGGAGTTTTTAGGGATAGCCACCTCCCTGGAAGACAATGAGGAAGGAGCTGGCATATGACATGATCGGCCTTGGGAAGCACCCAATGTGTGGTCCCCGAGGTCCCCAGCAGAGCTCTGCAGCTGGAGGTGATGGGTTGTGTGCACAGGGCATTCTGAGTGAAGCCCTGGTAAAGGGGAGCTGGTCACCTGCATGTGCATCCAGGTGCAGACTTGTCCCCTTGGGTCTTGGGGGGCTCCCAGGAGCCGAGACTCACGTTCAGGTGGCAGGGAAATGTCGGTCCAGCCCAGAAAAGGCTGGCAGACCTGTTAAGTGACTCCCTGGCTGGAGGGAGTGGAGTGACAGCGGCTGATGCCTGCTGTTTCCTTCCTGTCTGTCTGTCAGCATCACCATCCTCGGGACAGGGGCCAAGTGGCTGTCTGTGCTTGAAGAGAAAGAAATGAGGCCAGGTGGGTGTCTCCCATGGCCCTGTCCCATGCCTCAGAGCTGTCTAGGAAGTGACACCACGTGGGCTGCTCCCTGTGCAGTGGGGTTGGTGGTGGCGGGTTTGGTGTTAATCTGGACTGTTCACCCCAGCGGAAACCCACAACCTCCACACGCTCCATACCATCCTGTCCACCGGCTCCCCGCTGAAGGCCCAGAGCTACGAGTACGTCTACAGACACGTCAAGAGCAGCGTGCTCCTGGGTTCCATCTCAGGTATGGCGAGGACATGGACAGGGCGGGAAGCGGGATGGCGGGGCCTCCCTGCACTGCAAGTGACAGGTCTAGTGGCTCTTGTCTTTAATACCAGCTGGCAGAGATTGGGAAGATCGAGGTTCGAGGCCAGCCCTGGAAGAAAGTTGAGGAGACCAGTGGCTGGGTGTGGTGTCGTGTGCCTGTCATCCCCACTATGCTAGGACGTACAGGCCGGTCTGCGCATAAAGAGAAACCTTATCTCAAAAATAACCAAATCAGAAATGGCTGGAGGAGTGGCTCAAGAGTTATAGCACCTGCCTAGCAAGCTTGAGGCCCTGAGTTCAAACCCCCGAGCCACCAAAAACCCCCCAAATAGGAAATATACTTGTTGACCTTGGAAGACGGTCACAATGGGCTAAGTGAAAAAAGTAGGTTGCAGGATTGCAAGATGTGTGCGGTCATCTTTAGAGATTAAAAAGAGGAACCCATGGGTGTGACTTGTGTATACGTGCATGTCTTATACCTGGATTATAGGGACTTGGCGTTTTTTTGGTGGCAGTGGGATTTGAACTCTGGGCTTCACACTTGGTAGATGGGTGCTCTACCACTTCAACCACTCCACCAGCCCAGTTTTATATTAGGTATTTTCCAGAAAGCGTCTCTCCAACTATTTACTCAAGGTTGGCTTTGAACTTCCATCCTCTGGATTTCTGCCTCCTCAGTAGCCAGGATTGCAGGCGTGAACCCCCAGCGCCTGGCCTTTTCTTTGTTTTTTTGAGACAGTTTTGCTATGTGTCCAGGCTGGCCTTGAACTGCCTCAGGAAGCTGATCCTCCTGCTTCAGCTTCCTGAGCACCGGGATTACAGGCGTGTACCACCATACTTCAAACAAGTGGCCTTTTCTCTTAACTTTTCAACATGAAACTGCTTTGGAAAGTAATTTGTGCGTGTGATGAGTTGACGGGGAACAGCAATTCCCCCTGCTGTGCTCCCCTCTTTCCCAAAGCGTTTCCTTTCAGAGATGTTCTGTGTGTAGGGGGTGTGCATGTGCGCCTCTGAGTGTGCTTGTGCGCCCTTCTGTGTGCGTGTGTGTGTATAGGCCAAGAGCTCCTCAGACACCACCTGAGAGCACACCCCCCTTCCCTCTGACAGTGTCACTTAGAGTTCATCACAGCCCCTAGAAATCTTTGGATGACATTTGTTTTCTTTTTATTCACTTGGAGTTCCAGTTTTTCTCCTTATGATTTGTGTGTATGTGTGTGCGCGTGCGTGTGTTTGTGTATGTAATTTTTTTTTTTTTTGTGAGGCTGGGGTTTGAACTCAGGGCTTCAAGCTTACAAAGCAGGTGCTCTACCGTTTGAACCACACCTCCAGCCCTCTCTTTACAATTCAAAAAGCCCTTCAAACACCTTTCAAAGGGGCCATTTGCTTGAAGCCTGGAGCCGCCCTGCCAGGTTTCTTCCTCCCCACTGCTTCCTTGGCTGGAGGCTGGGGGTCTGGGGCAGATTCCAGCAGCAGGATGAGCAGCAGGAGGACGTGAGCCCTGGGCCTCAGTTCACCCCAGTATGAGGAATGGGTGTAGGCGTAGTCTCCAGGGGCCTTCCAGGCTTTCTAGCCTTGGTTCTGCCCCTTGTGGGGATGGAAGAGTCAGCGCTCTGGTCTTTAGCAGACTTTCTGGGGCCCAGACCCCCACCTGCCCACCCCACCAGTCCCTTCTGTGCCCCTGTGGGACAGCCATACCTGGGTGATCCTCTCAGCCACCACCCCATCTGTCTCAAGAAGCTGTCCCTGTGGCCTGGCACTCTGCGTTTATCTGCCGAGTGGTGGGATTCATTCTGTGCACCTTCCTGCTGTGCTGCTCACTGGTAATGAACCTCAGGGAGGTCGCACCACCTCTGAGTGCCACCTCTCTCTCCTTTCATTGCCCACAGGTGGCACCGACATCATCTCCTGCTTCATGGGCCAGAATGTGTCCATTCCTGTGTACAAAGGCGAGATCCAGGCCCGGAACCTGGCCATGGCTGTGGAGGCCTGGGATGAGGAAGGTGACTTTCTGGGTGGAGGGTGATGGAAGCACTGGGAGGTGTCCTTTGCTTGTAGGTGTCCTTTTCTTGTGGTGGTTCTTAAAGTGGCCATCTGAGGGGGCAGCCTCTGTCACAACTGGGACAATGTCTGTCCACCCCCCAAGCCTGGTTTACACCCATAGGCCTCTCTGTCTTCAGCCCCGAAAAGCAGGCATCAGGCTGGAGCACATATGGGAGTGGGCTGGCAGCTGGAGGCTGGGAGGCTGGGGTTGGGTGAGGTTGGGTGGAGGTTGGGGTAGAGTCCACTTAGGGAGGGGCTGCAGTTCAAGGCCCGTGGGCGTGAGTCATCCCTCCTTTGGTGTGTGCACCATTGTGCGTGCATGGTCACTTAGAGATGTGCCATGTGTGCTGGGCTCACCCCACTGTTGTCCCCCAGGAAAGGCGGTGTGGGGCCAGAGCGGCGAGCTGGTGTGCACCAAGCCCATCCCCTGCCAACCCACGCACTTCTGGAACGACGAGAACGGGAGCAAGTACAGGAAGGCGTATTTCTCCAAATTCCCAGGTGAGTGGGACACTCCGGCCAAGCCATCCACGCTGCTGTGGCTGAGGTCCTGAGGGGCTGTGAGCTGCTCCTTCCGCCCACTGGGGCTGGCAGTGAGGTTTTGATCAGCGTCTGCTCGTCCTCATGAAGCCATGGTCTAAAACTAATCTGGGTTCTGGGCTATCTGCCCTACCTCTGTACCAGAGCCTCCCGGCCACGAGCTGTGCTGGGAGCCCGCTGGGCCACTGGGGGTCCGTGGGGGCGGAGGGAGGGCCCTGGAGAGGTGTCTGGCTTGTCTCTTTCCATCTCTGTGTGGCCTCCAGGCCCGGGATGATGGAGGAGAGCACTTTTGTGGGGGCTGATATGACCATCCTGCAGATGGACACCCCAGCCGTCCGTCTTCAAGGGGCTGCACCCGAGGCCGGGGAGGCTGTTCTTTAAGGCCCAGCCTCCTGTCTCCTTCCTGAAGCCCCAGCTCTGTCTTTGGTAGTCAGCGCCAGGCTGTTTATGCTAAGTGCTTGCTCGCTCTCCAGGCTCCAGAAAGGTGAGGTGAAGGTGTACAGCACACGAGCAGAACCCGAGTGCGGCAGCCGACTGTGGGGACGGAGTTTGCCGCGGCTCCCTCCCGCTTCCCTGCGCGACCTTGCCCACCTCTTGAACTCTGGCTGTGGCTAACCCACCTTGGCTCCTGCCAGGTGTGGCTGTGTAGACCAGTGCAGATCAGCTGAGAAGCCATCTTCACAGACGCTGAGGAGAGGCTGGGTTTCTGACTGGGGCGTGTTCAAAGGTTTAGGGCCTCGGCTTGAGCAGCCATCTAAGAGATGACAGCCCTTTATCTGCAGTATTGCGCTTTGAAAATGGCCTCTTCTGTCATGTTTTGTCACAAATATAAGGATTCATGTGATAGTGTATCTTAGGGTTAATTTCAGAATAAGGCTTTCTTTTTGAAGCTCTGGAAGGAAGAAATACTTTGGGACCTTTCGTATCTCCATTTTTGCCTTGGCTGCCAGGAGACTCAGAGCTGAGACCATTGCTTTGTTGTAACAGTCCTTCTATCCCTTTAAGTAATGTTTCCACAGTGTCCACTTTTACAAGTTGTGTAAAGTGGTTTCTCAGGTAGTGTCTGAGGGCAGGTGGGGATGAAGAAATAAGGAAAGACCCAGAAGAGGAGGTCATGGGATCTGAGCCTCTGGCCATGGACACAGTGGGCACTGGTTGTTCACTGTGTAGAGGCTCTTGGGCTGCAGGAAATGGCTGTCGATGCAGCAGAGCCTTCTCCCCCACCGGGAGGAGAGTCACGGACATGAGTCCCTTCAGAACGATGCCAGGTGGAGGGCAGGCAGGCCAGGGGCTGGGACAGAGAGACAGCTGAGACACTGAGGGAAATGCAAGGGCTCAGAACAAGGCAGGGTGACCCTCTCACGTAAACTTTAGAAAGAAGACTCGTGTTTGTGTGACTGAAGAAAAGAACCATGTGTCGGGCTGCACCAAGTGGCAGAGCCCCGCCCACCAATCCAAGCCCTGAGTTCAACCCCAGACCGCGCAAGGAGAAAAGGGAAAACATTCAGGGTGTGAGCAGAGGCTACATGAGTCACCCCACTCATTTCCTTTACGGCTCTTTACTATTGAAAAACCTAATAAACACTAAGAAATTGAAGCAGACCAAGACTTAGACCATGGCAGATGACAGAGATAAGGCCTGGTGTGTCTGTGTCACTTGCCGTCATTCACACGCACTGTATTTCCATTTTTGCCTCAGCTTCCAGAAAACTCTGAGCTGAAGTCCCTGCTTTGAAGAACCAGAGTGATTGGGGTCTCTTGAGGTCACTGGGGACAGGTAGTGCTTTTGCTGCTTGTGACATCGATGTGTTTCCTATGCGGGCGTCAAAGCCAGCAGTCCCTTGGGGGTTTGCCTGCCCGCTGGGCTTTGTTTTGCTGGAGGTTCAGTGTTCCAGGGAGGTCATCACAGAAGAGAATTTCTGTAGTGTGGATTTGCATCTTCCTTTGTGTTTTCAGGGCCTCGGTAATTAGGGCACAGCCCAGAAAACCCAGAAACTTCCACCAAATTCAGGGAAGACCTAATGTCATGCACACCTGTCACTGGTCCAGGCCCTGACATCCCAAAGTGGAAAAGGGTCTCCAGGCTGTAAAGCAGACGTGTCCTGGCAGCTCCCTTGGCATTCCAGGTGCCGTGCGTAACCCGGCTATCTGAGGGTCACCATCTGCAAGCCACCCCTGGGGGATTTCTTTCTTGTTAGTGAGTGAATCCCAAAGAAAGCCCTGGGTGTTCTGTAGCCTGTGGCTCCTGCCTCGATTTCCTCACTCTGTCCCACGGACCACAGACTCTACATAGGCATTGTGGCCTCTGTCCCCATGGACGGGTGGGTCATGTTTGTCACACTTCTCTGCAGTGTCGTGTGAATCGTTGTGGTCAGATAGCGAGCCTGCGCCGGTGGGTAGGCCCTGGGTTTACTGAGACAGGATGAACTGGAGATTAAGGGTCTCCAGGATGGGTGGGAGGGGCAGGGGCTTCCAAGGATGCCTGTGGGAAGCTGAGGGAGTGGGCAAATTTGGTGTGATTCGTCGCCAAGTCAAAGCCTTGAGATGTGCTTTTCTTGTGCACATCTGCAGCAGGTGGCACTCACTGGTCCCCTTACTCCTGACACTGCTCTCCAGGGTGCTGCTGTACTGTTAGGATTCAAAGCAGGGCGTGGCACAGAGCCCACCCACCCCCTCCCCATGCTGAACGGCAAGCTACACTCACTGCTAAGAGTCTAACCCCCTGGGGTCTGGTCGCTCTGCTGCACCCAGGACGTCAGCCTCCCTGTGACCGTTGTGAGCCCAGCTGCACACAGCCTTTGTGTGGCCTGCTCAGGGCAGTGCTGTGTGCAGGCTCCTCTGGCCCTTCCTCTTCTCCAGGTTTGCCTGCTAGCTGGCTCTCTGTCCACGTGGTGCGGTTCACCCACATGCTTGGACTGGTCACACTGCTGTGTCTTCCCTTCCAAGATCTAACCCCCCACCCACGCCATGCTGCATAGCTGCTCCTGGGGCAGGAGGGGCTGGCTCACCATACCCCGCCGCCAGCTCTGCCCTGTGCCTGGCCACACCAGCTGTGCCTGGCTCGGGTGACTGCCCATCTCCTCGGGGTGACCGAGCTGCTCTGCCTCTGCAGGTGTCTGGGCTCATGGTGACTACTGCAGAATCAACCCCAAGACAGGGGGCATCGCCATGCTGGGCCGGAGGTGAGGCGGGTGGCTGCCGTTCTCCCCTGGGGCCCTTCTGCTGGTGTCTGGGCAGGTGCTTCCTGTGAGAGGTCCCACCCTGTTCTGGGCTCCCCCCCGGCTTCAGTGTGGGGTGTCTCGCACCCTCCCTTCCCATCCGAGCTGTGTGCCTTCCCACCTTGGCCTTGGCACATCCTGCCCCCTCCCCCGCAACCAAAGGTCCTCTCTTTGCTCAGTGTGGGACATGGTGGACTGTCCCCATCTTATGCCTTCCTGCAGCGGGCGTCCTTGTCGCTCTTCCTGCAAGGGGCAGGGCTGGGTCTGGGTCTGACTCATGTTTCCCTGCCCTGCAGTGGTGGGTGTCAGGGTGGGAGACCCACAGAAAAGGTGCACCAGTGTCTGTCACTGGCCTGGGGACCTCACCTGGCCTTGTCCCTGGCAGGGAGGGAGGGACAGACACATGTACGGGTGGAAAGGGGCAGGGGGTGGCAGATGTCTCCCTACAGGGGACCTCTTGATGCCTGGGTTTGAACTGAGAGAGAGAGGACTATTGATCAGAGGTGAGACTGTGGGACTGGTGGCCTGCCCCTTGCCCACCCGCTCCCTAGTGTTGCATTCCTCATCCCCTCTGCAGTGACGGCACGCTCAACCCCAATGGAGTACGCTTTGGCAGCTCGGAGATCTACAACATCGGTACGCAGACGTCAGGTGACCTTGCAGGCCCCGGGCCCTGCTTTGGGCGGAGCTCTGGGTGAGGACGGGCATTCCAGAACACACCTGCCGCACTGGTAGCTGCGTGTGGACACTGCACGCCGATAGTGTGGCCCTGTGGCTCTCACGACTGCCTAGGCTACCTGGGGGCCCCCCAGCTGCTTGGTCCAGGGACTTAGGTCCAGCCCAGGTCACCCTTCCTGGGTGGCAGTGTCCCCATGGTGCTTATATCAGTTGTGTCTGTCTACAGCTGAGGTGGGAAAGTCAGCCCTATGTGCCCCCCACCCCCTCCTCACTCGTGGGGTCTCCACCATGGGCATCTGGCCTCCTGGTACAGCTGGAGCTCTGCCTCTCAGCAGTGGCTGTTCTGTGCCCTGGCGGATGTCCTCGAGGACTCTCGGGTGGACTGAGGAAGGACATGGTCTTCCACATCAGGCTGGGTGGCCTGGCGCCCTCCCCTCTTCTGTGGGTTGGTGTGAGTGCTGCAGGCTACTGGGCCTTTGCTGTCTCCACAGTGGAAGCCTTCGAGGAGGTGGGGGACAGCCTCTGTGTGCCCCAGTACAACAGGGATGGCGAGGAGAGGGTGATCCTCTTCCTGAAGATGGCTTCCGGGCACTCCTTCCGGCCAGACCTGGTGAAGCAGATCCGTGACGCCATCCGCGTTGGCCTGTCTGCGCGCCATGTGCCCAGCCTCATCCTGGAAACCCAGGGTATCCCGGTATGCCCCTCCTGCCACTCTGCCGCGGTGACAGAGTGCCTTCATCCCTCTGTGGCGCTATGCTGGGGCTGGGGGTTGGTGGCCAGCGTGCCCTCGAGGTTACAGATGGGCAGCTTAGCTCTGAGGGAAGCTGGGGTGCCGTTACTTGGCCTTTTCAGTTTGAATTCCCTCTGTGGGAACAGCTTTGGGTGTGCTTGGAGGCGGGTCCTCAGAAGGCTCCCCATGTCCACACCGCTCATGCCCGTCCGGGAGCAGGCCCCCCAGATGGTCTCCGTGCCCCTCAGATGGTCTCGGTGCCCCCCAGATGGTCTCGGTGCTCGTTTGCATGGCTGACAAAGCCGGTGCCTCTGTGAACCAAGAGAAGCCACTAGGTGTGCTTGTGAGTGCGTGTGCACATGTGTACACACAACTATTTAAACAAGGCTGCCTGTATTTGAAGCCTGCAGGCCCAATGCACATTAGAAATGAGGGCGAGAGTGTGCTGGGCTTGCAGCCAGGCGCTGTGACACCATCTGGAGCCCAGTGTGTGAGGCGCCCTGGGATAGGCGGTCCTTGACCATGGCTTGGAGCGTGTGGAGAGCCCTGAGGTCGCTGACTTCACAATGCTCACTCTCTTTGCTTGGCTCCTTCAAAACCTTCTGTCTGCGGGGAGGGTCCTCGGCACCTGCTGCGTGCGTTCGATGCTGCTGGCACACCTACTGTGTGCACGTGGTGCTCAGTGTGCCGGCTGCCTGCTGCCCAGCCCCTCTTCCCTTTCCTCCCTCCCTCCACTGGGACACCTGCTTCCTCTTCCTTCTCCCAGACCTCCATCAGCATCCTCGGCGTTGGTTCCTTGTCTCAGCAGCATGGCACACACATTCTCATTCGGTGTATGTGGGGAACACCTCACGGCTTGGGAGCACTCCCCAGGTGGTGACTGGTGATGTTCTGTGGACATGTGGCCCTTTTTGTGGGGCAGGCACTTCTCCACTCACTGACCCTGCTGTCCCTCCCTGGTGAGGGTTAGATATGTCCCTTTGGTACACCACTTGTCCACACCTGCAGTATTTTAGGGAGTTGAAAGTCAGTGCTTTCCCTTTGGCTTTGTTTGAGAAGAGCTGTGTCCTTTGCTGGAAAGATGGTTATTCCAAAATTGCTCCATGCTGAGCGTGGGAGATGCAGTGTATCAGACGTGCCACGTCCCGCCCTCCCCTCTGGCCTTTGTCCCTAGCTACAGGGCTGGGGTCCAGCCTCTCCCTCCCCACACCGCCCCGAGCAGCACTTGGGAAGTCATGTAGGCGCTGCTGGTTTTTGGAGCCACTGTGTTGACCCACTGTGGTCTGGACCAACAGAACACCTGGGAGACCTGGGAGGGTCTGGCAGCCCACAGGGGAGGACACCACCTGTCCCCACTTCCTTTCTTCACTTCAGGAGAGGACAGCAGAGGCCCCGTCTGGAAAGTTGGGGTCTTGTAGAGGCAGGGGGGCCCTGTGGGTCAGGCTCTCCCTCTGGGGCTGTCGGGAGTGAGCCGCCCCTGCCCATTGAGCAGCTGAGTCCAGGGCGCCCAGCCTCAGGTGAGGGCCACTGGTGGTGGGAATAGTGGGTGGGGTGGCTCCTGTCTGTGCCCGACAGTGCCCAGGACAGGGGCTCTACCTGCAGCGTTGAAGGGACCTTCAGCATCCTTGGAGGAGACTTGCCTGTGCCGGCCTGAGTGACTCTCTCATCCGTCTGTAGTATGGGCACACTTGCCCCCCCAGGGAGGAGGAACGGAAGGGAATCCTGGGGATAAGCAGCCTCTGCTTGTCCTTCCTGCCTGGTGCTGGCATTTCCTCCATCTCAGTGCTCCTGGAGCTTTGAACAGCTGACTTAGCACCTCCAAGCCTTGGCCTCCTCATCTCTGAAATAGCAGTGCTGCCGGTAGTGCCGAGGGCCACCCGGTGGTTCTGCGTGCCGCCCCCTGCCTGTCAGTGAGCCAGCCCTCTGAGCTCTCTGTCACCCAGCGGGAGGTACGGTCTGTGCACTCTGCCGGGGGCTGGGCGGCTCTCCCTCTTTCTGCTTCAGCTGCTGGCACACAGGTGCCTGTGTGCCTGGCAAGAGTAGATGAGTGAGCTGGTCTGACACCCTCTGGGCTGGGGCGAGCCTGTCTTCAAGGGGGGGTCCTGTCTGAAAACATGGCATCCAGAATATGACCTGCCTGGCACTCACCCAAAATACAGAGCTGCAGAGTTGGTTGGTTGTGGCCGACAGGACAGCTCAGGGCATGGAGGGGTCTCCCTGCAGGTCCCAGGCAGCCACCTCGGCCCTGATTCCATAGGCCTCTGCTCTGGTCGCAGCTCAGTCCCCGCCTGCTGGGAGGCCCAGGGAGCCCCTGCCTTCCCCGCCCTTCTTGCCAGAGGAGCCGGAGCTGGGTTCCTTTTCCAACACTGCCTGCCGTAACCTCAGCAGACGGAGGGTCCGAGCTGCACGCCAAGTGGTGTGCAGAGCTCGGTGACTGAGAAAGCTTGTGAGGCTGGCAGAGCGTGAGCGCGGTGACCCATTCCGAAGGGACAGGCTTAGGCCCTAGCTACGTCACCTGCTGACTGAATGAGCGTTAATGACATCTCAGTTTAAAAACAAAACCAGCGCGGGTGGCCTTAGAAGCTTCCGGCCCATCCATATACGCGCCAGCGCTGCCAAAGCGGGTTTGGATTCAGGAGGGAAGACGCGTGGCATGCGGTGTAGAGGGAGCTTTGCATGTCTAGAACGAGTAACCGAGGGCCTGGCAGGTGGGGGTCCCGATGGAGGCTGGTGAGGGCGCGGACGCGGTCCTGGGAGGCCAGTCCTCTCCTGAAGCAAGGGCGCGAAGGTGTGACAGCGTAAACGCCTGTGCTGAAATAAATGGAAATAAAAGTAAAACCAAACCGTTGTTCCTAGGACAGCCAGGCGCTGACGCGGCTGCCTGGAGTGACCCATGTGCCTTGCCTGGGGCTCTCGGGATAAGTGGAGGAATTTGCCCAAAGTCCCCTGTGTGTGGTGGCAGAAGTCACATCCTTATTGCAGACTTTCCTCGGGTTGAGCTGGGATATGCCCCGAGACAGCACAATTTCCTCTTCAATCGGGGACCGAGTGGCACCTGGCATGCCCTCCCCAGGGCCAGCTGGCTGTGACACCTGCAGCCGGAGCGTAGCCTGACTAGTGTGCAGCATGGGAAACTAACGTGCTCTCGTGGCCCTGGTGGCACCTTGGAGGCAGTCCGGGTGTGGCTGGCTGTGCGGGCGGTGACACTGGTGTTGACCTTGCCTTTCTGAAGCGGACAGCGGTGGGTGCGGGGCACTGCGGGGGCAGGGGCAGCTCTGACTTGGCCGCTTTCCGCATTTGGGGCTAGTTGGGTCCTTCCGGGTTTGAGTGGCAGGTGGCAGGCTGCGGGTGTGTTGGGCCCTGCAGCTTGTGAAGGGCCGTTTCCATTTCTTCCTGCCCCTCCTGCAGTACACGCTCAACGGCAAGAAGGTGGAGGTGGCCGTGAAGCAGGTCATGTCGGGGAAGGCCGTGGAGCACCGCGGGGCCTTCTCCAACCCCGAGACCCTGGACCTGTACCGGGACATCCCTGAGCTTCGGGACTTCTGAGTCACTCCGACTTGTGCACTGTGACTGTGCACCCTGGAAACATCTGGAGGGCTGGCGGTATAGCTCAAGCAGCGACAGCACCTGCCACTGCAGGTGTGAGGCCCTGAGTTCAAACCCCAGTGCTACAAAAAAAAAAAAAAAAACCAAAAATACCCAAAAACCTCAAAAACACCTGGAAACCACAGCCTGCACAGAAGAACGTTTGCATCAGGAGTTGACAGCTCGAGAAGCAGCACCCCTGTCCGAGTTAAATGCACTGGGACCCAGGCCTTGGGCACCAGGATGGGATATGCCCCCAAGGCTAGAAGGTCATGTGGGCAGTGCACAGCCCTGCTCTCTGAACACAGGGGTCTGCACATGGCCTCACATGCTTATCTAGTGAGGTGACCTGAGATGCAGGCCGAGCTGCCTGCCATCCTGGTGACAGTGTTCCTGAGAGTCAAGGTTCTGTTTTGCTCTGTGAAGGTGCAAATCTGTCTTCCTGGTTCCTGGCTCCTGGCTTCCGCCAGGCCTCCTGTCCAGGGAGCACCAGGCATGGCGTGGACTCCTCCTGGGCTAAGTTTTGTGCCCTGTCTTGCCATGGACAGAGTGCTGTTCCAGTGGAGCCCTGTGTCACACTCCAGCCAGCCAGCACCACCCAGTGGCGGGAGCTCCTTCTGCTGAGCTGGCGGCTTCCAGCCTTTCCCAGGTCTCTGCACAACACTCTGACAGTTAAAATGTCTTCATGTTAATTAGGGTCTGGTGTGGGGTCCTGCAAGCACTCCGTGTCACTCTGGGTCACTGCGTCACCACAAGCCTCCAGGGACACAGCTTCCACCGCATGCTCCCCCACTGAAAGTTCTCATCCGTTCCTGTGGACACTTGTCAGTGCCAGTGAATGGAGCCACGGGCTCTGGCCACCAGGTCGTATGTATTTCTGTGCATTAATGTATGTCGGGATCCTGTGTTCTTTTTTCTATTTTTTTTTAAAAACAGCACAATGAAATATCTTTTGGAATTCCTTTCTTCTGCATTATGGGGAAAAGTGCTATGAAGAATTGTATGCAATAAACGTGTACACGCACACACCTGTGCCTGTGCCGTGTGCTTGTGCTCTCCAGCAGGAGGTGACTGTGGTGCCTTGTGGCCGTGGCTGCAAATGGCTGTGGCTGGTTGCACTGATGTGGCAGCTAACAGCCATGCCCTGGGGTCGTGTGGCCTCAACCCTTGCTGCGTTTCCTGGGCCCCTGGTACTTAGCAACGGTCCCTTGTGACTGACTGGCCAGGGAGCGTGACTTGATGTGAAGTCAGCACCCTGGCCTCCTCTCCCTGGGTGTCCCCATGGCCTGGAACTGGCTGAGTGTCTGAACTACAGTGTTGTCTTGTCACCACAAGAGCTGCAAGTCCCCGGGTTGTGCTGCAGCTGTCATGGACCCAAGAGTGGCCCAGTGGGACGTGCTGCCCTCCTGTCACAGAAAGTCCCTCTGAGTGCCATACTGGGCTGTCCTTAGTATGGCTGTCATCTTTGTGCTCACTGGGTGGTGGCCCCACCTCTGGCCTTCAGACTGTCTTCCTGGGGAGAAGGAGGTTGGTGGAGCCATCCCCTTCATCAGCATGGCGCTGCCTTTTCTGCTGCAGCCGACCCTGCTCCAACCTCGCTGGCATAACACTGGGCTCTGAAGACCTGGGCGTCTAGACAGGACCTGGTCCCTTTTCATAGTTTCCAGTGGCTTCTGGACAAATTGCCACAAGCATTATGGCTTGAAGCAGCCCAAAGATGCCACGGAAGCCTATGTGACCCCCGCACCCGGGCCTCTGTCGGGTGTGGGCAGGGCTCTGGGGACACCCATTCTTGCCCTTTCCAGCTCCTGGGGGGCCACTTTCCATGGCAGCAACCCTGTCCCCAAAGCCTCAGTGGCCATGCAGTACCCTCATGCTGTGTCCAGACCTTGGTCCTCCTGGCTCCTCTGCGTCCCTGAAGGACCCTGTGATTGCGTAAGTGCCCAGCAGAGGCCGTCCGGGACTGATGGGTACCTGAATTCCTCCACCTGACATGTCGCCCCGCCCCCCAACCCCACGGGTTCCAGGGGAAGTGTGGCAGCTTCGGGGCTGATATTCCGTCCTCTCACTGTGCTGAGGGGAAGGGGCTCAGCCCTGGGAATGTGTGAGCCCCAGGCTGCAAAACCCAGCAAGGGACCCTGGTTGTTGACTGACCTGGACTGGGCTTGTCCTCTGGAGTTCTCCTACATGTCTTATGTGAACATCCCAGGTCAGTTCCTGCCTGGACCACGAGGCTCTGTCCTACCAGGTGCTCGGGAACTCCTGCCATGTGGCTGGTGCCCGAGGCGTCCTCACGGCCTAATCTGCCACCCTTTACTTCCGGCGAGAGGCCCGGCTGACTAAGCTCTGTGGCTTTGTTAATGAACCGCGCTGGACAACTTTATTATCGAGCGACAGATGGCGTGAACGGCAGCCACTCAGACTCCTGCAGCATGGGGCCACCTTGGCCTGAACATTGCTCTTTAAAAGTCTGCCAGCCGCCGGCAGCCACCCTGTCCTCTCGGAGGTGGCCACAGGCTCAGTGTGGCCCTGTCTTCCTGCCGTTCCCCAGCAGCTTCAGGAGGCATTGGGGTCTGCATGCCCCAGGAATTCTGCCGCCCCAAGCAGCTGGCCCCAGGACTGCTCCTACTCTAGGAGCCCCTCCAGACCGGGGGCCAATGCCTTCTGCACCCCTTCTTCTCACCCAGGGCCTTCTCCCCTAAGGAGCTCCCCCTGCGAGTGGCCGCCCCCTTGTCTCCCAGTGGCTCTGAGCTCTGGGATGGGCCAGGGGTGGGGGGCGGAGAGGGGCTCACTCCTCTTTCCCCCTGCACTCAGCGGGTGGCCAGAGCCCCAGAGCTTGGGGAAGGGCGTCAGCAGTCCATGACTGTGGCTGTACGTGGACAGAGGTGGCCCTCCCTCAGGCCTTCAAATGCCCTTTAAGGGTCTCGGGGGATCAAGCTCCCTCTTGGACCTGGCCACATGCCCTGGCTCTGGCTCAGCCTTTGGGGGGAAGCCGCACACATTATGGGGCTAAGTGGAGACTAGTTAGGGTGTAGGCCAGGCTGCTGTAATGGTACCCCCAAATCGGCCCACCAGGAGTGTCTACTTCCCTGTAACAGCCCCGGGGTGAGGAGGAGGACAGAGCGCGGTGGAGATGTCCCTGTCCACTCTGCTTGTGTCCCTCGGCTGCCTCTGCTATGTGGGAGGCTGGGAGGCATGCTGTCTAGCTGGGTGGCTCCGGGGACTTTGGAGGGAGGTGGAGAGGTTCCCTGATGACGAAGAGCAGGAGGGTGGCTGCCTCCACCTGACTCCACCTTCCTTCCACCAGCTGAGTTCTGCCAACCACGCTGGAAGATCAGCCCCGGCTGGAGCGTGTGTGCGTGCGCAGAGGTGAGGCTTGCTTGAGTACACCGCTCTGTATTTTGAAGGCTGAACTGAAGCGTGTAAGACAAACTTGTACGGCTGGCGGGAGCACCTGCCTAGCAAGCGTGAGGACCCGAGTTCAAACCCCAGTACCACCAAAAAACAACTAAGACAAACTTGTCAGGTCTTTTTGTTTTGGCCGGGTGCAAGGCAGGTGCTCTGCCACTTTTTTTACTTTAGTTATTTTTCAGATAGGTCTCGCCTGGTGTTTTGCCTGGTGCTCGCCTTGGACTAGCATCCTCCTACCTCTGTGTCCTGTGCACTACCACACCTGGGTTGTTGGTTGAGATGGGGGTCTCACTGCCTGGGCTGGCCTTGATTCTCGATCCTCCCAATCTCTGCCTCCTGAGTAGGTGGAGTAAGCCACCTGGCCTGGCTAAACTTGTCGGTTTTTATAACCTTTGGCTGTCGCTATGTGGACGTGTGGGTGTGGGAACGTGTGGGCGTTTGAAGGTGAAACGTGTACATGTATGGGTGTGTACGCATGTGTGTGTGCGTGTGACACACGCCTGTCAGAACTGAAGAACAGCTGGGAGCACATTTCCAGTTCTGGTCGAAGCCTGGAATGCTGGCAGCCCAGTGCCACTCCTGGATTTCGGGGCCCTAACAGAACTCCGTCCAGTTGCAGCTGCTCAGGGGGGCTCCAGTTCAGGGACAACTCTTTCTCTGACCCCGCTGAGGTGCTTCTCTTGGGTGTTGTGTAGTGCCGGCAGCTAGGTCCTCACTTGAGGGTCTGCTTGTTACTGTGGTTAGTGGTCACCAGGACGCCTCGTGCCAGGGAGGCTCCTTCCGCGATGTGGCCAGGTGGCACTGCTGGCCGGTCCCGAGAAGGGAGCAGCAGCCCTGCAGGTGAGAGGAGAGGAGGTCACAGTGCTGGACGGAGTGGTCCTGTTCTCGGGGCATCTGGGATCCGCTGGTGGTTGGTTGCTTTGTGCTTTTTGAGACAGGGTCTCACTATGCAGCTCAGGCTGCCCGGAACGCTTAAACTTCGTGCCTCTGCCTCCTGACGGCTGGGATTACAGCCATGGCCCCCACACCCAGCCCGCTGAGGGTTCCCTGGGCAGGGGTAGCTACAGGGTGGCACTGAGGAGTCCCTCTTCCTAGGGCACTGGGGCTGGAAGACTTGCAAACTAGCCCTCCCTGCCTCCTCTCCCTCTGTAACCCGAGCAAGCTTCAGGTGGGGCTGGATCCAGGCCTCCCAGGACTGGGCCCAGCCTTCCTTCCCCTGCTGGAGGAGGTGGCGTCTCCCCTCTGTCCCCGGCTGGACACTCAGGGCCCAGGCTCTGTCCTCACTGTGGAGAGGAGAAAGAGTAAAGCTGATTGGATGGTCTGGATCACATGCCCATCCAGGAGCCAATCACTGTCCAGGAGGAGAGAATATGCAGATTGGCCCCCCAGGGCTCGGGTCACATGACCCCCAGGTGGGGACTGAGGCATTCTGTGCTGTCCTCCCTGGCAGCGCCCCTTCCCTTCCCTCGGCTCTTCCCTGTCCTCTCTCACCCTGTGCCTGTCACGCACCAGTGTCACTCACCAGTGTCACCATCTCCTGCTGCTCAGGGCACAAGCTGTGCCCCAGGGACTCAGAGTGGATTTCCAAGGTAAGAAAACGGTCTGGGGAAGGAGGAGTGGCTCAAGTGGTGGAGTGCCTGCCTAGCAAGCTCAAGGTGCCGAGTTCAAACCCCAGCACTGCCCCACGGTAATAATTAATAATAATAATAATAAAAAGTGCGACTGAAATGGTCTGGCAGTGAAAGCTCTGAACTTGGTCTGGCTTTGGAGTCCTGAGGCCTTTCCCCTCTGAGTCCTTTGCAGCCTGGCCATGGGGGACGCCGTGTCCCCTTCCTCCTGCCCTGCCCTCCCCCCCTCCTCCTGCTCCTCCTTCCTTCCTCACCCTCCGCCTGTGGCCCCCTCCCCTCTGCTCTCCTCCCTCCCTCTCTGCTTCTCTCTTCTCTCCCCAGCCCCCTCTTCCCCCTCTCCCCAGCCTCCTGTCCCTGTCTTGCTGACACCTTCCACGGTGACAGGGGCACCGGACTAGGAGTTTGGAGACCCAGGTCGGTGTCTGCTCAGCCCTTTTCGCACCTCCTAACTTTTTACCAGTCATCTTGCCTCTCTCTCTGCCTCAGTTTCTTCACCCAGGACCTAGGCTGACGAGAGAGCCACCTGCCAGGGCTGCACACGGGGCGAAATCACCGTAAACAAAGCCACGCGTGTCATCTCAGCACTCAGAGGCAGAGCCAGGAGGACGGCGAGTCTGAGGCCAGCCTGGGCTCTGTAGTGAGACCCTGTCTTAAAAAACCACATTAACCAAAAACTCAAATAGCACTGGCAGGGCCTAAGGGTGGCCCTAGGCTCCCTGGATTTCCACTCCCCACGTAGCCACCTCAGCCCCTCTCCATGGGCCACACATCCTGCGGTCTCACCCGACCACCCCGTCACCTTCTGTGGGGGACCCACTCTATAGTGGCCCCCTAATTCCCACGCATTTGTGTTTCGCTTGCTTTGAGTCTGGGTGGGACCTGGGTCCACTTCTAACCCAGAGGATATGGCGGAGGTGACGGGATTTTGTGGAATAATTAAGGTTCCTCGTCCACTGACTTTGATTTAATCTAAAGGGAGGTAGTCTTGGGTGGGCCTGCCCTAATTAGGCGAGGCACTTCAGAGCTACTCCAGCCTTTTCCGAAATCAGACACTGCAAGTGGCAGAGACCTCTGGCTTTGGAGAAGGAAGCCGCCATGAATCTTACAGCTGCCCGGAGATGATTCTGCTAAGGCGCTGACACCTCGGTCAGGCCTGCAGGTGAGATCACAGTTGGACCTGCACAACTTCCCCTCACACCTGACCGTGGAAACGGTCACCTGAAAGTCTGCATTGCTTAAGTTCCAGCGTTGGTGACAGTTTATCACAAGTCAAACTAACAGCCTTCCGTGGCCCAGGCCACGCTCCAGAGCGTGTGCCAAGTTCGTTTCTCCAGCCCGGGACTCTTCCCTGTTCCCTGCAACTCCAGCCACAGAGCTTGGTTCCCTGAAGTGCTTGTCTGAACTGGGACTGGCGCTAAGTCAGAGCTCTTCAGAGGCAGGTGACAGAAAGCCGTCTCCTGCAGCTGGCTTCAGGCTCAGCAGGATCCAGCAGCTGGGTCAGTGTTGGTGGCTCTTAGCCTCTCTCGAGCATCTGACTGCAAGGGTAGTCAGGTGTAGTTTGTAAGAACGTGGGCTCTGGGGGCCAGAGGCATGGCTCAGGTGATAGAGCCCCTGCTTTGCAAGCTCAAAACCATGAGTTCAAACCCCAGTCCCACCAAATTGGGATGCTGGATGCAATGCAGGACACCCAGCCGAACTGAAGCTTTTTCAATAAGTAAGTGTTGCACAGGGCATATGTACCCAAAAAGGTGTTCACTGTTTATCTGGACTTCAAACCTAATGCCCGACTGAATGACACCTGGTCTGTGTGACCACGGACCAGCTGCCTGACCTCTCTGTGCCCCACTTCCCCACCCGAATGTGGGGAGTAAGAGTCTCAGGCAGCTCACAAGGCGGGATGAGAGCAAAGTGGCCACGTTGAGAGTGTGGGCATGCAGTAGGTGCTCGATAAATGTCACCTCCTCTTATGATGGCTTGTCTGTATTTCTGTCTGGCTTCAGTCTTTCACTTTTTTCTTTTTTTTTTTTCGGTACTAGGGTTTGAACTCAGGGCCTTGGGCCTGTTAGGCAGGTGCTCTGCCACCCCAGCCCTTTTTGCTTTGTTTACTTTTCTGAATAGGGTCTGCGTTCATGTCAGGGCTGGTCTGGCCCATGATCCCAAGTAGCTGAATGACTGGCATGCACCACCATGCCCAGCTTTTATTGGTGGGGACAGACATTTTGCACCTGGCGGGCCTCGATTCACAATCCTCCCAATCTCCACCTCCCCAGTGGCTGAGATTACGGACTGGACTGGCCACGCCCGCGGCTCTTTCACTTTTTACCTAAATTCCCACAAAAGGCCTGGAGAGGAGTCTCATTGGCCTGCTCGAGATCACGTGCCCATCTGTGAGCCAATCACGGAAGCCAGGGGTGGAAGGTTCTGATTGGCTGCCCCTGGATCATGTGACTGAACACGTTTTCTGTGGGAGGCGGAGCCAGGCTGGTTTGAAGCACATGGACTGAGTGTGGTCGGGAGGCCCTGAGGGTGGGGGCGCTGGGCTGTGGCCCCAACGCCCCAGGTCTCGTGTGAGGTAGGACAGGAAGAGGAGCTGAGGCTGGACCCGTGCTGACTGGAGGCCTCCTCCTCCTCCATGTCCCTCTCCTCCCCCCATCTCCTCCTCCCCCTCTCCTCCTCCTCCCCGCTAATCTCCTCCTCCCCCCCCCCGTCTCCTCCTCCCCCATCTCCTCCTCCCCCATCTCCTCCTCCCCCATCTCCTCCTCCCCCATCTCCTCCTCCCCCATCTCCTCCTCCCCCATCTCCTCCTCCCATCTCCTCCTCCTCCCCCATCTCCTCCTCCCCCATCTCCTCCTCCCCCATCTCCTCCTCCCCCATCTCCTCCTCCCCCCATCTCCTCCTCCCCCATCTCCTCCTCCCCCCATCTCCTCCTCCTCCCCCATCTCCTCCTCCCCCATCTCCTCCTCCCCCATCTCCTCCTCCCCCCATCTCCTCCTCCCCCATCTCCTCCTCCTCCCATCTCCTCCCCCCATCTCCTCCTCCCCCATCTCCTCCCCCCATCTGCTCCTCCTCATCTCCTCCCCCTCCATCTCCTCCTCCCCCTCCATCTCCTCCTCCTCCCCCTCCTATCTTCTCCTCCTCCTCCCCCTCCTATCTCCTCCTCCTCCTCCACCTCCTCCTCCTCCACCTCCTCCTCCTCCCCCTCCTATCTCCTCCTCCTCCTCCATCTCCCCCTCCCCTTCCCCCCTTCCCCCTCCCTCTCCCCACCTCCATCTCCTCCTCCTCCTTCCCCTTCTCCTCCATCTGCTCCTCCATCTCCTCCTCTTCCCTCTTGTCCCCGTCCTCAGGTTGTGACAGTCAATGAGAAGTGGCAGAAGATGTTTCACCCTTCTCCTGATTCCCACCAGGAGAAGTCTAGATCCCTCCTCTAGAATTAGTGTGGACTTGGCTGGTTTTTCCCATAGAGTGACTTACAGGCCGGGCTAGTGTGTTAGCCAGCTTTCTGTTACTGTAACAAAGTACCAGAGATAATCAGTGAATAAAGAAGAAAGGTTGACTTTGGCTCATGGTCCATGATCCATTGGTCCCAATGGCTTTTGGGCTTGTTGGGGGGATTCGAATGGGAGAGCAAAGCTGCTTCCCTCACAATGGGGTACTAGGGTTTGAACTCAGGGCTTCACGCTTGCTATGAAGGCACTGTACCACTTGAGCCACTCTGCCAGCTCTTTTTTTGAGTTGAGTATTTTCAAGATAGGGTCTCATGAGCTACTTGTCCAGGGCTGGCTTTGAACTGCGATCCTCCTGACCAGCTAGGATTACATGCGTGATCCAGCAGGTGCTGGGCCCGCTCTCCCTTTCTAGGCCCATCCCAGTGACCTAAAGTCCTCCCACAAGGCCCCACCACCATCCCAGGAGTGTCACACTGGGGGGCCAAGCCTTTAGCACATGGGTCTTTGAAGGACACCCCAGAACCACACTATGGCAGACAGGCAAGTGGGTGGCTGCTGGGTCCTCTTGGGGCTGCTCACTCTGGGGGAGCGCTTACTATTAAAAAGGTCAACTAATGGTGTGTGTGGGGGGGGGCGGTGTCCAGGCACAGTGCTGGATAAGCCACATGGAGGAGCTGTGATGTGAGTGCAGGCTTCCTGCTGCCCCTGTGGGCACAGGAGTCATTGGGAAAGAGCTTCCAGGAAGTATGCATAGGATCCCTCTTTGGATGCACTTTTTGGTGATTTAAAAATCATACCCAGTGAAAGAGATCCAATTGCCATGAGCAATTTCCAAGTCATTTTGATACTGTCACAGACTCTCATATGCTCGAACCACTAATTAGATTTGGGGTGTGAATCGATTTATGCATCATGAAATTTTAAAAGTCAGCCTTCTGCGAGCAGCTCTTCCTCTCACTGCAGCCTTGTTGGGAGTGGGTTTTTTTCTTTTCCAGGCGCTATTTATACTCGTAAGATAATGGGGCTTTCCACACAAGTTCTGACTCTGAAGCCTTTGTGTGCAGTTTCTGGGGATGTGGAAGTTTCCAAAATTTCACAGTGAATGTGTTTTTGTGGCTTTGCTCCTCCTTTTTTCTTTTTTAAATAACCCAGCTGTGTCTCTCTCCCCCTCGTTGGGAACCTGAGGGTCCTGATGTCACAATTGCTTTCGAAGTGTCTTGTAAATGGCCCAGACGCAGACGTGACAATTGTATCAGGCCTGTGCAGCCCAAGCCGGGGATGTCAGCGCACCTGTCCTGTTTTGTGGCTGCAGTTTGGGGCACAGGCTGGGGTCCCAGGCCTGCATCTGCCCTGTCCACCCCAGCATCCCCCATCTAGCTCCCTGAACAGAAGGCAATGGCCCTTGATCGATGACCTTCTGTCTGCTGTTGGCACTGTTAGCCACTCTGTCAAGGTGACAGTGTCACTTTTAAAGTTCCATCGTCAGACCCCAGGTTTATTTTTAAGTTGTGAGTTAAGCCAGATTTCTCAGACATGGAGTCATGAGTTTGGGGTGCGGGCTGTGAACCTGCCTCCTGGCAAGCCGGTCATGACACCATTCCCACCAGTGCACCTGATGGGGACGTTAGGTGGCTCTGTCTGCCTCGAGGCTACTCGAGTTTCCGTGTGTGTACAGAACAGCTGGGCGTTAGTGAGGGTGTGGACAAATCGGCACCTGGGCATTGCTGCTCAGAATGTAAAGTGTGCCACTGTCATGGAAAACGGTGTGACGGTCCTCAAGCCATTAACTACACAGAGTAACCATGTCATCCAGCGATTCCACTCCAAACGTGTCACCCACAAGAACTGAAAGCAGGACTCAAAGGGATTCCCATACAACAATGTTCACAGCGTCATCTCTCAATATCCCCAAGGTGGGAACAACCCATGTCCATCGGATAGTGAATAAAGTAAAGTAGTGTCCGTCCACACAGTGGAATATTACTCAGCCATAAACAAGAGGGAAATGCTGACACACGCTTCCCCACGGATGGACCTTGGAAACTTTGTGCTACTAAGTGTCAGATGCCAATCACAAAAGGACACATGTTGTATGACTCCACGTACAGGAAATATGTAGACCAGGCAAACTTGTAGACAGAAAGTAGAGTTGAAGTTATTCAGGGGCCAGGGGAGGAGGAATGAGAAGTTAGTGGTTAATGGAATAACTGGAAGCTGAGAAGGTTCTGGAAATGGGTGGGTGACATTGCACAGCACATGAATGAACTTTATCGTGTATTGAGTTGTACACTTAGTGATTAAAGTAATTTTACTGCCTTATGTAAAATTATATATATTTGACTACAAGAAAAATAACTGAACTGGGCGCTGGTGGCTCACACCTGTAATCCCAGCTACTCAGGAGGCAGAGATCAGGAAGATCATGGTTTGAAGCCAGTGCAGGCAAATAGTTGGCGAGATCCTATCTTGAAAAAAACCATCACTGAAAAGGGCTGGAGGAGTGGCTCAAGTGTTAAGAGCGCCTGCTCAGCAAGCCCAAAGCCCTGAGTTCAAACCCCAGTGCCACCAGTTGCAGATGGCATGGTCCCCTCACTGAGCTTCCTGCTCAGGGGAGGGAGGACCTGGTCCTTCCCACACACCTCCTGTGCCAAGCCCCGCCTAGCCGCTTGCACCCACCGTCTCCTGGGCGCGGGCTGCCCACCGGGGACTCTCTCTGGTCTCTTTGCTGGCCTCACTTGAGTGTGGCTTTGCAGAAGCGTCTGACACATTTTCCACGTCATGATTAGGAGTTTCATTTTAATCGTTCGTCAGTGACATCTTCATCAATTACTTAGCAAGTTGCCAAATGGAACACAAAGCCGCAATTACAACACGTGACTGTGAGGAGAAACCCAAGCGTGCGCGCGCTTGTCCCTCAGAGGGACACAAGCGGAGCTGGCAGCTGGCCCCGTCCTGCTCGCTGGCTCCCTGCAGGGCGTGGGGCGGGATGGGGTGGGGACACAGCCTCGTCCACTGTCCCAGGCCAGGTTTGCAAGGGCCTGGCCTGGCAGGACGTGGCTGTGACTGGGTGAAGTAGCAAGGACGCATGCAGTGACTCAGTTAATCTCCCTCTAGGTTCCCTTTGCTTTCAGTGGGACTGAGCTCGCAAAGCAGGCGCTCTAGCGCTCGAGCCGCCCCTCCGGTTCATCTTGCTCTGGTTATTTTGGAGACAGGGTCTTGAGAGCTGTTCTCCTGGGCTGGCCTCAAACTTCGATCCTCCCGATCTCAGCTCCCCCACCTTCTCCCCTCTCTGTAGTGCCACCGTGCGCTCTTCTGCTCCCACGGTCCCCGTCTCTGTTTCTTTCTTTTTTTTTTTTTTAATTAATTTTTTTCCAGTACTGGGGCTTGAATTCAGGGCCTTCACCTTGAGCCACTCCACCAGCCCTTTTTTTGTGATGGATATTTTCAAGATAGGGTCTCAAGAACTATTTGCCAGGGCTGGCTTCAAACCTCCATCCTCCTGATCTCTGCCTCCTGAGCAGCTGGGATTACAGGCGTGAGTCACCGGGCTCATCTCCTTGTTCATTATCTCTTTTTGTTTCTCGTCCCCTCTTTTCTCCTTCTATATGTCTCTCGATCTTGCTGTATCTTTCTCACCATCTCTCTTTTTATTAATGTAAATTGTACAGGGGATTTCTTCATGACTTCACTCTTTGTCTTTCTCCCTTCTCTTTCCCTCCTCTCCCTCCCTTCCTCTCTCTCCATCTCTCCCCCCGCTGATCTCTGCTCACAGTTTTCCTGACATAACACACCCATCTGGGCTCCATGCTGCTAGCGTGATCCTCTTCCAGATGGTGGGACTGGGTTGAGCTGGGACCTCGGTGTGCTGATGACACAGAGCTAATTCCCAATCATGATGCATCCGCTCACTGCCTGCCCCCATGGCTCTGCCTGCCGCCATCCTGGCTGCTGGCCCGGGCAGGTGTGAGACACGGGAGCCAGGTTGGTCTGCATCCTGGTGCCTCCCTGGTTAGAGTCTGAGCCCAGATCCCTTGGAGACATCAGGTGGCCAGGGCGCGTGGCCCCTGTGCCCAGCACAGGTGTGCAGGGCGTGCACAGAGCAGGGCTGGCTCGCCAGGGCTCCCGCTTGTGCAGGTGGAAGAGGTATGGCTGCAGTGAAACCAGGCAAATACACCCCAAAAGCGGGCAGACAGAGTACCTAAAAATCATGCACAGACTGGCTGACGTGTGCATCACGGCCCGTGGTGCCGGACACCGGGGTCAGAGCTGGATGTCACCCTGTCTTACTGCCCCTGGACGCTGGATACTGCCACCACCTCAGTGACTTCTGCAGCCCAGTGGTCCCAGTTTCAGGTCACTGGCCACACTCTGCAGAGGAGCAAGGTGTCAAGTTCACAGGGATCTGGAGGCAGAGGAGTGAACCTAGGCTCTGCCGCACCCATCCATGTGCACTTGAGTGACATGGCGGCCAAATGGGGACAATGCAGCTGGGCCACCCCATGAGTTGGCAGAACACCTGTGAAGTTCGTGCAGCACCCAGTGAGCCTTTTTTTTTTTTTTTTTTTTTTTTTGGTACTGGGGTTTGGACTCAGGGCCTTCACCTTGAGCCACTCATCAGTCCTTTTTGTGAAGGGTTTTTTTCGAGGTAGGGGCTTGTGAACTATTTGCCTGGGCTGGCTTTGAACCGCGATCCTCCTGATCGCTGCCTCTTGGGTAGCTGGGATTACAGATGTGAGCCACAGTGCCCGGCTTGAGTAAACCTTTTAAGCAGTAGCTATTACTATGATTATCTCAGGTTATCTTTTATCGTGCGAGCCAGCTGTTCTTTCTCATGAAGATTCAGACAGTGGGGGGGCATCTCCAAATCCAGGAGGGGTTCATGAGACAGATGTCCACCGTGAAATTGTCCTTCCTTTCTCTACTGTTCAAATCGCCTTCTGTTTTGTTCCCCTGTGGTTTCCTGATTCACCCAGTCAGTCTGGGCACACAGTCATCTTTTCCCCAGAATTGGAGTTTTTTTGGTGGTACCAGGAGTTGAACTCAGCGCCTTGTACTTGCTAGGCAGGTGCTCTACCATTTGAGTCACGCTCTAGCTTTGTTTCACTTTACTTATTTTTTATTTATTTAGTCATTTCTGTATTTGCCTAGGCTGGCCTGGGCTGTAATCTTCGTTATCTATGCCTCCTGCAGAGCTGGATGAGAGATGTGTATCACTGTGCCCAGCTTGTTGGTTGAGATGGGGTCTCACAAACTTTTTGCCTGCGCTGGCTTTGAACGGCAATCCTCCATATGTCTGTGTCCTGAGTAGCTGGGATCACAGGTCAGGCACTGTGCCCAGCTCATCAGAAATTTTTGTTTTTGGAGGTTCGGGGGTTTGAATTCAGGGCCTATCCTTGAGCCACTCTGCCAGCCCTTTTTTTGTGATTTTTTTTTTTTTTTGTGATAGGATCTCACAGACTGTTTGCCCAGGCTGGCTTCAAACCAGGATCCTCCTGATCGCTGCCTCCTGAGTAGCTAGGATTACAGGCGTGAGCCACTGGCACCCGGCTAGAATTTTTTTTTTAAATTATGTGTTGGTGGACTGGTACAAGTGGTCAGAGGGCCTGCCTAGCAAGCGTAACATCCTGAGTTCAAACCCCAGTACTGCCAAAAAATAAAAAATAAAATTAAAAGTAAATTGTACATGCATTTTCCAGCTTGCCGCAGTCCACCCCACTCCCTAAAGCCCCCCTCTCCCGCCCTGTTCACTTGTGATGGACACTTAGCTTGGTTCCTGGGGACATTTGAGTTCGTGATTCCAGAACCTAAGAGCTGGGGGGGGTTTGAGAAGACAAAAGGGCACAACT
Source organism: Castor canadensis (assembly GCF_047511655.1). Taxonomy (NCBI): domain Eukaryota; kingdom Metazoa; phylum Chordata; class Mammalia; order Rodentia; family Castoridae; genus Castor; species Castor canadensis. The sequence continues at coordinate 42,458,189 of NC_133403.1, forward strand.
TAAGAGGTTTGGGTCTATTTTGTGGAATTCACGTCCCTGCCCTACTCAATGAAGATCAAAAGTGCACACAACACAACACTATGAGGCCATTGCCTGACCTCGTGAAACCGGACATCCACGCTGTCCCCTGCTGGTGTCTGGGATGCTGGCTTCTTGCTTCCATCCCAAGAGGCACAGATGCTTCTGATGCTTTCCTTCTTGAAGTTTGCTCCGTGGGCGGCCAGTGGCTTGGCTTCACTTCCTGGCGTGGGACAGTCTGAGTGTCCTCCAGCAAGCTCAGGGCTCCTTCATCCCCAGGGATGCGGGGACAGCTCGACTCGGCCACCATCCTTGCAGGCCTGGGCACTGTGACTCAGCTGCCTGGCTGCCCTGTGTGAACCAGGTTGTCAGGTGGCCGAGCACTGCACTTGGCCCTGCTGTGGCACCATCTCAATGTGAACATTCTGTCCCCACCCTGGAATCACACCTGGCCTCTGACTGGGGACCGGGGACCTGTGCAAGGATGCAGGTGTCCCCGAATGTCTGGAAAGGAAGTGTCTGGGCTCCCTGGGGACATGGTTGGTGGGTGGCTGCATGGTTGTCATGGTGACTCGTTTCCAGCGTTGGGCTCCCTCCTGCACATCTCTTCAAGCAGGGCACGTCTCGGCTCACTAATCATGGGCCACCGCTGAGTCCTGGTCCCAGCAGCCAGGTAAGCTTTGGTCGTCTCCCGAAAACGCCCCACGCCCAAATTTTCACACCCAGGTGGTGCAGAGGCTGCTGTGCTCCTGGCTCTGGCCTGTGCACACTGGCAGAGACTTTTGCAAATCTGGTGCCCAGTCAGCCATTCCCTCCTGGGCCGAGGTGTGCACCAGGAAGCCAGGGGGCTGGCGATAAGTCTGCTGCCAGCAGGGGCAGTCATAGGTCTGAAGTCCCCTGGGCGTTGCCCTGTGGCCAAGAGCCCAGCTTCCCAGGAGAGGACAGCCAGACTCCTCAGGACACACGGAACAGCAAGCCACGTCCCTTGGCAAGATGCTCAGAGGGACCTGTGACTCCCTTTCCTCTGCGTCCACCGATGTCCCTGGCTAAGTCTCACCACTGTGTCATGTCCTGCCTTTCACCATGTCATGGCCTGCCCGGTTCAGTTCTGTCACGATTTCCACGGCTGCGGTAAATTCAGATTTTCCATAAGGCTACCCGGAAGCTCTGTAGCTCCATGACTGTCATCTGAGATGCGTTAAGGGAATTGGGACCTTTCGTTCTCTTTCTGCAAGTGCCCTGGGAAGTGTCTGCCCCACTGCCAGCCCTGGAGGCCATCGTCACTGCCCAGGAGGCCAAAGCAGCCCAGGACTGTGGTGTCACTGCCTGCCAGGGTACACACATTCTGTTCACAAGGTCCAAACCCCAGGACTGCACTCAAGGTCAAGGGCATGAGCAAAGTGATCCCCAAATCCCACCTTGGAGGGTCGGAGTCCGGAAGCGCTGGTGACCAGCTCTGTGTCTGTGGGGTACAGGGCACCTCGTGATGCGATGGGGCGGCCCCTTATGAAGAGGCATCTGCCGGGAGTGGTGTCGAGCCTCTGACAGGTCAGGGAGGACCCCAGGGGCCCAGAAGCAGCTGGCACACGAAAGCAGTCCCACCTCCAGGGGGAAAGAGCTCCTGGCAGCCTGGGTCCCTGGAAGTGTGGCCACCGCAGAGACATGTCTGCGGGAGGGGAGAACCTGCTGGAAGACGAAGGTTGAAGATCATTGCTGTCCAGATGCCATCTGCCTGGGCTGCCCTGGGAGGGAGAACTGGCTGAGGGTGTGGTTGGAGCTGCTGTGGAGTGGCCACCATGCGGGGAGAGTGGGGCAGCATGACTAGGGTCACTTGGGGATGTGGTAGGAATGGCTGCTGTGAGGTAGCTGGGCCTCTACTGTCACAGGGAAAGGAGGAGCCCAGTGCCATGGTTTGAAGATGGTGTCCAGGGTCATGTGTTAACACAGGGAGCTACAGGAAGGTGGTGGGACCTTTGGGGGGGTGTGGCCACGTGGGAGGAGTTAGGTCACTGGGGTGTGGCCAAGTGGGAGGAGTTAGGTCACTGGGGGTGTGGCCACATGGGAGGAAGTTAGGTCATTGGGGGTGTGGCCAAGTGGGAGGAGTTAGGTCGTTAGGGGTGTGGCCAAGTGAGAAGTTAGGTCATTGGGGTGTGGCCACGTGGGAGGCGTTAGGTCGTTAGGGGTGTGGCCAAGTGAGAAGTTAGGTCATTGGGGTGTGGCCACGTGGGAGGCGTTAGGTCGTTGGGGGTGTGGCCAAGTGGGAGGAGTTAGGCCGTTAGGGGTGTGGCCAAGTGGGAGGAGTTAGGTCATTGGGGTTGTGGCCAAGTGTAGGGGTTTGCTCTTGACAATGTTCCTGGGACCCTGACTGCCTGCCTGTCCTTTCTGTTTCCTGGATCATGATGTGACTTGCTCACTCCACCACATGCTCCTACCATGATGTGTGGCTCTCACTAGAGGCAAACCTTCTTTCTTTTTACGTTAACTGACTCAGTTGTTTTGTTATGGTAAGGTGCAGCTGAAGAGTACACCCGGCGTGCTCACGCCTCCTGCCCCAGAGCTGTGCTGCACCGGCCCGTCACTGACACGGCCTGACATCCTACCAGGTGCAGGGAGCGACTCCAGCGTCACAAAGCAGGGCAAGGAAGGGCGGGTTTTGGGTTGACCAGCAGGATGGGAAGAAAGACGTTGCAGAGAGGGGGAGGGAGGGTGAAGAGGGGTCAGGAGGAAAGGAGAATTAATTTTGTTGTGATTCTGGGGTTGGTGTCACATACTTGTGCATTTGGGGCAAGCATCCCACCACCGAGGGGCACCCCAGCCCGGGGCAGAGGAGAATTTCAGGAAGACATTCTGTGAACCATGCGGCTTGCTGGTGCTCAGGAAATGCCGGTGGAGATGAGTTGTTCGGGAACCCTGGCTCCCTCCGTGCTGTTAGAACCCAGAGCGCGGGTCCCAGTCTAGACGGGTAACGAGTTCTCTCTCAGCGAGGTCAGTTGCCTGGCTTCTCTGAATCTCGGATTTCTCATTTGACAGGTGGGGAGTCTGTGGATCCGGTTCAAACTCTCAGGGGTGTTGCGAGGTGAGGGCTCAGATATCGTGGAGCCAGCCCATCAGTAAGACATGTCTTTGCTGGGCTGGTGGAGTGACTCTTAGAGCGCCTGCCTAGCGAGTGTGAGGTCCTGAGTTCGAACCCAGCACTGCCAAAAAAAAGTTTGTAAGAAATGTCTTTGTAGGCCCATGGCTCACGCCTGTAATCCTCACTACTCAAGAGGCTGAGACCGGGAGGACTGCAGGTTGAGGCCAGTCCAGGCAGAGTCCACAGACCCCATCTCAAACAAAAAAAACTGGGCAGGTGACACGTGCCTGCAACCCTAGCTACACGGGAAGCATAAATAGGAGGGTGACAGTCCAGGCTGGTCCTAGGCATAAATGTAAGAACTTATGAAACAACTAGCCGAAGCAGAAAGGTAGAGCATCTGCCTAGCAAGCTCGAGGCCCTGAGTTCAAACTCCAGTACCACCAAAAGGAAAAAGAAAAAAAAGTCTTTGCTTGCAAACGAGAAACCTCAAAATGATGGCTGAATAAGGACTTATTTTTCTCACATCAAAAACATTCTAGAAGTGTTCACTTTGAGTGAGTCTCTGTGAGTCTCTTGGCCTTCCCCACATGGTCACAAGATGACTGTTGTGACTCCAGCCATCTGGGCTACATTTAAAGTAAGAAGAAGGGCTAAGTCCTGGTCAGGCACCTTTGCTCTTTTCAGACAACCTCTGGATGCCACTCTGGACAGAGGGAGGGGGCGGCTGGGCACAGGTGCTGGTTGAGACACCTCAGCGTCTGGCATGCCAGGCAGGACGTAGATGGCAGACACCGGCCGGGGCCTTCCTCGGGGCGTCTCATCTGAGTAGCTAGTTATATTGAAAATCAGAAGCGTGTCTTTATGCAAATGACGTCTCGCTTTTGCTCAAGACTTTCATTCCTCTCTGATTTACCCCTCGCTCGCTGATATTTTTCCCTCCTGAGGAAGAAATGCAAACAGCCCGGCTGACGAATCACAGGAATTTTCCAGCCATCTCGGGGCCAGAACTCAGTCTGGGCTCTGAAAAGTCACCACGAGGGACAGTGTCTGTTATGTCCCTGATGGGGTGGATAAGTCACTTACGACAGGTGAATAAATTGACTAATATGTGAGGATGACTCACAGAGGGTGAATTGATTGCGGCGTGTCCAGCGCTGTTTCGGGAGGAACCTGGAGGAAGGGAAGGTGCCAGCCATGCGCTGACCTGGGAGAAGGCGCTCTAAGCAGAGGCTGTGGCCCGTGCAAAGGCCCTGGGGCAGGAGCAGCGTGGTGCTGGAGGAAGAGGCCTTCAGGAGGCTCCAGCACATGGAAGGGGACAGCAGGAGGACAGGAGGCCAGAGAGGGGCTGGCCGAGTGCCACAGGCCTTCGGCAAGGCGGTTTGGAGATCGGGCTGAGGTTCTGTCTATTGGGGGAAGCAGGATTTGGCCTGTCGGCCTGGCCTTACTGCAAGGATGGGACGGAGCCCCCAGTGGTTTCAGTGTCTGTCTCGTCCATCCTCCCTTTCCCTAAGTCGAACGTGAACTTGATGTCAACAGAAGCCTCATCTGTTTTGGCCGTGACCATGTCTTCCCAGCTTGGTGCACACTAGGTCCTCAGAAATGTCTGACAAATGAATAGTTGTTTTCTGTCGCTGAGAAGCTATGACCCGAACCTAGTTGCCCCCAGCTGCCATCTCTCAGCTCTGAGGCCCAGGGCTGCTGACTGCTGTGGGGCCACCCCTGCTCCTGGAGCCACGGCCGCTCCATTGTCCCCTCCACCCTCAAAGCCAGCACAGACACTAGTGGCTTTGGATCCTTTGAGCTTCCAAAGTGTGACTTTACAAAGAGTCCCGTGTCTTTGAAGGCTCAAAACCTCAGAACAGCCTCTCTGTCTCAAAGTCACCTGTGCCATGTGACAACATCACCAAGTCTGTCCTGTGACAGTCCCAGCTTCCGGGCTCACCTGGAATTCTGCCAACCAAGGGCAGTGGGAATGAGCGAACCGGTGCCGCCCACCCCTGTTCCTTCTTCCCCTGGGGAGCTGTGTCCCTCCAGGCAGCCTGGTCATGGCTGTCTGGTGGCGGTGGCTCTTGCTTGTCGGCTGCCAGGAGTGACCTTCTTCTGTGTGGTGTCGGCTGAGCCCTGTCCTGGCCGTGGGTCTCAACCGGGGCCTTGTAACTGGGGTGGATTCTGCCTCAGGCCCTTTGCACCTTCTGCCCCGAGGCCCCCATGCTTGCGTGGGCTGTTCCCTCCCTGACTGTAAGAAGTCGCTCAAATGTCACCTTCTCCCTGTCCCTCTCTGCTTAAAAGCACCCCCTTCTGCTCTAAAAGTCCTCATTTAACTTCGTGCTCATTTCCTCTTATTTATTTATTTACTTATTTATGAGGCGTACACTTGTTTCCCTGCTCATGACGTCAGCCTCACAACCAGGGACGCTGATGTGACGGCTGGTCACATCCCCAGTGCCCAGGGCTCGTAAGCCTGTGTTCAAGGCATGAATGAGTGAGTGAGTAAGCGAGAGATAGAGGCTCTTTACCTCTATCTCTTTTTTGGCTCCTGCGCCCCCTCCGAAGCCTGTTACGTAACCAGCCCTGGGTTCTGACAGCACAAGCTGTCAGCCACCACCGGAGAGAGCGAGCCAGCGAGAGAGCGAGAGCGAGTGAGCGAGCAGCTATATTTGGAGTCTGCAGCCCCTCCTTTCAGCAGCAGGACCTGGAAATGAGGGTGTGGCTTCCACAGGGCCTGAGCACTACAAGGGTGGTGATGTCCCTCCTGGTGCTGGGCCCAGCGTGATGTCAAGAGCACCACCTGTCCACAGGGAAGGTGAGTCTTGTCCTGTAAGTCACACAGGTGGGAGACGCTAGCATGGGGGAGAAGAGAGAGTGCTGGCTCTGCCTTGGTTAGCTGTGTGAATTTAGTGTGCTTACTTAACCTCTCTGGGCCTCATTCCCCTTTGCAGAACAGGAAAGATCAAACATACCCAGCCAGGCCAAGAGCTGGTGGCTCACGCCTGTAATCCCAGCTACTCGGGAGGCAGAGATCAGGAGGATCGAGGTTTGAAAGCCAATCCCAAGCAAATAGTTCTCGAGACCCTATCTCAAAAATATCCACCACAAAAAAGGGCTGGTGGAGTGGCTCAAGTGGTAGAACGCCTGCCTAGTGTGAGGCCCTGAGTTCAAATTCCAGTGTCGCCAAAAAAAAAATCCATTGTTTCTAACTGTGTTCTGAGAGGCTCTGCAGACACATGAGTGGGGGCCTGGAGACGCCTCTGAGGGTGGCAGTGGTGGGACCCGGGCTGGTAGGAGGTTCTCACTGGAGGTGTGACTTTGGGGCCCACCATACCGTTTCTTTTTGAACAGGGTGAGCAAAATCCTGAGGGACAAATTCAGCCTGACCCGTTTACATAGGGCCCTGGAGCTAAGAATGGATTTTTCCTTTTTCTTTTGTGGTACTGGGATTTGAACTCAGGGCCTCATGCTTGCCAGGCAGGTGCTCTACCACTTGGGCCACTCCACCAGCTGTCTGTTCTTTGAGATAGGCTCTTGCTATGTAGCCCAGGCTGGCTTTGAACTTGAACTTTTGATTCTTCTGCCTCAGTCTCCCTTCCTCCTGCTGGGATTACAGGTGTGTACCACCACACTGGACAGTTCTTCAATTTTTCTTTTTCTTTCCTTTTCCCCTGCATCTGGGAGTGCTTCCTGGGAATTCACCCTGCGCTGGCATCTCTCTGGCTCTGATGGAATCCGCCTTTACAGAGGCGCCACTGGGAAAACCTGGAGCCAAAGCGCTGGACGTGCTCAGTGTGGGGTGGACGGGGCTGGTCTCCCTGCCCAGCTCCAGACCTGGACAGTCAGCTTTTTCCTGGCCCTTGGGCACAGTGAATGACCCAGTGAATGACCCAGCGACAGGCATGTTTTTACCAGTGAGCCCTTGTGCTGTGCTCGTATAGGGACCTTGGTGAGGTGAGAGAAGCTCTTCCAGGAATGGCGCTCCCTGGCCCTTGAGTGACCAAGACCCGGGGACTGGACTGGCAGGGTCATTTGTCGTCCTTCATGCAAATGAAGGACCACGTTAGCACCTGTCCTTGCAGCTCCCAGCTCCAGGCCCCGAGAGCCGGGCGCCATTGCTCCAGAGTTTAGCACTCAGGTCGGAGGCTTCAGCCCAGCACTTGACCTTTGTAATCCTGGGCTTCCAGCAGCAGCGGGCAGCGGCAGCCCCTGCGCGTGTCACAGCTCCTGAACCGGCCTTGGGTGTTGGGTCCCTTGGTGTGGCAGCGCCTTGGAACTCTTCCGGCCCCAGTTTCTTGTCTCTGGCTCTTCAGAGACCACCGTCCATATTTCCTCAGCCTCAGCAATCTGCCCTCACCCTTTCTCTGTGTCCACCATCCCTCAGCGTCGCTGCCACCTCTGCTCCCTGTCATTCCTGTCCTGGGCACTCCCTGATGTCTCGGCCATCCTCTCACTGTTACTGCTGCCGTCACTGGTACCACTTCCGCTGTGTCTCCTCTTCATGTTGTCAGATCGGCAAAGTTTTCTGATGATGAAGATCAAAAGTAGGCAAGAAAGACCTCCGAGAAGCCTCAATGCCGGGCAGCACAGGGGCAGCACAGGACTGCATCTCCCTGCTGAGCTGAGCAGCTGCTTATATAGCCAGAAAGGGGGGCGTGGCAAGGGTGTTGACACCAATCACAGCCGTCCTTCATGCAAATGAAGGCCATGTTTGCACCAATCACAGACCTTGCTGTATCAAGGACCTCTCCAAAAAGCTGTGCCCATTTAAATTCCTATGAGTGAGCCGGGTATGGTGGCACAGGCCTGTAATCCCAGTGCTCAGAAGGCTAAGGCAAGAGAATCATGAGTTCCAGGCCAGTGTGGGCTACATAGCGAGACTCTGCCTCAAAAACAAAACAAACTGTACTGTACACGTGTATGGAAGAACTGTCACAATGAAGTCCCCTATTATTAATGTGTGCTCATTTTAAGATAAAATAATCTTTTTTCACAAAACCAATAAAAAAAAGCAGATGAGACAAATTTCTATGGTGGAGCGTGGGGTGTGCTCGGCTCAGCCTTTCCTTGCTGTCTGAGGACTCAGCCTCGTTTGCTTTGCTTCCTGGGGACTAATGTGTCACACATCTCTCCAGTGGTCATTCACTCGGGTCTGTGACTGTCAAGATGGCGGCAGTGGCCTTCAGAAGCTCACTGAAATCGTCACGGGTTACAGTCTTATTGTCACTCCTTATCTGTGCTAAGTACAGCTGTGCCACTAAGCCCCATGCCGCCCCTGGGATGTCCTTCTGTCTGTCCGGGTCATCCCTACACGGCTGGATGTCAGCTCACTCTTTCTCTTGACCACACTGGCCTCTGTGCACGCCTAAATATTTTTATTTCTCACATGCCACTCGTCAGGGTGTGTGGGGCACCCCAGCTCCAGTGGCACAGGAAACGGTCCCTGGACACCGGGCAGGATGGGTGGGAGATGGGACGTCCTGGAGGGGACCAGGGCCTGGGGGCTGTGGTCCTAACCGCTCCTCTCTAAGGGGACCAGGGGAGGAGCCCACTTGCTTATCCAGCCGCTACTTGGCCTCCAAAGAGCCAAGACTTTTCTTCCCGTCTGGAACCACAGCGTCCACAGTGGTGTCACATTTTTATAATGACAAGAAACAAAGTCAGAAGCAATTTATGGGCTCCCCAAATCAAGGGCCTATGGCTTCCGGCTCAGCTGGCTGCAAAGACTCAAGAGTCTTTGGGATTCAATGTCAGCAGAATGGCAGGAAAGGGGTGGAGACTGGTGGTGCCTGCCTGTAATCCCAGCACTCAGGAGGCTGAGGCTGGAGGACTGTGAGGTCCAGTCCAGCCTGGGATACATAGTGAAACCCTGCCTCAAAACACCAAAAAAGACAAAACAAAACCAAACCCAAAAACTCACAGCCCGAAGAGAGCTTCACAATGTGTAACTAAGTGTGAGTAGCAAGCGAGAAGCATACAGAGCAGGCTGAGGGAGTGGCCCAAGTGCCGAGCGCCTGCCAAGCAACTGTGAGGCCCTGAGTTCGAATCCCAGTACCACCAAAGCAGTGCAGAGCCTATGCAGCCTACGTAAAAATACACAGAGATGTTGCCAGCGGTGTCCCTGAGGGGCGACGCTTTTTCACTACTTTGAGTTTTTGCCAGGAGCGTGCAATTTGGAAAATAATTTAACCTTCCTAAAGTCAGTGTAAAAGAGATTCAATTTCTATATCTACCTTTTGACTTTTTAAAAAAAAACTTTTACTGTTTTGTGGTGCTGGGATTTGAACTCAGGGCTTCACATCTTGCTAGGCAGGTGCTCTCCCACTTAAGCCACTCTGCCAGCCCTTCTTGCTTTAGTTGTGTTTGGGATGGGGTCTTGAGTTTATGCCTGGGCTGGCCTGGACCACCAGTCTCCTGTTTATGCTTGAACGGTGCCACAGCCCTTTTGCTGTAGTTTTTTTTCAGGTTGAGTCTCACTTTTTTTTTTGTCCCAAGACTTCTCACATAGCTGGGATGAGAGGCATGTGCCACCACACCCAGCTTGCTGCTGGTTGAGGTGGGGTCTCTCAAACATTTTGCCTGTGCTGGCCTCCAACCACAATCCTCCAGTCCTCCTGATTGCCACCTCTGGAGTAGCTGGGATTACAGGTGTGAGCCTCGGCACCCAGATAACTTTTTTTTTGTTAGCATACATTAATAGCACGAGGGGGCTTCAAAGTGATAATTTCATAGATGCACACGGTGTGCCGTGAACAAGTTCACCCCTCTATTATGTGTGCTCAGCCCCTCTCTTTTGTATGACCCTCCTTTTTCAAACAGCACTTAGCGTGGCTCCTCGTGCTATCGTCACAAACATGTCACATACGTGAGTCCTCAGTGACTCTGTAGAGTGTCACATACACGTGGCCGTCCATTAGGGACTTTTCCCATACCTGCCTTTATCAGACAGGCTGCATTTTCCTGCAAGTAACAGACGTCCAAAGAGCAGCGTTCAAAAAAGGCAGTGTGTCATCTCAGTGAATGGGCCATGTGGAGCAGGGTGCTGGGGTGACAGTGACCCAGGGATGTTGCAGGCATTTCTCTCTCTTTGCTTTGCCACCTGTAGCTGGTGGTAGACATGGTGTTGCCTCATGGTCACAAGTGGCTGCCAGAGCTCTTCTGTTGCATCCTCACATGACAAGCTGCCAGAAGGAGGGGGTAGAGAGCAGAACGAGCCTTTGGCCTCTCTCATTTGATCTGCTGTCTTTGCTTCTCATTGGCTGGAAATGGGTCACACGCCTCCTTGGAGCTGGCCTAGGGAATGTGACTGGCAGGTCTCCCAGGGCTGGCGCTTGGCCACACACACTCAGCTCTTAATCTATTGACCATCCTTCAGTTTTATCCACTCATCTACCCAACCATCCATCCATCCATCATTCATTCACCGATCATCAATCCATCCATCCATCCACCATCCACTCATTCACCATCCATCCATCCACCCATCCACCATCAATTATTCACCCACCATCCATCCATCCATCCACCCACCCATCTACCCATCCATCCACCCATCCATCCACCCATCCACCCATCCATCCACCCATCCACCCATCCATCATCAATTATTCACCCACCATCCATCCATCCACCCACCAATTATTCACCCACCATCCATCCACCCATCTACCCATCCACCCATCCATCCATCCATCCACCCACCCATCCACCCATCCACCCATGAACCCATCCACCCACCCATCCATCCACCCATCCACCCACCATCCATCCACTTGGACGCTACCATGCCATTCTAGGCACAGTCATCAGCTCTTTGTTTAAAGGACAGGGCTGGCATTCCAGTGAAAGTCTCTGAACTAGACGCTTGGTGGCAGAAGAACAGAGGATGATATAGACGACTTGAGACTGGGGGACCCAAAAGGTCTCCAGAAAGAGGCCCCCTGACCTCGGGTCCCCGACCAAGCACTGCTCTCCCACAGTCTTGGGTAAGCCTTGACTTCCCACGTGAGCGAGACCGCGTCTGTTCTGGACCGCCTCCTCCCCCGCATTCTCTGGGCGGTGCCAAGGCCTCTGAGTCACTCTGAGCTGGGGGTGGGGTGCAGGCGAGGGGTGCAGCCCAATGCCAGGCCTTGCATCTTAAACACTGTTCTTTGCAACTGGTGGGTCGCCTCAGGGACATCTGCTTGCTGTCGCAAACGTGGCGGAGCAAAGGCTGAGAGCCTGGGAGCTGGCGCGGGCGGGGAGAGGCTGTGCGGGGCGAACTGCGGAACGGGCCAGGCCTGCAGTGCCAGCGTCGGCCACGAGATGGCACTGTTGCTCTTCGCCGCAGCCCGCGGGCACGTGGGCGGAGCGCTCGGGAAGGGGTGCGGGGCAGGCCCGGAGGACGCGCGGGGGGACAGCCGTCTGCCGGGTAGGGGGTGGCGGGTTTGGGGGTGGTGGTGAAGAGGAGTCTGTCTCCATTGGGACTGGGCACGAGGATCTACTGCCCCACACAGAACCAGTGAGAGGCCCATTTCTGGCCTCAGATCCCCCAATAGTAACGGGGGGGGGGGTGCGGAGTCCGGGCTGTGAATTCCCTAGGATCCTGGCACAGGCTTTTGGGAGGGGGGTGTTGTGAGATTCTGGGTTTCCAGGGGTAGAGGTACGAGAAGGGTTCTGCCCAGCCTGGGGGTCTCAGAGTCATACTGCCAGCCTCCCACCTTCCCTGAGACCTTCAGAATCCTGGAAGGATTTTTTTTTTTCCCATTCCTGCCTAGAAGGACTCTGGAAATATCCCCATACTAACGGGCCCAGGGACCGGTTTCATATGCAGAATGCAGGAATCCCCAACCACCACAAGCTCTGAGGAGGCGGTGCTTATTTTCCTAACCCGAAGGAGCTCAGAGAGGGTTAGGAGTTTGTCCCAAGTCACACAACTGGGGTGTTTGTGCGAGTGCAAAATCCATCCTCAAAACCAGATCCCTCCCTTTGGTTTTGGGTCATCAGCCCCCAGCACAGCTCTGCTCTGTAGAGGCAGCCTGGCTCCGTGGGGGGTGATGGGCTAGCCCTAAGCTGGGACTGCTGCTGCTGGTGGTGGTGGTAATTCCTGCCATTATACCTGGGACTCTAGAACTCCTAGTTTGTGACTTTGCTAGCTGGATTTGTGCCTGTCTCCCAATGCCCACCCCCATCAAGCCACAGGATGACTCCTCACTCCTTCCAGAAAATTACTTACCTTTGGTCACAGATCCTCATGGCTCACAGCAGGCCTCCTGGGGACATATGGCCTTGTGACCTGTTCTCGCAGCCACTGGCAGGGCACACAGTAGGCGCTCAGCACAGCAAATACACTGCATGAGTGAGTGGGAGAAAGAGGAGGTGGCTGGGGCAGTGGTGCACAGAGGGGCCGGAGAAAGTCTGAAGAGGGGAGAGTCCAGCCCTTCCCAGACCCCCACAACCAGGAAGACCCCATTGTCCAGCCATCTCATGCCTTGCTAGAAAGCCCAAAGGGGACTTGGCCAGGTCGTGAGCGCCTTGAAAAGGTAGCCTTATTAGCATCTCCGGGAAGCCCCTATGGTCTGTAATTAATCCGGGTAGACTCTCCTCCTGCCCCTAGCTCGCTCTTCTCCGGTGCTGCCTCTCTAATGAGCCTGTCTGTACTAATGAAGCCGATGCCCCCGCCCCTCCAGCCCCCTTGCTGGCTGGGAAGGGTGGCGGATTGTTCTCACGTGAGCTCTTCACGGGGCCCATGGAGGAAAACCAGACACAGAATGACAACGGCCAAAATGACGGAAATGATATCCACAGCCAACACCTTTCCACCAGCTCTTATTTCCCAGGCCCGCCAGGGGCTTTATACGCGTTATTGGGGACGCCATGCGTTATTAGGGATGCAGCAATGACTTCCACTCCACAGATGGGGAAACCGAGGCTCTGGGAGGAATAAGTGACTCGCCCAGGTTCCAGGACTAAAGAATGGAAGAGCTCATTTCTCAGCCGAAGCTGCCAGACCCGAGTCTTCCCAGGTTGCCTTTGCGTCACCCTTATTGACTGTTTCCAGAGTTTGACCCACTTTTTCTTGGAAAACCAAGACACTGGAGTGAGTGGCGGGTATGATGGAGGTTGGGTGGACCATCTTCCCACAGCCCCTGGTCTTCTATCTGGGTGGGGGAACTTTCCAGGCATCTGGGGGGCCGCTGGAGGCCTCCCACGCGCGCCCAGCCTGGTTCATCACTCCACTTTTGCTCCCCGTCTCGCCTGGGTCCCGGGCGATGCGCCCAGGTGGATCGGTGGTTTCTGGGCCCCCCAGCCCCCCAGGACCTGGCTGAGGCCCTGCTCACCGCCCCCAGTACCCCAGCCCTCTGCTACACCCCCGCGGGTCCCTGTCTGCCCCAGCGCTGGAAACTCGTGTCCGGGACGCAGGGGACTCTGCCCTTTCCAGGAGAGAGAAGAGACCTGGCCTCGGCGCTCCTGGGGCCTGCGACAACCGGGAAGGAGAGCTCTCTGTTGGGGTAAACACGGGTCCGTGCCTCGCAGCCCGTAGACATCCATCCCCCAGACGCCTTCGATCGATCCGCCACGATCCCTGGCCGCGCCCTGCCTGCGCACCCCTCGCCCGCACTCCGCACGCTGCGCGCACCCCCGGAGGCGGCCGCCTCGCGTCCCCCGCAGACACCCCACGCGGTGCCAGATTTATCACGGGACCTCTCGTCTGCGCTCAGTCTCGCGGTCTGTCCCTCGTAGACACCTCCTCTCCAGACGTCGCTGCTCTTACTCCGTGGACCCTCCCATAGCTCCCTCACCCCTGACCTTGGGGACGCTCCCCACTACGCCGCCGGTACGCCCCGATCTACCTGGCGCCCCTCTCTCCACTCTGCGTCCCACCCGCGCTCCCTGCCCCGCCAACGCTCCCGACCACCCGCGCGGGTCTGTCCAGGCCTCCGCGGCCAGGCGCCCTCCCCCCACCCCGGGGACGCCGAGGAGTGGCACGTCCCGCCGCCTATCGGCTGGGCGGCCGCCTGGTGCCCCGTTCCCCGGGCGGCGGGCCCCTCCCCCGCCTCCTGGTCCCTCCCTCCTCTCGCCCCCTCCCTGCTCCGGCGCTCGCTCGCTCTCTTGCTCGCTCGCTCACTCTCTCGCTAGCTCAAGGGGCAGCCGGCAGCTGGCGCTGGCAGAGGCAGCGGCGGCGCGACCGGGATGGGACGGGCGCTGGGGCGCAGGAGCCGCGGCGCCGGCGGCGGCGGGGGCCGCGCAACTCGGGCCAAGTGCGGGGCAGCGGGCGAGGGCGCGCGGCGCTGAGCCCGGCGGCCCCAGCTCGCCAGCCGCGCACGACCGAGCCCCGGAGAGCGCGCAGAGGCGCAGCCGAGGAAGCGCCGCCAGCCCCGGCGCCTGCGTCTGGGGAGGAGCGGCGCGCTGGGAGCCAGCCATGCCCGGCGCCCGGGCGTAGCCGCCGGGGGCTGCTCCGGGAGCCGCGGGCCGGGCCGGGCGCGCGAGAGGAGCAGCCCCGCGTCGCGCCGCGCCCACCGCGCGCCGAGGACCATGCCGCCCCCCGGCCGGGCGCCGCCGCTCGGGCTCCTGCTGGCGCTGACTGCGCTCCGGTGCCCAGGTAACGCGTCCCCGGACCCCATCCCCGACCCCGGCCGCCGCGCGCAAAGTTGGCTACCTGCTTTTCAAGTCCCAGGCAGCTTCCATCTCCTGGGCTGGGACAGATCTGGGGAAACCCTGGGAACCCAGGGGCCCCGGGCGCGTCCCCCGTTGCCTGCCCGCCCGCCTTCCTCTGTAAGCCCCCCAGCTCCCCTGCGGATCCTTTCAGGGTGCGCAGGGGCCACAGGCTGCATGCGCTCAGCCTCCGGGGGCGGGTGGGGGCGCGCCTCCAGGCACCTGGCCCCCTCCCGTTCTGCCTTGGGGCGCCCCCAGGCCTTGGTTCCTGCCGAGTGGGGGATTGTGGCCGGCGTCCGTAGAGCCCTTCTCCTTGCTGCCCACGGTCGCAAGGCCGCGCGTTCCTAGGACACCTGCGGGGCCTGGAGGTTGGCTCAGCCAGCGCTGTCTGTCTGGCTTGTCCGCAGTCCCTCCCCGCGCCCCATTGCGCTCCTCTGTTTTCGGGCCCCCAAAGATTCCCCCTCCGCGAGTGGCCTCCCCAAGCTTGGCGCAGCGCGGGCCGCCCCAGCGCCCTCACCTCAGGGCGCGCGGGAGACGGTAGCGTGGCCGGGCCGCCTGGAACGTGGTGATGGCCCGACCCCTTGTCCGGGTCCTAGGGAGCCCAGCTGCTTGTTCGCACAGGCACAGCGGTCGCCCAAACCTAGTGAGTGGGAAGGCGAAACACAGGTATTTTCTGCCACCGCTGGAGTTTGGAAAGCTTTCTACCACCTTGGTGTGGCTACGTGTTGGTTCCGGAAGAAGCAGCTTATCCTAAAATGACAGTACCTCCCCTCCCCCAGCCCAGGCCGTGGCGACAATCCTGAAGGCTGGAATGATCGGAGCAGTCACGAGCCGCGTTCATGTGCGCGGGGAGAGCTCTTTTTCCAGACCTTTTAAACCCGGGTCCCATGGTTTGGGAGCAGGTAGCTCCTGCTTGAGAACATTTCTGCCCAGCTTCTTAACAAACAAGCCACAGACTCGCAGAATGCAGTAGGGGAAAAAAAAAAAAAGCAACTTTAACTTTTCTGCTGTAACTGTCTTGGTGAGGTTGCAGTTTGGGGCAACTCTGGCTATCTACTTGACATGTGATGTTTTTGCATGGAAAAAGTAAATATTGTGTTCCTTTGACATGGCCTTAAGTGACCCCAAGTATTTAATAAAACCTTGGACTTGACGAGGAGCGACTGTGAGAGAAACCCAGTGGCTTTTGGATCTGGCTGGGTTTAGAGGGTGGCGTTGGGCTTAATGTCTTCAGCCCAAGGCTGGTGGAGCAGCTCCGGGAGCTGTTTTGCTTTTGGCATTGCTGGGCTGTGCCAGAGAGGGGCTGTGGCTCCTGAGGCCGTTGCTTCCTGGTAGCCAGCTCTGGGACCTGTTTCCAAAAGTGCACAGTCCCTGGGACTTGAAAACTGCAATCTTGTCGTTATTTTGTTTCTCCACGGGGGTCAGCGTTTGCCTGCATGTGCTTATAAATGACTTTGGGAAGTGTCTGGGAGAAGGTGGCTGCCTCATGCCTTCCTACAAGGAGAGCATGCTGGCACCTTCATCGCGTCTCTCCCCACCCAGCAAGGGAAGAGCCTGTGTGTGGCTCTGGGTGGCCTGGTAATGGGAGGGGGATGTGTGCCACCGAGAAAGCTGCTGCCGGCCAGCTCCAGGCTCTGCTGTCTTCCTGAAGGTCTGTGCCATTGAGGTCTTCAGATGGCAGGGCTCTCACCGGTTCCCACCGGGGATGTAAAGTGATGGCACGTTGATAAGTCTATATTTAGCACTCGCTCAAAGAGCAAGGCTGAGATTCCTGAAAGAGACTTGCTTAGTCGTCTGCACTTGGTTGAAAGGTTCGAAGGAATCAACCCGAGCATCGTTCCAGGCTGGCTGGGCTTTGTGGACAGTTTCTGCCCTGACTTCCTGACCTCGGTGGCTGAGGCTTGAGGACAGGGGCTGGAGAGGGGCTGCAGGAGTTCAGAGGCAAGGAAGGGTGCTCCCACGGCTCCCAGGCGCTGTCATCTGTGCCCCCTTCCTGCGTGGGTAGCTACCATGGTAAAGCGTATGGTGGGTGGACTTCTTTCAGCCTCACTAGCACGGAAACATATGGAACTGTACTCAGTTAGAGTCAGCACAAATTCCCCAGTTTAGCGACCGGGGGCCCCATTATTCAAGCCACTTGTGTGCATGCCCGTGGCTTTGCAAGTTGGCGACGAGGTTACAGTCCCTCCTGGGGAAAATGGACGTGAATGCTTCATTGTTGACCTATTGTGCTGGGGATCTGTGGAACAGGGTGGGTAGCATGTACCCCCCAACAGAGAGCGCAGCCAGTGGCAACATGGGGAGGGGGCACGTTGGCTTGGAAAGGAGAGGGCTGTGAGCCCCGCCTGGCACCTCGGTGTGGCAAATGACATGTTTCCTTCTCATGACAGCAGTGGTGTGGGAGGGGGCTGCCTGTGTGTGGCCACGCTGCTCTTCAGAGAGGTGGCACTGGAGGTGGTGACCAGTGATATGCAAATGCAGCCGCCTCCCCCGTGATTTAATGGCAGCACCATGGAGGTTCCCAGAGTAAATCACTCAGGCCCCTCCTCCCACCAGACGGGGAGCTGTGCAGGAGCTCCGTGCTCGGAGCCCACAATGAGCAGACCCACGATCGGGGACGAAAAGAAGCCCACATTTGTTGCCTGAAGTGAGGGAGGGTGGTCTCTGGCCGCAAAGCCCCTCCAGGGGTCTTGTTTCTGGATGATTCTCTCCCTCTCCTTCTATGTGGCTGGGTGGATTCTCTCTTCTCTTCGGGGTCTACGTTTGAATGACAACGGAGTGGTCCATTTCCCATGAAGCTTGGGACTCAGCCTCCAATCCTGTGGGGAGGCAGTGGAACCCTGGTACCATGGGCAGAGCCCCTGGTGACAGTGGGGTCACCAACTCTTCAGGGGAGAGAGTTGACTTCTAAAGCGAGAGGTGTCTTGGAGCACCAGTCTCTTTGCAGATGGGACAAAGGTGGCCAGGCAAGGCTGTGTCCTGTGCAGGGCCACCAGTGAACTGCTGTCCCCTGGGGCACCTGGCCCACTTGAGGCTCTCTTTGAACGCCTTGCCCAGGACCTTGGAACTCCACACCTGGGCTTTTCTGATAAAGTTCTACTGTACAGTTCCTTGAGGGCTGTGACTCCACCTGAGGAGCCCAAGGCCACTGGAATGTCCCAAATAGCAAATGTCAACTGGAAAGACAGAGCAAATGATCTAAAGACTGTGGTGCTTATGGGCCGCTCCTGGTGTCACTGGCACCCGGGCACCTTTCGTGTATGAAATGCAAGGGACTGGGCCCCCCTCTGGCAGGTGGGCGCTCCCACTGGAAGTGTACAGTGAGGCTGAGTCACTTGCCTGGGGTCGCACCGAGTGAGGAGTCCAGGCTGGGCGTTCACACGTGTAACCGCCCACCTCACACAGAGCCCTGCGCGCCCTGGCTGGGCCTCACCCTTTCTGCTCTTGCTTTGTGACAAACACATCTCTGAAGGGTCAGAGTCACAGAACAAAATAGATCAGAGTCCCCTGTGCAGACAGCCAGGCCTCCTCTGACACCTCCTCCTTTCTTTCTGGTCTCATGCCCTGCTTATTATTCTGGAGTGTACCCCAGAATTAGCAATGACCCAAGAACCAGCCCTGCTTCTAACTGCTCTAAGCCCTTCTCAGACTTCACCAATCTTCGTCAGCCTTTGTGGGGTGGCGGGGGAGGGGTGGTCTTCCACTCGGCCCATTTTATAGATGAGGAAACTGAGTTCAGAGAGGCAGTGAGACTTGTTTGTGCCTAGTGACCACGGATTGTGAACAGTGGTGTTTCTACTTCAGAGTCACTTTTCTTGGCTACCACTTGTCTCTTTGTGAGCACAGAATTTTGGGGTCAATTTATTGGGTTTTGAGACTGATTTAGACTCCTGGGGGGAATGAGAGAAGCATCTTGTGCTGAGGAGAGAGTTGCATCTTGGGGGAGAAACCCATTTGGGGGAATTTTGACCCCTCTAGAGTCCACTCCACAGTCTGGAGCCTCTACTGCCGGCTACCTGACCCAGGACAGGTGTGGTGTTTTGGGTGTGGCAGACCTGACCCTGGAGGGTCCTGGCTGCCTTTGGGAATATCTGGCCTGTGGATTTCTCTTGTTCATTGTCCATATTACAATACAGGTTTTGGCTTTCTTGAAAGAACTTGGGAGACCTGGGCAGTCTTGGCCCAGACCCTTGACCTCTCTGAGACTCAGTTTCCCCATCTGTAAGATATGGGCCCTGAAATCCTCTCCCCTGCTGATCTCTGTTGTCCAACAGAGCACAGGGTGTGGCTGGCAGCCCACAGCAAGGGACCCAGGGTGAAGAGGCAGATGGGAAGGCCAGCAGGCACTAGGAATTGGGGACACCCTAAGCTGCAGAGAGAGGTATTGGGAACCATCAGCTGTTCACCAGTGGCTCCTCACTGCAGGTTTTCCCTGGGTTCTTGGGCATCTGTTGGTGTTAGGGAAGGGTGTGTCCCAGGGACACTGAGGCACAGAGGAGTCCAGGGACGGGGCAACCCAGCCCATGTGGGGCGGGTAGGGCCTCCCTCTTGGAGCTTCTGACTTCTGCCCTTCTGGTGCTTTGCCCTGGAGCCCTGCACCAGTTTCCTGGCCCTCAGGCTTGGTGCCTGGGACCTTGGGGCTTGTGTTCTAGGCCAGGTTGGGTGATGAAGGGAGACAGACAAAAAGCCACAAATGCACCAACAGGAAAACCTCAGCTTGTGAGGTAATAGGACGGGGAGTGACTGGGGCTGACTCAGGAAGATTCCTCAGTGAAGGTGACACTTTTCTTATTGAGACCCAGATGATTGGAAAGGGCCAACCATGGAGAAGGGGCTCCAGGTAGGAGGTCTGCAAGGTCTTCCCAGCTCAGCAAGCACTCAAGGGATGACAGCCAGTTACTTATCCGCTCACTCATTCATTCAACAATCCTACAGAACTGTGCACTCAGGAGACAGTAGGGAACACAGGAGACATGTCCTGTGCCCCAGGACCTGTCATTCAGGGGGACAGAGACAAGTAAGTGTAAACTTCACAGTGGTGTGTAGTGAGAAGCTTCTGGCCACTTCCGTGCTCCATCCATGGAGGATGGAACAGCCCCTCGGTGCCTTTCTGTCTGCCAGGGGAAGGGGAAGAAGAAGACTGGGTCCTCACACCAGAATTCCAGTGCCTTCTGTCTGCCTAGCTGCCTGGTTCCGTGGTCAGGATGTCCCCTCAACTCCGTTCCCCAGCCCTGGGCTCCTTAGTTGATCAATACCCCTCTTTGCCTGTTGGCCCCAAAATAGTTACATTAAAAAAAAAATCAATGGTGTTCAATTTGATTCACTCTATTTTATTATCACTGAGGGTGATGGAGTGGCTAGCTGTGCTGGGGACTTTGAGCCAGGCGTCTTGTGGTGTTAACTTGAATTAACCCTTTGGGGGAACTGAGTCCTTGTTGTGCTTTGGAGTCCCGGGATCCAGCCCCTAGGAAGACTGACCCAGTGACTAACGCTCCCTGCCCGGTGCCTGCTTTGTGCTCTTGGTGGCTCCCCCCCCAGGGCTGTTAATTAATGCATTTCCACCCTGGCTTTGTGTGCAGAGCCTCGAGTGGCTGAGTGGCAGGCTGGCTATGTCTGGACTCCCGGGATCCGTGGATGGCTTTTTCATTCACCGTGGATGTGTTTATAGCCTTGGCTCTTGAGTGTCTCCCCTGTGAACTTGTGCCATCTGCTGCTATGGGCTGCTGGCACCTCTGGGTGCTCCAAGAGGGTCAGTGGGTTGGGGACACCTGGACAAGGGGTGTGAGGGCACCATGGGAAATGTGGCTGGAGATGGCGGTGGGGAGGAGGTCCCACACCAGGGTCTGCTCACTTGGTCCAATCGGCAGGTTGGCAGGTGTGGGGGAGGCATGGCCCACATGGAAAATACCATTTTGCCACAGGGTGATTTGAGGTGGCAGTGAGTTAGGATTTTGCCAGTCTGGTGGAGGGCTGCTGGCTGCTTCTGGGTCACGCAGACTTCTCGTTACTTGCTGGTAATTAACCATTGGGAGCCACTGATGTCACTGTTCAGGTTTTGGGGTTCTCTTAAGGATTTAGGAGATCTGGGTAGTCTCTCTGAGACTCAGTTTCCCCCCCCCGTAAGGTGGGCTCTGACCTCTGGTTCCTGCTGGTATTTGTCCGAGACAGCTTGCTTTAAGACGTCTTTCCCTTTGTGCCTGTCCTTGTGGATTCAGGTGCATTTTCACTGTGCACCTGGCTATGACGGGCACTGCCCTTGGGGCTGATGATAGAGCAATGATGAGATGGGCAAAAGTCCCTGTCCTTGGGGCTAAGCATTAGGGTGGACAGACGCTAAACCACAAAGAACTGGAATGCACTGTTTGCTAAGTGGGGAGCCACGAGGCGGGGACACAGAGTGAGTGCTAGGGACAGCCTGTGATTTGAAAAAGTCAGGACAGTGATTTGAAGACAGACCTAAAGAGGAGTCCAGGCAGCTATCTTGGGAAGAGAATTCCAGATAGAAGGGACAGCAAGTGCAAAGGCCCAGAGGTAGGAATGTGTTCGGCAAGGACAAAAGACAGAAAGGAGGCCAGTGAGGCTGGGCTGAGGGACAGAGGGAACAGCAGTGGGAAATGAGGCCGAGGAAGTGACAGGGACCAGACCCTGGCAAGGACTTTGGCTTTTACTCTGCATGAGATGGGAGGCATTGGCAGGTGTGAGTCGAGTGAGGACTTGCTCTGACTCTGGGGACAAGGAGCAGGATGGGGTGTCCCTGAGGGTCTACTGCAATAGTCGGGCAAATGGCAATGGTGACTTGTACCCCAAGTGGCAACTGTGCAGGGCGTGAGTAAGGGTGAGGTTGGGGATGTGTGGTGGGACCTGAGCCATGGGATTTGCTGATGGACAGGACTTGGTCAGCAGGTGTTCACTGGGTGTCGATAGGGACCACATCAATATTTGTGTGTTGGGTTTTGCTTTTTATGAGATCGTTCCCAGTCCTGGGAGAAGAAGGCTGGGCACAGGAACCTACACTCCGTCTCTAAGATGGAGGTGTCAGTGCATCAGTAAAGAGAAGGAGGTTAAAGTTAAGAGAACTCAAATGCAAAAATGATACCTGTTGAAACCACTCCAGGAATCAGGGGAGGATAAAGGAGAGCTTTGGAGGGGGTGAGTTCAAATATGATATATTTGCTACATTGTAAGAACCTGTGTAAATGCCACAATGTACCCCACATAGGACAACAATAAAAGTTAAAAAAAAGAGAACTCAAAGCCGGGTGTGGTGGTACACACCTGTAATCCCAGCACTCAGGAGGCTGAGGCAGGAGGATCATGAGTTCAAGGGCAGCCTGGACTGAAGAGGGAGTTCGGAGCCAGCCTGGATTATATAGTGAGACCCTGCTTCAAACAAACAAACAAACAAACAGGACTCATGATGAGAGATGTAGACTGCTTATTAGCACAGTGCCTGCATACACTGGGTGCTCAATAAATGGTGGAATGATTAATAGTGCTCTTATGACATTGAAGGGACTGGGGCTCAGTTATTTTCTTGCTCCAAGAAAGACTCAGCTGGAACAAGGCAGGGCTGGGATTTGAACTGTGATCTATCAGACTCCATTAGTGTTCCTTTTTGCTGCTGGAGAGGGATTCTTTCTGTGTTCAGTGATGTGATCATTCTGACACAGTCCCCTGTCAGCTGGCCACCACAGAGCTCACTTTATGTAGTGCAAGTGTGTGTGTCAGTCCAGTTGTATTTCCAAGACTGTGCAGATGCCGTCTGACCCTGTGTTGGCCTCACCCCCTGACTTCTTGCTTGGTATTTTCTGCACCCTTTAAACCAGGCACTAGCAAATGGTGGCTCATAGAGTGAATCTGGCCCTCCACTTGATTTTGTAAATAAAGTTTTATTGGAACACAGCCATGCCTGCATGTTTAGGCATCACCTGTGGCTGCTTTGCCAGGGATTACATATATGGCCTCACAGCCCAGTTCAACCACGTGGCCCCTTTAAGGACAAAGTTTGCCCTCCATGGCTGAGTGGAGTGTACTCTGCAAGTGGATATTCAAGCACTTTCACTGCAGTCAACACCCAGGAACCTTTTCTAATGTCAAGGAAATTATCTGGCTCCTCCAAGGGGGGAGAATTGTGGTGTGGTATCTCTTGGTTAATAAAGAAAAACATATTGATTGAAAGTCCCCATCAATTCAGCACTGCTTTTGAATGTGTGGGTTTTGGTAATTACAGTAGCATTTATGTAACATTTTAAAAATAGTAGCACATGTGTGTGCAAGCTATTTTTTGCTCTGCAGGCAAGGCTCCACAGCTCACAGTGCAGAAGACCCCTTGTGGGGAGGCTGCATTGGGGAGCAGTACTGAGGAAGCCCACGGGTGGGTTGTGCTAGGCTGTGGGTGGCCCCAGTCCGTGGAACTCTTTTATGGCCTTGTGTGTTTTTTTCTTACTGGGTCATGTTAAAGATGAATGTAAGGCAGGCGCTGCTGTCTTACTCCTATAATCCTAGCTACTTGAGCCTGAGATCAGGAGAATTGAGGTTCAGGCCAGCCTGGACAAAAAGTTCATGAGACCCCCATCCCCAAAATAATCAGAACAAAATGGACTGGATGGGTGGCTCAAGCGGTAGAGGGCCTGCTTTGCAAGTGTGAAGCTCTGAATCACTACCACTGAGGGAGGAAGAAAGGGAGAGGAAGAGAGAGAGAGAGAGTATAGATTATATATTTTATTTTGCCTTTAAGGCCTGGAAAATACCATTTTTCTGGGTGCCAGGACAATAAAAACAGTCTGGCTAATGCAGGACACTTTCTCTGTCAGAGATATAAAAGTGGTTTTGGAAATATTACAGGTAGGTCTAAAGTCCCTTTTGACCAATATTCTCCCAAAAGGCAACCACTCATCAGTTTGCTGTATATTTTTTCCTCTTGGAAATACATCACAGACCATTGTCTTCAGTTTGCTTTTTGACTTACCACCTGGTGTCTTCCCCAGCGCCCATCCCCCTCCTCCAAGGCCACGTGCAATGACCCTCTGGTTTTGAATTGCTGCACAGTATCAACAGTATGGCATAGCAAGGTGTATTTAGTGACTTTCCTCTGCTTCCTGGGATGAGGGGGGGTGCAAATGTAGAAAGGGCATCAGAAGGATTTGCCCATGTTCACTCACAACAGCCTTGGGTGGGGACCAGCACCCATGGAGGCCTCTGACATTTGAGGAAAGCCAGGGTGGGACTGAGCTTTGCAGAACTGATGTGAGGAAGTGGATTTGACAGACACATGTGGCCTGGGGATGCTGGGGACAGGTGGAGAAGGGGATGACTTGTCTTGTGCATTTACCTCTTGCCCCAGAAGCTGTGCCCAGTGATTCTGGCTGGGGACGTTCCCCAGAGGACGTGAAGTGCCAGCCCTTCTTTTCTGGGCATTTCTCCAGGTTCTGGGAGCTTCCATTTCAGAACAGGGAATGTTCCCAGTTCTCCCATCCATGTCTCTGTGGCACTCACCACAAGCACACTTGTTTTTAATGGAAAAGGCTCTCTAAGCAGCACCAGTAATGTATGATGAAAATTTGATTTCCTTATGATACTTTCTTCTATCTCAACCCCCTCCCTCAATGCCCACCCAGCCCAGTTAAGTGTCCTCTTCAGCCTATGGGTCCAGCTGTTAGGGGGCTGCGGATTTCAGGAGGCACCAGCTTCATACACAGGCTCCACTTTGATCAATTTGCCTGTCATTTCGAATCATTTTATAAGGGTGATGAAACTCCACTAGTCTCCCATGGCATAGAGGACAAGATGCGGGAGTAATGTGCTAGAAGTCCCTCCTCAGTCCTTCCCACCCTTCAGGTGTCCTGCCTTTCTCTTGTTCCCTGACTTTTCCTGTGAAAGTTCTAAGCAAGCGGTTGGGTCAGGACAGGAACAGCCACTGCACGTACTGTCGGCTGTATGTCGCTGGCTGCTTAATTATGAACTGTTTGTTCACTTTTCCACCAGCAGCTTTTCTCCGTTTCAAGCATGTCATTGAAATTAAGGGCATGAAGTCAGGTGGCATGCTTCCTGGGTTTGAATCCCAGCCCCACCTCTTGGCAGCTCTGTGATGTTGGGTGGGTTACTTACCTTCTCTGGCCATGGCATTTTCACCTGTAAAGAGGGGAAAAGGAGGGGACTCCCACCCCTTGAGATGGGGTGAGGATTAAGGACAACACCATGTGACAATGTTCCCCGGAGCTTGCATTCACCTGGGTGTTGAGTGAATGTCACCAGCTGCTTTAGTCCTGTTTTCCCTCAGCCAGGGTTTACTGCCCACCGACTGTGTGCCCTGGGGGTCACTTTTGTGGTTTTGCCCTATCATAGGGTAGAGGTCATCTCCTTTCCCCTTCCTCTGCGAAGAGCACTCCGATTTTTTTTTTGTTTTTGTTTGGGAGCCTCGGCTGCTGGCTCTGAAGGCACGTGGTGGTTTGAATGCTGCTGCTTTTCAACTCCTCCCCAGGGGCGGGCTCAGGACATGCACCTGACCAATCACAGCATCCCTCCTCAATGATTGGGTTGCGACTGGTCACGTGATCCCAGATGGGCCAATGAGTACCAGCCCTGAGAGGTTTGCTGATGCCCCGGATGTGAAGCACCCTGACTGAGGAACAAATGGCCTCAGGGAACCGTGCTGTCGCGCAGGTCTGTGAGTTACGGAGAAGGCTGTTGCTGGGTCCCTCCATGCCTCAGTGGAGGAGGCCACGGCTGCGTGGGATCGGCCGCTCGCCTCGTGCGGTGCACCGAGGGCCTCGCTTCCTTGTCGACCATGGATGACCACAGGTGCCCCGCCATTGGGTGAATGCTACTTCCTCAAATCCAGTAAGTGACACTCGTGTCACCTGATCCCACAGGTGCTGGTGTTCTGCCAGTGAGAAGGCTGGCTTGGCTCCTTGTCCTGCAGCTGCGGGAACCCTGAGCAGAGGTGGAGGGAGGGAGCGTCTGGGTGACCAGATCTGAGTACCCCAAAGTAGCTGTTCTTTTTTATTTTTATTTGTTGTTATTGTTGTGCTGGGGGCACATTGTGACATTTTCCGAAGTTCTTACAATAGCTCTTAGTTGAATTCACCCCTCCACCATTCTCCGTTACTGCCCTTTTCTCGTTCCTGGAACAGTTTAGCCAGGCCTTTCTCACGCCATGCAGCATCCCTGAGCTCAGCCGTTTGGAGGGAACCACTAGCCATGGTCTGTGTGGCCTGTGTCGTCTGGCATTGTCTCTGGCACCTAGATGCCCCTTCCACAGAGCCACCTGCCCCCATCTCCATATTCCTTCACTCGCCTCCTCTCCATGGGATTCATTCTGAGCTGTTAGCATTCCACTGACAGTGGTGGCTGCTCCCATCATCAGTGTGAGCAGCTTGAAGTGGAATGCTAATTTCATCTGGGGCTTGGGTGCATTGCCTCTGTTCCCAGCACATATTTATAGTTAACAGGGAAAATATAATTGGCTCCTTCCTCCTGTGTTTCTTCCAGAGGCTCCTGGGGGAGGTGGATGGGAGGTTTCACGGCCTCTGTCCCACCAGGGAAGGAACCTTTGCCATCTTCAGGTCCTGCGGTTGTAAACCGACACCTCCTGGCCGATATAGACCAGGGATACTAGGTATTTGACCAGCCAGGGTTTTAATAGTTTCTAAGCTAATACATACGAGCTGGAAGATTCGGTATGAAAATCTGGGATCTGTTTTTCTCCAAAGAGGAGCGAGGCAGGGGGTCTCGTTCCCAGCTCTGCTGTGGCCTGTGGGAAGGGAGGCCTCCTCCTTCAGACTCGGGCACTATTTCACCCGGTGGGTGCTTACTTGAATCCCTACTGTATGCCAGGCCCTGCTGGAGGTGCGGGCTTACAGGCCCTGCACTCAAGGAGCTGCCATCCCGTTGGGTATGTGCCACACAGCTCTGTTTGCAGACAGAGCCCTGCAGACCAGCGCCAACCAGCAGAACCTTCCATGATGATGGGGACGTGCTATCTGCACTGTGATCTGGCATCCACCAGCCATGTGTTGATATGGAGCAGCTGACGTATGACTAGTGGACTGAGGAGCTGGACTTTTTTTTATTGAAGTAAAATACATGTTACGTAGAATTTGCCATTTTAACCATTTTTAAACGTACAGTTTTGGGGCATTCATTCATTCTCATTGCTGTGCAGCCCTCACCACCATCCATCTCCCCGTACCCATTAACCGGTGGCACCCCACCGCCTCATTGCTGTGTGCCAAGTTGAATGTAAGTGCTCCTTTCTGTGACCACCTTCTTTGTCTCATGTGTACCCAATGTCATCATTCCCTCATCTTTTTAAGGCCAAAGAACAATTTTTTTTTTTTGTGGTAGTGGGGTTTGAACTCAGGGCCTTTACCTTGAGCCACTCCCCCAGCCCTATTTTTGTAAAGCGTTTTTTCAAGATAGGGTCTTGCGAAACTATTTGCCCAGGCTGGCTTCGAGTGTTGATCCTAGTGATCTCTGCCTCCTGAGTAGCTAGGATTATAGGATTCAGTTCCCGGCTAGGAACTGACTTTTTAATATCATTTCAATTAAATTAATAGGCATTTAAACTTAAGGATACTTATTCATTTGTTTTTGGCAGTTTTGGGGTTTGAACTCAGGCTTTGCATTTGTTAGGCAGGCGCTCTACTGCTTGAGCCACACCCTCAGCTCTTTCTGTGTTTGTTTTTGAGATGGGGTCTCACCTTGTTCCTGGCTGGTCTGGACTGTGATCCTCCTATTTGCACTTCCCACATAGCTGAGACGACAGCTGTGTGTCACTGCGCACAGCTGTTGGTGGAGATAGGGTTGTCTTGTGAACTTCCCATGGCTGGCCTTGACACCAGTCCTCCTGATCTCTGCCTCCTTGTGGCCACTGGGTGTGGATGGCTCCTGGAACATGGGTCTGGACATTTGGGTTAAATTCCCCATTCCTCAGCTAATCCCAATACTTCATTGAACACTTAGGGAAACTGAGGCCCATGGATTGTGGAGAGTCAGAACTTAAAACACTCCCCCCCCAACAGAGCAGACCTGGGCCACAAGTGTACCGAGCGTTGGTCAGGTCCTGAAGAGGGTGACATCAGATGTAGTTAGGAGTAGATGTGGATAGGGCCTTCTAGGCCAAGGGATAAAATTTGGACTCAAAAAATGATTTGTTGAGGTGAGATTCACCTCACATAAATGAACAATTTGAAAGTGAGCCATTTGCCGGCATTTAATACATCACAGCATTGGGCAACTGCCACCTCTTTCAGTTACAAAACTGTCATTGCCTCAAAAAGAAATGCCCCGGTGCCTCTCTCCCACCCCGGCCACCACCAGCCTCCTTCCCGTTTTTGTGGATGTGCCTGCTCTGGACACCTCATTGCATGCCATCGTGCAGCCTATGGCCTTTGTGGCTGGCTCCCGTAGCTCAGCCACAAAGATGGACACCGAGTTTCTCTTTATGACTGAATCACATTCGACTATGTACAGGGGTCTGGACTTTATCTGAGAGCAGCAAGGAGCTGGGACAGGGCCTTTGCAGGTCCCCCTTCTCTCTGAGGTGGCAGCCCTGACCGGGGTCCCACAGCTATTCCTCTTGGTGACTTATTTGAAGTCCTGTTCAGCTTTCTGTCTGGGGTCCCAGGGCTGTGGTTGGCCTGACTGCCCCATGTGACCACCACGGGACCCTCCTGGGTGCAGGGGACCCTCCCCTGAACTTATTCATGTGGAGGGAGGGGCTCTGCAGCTGGGTCCCCACCGTGTGCCTCCTGCCATCTGGTGTCAGTCCAGGCCTGGGGCCTCTGTGTCCCCAAGGCAAATCCTGTTTGAATGGATTTGATTTGGAAGGGAGCTTCCATGGGAGAAGGGTCTGCACGAGATGCCATTCCTGTCTGGAAGCAGGGCGGGCGGTGGCCGTGAGTGGCTCAGGGATTGAAATGGGAAAAGGAGGGTGGAGGACTCCCCACCCAAGCCAGGTGGGCAAGAGGGCGTCTCTCCATAAATGACCTCGGGCTGCCTGTGGAGCCTGTCGAGCAGGCGCTGCTGAGGCTAAGTGAACCACCTGCTGGCAGGGTGGCTGTCCCCAGAGGCAGCACAGAGGGCCTGCTGGGCACCTTTGTCCCTGCCCTGGAAAGTAGACACTGCCTGTGCAGAGGAGTGGCTGGCTACTGGGACAGTGCTCCACTGGGGGCAGGGTGGCCCCCTTTCTGCCCTGGTCGCTCATGCTGGGGGCCTTGGGGAGCCTGGTAGTTGTTCAGTGAGCTCCTCCTGCCTGGTGGCAGGGTCTCCCCATCCCTTTCTTGAGATGTCCCTTTCTTCCCGGCCACATGGGGCTGTCATGCTTGGCAGCGTGGGGACACTTGCTCCTTGTCTCTCGCCTACCATCGCCATTGGCTGGCCGTTGGTGGAGGCAGTCTCAGCAACTCAGACAGGCTGCTTTTCTGCGCGGCCGCTCTTTGTTCCGGGAGCTTTCTTTTTTATACTTCGGAGTGCAAGTCAGTGATTTTATTTAAAAAATGTAATGGCTCGAATTACATTTATAT
This sequence comes from Castor canadensis, assembly GCF_047511655.1. NCBI lineage: Eukaryota > Metazoa > Chordata > Mammalia > Rodentia > Castoridae > Castor > Castor canadensis. Next base: position 42,487,430 of record NC_133403.1, read on the forward strand.
GCGAATGTAATTTTTCTCTATAGAAAGAGAAAATGGTCCCCAGTCCTGACTGCTCTTCTCCTCGGGAGGTGGCTGCTGTCACTCGGAGGGGCTTTCTAGCCTTGTTCTGCGAGTCCCCGTGCACCTGCCCCCTTGCCTGGTTACCCTCCATTCGAGGTCTGGATGACTGGGTTGTGTTGATGAACAGCTCAGCTCTCGTGGGAGCAGGAATTACAATAGATTTCAGGGTTCGACACCATGGAGGAGGACACAGCAGGGAGAGAGGTTGGGGGCCCTGGCTGGGGGTCGGAGGAGGCTTGACTGGGAAGGAGGCTTGGGCAGAGTCCTGGGGTGCATGCAAATGCAGATCATGTAGCTCCCCTGGTGACGGGTGCTGCAGGCAGCGGGAGAGGCAAGAGCAAAGGCCCTGCGGTGAGAGCTGCCGGGTGTGCCCCTTAGCAGTGAGGGCGGTCAGCGACCCAAAGAGGCCAGGCTGTCGAAGAGGGCCCAGATCCCACGGCCTGATGGGCTCCCCCGGGGCTTTCCACGTGTGCCCTGAGCACAACAGGGGTGCATTGGAGGGTGTGGGTAGGGAAGTAACCTGGGTCTGTTTTCATTTATGCAGGTGAAACAGGGCAGGGTGGGGTGGGGCCAGGGAGGTTGCCTGGTGAGCAATGGTGGGTTGGGACCAAGGCTGCCAGGGGCTGGGAAACTGACAAGGAGAAGGACATGACTCAGCACTCAGCTCTCTGGGCCTCAGTTTCCCGCATCTTAAAAGTAGGGTACCAGTACTTGTGAGTTTCAGGGCCCCAAATGTACCTTACTTATAGGAAGTGCTCTCTTCCCTGTACCCTCCTTCCCCTCCTTGTACAGTACACGGATGGACACCGTCTATCAAAATGACAGCCATCCATACCTGGAACGTAGCAATCCCCACACTGAGACCACGTCTCAAGAGCCCTTCCCACGGTGCAGGCTGTCTGAGTAGCAGCTGTCGTGTTTGGTCCTAAAATGGGTGGTTTGATTCAATAAGTTCTGATCTATTCCGTGGGGTTATTGGGCCACCATTAAGAAAAGGAGGCTGGGCACCCACAGCCATGTGGAGTGCCAGGTGTGCAGCTCACAGGTAACACATGGAGGGTGTGGCTAGCGGGTGCTTCCAAGGATTCCTGGGAAATTAGCCATGTCAGTTACCTCCTGGGGGGACTGGGTTGGCTGGGGAAAAGGGTAGGAGGTGACATCACTGTTACTGTCTACTTTAAAAATTGTGCCATGTTCATTTATAATTTAAAAATTTGATAGAAAAGTATCGTAAAAGATTAAAAAAAGGCAACCTTTTCCCCCACGCCTTCTCCCCCCCCCAAAATGAGCAAAAATCGATTTTAGTACTTTGCACAAATTCTGTCCCTTAGTCCTTATGACGGGGAGTTTCGGGGCTATTTTTCTTCATTCCCCAACGAGGAAAACTGTAATGTTTGTATCTGGCTTCTGGATTTCTAGTGCAGAAATGAAATCTAAAAATCTCAAACGCCCACAACCTGGCATTCAGGATGGGAGAGAAGAAAAACCCTCACCCCACGTGACTCCTCGCTGTCAGCCATGACATGTGTGGATCTGCATGGACCAAGGCTGTGCCTACAGCACGTCAGCTCAGCGAGAGCCATTCCCAGCAGGCCCTGCAGTCGACTGCCCAGGGCCTAGGGAGGAAGCTGGACAGCTCCCCATGCGCCCAGTCCTCACATGAGCAATGTCTGGATGGGGCACATGTCATTCTTTTTTTAAAATTAGAATTACCCAGTAATTTCACTCATTGGTTTATACCCACAGAATTGAAAACAGGTGGTCAAAGAAAAACCTGCCCACCAATGTTCACAGCAGCCCTGTTCACAGTGGCTAGAAGGTGTGCACAATCCAAATATCCATCAGCCGACAAATGGATAGACAACATGTGGTTCACCCATACGGTGGAATATTACTCAGGCATGAAAGGAATACAGTCTGTGCTACAACGTGAATAAACCTTGGGCCATGATTCTGAGTGATGGGCTGTGTATTGTGTGACTGATTCATATTAGTGGAGTCACTCATGCCTGGAATCATGTTGAGAACAGACAGAACACAAACTAGGGAGTGCCCAAGGCTGGGGAGGGGGATGGGAGTGGCCCTAAATGGGCACCAGGAGGAAAAGGTTTGGAGCCAGAAGGAGGTGGTGTTTGCACCAAACACGAGCGTGCCAGACACCACTGTATTGCACGCTGTAAAATGATTAATTTTATGTTATGTGAATTTTGCCCTCATTTGAAAAAACCCGCTCCTTCTGTCGAGAGGTTCTGAGCCTCTCGACCGTGTTACCATTGCTCCAGAGATGTTGCTGCAATGCTCAGACTTTTTTTACTTCTCTTTTTTTTAACTTAAAGACTCAGAGCGTGAGGTTCCCAGCTGTGTCTTGGGGACATGGGGTTGAGATGGGGAAGGGCATGAGCAGTGCTCAGACGAATGTCCGGGTGGCACTGGGGTGGCCAGTCTTTCTGTCCTCCATGGAACTTTGCTGTCCCTGAGGTGAGGAGGAGCCTGGGGGCCTTGAAGACTCTGCCCAGGAAGTCGGGTGTCCCTTAGGTTTCTTCACATCGGTCATCAGGGGCTTCGTGATGTGAGAAGGAGCCAGTGTCCCGTGTGGCAGTGGCAGTGCCCACCTGGCCTCTGGGAGCATTTGGGGCAGAGGTGTGAAGAAGCTGTCCTGTCCTGGTCTCCCAGGTCCCGCTGTCCTTCCTGAGACCTGCCCCTTCCGCTGTCCCTCAAGGCCGAGGAGCCCCACTTCCACCAAGTTCCAGTCGGGGGTCAGAGAGTTGTGTCTACCTTAGCTGGGAGCAGCTCCAAGAGCCGCAGCTGAGACAAGTCTGTGATGAAGGATGACTGGGGACTGTGTCCTGCTTTGGCCTAGCTGACACCTGCATACCAGAGTAATTATTAATGTCAGCTCCTCTCCCTTCCAAAGATCCCCAGTGGCCCTGGGTCGGTTCCACAGCACCCAGGATGGCTGGCACCTGCTCAGGGACCCTTACACTTCATGGGACAACCCATGTGTTTGGAAGCCTGCCACATGGTGTCCTTTAGACATTTACACCGTGAATTTGGGATTCTCATGGCTGCACCTGCTCCTGCCTATCCCCTCTGCCCTAGGGGATGCTCACTCCCTGTGCGTCCTCCAGATCTGCGCACACATGCTTTCATTGTCCCATTTCCTCCCGGCCAAAGCAGCACGTCACAGGCCCTGCTCTGTGCCAGCTTCACGGGACATGGCAGCCAGGGGCTGTTATCCATCACAGCCCAGAACAGGCCCCTTCCTCCCTCAGACTGTCTCTTGTCTGACCCAGGGTTGTGAGAACCAGGGGAGCCCAGCTTCACTGGTGACAGGGAAGGACGCCCCTGGGAGTCTGTTCTCTCAAACCCTTCTCAAGGCTCCAGGGGAGGCAGATCCTTGGAGGCTGTAGCTGGTACGTGCAGACTCTGCCTGTGCGCCTGCGTGATTCTAGCTGGTGTCCTGTGGTCCAGGAGGCATTGAGGAGCATGCAGGCGCCTTTGCTCTCGAGTCCACCAGGTCTGCAGTGAGAAGTGATAGGCTTGGGTTTTCTGCCAGGGGATGGTGGGCTCCACCGGGCTCCTACCTTTGATGCTTTTGTGGTTAGGTGGTCCATTCTTCAGCAGGTCCTGTGGGCTGTGGTCTGTAGGGGGCCTCTCTGCTTCTCCTTGTCCTCCTGTCAATTTCTGGTACAGGAGCCATAGGCCATCTTTTAAACGTTTAATCATTTCATGACCTTCTTCTGCTCCAAACCCTCTCATGGCTTCAGAGCAAAACCCAAAGTTCTGAGTGTGGCTTTGCTAGTGGGAACCATACATCTGCTGTTGCTGATTCTCACTTATCCCTGCTTCCTTTCCTGAGGACTCAGGGAAGCCCCATGCTAGGATTAAAATAGGGGGCGGGGCAAAGGAAAGTAAGGTGAGTTGACTAGCTTGCTGGTGTTATGCTGGTCAAAGCCAGAAATGTTTGGGAAGACATGGCTGTAGATTTCAGCCCTGAGCACCCTGGCAGCCAAGGTGACTAAGAAAATAACCCCCCAGCTAGGCTTTCCATACGTACAGGGACAATGCAGGGATTCCTTGTGATCTGAGTCCCTGAAGTTATTTCGGTTATACTGCAGGGATGTGGTTATATGGCCTGGGGACTAAAAACTGTATTAGCATGAAAGTTCTTTCCATTTATAAATGAGTTCCTACTGAACATGCCCATGGACCAGGGTTCTCAGCCTCAGGACTACTGACATTTGGGGCTGGACGATGTGGGCTACTTTGTGCATCAGCAGCTTTCCTGGCCCCCACCCCAAGGGTGACACCCCAAAATGTCTCCAGACATTGCCAGATGTCCGTGGAGGAAATAAATTACTCCATCTGAGACGCCAGGGTCCAGGGCAATGTGTAGCATCTCTCCTCACCGAGCCCACGTGGCCACCATTTCCCTTTGAAGGACTGGCAGGATCTTTTGAGTCAATCAGTTGTGAGCTGTACATTCAGTGCATGCCACCAGGTGAGGTCACAGGTCTCACAAGAAGCTCTCAGGAAGTCGGCAAGAGTGACTGCCAACAGCCTGACCACAGCAAAGCCACTGACCAGTGAGGACGTCAGCTGGGCAGTTTTAGCACAGGGGATGGAGCGGGGGGAGAGGAAAGGGGCCATGCTGCCCACCCGGTGGATGCTTTGAGATGGGGTGACCTGAGAATGAAACACTGAGAGGAGACCTTGGGGAAGTCGGCGACACCCTGAAATACTTAGCAAAAATGTCATCTTTGTGGTCCTCTCACAAAAGTCAGATGGCAAGGAAGGCTGCTGCACTGTTTGCAGCAACTTTGGAGGGTGACCGAAATGGTCATCATAACTTTGTTCTTGCTTCAGTCTCAGGACTGGCCCACAGTTGCAAATATAATTTACATTTTGTGAAACGGACAGCAGGCTTATTCAAAGTTTTATTTGTGGTTTTAAGATAAAGGCCTAGTGGTCATGCCTACATCATATCACATAAGATAAACCCACTTTACAGAGCTTTTCAGTGGCGTTTGGAGCATTCCGTGTGGTGCAGCCATGACCACTGGTCACAGAACATTTTCATCACCCCAGTAAAACCATGCCATTCATGGTTACTTTCCATTCCCCCCCCAGCGCTTGGCAACCACAGATCTGTGTTTTGTGTCTGTAGATTTGCCTCTTCTAGATGATTCTAGGAAACAGAGTCATCTAATATCTGTCGTTCTGTCTAGCTTCTTTCGTTGAACATCATGTTTTCAAAGTACATCCATGTTGTAGCACGAGTCAGTGCTTCCTTTCTTTTCATGGCTGAGTATTATTCCTTTGCATGGACAGACCATATTCTTTCATCTGGTTCCACTTGTGGTCATGTGGACTGTGCTGCTGTGTGTGAACACCCTGTATGCATTTCGTTTGAGCACCTGTTTTCATTTCTCCTGGGTGTAGACCTAGGAGTGGCATTGCTGGGTCCTGTGGCATGTCCAGGTTCTAGTCCTGACTTTTTTCATGTGAGAACCTGGGCTTTGCTTTCAGTGGGTCCCCTGTAAGTGGATTTTGCAGGGCACCAGCAATTTTCTGTTAAAAGGACCTCTGGGGGACAGAATTCACCCAGCCACTGTCATATTGAAGAGCCAGCCCCATTCTCCCTGGTAGGGGACTGTCTTGTCAAAGGAGTCTTGTGCCTCCTGAGGGGCTGGGGCTACCAGGCAGACCCTCTTCCCTTCCTGCATGGGGGCACCACCTCCCCGAGCAGTGGGCATCATCCTGTTCTGAGGGGAGGGGCAGGACAGCAACCAAAGTGGACACCAATGTGGACGTGGTTTCCTGCAAAGGTTGCCCTGCTCTTCCCTGGCCTTTCCTGGCCACTTGCAAGTTTTTTTTTTTTTTTAAACATTTGTTTTCTTGAATTTAAAGCAGGCACTTACTAGAAATATGGCAATAATAAACAGGAGTACCTACTAAAAAGTGTGTTCTGTCTCCATTGCTGACTCCGAGCTCCTAGAGCCTTCAGCATACACTCACACACACTCACCACACACACTGGTGTGCATGATCACACCCTCTTTTTCTTTTTGGTGGTACTGGGGTTTGAACTCAGGGCTTACTCCTTGCTAGGCAGGTGCTCTATCACTTGAGCCCTTTTTTATTTTAGCTTGTTTTTCAGAAGGGTGTCTCATGCTTTTTGCCCATGGCCGGCCTTGGACTGTGATCCTCTTACCTCTGCTTCCTGAGTACGTGGGATTACAGATACGTACCACCACATCTGGCTTATTTGTTGAGGTGGGGTCTCACTAACTTTTTGCCCGGGCTGGCCTGGGGCTGCAATCTTCCAGATCTCTGTCTCATACATTTTGCATCATTACTCATTTAGTGACACATTGGACGTGGACCTGCTTCATTCTTCCCTATGGCAGTAGGGATCCCATGTGCAGCGTTGTGTGGAGACTGTGTCCACAAGCCCACCCACACGTGCACTGCATGCTCAGGGCAAATTCCCACACTAGGTAGCCGAGGACGCACAGACTGGCCAGAGGTGCAGTGTGTGCCAAGGGCCGTGGTCCGTATGGTGACTCTGGGTGGTGCCTGGGGCTTCCTGAGTACCGTGGGGTGAGCGCTTGCTAGCCACGTAACCAGGAGCAGCTACACATTTTGCAGGACCCAGGGAAAAATGAAAATGCAGGGTACAGGTTAGAAAACTGAGGAAATTCAAGAGTGCAGCATCAGAGTGTCCAGCCAGGGTCAGTGCTTTCGGAGAGGGGGTCCTGTATGACATCAGAGGCACAGGGTGCTGGTCCTGCACGCTCAACAGGTCTTGCCAGGGCGGGTCATTTCTGGAATGCTGTCCCTTTCTTTTCTTCTGGATTTCCACCATGTTTCTGGAAGAACTCCTGTTGGGCGGCCTAGCAGTCGGCTGTCAAACAGCCCCACACCTCAGGGTGGGTCCATCAGAAGATGATCTCTTTCCCATGGAGCAGCTCGGCCAGCATGTGCGGCAGGGCTTCACATGGGACCCAGGGACCTGGGAGTCCTCCATCTTTCTGCTCCTTTACCCTCCAGCGCCTCCAGTCCTCTGGAGTCTCTGCAATAGAGAAGAGGGAACAGGTGAGGAATGTGTGGGAGTTTTTATGGGGCAGGCTTGGAAGTAGTACCCTCCTTTTTGCTTGCATCCCATTGGCTCAAGATGAGTCACATGACCACCACTAGCTACAAGGGAGGCTAGGAAATGTAGTCCAGCTATGGGCCAAGGACACAGGAAATGGAGTGAGAAAAACTAGTCTATGGTGAAATTGTCAGTAGCATGCACTTCTTTCTCAGGGGATGTTTCCAAATCCTGGCCCTCCTGGTTTTAAACCAAACTCAACGTCAGCTTGGCCAAGTCCCTATCTGGGGGGAGAGGTGGGGGGAGAAGACAGGAGCCACATCTTCAGTAATATCCTGCATTAGTTTTTCCTTTCATATTCACTGTTTCACACTTTTGTTTCAAATCACCACAGCAATCTATTCCTTCATAGCTCTGGAAGCCAGAAGTCTGGAATCAAGGTGTCTGCAGAATCAGACACCTTCACTCGCTCTGAAGGCTCTAGGGAGGCTTCTGTTAGCCCTCGAGCCTCCCTGGCTGTGGCCGTGTGGCTCCCATCTCTGCCTCTGCCTTTGCATGGCCTTCTTCCTGTGTGTGGGTCTCTGTGTCCAGTTCTTATAAGGACACTAGTCATACTGGATTCGGGCCTCCCCACTCCATTATCACCTGATCTTAACTAATGACATCTGCAATGAGCCTATTTCCAAATCATACCACACGCTGAGGTTCTGGGTGGATGGGAATTCCTGCAGGCAGGAGACACTGTGAAGCCTACTGCGTGAGGCAGGTTCAGTGGTCCCAGCAGTGTGGTCTGACTAGTCCCTGATGAGCAGACCCTGATTGCAGTCCACACAGGAAGCCTTGGAACATTTTTCTCAGTAATGCAATACCAGTAACTTGGCACATTTGTACGGATTGTGTCCCTGTGGGCTTCAAAATGTAGTTTTTAGTAGTGGCTCTCTTTGCTCCCTGCAAGAAATACTGTGTGGATATAGACTAGAGAAGCCAGACATGCAGGGGCGGCCAGGCAGAATCTCCACTTACTCCTGAAGAGTAACCATCTCTTACACGTTTGCATTCAACTTAACAAAAAAGAAAAAAGAAAGGTTTATAACCCTCATACCAATTCCAATTAGTGCTGAAAGAATGGTCATATTGGTAAAACAGTTTGAATGGAAGCATGTATAAATGAAACTTGTTCCCATCAGCCTTTCTCTCTAAAGGTGTCACTACCTACGACTCCAGGAGGATGTCACTGGTCATGCCACTCTGCAGAGTTTCATCTATGCAAAGGAATGCCTGGGTGCTTCACGCCTTCATTTCTAGAGCTGTTCTTGCACGTGTACTCTAGGTCAGCCTCACTGTTCGTCGCACTGTCACATCGTGGAATGTTCTCCGCCTGCATGGATGCTAACTTTTGTAAGGAAGCCTCTGTTGGTTGGTGCTTTTGTTATTTCTAATTTTCCTGTTATAACCAACACTGGTTTGAACATTTCCACCTTTCCCGTGGATTCTCAATGTCTCACAAGCTGGGGTTTGAACTCAGGATCTCATGCTTGCTAGGCAGGCACTCTACCACTTGAACCACTCTGCAGCCCTTTTTTGTGATTTTTTTTTTTTTTGAGGTAAGGACTCACAATTTGTTCAGGGCTGGCTTTGAGCTGAGAGCCTCCTGAGTAGCTAGGATTATAGGCGTGAGCCACTGCGCCCGGCTCCTGCCTCAATTCTTTTGGAAACTCTCCCTTAGAGTATGTCCCACTTGACAAAGACAAGGTAGGCAGTAGCCCCACATCATAGGCAGTTGTCTGAAATTTCCTCTTCTGAGAACATCTTCTTGAAAAAGTAAATCAACTTCTTGCTTGCTTTTCTGACTTTTCACTTTCTTCCCCCCAAACTCCTGTAATAGACAATCCCTGCTCATGGAATTTTCCTGATGAATTCCAGCCAATAAACACCTCTTGATTAGATGAATTATAAATTGACATTAGGAGGACGTTTTAGGCACAAATATAGAATTGACACCTGCCCGCCAAGACAGGCAGGGATGTGCGGGAAATGTCGGGACAGAGTTAAATGTGCAAAGTCACATTGTGCCTCCTCCCCCCAAATATATAAATAGCACTGTGTTATCCTGGGTACCCAAGCTTGGCTTCTTTGGGCCATTAATTAATGGAAGGATTCAGTAAACTCACTGTGTTGCTCTCTTCTGTTTTTAGATCGGGCACAAGTGTTATTACGGACTCCTCTTCGTAATGGCACATCCTTTGGATAAAAGTTAGCATTAGCATAAAAAGTCTGCCCTGGAGAAGTTGGGAAAATTGGTTTTCTTGCACGCCTCAGTCTCCTCATCTGTCAAGTGGGTTGGTTGGATCAGAGAGGACTCCAGAGACGTCCAGAGCAGCCGTTCCGCAGCTCTGCAAGGGTCAGATTATTCTGTGCACATGTCTCTGCTTGTCACTGGCTTTGGATGATTGGCTGGGTCGTCAATGTTACAGTCTTGGAAAGGAGAGTAATCTGGGCCAGGAATAGAGTTCTTTTTTCCTTTTTCTTTTTGGTGGGCCTGGGGTTTGAGCTCGGATCTTTGCACTTGCCAGGCAGGCCGTCATCCCCACTGTTTGGCAGCCCTAGGAGGAAGCAGCTGTTTTGTGGAAGTTCTGTACAGTGCTTTTCCTTAGACATCATCGGGCAGAACGTAGTCAGTGGTCAGAAGAAAGAAGTTTCCATGCCTCCGTAAGCCCTGGCTTGTCTTCCTCACATGGAGGGAAGGTCCATGTTGGAAAGGCAGTTAGCAGTTCCTTCTAGGCTCGGGGTTTGCCCAGATGGTCTGAATCAGGACAGACTTCCAGCCTACAAGGATGTAGCCCGTACTTGGCTGGGTTTGGGGACAGAGCTTCCTGGGCTGGTGGGGTTTCATGCTGAGAACCCTCTTCACGTGGGTGCAGGGGAGCCCACGGCACACAGCTGCCTGTCCACAGGCCTGACCCAGAGCTGGTTTCTAAGCACTGTGGTAGAGCCGGCTTTTCTTCCCTGACCTGGGTGCAGGTGGTTTGTCTCCCACCGAGACCGCAGGCGTGTTGCAGGTAGGATGGGGACACTCTGTGGTTGGTCCTCTGTGTGGATGTGCTGGGTCCGGTTTGGTTTTGGGTTTGGGGAGGTGGCAGATACAGTGCAGGGCCAGCTTGCCTGTCCTGTGCTCTCCTCTTGTCCCTGTGAGGACTCTGCTTTTCCTGGTCACATGATTCTTGCTGTGGTTAAAATGTCCCACCCGGGACTTAATTCCACAGGACCCCCCACAACCCTGTAATCGTTGTGATCTGGAGGTGAGGACCCCCACCACGGTAGATGGTGCCCTGTGCTCAGGTGTGGCTGGAACTGTAACCCTGGGAACATTAGCAGCATGAGTTCTCTGCTGGCCCGGGAGCCTGCACTTCCCTGAGCAGTGCATGTGGTTCTGACATATGTGGTCAGGAGCCACGGTCATGGGATGAACTCAGTCCCAAGAAGGCCCAGCCAGCTCCTCCATGGTTCATGAGAAGACTCTGTGTGTTACCTGATGCTGGAGGCACCAAGAAAGACCTCCCTGGAGAGAAGGTTGCTCCTCTCTCTTGCCATTCATGTCCTGGCCCTCTGTCGTGGGAGTGGCTGTCACACTAGGGTCGGGCAGCTGTGCACGGTGTGGGGATGAGGGAAAGGGGTGGGACTGAGGCGGCTCCTTCCACTGCTCTCTCACCATCTGGTCCTGGAGCCTGTAGGTGTCATGGGGTTAACAGCAGCCCTGCAGCTATGACCCTCCAGGCCCCGGGAGGCTGGGGCCATGGCGGGCACCAGATGGTGATGTCCCAGAGGGGATGTGTTTGTTTCTCACCTGCACAGTACTGGGCTGATGGGAAGTTGAACCCAGGGCAGGTGTCTATAAGGCCCACTAACTCACACATTGTGTTCTGCCACAGCTGGGGCCAGCAGGGATGTCACCTTGAGCCAGCTGTGGCTGCCACTGCTTCTCAGCTGAGCTGGAATTCATACAACACACACTTAGCCAATTTAAATGAGCAATTCATTGATATCTGGTACTTTCCCAGGGCCTTGTGACCACCACCATATCTATTTCAGCACACTTTCATCCCCCAGAGGAGGCCTGCACCCCTTAAGCAGTCACTTTCCATCTCCCCTCTCCCAGCCCCTGGTGACTACCTATCTGTCTGCTCCCTGTCCCTCTGGGCATCTCATAGCAAGGATCGGGCAGCCCGTGGCCCCTGGTATCCAGCAGAACGTCTGAGATCTTCATCTTGCATGCTTCCCTTTCACTCCTTTTAATGGCTGGATTACCCTCCTGTAGGAGTGGACCACACCTGGTCTTCCATCCACCTGCTAGAGGATGCTTGGGCACAGCGGAGTCGTCTCATCCTGGCTCTCACTTGGGTGTGACACCAGCTTGCTGCTTCCCCTCGGCCTCTCTGGTGTGCCCTTCATGTCACCTGCAGACACCCAGCCCAGCCTGTCCTTCATGCATCAGCATCACCCACTCCCTCCCTGTGCCCACTCAGGCCTTTGCAGAGCCTAGCTCTTGGTCACAGGGTTGTTCAGGTAGCTCTTCCCACTCCCACAATCTTTTCATGGCCGTCTGAGTTTGGGTCTCTGCAAGGACCGGAAGCAGGCAGTGCATTGGGGGGGGCACCATGGGGAGGGAGCAGGCATGGAGAGGGAAGGGGGGGAAGAGGGGACATTTGCAGTAAGAGGTCACTACTGTGGGCAGCTGGGGCTCAGTATCCCCCTCAGTGGCTGGGCAGTACATATCTTGTGCAGAGCATCTTTCCAGGGCCAGAGGAAGCCGGCGTTTATCCACCAACTCTCGGCCCTTCTTGGGCAGGGGCTCCTTCTTGTGGCAGCGACCCCCTGGCACTGCCTGTGTCAGGCCGCACATGCTCCTGTGGCCAGACCCACCAGGTAGGAAGCTGTCAGTGCCCAGGAGCTCTGGCCAGTGCTGCAGGTGACCTCCAGGGGGCTCCAAGGGGATGTGGTGTGTGGTTGCTGATGCTGAGGCTGACCTGGATCCTCAGCTCTTGCCCTGATATCCCACTTCAGGCAGGCTTTGCTGGACTGGCCACGTCCAGGGTCTGCCGTGATCTCCTCTGTCCAGCACCCTGCTCATCTTTGTAGATTTTTCTCCTCCTCTGCCTTCCTCTTATTCTCCTTCTCTCCATTTCCTCCTCTTCCTCCTCTCTCTTCTCCTCCTCAACTGTACCCACAGCTAAATCCCACCTTTTTTTGGCAGTCCTAGGGTTTGAGCTCAGGGCCTCGTCCTTGTCAGGAGGCGGATACCACTTAAGCTGCTCCCCTAGTTCTTTTGCTTTTGGCTTGGTTTTCAGATAGGGTCTCATGCCTCTGCTTGTGCTGGTCTGTGACTGCAATCCTTCTACCTCTTGTCTCCCAACTAGCTGGGATTACAGGCATACACCACCATGCCCAGCCCTGGCTCAGCTTTTTTTTTTTTTTTTTTAATTTTCTCCTGCTGTTGTATTTCCCAGTTTAATCTGGGCTGCCATAAAGACAGACAGAAAGCGCAGGGATTATTTTCTTTTGCTTCCTAGTGCAAACCAACAAAACAGCCACTTTCCAAGGTCTATCAGTGACTGCAGCCAGCTCAGCTTTTTAGTGTAAGTTGACTACTTATTTCAAGTTGGTTCAACCTGCTCAGTGGGGGCCTTCCCAGCACAGCACCTGCCATGGTTCCTTACGGAGTTCCATGGACTGAGTGCCTTTGGCTCAGCGGATGCTCAGGAGCCATGGCTGAGTGAATGTGTTGGCAGCTTCAGCCACCTCTGCTCCTCTGCTGTCCTCCATGGGCACCCTGGCCCCAGGAGCTGGTTGTAATATCCCAAGGACCAACTCGGGTGTCCCCAAGCTGAGATGCAGGGAGTGCAGAGCAGCTACTCATAGGTATTTCTTAAAGCCAGGCTTGATTGTGTTTGGGTTTTGTGCTGCTTTTTTTCTTTGTTCCTGAAGGGACCGGCTTCTAAGGGCAAAGACGCTGGGGAATTGGGGAGGTGACTGCATCTTTTCTCTCATGTGGCCACCTCGATTTGTCAAAACGATCTCCAGTTCGGGCTCTGCTTTCTCTGCATCATGAAATTTGGTATTCTATCCTGGTTCCGTCTCCTTCTGCCCCAGTTAAATTCCCGGGAGCATTCAGTGTGATTTTGTGTTACTTCTTATTTATCATATAGTGCCTTCAAATAGCTATTCTTAAAAGCCTGGTGGTTTTGTTTTTGAGAAAGATTTTGTTTGGGAAACTCTGGAAGCCTGAGTAATAAGTGAAAGTAAAAGATGAGTGAGTTGATGGAGAAGGCCTAGGGAGTGCGTGGGGGTGGTCAGTACATGTGTTTTCCCACATGGCGACTTTACTAAGGTTGATTTGTTCTTCCCCTGCAAAAAGTATTCTGGCTATTTACATTTGAACATATTTGAAATACTGAGAAAGAAGGGAATCAGGGAATGGGGAAGAGAGTGTGTATGTAGACAGAGGAGAACCTGGGGAAGATGAAGTCATTTCTCAGTTAGGAAAAGATGGCAGGACCCCACACTGTCCCTCTTCGTTCCTGGGTGCTGGGAGTAGCAGGGAGCAGCTGCAGACCCTTGTCCTTAAAAGACTTAGCTTCTCTGGAGGGAGGCCAACTTTCAGTCCAGCAAATGCCCAGAGCACAGGGGAGTGCAGCCGAGATGCCTTTCATGGGAGGTCAGGTAGGGCTTCCTGGAGGAGGTGATGGGTAGACAAGTCAGTTTGGGGAGAGAGAGAAAGAGGAGTGGGGGAGTGAGAAGAAGTCTCAGTCTTAGAAACTGTAAAGGAGAAGCACTGAGATTTCTCGATGCTGGTAATGTGGTCCAGGAAACTGGTGACATTCTGATTGGCTCTGAGCTCTCAGGATAGGATTGAAGCTCTCTGGCCTTGAGGGCTTAGACGGTAGTTATAGGACCCTTTTGGTTGTAGGAAATGGAGACTCAAGTCAAATTCTTTCAAGAAAAACACCTTTCCTTTTGGTTTACACAAAGAACAGACCTGCTATGTGGCTGGCAGGGTTGTTTCTTGTGTTCATGCCCAGAGCTGGTTTCTCCCACTGTGCCAGAGAGCCAGCTCGCCCTTCCCTCCCCCGGAGGAGTTGTTCTTGGCCCCAGCTAACCGGGTGGATTCTGATCTCTGCAACCCAATCCTGACCAACACAGTTATTGTCTTGGGGCTGTGGCTGTCACACTGAGCCAGGGGAGTGAACTCGAGTTGGTTTTGGAGTAGGCCCCTGTCATTTCCAAGGCCTCAGTGGCAGAGCAAGCTTCAGAGAAGTGCCATTCTGAATCATGGTTCAGTTCCCAGTTGCTGATTCCTCTTGACGGCCTGTTACTAGATCTGATGGCTTACCAAAGCTCAGTATGCACTTCTCTGTCCATTAAACTCCCTTGCAGGGATAGCCTCATCCAGGGACAGTTTGAAAACAATCTACATAGGCAAAACTTCCAGCCATGGATGGCCCTGAGTTGGAGGGGGCGTGAGTCCCCAATAACCTGGCATTGACCTCTTAGTCCAAGTAGAACCCTTTAAAAAGGACACTGTGGCTGGGTGGTAGCTGGAGTGGTAGAGTACATCCACAAGGCCCTGATTTTACTCCCGGTACCAAACAAACAAACCCATAAGATGAACACAGCCCATTCTCTCTGGGAACAGCCCTGTTCCCAGCTCAGCACTGCTTCCCGCCACCACACGCTTTCTTTCAGACCAGGCCTTGTGTCTGTCTGTGTGCCATTGAGGGTGCTTGTGGAAGTTTTGATAGGAGTTGCATAGATGATTCTTGGCACACATCTGCTGGGTCTGCACCACTGGGGGTGGGGTGGAAGGTTCTTGGTCTTGCTAGAGAAAGAATTCAAGGACCCAGAGGAGACATAGCAGGAGCAGGTCATTGAGGCAAAGCCAAGTGAAAGTGCACTCTCCAGACAGGAGAGCAGATAAGCACAAGAGCGAGTGGCTGCTCTCAGGGTGTTAAGATTTGGAGTTTTCACTGGGGTCTGCAGACACAGGGTGGTCGTTCCTGGAAACTGGGTTGTGTGTCATGAACTCTTCCCACACACTGGGTGGAGGGACTGTCATGGCACCCGTGTGGGTGGGGATTTTGTTTAACCGCAGTTAATGATATGTTTACTAACCCTAAGATTACTTGTCAGTCATCATGGTCACAGGGACTTTCTACTTTCTATGGACCATGCAGGACTTGGGGACAGCTGGGCACAGCTGCATGTCCTGCATTGTCCTGTTAACACCAATGGGCGTTGTTCCCAGCCACCAGGTTTCCCGAGTGCCTCTCTGGACGTTCTGCATCACCAGGCCCCATGGCTGATCCAGAGCACACGCGGAGTGCATGTGTACCAAGTGAGCAGACCCATGAGTGATGGGTGCGTGCACCAGGCACCCAGATGCAGGTGTGCACCTTCTGCAAGGCAGAGATTCTCAGCCTGGTTTGTGTCATTGGCCCTTTTGGTCATTTTATGAAGCTGTCTCAGAAAAATGTTTTCAGATGCATACAATAAAACACACAGGATAACAAAGGAAACCAATTTTTTCTGAAACCCAGATACTGAAATACAAGGAAAAAGAAGCCTGTGATATGCTAATTTGCTTCTTCAGTGTATTAAGTAAAGGATACAGTGGGGATTTAATAACTGTCACCATTCTGCAGCTTGATAAGCGTGCTGATCCTTTGAGATCTGTGATCCTCTCGTGGCAAGGCCATGCTGAATAGGCTCGTGATAGAATGCCAGGCTTTGCTTCCATTTGGCTTGGAGATGCGTTGTTTCCATCTATAGCCTAGGACCCCTGAATTCTGTCCCCTGCCCCAGGCCTTGGGCTGTATGTGTCATGAGCATTCCTCTGGATAGTGACTTCAGTTCCTTCTCTCTGCTCACCTGCCCTTCTGTCCCCATGGCAAAGGCTTCCTAGCTGACCCTTCAGAAGGATGTAGCTGTGGATACCCTGATTTCAGACCTCTGGCTCCAAGACAGGAGGGAATGGATTTCTGTGCTGTAAGCCACCTAGTTTAATTTTTCTGCAGTAGGCTAGGACCAAGCACAGTCTCCAGCACCCTGCTTTGAACACGTGGGATAGGGTGGTGACCAACCTAAGTTTTCTTAAAGTTCGCTGCATTTGGGCACCTGTGCTCACTGGCTCGTGGGTCACCTTTCTGCCAGCGCAATGGGACTCAGAGGCCGAAACATGAGGGGCGTAAACGAGGTTCTTCTGTTCTCAGAATATTTGTGTGAGCAACATAGAAACAACAGGTATTTATTGAGATGCTTGCTGTGTTGCATAAGAATTCACTTTTATTTTTATTTTTCTCAGGGCCTTGTGCTTGCTAGACAGACACTCTGCCACTGGAGCCACACCTCTAGCCCTTGTTGCTTTAGTTTGCTTTAATTTATTTGTTTACATTTTTAAAATTATCATATCATTGCTGTACTGGGGGTACACTGTGACATTTACCAAAGTTCTTACGATGTATCATAGTTGAATTCACCCCTCCACCATTCTCCCGTGTCTCTCTCCCCTATCCTGGAATAGTTTCTGCAGGTCTCATTTTTCCATTTTCATACATGAGTGCATAATATTCCATCATATTCACCCTCCTTCACCCTTTCCTTATATTCTCCCACCTTCCACTGGTACCAACTCCCACACAGGACCTGTTGTACCTTCTTGTTCTCTGTTTTTGAAAAAAGACATTTTTGTTTAAGACACAGGTGTTTCATGGTGACATTTCCATGTATATATGTATTATAACCCAAATTGGTTCATCCCCTCTATTTTTCTCCTTTCTACCTTAGTCCCCTTCTTATGGTGATTTCAACATGTTAAAAAAAATTCTATATTCATTCTTGTATAGAAAGTGCATCAGCCATATTCACCTTGTTAACTGCCTTCTTTTACCCTCCCTCTCCTGTTAGTGACCTCCCCTTATGCGACCTGTTCCTTCACAATATTGCTGTATTTGGAGTACATCTATATTCCACATATGAGAGAAAACATGCGGCTTTTAGCTTTCAGAACATAGCTAACTTCACTTAAGATGATGTTCTCCAGTTCCATTCATTTATCTGCAAACAACAAATTTCATTCTTCTTTATGGCTGAATAACCATTGTGTGTATATGTGTGTATGTACACATTTTTTCCCCTTAATCCATTCATCAGTAGTGGGGCATCTTGGCTGTTTCCATAGCTTGGCTGTTGTGACTAATGCTGCAATAAGCACGAGTGTGCAGGTGCCTTTGTTGTGAGCTGACTCACACTCCTTCGGGTCTATCCCTAGGAGTGGAACTGCTGGAGCATATGGTTTAACTTGTTTTTAGACAGAGTCTCATGCTTTTGCTTGGCTGGCCTCCAACCATAATCCTTCTGCTCTCCACCTCCTGAGTAGCTGGGATTATAGTCATCAACCACCATGCATGACCTAAGATCTACCTCTCTTAATCCTCACATCAGCCCCATGAAGCCACTCCTGTTACTATCCCCGCTGCCTGCCAGGGAAAGACACCCATTGGGCAATCCCTCCCCCTCTGCCCACCCTGTAAGCTGTTCCTAGTCACAGGTGCCCTGGGCAGAATGCTGCATCAGGCTGGATTGGGCTGGAGTTATGCCCACAGAAGGCTGTGGACAAGGCAGTCTGTGGAGAGCTGGCCACCCCCCTGGCTCCCTGGCTGCCAGAGGCTGATCACATACTCTTGGGATAGGCAGGACCGGGGTGGGGCTATAGCCAGGAACTGGTGTGGGGCAATGCCGCAAACTTGAAGGGCAGCAGTCATTGCCCCTACAGGAAGAACTGTGTGGGGCCGGGCTGGTGTGAGCGGTGATCTTTTCCCCAGTGTCCAGGGTCTCAAGCCGACCTCAGCATGTAAGGCAAGCTCTGTGGCACTAAGTGGCAGCCTAGCCCCTGAGTTAAGATGTCTTGATGTGTTCAAGTGCTCCCCCACCCCCACTCTCCAGAATGTGTGGAACTTGGTCTGTGACAGGCATAGATGACTGTTCTTCAGCCCGCTGTGCAGACAGCCCAGGATGTGGGTATTGGGATAGTTGGGAGGTGCCCCAGACCTGCTTTGCTTCTGGCATTGAGTCTTTACTGGTGACACTCCCCTGTCCCACTACCCTGCCCCCAGCTGACCCTCAAGGCCAGGCTCTAACAAGGGGTCACCAGGCCTGCCCGAAGGGCCGAGTGGCTGACCTCATGTCTCTGTGGCTAGATGGGGTGTTATTGGAACAGTGGGAACAGTAATGTCACGTAGGATGCTTAGCCCAGGCAGAGCCATTCTGCAGTGGGGACTCGGGTCCTAGCATTGCCTGGCGCTGTCTCTCCTCTTGGCTGCCCGAGTGTGACAACGATGGCTCTCATTGTCCATGGGCTGAAAGCCGCTCTGTGCCTCATGAAATGACAGTCCCCTTAGGTCGTAAAGCTGCTGTTGCTGTCAGTACAAGCTTGGCCGGGCACTCCTCTCTCCCACTTTTCCCGCCACAGGAAGCAAGAGCCCGTGAGGGGCTAGGGAGGAAGCCGACCTGTGCAAATGGTGCCTCGGTTATGGCTGTGAACAGAGTTGCACTGAGTTCACCAGGAAGCCACCTCCTGGGCTGGGACGGCTCGAGCTCTGTTTGCTAACATGCTGTCCCCACTTGGGTGCTGCTTGGACACAGCGTGCTGGTGTGACGTTGTGATCACCGTTATTATTTGTGCAGCGGTACTGGGAAGCTCTTGTTGAGTCCTGTTTGATCCGGCATGAGTGTACAATAACCAGACTTGGGGATGAGTTCCGTGTCTCCAGCACACGCCATGCCACTTAGGGAGGCCAGTGCTGGCCTCTGCATACACACACACACACACTGACATCTCCACTTCGGCTTTTTCCATGTGCTGCTGAAGAGCTTTGATTCTGAAATCAGAGTCGGTGTGCAGGCCCGTCCCTCTCAGCCTTTGTTCTGTGGACAGAAGCGATGGATCTTACAGCCCAGAGGAATCAGTCATTTTGACTTCATCTGCTTGTTAGGCATCGCCAGTGTCTCCTGTGTAACAATGTTTGGGGTTTCAGCATTTCATCACATTTCCTACCAGGAGAGCCCAGGGTCCGGGGAGTCATGGAGGGTTTGGGTGAAGAGGAGGGGATATAATTTGTCACTTCTTTTAAGTTATTACTATCTCAGGCTTGGGATAGATATTTTTCAAAGGCATTAAATCAAGTGACAGGAACTGAAGATACTCTGTGTGCTGCTTGATTGCTCCCAGTGGTGGGGAGCTCACCATGTAAAAGGAACCCCGTTTTGTCGAAGCTCAGGTCTGGTACTAACTGTTCCTTTTCTCCTTCTTTCTTTGCGTCCATATCACCTATGCCTTTGAGCTTCTGAAGTTGTTCAGGAGTTTAAAACCTGTGAGAAATAATCACGTCTCATCTTCAGGCTAAAAATGCTGCATTCTGTCTACGTTTATTTTGATAACTCGCCTTGAACAGCTTCCTACAGAGGCTCTATCTAGTCCAGAGCTAGGAGATCTTTGAGGTCTCTCAAGAGTCTTTGTTTTTCTGAAACATTTTTATCAGCATTTGTGAGTTGTACAGGGGTTTCGTGGTGGCATCTCTGGATACGCTTATATTGTACCTTGGTTAGGTACAATCACCCACAATCACTCTCCCTCATCCTCTCACCCTACTTAAAATGATTTCAACAGGTTCCAGTGTTCTGTCTTCATACAAGTATATAAAATACATAGACCACACTCACCATCCTTTACCCTTTCCATTCACCCTCCCACTCCCACTAGTGCCCTTCCCCTAACAGGACCTGTTTTATATTCCTGCCTTTCATTCGAGGGGTCCCAGGATTCTGAATCTTCTACTCCTCTGCCAGCCCCTTCCTGTCTGCATACTGTTGAGAGACATTCCTTGGGGAGTTTTCCTTGGGGTGTGCTCCTAGCCCTGTCATCCCTCTCCCTTCCCAGTGATCACATTTGGTTCAGGGGTACCTTGACATGCTTCAGCCCCAGGGTGGTATGTGACCAATCAGAAATAACAACCTGATCAATTAGGATATAGCTTCCCTTCTGACCAATCAGAGCATAGCATACCCTGGGCCAATTTATAGTCCTGCTGTCAAATCAGAACATAGTGTCCCCCTGGCCAATCAGAACCCTGCACCATTTCCACTGTCTTGGCTCAGGGATGGTCCTGACCAAGTGTGGGCACTTTTGCTGGCACAATGTGAGAACTTGCTCCCCAATTCCACAGGGCGCAAACGATGGCCTCTTTCTTATCTTCTCCTTTCATCTGACCAGCTAACTTCCTTTTTCACTTACACCAGTTTGAGTTGGCTTTCTGTGATTTGCATCTAGAAGACATCCAGAGACACTTAGTGCTTCAGGGCACATTCTTCAGTGTGAGTTTGGATTTGCACATAGATTCTGCACAGCCAGGATGCAAGGCAGAAGACTTTAAATAAAATCCCAACCTGCTTGATTTGTATTCCCGGGAGCAAATCTTGAAGATGGTGACCAGGAAAGAAAGTCTGAAAAGACAGACTGTAGCTGTCACCCACAGACATGTTGATACCCATGGCTAGTAGTTTAAGCAGTGGATTTGCCATTCTGGGTCCCTGGTTTTGTCTCCCTTCAGAGGAAAAAATTAGGAGCTTATGGGGACACATCCAAGAAAACAGAAACACCTGAAGAAGGCTTTTTCTGAGTGTAACCAGATTAATTCAATCCAGCCTTATTTAAACATCTTAAAGCTCCAAACAGGTTTGTCTCTGAGGAGAAGCGGGGAATGGGATCTTTGCATGGAGACTTGAGTTATTGTAATATTTTTGGTAGGTTACCAGTGGGCATCAATTATCACATTGCCACTGGTCTTTTACGACACTAACTTTATTACCTTTATCTGGATTTATATAGCGTTTGATAGAGTTTATATCGCCAGACGCATAAAAAACCATTTGGATGTGCCCGTGGCTTTGTGTCTGAGTGTGCCCTGTGGAAGGCTAATAAATTATAAAGCCATCTATCCATTCCACTTAAAGGGATGAGCCAGCCAATCTAGGCTGCTTTGTTTATGTGCTGGCTTAAGCGTTCGACTGGGATTGATTGTGGGAAGGAGGCTGGGGACTGGTGAGGGCGGGGGATGTCTGCGGGAAGTTGTAGCAATCAATGTCAGGCCTGCACCACGGTTCACTGTCTCCTGGGCCCCTGCTGCTCCCTCACCACCTTCCCCTAGGTGCTGGCCCCAAGGCCCATGCCAACAGTGTGCCAAACTCACCTCTATCTCAGTCCTCGTCCTGGGAACCCAACCTGTGACTTCCCTCTTCCTAACCACTCTCCTGCCCTGATGGGTAACCACTGGTTTAGGGCAAAGGTGAGGTTTAGGTGCCACTTGTGAGCTATGTGGCCCCGGGTCACATAACCTCTCTGGAAATGTTTTTCTAATGGCAACAAGGGATTAATAATTCCTGGGCCACCTTTTTTTTGACTTGAGACCACAGGACCTGAAAGGGTCTTTCAGATAAGTGGCACTAGCAGGCTTAAACTGGCCACTGGCTTCCATCTTCTTGAACTGCAGTCTGATTGCCTGCTGGGGTTGTTGAAATGCAGCTGGGGGGTCCTGAGGGCCCAGCGGGATGATGGTAGGGGCTGAGAGGGAGAAGGGACCATGGGGTCCAGTGTCTATTCACACTTATGATGCCCCAGTCCCCTGGAGGGAGGACAGGGATGATTGTCCCTGTTGTCACCTCCAAAAAACTTGTCTCTACCTGGTCACTTGAAAAGGCCAGCCCAACACATCAACTCCCAAGGTGACCTTGCCACCTTCATTCCCTGGGCCTTGATCTCCTTGTTTGGTTTGTGGCAACAAACTGAGGCTTCTCTGTCTAAAAGGAGGAAGTTATTTCCGACCATTGCTAATATAGCAGTAAGTGTAGGAGCAGAGCTAGGGGTGGAGCTTGCTGTCTTCTCGTTCATTTCTTACATCCTGTAAGAGGGCACAGGTGACTTCCTGGACTTGGTTGAGAACTGGTAGGTTGATTGACAGGGAGGAGGGTGAACCTGGCTCTAAAAGTGAGATTGTTTTTTTGAAAATATCAAAACTACCTTTAATTTGGGCTGCATTGGAGCTAGTCTTAAAAACTCAACATTAAATACTATGAAATAGTATTTTCGGAAAAATCCCTAGAAATGTATTTTGTGACTGGAATTCTTCCTGGGGGAAAAATGGCACTCAAGGTGTGTTTACACCCAGGTCCTCCCTCCGGATGCGGGTGGAGGGAGTCGCCTGGTGTAAGAACCTCGCTGCTTTCCTGGATTTGATTCTTTGATAAGCGCATGGGTGCAGAGAAATCTTTCCTACTGTAGGAAAACCTATTCAGTGAAGCTACTCAAAGCAGACTCAGACTGCATGGAGGGGACTGTGGTGACCACATGCCCTATAGGAAGGGACAGTGTTGACTTAGCTCTGGAGCATCAGTTCTGTTTGGGAATACAGGCCTGATGGTGGCAGAGCTGATTTTTCCAGATGGGTCACTCATTTGGATTTTCATGCAAAATCTCCAATTTTATAATAGCTGCAATCAGTTGTAATTTAATAATACTGGATAGTTAAATTAGCTTGCTTTCTCTTGCCTGTAACATAATACCACAGGTTGGGTGGGTTGTAAAAGAAAGGAGGTCTACTTTGATTCACAGTTCTGGAGGTGCAAAGTTGAGGGGCCTTTGATGGCCTTCTTGCTGGCAGAGAGGGAGAGAGAGAGAGAGAGAGAATGTGTGTTTGCAGTGCATGTATTCTTGTTTCTCTTCTTAGACAGCCACCAGGGCTTCCATCCTAACAACGGTATCTGATCCTTATCCCTCTTCCTGAAGGCCCCGCCTCTAAACACCACGGTCACATTACATTTTCACCCTAATCTCTCACGATGGGGATGAAATTTCAACACGTGAAAACTTTAACACTCAAACTATGTCCAAACCATTGCGGTAGTCAAATCAAACAAAAGAGCAGCAGAGCCAAAATAGAGCACGTCCATGTGCCACGTCCCAGGGCCTTTCTGTTTGATCTTGTTTTCTACAAGGATTTACGGGATGCAGCAATTTCAATCTCCTACCTCAGTTGGGAGAGTGATGTGCACAGCTGCCCTGTGCCGAGCGTTGTTCCTCTGGTGTCTCCAACTGCTGGTGTGCACACTACCCGAGGAGAGGGGTTTGCACCGTGTGCTGCTCAGAGCTGTAAGACATTCTCCAAGCCAAGGCAAGCCAAGAAAACATCTTATGGCAAAATGCAGTCAATGGTCCTCTGGGAGGGCCTGGAGTCAGGAATGGGAGGCCACCAGAGTCCTTGCCCCTGGCTCTGCTGCCCCACTTGCTGTCCTTGCTGTCTGGTGAGTGCCTTCCTCCAGGCAGTCCTCAGCCCCTTTGCAGGATGTGGTCCCCTCAAGGCTGCTTCCTTTGGGCCTGTGGTCTGTTCCACCCATGACCCACTCTCATTGTCTCTGGTTCTCAGTTCCAGAGGCCCAGGAGAATCTGATTGGCTCACCTGGAGATGGGGGTCCAGCCCTGCTCCAATCAGATGTGGCCAGGAGGGTGAAGTCACAGCACAAAGAAGGTTCCTGAGCAAACCTGGTCAATATTGTGATGGATTGTTCTGCTCACTACCAGAATGGCAGAGCCCCATAAAAATCACATGGGGTGTCCAGAGGCCTCTATTACTGGCTTTCGTTTTGGGGTGCTGTGCCCACGGATCTAGCATCCCTGTGTGAGGTCCCATAGACACACACCACTCACCACCAAGAACACTTAATCTCTCTTGGGTCCGGACTCATAGCTTCCACCTGGTGCTTCATCCGCCAGGCTCTGCCTTGGACGCCCCTGCAGGGAAAAGCTTTAACTGCACACAGTTTTCTTGAAATGTGATGTCTGATGTCACGCTGGCCCCGTGAGACAGTTGTAAAAGTAGTGACATCCCTATGAATTCTAAGGGCTGACCGTATGATGAAAGCAGCGTAGACAATCTTCTTGTCCGGGGTCTGCAGCCCAGAGCTGGGAGAGAGCCACCTGGCTCCCCAAGGGATGCGGAGATGGGATGTGAGTTGTCTGATTTTTGAGGGGTCCATTTGTCATTGCAGAGGACCGTGGCAGAGGCCCCCTGTGACCCTTCCTTCCCTGGCAGAGCCAAGTGCTGTCCCCTCTGTTTCTTTAGCACCGTTGTTCTGAGAGCAGGGTCCTTGTTGTGGCATCTCTGTTGGTGATGAGAGTGACACAAGGTCACGTTTATGGAGCATCACTGTGCGAAGTCTTGAATGAGAACTGGCCAGTCACTCCTGTGTCCAAAGTGTGCTGATCCAATGCTAATAACGATGACCACGGTGTTAGTTTCATCCCTTCCTCTCCGCCTTTGTAATAATCTCAGATGGGTGCTATTAGTTCACATTCTAGAACACCAGAAAGATGAGATGATGTCTCAGGGTCACCTTCTGAAAAGCAGTGGGATTTGAACCTGGTCTCACATTGGCAGCTTTTGAGCTACATTGCTCTCTCACACAACTTTGAACTTGTCTGTTCCTGAGGGCAGAGCTCACATGAGAGCTGGAAATAAATGGGTGAAGGAGGAAGGAGCAAGAAAGTCAAAACAGTTGAGAAGAAGGGCAAAACCAAACACATTGCTGCTGAGATTGGAGGCACATCCTCAGGAGATCCCACCTGCCGGGTTGGAGCCGAGGCTTTGTGAGGCGGCGGTAGACCAGTTTCCTTGAGGATCTGAGTCTGCTTGTCTTTCCGGCAGAGAGAGCTGACTGTTGTGCCAGGGGTGGGGAGGATGCTCCTCATCTGTTCTCTGCACAGGGACCTGGCGGGCATCGTCCCTTATCCCACTCAGAGGATCAGAGAGGGAATCTTGTTCTGTTGAAGTGCTTTTCTCTCCCCGGGGCTTAGCAGTGTGCCTGGGAGCCTCTTCCTATTTTTAAACATGGGAACTGTGACAGGGAGGCTGACAGGGATCCCTTCCTCTTCCAGACTTTGTGCAGAAATGTGGGGGGCAGGTGAGCACACTGTTCTGCATTCTGGTGGGGGGTGCAGAATGCCATGTGACTCATCCCAACCCATCTTGAGCTCAGAACAAAGTAGGGACTGGGGGTGGGGAGGGGAGGCAACATGCAGTGTGTGTGTGTGTGCGTGCGCGCATGCACGTGTACATGAGTGCATGTGTGTGCATGAGTGTGCATGCATGTTTGCGTGCACATATGCATGTGTGCACACCTGTGTACACCTGTGTACACGTGCATGTGTGTACACACGCGTGTTGTTGCCAAGCCACAGTTGCCCACGGGGTGGCATGGCTGTGCTCTACGCTTCAGGCAATTATCAGTTCTCTTTCTAATTCTGTTCAAGGTGACTGTCAAAAATCCCCAGAACACTCTCCTAATGCAATGGGAAGTGTGCAAATGTATCCCCCTGTATACTGATGCCTCTTTTCATCTCCTGATAATTGCTCCCTTAGGTTCAGCCACTCGATAGGAAAGGGTCTTTCCTTGTTCAACAGTTAGTCAATCACTCCACTCATGTACCTACTTGAGCCTGGGGCTTGGGGGCTGCCGGACAGGGACCTGGGACCTTGGAGTGAGGTGTCTGCCCGTTCCCTCCCTTCCTTTTGCATTTCATTTATTTATCTTTGTCTTGGGGCGGTTTGAGTGCAGGTGAAATGAGATGTTCCTGGGAGTGGATGGTTATTCGTCTTCCAACCAGGAGAGATGAAAAGATGGTTCTGGAAGGACATGTTCCAGAACCTCATCAGAAGTGACTGATCACAGGTTTGATGAAACTAGGATCTGAGGCTGGGAAATAATTAGTAACCACCCCAGGCCCTGGTTTAGGCTTCTTGTCAACCTTCGCCACCGAGTTTGAAGTCATCTGGTTGTGTGTGCGTTTTTAAACAACACATTTGAATTTCTCATCTCTTGAACTTCACAGAAGTGGTGCTGGGTCAGGCAGAGCACTCACATCCTGGCTGGCACCTGTCATCAGTTTCACAAGATCTTGGTGAAGCTGGAATGATAGCTGGGTGGCCTTGCGAGCCCACTGCTCTTTTTTCTGACAGCTGTGCCTGGAAATAGGTGGAGGGCTGGAAACTGCAGTTGAGGCTCCGTAAGGGGGTGCATGTTCACAGGATTCACATCTTTTTAATAAACAGCTCATGAAGGAAGAACAAGCACCAGCGATGCCTTGAGGAAGGCTAGGTGCATGAGGCAGACAGCAAAACTCACCTCCCGGTTTCTTTGGTGATTTCTTGGGAAGACAAAAGTTGTAGCTTGGAGCAGAGGTTGTGAATCTGGCCCTCAGTATGTTTTTTATAAATAAAGTTTTATTGGAATGCAGCCAGCTCCATTCATTTACATGTCACCTGCAGCTGCTATTGGGAACTACAAAGGCAGAGAGGAATAGATGCAACCTGTGAGGCCTAAAATGTTCCCCATCAGGTCCTGTTTGGAAACTGTTTGCCCGCCCTGTGTTAGAGCACGGATTCTTTTATGCTTCTTGCAAGTGAAAGTGAAGATGGGGCCATTAGGTCTGGTAGTTGGTTCAGAGCTGCCCATCTGCCCTGCTGTCTCCTCTTCTGGGCCTCTTTTCTGTCCCCAGTCGTGGCAGGCAGGGCTCCTTATGCTGGGATTTCCACTTCATGGCTGCGATTCTGACAGGATGACAGAAGTTGGACGTCCTGGTCCTTATCAGGCCTGGGGTTGATTGGAGACTGCCGTATTTGCAGGCAATTTTATGTGGTCTGACTTACGCATGTGTGGTGTGTGTGTATGAGGCTCCCGCTTCTCCCAAGGACAGTGCAGAGAGAATCAGCAACCACACTGGCTCCCTGAGCCCTTCAGTCTCAGCCTTTGCCCCTCAAACCCAAAAGGATTCTGCAACTCTGAGCCTGGCTTTGGTCCCCAGGTATGGTGCTGCCTGGCCCCATGGGTGTGGGTGTGGTCTAGGGGCTGGGTGTGGCCCAGGAGCTGGGTCTGCCTTTTTGGATGGTGTGGCAGGCTGAGTAATCCTTTCCTGCCAGGGTTATCCCGAGAATGTGCTGTGAATGGTAGGGACCCCTCAAGGGTGGGGTGAAGTGGAAGATTTTGGGATGTGACCCTGGATTTTCTGGGCAGACCCTCCTAACAGCAATCACAGTGTCCTATACCAGGGAAGCAGAGAGCGATTGGACTGACACAGATGGAAGGGAAGGGACCACAGGGGTGGGGGTGGAGTCACGTACCACAAGATGGAGATGGTTTATAGCTACAGCCACCAGAAGCTAGAATAGGCTGGAGCTGGTTCTCCCACAGCCTTTGGGCGAGGGTGTGGGGGCAGCCCTACAGAGGGAGAGAGAGAGAGAGAGAGAGAGAGAGAGAGAGAGAGAGAGAGACAGAAGGAAGAGGAAGAGGAAGAGGAGGAGGAGGAAAAGGAGAGGAGGAGGAGATGGAGGAGAGGAGGAGGAAGAGGAGAGACCCACCCAGGAGGGTGATGATTTTGGATGTCTGGCTTCCAGAACAAAGAGAATAAGTGTGTGCTGTTTTAAGACACCAAATTTTTTTTTTATTTTTTATTTTTTTAATAGCATTTTGTTCATAGCACCTGGAGGACACAAGACTGTGTGCACATTTCCGCCATCATTTCCCTCTGTAGTTGTTCAAGCAGTTGGTACTAGGCCTGCCATGTATGCAGAACAAACAGCTCCTGCCTTGTGGGACGTGTGTGCAGAGGGCAAGGCACACTCAAAAAGGAAGTGAACTGGTTTCTACAGAGAGCCAAGAGCTGTGTCCCAGTACTGTTGCGGCCTAATAACATCCCCAAACTTAGTGCCTTCCGACAACCATTTTACTATGCTCCAGATTTGAGGATGGGAGAGAAGACTCGTTTCTGCCTCCCAGTGTCTGAGTCCCCAGCTGGAAGGCTCCAAGGTTGTTGGTGTCTCAACAGGTGACTGGAGAAGGATCCTCAGAGACTTGCTGTCATGTCTGGCCCCTGAGCTGGGCTGACTGGATCAGCGAGAACATCTTCCTGCGGCCTCCTCTGCGTGTTCTTGGGCTTTCTTACAGCATGGCGGCCTCCAGGCACCAGTGTGAGGCAACCTGCATGACTTTTGAGGACACTGTCTCCAAAGTCATCTAACGTCACTTGTGACACTTTACTGATCAAAGCAGTCACAAGTTGATCCAGGTGGAAGGGGAGGGGACACAGACCTCACCTCTTGGTGTCTGGAATGACAAAATTACTTCACAGAAGGGCATGTGGGATGGAGACGAAATTATAATCATGCCACTTGCTGAGATGACAAAGGGAATGATGAGGTTCATGATGACTGCAGTGTGGGAACTATTTTAGATTGCATGGTGGGCAAAGGCCCCCTTAAGGATGACCTTTAATCTGAATTTTGAATGGAGACAAGGAGCCAGTGTTGTGGAGATCCATAGAAAAAGAGGTCCAGGCCAACGGAGGTCTTTGTGTCCTTAAAAAATGTATAGTGTGGTGTTGACCAACCAGTAACAAACCTCGCCCCGTCAGAATGAACACCAAACACCTCAGCCAATTAGAGTGGGCACCAAGAAGATGACCCAATCATAATGGACACCACACACCTCAGCTAATCAGAATGGATCCTGATTGTGCACTGTGAGGGTAATGGTTCTGACTAGGTCCTAAGAAGCTGGACCACCAAGAGCAAAGTCCAGGGATGGAAGTGAGTTCAGTTTTTCTGATCAACACATCTTATTGATACTGGACTGGATTGTTGTTCCCCGAGTTCATGTCCTGGTGCTATGGATGATGGAAGGTGCCAGACAAGCAGTTAGGAGTTAAGTTCATACCACAGACCAGGAGTTAAGAGTAAAGCAAGTGCAAAGTTTATTGAAAAGACAACAAAGCTCCCTGGCGGTGGGACTTAGTGAAAGAGCTAAGTCAAAGTGATGACTCACGTTCATGAGATTATATAGGGCTGACGTTAGGCCCCCCCACTCTACTTTGAAGCTGTAGCTATAATTGGCTGTTTGATTAAATTCTTGCTGAACCTGACCATCTGGCTGCCCCCATCCCTGTCAGGACAGGAGATTCCACCGGGGTCTCTTAACTCCATCCTGTCCTTGAAACTTGTCACCTACACTTTATGACTAGCGCCCATTATTCTGGTGAGACCCCTTTCTTTGCCTATCTTGGGAAGGTTTTCTAGGTTACTCCTTTTATTATTCTGTGTATCTCATCCCTTTAGATATTGCCTTAGGAGTGTTTTACCTTGTCTAGCAAGAGAAACCACTGAGCCTCAGCACCTGTGTGTGAAGCTGGTTTCTCGGTCTCCCTAAATTTTTGCTTTTAAGTATGTCTTCCTGTTTCCTTTATCTGAAACAAAGTCCCTTTATATCTCCAGGGTTATTTCTGCCATTTGTTCCTTTACTTCCCCAGAGTTGCCATTTGTTACTAGGGACTTTTCTGCCATTTTATTTCCCCTCACACTTCTCCCCCTTACATTATCACCCTGTCACCCTGGTTGGTTGTCTTTCATTTTGCCACTTCCTGGAATTATCTTTTCTTTTGGTGGCACAGGGGTTTGAACTCAGGGCCTTGCACTTGCTAGGCAGGTGCTTTACCACTTGAGCGACTCCTCCAGCTGGAATTATCTATTTCCTGATGTTTTGTCTCCCTTGCTAGATCAAAGTTCTATGAAAACATGGACCTGCCTGTCTTGGAAACCTGCATTCGCAGTGTGTAACATGGCCGGCATACAATAAGCGTCTGATAAAAGTCTGTTGAATGAATGATGTGTTTCATAGGGGCCCATCTTCTTGCCCTAGGGCTGCCTTGCACATGGTTTCTCCTTGAGTGTGCTGTGTGTGGCTGCAGTAATTGTCACAAGACTAAGTAATTAGGAAAAGCCCAAGAATGTCATCAACATTTGGAAGCTTGAAATTTGTCACTGGGTCGAGTTGGAACCCAGTAATGATGCTACTCAGATAGGCATTTGTCTTTTAAATGGAATTCTTTTCCCTTGGTTTGAAAAAATGCTCCCTTAGCAAATGGCTCCTGTAATTAATCCCCAGGACCCCTCAGCAGTGACATCCCTCCCGTTACTTATGCAGAGAAATACGGATAAACGTGCTGATAATTGCCGTGAGAAGGGACCGATCTGGCTTGCCTGTGGGTGGAGGCAGCCCTCAAGGACCCAGTACCGATTATGATTTTGCTCATTTCTGAGAACACGCGTGGCCCCAGGGGCTAAGATTAGGAATCAAAGGTTGAACGAGAGGACAGATGAGTCCATCCCTTCCTATGCCTTTGGGCTGAGCTTGCTGAGTCTTCTGACTAGGCCCCATGACCCCTGCTTGCCCAGAGGGGACCCTTCACACTGCTCACCACCACCAGGATGACATCTTGCTGCTGACTGAGACTGTGGATGCAGGCCACATTTGCACTAAAGATGTTGTGTGAACCAGGCTGCAACTCTGACGCAGATCAAAGCCAGTGTTGGTGTCCAGGGTCGTGTTCCCTTTGCTCATTCTGCCAACATTCATTTACACACTTGGCCAGTGTTTTTGGAGTTCCAAAGTTCCTGTGCTGTATAAGCCTGATGCTAGAACTTTTGGTTTTGACCGGGAGTCATTACTTGAATTAGTTCGCGAGTTTGCCCAGCTGCTCTCACTCTTGACTACTTTCAAACCATTTCCCAACTCTTCTGTGACTTTGAGTTGACCCCCTGCCATTTAAATGTCATTGCCAAGTTCAGCCGTGTCTAAGTTGTAAGTCTGGCTGGCTCCTCCAAGTTGGTTGTACTAGTTTTATTTCTTTATAACTCATATTAAAAGAAATATCCAAAATAAGACGTGTCCTGCCCAGTCATCTTCTGGACCATGATGGCGTGTACATCCCACTTTGAGAAGCAAATGCTTGCTTTGGCTGAATGTCCAGTGTTGTCTGGCAGCTCTGTGACACTTGTGTCTTCCACCCTGTCTCTTCCCACTGAGGCATTTCTAGCTAGGCCAGGTGTTTTAGGTCAAAGATAGAGCCTAAGTTCTAAGACATTTTATTGCTCACTTTTCTTTCTTCTTCTGAAATGTTTTGTAAGGAAATATGCAAGACTGTTTACTGACTGCTGGAAGTTTCAAAGCGAGTCCCTCCAGAGTGATGACCCACTCTCCTGACCCGAGCTGCATTAGCTGAGTCGAGGATGGGGCTGTGCTCCAGCTGGTCGGAGTTGCTCTGATACCATTTTTCTGATTTGAAAATGGAAGGGCTGGATTTAATGCTCCCCAGCTGAGAGACACAGAGAGACGCTGCTCCTTTGTGATATTTTATCGGGGGGGGGGTGGGGGGGATGTGAATCATATAAACCATGACTGTGTTTCCTGGACCTCAAATCAGTATGTTTTTTCTGATTTTTTCTTTGTGGTAGTGAGGTTTGAACTCAGGGCCTCTACCTTGAGCCACTCCACCAGTGGTACCCCACCCTTTTTGTGATTTTTTTTTATTTCCAGTTATTTTTATCCTTTTTATAAAAAAAATTTTAATTTTATTCATATGTGCATACAATGTTACAATGTTTGGGTCATTTCTCCCCCATTCCCCCTGCCCCCTCCCTTACCCTCATCCCCTCCCTTATCCCCCCAACCCCTTGCTACCAGGTAGAAACTATTTTGCCCTTATCTCTGATTTTGTTGAAGAGAGAGTATAAGCAATAATAGGAAGGACCAAGGGTTTTTGCTGGTTGAGATACGGAAAGCCAAACAGGGCGTTGACTCACATTAATTTCCTGTGCGTGGGTGTTACCTTCTAGGTTAATTCTTCTTGATCTCACCTTTTCTCTAGTTCCTGGTCCCCTTCTCCTATTGGCCTCAGTTGCTTTAAAGTATCTGCATTAGTTTCTCTGCGTTGAGGGCAACAAATGCTATCTAGTTTTTTGGGTGTCTTACCTATCCTCACCCCTCCCTTGTGTGCTCTCGCTTTTATCATGTGATCAAAGCCCAATCCCCTTGTTGTGTTTGCCCTTGATCTAATGTCCACATATGAGGGAGAACATACGATTTTTGGTCTTTTGGGCCAGGCTAACCTCACTCAGAATGATGTTCTCCAATTCCATCCATTTACTTGCGAATGATTAGATGTCATTCTTCTTCATGGCTGCATACAATTCCATTGTGTATAAATACCACATTTTCTTAATCCATTCGTCAGTGGTGGGGCATCTTGGCTGTTTCCATAACTTGGCTATTGTGAATAGTGCCGCAATAAACATGGGTGTGTAGGTGCTTCTGGAGTAACCTGTGTCACAGTATTTTGGGTATCCCCAAGAGTGGTATTGCTGGATCAATGTCTAGCTTTTTAAGTAGCCTCCAAATTTTTTTCCAGAGTGGTTGTACTAGTCTACATTCCCACCAACAGTGTAAGAGGGTTCCTTTTTCCCCGAATCCTCGCCCAACACCTGTTGTTGGTGGTGTTGCTGATGATGGCTATTCTAACAGGGGTGAGGTGGAATCTTAGTGTGGTTTTAATTTGCATTTCCTTTATTGTTAGAGATGGTGAGCATTTTTTCATGTGTTTTTTGGCCATTTGAATTTCTTCTTTTGAGAAAGTTCTGTTTAGTTCACGTGCCCATTTCTTTATTAGTTCATTAGTTTTGGGAGAATTTAGTTTTTTAAGTTCCCTGTATATTCTGGTTATCAGTTCTTTGTCTGATGTGTAGCTGGCAAATACTTTCTCCCACTCTGTGGTGTTCACTTCAGTTTAGAGACCATTTCTTTTGATGAACAGAAGCTTTTTAGTTTTATGAAGTCCCATTTATCTATGCTATCTCTTAGTTGCTGTGCTGCTGGGGTTTCATTGAGAAAGTTCTCACCTATACCTACTAATTCCAGAGTATTTCCTACTCTTTCCTGTATCAACTTTAGAGTTTGTGGTCTGATATTAAGATCCTTGATCCATTTTGAGTTAATCTTGGTATAGGGTGATATACATGGATCTAGTTTCAGTTTTTTGCAGACTGCTAACCAGTTTTCCCAGCAGTTTTTGTTGAAGAGGCTGCTATTTCTCCATCGTATATTTTTAGTTACTTTGTCAAAGACAAGTTGGTTGTAGTTGTGTGGCTTCATATCTGTGTCCTCTATTCTGTTCCACTGGTCTTCATGTCTGTTTTTGTGCCAGTACCATGCTGTTTTTATTGTTATTGCTTTGTAATACAGTTTGAAGTCAGGTATTGTGATACCTCCTGCATTGTTCTTTTGACTGAGTATTGCCTTGGTTATTCGTGGCCTCTTGTGTTTCCATATAAATTTAACAGTAGATTTTTCAATCTCTTTAATGAATGTCATTGGAATTTTGATGGGAATTGTATTAAACATGTAGATTACTTTTGGTAGTATAGACATTTTTACTATGTTGATTCTACCAATCCATGAGCATGGGAGATCTCTCCACTTTCTATAGTCTTCCTCAATCTCTTTCTTCAGAAGTGTATAGTTTTCCTTGTAGAGGTCTTTCACATCCTTTGTTAAGTTTACACTTAGGTATTTGATTTTTTTTGAGACTATTGTAAATGGAATTGTTTTCATATATTCTTTCTCAGTTTGTTCATTATTAGTGTATAGAAATGCTAATGATTTTTCTATGTTGATTTTATATCCTGCTACCTTGCTATAGCTATTGATGATGTCTGGAAGCTTCTGAGTAGAGTTTTTTGGGTCTTTAAGGTATAGGATCATGTCGTCTGCAAATAGGGATATTTTGACAGTTTCTTTCCCTATTTGTATTCCTTTTATTCCTTCTTCTTGCCTAATTGCTCTGGCTAGGAATTCCAGTATTATGTTGAATAGGAGTGGAGTTAGTGGGCATCCTTGTCTGGTTCCTGATTTTAGAGGGAATGGTTTCAGTTTTTCTCCGTTAAGTATAATGCTGGCTGTAGGTTTGTCATATATAGCTTTTATAATGTTGAGGTACTTTCCTTCTATTCCTAGTTTTCTTAGAGCTTTTATGATGAAATGGTGTTGCATCTTATCAAAGACTTTTTCTGCATCTATTGAGATGATCAAGTGGTTTTTGTCCTTTGCTTCTGTTAATGTGGTTTATTATGTTTATTGATTTTCGTATGTTGAACTACCCCTACTGATGGTTTTTTTTTTAAGATAGGATCTCATAAACTACTTGCCTGAGCTAGCTTTGAACTGCGATCCTCCTGATCTCTGCCTCCTGAGTAGCTAGGATTACAGGCATGAGCCACTGGGGCCTCGTGTTTTCTGAATTTGTTAATGTGCAATGTTCCATGAGTGTTGGAGAAGCAGATCGCCGTCAGCTGTGGGTTTTATTGAAAGGATACCTTTCCAGAATATGTTGCTGTTAGGAATGGATGAAGGAGTTTTTCACCAGAGGAAGGCCAGGGAGGCGGGTGTATGTGGACACTGGTGTGTGCTTATGTAACCTATGGCCCTGTTTCCACTAAGCAGAACATGTCAGTGATGTCCCCTGAACTCAGTTTCGTCAACAGATTTATTTTGTTTTGCTTCAGGAGTGTCTGAAGGAAACAATAGGAACCAATGTATCTATTGCTCCAAGCATCTGGACTGTGGGTTGTGTTGAAACAGAGAAGCCCACAGTGCTGGACTTGCATCCATCCCCACCTGCAAGGAGGATGTGGGGAGCTGACCTGTGTGCTCCCTTTCGATAAGGCGTGGGCTTGCCACTTGGTCAGAGTTCCCACCACACCCTATTGTCTGCCTCACTCTGGGGCTGTCAGTGACCCTTCAGAAACACCCTTGCGCTATAGCTCTTCCTATGATAGACAAGCATTTCTTCTGTTCCCAGTCTTGGTCAAAAGCTAGAGGCGTTTCCAGAGGGTTGTGTGTGTCCGAAGCAACAGGAGAGCACACTTTGCAGGAGTGGAGAGCCTGCCCGGGAATTCATTAAACCAAGCTTGCTGGACCTCTCTGTCATTTGCAGTGGCTGTCTGGCCCCTGCTGGCCTTTGGCTTTCTGACCCCCGCACCCAGCTAAGACGCAGGGAGGGGTCCCTCAAGGCAGACAGTCTATCGGGGTGCAATAAATCAGCCACTCGGCCCCTTCAGGAGTGGTGTAGAGTGGAGTCTGTTTCTTCCTTAATGAATGAATAGAGCCGCTCACAGCGGGGGAGGCTTTTACCCAGCAGTTCCCCACTTAGAGCCGCTTGCTCCTCCTCTCAACAACTGAGTGCACACTTGGGCATCGCTCGTGGCATCAGACGATGGCGGGCCTGCATCTGTGGGGACCCTGATCGCCCAGCTCGCGGTCACATTTCCCTTAACTAATGTCTGCACCTTCCAGCTCACCTGGTGCAAATGTAAACCACACAGAAGAAGAAAAGAGAAAGCATGGCCCTCAGCAGCTTTCTTCCTTCCCTTCCCTACCCCTTCCTTTCTCCTTCCCTTCCTCTTCCCTTCCCTCCCCTCCCTTTTCTTTCTCTTTCTCCTTCCCTCCTCCCTCCCTACTTCTCTCCCTTCCTTCCCTCCTCCCTCCCTCCCCTCCCCTTCCTCCCTCCCTTCCTTGTTCCCTCCTTTCCCAGGGTTTGAACTCAGGACCTTGTTCTTACAAAGCAGGCGCTCTACCACATGAGTCACACCTCCAGTCCATTTTGCTCTGATTAATTTTGGAGATATGGTCTCGTGAACTATTTTTCTGGGCTGGCCTTGAACTGTGATCCTCCCAATCTCAGCCTCTCAAGTAGCTAGGATTACTAGCCACGTGTGGTAGCAAAAGACTAGAAGCAGCCCAGATGTCCATGTGGAGGGGTCTGGTGCGTTCGTACAATGCTGCTGATTTCTGCACGTCGACTGTTCCTGGCACGCGGCTGTGCAGGTGCTGGGTCACTGCCGTAAGATATTGTTCCCTAGTAAAGCAAAACACGATACAGAATAGCGGCTAGGGCAGGCAACTATTTATTTAAAGGCACTTTGAAATTGATAAAATGCTTCTGGGAACTTCAGAAGAAATTGATCACACAGATTGCTTCTGGGGTGGTAGAGTGGCCACAAGACAGTAGAAGTGGGGAGATACTTTGCTTGTGTATCTTGTATCTTTTGAAGTTTGAGACGTAAATGTTTCGCCTATTTAAGATGTAAATAAAATTAAGATAAACAACTGTGAAAACAACTGAGAAAGTGAGGCTCAGAGAGGGTGAGGGTATCCTGGGTGGCACACAGCAGGGGAACTAAAGTCTGCCTCCTTTGTGCATCTCCCAGTGCCGGTTTGCTTTGTTTCCCTGGCAATCTTCCTGTGCTGCTAGGTTTTGCTCTTAGAGGCTGCTCAGAAGAACATCAGTCTAGCTCATTAACCAGCAAGTTGGAGTATATTTTACCAGCTGGTATTATTAATTTGGTTCTTTGCCGCTGCTGCTGGCTTCCTCTGCCTCAGTGACGCCAGCCTCAGGCAAGAGCCCCTTTCTGCAGGAACTTGGACCCTAAGATCCCCCAACCCTGCTCATGGGCACAGTTACTTAGTGGTTCATGAGAAGGCCTGGCCACCTTCCCTCGCCTTGGCTTTGTCACCTGAGCATTTGTAACCTTGGCAGCTGCCTCGGGGCCAGGTGCTGCTCTGAGTGCTGTTACAATTCCAGCAGCTTCGAGGGTCTCCTTGCTGCTTCACCCCCCCTCCACTGGTGCCAGGAAAAAATAATGATTTCTTGGCTGAAGGAAGCAGGGTGACGAATGCAGGGCTTTTGTGGAGTGAGGCAGGCAGCCTTTCTGGTTCCCGGCGGACATGCCGTTTAAATAACATTTTTCTTGAGGATTAGAGAGACTCGGACACCGAGTGGGGACTGGGAGCTGGTAATTAGCCCTTTACCTGTGTCCCAAGGATCCTTGGCACTGTCGCTTGTCAAGGCAGCTGGGGGAGGACGGACTATGTTGGAGCCTAAGATGAATTACAACCGGCTCCATCCTTCAGCAAAACCAGCAGTGCAGGGGTCCAGGATTGGATTGTCACCCGAAATTTCCAGATGTGGATGGATCCGGCATGGAGCATGACTGATTGCTTACACTGTGTGTGTTAGGGACAATATAGGTCTGGCTGCAGGGCAGTGGGACTTTAAATAAACAGGGTCTGAGCAAGCGAGGACAGAGGAAGCAGCCAGGCCTGGGCACAGCAGAGCCCTCAGCTCAGTGCCAGTCCTTTCTTGTTCCGGCTTCTCTTCTCATCCTGGGTCCCTGGAGTGTCCTGCAAAGGCAAAGAGCAAGGGGGGAGGGTGGGCAGGTCAGCCTTTGCTCCTGTGGCCACTTTCTACTCTCCCTAGTGTCCCATTTCCTGAACTTGCTCTCTCACCTCGGGTCCCCCCTCAAAGTAGACCTAGATGCAATGACTGTGTGCAGGTTGTTTATTTGGGAAGGGGTTCACAGTGGAACAGGACGACTGGGAGGAGGAACGGAAGGTGGAGGCCAGTGCAGGGCCACGTGGGGGCGCTGTCACCCGGGGCCAGCTGGACTCAGTTCCTGAGCAGCCCTGGTATGGTTAGCCTGAGACCGGGAGATGGGACGTCATTCTCACTGCATGCTGAGTTCCTGCTGCCGTGTCCTCACGCATGCATTGGGTTCCCTGTGGTCTACACTGCCTCCCTATCTTACCTGGCCTTCTGTTTTCAGCTGCATGCTAGGCTGGGTGAGGCTCTTCCATGGCTCTGAGCACTCACACACTTTGTCACTATGACTTGGCTCAGTGCTCTTCTCGCTCCACCAGACCGTGCTCCATGTGGGCAGTGACTGTCCTGCTCCTTGTATGTTTCCAAGGCCTGGCGCACAGTGGATGCCAACAAGTCTTTGTGGAAGGATGGGTGGATGGAAACATGCCACCTTGCTCATCCCAGGTGACTTCTTTCCAATGTGTGCTCTTGGTTCCTGGTGAGAGCATACAGAGGCAGGGCCAAGCCTCTTCTTCTGCCTGGTGTGGCTCAGAACTCAGGCGTGGTTTCTGAGGACTTAAAAGTGTCATTAGCCTGGTGTGGTGACGCATGCCTGTAATCCCAACTACTCCAGAGAATCGCATTTCTGGACCAGCCTATGTAAAAACTTCACAAGATGCCATCTTATCCAGTAAAAAGCTGGGTGTGGTAGTGCACACCGTCATCCCAGCTACACGGGAAGCAGAAACAGGAGGCTCGTGGTCCAGGCTGGCCTGGGCATAAACTCGAGACCGTATTTGAAAAATAAGTAAAGCAAGAAGGACTGGGCCTGTAGCTCAAGGGGTAGAGCGCCCACCTGGCAAGTGAGAGGCCCTGAATTCAAACCCCAGTGCTGCCAAAAACAAGTGTCTTTACTTTGTCATAATTACACAGCCACAGGGAGGTACAAAGACAGGCATCATCCGTCAGGTGGGTGTCACCCACTGGGGGAATGCCACCTCCTCGTGCGTCTCAGATGTATTGGAGGTCAGCACAGCCTGGGCTAGTGGGCTGGTTGTCATTTCAACCCTGCTAACATACCTTAAAATGTTTCATGAAAATATCCCTAAATAGAGCTGCTTCCCCCAAAATAAAACAAACTTGATGAACAGGAAAGACCAAAGCACTGTCAGTCCTGAAAAGTCACACTGCTGCTGCATTCTTCCCTCAAGTCTGAGTTTAAGAGAGATATTGAACATGTGGGGAACATAGAAAGACACAAAGAATAAAAACAAAAACCATCCGGGAAAGTCGGTTTTTGGGTGTGCTGCCTCCCAGTCTTGGTACTACACTCATTGATCTGCATGTGTGTGTGCACACACACACAGCAGTAACATGACGACTGTCCTAAATGTAAAGGTTTACATCTTGTTTTTGTGTATTTTACATGAGATTTTTGAGTATATCTTCAAATGTTCTTCAAGAGTGGTTTTTTTTTTTCCCAGTGGAGATTAAACCCAGGGTCAGGTTTGATTTTTGAGGACTGTATAGTAGTTCACATCAGGGTTATACTTTATCATTCCTATTTTGTGAGCAATCAGTTATTACCAGTTTTCACTGTCATCAGTTTATTGCAAAGAATCTTTTGTATCTCTGATTATGTCTTACGATTTTTTTAGGAGTACAGTTCCTGGGTAAGGATATGGGTATTTTTCAGTGTTTTGAGTCATGTTGCTACATTAATTTTTAGAAAGCTTGTCTGTTTATATCTCCACCAATACATGAGTTTTTTTTTTTTTTACTCTGTACCTTCTGCTGTACTGATTATCACAATTTTACCAAAGTCAAGTTGCTCCTGTGCAATGACCTGAACTCCAGCGGTTAGAGGGGTGTGTGAGCCAGGCAGCTGTCTTCTTCCTTCCTGCAGTGTTTATGGGTGACTTTCTTCTAGAAAGGACGTACGGTGGCCCCAGTGAGAGTGTAAAAATATCCC
Source organism: Castor canadensis (assembly GCF_047511655.1). Lineage (NCBI taxonomy): Eukaryota > Metazoa > Chordata > Mammalia > Rodentia > Castoridae > Castor > Castor canadensis. Next base: position 42,526,955 of record NC_133403.1, read on the forward strand.
ACAGTAGTTAAGGCAGCTGTTTCCACTTGACATTTTATTACAGCGCTCCCCCCCACCCCCCACCCCCACCCCCCCAGTCCTGGATGATTTCCAAGCTCCTTAAAGACTTTCACTGGCATGTGTGTTTCTACTGAGAAAATCCTTGTATAAATTACATTTTCCTCTATGCATTTATTTTCTTAGGATGCAATATGCAATTCCCTTAGCTGAATTTGGGATGCTTTTAAGCCCTGGCCCCCAAATTCTTTGACTTCCTTTCCATGGAAGGGCTCTGTGTCCTCCCTTTGGGCCTGGGTCCCTTGTGGCTTCCTTGAACAGCAGAGAACAGTAGAAACGAGGCCACATGGCTTCTGAGGAGGGTCCTGAGGCCCCGCCTTGTTTCTGGACCATGGAGCTGCTAAGGAATGGTTCAAGTGGCAGTGCATCTGTGTAGCAAGCACAAGGCCCTGAGTTCGAACCTCAGTACTGCTAAAAGGCCCTGAGTTCGAACCTCAGTACTGCTAAAAGCAACACCAAATGTAAGGACTCTGATTATCCAAAGCCATGCCTGGGCACTGAGGCCTGCATGACTCAGTCTCAGACACATGAGTGAAGAAGCTGTTTTGGAAATGGAGTTTCCAGCCCCAGCTGTTTCCAGGGTCACCCATTTGAGTCACTTCCTGCCTGAGTCTTTTGTGAGATCCCAGACATCAAGGGGATGCCACCATCCATCCCATTGTATCTCCATCCTAATTCTTGACTCACAGAACCTACAAACGCAATGCAATGATTACTGTCTTATGCCACCGAGTCGTTTGGTACATTACGAGAAGGTCAAAGGACACAGGTGGTCTCAGAAATCCTGCCTCAAAACTGTGGACCGCTTGCCAAAAAGAATGCCCCTCTCACAATTAGGCATTCAAAGTCAAGTTTACGTGTGGAGGGGTCAGTCAGCTCCAGTGATTGACAGTAGAATCAGTCCTCAGCGTAACAGGTGGCAGCTGCCGGTGGCTCACCTGTGGTGGTTGGCAGGGACGTCGAAGATCGTGGCTTGGGTTGGTCCAGTGGCTGTCCCATTTGGGCGCTCAGCCTGGTCTTGGGAACCTGGTTGAGTTGCCGGACCCTCTTCCTTGGGAGTTTAAGGCTGGTGGGCACTGTCTTCCTGGGTACAGTCACTGCAAGGTGGGTGCTGGGCCGCTCTCACAGCCCATCAGGTCTGAGTTTAAAAGGTTGGTCAGAGTGAAGCAGAAGGGCTACCTGTCTGGAAGATGGTTGCCAGCTTGTCCTGGGTGGCACCTCCTCTTTGTGTTTTCAGCAGCCACGAACTGCACCTGTCCTGCACTCACCACGGGTGTGCAGGTTGTGCAAAGGCCCAGGGCTGAGGGGGAGCCTGTGCTCCCCAGCCTCCAGCTTTCAGCTTCACAACTTTTTTTTTTGTTCTTTTTTTTTCAGGTATTAACTGCATGTTTTATTGTCTTTTGGTCACCTCTGGAATGTTCCCCTGCTATTTTTAAAAAGATGTAATAGACATAGTCATTGCTTTTATTGAAAGCATCTTTATTTTAAATGCAGATTCACTGCCACAAATGGAAAGCCAGTATCATTTGCCACCTGTAGCCAGAAACCTTGGAAGTGACGCCAACTCCAAGAAACCATGGTCATGGATTCCATCGTGGGGCTGAGGTTTGCCAAGGGCTCTCAGACTGAGACCATGTCTGCTGCCATTAGCCACGCAGCAGAGACTCGGGCGTCTGCTCAGTGGCAGAGGGGCCACAGGGGAGGGAGAGAGGACTGTGGGTGCTGGCGTTCCTGGGGACCCTTTTGTCCACACTGCTGGGGACCTAGGTTGAGGCTGTCAAGGAAGGCTCTGAAAGCCGAGCCAAAAGGACACTCAAGGGTTGTTGGCCACAGTGGTCGGTGTGCTGATCAGTAGGACAGCCTTGTCCCCCATTGCTGGGTTCCTCCCAGGTAGGCGAACAGCTGTCCCTTTGGTCCAGACGTTGAGAGAGCAGGCAGGAAGGACATGGCCCCTGGGGACAGTCCTGTCTCTAACGTGGAGCCGAGTGGCATCCAGTTTTCAGGAGGTGTCTGTGAGCTCTCAGAACGAAGAAAATAACACCGAGCTGGCACCACATGCGAGTGGCGTGTGGCCCGGGCGTGTGCAGCGGGATTATTTTTATTTATGATAGCTGATTCACAATCGTCTCCATGGCGATGTGGGAGCCAAAGGCGGAGGGAAGGAGCGAGCCCCACATTATGGAAGTGACCCAGGGAAGACAGAAAGCCTCCAACACATCGAGGAGGAACTTAACACCGGGCCTTGCCTGGTGGTCACTACCCTCCCTGCTACAGACCTTGGCAGTGCCATTTCCAGAAGATTCCGAGCAGAGCGAGGTCATCTGTCTGCCTTTCGGTGCCATTCTTGTCTCAAATTCAGGAGATGCCGAGGTCGGGAGGGCTAAGGGCCACCAACTGGGAGATGCTCTGTGCTTTGGGACATCTGGAAGTCACTCGTGACACTGTATAAGTATATAGGTTTTTTTTTACACTAACTTTGATATAAAATAATCTTTATAAATTGTATACACCCATGCAATGAATACCCAGGCACTCACTTTTAGTATAAGAGAAATAAAAGGTATCATTTCTTTTATAGAGGATAAAAGGGTGACATCTGTGTGTCTTGGTTTTCTGATGTCCATGTTCTCTTGTCTTGGCGAGACCCTCAATAGCATCTCGCTCTCCAAGGCATGTTCTGGTGTGGATGAGAGCTGTGTGTCTTCTCTACTTTTAAGTCCCCTCTGGGCCCTTCCCAAATTGGTGTTTCTCATTCTGTGCTTTTCTCCTTAATTGATACATTGCTCTGTCCTCTCTCTTCATGAACTGTGCATAAATGACATTGCACTCTGGGTGTCCTTTGTCCAACTCCTCTTTCACTAAATGCCATGTTTAGGTGACTCCTCTATGTTGCTCTGTGCAGTGGAGACCCATCCTTTTCATGGCTGTATACTATTCCACATCAGGAACCTGAACTGATAGATCCATTTTTACTGCTGACTGACATTTGAGTAGTTGCCTGGTTTTGGACACAACTGCCGTGAACTGTTTTGTATGCCTATCCTGACGCACATGTATGAATCCTCCAGGCTCTGGATCTGGAATTGCTGAGTTGTATGTTCATTGCATCTTCAGCACTTCTAGATAAGTCCCACACTGGGTTTTCCAAGTGGCAGTCCCACTTTTATCACTGGTGATGTAGGGGGAGAGTTACTCTGCGTCCTTAAACAGTCGTTGTCAGGCCTCCATCCTTACCCACTGGGTGGATATGGACTGGTGTCTCACTGTACTTTCTATCTCAGGACCTGCCTGGAGCCATCGCTGGCTGTCCACTTCTGGGGCTTGGTTAGGATGCTGGCTTCCTGTGAGCAGGACAGTGCCAGGCTCCAGCTGCCTTTCATCTGTGTCCGTGGTGATTGGAGGAAAATCTGGGTGGGAAAGAGGCTGCTAGGGCCCCAACAGCTGGCAGTGCTGGCTCTCACACCTGCAGCCTTCACATGCCCGCCACTCTCCTGTCCCAAGCCTCGCTGGCTGGGACTTTAGCTGGCACTGTCTTTACACCCACCAAGCTCCATGGTCTCCCTTGCTCCAGTTCCAGCCACATTCCTGACTCTGAGCTCCTAGGTGTGTAGGGGGATCCAGCCTTTTTCCTATTTACTTGTGTTTTAGTTCTTTGTGGGGTGGGAATCTTTCTTCCTTAACTTGACTACTATTCTCTGCTCCTCCTCCGTCTATGTAACCCAGGCTGGCTTTGAACTCATGATCCTCTTGAGTGCTGGGATTACAGGTGTGAACCACTACAACCATAAGATTGCCTTAAATTGTCCTCATCTTTATCTTTTCCTTGGGGACAAGTCCAGTGATTGTCCCAAGCTCGTGCTTCCAGGAAATGTTTGGTGGAACCCATGAGTGCCCTGCGTGATGGTAACGTCAAAGTCAGAGATACAGAAATTGAGCCCTGGTCCTTGAGGGGGAGGTGCTGGTAAGGAGAAATGAAAGACAGAAGTGAGAGTAAAGTGGGTTGACTTCGACGGGGCCCATCCAGATTCCTAAGCAGGAGCCATTTTTTGTCTGAACTTGGGTAAAGTTTCCCAGATGAAAAGCAACTGGGAAGTGGGCTTTCAAGGACTTGTAGGTCTTTAGTGGACATTAGCTGTGGTCCACTTTCCAAGCTTTGGGGATTTTTGTTATTTTGCAACCTTGGTAACTTTAGGGCAAAAACTTTTTTTAAAGGTAAATGTCAATGAAAACTGACAAATGTCCTTTTTCTTTTCTTTTTTTTTTTAACCATGGTGGCTTGGCTCTGACAATTAAAATGCTGGAAATGAGAATTCAGCGCTGGTGGTGGCTTTCACGCATTCTCCCTTTTATGTGAACATGTTGTTTGCCTCTGTTGGATGTTTGAATAAAGCATAAAGAAAAACAGTACAAACCTTATTCTTAGGGTGTGACTGCCCTGGCTTCTGTTCTGACCTCCTTTGGGCTCAGACGACTCCAGCTGGTGATGGCGCCTGTCACCCCTGAGCAGTTTGCAGACTGAGGGTCTGGTCACAGGGGCCAGAACTGCACATTTTGGGCATTTGGCTAATTCGAACAAAGCCATGGGATGCAAGGAACCAGCCATCCCGGACCGTGTTGTAACGGCCATGAGACGGGTGCTCCTGTGAGCCAGACCGGGGCTGAGCCCATCCAGCGTCTCGTGGCCGGGGCTGGGGTGAGAACGTTGTTTCTTCATGGGGAAGATTAGAGTGTTTGTGAGTGCGGATCTCTGTTGACTTTGGGGTTGCCTGCCAGTTAAGCAAGTTTTCTTTTGCCCTTGGCTTTGACTGAACTCTTGTTCACAGCTGTCAGTGAAATAAAATTAGACCCGCGGATGAAGAGGTTGCAAACCTTTTTGGGAATGTAGGTATTACAGGCTGAATTGTGTCCCACAAAAGACAGGTCTAAGTCCTATCCTGAAGGTGTGGCTCAAGCAGTAGAGCACCTGCCTTCCAAGCATGAAACCCTAAATTCAAACCCCAGTACTGCCAAAAAAAAAAAAAAATCTGTTAATCTCCTAGGACTGGCTTTGAACCATGACCCTCCTGATCTGTGCCTCCCTAGTAGCTAGGATTACAGGTGTGAGCCACTGGCACCTGGCTGTATTTAGTTTTTTTTTTGGGCAGCACTGGGGTTTGAACCCAGGGCCTCATGCTTGCTAGACAGGTGCTCTGCCATTTGAGCCACTCCACCAGCCTTGCATTTAGTTTTTAAGGGAAGCATGTTAAACACTGGCTCTCCCTGTCCACAGAGGACTCTGAAAGATGAAATGCGCTAACACAGAAGAGAACCATTTTGGGTGTGGGGAGGCAGCCCTGTCTCTCAAGGTACTCAGCTTTGGAAGAACAGCTAGGAGAAACTCAGGAGTGGCCCTCTCCGAATGTCCTCTGAGAAGGGACAGGTCAGCTTGGCCACTTCATACTACTCTGGTCCAAATGGTCACCACCAGCCCAGCCCTGGGACAGCTGTGTCCAGTTTGCTCAGCTCATGCTGGGTGTTGGTCTGGGCTCGTGGTGGTGAGGGCCTTTGGGCCTTACCATTTTCCATACTTTTACTACCCCTGTCTTAGAAGTCAGGGCTGGTCAGCTGGTCACAAGTCCTCAGAACCCCAAGGCCTCATCTGTGACTAGCTGACTGCACCTGTCTGTGCAAACCCTCGCCCACGGGTCCATTTTAGGCTGAAGGGTGTGGACATGAGCACGAGCATGTTACCACAGCTGCCTGAGGCTGTCCTCCTTAGGTTTCCTTGCAGGGTGACCCCAGGCTGGCACCTGGGAACCTGGCGCTTGAGCTGTTCCCTCAGTGATAAGGGCGTTTCACTATTCCTAGATTGTGCAAGCCATGTGACTTATGGCAAGCCCCGCTTTCCTCCTGGGAGTCTGGAATCTGGGTACATGCCAGGCAGAGGGCCACGTGAATTGTCGCCTCCCTCGACAGAACCACCAGGGAGTTGTGGTGGTATTTTGTGGTTGGGGGAGATGGTTCTGTGTGACCTACCGGGGACGGACAGTGCCTGAGGAAGCCTGGCTGTGTCTTTTCCCCTGGTGGCCTCCTTCTGTAGCTTTGCTGTGATGACCTTCGCCAGAAGTACAACTGTCCACCGAGTCCCACAAGTCCTTCTAACGAGTCAGTAAACAGTGGGTGGTCTTGGGAAACCCCCAGGCAGAGTGGTTCATTGCAAAGTCAATTCCAATAAAAATTCACAGTGCTTTTGTGATGGAGGTGACATTGATAAGAGAACCGGGGATCACAGTCGTATCTAACGCTTACGGGAGGCTCATAGCTACATCGAACCTCTCTGGAGAGATTGAGTTCACCCTCACGACCACCCTCAGAGGTAGGCATTGCTTCTACCCCCATTCCACAGAGAACAAAACTGACGCCCAGAGGGGTCAAGTGACCTGGCCTTCCTCGCCTCGCTCTGCAGAGGCAGAGCTGAGAATGAAGCTCCAGACCGTGGATGGGAGACACCTGGGATCCTCCTGAAACACAGGGCTGTCCTTGGATTGGTGACTGGAACTTTCTAGAAAACCACAATAGCCTGAAGGAGCTAACCACGTAGGCTTCACGTTTTTGATGGAGGTGTATCAGTGAGGACAAAGTGGGCGACTGATGATCTCAGAATTTCAGTGGCTTGAAAGAACAGGTTCATTCCTTGCTCAATGTGTCTGTCTGTCCTGGGCTGAGGAGGGCCCTGCGCCTGCCATTGGATGCTCCACCCACAGGGACAGGTCCTGACTTGTTGGCCAGAGCAGTCACCTGACCCCACCATGCCCAAGGGAGCCAGGATGTCACTCCAGCTCTGAGTGCAGAAGGTCTGAGTGGGCATGACATGGAGCCACAGCTGTGTCCCTGCCCCCTGGCCTGGAGGAGAAAGCCTCACAGGGGAAGCAGAGGTGGGAGGAGCTGACTGCTGTGGAGGCCTAAGGGAGAGAACAGAAAACAGAGGCAGGTTGGTTAGGTCCTTTCAGAGCAAAGGAAACAGATTTCCATGACAACAGCTCAATGATAAAGCCCCAGAGTTCTGGGTGAGGGAACAGAGGAGTATGGCACAAAAGACCCAGGCATTTGGCCTTGGGGGTGGAGGGGGAGAGAAAATGCCCCTCATTGGGACACGCCCCCCCCCAGGCAGGGAGTCTCACCCCTTGGAGCCCCTAAAAGTGAAGGGGCCTCCACAGAAGGAGCAAATGTGGAGTGGAAGGGGTGGAGGGAGTGAAGGCAGGCATACCAGGGACGGGGGCAGGGACCGAGATCCACAGGGAGCCAGCTGAGTCTCCAGGCTTTTGTGGTGGGCTTGCTTGGGGCCATGGGTGCCCTGGTAGGGTGGCAGAATAGATGTTGAAATGTTTCCCATAGAATTGAGATTCAGACTTGGAGCGAAAGGGAAAGGATGCCCCAGGTTGTGGTGACAGAAACCAGGCTTTGAGGTCACACACTTGGGGTGTGGGTCTGACCTTTGCTTTCTGAGCCTTGATTTCTCTGACTGTAAAAAAGAGCTGGACACAGGGCAGTGGGGAGCGCTCTGATGAGCTCACTGTTGGGCACATAGTAGGTCCTCTATGGGCCTGTGCCCCTCTCTGTGGTTAGGGGTAATGGCAGAGGGGGTTACGCTCGGGGGCAAACTGTGAAGCCTTGGAGCCTGTGTTAAGAAGGACACTGAGGCTCAGTGGGGAAGAGCATACTGTACTGCCCATTGGCACCTGCCCTGGCTGTGGGGCTGGTGCCACATGCTCACCCATGGGGTCTTTGCATCTGTGCAGGTGCTCAGCAGGCAGCCCACCACCCCTGTGCCTTCGCTGGCCCTCAGCCCTCTCCGCTCCTCAGTGTGTCCTGATGTGGCCTCTCTCCCAAGAGACAGTCAGATCCGCCCCCCCCCCCCCCCGGCCCCACCCAGGGAAACTCCTCCAACACCTGTCGCAGCCACTCTAGGACCGAAGGGGGCTGCTTGGTTCTGAATTCCCACAATATTCACCACCTCTTCCACAGCCCTGGTGCACATCTGCTTCTGGCATTTCCTGTGCCTGTGCTGGCCTGTCCTGGACTGTGACTCTGAGCGCAGCTCCCCTGCCTCTTGCCCTGTGGTGTGCACACCACGGGCCCCCTCTCTATGCCCTTCCCTGCTTGGGGGCAGCCGGGGGATGCTTAAATTGGCAGAATGTGACACACTGCTTAGGAGGCTGCATGTGGCAGTCAAGAGACCAGACTGGGAGTGGGGTTCCCAGTGCTGCCCCTTAGGGCTGTGTGGCTTCAGGTCAGTCTCCTGACCTCTCTGAGCCTCAGACTCCTCTTCTAATAAACACAGAATGAGCCTTTGGGGGTACGTGTGAGATACGTGTGTCTGCCACTTTCCCCACCTGGGTGTGTGGGGTTGTTCTCTCCCCTCCTGTCTGTCTCTCTCTCTCTCTCTCTCTCCTTCCCATGTTTGCCCTGGTTCCTTGGGCAGCCATTCCAAGTGGACTTTCATCCTTCATTAGGGTGGTCTTACCAGTGTCTGTTGGAGCTCAATTTAAATTCCCTGGGCGCCCCAAAGAGTGTGATATGGGAAAACCCAAAGGCCAGGGGAACCCTGGAATTATAGCCCCCTCCTCTTAGGCAGCAGCTCTGTCCTTCAGCCATCATGCGCAATTTCAACTTGCTTAGTTTTCACCAGAATCCCCTTTTAGAAGTCCCAGCGGCCTTGCCAATTAAAGACCCATGTGACAATCCTTTTGTGAAATGCAGAGTCGCCAAATTGTTCTGCTCTGTGATTCTGATACATTAGGTTTGGGAAAAGCAGGTGCTATTTTAACAGCGAAGCCTCCTCATCATATCCCCTGCCAAGCCTTAGAGCTTCAGTAGTCAAAATAGGTATGTATTCAAACCATTGAATATGTATCACATTCCGGAAAGATATTTCCAACCCATGAAAAATAAGTGAGAGAACGCGACTTAGTGTGGCTTGACTTCTGTTCCTGCTACGTGCCCACTTGTGCTGGGGCGTCACCAGCAGATGCTCAGCTGTCTCTGATAAGGGACACAAGTGAGACAAACCAGGAAGATGGTGGCAGTGAGTCATTGGCCAGGGAAGCATGAGATTGCCACGGTGTCATGAGCGATGATCCAGTCCAGTGATGGGCGAGGGGTGAGGTGATGTGTCCAGTCTGACGACTTAGCCTCCGAGAAGCTCTGTGCATCTGTGCTGTCATGCACCATGTGGGGGCCCACAGAACAGGGGTCTCCCGCACTGCAAGGCAGAGGGGACAGTGCAGGAGCACGCACAGGGACCCCACTCTGTCTGGGAGCAGTGTGGGCTTCTGACACAGATTCCTAGGTGTTCATCAAAGACCTTGAGAGCTGAGCCCTGTCATTTTACAGATAAGGAAACTGAGGCCCAGGTAAGGGAGTGCAATTCCTAAAGTCTCCAAAAGAGGTCGTCGTTGCAGCCGGGGCTTCAGCTCTAGCCTTGCCTGTGGTTTGCCATCATCATCCTGCCTGGACTGACCCCAGTTTTTAGGGGACGCTGCTGTCTCTTGAGGGACAGCGATACCCCATGCCGCGATAGGTGATGTTTTGCCTTGTTACTTGCTTAGTTTTTCTGAATAAATGTACCTGGCCCAAAATTCCAAAGGGATGCATCGAAAATAAGGCTTTTCTTCCCTCCTACCTCTGTTTGCCAGCCTCCTTGCCAGAGGCAGCTGGTGTTAGATGTTCATGGAACATTCCAGACTTGTCTGCATGCATGAGCAAACTCACATTTGTTGATTAATTCATTCATTCAACAACCTCCCCTCCTCTCCCTTCCCCTCCACTCCCCTCCACTCCCCTCCCCTCCTCTCCCCTCCTTCCTTTCTTTCGGTGGTACCGTGGTTTTAATCCAGGGCTTTCTGCTTGCTTAGCAAGTGCTCTGCCTCTTGAGCTGTGCCCCTGCTCCTTTTTGTTTCAGTTATTTTTGGACTGTGGTTTTTCTAACTTTTTGCCTGGCCTGGCCTCAAGCCATGACCTTCCTAATCTCTGCTCATGAGCATCTGAGATTACAGGCATGCACCACCATGCCTGACCTCAACAACTATTTCCCGAGTGACTTCCACGTCCAGCTGCCGTTGTAGGACCTCGTTTGCAGCTGGGGGCAAAGTACAGCTCCTTGCACCATGGCCTGGAGCTGGTGCCGGCCCCCGGGGTCTCCTGTGCTTTGATTTAAACCTCTGCCTGGGATCCTTGTGTTTTTCCATCTGGATAGCATGCTACCGCCACTCCATTTTTAATGAGGGCGCTGCCTCTTGCCGTGTGCATAGACCAGAGTTTACTCAGCGAGGATGATAGACATTTTGACGGGTTCTGATTTTTTCTTTTTTTTTTTGCAACTATCAGCGATGCCACAATCTCCTCGTACCCGTTCTCTCTGTGAGTTTTGACACCTCAACTCTTTAATTTGATGACATTCTCAAAATCCCTTTAACGAAGGAAAGCAACACCCTGGCAGATTCTGGGGACTGACGCCCGGACATTTTATACTGTCTATCACAGTTCACATAGGAACATTTACATTTTTCAGCAGCTATTATTAAACGTACTATTTTCCAAGCTTTTAAGACATAGGTAGATCAAAACTGAGAAGAAAACAGAAAAGGGCCTTAATCTCCCTGCCTGCCTAACCCCCAGGGATAAATTTTTCCTGTTTTGACATTTAAACGAAATGCAAGTCATATTAGCAGAAGGATAAAGGAAGCTAAGCACGGAGTGTTTCAAAACGAGTTCAAGGTTGTGCCCTCCTCCCGCCCTCGCAGCCTCCCTCCACGGCCTCTGCTCACATGTGACCCACCACTGTATGGTCTTAGATTCTTTCCAGAAGTCATGGCCAAAGCCAGGACAAAGCCCCTTCCCTCTGACAGATGCTGAAGCTCCCGTGTTCTGTGCCTCTTCTCTCTCCCAGATCTTGTCACAGCGACCAGAGAGACCCAGGCACCCCGGCAGCAGGACACACAGCATGTGTCTTTTTAGTGGGTGACTGTGTCTTCGTTCCATCCCTCGAACATGGTGGGTTTTCAAATCCAGAAGTGAAACAAAAACGAAAGCCTTCCGTGCATCCTGGCTGGCGTCGGGCTGAAATTCATGCAGGGAGCTCCTTGTGTGATTCCGGTTTCTCAGTTTCAACTCTGTTCTTACTGATTTGTGAAACCTTACTTCCCCGAAAATTATGAAGTGTTCTGGGCATGCAAAGAGGCACAGGGAGTATTTTGATGAACTCTGGGTACACACCATACAACCACAGAGATAGAATGTGCCGGTGACCATGGATGGACAGGTGCTCTGGCACCTTCCTCCCTTTCCTCTGGAGGTTACCAGTGCTTGGATTCAGATGTTTTTCTAACTGTGCTGTCCACAAATATAATCAGACACTACACAGAGCATCACGTGGTTCAAAAACCTTGTGTCAGGGGCCCTTTGTTTGGCATGTTCTGCAGTGTCTGTCTTGGGCTATTCTCAGGCTTGTCTGTGCTGACACACGTAGCTGTCATCTAATTCATGGCTGTGTAGTATTCCAGTGTAGGAACATACTCCTGTTCAGTTGTTCTCTGGTGGACAGGCACTGAGCCTGCTTGGTGTTGCTCTCTATGATAACCAATGCTGCAGACAGTATCCTTGTGTGTCAACTTGTGCACAAGTGCCAGGGTTCCTCTGGAATCTGAACTTGAGATTGGAGTGGCTGGAGCCTAGGGCATGGGTGGTGGACAGAATTGAAGATGATGTCAACCGTCCCCTTTTCCCTGATGTGCACCCCCTGTGTAACCCTGGGATTTCAAATGTGAAGCTCGCTCCAGGAGGGGTTGTTGATGGCACAGTTGATAGGGAGGTATGACTGAGGGATTGTGTCCCCCTCCCCCACTCCCCTTTGTGAGGTGTGAGGAGGTGACAGGTCCTGAGAGTGAGGCCTCCAGAGTGGCAATAGTGAGGCCAAGGAGAGGCTTGCTCTCTTCCCTCCCTGCGAGGACACATCAGGCAGAACAAGGATGAGACCATCCCTGAACCTGACCACTTGCCCAGCCAAGCCTGTGGTTTTCTAGAGAAAACTGAGGTATTGCTAGCAAAAAATATGGGGACTGGTGGCTGGGCACGCAGGACAACAGACATGTTGTAGAGCCTAGAGCTCATAAGCCACAGTCACAGGCTTGATGCTGTTGAGGACCCGGGAGCTCTGGGCTGTGGCCTCCTTTGAGTGGCTGTCCTCTATACTGACCCTCTACATGGCACCCTGGAGAGAAAGCGCCGCTGCTGGAGGGTCACTGAGCCATGTGTCCCTTGAGGTTAGCTCATCCACTGGACTCCATCCCCTCGTGGCTGCTTCTCGCAGGCACAGGGTCTCCTCCCCTTGGATGGCCTGATTGGTTGAACCCAGTAGAAGATACAGTAGCTGTTTGCAAACGGGTCTGGGCATTCTTCCCATTGAGAGGCATGGTCTATGTCCCCTCCCCTTCAACCTAGGCTGCCTCATGGCAGCTCTGACCAAGGTGACACTGTGTGACTTTGAGGCCAGGCCGTCAAACACCGTGCAGCTTGGATCTCTTGGAACATGTCCTCAGGGCCCAGGCACCACTCTGGGAGGACACCAGGCCATGCCCAGCTTTCCAGCTGCCTAAGCCAGTGGCAGGAGACTGCTCTCAGAGGCGCATGGCAGAAGCCAGAGCTCCAGGTGGGTGGTGGGGCCCTGCTCAGGTGAAGGACAGTCCCCATCAACCCCTGCTGTGGCTGGTGCGGGGTCCAGACCCTGGGGCAGGAGCTGGAAGGGAACAGAGGAGGGAAATGATGGAACAGAAACACGCACCATGGGCTGCTCTGAGGAGAGGCTGTGGGCAGGCGGGGTCTCTTGCACGTGTGGCACGTGTGGGTGTGTGTGCACACGTGTACGGGCACACACTTGGGGGTTCTGGGGCAGGCGCTGTTCTGAGAGTGTCTCTCGCATCCCCCTGGACTCCTCTCTAGCATTCACACTTGGTGGAGGGCACAGCAGTGGCCGATGGTGGCCGGGACAGCTTCAGTGCTGTGAGGCACCGCAGGCCTGAGTTTGAGTTGACTCCACTGAATATAGCACTGTGGCCATGGCAAGACAGAGCCTCAGTTTCCCACTCTGTGAAACAGGAATAAGGATGACACCCATCCCCAGATTCATGTCATGGTGAGGGGCCAGCAAGGGGCCACCTGCCCTGGTTGCTGATATCACCTCATGGTAACAATGTCCTCTGGGGACGGCGGGGGAGTCAGCAGAGCAGAGCGTCCAGGAGAAATGTCCCATGAGCCTCAAGTGTAGCGTTTCTACCAGTCATGTTGGAAAAAAGCAAAAAGGTGAAGTTAATTCGAACAGTGCATTTTATTTAACCAAATCTATCTGAAATGCATTTTCCAGCCCAGGGTCCGAGTGAGCATACTATTCATGAGGTTTTTCTGGTCTTTTTCATACGGGGGTTTTACAGCTTAGCATCTTTCCTTGTGGTTGTTCCAGTTGCCCAAAATGCTTCACCTCTGTTTAGGAAAAGTAGAACATACCCAAGTTGTTCCAGTCGTTGGCTCAAGTGTTGTTTTGAAGATTTAAATTTAAGTGAATTAAATGAACTAAAATCAAACATCGTATCCTCAGTCACAGTGTCCATGTCTGACTGGCCACGTGTGGCTGGTGGTGATCATATTGGACCAAGCAGGGTTGGCGATTTTTTCTGTGGAGCCCAAAACGTCAGCCAGGATTCATATCTTTATCATGTCCAGCTGTGTGACCATGGCGAGTTACTGAACCTCTCTGGGCCCCTGTTTGCTCCTTTGTAAAGCAGAATAATGTCGGTAATAGTAACATATAGGTGGTGAGAATGAACACGAAGCCCTGGAAATCGGGCCAGATGCATGCTGGGATTTGCTGCATGTGGATGTGTCAGTTGGAGCCTGTCCTGGGAGTTCCCATGGAAAGCAGGAGCTTCCCCCGCCTTTTAGGGCATTATTAGGGTTTGAACTCAGGGCTTTGTGCTTTCGAGGCAGGCGCTGTACTCGAGTCACAATCCATTCCTTTTTGTTCTGGCTATTTTGGAGACAGGGTCTTGCATTTTGCCCAGGCCGGCCTGGATCCCAGTTCCCCTATCTTAAGCTTCCCACGAACATCACCGGGATGACAGACGTGTGCCGCCATGCCCAAGCACTGGTCACAAACTTTTTGCCTGGGCTGGCCTTGAACCTTGATGCTCCTGATCTCAGCCTCCCAAGCACAGGTGTGAGCTGCTGGCGCCCGGCTAGACGCCCAGTTTTAATACATATCAGCCTCAGTGCGTGATGGCAGCCACATGTCCCAAACCTGGAGTCCGAGGAACCCGTCTGTTAAAAGTTAATAACCTGAGAAGTCCTGACATAAAGGAAAGCCTTGAGTGAAATTCCATGGCGCTGCGGACCGTTAATTCTTTATTAGGTTTTCCTAAGACTGAGATAAAGCGCGTTTTGTCTCTTCGAGGGTTGAGCTAACAAGCTGCTGCATTTTATGGATACACTGATCTTCATTTGGCTCACCTGGGACAGGTAATGGAGCCTGTGTGGCGACTACCATCTGGCAGTGTGCCTGGCTGTGGTTTGGCTTCGTTGGGGATGGGGTTCAGGATTTAAGGGGTGAGGTGCAGTTGATTTGGGTGACAGCCACTGTGGGCTGTCATGTCTGTTCCTTGTTGCTGTCATTTCTGTCCTCCCCCTGTGGCCATGGGTATCTTATGACTTCCTCCACGAGACTTGGAGATCCTGTTATGTCATCTGGTCTGAGGGACCCTGGTTCTGGCAATGAGTTTTCTGGGAGACAAAGGAAAAGTCACACCGTCTGGACATCTCTGGCTTGTCCTACAGTGGGTGTGGACTGCAGATTCGGTTCTTAGCGCCGGTTGCCAGGATTGGAACCAGGATCCGAGGGATCAGGTGGTGCCAGATGGGGTCGGCTGGCCCATGGGGGTGTCCATCAGCTGCTCTTCCACAGTGCTATGGGGCCTGGAGTTGGCAGGTCTTCCACTTTCTCAGCCACATCTGGAACTCTGGACTCTGATGAAAAATATGGAAATAACCCTAAATTTAAACCCTGTCCAGGTGTATCACACACAGCTGCAGGCACACTGGGTGCCTGGAAGCTCAGGCATGAGCAGCTGGTGGCCGAAGCTGCCTCCTGTCTTCAGCTGCTGCTCTCTGGCAGACTGTGTGATATTGCCACATTCCTATCCCACATGGAACCTCCAGTCTTTGCCTGGAACCAGTCGCTCCACAGTCTCCCAAGGGTGTGTTGGAGGAAACTTGTTCTTTCTAGCCATGCTCCTGTGAAACCTGGAGCCACCTTGATTCTCCTCCGGTCACATCTAAGCCACTAGAGAAGCTTACAGCTCTGCCTTCCAAGCACATGCAGAACCCAAGTCCCACTGCTGCCACCCTACTCCAGTCACCATCATGGGTCACCTGGACTAGTGCAGTAGCCTTCTCTCTGCTCCCCCAGTGCCACCTCCTCCCGGTCCTTGCTTATCACAGAAAGCAGAGTCAAGTGTAAACTGCACCACGCCCTTTGTCTGCTCAGAGTGCTCCTCAGGCTTCCATCTCCCTCCAAGTAAAAGCCAGCATCCCCCAAGTGGATCAGAATGTCCCACATAACTGGGCACTCCCATCACCCCTATGACTTCCCACCTAGCTTCCTGTTTTCCCTGGAACACCCCAGGAAGGGTCCTGCCATAGGACCTTTGTGCCTGCTCCTCCTCCTTCCTGTAACCTCTTCCCGTTTTGAGACCTCACCCCCTCAGACCTTCATCATGGTGTCCTGTGCTCACAGGGGGTTCCTGACCATTCTAGCTAACTTCGTGAGCACCCCACTCCTGCCTTCCTCCACCTGGCCTCCTTTCCATGAGGCCAGGGATTTCTGTCTTGCGTGTAGCGAGGACTCATCTTTGAACAGGTACATGGATGGTGTAGACCTGGCTGATGTCATTGCAGACTCATGGAATTATACACAAAGTGGTTCAATCAACTGCTGTTGTTACTTTTTCGTTTTGATTTAGGAACGGTTCTTAGCCTCTCCGTGCCTCAGGATCTTTGCTATAGGCTAGGAACATGGCACCCATTCCCGCCACGCTGCTGTTAGGTTGAATGGCCTGGTACGCAGGAGGTGCGTCAGTGTCGCATTTGCTCTTGTGATCGTTACTGCTCCTGTCATTTATTTGTGTGGAAACCAAACCACACATTCGGGTCACCATCCCACCCCGTCTCGCCTGCTCCTCTGAGGAAGGCTTTCGCTGTACTTTGCCTTATCCCAACCTTTTCCCTGCAGGTCAAGAGACACATAAAATTCTGCAGAAAATGAAGTACTTTAAAAAAGAAATGCTACTCTTATAATTTGTTTTGCATGCTGCTTTTTTTTATTTTTATTTTTTGTCTTTTTCAGCAGCACCTCTTGGAGGTGGTTTTACCACCAATTCACAGACGTCCGTTCATAGCTCACATGGTCCCTTGGTTCTCCTGGACCTGAGGCCACATAAGCCTCAGCCACACAAGCTGTGGCCACGTTTCTGCCACAGCAACGAGGCTGGGTTAGGGCCTTGCCCTGCCCTGTGGCTGCTGGTTCCCCTTTCCAGGCTGGACACAGGGCAGGAGATCTCAGCACCCCATTTTTGCCTTTGTCACTGTAATACCTATTGCACACTGTCCCCTGACACGGTGTTGACAGCTATGGCTGCTGCTTAGCTTCCTCACAACATGGCAGTGAGGGGCCAGTGAGGGTGAGTGTCCTAAGATGCCCAGACAGGACCTGTGTTGGCTCTTATGACTTAGCCTCACAGGTCACATTGAGTCACTTCCACTGTGGTCACAGGCTCACCCAGACTCGGGGAAGAGACACTGACCCTGCCCCACTGTAGGAAGTGGTGTCATGTGGATGGAGCTCTTGCTGAGCCCCCGGAGACCTCAGTTGTGCAAGGCCGCCCTTTGTCCTGTGCGTATGTTTGTCCACCTTTCCTAGCGGCAGTGGCCTGGCTTGGGATGGTGGGTGCCCAGTGTGGCCACATGGACTGTGCTGTGGCAGATGGTTGAGGGCTCCTGTGTGCTGGGCACCTCATTGTCTCCTTAACTCCACACAGCATGCATTATCCTCCCATTTTACAAATGAGGAAACTGAGTCACAGAACCTTTGAGGAAGCGCCAAGGTGCACGGAGTCAATAAGCAGGATGCGTGGCTTTGACCCTGGGTGTGTGAGGCTCCTGTGCGGAAGTCTACAAACTCCAGTCCCGTGGAGGTGAGGCTGCTCTGCTCTGGAAGCTCCAGCCACGGAGCCTCTCAGTGGCCCCTGGTCTAGTAGCCTCTGGTTACCATGACGACCGTAGCCTTTCCTCCCTCCCAGCCACTGTGGTTCTGAGTCTGTTTGGACAAGAGACACAGTACATCAGGAGGCTCGGAAGGGCACCTCCTCTCCATCTGCTAATGGCCTTGTTGATTTGAGAAATGGTGTTGGGATGTCTCCTTGACTCAAGGTACAAGCCAAGCAATTATAAAAATGAAGGATGATGTCACGTCAGTTGGCCTGTCACTGGGTTCTGGTGTTTGAAGCTGTCCAATTATACACTCCTGTTTTCCACAAAAGACCTTTTGGGGTGGAATTTCTCTGGCTTGCTCTGCTGGGCTATTTGGGGAAGATGGAGAAGAAACAGAACTGCGTGTGAGAGAGGGTGGGTGTGCCTGGCCATTTACAGATTCTGCCACAAGTAGCCTTGGAAAGGGGATTCTGACTCAGGGTGTTCCAGGCTCTTCGGCTCCCCTGCTCATTAGTCATAGAAAACCTGGGTCTTCCTTGGAAAAGTGGTAAGCTTTACTTCTGGGTTATGAGTGGAGGCAGCTGCTACATAAACTTTGATTTAAAGTCAAAGGTAATTAGGATTTAATTCAACTTAAATAGGCATGAAAATCTTATGCTCCCAAACCACTCATGACCACTGATGGAAGTTCCACTCTTCTGTTGGCTTGGGTTGAAAACTCTGACTCACCCAGGCTTCCTTCTCCCTTTCACATCCCGCTTCCAGCCCCCCAGTGTGACTTGTCACCTTCCACACAGGCAGAGCTGTGTCTTCCTTCTCCCACCGGATCCCAGCCCCAGCATCTTTTGTCTGGGCTGTGCCCCTTAGCACATGGGGTGCTCCTGCCTGCCACCTCTCAGTCCGTTCTCATCAGGGATCCAGAGTGATGACTGAAGATGCTGTCCCTTTGCTCCAAACCCCAAGGCCGTGGGTTGAGGTTGGGCTGCTTGGGGGTCTATGGTGAGGGTGGGAATAGGACCCATCTCTCTTCAGTGGCTTCATCTTTTCCGCCTGCTCATGGGGCCGCAAGAGACAGGGCAGATCAGAGAAGCTGGAGTGGATCAGGTCACACCTGACTTTAAGAACTCCATTAGAATATTCTAGATACTGGGGGTAAAGCAGGGCTGATAAACCAAGGGCATTCTTTCTCCAGGGTACACAATAGGGAGAGGTAGGGACTATGGCAGAGGAGACTACATACCCTGTCCACAAGACCGGGCCACTCCTGGTCGTCATGAGAGATCACAGGTCCAATGCTGCCAGACTTCTCCAGGTTCTCTAGAGAAGCCAGAACCAGCCTTGTGGACTCTCTTGTTTTTGAGTATGGCTGACAGCTCACGGGTTTGACATATTCTGCCCACTGACTCACTGGCTGTCATTAGATGTTGGCTATTCTAACTCATCCTGTCCTTGGGCAGGAATCACTCCTTCCAGCGGCTGCATGTGTCTATGGAAGTGTCCCAGTCTGACGTGGAGTGCTTCCTACTTCCTGGCACGAGTTGCCCCAGGTTCATCTGGTACATTTCCTGTTCCAGACATGACACCAGCCATTCCTTCAAGATGCCTGGTTTAAGCTCCATGTGCTTGAAGGTTGGCAAGAGAGTCACATCACGAGGGAGAGCTCGCTGCAGCCGGATCTGTCCTGGGGAGGCCCTCTGGGGCCTGGGTGTGGGTCCAGCACTGTCTGCAGAGCCCAGGGAGGCTGGCATCAGCTTCCAGGCCTGCTGGGCTGAAGGATGGAGCAGCTAATGCATCTGGATGGTTGCATCTGAGCAGGGGCAGTCACCCAAGAAACTCAAATGTGCCTTTCCCGAGAGCTACTCTCTCCAGTCCCATCTTGCCCAGATCTGTCAAGACTCAGGGTGATTGCAGAGGTGACATAGTGGGCTCTAGGTGCCCCCTTCCTCATCTTGTTTTTCATCAGAGAGTTCTGGGGTACATGCATGAGGGGGCAAGGGTGTCTGGGATGTATGTACCCCAAGTGAATGGAGAGAGCTTTCCTGGCCCCTCTCCCTCTGCTGGCAGCGGTGGTCTACTCCTCCCCCACAGGGGCCTCTGGTACCGTGTGCATCTCCTTAAACACTGGCTTTCTCAGATAGTGGTGTGTGCTAAGGCATGGGTGACAGGGACGTGGGGTATTATTGTGGGATATTTACCTGTTCCTCTAAGGGTGAGCTTTGAGTCAAATTGCCTGTGTCTGAATCTAGGCTTGGCTGTGACCCACACTTGGAGCCCAGGCAAGCTTCTTAAATATCCTACCCCTCAGTTTCCTCATCTTAAAAACAGGTTGCAGCAGTGTCCACCTCACAGGGTTGTTAGGGTAAGGAAGTGAGTTAGCACACACTTACCACTCGGGGGGACTCTATAACTGTGGACTTTGAGTCTCTGCATCTGGTCAGGGATGAACTTAGTCTCCTCTGCCATAGTCCTTACCTCTCCCTGCCGCCTCCCACTTCACGCCGTGTACCTGGTACAGCCATCTGAAATGTCCTGCTGACCTGGACTGAACATTCCTTTAATCCCTCGTCCAGGGTGAACAATTAGTTAGTTATAGGATCCCTTCCCTTCCCTATTTCTTTTCCCTTCCTTCCCTGTTTCTTTTCCCTCCCTGTTTTCTCCCTCCATTCTTCCTTCTTTTCTCCCTCCCTCCCTCTCTCCCTTCTGTTGGTTTGAAGTTCCTTCCTCCCTCTCTCCCTTCCATTTTCTTTTTAAGACCATCTTTCTGTGTAGCCCAGGCTGGCTTGGAACTCATGATCCTCCTGCCTCAGCCTCCCAAGTGCTTCCATTACTGGGGCTGCTTTAGAATTTCCTCTCTGCCATGAGCCATTGCCTTCTTGCAGCTTCCTGATGTGGACTCCATGCTGTCCTAAAGGGCCGTGCACTCAGGGCTCTGCCTTCTGTTTAACGTTCTGTTGTCACTGTTTGAAGCTCTGAGTAGTTTTTGACCAAGGGCACTTGTGAGTCACAAGGCTGTCTGTGTGTCTGTCTCAGGCACGAGGTGGGCTTGCAGTAAATACTAACTGGATGGCATGGTTGATCCCCTAGGATTGGCATGGTGTGTCCTTTTTCTGCCTCTCTTCTTGTCACCCCACACCTGCCCAGGCCACATGCACAGACCCCAGGCAGAGAGTGTGATGTGTCCCCGACTCTGCTCTGTCCTCTTATCCTGCTTCCAGCTCCTGGTCCAGGACTTCCCTGTGGGCACCTGGAAAGGTGAGCAGCTGTCACGTTCTCAGGACGTGAAGATTTTCATGAGAATCTGCAGCGGTGGCTCTGGTCTGCTCAGTAATTGGAGATTTTGCTCCAATTTGATGGCAGTGCCCACAAGCCTCTTCGCTCTCCTTCCTTCCAAACCAGAAGGTTTGGAAGTCCAAGCAGCCTTCTGCCTGGGGGCAAGGAGCAGGGGACAAGTGACACCTCGGCTTCGGAGGTGTCACAGGGCTTCCCTGTGGGCATCTTGCTGTGCACTGAGTATACGCCCCCTGTATACAAGCTTTTAGGGGGCTCAGCCACTTCTTCCTGCAGAGACACCAGCCCAGCTTGCATGGGGCGCGTTCAGAGGCTTGGAACAGCTCGGAGGTCACGGACCTTGCAAGGGAGGCACAAAGATCTTTTCTCCCAGCCCAAATTAGTGAGGCTGCCAGAGGTGCCTGTCATTTTCCAGTGAGTCCGAGGGGCAGGAATGGGAATGAGACATTTCTTTCTTTGGTGCTAATTACTGTTTAGGTTGCCTGCTCTGTTCTTTCAGAGACCAGAATCAAATTTAGCTGAGAACCTTCTTCTCTGTGTGAGCGGCTGTGCTGGCATGGCTGTGTCTGGAGGCCTGACACTCTGGGTCCCAGTGAGAGCTGTGACACAGGCTGGGAGGGGTGTAGTGGGTGCTCACCTGGCTGTACCCACAGGCTGGTGGGGCTGATGGCCAGTTTGAGCTTATCTGGGGGCTTCATTCTGGGTTCTTCTCTCCTGTGTCCTTTGGATGGGCTCAAGAGAGCCTCCCCTGGGGCTGCACCTCAGTTAGTTCCAGGAAGGAGGCATGGAAGTCGGTGAAGGGTTTTGGAAATGGCCCTGCCTGCAAATCCAGTGATGGGTGATTTGCCAGGTGAGGGATGTGAAAGAGAAAGCTTAAGCACTGTTACTATTGCCGGCCCCTGCTCCTGTATTAACTGTATTTTATTTAAGCCCCGCACTGCTCTGATGTGGTGAGAACCATTGCCCTTACTTTACAGATGAACTGAGGCACAGGAAGATGGAGTCACTTGCCCAAGGTCACTTGGTTAGGGAGTGACAGAGCTGTGATTTGAGTCAGGCTCTGCGTCACCTGCATCTTGGTTACTAGGGGTGGTGGGGACCACCGTCTAAGGTGGCCGTTTCCACTCTGTCAGTTGTTACCAGGTGGGAATGAAGACCAGCCCAGGGCCGCCAGCTCCAGTTTTGCAAGAGAGTTCAGGAATCTTGGTTCTTCTTTAAAATGTAAAATATTAGGATTAAAACTTTTTTCCCTGGGGCACAGGTGGTCTTCTCAGAAAATCATTTTACCCTGCACACCACATTCGACAAGGACCCTCTCCCAACTTCCAGTCACCTGGTTCCAGGGATGGGGAGCTCATCACCTCCAATTCCGTTCTTGGGTGGTTAGAAAATTCCTTCTGTGCACTTCCCAATCTGACTCCCCATCCTGGCTTCTGGGGTCCTCCAGATAGTCTTAGACAATGCATTGTCCCTCAAAGCTCTGCTTGAGGCCACATGACAAAACCCCAACTGCACGCTCCATCTGGGCTCCACATAGCTGCCCAGGCCCTGCCCAGACTCAAGAGTTCGCCTCCTCCTCCAGGTCAGGCTGACTCTCTTGTCTTTCCTCAGTACGCCGAGCTTGGGCGGGTGGGTGGGGGGCTCTTCTTCCCTTTTTAAAACCTTTTAAACCAATTTTCGATGTAGAGAAATGTTGCAGAAAGAATAAAGAGAAGCCCACACACCTTTTGCCCTATCTACGAGGCAATTTTCTAGGGCTGGGCAGAGTAACCTGCTTTGAGAAGGTGATGTTTCGGCTGGGGTCTGAGTGAGGGAAGGCATCAACTGTTAATGTAAAGACCTGGGCAGCTCATTCCTGGGTGGAGTGAGCAAGGAGAGAGTAGGAGGATGGGGACAGAGTAGTGACAGGGGCTGGACCATGGGCTGTACTCAAGGCCCCTGTGAGGATTTTGGCTTTTACTCTGAGTGAGGTGGGAGCCATGGGAGGGTTAAGAGCGGGGGAAGGCTGTGACATGACTGTGCAGGTCCCTGTAAATCAGCCATCTCCTCTTCCCCGGCCAGACCCTTCAGCCAGGCCTGCTCACCCTCTTTGCGTCCTGGCTCCTGTTGTGACTGAGAAGAGCTGATGACACATGGGCTCGGCAGGGTGGCCTCCTGATGGAAGGACAGTGGCAGTGTTCCCTCTCTGGGACAGAGCCCACCTCTGTGCTCAGTCTGGAGGGGAAGCTACTCACTGATGTCACACACCCGAGGCCTGAAAAATTCTCTTTTTATTTGTGTGTATTAAACTGTACACAGGGCGGGGTTTCATCATGACATTTCCATACATGCAAACATTGCACTTTGATCATACTCACTTCCTCTATTTCTGTTTCTTATCTCCCTCGCCTCCCTTCCCCTTCTCTTTCCTCCCTTAGTAGTTCCTGTTTTATTTTCATGACCTCAGTTGTTTTGTTTGGTTCCCCCTAGCTTCCAAAAATGAGAGAAAATGTGCAACACTTGTCTTTGTTAGTCTGGCTTATTTTGCTTAACACAACAGTCTCCGGTTCTACCCATTTTCCTGCAAATGCATAATTTCATTCTTCATGACTGCATAATACTCCAGCATATAGTTATACCACGTGTTCTTTATTCATTCACCCATTGATGGGGACCTAGGCAGTTGTGAACAGTGCATGATAAACATGGATGTGCAGATGTCTCTCTTGTATATTGGTTTATACTCCTTTGGATATATGCCCAAGAGTGGGATGGTGGGGTCATAAGGCAGGTCCGTTTTTAGTTTTTTGAGGAAACTCCACACTGATTTCCACAGTGGTTGCACAGTTCACACTCCCACCAACAGCATATGAAGGTTCCTCCTCCCGCCCCCACTCTCGCCAGCATTTATTGATGATAGCCATTCTGACTGGGTAAGACGGAGTCTCAGTGTCATTTCGATTTGCATTTCCCTGATGTATTTATTAACCATTTGTATGTTTTCTTTTGGTGGTACTGGGGTTTGAACTCAGGGCTTTGCACTTGCTAGGCAGGCGCTCTGCCACCCGAGGCATGCCACCAGCCCTTTTTGTATAGGTTATTTTTGAGATAGGGTCTCACTTTCTGCCCGGGCTCATTTGTACCTCTTCATTTGAAAAGTGTCTGTTTAGTTCATTTGTCCATTTATTGATTGCTCTGGCATTTAATTTAACTTTTCTTTCCATATTCTGGATATTAATCTCCTGTCAGATGAGTAGCTGGCGAAGATGTCCTCCCATTCTGTGGGCTGTCTTTTCACCCTGGTGACGATTTCTTTGGCTGGGTATAAGCATTGTAATTTGATGCAGTCCTATTGTCAACTCTTGCTTTTATTTCCTGAAGTACTAGAGTCCTGTTCAGGAAGTCATCATCTGTGCCTAGATCTTCAGGTGTTTCTCCTGGGTAGTTCCATGTCTTGCAGTAAGGTCTTTGATCCATTTTGAGTTGATTCTTGTACAGGGTGAGAGACCCTGGTCTATCTTCAGTCTTCAACATGGAGCTGTCTAGTTTTCCCAGCACTGTTTGTTAGAGAGTTTGTCTTTTTTATCAATGTATGTTTTTGGTTCCTTTGTCGAGAAACAGACAGCTATAGTGGTGTGGGTTTATTTCTGGGTCTTTTGTTTCATTGGTCTCAGTGTCCGTTTTTGTGGCAGTACCATGCTGTTTTTGTTACTGTGACTCTGTAGTATAATTTGAAGTCAAGTATTGTGATACTTCTAGTCTTCCTCTCTCCTTTACAGAGGTCACACATTAGTGACTCACCAGCTGAATTTGGCCAGGGACATTTTTTTGCTTGGCTTGACCAATATTTGTTTGAAAAAAGTTCAAATTAGTGGCCAGTATGAAAGGCATACTGGTGTGAAAGGCAGGAGATTTCACATCAAAGCTTGGATAGACTTCACAAATCTGTTGGAAGGATGGAAAGCCTGATTAGATCAGGCCCCTCTGCTGGAACTGGGCACCATGTCTGTGCTGAGGGCCCTTGAGCTCCTGGACCACCCTTTTTCTGAGACCCCTCTGTCCCCTGCCTGCTGGTGTCCCTCACAGGGCTTGCCCGGCACCTGTCTTACTTATCTTTGGACTCTGCTTCCCAGCGGCTCTGGAAGTGCTTTTCCAGGGTGAGTCCCCAGGTGTGACTTGAAAACCACATCACAAAGAGACCAGTGGGACATCAGGAGACAGCAAGGACTGCCTGGGTTCAAATTCAGACTGAGCCCATGCAGCCATGTGACCATGTACAAGTTGACACAGTTTCCATGTAAATCAGTGCAGTCTGTGCCGGGTAGGTGGGAACACTGGAGGGAGAGCTCGTGGCCCAGAGAGAATAGGACGTGAACCTGAGCTACTGACATTCAAGTTCATCAGGACACTCCATCCCTTCCAGGCAGTCAGGGAGAAGACAGGAGGTTCCCTGTGCTAAAGGGGGTGTGGAAGCACCACAAGGCCACATGTGTCCCTGGGCTGCCAGACTGCCAGCTAAGGAGGTGGCCATTCTTATCCGGCCCCTTGTCCTTGCCTTGTCTTGGACTGGAAGCAGGACTTTGGATTTTGTCCTGTCCTTGCCATATCTGGGGTGGGTGACACCTCGTCATCTCCCCACTGGCTTCTGTCTTGAGCCTGTCATTCTGGGGCTGTCAGGGGTTGAGGCTTGGGTCTCCCATCCTGCTGCCATGGGAGCCATAGCTGTCCATGACTGGCCTCCCCAGGCAGCATTTTCCCTCAAATGGCTCTGGAACCCTGCTCCTGGGCAAGCTGCAAAGTGAGCACAAACAAGATGTGTGTAAGAATTGTTTCCTGAAACACTGTGTATAACACACCGACTTGGAGCCAACTTCAGTCTCCAGTGGGGGAACACATCCATATGGTGTTCCCATATAGTGGAGAGTCACGGAGTCGGGAGTGGGTGGGTTCCATCAGTGCGCCGTGAACGTGACCTTCAGCAGTAGGAAGGAGGCTGGGTGGAAAAGACGAGAGAGCAACAATTTGTAGGATGTTTAAAAGTCTAGGAATGGTCCAACATATGAGGGGATATGATATATGTAATAAAAATATAAATATACAACATCATATCCCCCAGGTGAGGGAAGGGGTGCCCCCCCAGGTTGGGTAAGAAGAGGGAACAAAGTGAATGTTGACTGTACCTGCCATGAAGAACTTCCTAAGTTGTGTAGTCATTGTTTTGCAAACACACTTTTGTAAATCTTAAATTTCATGTCATAAATTTTAAAAACATTGAGAATGAAAGTTTGCAGAGCTAAAAAAAAAAAAAAAAAGCCTTCAAGTTCCAGGATAGATGTGCTGCACTGTCCCTGCTTCCGCTGGCCTTGGGGACCCCTGCTCAATCCCAGAGTCCATTCAGGGTGACTCTCAGGTTCCAGTGGGCCAAGTGGTGCAATAGTGAGACGATTGGACAAAGTGGCCCATGTCCTACTTTGATCTTGGTGGCCTTGGATGAGAGCCACGTCTTTGCTGGGTGCTGGTCTCCCAGGTGTGAATTGGCAGAAACTTAGTCTCGGTGACGACCACACAGGGTGGATGCATGGTTGGCTGAGGGGAGGGTGCACAGGGCATGTGTGCTCAGAGGTGGGCTACGTGGATGTGCAACACAACACAGAGGTGTGGGTGGCAGCAGGGAGTCTCACTGTGTCGACTTCATCCACACAGTGAGAGGGACAGCAGGAAGGAAGGAGAACACGACAAGGACATGGACCTTCAGAGAAGCCTCTGCTTTTGTGGTTCCTAATGCCTCCGTGCCAAAGAGGCCGCTAACTCAAGTTCAAGCCCCCCGAGGAGTAGCTGGCCTTGAGCCACACTGGCTTGACATCTTTTCTCCTGTTCTGCTCACGCTCACAGCTGGTCTTCCCTTAGCCATAGGTGCACCCTGACTCTGTGGCTCCCGTGGTTCACCCTGACCCCATTCTAGAGTCTGTGGCTAACCCCAATGCACCAAAAAGCTCACAGCTCATCCTGACCCATCCCATATCCCGTGGCTAACCCTGATGCTTCCAAGGGCCCATGGCTCACCCAAATCCATCAGACTAACCTTCACACCCTGCCAAGATGGTGCCATGCTGGTATTCCTCATTGGTATGGAATAGTGTGGGGCAGCTTGTCCACCCTCTGCTCTGGGAGGGCCCTTGTCTTCTGCAGATGGAGAGGCTGAACCCCAGAAGGTGGGGGCTGGGAGCAAACCAAGATAGGCCTGGCTGCACTGGAGCAATCGGGGCCCAGATGTCTGGAGAAAAGCCTTTTCAGGGCCGCTTATGTTCCTTTTCATCTTTCAAGGTGGCTCCGTCCAGCTGGCCACCTGTTGTGCTCTAGGTGCCACAGGCTTGCATTGCACAAAGGGATACAGCCTGGCTGGCCTACATTTTGGTGGAGGACTTAAGAGGACGTAGCCTTGCTAGTGGGGCATTTCTCAGGCTGTGGACATCAGACACCTTGGATTTATGGATGACATCTGGGAAACCAGCTGCCCACACTCGGGGACTGACCTGGGGAAGCTGAGGCAGGGACCACTCTTCAGTTGGAGAGGAAAGCCCCGGGTCCTATGGGATGCTGACTGGTTTCCCAGGCAACTGTGACAGTGCATGCATGGTTTTGATGGGACCGCCTGCTCCTTGTGCTGCCCCCCTTCTGTCTCGGTCAGTGTAGGATGTTGTGTCTGTAGGTGGAGTCCTGTTTTTCCCAACCCTCTAAAGAATTTGTACCTCTTTTATCATTTGCGCCCCAGGTAATGACAGGGTCATCTGTCTATGAAATTCTGAGAAGTGATTATATCAGTAAAGGAAGTTTCAGTTTTCAAGAGACAGAAAATATTGAAAAGTGGAAATGTGTTAACTTGCATAGTTGAAAAGAAACTGGAGAGAGAGAGAGAGAGAGAGAGAGAGAGAGAGAGAGAGAGAGAGAGAGAAAGAGAGAGAACGAGAACTTCAGATATGGCTCGATCCAGAGGATGGACTAGTATTACCAGGACCTAACATCCTCCTGGAGAATTGGGTTAATTCTAGGCGTCCATATGGGGTCAAAATGACTTCTCAACAGAGCGCCAAGGGAATTCCTGCTCAGTATGTCAAAGAGAAGTTCCGTGTTTCATTATTGACAGTCTCATCGGGTCTCTGGCCAGTCCTTGGGGAATCCTGGAAGTGAGAATGAAATCATGGCTACCTAAACCAGAGTGGTGGAGGAAGCTCCCAGAGAAACACTGGGCCCAGGGTGTGGGGTTTGGTGATCACGCAGGTCCATGGGCTCTGGTCTCAGGCAGCACAGCTCATTGTTCCCAGAGAGGACTGGCCTCCTTTCCCTGGACTCCATCGCTCTGGGTCCTTCACTGAGCTTCTGCCTCTGTGATGCTGGCCTGGAGCCCCACACGGTAGCTGCATCACCACGGCCCAGTTGGCGAGGGAGTCCGATCCCAGCAGCCTCATTCACACGGGCACTGGAGAGAAAGCCGGAGCAAATAAATTGCCGGCCCACGTTAAATTTAGATTTATTCTGTTGGAGCTAATTGTAATCTTTATTTGGTCCCAAGTGATTCATTCTTATCGTTCTTATTATAGCTGAGAAAATTAATTTTTATTCTACCATAAAGGTGGCTGTAATAATCTGGGGTCAGGGAGCGGATTACTTTAATAAGATTTGCCAGCAGGCTTTGAAGCAGTCAGCTTTCATTACCACACAAGGCCAGCCTGTTGCAGAGAGCTTAGAGGGGCCCCAGGGGATCCCAGGGCCTGCTGGGCAGGGAGGAGGGGGTGGGTGGGTTTTCTCTGTAGGAGCTCAGGCCTGTACAGGGAGCGGGGAGCTGAGCAGACCGCCGAGTCTTAAGGAAAGACTTAAATGTAGACAAATGCATTGAAACAACTCCCCAGCCTCTTCTGCAGCACCACGCTCCTTGGGGACGAGGGGACATGCCTTTGGGGTTGGGCTGGTCATACACCTGGGGACTCTAGGGATTTGGGGGGCATGTGAGAAGCAGCAGATGTGTTCACCCCTAATCTCTAAATCCCCAAATCTCTGATACCCAGAATGTTTCTGGTAAATTTTTAGCAGACTCCCTTGGGGGCAGAACCATGTCTGAACTAATTTTATTCCACTTAGAGTGAATATTTGGGGTGTCTGATTTAAGGATGCCATCGCAGGGGCCGCTGCTGCTCAGTGTATGCCCTGGGTTGCTTTCCAAATCAGAACAACAGGGAGTTGGGAGAACCAAGGAAAAAGGGGTTCGGTCCCAGGGTTATCGGGTTGTCTGACTTTTGGGAGAGAAAGCAGAGGACCTGATTTTTCTGTGACATTTCTCAACTTCTGTTTATGTTAGTTAATGGTTTAAACTTTTACATTTAATTTTGTTGCAGACAGAAAAGATTCTCAATTACTAGTCATTAGGGAAATGCAAATTAGAAGCCACAATTACACACTTATACTGCAAAACCAATGAAATGACCGAGATAAAAAACACTGATGTTATTATCAAGTGTTGACAAGGACATGGAGAAACTGGAGTCCTCTTATGGATGTGGCTTGGGGGGGAGGCTCTAAAATTTACTTGCTTTGAAAACAGCTCTTAAAAAGTTATGCACAGGGCTGGGGGCGTGGCTGAAGTGGTAGAGCACCTGCCTGACAAGCCCGAGGCCCTGAGTTCAAATCACAGTAATGCCAAAAAAAGTTACCCCCACCCCCACCATACTGTCCAGCAATTCCATTCCTGGTTATCTCCCTAGAGAAAAGAAAGATTTATTAATCAATGATTCCAACCTTTTGTCACCACTTAGAGTGAATATTTGGGGTGACCTTTTGTCACCACTGCTCCAAACAGGACAGGGGCAAATATCCTTGGATACCCTGTGGTTCATGCACATGGAGGGTCAAAAAGAAGTGAAATACTGAGAGCACACGGATATGGGTGACAGAAGCCAGACTGGAAGCCACCCACTGCTCTAAACCTGGATGGTGGCGATGGCCACCCAATTCTGTAAGTTCCCCAAGCTCAGGGAGCTACACCCTTTGCACGGGTGCCTCTTAGGACTTAAAATGTGCCGTGGCAAACCTGTTCACACACTTGTGGCTGCCATTCGTTCATGTGGTTCTAATTTCAACCACCATAGACGTGATTATAACGGAGGGCATCTCCCGCTCTCTGTGGTCCACTTTCCTCCTGAGCCGGCAGGAGTATTTTTAGCTTTTCCCTCGTGTTCTGTCGTGCTTTAGGCACGGGAAAGCATATAAATGTATTTTTCTACGCCTCTGTGTGCACGTATAGATGCATGTATAAGCGTTTCTCTCTATGCACTTACGTTTAAAGATAGTGTTCTTACAGCCTTCAATTGTATAGTGTGATGTTATATTCTTACTGTCCTCACAGTGAGAAAACCATGGGTGCTATTTGATTCCTGTTTTTCCTCACGTAACCCACAATAAGCCCACAAGTGCCGTCATCCCATTGTGTGGCTGGCACATGGCGTGTGCAGCCAGCCTTCTGCTGTCCGGCTCCCCTTGGCTCCAGGCGTTTGCGACTACAAAAGAACTTGGCCACATGTCTTAACCTCTCTGGGCCTCTCAGCTTCCTCGTCTTGCAATGGTGCCGATGGTCACGCCTGCCTTCCTCACGCAGGAGGAAATGGCACCCAGGGAATCACATAGCGTTAGCTAGTGTCATTTTTGCATCGCAGTGGAGCCTGTGTGCATGACGTGATGAATTCTGATGGGGAATTGCTCAGGCACAGGCTAGCGCCAGACTAAGTGTGGATGGACTTTGCCAGATTATCACTTTTGCTCCCATGAGTGGTCGCTGACATCATGTCCCCATAGCTAGGCCATAGTGAGCTGGTCTGGTCTTTGGCTCTCTGTTGGCCTGAGAGGTGAGGCCTGCTAGTTTTGAGGTTCGGCTTCAGTGGGGTTCAAGCCACTCTTCTAAGCCAGATCCTGCCCCGAGCCCAGGGCCTAGGCAGTGCCTGCCTGAAACACCAAATGGAGAGCACTTGAGAGAGATGGTGACAAGGAGACGATGTCACAGGAGATGATGTCATAAGGGATGACGCCATGGGAAATACCATCACAGGTGAGGACGTCAATGGGGTGACGTCATAGGAGAGGATGTCATAAGGAGAGGACGTCATAAGCCGGAGACACCAATTCCAGCACTTCACAGTGTTTACAATTGCGTCAGTAACACAGAGTCTGTCAGGACTGGCCTGCCAGTTGCTACATGTTCCACAGCCAGGGCCACTTGGGGAACACGGAATGCCAATGCCAACACAGGACGCGGGACGAGGCCAGCATCTCCACGGACAGAAGCCTTTGCGATCTCATCAAAACCTGGCCATTTGCAAGTGCCATAGCCTGCATGGCATGTGAGTGGCCTCACACCAGGCACGGTAACAGGAAAAGCCCAGCGTGCGGGAAGGGATGCGTGTTTCCTGCACAGTCCGCGTTCTTTTGGACTTTACTGTTCGGAAGAAGTCACAGCGTTGGAGAAATGGCTAGGATGTAATCTGTTTGTCAATATATTTATTCAGTCAGCTTCCAAAGAATATTGTCTGATGCATGGATTGTGGCATTTGGAAGTTATTGACCAGAGAGTTGACATTTGTGACAAAGAATTCCAAAGGCATACGACCCTTTCCCGATGACAGGCATGCCTCCTGCATCCTCCCTCTTGTCCCCTTTGCGTGTGTCTAAAGGAAATTCCTGGTTTCTCTTGTTTCCAGCAAAGGTTTTGGAACTTTCCATCTCCTGGTGGCAGTTTCTCCTCTTTCTTCACAAGTCGTGGGGCCACATGGGATCCCACGTTTGCTTCCTTCCTGTGCCTCCTGGGATGAGCCCGGCTTCAGGATAGCAGAAGCAGCTGAGCCGGCCTCTAAGGATGAGATCTTCTGGGTCTTCCTGTGCCCTGGTGTGGCCACCATGGCCACACTCCCCAACACTGTCACTTCCTGACTGCTGTTCCAGTCTGGTGTTCTCGGGAGCTCTGCACAAACCCTTTTCATGAGGTCACATGCCCCTTTATGACCAAATCACCGAGGTTTCCCCCAAAGGGAGAGAAGAGAAACAGATATTGGGACGTAACTTCCCAACGCCCAGTGATAAGAAAAGGCCCCTTCAGGGTCCAGTGCCTTTGAACTTCGGAGGAATTGGTTTGTGATCTGCTCATTGTTTTGGGAAAAGAATTACTCTTCTCCTGAGCAACTGGTCTTGGGCTCAACAAGCCCTATTTCAGTATTTCAGATCCTGCTGAAAAGGCTTCCCGTCCTCCACATTGACCTGTTTTCAATAAAGTCGGTGTGAGCTAAAAAAACAGAGCACACTCTGACATTCTGTTGCCCTGGCAACTGCATGGTAAACACCAGCTTGACGCTATTTAATGGTGGTGATGGTGGGGATCAGTATTGGGGTGATTTAAGTAACACTAGGAATTTGCTGTCCATGTCTCAGCTGTAGGAAGGAAGGACACTTCTGTCTCTGCCAGGGGATGTCAAATCAGACTGGCCTGGGGCCATCAGGAGAGGGCTTGGGACCTGACCCAATGGAAGGTCATCTAGGTCCTATTGTGATGTTCCCTTTGTCACCATTCTTCTTGAAGAGTTGACACTGATGTGTCCTTCCTTGTGTCCCCTCCCCTTCCTTGTGCTTCCTGCTATCACCTTGTCACCACAGATGTCCACGAGGGTATCAAAGCTGGAGCCAGACACCAGGGCTGCTTCTCAGCTTGGGCCTCAGGATGGGGGGGCTCCCTCTTCAAAAGTCTCCCAAGGGTCTGTTTGCTTTTCAACAACACATGCACCTCTGCCCCATCCCAAGGGGTCTCCCAAGCCTTCTCGGCAGGCTCCTTGCCACCACACCCTTCCATGTGAAGTCTCTCTTTCCTCCCTCCTCTTTGTCCACCCAGCAGGTTTTTCTTTGGGCTGTTTTCCCCATGACTTCAATCCTCACCTTCTGATGCTGCCCCGCCCCCCCCCCCCCCCCCCCCCCCCCCCCCCCCGGCCCCAGCTCAGAGTCTCCAGGGCTCTGGCTTCAGCGTCTGACCCATGGTACCTGAGGGTCTGCACAAGTCAGAAGCTCAATCTTCTCCAAAGCAGAGTGCATGGCGGCCCCCAAGGCTGCTTTTACCTGGCCAGCCTTTGCCCAAGACCCAGTACAACCCCTCCCACCATAGCGAGGTCATTTCCAAGTCCTCCACACTCTCCTGCAGCTTCCCTCCATCTAGGTGGCTCGTTTTCCAGCGCATGTAGTGATGTGCCTGAGGATTCGGGGCTGATCAAGCAGAAGCAAATGACCACAAGGTGCCAGGAACTCTGTTAGGTCAGTGCTTTGACAGGCTGTGCCTGGGGAAGTCCCTCACCACCTGAGACCTTCCAGACAAGTGCCATCACCTGGGCCACCACCAGGTGGGGAGGCAGGGAGGACAGTCCAGGAGAGGACCAGAGAGGATGGCTTGCACAGGTGGTGTCACTCGCAGCACAAGGTCTCTGGGTCAGAGAGCCTGGGGCAGCAGTGAGCAGTTTGGGGTCCTTTCTACCCCAAGTCTTTTATCCATGGGCGGCAGATGTGGGATGCGGCTTCTTGGGGCATGGTAACCAGGCAAACTCTGAATAGCCACACATATGCTTGTTCAGGCTGCCTGGGAAAGAACAGGTTCTGTGAAGTCTTGAGTTTGCACGTGCAGGTCTTTGAGCTAGGGCCCCATTCTCTGAAGTAAACGACATTGGGGACAATCTACAGAGGGGTCTTTGAACTGTTCACACAGCAAGGCCACTTTCTGGTCTGGACTGTTGTATGGGTGTCTGCTGTGGTCTGTCTTGCTTCCGGTCCATTCTGTATCATGCTGGGGTGACATCTTACTACTTGAAAGTGCATGGCGCTGGGTCCCCTGATCAGGGATGAAGTCCACATGCCTGCGGGGTCCTCTCCCCTGCCTGTAGGACAGGCCTTTTCCTCCTTTCTACATGCTCTCTTGTTCCTTCTCCTCATACCTGCCTAGCAAAGCACCATCCAGCTTGACCACGTCTCTGCCCATGTGTTTCCTCTGTTCTGAGCCTTTGTCTCACCATGGCCTGGTAGAATCCACTTGACCTCTGGGTGCTGTGTTAGCCTCTGGGGAAGCCATCAAGGTCACCCTCTCACATTCTAGAGGCCACAGGTGCAAGGTGAAGGTGTTGGCAGGGCCATCCTTGTTCTGAAGACTTCAAGGAAGTTTCTGAAAGCTTCCTCACACAGGTCTTGGCTGCCATCTTTATATGGCCCCTTCCCTTCTCTGTCTTTTTCTCTTTTTATAAGGGCAGCAGTGGTTGGATTTAGGGCCCTTCCTACTGTACTATGACCAAATTACAACCACAAAAGCCCCGTTTCTAACTAAGTTCACATTTTGGGGTTCCTGGTGGATATGAAGTTTTTGGGGACACTATTCAGCCCTCTGAAGGTTCTTTCTTTCTTGGCTTCATGGAGTCTGTTGGGGGTCCCCTACTCTGTCACTTGTCCCCAGGATCCTTGCTTTACTTTGCTGAAATGACTGTTTACACTCCAACTCCAAACTAGAGTCAGCTCCAGGAGGGCGGGCTGCCAGGTAACCTCAGTGCTTGGCCAGGGCTGGCCCTTACTGGGGACCTCCCTCTTTCTGATGTCCCTGAATGGGGCTGAGGAGCTCATGATGGTGGCCAGATGGTGCCCAGCTTACTTTCCACCCTGGCTCCCTCTGCCTTGGACTGGGAGCTTATTAGGATTTGTCCTCAGTGCACAGGAGGTTTGTACGCTCATTGTCCTGACACAGGCTGCGTTCATCTCTCTTGGGCCTGGTCTTTTGAAGTTTTTTTCCTATGCCCCTTAGCACTCTGGTGACATGGTGGGGGAGAGAAGGAACAGGGACAGTTTCTGAGTCAGGGACTGGAGAGGTTGCCCTGGAGTGACTGTATCTGCACAAGAGAAAACCTTTCATCAACCTCCCAGGATTTCATGGAAGGAATGCTACAAACCGGGGCAAAATGCGATCCCCTCCATTTTGTGATTTCTCAGGGTGGAACGAGTGGGCAGAGGGAAGCGGAGGAGAGGGCTCCATGTGCAGTGCGCTGTCCCCCACTGGGAGGTGCCTCTTGGCTCAGTCTGTAGGGACCAAAGGACCAGGTCAGCCACACATCTGGTGGAAAACAGGTGTCTGTGGAGTCAAGGTCGTGGGTGAGGCCGTTTCCTTCCTGGGTGGAGTTTCTCACTCTGCAGGGTACAGGGTAAGACACTGTTGACACTGCCTGTGGCTCTTCCACTAGGCAGGTGGTCCGGGGGCGGTGACCCCCTTTCTCCCTAAAGCCCAGGTAGCTGGGGTTCCTGTTACTTGTAAACAAAGACTCTGGTCACAAGAGCCCCTGTACCATGCCCAGTAGTTTTCTGCAGAGGCAGCAGTGGCCCTGGCCAATTCTTGCCCATACCTGGGTTCCGTCTCTGCAAACCTGGAACCAAGTACTTGCTTCTTGCCGCAGTGCCAGCAGTGGCCACCAGGTGGCAGTGTTGCCGCGCTAGCCCCATCCCAGGCCACAGAGGACCAGGTGGTGGACAGGGTCCAGGGCTCCCACCAGGGTCTCCTCCACCTGGGTGTTGCCCACCTGAGGGCCTTTGTCCTCAGTTGACTGCTGGACACACAGAACAAGCTCTGGATTGCATTAGAGGGAAAAAGGGCTGGGGGCTGTTTGTGATGGTTTTTTGTTCTTCCCACTGAGACTTCAAAGCAGTTATGGAGAGATTTTACCCAGGGTGGGGCTTACAGCTTAGGCCCTGGGCCAGTGTGGTGCTGAAGGTCCTGTTTCTTTCCTGCCATTCCTCATGGGTTTATTCCAAAGACTTCAAAGTTGTAGGATTAGCTAGCTGAAGGCATTAACTGAAGCCCTCTTTGCTTTGGTGAAATCTGGAACCAGCTGTAGGGGGCTGGCTCCACCCATGACTTACTGTGTGATGTTACACCAGTTTCTGGACATCTCTGTGCGTTCACTTTTTAATCTGTACAGCAGGTATAATAGTATTCTAAATTTATGTAGTAATTGCATATTAATATTAACATAATATCTGTTTCATAGGATTGTGCAAAGAACAAATGTTAACACATTTTGGGCATGTTATTATATGTATTAGAACATATTAAAACAGTTAGAAAAGCAGCTGACACACAGTAGGTGTGCAAAACTTCCTAGTTAATTACTATTATTATTGTTGCTAGCAAAATTGTATTCGGGGGTCACTACTAATGTCAACTTGGAATAATACACCAACAACACTGATCTCTTCCTATCTCTGAGAGCTGGCAACACTTGTAAGTTATATTACGCACATTAGCCTTACATGGTTTGCATTCTTTTGTTGTGTTTCAATTGTTGTTGTAGATTTGCCTTCTCTTCCCTCAAAAGCAGGCTGGGGGACTTAGGGGCCTGGCTCAAGTGGTAAGAGCACTGCCTAGCAAGTGCAAAGCCTTGAGTTCAAACCCCAGTACTACCCCCCCAAAAAAGCAGACTGGGGCTGGGCATGGTTGTGTACACCTATAATCTCAGAACTTGGGAGGCTGAGGCAGGAGGATCTGGAGATTGAGGGCAGCCTGAGCTACATAGTGAGACCCTGTGTCAACAACAAAATAAAACAGAACTAAAACATAAGCTCCAAAGCAGGCGGGGCCCTCTATGTGTCTTTTTTTTTTTTTTTTTTTTTGTTTACAGCTTTGCACTGCTCGCCTCATAGGAGACCTTCATGTGATCTTTCTGAGAAATTAATTCGGGCTGAAAATTTATGTTTGTGGGTTTTTCTGTAGTGAGGAAGGGTTTTGGAGCAGCTGGGCTGTCTGTGGGATTGGAGGGGTGCTGGAGGCCCCCAAGGTCACACTGCTTACATTTCTGTTGAAACCCCATGTTCAGTGACGCGGGCTGTCTAGGGAACAGCCACAAAGACCCCACGTCTTGTCCCCTAACTCTGTGACTTCCTATGTTGGAGAATAGTTGACTGAATTAGCAAAAAAGTGAGGAAGAGAAGCAGAGCTCCTGGAGGTGACTCTGGGCTCTGCAGCCAGCTCGGGGTGGGGACTTCATTGTCATTTCCTGCAGCCACTGCAAAGCAGTTGTCACAAAGTTGGTGACTTAAAACAGCAGAAACCCATTTTCACACGTAATGCAGGAGAGAATCCACAATGGCGGTGCTGGGGAGTCAGTTCCATCTGCCACTGGCTCTGAGGGACCCGTCCAGGCCTTCTCTGGCTGGTGGCTCATGGCTCCCATCTCTGCTTCCATCTTCACAGGGCGCTGTCCTGTGTCCTTACAAGGACGTCCATTATCAGACTTAGGATGACCTCATCTCAACCTCCTTAACTATTTCCAAATAAGTCCACATTTACAGGAACCAAGGCTTAGAACCTTTTTTTGGGAATTGCTGTGGTTTGGATGTGTTCCTCAAGTTCACGTGTCAGACACCTGATCTCCAGTGAACAGCTGAGAACCAGCACCTTTGGGAGGTGATGAGGTCACGAGGAACAGAGCCATATACAGACACAGGAGTGGGTGAGTTTTTAGGATAGGGCTCCTGATAGAAAGATGAGTCGTCCCCCACCCCATGTGGCGTGCCCTTTCCCTTCTATCTTCCCCGGGGAAGGATGTGACAAGAAGGCACTGGTCAGATGCCAGCCCCTTGATCTTGGACTTTTCACCCTCCAGAACTGTAAGAAACAAATCTCTGTTCTTCCTAAACTACCCAGTCTCAGGTAATTGTGTTACAGTAATGCAAAACAGACAGGGACAGAACACAGTTCAACCCAGTACGAAGTGCAGGTGCAATTAGTGACACCCAGAAAGATGGGGTTGGGTTCCAGGACTCCATCTTTTTGGTGGTACTGGAGTTTGAACTCAGGGCCTCACCCTTGCTAGACAGGTGCTCTACCACCTGAGCCTCTCTGCCAGCCCTGTCATTCACTTTTAATATCAAATATTGGCTTCACTCGCAAATACAAGTGTGATGGGGGCATGAGTGGAATTGTCAGAGTGTCACTGTCACACGTTTGGCTCGGGCCCAACGTGGGTTTTGTTTCCCGCAGAGCAGTGGGAATGCAGCACAGAATTAACTTGGCTCCTTCATTTGGCTTTTCCATACGTGCACGTCCCCAACACCCTGTCCCTGTAGGTTACTGATAGTCAGGAGGGACTGAGAGCGAGCCACCCGGGGCTGTCCTCTCCTGGCCATCCTGGTCTGCTGCCATTTTCAGCAGGCAGTGAGTGACAGAGGGCACCGTGGGGGTCCGTGGATGTGTTTTGCAGAACACCCTCACCTGTCGTCTGCGTGGGAAGGGAGTTCTGGCTTGAGTGGAGACCCGGGCTTCTCACCGATGCAGCGCACTGTGCTGCACTTGCTCTGGGGCCGCAGATGGGCACATTGTGTCTCCTCTGCCACACACACATGCCCCTTGTCCCATTTTGTCACTTACGGAGGCACAGATGCAGAGACAAAACTCAGGTGCAGGTGACAAGCACCAAGCAGGTTGTGGAAGGAAACCCAGCACGGTCCCTTCTGGACCTGGGGCCCTGTGGGAGCATGCAGGTCACACGTCACCGAGCTGGCGCTGGCACTTTGTATGTCTGTGTCCTTTCGGCCTGCTGAGACTTTGAAGACTCAGTATTCTGACGTAAACAGTACCCTGCAGTGGGCGTTGTTCGTTCTGGGTCCTGTGTTCAGAACCTCCAGCTTGTGCTTTGAACACAGTGTGTCATTGTGCAAAGGTGACACTCCTCTGCATCTCTGTGGCTGAGATGTCTGGCGGTGGATCCAGGCGCACCCTGGTGGCTCTTTGCCAGCACCGTTGGTGTCAGCAGTGCTGGCACTAGAAAAGGCATCCTTGGCCTAGTAACAGTTGCTCCATTTGGGAAACAGTGGAGTTTGGGGTTGTTTCCTACCTGGGACCCCCTTGTTCTTCCTGTCAAAATGGTACCTGGAGGAAGCTCTGGTGGTCCCCACCTCTCCTTTCTACTTCAGCTGAGGATCATTCTGTGTCCAGGCTCCTGGAGGTGGGCCCATGACTGAGGCTGAGCCAATCGGAGGAGGCCATTCCCAGGTTAGAGGGTTTTTTTTTTTAGGTGGCACTGGGGTTTGAACTCAGGGCCTCATGCTTGCTAGGCGGGCGCTCTGTCACTTGAGCTACACCTCCAGCCTTTTTTGTTTTAGTTATTTTTTGGGTAGAATCTTGCATAGGGCCAGCTGAACCACAATCCTCCTACCTGTGCCTCCAGCGTAGCTAGGATTACAGACGTGCACCACTATGCCCAGCTTATCTGTTGAGGTGGGTTTTATTTTCCCCCCAGTCTAGCCTCAAACAGCCATTCTCTCAATCTCTGCCTCCCATGTAGCTGGGGTTACAGGTGTGAGCCACTGTGCCTGGCCTGATCGTGTTAGATGTGAAGGGAGGAAAACACAAGGCTTGGAGGTTCAGCTCTCACCATGCCATGGAGATGGAAAACAAGGTCAGCTTCGTGGAAGACAGAAAAGCACGTTGGGGGAAAGCGCACCTTTGAAGTTACTTCAAAATTAATTTCCACTAAAATGCATGAGCTTCGGACAGATGCATGGATTTGCTTGTCACCAGCTCAGTTAGGACACAGAACGGCGCCCATTGCCGCACCCCTCATTCCGGTTCCAAATTATTTCTGTACTCAGAGCCTCCCCAGCCCCCATCGCCGGCCATAACTGATCTGTTCTCCCTTCCTCCAGTTTTGACTTTTCTACAATGTCACACGTATGGAATTGTGTGTTAAGTAGCTATTACAGGGTGTCTTCTTTGACTCAGCACAACACGCAAGAGGTTTGCTCTTGGTGTCCTGTGTCTCGTCTTCATGCTGCTTTGTTGGCAAATGATCCCTTGAAAGGAAGGCCCACAGTTTGTTTTTCCATTCACTTCCTGAAGGACATTTGTGAACCGGCATGGCGATGGCTTTGTTTAAATGCTGGATCCAGTCAGACCTGAAGCCGGAGACCCTGACAGGCTCCAGCTATGACTGACTTTAAATTCCAGTTTTGTTGAGCCTGTCCTTTCTCCATCATATGTTTTGGGTAACACTATCAAAAACCAGGTAGAAATAATTGCACAGGTTTATATCTGGGGCTTCTATTGTGTTCTGTTGGTTGTCGGGTCTGTCTTTGTGTCTGAACCACACTATTTTTATTGCTATGGCCTGAAGAATAGTTTGGATTCGGGTTGTGATAATTCCAGTGTTTCTCCTTTTGCTTACTATTGCCTTGGCTCTTCATGGTCTTTACCTGGCCCTAACCCTCACACAAACGATAACCAAAACCTGTCCCTAGCCTAACCCTAGACCAAACACGAGCCATAGACCTAGCTCTCACCCTGTACCTAACCCTAATACTAACCAGAGTCCTAGCCCTGATGCTTACGCTAATCCTAACCATAACCCTAGCTGTGGCCCTACAGTTAGTCCTCACGCTAACCCTCACACTGTCCCTGACCACAAACCTATGAAAGCCCAACACAAACAGGGCTGAAACAGAGCCCTAATTCTAACCCTATCCTAACACTAGCCATAAACCTGGCATGAACCTAAACCTAACTCCACCCTATATGTAACACTAAACTGTACTCTGTTCTTAGCACTAAACCTAATCGTAATCCAAACCCTAACTCTGTAGCACTCACCCTAACCTAACAAATCCACACCATTAGTCATAACCCTGCCCTAATCATAAACCTAAGCATAGCCCCAATCCTAACACTAAACCTTACCTCAACCCTGGTCCTAGCACAAGCCCTACCCCTGACCTAGCCCTGCTCCTAGCCAAAGCCCTAATCTTAGCCCTAGACTCACCCTAACCTTAAATCTAAACGGGAACAAATGCCACGTTCGGTCACTTAAGTGTGGAGAACCCATGAACCAGTGTCACAGCACCCGGGGGCAGAGCAGTGGCTCCCAGGGCTTGGGAGCAGAGCAGCGTGAAGAGCTGTTGGTCATCTGCTAGGTAGAAAATCGGGTATCTGCACAAAGAAAACCGAAACCGGACCCGTGTCTTTCAGCCTGCATAAATGTTAACTCAGAACGGATCAAGGACCGCCATATGGGCCTGAACCACCGAGGCTAGTGCAGGAAGGAGTAGGGAACACAGGGAACACGCAGCAACTTCCCAAACAGAACTCCAGCGGTTCAGCAATTAAGAGAAAGGAATGACAAACGGGATTGCATGAAACCGAAAAGCTTCAGCACAGCAAGGGAAATGGTCTCCAGACCTAAGCGACCGCTTACAGAAGGGGAGAAAACCTCAGCTCCTCAGTGACGAGGGGGTGATAGCCAGAATTTATTGGAAGCTCAAACTCTCAAAGAACCAATGATCTGATGAAGAAATGGGCAAACGAGTGACACAGATTTTCAAGGGAAGACGTCCAAAGGCCCAAATAGCATAAGAAGAAAGTTCACCATCCCTGGCCATAAAAGGACATGCAAATCAAAGCTGCATTAAACTCCACCTCACTCCTGTTGGATGGCTACCATCAAGAACACGAGCAACAGAAAATATTGGTGAGGATGTGGGAAAAAGGAGGCCTCACACGCAGCTGGTAGGAGCACAAGTTAGTGTAAGCACTATGGAAAATAGCACGGAGGCTCCTCAAAAAAACTAAAAATAGTCCTGCCATGTAATCCAGCAATTCCACTCCTCGGCATATATCCGAAGGAACGTGAGTGAGGTTGCAGTAAGACACCTGGCTCTGCTGGGCTAAAAAGAAGTGACTTAACATCTTGGTGACTCCACTTCCTCATCTGTAAAATGGGTATCATATTTCCCATCTCATAGGATAGTTTTGAAATTAAATTAATACAGGGGAGTTTCTTGCAAATAGTACTCACAAAATGTTAGGTGTTACTGGAAGTTGCTGTTTTGCAGATAAAAGTTAATAAATTAACCAAATAAAAAAAGTCCCAATTCTGTGTAGCCTTGCCTGGCTTGGGTTTTCTGTGAATTGAAAGGGTCTGATTTTTTTTCCCTTTTTGCAGTACTGGAGCATTGAACTCAGGATCTCACATTTGCCAGGCAGGAGCTCTACCACTTGAGTCGCTCCACCAGCAGTTTTTGCATTGGTTATTTTTGAGATGAGGTCTTGCTTTATTCTTGGGCTGACTGAAGTGGAATTCTCCCATTTGTGCTTCCCCATGGTTGCCGAGCAGTGGGTGCTATCACACTCAGCCATAGGTTGAGATGGCCTTTTGTGATTATTTTGCCCTGGGCTGGCCTCAAATAGTGATCCTTCTGACCTCTGCCTCCTGAGTAGCTAGGATTACAGGTATGAACCACCATGCTTGGCCCAAGTGGGTCATTTTTTATTTCACTCATGAAATCAAATCACAGCTGCATTAGTGAAAAGTGCAAAGCAAATGTGCCATGAGTGACGTTTCTATAAACATCACCACAATAACAAGTCTGCTACTGGGTGGTGACATGATCTTGACGGGTTATAGGAAGTGACACACAGGGAGATTGAATCTCGGGGATGAAATGACGTGACCGGTCATGAACTGAGCGGATGGCAGGTCTGGGGCTGGCCCGGGTGTTGCCCCCACCCTACTCCTGTCGGCCTCAGCTGCTTCCCCAGGAGACAGTGGCAGGGCTGTCAGGATTACTCAGTGTTTCCCTCTTTTCTTTAACCGATCTCCAAGGTGTCCAATTTAGAATAAATATCACGGAAATGACAACAAAACAAGGTCGTCAAGATTTCCTACCGCTTAGCAGCTGACGGTGCCCATGGGAGGTCACTGAGAGAGCTAATCCAGCTCACAGTTCTGTCTACACCTGCAGCTGCTCTCGCTCCCGTCTTCATTTTTTCCTTGTGAATGGAAAAAGCTCTGTGGTTTGTTTTGACTTTTTAGTAAGGGCTGGACCACAGCTGTCCAAACTGCGATGGGATCTGTGTTGTTGTGTGAGTTGGTTGTCACGGCTGCTGTGATGACTCCCCTCGGTGGCTGAGTGCCCCTCGTGCCTAGTGAGGGTGCTGAGTTTCTAGGCGCCTTTCCTTCCCATGGAACTCCGGGGCCCAGGCTCCTTCTGGCTTGTGGCTCTGCCATGCCCCAGGGCCTCAGTGTCCCCTATTCTCTCTGGTGGAAGGCAGCAGCTGTAAACCTGGGCTGCAAATTTATCCACAGTCCTCTGCTCATAGCTCATTTGCCTGACCCTGTCCAGGGCCACCCCTGCGTGCAGGAGTGACTGGGAAGTCCCTGGCTGAGTAGCAGTGTCAGTCAGTCCTAAGCATGGGGAGGGTTTGGGAATTATCTTCCTGGAGCCATCTCTCCCCACCCCATGTGATGCCTTCTTGTCTAGGCCTGTGCTCAACTTCTGCTGTTCCATACGGGGCTGTCCTCCCCTCTCAGGTAGACTTGGGTTAGTACAGACAAAGGCTGCTCACCCACAAGGCCATGTGTGCACACGGCCACCAAAACCAAGGATAACGTCAAGGAAAGCAGGAGTCGGCCTTCATCTCCCTCCAAAGTCAGCCATGCCTAGCCATCTCTGCTTCTATAGCTCTGTACCCTTCTCCTACCACCTTGACTTAGGTTAAAAAGTGCAGGCAGATGGATGTACTGTCTTCACAAAGTACAGTTTTGTGACTTCCCTTTCCTGGGACTGTATTTGACTGCAAGTAACAGAAACCCTTGCCACAGTGGCTTAGGCAAGTGGGACTTTACTTTATTTTCTCTTCTATCTCATGCTGGGGCCAGCTCCTCTGGTTTCTGTCATGGAGTTCTCTGCATGTATCTTTGGTCCTCATGGTTCCACAGTGACTGCTCTATCTCCAGCCCTTTCAGGATTCAGCACTAGCACCCACTCTTGGACACCTGTCGTTTTTTTCTAGAGGGCTAACACAATTTCCTTAGAGAAGATTTGATCTTTTGTTGGAAAAGTTACTGGGGAGAAATACCAAGAATTCTGCCTTTTACTCAGGATAGGGCATTGGGAAGGGTGGGATTCCATCTGCAGAGTTTAGCTGGTGACCGCCTGTCACTACTGTCCTCTCCGAACATGTGAACGTTGAGTCCTGAGCCCCCCTGGGGACCCAGGGGGTAGAGTGGCCCTGGACGCTCTGTAGTGCACACAGAACATTCCAGCACAAGGCTGCCCCCACCCGAGTCCACTTATCCTGAGCTGTCCCTCTGTTGGTCATTCTATTGACAGGTATCTCTCTTATGTTCCTTTTAGGATTTTGATGCAGCAGGGTGTTCAGTGGCCATCAACCTCCTGTTCAAAATTTAATTCCATCTCTTTCCTTTAAAGGAAACATGCCAATATTTTTCTTAGCGTGAATAAGCAGCCCCCGTTCATTGGA
The DNA here is from genome assembly GCF_047511655.1 of Castor canadensis. NCBI lineage: Eukaryota > Metazoa > Chordata > Mammalia > Rodentia > Castoridae > Castor > Castor canadensis. The sequence goes on from NC_133403.1 coordinate 42,570,921, forward strand.
GGAGCTTTGAGCGTGCTGAACACAGAAGCATCAGTGGACTTGAAAGGCACCGGAATCCAGCGCGCAGCTCCTCAACTCTAGCTAAGACGTGGTGTGGGTTTTGGCCTGGTCCACCTGGCAGACAATCCCAAAGTTAATTTGGAACACAAACGGGGGGCCAGTCGGGCTAACAGGATTTTGATAAACAATAGCTATGTCTCTGTGAATTCACTTGCTAGAGTGGCCATGACAAAGTGCCACAGATTACGGGACTTAACAGAAGTTTGTTTTCTGGAAGTCCCAGATCAAGGTATCTGTAACGCTGGTACTTCTGAGGTTCTCTTTGGCTCGTAGGTGGCTTCTGTCCCCCTGCACTTTCACATGGTCTTCCAACTTCCTGTGCACAAATCCTAATTCCTCCTCTTTCTCTGACTCCCTGCCTTTTAAAATTTTTTTGGCGATACTGGTGTTTGAACTCAGGGCTTCATGCTTGCTAGGCAGGTGCTCTATCACTTAAACCAAGCCTCCAGCCCCTTTTTGCTCTGGTTATTTTGGAGATAGGGGTCTCACTCTTTGCCCAGGCTGGCCTGGACTGAGATCCTTGTATTTTATGCTATCTGCCATAGCTGGATGACAGGCACACACTACTGTACTTGGCTATTGGTTGAGATGGGGTTTCATGAACTGTTTGCTTGGGCTGGCCTGGAACACCATCCTCCTGATCTCAGAGTCCCAAGTAACTTGGATATAGACGTGAGCCACCAGCGTGTGGTTTCCCTTTTGTTTATAAGCACGCCAAGCACACTGAATTAGCACCATTCCAGTGACCTCATTTTAACTCAATAACCTCTTTAATGACCCTGACTCCAAATACAGCTCATTCTGAGGTCCCATGGGTTGGGACCAGCAGATGAATTTGGAGAGGGGTGACATTGCTTATGGACTGTAAGCTATGTTGCAAATTGACAATAGTTTCAGTCGCCATGTGTTGGCACGAGTATAGTTACAGAGCAAAGGAATTAAGCAGTAGCTGGCAAGTAGGCTCAGCGTGTATCAGGACCTCAAGCGTCAGAAGTCACCCGATGGGGTAAATTACACAAACATGGTTTGGACAAAGTGACGAGCTATTTGGGAAAGCCATGTCTGTGACCAAGGCCAAGGTCCACACCAGAAATAAATGAAAGAGTGGGTGTAAGTGGGTGTCCGTGAATTGGGTAGCAGTGGAGAATGTGTGTGTACCCTGCACAAATTGTTCAAACTCACTTTAAATAAACCCAAACTGAAGTCAAATACATTCTTTCACTGGCTGAATTCAGTGCGTGCTACTTTCTAGCTTCTATCAAATTCTCTCTTTGTAGTCTACACTAAAGAAAGAATCCAGTTGGATTCAAGAATGAGATACAGAAATGTAGACTTGCACACCTGTGTCGACACCCCCATGCACACCCAGGGTGGGAGTGGAGGTGAGTGTGGCCTTGGTCTTGGGTGCTGGACAAGACCGTGTCAGCATAAGACCACGGGGGAACTCGTAGAAGAAAAGAACAAAGCCCTTTGCTGTGTGTGAAATCTTGTTCACTGGCCTTTGGTTGCTCGTGCAGAATGTTTGTAGCACCTGACTGAAGTCTCGAGTGTGACCTGGGTCAGCACAGTCAGGAGCGAGGGTGGGGAGGTGCGGGGTCCTCTGCAGGTATGTTCTGACTCTGCCTTTCCTGCCAAGCCATCCGAAAGTTCTCAGCTGTCTTGCTCCGTGTTGCTTTGTCCTCTGCAGAGGACTTGACTGTCCTTTTGCTTTTGCTGGGCTGTCTTTCGCTGTTACTGCCCTGCCTTACGGGGAGGGCCACTGTGGGTGCCAGCTCAACACACTCCCGTGCCCTGTGGGATTTGCTGACAGCACTCTCTGGGAGAGTTTCTCCTAGAGCCAGGGAAACTTTGCTTCTTGCTTCATTTCATGGATAGTGTCCAGCCAGTGACCTCGGCGTGGGCTTTGAGAGCCGGCACCTCAGAGCTGCACTCGGGTTCCCTTTGTCAGTGCTGGGGCTCACACAGAGCAGAATCTGCGGCCCAGCTTCTCTGGCAGCCAAACGGTGGCCAATGGTGTCCACTCTGCTCGCGGCACTGTGGGGTCAGATTCGCCTCTGGCACTTACTGCTGTGTGGACCTTGGTAACTCCCTTAACCTCTCTGTGCCTCAGTGTCCCCATCTACGAGTGGGGACAGAAATGAAGTCCTTGTAATTAATAACAAAAAGGTAATAATAGGCCTTGGTTTATGCAAGGATTATAGAAATGATGACTGTATTTCAATATTGATAGTGATTTTACTTGTTTGGTGTTTTGTTGGTTTGTTTTGGTGGTACTGGGGTTTGAACTCAGGGCTTTGCTCTTGCTAGGCAGGTGTTCTACTGCTTGGGCCACGACTCCCGCCATTTGAAAATGACTTTAATACCTGTGAGATGCATACAGTGGTACTTGGTAAGTGAAAAGGATTATATGGTTGAGATCTCTATTCTTAATTTCCCTTTACCCTTATTTTTCTGTATTTTATCTTTTTTTTGTTGTTGTTGTTGTTGCTGTAATTTATAGCCACCTTTAACTCTTAATGGACTGACTGGCCCATGATCCAAGACTGGCCCTCAAGACTGGCTCACCCTGCTGTATTCATTTGTATAAATATACAGCAAGCGCTTAGGAAGTACCCTTGAACTTTTAGAGTGGTGGTTCTTCCTGCTCATTTGAATCATCTAGGGAAGATCCCACCTAAGACCATGGGAGTGAAACTGAGGGTCCTGAGTTTAATTTGGGTTCTCTACCATGGAGCAGGCCTGAGAGAGCCTGACTCACAGAAGACCTAGTAGCTGAAGCTGCGCCATCTTGTCTCAAAGATGCTTACTGTGTGGGAGATAAGACAGGAGCCCACTCCCCCGCCACATTCATAGTTCTGCTGTCTTCCTGTCAGTCCCTGCTCTGCATAAGTCAATGTGCGAACCGTATTCCTGGCATCCTGCCTCAGACCTGGTACCACTCCTGATTGCTCCAGCTCCATCCTGAGTTGACATGACACCTATGTCACCTGCAGCTTCTGGTGGATCCAGGAACCCAGACTCTTCGCAGAGTTGATGGAACTAACAACTCTGAGAAGGAGCCAAAGAGACTCAGAGGGAACACGGGAGATTAATTATCTTGAGTCATCGTCATTGATGGACACTTGTTCCTTCGTTTGTTTCACTTCTGCTAGGTACTGATTATTCAACAGCAAATTATATGTTAAAGACTCTGCTTTTATGGAACTTAAATTTTAGTACAGAAAACAAAGAGTAAATAAATAACAAGAACCAATACAAGGGGTGATTTCAGATGTTGGTAGTAGCCTTGAAGGAATATATCAGGATGAAATGATTAGTCACTGGATATATTAGGCAGACTTTAGGCAAGAGAACAGAACTCACCCTAGTTATTTTGACAGAGGGAATTTAATAGAGGGGATTATGACTCAGGTGATGGACAATTCTGAGAAGCCAAACAGTAATGTAAAAAGTACATTAAAGTAATGCGGAAATTAACAATACCCAAGGAGCTGTCATCACTTATTGGGCTGAAAAAAGGGAGAGAGTTGGGTTTTCATAACTCAGAAGCTGGAACCATTCAACAAGGACTAGAACACCAGACAGAGTAGCTAGGACCATGGTGGAAGCCCTGTAGGAGGCCAAAACCACAGAGAAGACAGACTCTACCAGTGAAAGCTGCAGGGAGGAGATGGGACAGCCCCAGGGGTCTCCTCTCCTCCCTCCCTCACAGTCTTCTACCCAAGCTTCCCACCAGCCGCAGTCACTGGTCAGGGAAGGCCTCTCTGAGCTGTGAAATCCCGAGGGCACAGTGTCACACTGCAACACTTCTCTGCTGACTGTGTTCCTGTTTCCAATTAGTTCACGGTCCACATTTACTTGGAATTTAACTTTCTGGTTTGGAGAAGTGAGAGAAAGTGACAAAAAAGACGAGAAGCAGTGCTGAGTGGAGACAGGTGGGATGCTGGATGGAAGGGCGCACCAGCATCTTGTAGTCCATTTCTCTACCTTAGAGGTGGCATTTCCTGCCCTCCCAGAACTGACAGTAACCTTGAAAAAGCCTCCTCTGTAAGGGCTGTGGTTATCCCCAGGGTACTTGATGGCAGAGAGTTACCATTCTGAGACAAAGCAGTGAGGAATTTCTCCTCCTGGTGATTTCAGAGACCCCCCTGCCCCGCCCTTCCTGGCTCTCCATTCTTGAGTTGTCCTGTGTGAGCTGGAGAAAGATGGTCAGCTTCAGCAATGCCGTGGGTCCTCACCTAGGCTGGTGACCAACAGCCACAAGGCTCCAGAGAAGCCTTGTGTCTGACTGGTGTCTGACCTGTGGATGATGGCAAGTTTATGACATGCCATACTGAGGTTCAGGGCTCTAGGCCCCTGCAGTCCTGACCAAGGCCCATGTCTGGTAATAAATTTTGTGTGACATCCATTTGCTCACCTTGGATCTCAGGGTCCCTCACCTGTCTGGCGAGCTGCTTCATTCTAGGAGAACTTTGATCCCCTTCTGCCTCCCCCAACCCAAGCTTTCTCTGGGTTTTCCTTGGAGCCATCCATCATTGATGTTCAGAGTCAGAGCGCCTGTCAGTTACAGAGCATCTGCCCTGCACCTTTGCTCTCTTCTCTCTTTTTGGTTCCCTTGGAGGGCAGCGGGGAGCCGTCCTTTGAGCTGGCTTCATTAAGCCTTCCTTGTCTTGTGCTCTGGGACGCAGCTCATTCTGCCCAGTGGCGAAGGGCCCCCTAGAAAACCAGCAGACTGAATGGAGCCTGGTGTCTATCCCGTGCTGGTCACCCAATCTACTGCAAAGGGAGGAAGAATGGCACTGCTCTGTGGCCTTTGGGGAGTAGAGGGACAGGGGACACAGTCTCCAGACCTCATAAAATGCGCTAAATTAAGATCTCACTTTATGTTGCAATCTGGTTTCAGGCAAAGACAGGGCTCTGGCAGCCGGTGTTTATGGCCTTCTGTATAAGCTTTCAACAAAATTTGTGTCTCATTTGGCTTGAGTTATGGTGGGAGAGGAGTGTAGGCCTCGTACAGCTGTTTCAGATAAAATGAAGGCTTTGACCACAACAAAGAGAGGACGCAAAGCCTACAATTTCTCGTAAATCAGTTTTTAAGGTGTAAAATACCTACAGAAAAGATAAAGCACCCAGCCAATCTGCAGTGAAGATGCAGTGTATTAAAGCTTGCGTCCGTTTTAATTCATTTTTCTGCGTCTGCAACTCAGTCAGAACTTACACCTCGCCTTGGACTTTGCCTAAATTTTAGAGAAGGTAGAGTCTGATCCTCTCCACCCACTGAGGGACATTGTCACCTGCACAAGGTGGATGTTCCCTGCTGACCATAGGAACGTTCAGCTGGGATTTAGCTTCCAGGTTTGGAGAGGCAGCCAGCCACAGGTGCAATTTAGATTTAACAGGGAAGGGCACTTGTGATTGCTTGACCTTGTCCAGATACAGATGACCCGTTGGTGCCGGTAGCAGTTAGACATTCACGCACAGGGAGTGGGTTCTCCAGTCATTCCTCCTCTGCGCTTGAACTTGAACCCTGCCCCGCCTAGGTGCACAAACACGGGAGGAAACCCAGGTCTATGTGATGTCGGGGATTATCGAGTGTGAGCGTGCATGAGTGTGTGGGTGTGAATGCATGGGTGTGAGCGAGTGTGAGTGTGAGTGTAAGTGAGCAAGAATGAGTATGTAAGTGAGTGTATGAGAGTGAGTGCGGGTGACTGTGAGTGAGTCTGAGTGAGAATGAGTGTGAGTGTGAGTGAGTGAGTGTGGGTGACTGAGTGTAGGAGTGTATGAGAGTGAGTGAGTGTGAGCGAGCAGGTGACTGAGCGAGTGTGAGTGTGAGTGTAAGTGAGTATGAGAGTGTGAGCGATTGAGTGTGAGTGCGTGTGGGTGAGTGTGAGAGTGAGTGAGGTGGTAACACAGGTTCAGATTGATTCCATGAGATGTTGCTGCCCTCTTTTTAAGTACACGTGGTAGGATTTCTCACGGTGTCGCACTGTTTGTGGAAGTCATGGTTGGGATGTGGTACACACAGTATGGCTTCAGTCATTGATTCCATCATTTCTCTAAGGATGTCTTTGTAGTTTGCTCCCAGTGTGCCTGCGGGACACAGGTGACATCCCGCACACACGTCTCCTTCCTGATCACTCGAATATTTCCCCAGAGCAAAGTCCCAGGTGAGGAAGAACTGGATGGCGTTTGGCATTTTTAAGGGGCTTAACGCACAACTTCTGCAATGTCAGTGGGTCTTCCCCTAGGCATCGCCAGTTCCCCAGGGGAGAAGCCATGTCTGTCTTGCTCCTGTGACACTCAAATAGGCCACTGTGCTGGAAACACAATAAGCAAATGGTGAGCATGGTTAGAAAAAGCACTGGAGCAATGAACAAGAGCCTGCCTCCCTCTCATAGTCAATCCAGCACCGGGCTGGCCATGTCAGTGACAGTGACATTGAAGGACACCTGCTCTGGGAACACCATCTTGAAGAGAAGATGTGTCACTGCACATGGACCGTGACTGCATCTCCTAATTGTGACCTTGTCGCCCTCTGGAAAAGGAAAGCTCCCCCCCCTCAAAAATGTAAATCAGTAGAAAGCTGTATTTTGCACATTTGAAATGACTGCAGAAAATATGTCACCTGGAGTCGGCTGATGGGGTGGCACTGCCACCAGTTTCCATTTCTTCTTTCATTGGTCAGAAAATCCAGATCCAGCCAAGGAGGGCTATGTCAGGGCAAGAGAAAAAGTCTCTGTCTATTCTGGCCCTGATTTGCTGGCTGTGGCTCCTGATGGGCTGTTTTCATCTTGAAAGAACTAGGTCTGTGCTATCTGTGTTTTCCTGTTTGAAACAGACACAGACTGGGAAGCACACACAGACACAGATCCACGTGTGTATGTGTGTGTGTGTGTGTGTGTGTGTGTGTGTGTGTGTGTATAATGAACATATAAACATATATGCGTATATATATATTTGTTAGTGGGCCTGGGATTTGAACTCAGGTCTTCACACTTGCAAAGCAGGTGCTCTACTGCTTGAGCCATACCTCCAGTCCATTTTGTTCTGGTTATATTTTTTGGTCATGGGGCGTCTAGTAAATTATTTGCCCAGGCTGGCCTCAAACTGCCAACCTCCTGATCTCAGACTCCCAAGAAGCTAGGATTACAGGCGTGAGTTACTGGTGCCCGGCTCTGTTATATATTTTCTGTTATACACTTTGATTACCAAACAACACTTGATTGTTGTAACACATTGAAAGTAGAAACATAAATGGTAAAAAACAAAAATAAAACAAACAAACCCGCTTTTCTCTTTTGGGTTTCATAGGCACACAAACATAAATACACATACATTTATATATCTATGTGTATATATATTAAAATTTTACCCACATAGGACCATCTTTGACTGTCTTCATCTGTTTTCTGTTACTAGAATGGAATACTGCATGAGTTATAAACAATGGAGGTTTATTTGGCTCGCAGTTCTGGAGGCTGGAAGTTGGAGAGTGTGGCACCTGCTTGGCTTCTTTTATTCATGGTGGAAGTAGAAGGTCAATGCCACCTTGATGAGACCAGGGAGGGTGGCGTGACCAGCGGCTGTTTGCTGGCACAGGGCTGGAGATGCACTGCATTTATTTTGTTTATTTTGTTCCACATCAGAACAGCGCTGACCTCTTCTTTGCTTTCCTTTCCGTGCAGCCACTGAGAGCCGAGGCCTGGCCGACAGCCTGCAGAGGTTCTCCTCACTGCCCGCGTACCTCCCGGCCAGTGTGCACGTGTCCGGCGCAGAGGAGGCTTTCTTCCTGAAAGAGGCCAACCAGGACCTCACGCGGAACTCCAGTCTGCAGGCCCGGGTGGAGTCGCTCTTCATCTACCGAGCTCGGTCGTCCCCTGTCATCAACGCCAGCTACGGCCTCTTCTCTGTGGAGAAGATGGTGCCCCAGGAACTCCTGCTGACTTCCAGCCCCTTCGGAAACACGGAGAAGTTTCCCTTCAACTGGAAGCTGAAATCTCACATCCTTGACAGCTCCATCTACTCCAACAGACCCAAAGTGCAGACTCTGTTCTACGTCACTGGCATGGCCTGGGATGACAGTGATGCTGGGGAAGATCTACCCTGTGTTAAGATGTTTGCCTTCCCCGAGACCAGGGAAGTGGCGGCCAGCTGCAGGCTGCAGGGGGCCCCCGGGCTGTGTGTGGCTGAGCTGGAGCTGCTGCCCGAATGGTTCAGCTCAGGGCTGGACCTGGAGCCCGAGGAGGAGATCCCGGCACAGCTGGGGGGCACCGCTATGGAACTCTTCTTCACCCTGTACCCAGCCAATGAGGCTGGCCAGTGTCCCCTGCAGGAGGAGGCCCGCTGGCAGAACAACATTCATACGGAGCAGGATGGCCCCCAGCACGCCTTCCCTGCCCGGGAGAGGATCGGCAGCGTGGTGGTCTACCCCACGCAGGACGACCTGCGGTGGTCCCTCGTGAGCCTGGACGAGAACATCGCCCTCTCTGTCCCTCTGAATCTTGTGCGGGAAGGGGACACGGCTACCTTTTTGGTCTCTCTGACCAGTGGCTCTTTGGCAGACCAGTTCACTCTTCGGTAAGAGGCTTGTTGGGTTGGACAGAATGAAACCAGTTTTTGGTGACCCATGAGTTATCAATGAATAAAATAGGTATTGATTATTGGCTGAGCACTTGTGCAAGTTAAATGCAGCTGATGTTAGCTAAAGTGCTCAAACTGACTGTGAAGGGCTGAGCTCTGTTCCTGTGTGTGTGTGTGTGTGTGTGTGTGTGTGTGTGTGTGGCGGGGGTGGGGATGGGATTTGAGAGAGCCAGAAGTGGGGAAGCCAGGTTCAGTAGAGTCAGAGAAGTGGCAGAGACCACAGACTGGGCTGTGTGGACGCCATGCCAGTAGTGCCTACCTGCAGACCTCCAGGTCTATCCTCCCATGGAAACTGGGAGACAGGGACCCTGTCTTTCCTGACACTTCTATTTCAAAGGATCGACTCTCAGGTCTGTTAGAAGGATGCTGAGGTGTAGGAAACACATGCGTACAGCTATAAGCCTTTCTTAGTGAAAATTCCAGAGCACAGTGTCAGGTGTGTGTTGGCTGGAACCAGCAGTAAATTTTCCTGGCCAGGTTCAGTCTTCTCAGGTGGCACTCGTGGAGTGCTGGGGCCTGTCAGGGAACGCAGTCTTGTGCACTGAGAGTACTACTGGAGTTTGGTCAAGTCTCTTAGTGCTGGGTTGTGGATGGAGTTGCCATGTTCCACAGTCAGGACCCAGTGTGGTGAGGATCTCCAAATGTGAGCGAGAGACCCAGGCAAGATGACAGAGCAGGGGTCCGAGGACATTCTAGAAAAAGTTGGATGGTAACTAGATAGTCTCTAGGATGACGTCTCAGCTCTGCTGATGCAGCATGAAAGCAGCCACAGTGAGTGGGGATGGCCATGTTCCAATAAAACTTTACTTATGAAACTAGGCAGGAGCCTGAACTTGGCCCTGGGCTCTAGTTTGCCAACCCCTGCCATGAGGAATTAGGTTCAAGCTTGAGTTGCTGATGATAACATCTCCAGAATGGAGGATTGGGAGTTGTGTGGGTGTCAACACAAGGCCAGAGATGTCACTGTCAGCTGGATGTTGAAGGATGAGTGGGATTTGGGAGTGGAGAAAGGAAATGGTTGAAAACTGACAACCCAATTGGGACAGCCCAAGCCGGGGCCCAAGACTACACATGTGTATTAGGAGAAAGAACCATGGGCCAGGTGACCGGAGAGCAGGAAGGCAGCTCTGAGACATGAGGCTATTTCTCACTGGTTGGGAGGTCAGGGAAGAGGTAAAAATGACAAATACCTGAAGCTCGACACGGATATGGCCAGGTGCTGTCAGCCATCCCTGCCCCTTTGATGTCAGGCAGAATCCCGCAACGCTACACACTGTCAATGAATCCCCACTTCCAGATGCACAGAAGAGCACTCTGAGATGTCTTTCTCCCCTGGGAAGAACCCTTTGATACCAAGACTTCAGCATGATGAAGACTTGGTTTTAGGATTGCCCCAAATGGCAGTCCTTTGTGTAGAGTTCAGTTGTGGGGCCGTGGTGCTCCCTGAAGGGAAAACCTAGTGTTTGCAGACTGGTGTCCACAGCCACCCCAGCCCACAGATGTGAACTTTATTTAGCTCTGCCAACCTCTGACAGTACAGAGATGACACAGAGTCACTTTCTTCAAAAGTCTTGAACTTGACAACGGTGGTTAGATACAGTGTACCTCACTCTCCACCTCTCCCTTTGTCTCACACCTGCTACAGCACTGTCACATACACCACCACTGGGCCTCCATGTGCATTTGGAGCCCTCGTGGAGTTATTTGGAAAAAATGGAGGGGGGGGATGCAATGCTGAAAGGAGGGACTTGTTTGAGACTATGAAGACAGTTATCATCAGCTCACTGATGGCGTGTGTTAGGGGAGTGAGAAGTGACCAGGGGTGCATCACAGCGGGGAGGCCACCCCTCCACCATCAGTTTCTTGTGAGTAAATTGGTCATCGCCTCAAAGCATGTGGAAGGGCGTCTGGCACACTGTGGCTGGCCAACAAGTGTTCCTCAACACGATTAATTGATTGACACTATTAATTCATTCTTTTACATTACCAGGCACACTTGTGCCAGGCCCAGTGTTAAAAGTTATGATCACGGCCACCATACAAGAATGCAGAGACTGAAATTCACTGAGGTTTCTGGTTCTGGTCTGGGGTCACTGGGGAGATGGAGGGAATAGGTGTGGCCTCCTTGTGAGTCGAGAGCCCCCATTTTAGCTGCTCTTGGGCCGTTCTGCTTGTCCTGATGGAGGCTGATGTTACCATCCCAGCTCTCTGGTCAGCACCTAGATGATTTATTTTGTTTTGTTTAATGGCTGGAGGAAAAAAAATGCATAGAGATGGCAGAAATAAATGAGAGAGAGCAGAAGTTGTGTATCCAGAGCTGGCGATGGCTGGGAGTCACCACTGTCTCTGTCTGCCAGAGGCTCAAAAGTAGGCAGAGGGCTGGGAGGTGGAAGGGAGAGTCGCGTGGAGGTGGAAAGCAGGGAGGTTTTAGCACTTGGACTGGAGGTGTGGGGCATGGGGAAGCCGAGGCAGGTCAAGGAGAAGTGGGCATCTTCTGGGGTGGGCTTGGGAGTGCATTTGACTTCCTTGACTGGGGGGAGTTGAAGTAGAGGCAAGAACCAGGGAGACTGGGGTCTGTTCTCTGCCCATTCCTGTGGAGAGGCTGAGGCTGAGGTTTGCCGGCCCAGTCTGTGCAGTGCAAGGTTGCGTTCTAAGGTCGTCCATCATCCAGCTGCTGTCTGTTTGCATATCCAGCTCCTCAAAATAACATCTCTCTAGGCCTCGGGAGATGCCTTCTTTCCCAGCATAAGTAATTGTCTGTTCTAATCACATCTTTTATGAATGAACGGGCATATTTCATTCTGGCTCCGAGGAGGCCTGGGACCAAAGCCTGAACGTGCACAGGCTTGGCTGAGATGTTTGGAGGGGACAGATGGGTGCCAATTCGCATGTCACGTTGCTGTTTCGGACTGCGCGTTGCCAGGGGGCCAGCTTGATGCGTGTTGTGTTGCTTATTCTCTAATACCGAGAGAGAGCGCCTGGGAAACGAGCACCGAGCTTTTACGGGACCTTGAACACCTCTTAAAAAAGACCGAGTTCTGTGCTTGGGGAGCCGGGAGGGGCAGGCAGGGCTGGCCTTTGTTGCGCTCCCAGGAAAACTTGGAATATTATGACACACTCTCCCCTCCAAATGGAATACCCCTTAGGCTGAGAGAGGTCCTGGAACTTTTATCCCTGATTGATTAAAATGGCTTTTTCTTGGCTCACGTGGAGAGTCTTCTGGGTTGATCTTTCAGCTGTCAGGCAACAGAGTGGAGCCCAGTGGTTAAGGATGTTGACCCCGAAGCCTGGGTTCAAATCCTGGCTCTGCTACATAGCAGCTGTGTGGCCGTGGGGAGAATTACTCAACCTCTCTGTGTCACAGTTTGGTCATCTGCAAAGGGGAGGCGATTTGTTTCCATACCTTGTGCTCAGTGTGCGATGACTAGATCAGGGTAGCTGGCATATTCATCCCCTCAGACATCTCTCATTTCTTTGTGCTGGGAACATTCAAAATCTTCTCTACCAGCTGTTTTGAAATACACAGTCAGTATGCACCATAGTTACCCCGCTGTGCTGTGGGATGTTAAAACCTGTTCCTCCCGCCCACCTGTGCCCGTCAACCATCTTCTCTCCATCCCCACCCCAGTAAACACTGTTCTGCTCTCTGCTTTCAACAGATCAAGTGTTTAAGCTTTCACATGTATGTGACAGTATGTGCTACTTGTCTTTTTCTGCTTGGCTTGTGTCACTTAACCTACTGTCCTCTAGACTCATCCACATTGATACAAATGATGGGGTTTCATTATTTTTTATGGTTAACTATCATGCATATGGGCCACATTTTCTCCATCTGTCCATCCATCCATCCATCTATCCATGCACATTCCATATCTTGGCTATGGTGAAAGTGGAAAAAACGGCCACCAGTTTGATAAATGTTCCCCAAGTGGCACCAAACGTCCAGGCTCCATTAATTTTGTCCTTAGATAAGACTCAGATTTCCCCTGAAGACACTGAGCCTCAACCCAGGTGCTCTGGGCTCTGCCAGGATGGAGTGCAGACCAACCAAGTCCAGAGCTTGGTGCTTAGGGCTCCCTAGAGCCTAGAGAGGAAGGCAGGCGACCGTTTCCCCATACAAACCACAAACCATAACTGCACAGCAAGCTTGGTGACCATTGCCTCCAAATGTTCCCATGGCGTTTACTGAGCATATATCCATTAATTAGATTGTGGTGTTCACCCCAAACCTGCCTTGTCCCCACCTAATGCATTGGGATCCCCGAGCTCCCACTGGTAGGAGCCAGTGTCAATTCCCAGTGCTCCAGGATTCTGTGTGTCAAAGGAGATTTTGACCTGCATGGTAGCTTCATCCCGGGTCAAGACTTTGGAAGGCTGGATATACCTGGATCATGATCCAGTTCACGCCCAGCCACACTGAACTGTGTTATGGCTTCAACCCATGCAGTACTGCGAGGAGACAAGCAGCTGTCCTCAAGCCTGCTGGGCAGGTGCAGAGATGAGACATTCAGCCCAGTCCTGGTGTCCCAGCCTGAGGGCGCACCTGCTTGTGGGAAAAGTTTGCTGTACTTGTCTGCAGGTGGCTGGTGCATGACCTTGGCTGACCTTGCCAACAGCCTTGGCCATTCTGGGCGTTCCTCATTCAGGGTGGTCCCCAGGTCCAGTCTTCCTGGTTGAAATGCTTTTGGGTGTGGCTCCCTCAGCCACAATGGTGCCGGCCTCTCACCCATTGGATTCACACCCACTGTGCCAGCTCTTCTTCTTTCAGAGTCTACCTCAGTCTTTATTTCATATGATCTGGGAAACTGATTTTTAAAAAGGAGGACGCTCCAAAGAGTTTTACGTATGTCCTGGATAATGACTTTTTAGAAATTGCAGTAAGAACACATATCGTGGTGTCTATTTAAGTGACACATTTTAAAGTATACAGTAAGTACTATAGCTGCATGTGCAGTGTTGGAAGTTGACTTCGTGCACGAATGAAGCTCTGCTTTGCAAACTCTCCCTCCCCCTCCCCAGCCCCTGCAGCCACCTCTCTGCCTGCACTTATGTGCACTTGACTCATTCAGATGCCTCCCATAAGAGGACTGGTGAAGTGTTTGTCTGTCTGTGATTAGTGTATTTGACTTTTTTTTTTTGGATGGGACTGGGCTTGAACTCTGGACTTCGTGCTTGCAAAGCAGGTGCTCTATTGCTTGAGCCACACCTCCAGTCCATTTTGCTCTGGTTATTTTGGAGATCTCAACTTCCCAAGTTGCTAGGATGACAGGTATGAGCCACTGGTACCCGGCTCGCCTATGGTTTTTAAAGTTAATTTTAGTGTGTGTGGTGGTACTAGGGATTGAACTTAAGGCTTCACTCTTGTTTAAATTTATCTATTTATTTATCTTTATTCACTTCTTTTTTATTTTTTGAGACAGGGTCTTCTGTGTATCCCAGGCTGGCCTTGAACTCTGGATCCTCTGCCTCAGTCTCCTGAATGCTGGGATTATTTGAAAGAATAATGGGATCTGATGTGGGGAGTTGGTTTACAGGGAAGGAGATCAGTTTGCTTTCTCAACCTTCCGCAGCATTGACCCTGCAGGGGAGATGCAGGGGACAGCGCCAGTCAGAGGCCACATTGTGACCTTTCCTTCCCGATGGTGCGGAATCCTTTGGTGTCACTCTTGTGAGATTTCCAGTAAGAGTGAACTATAGCATCCACCTTTCTGAGAATAAATCGGAACATGGCCTCCATCTCCACTGTGTTTAAATCACCATATTTAAACAGAAGATTAAAAAAACAATCTCACTGAACTTAATTCCAGGAAGAGAGAAGGTATTGAATTGTGTAATCTTTAGTTACATTTCTTCCTTTCTGGATGGCCTAAATCCACAAAATTTATTGTGAGACTTTTAAGACATGGTCCTCTTTGGTTTTGAGAATTTTGCACAAACTGAGGGCCTCGAATTTATCACAGTGTGTTACCAGTAACTGAATTCCTGTTGCCTCTTTGATTATGAGTCTTCTTGCGGACGGGGACTGCCGACATGACGGGGTCTGTGTCCCGGGTGAGAATGGGCAGCCTGTTAGAGATCATGAAGGTCCCTGGAGTTGAATTCAATTTGAATTTCAGAAGAAGAAAACTTGCCACTCTCCTCTCAGATTTAATGATTTTTCTTCACTTATGGCAAAGCAGTTGTTCTAGAACTTAATGAACAGCTCTGTGGCGTCTCTCTAAATGGGAAATAAAAGCCTTTTCCAGGATTGTGCCCTGCTGGGTTTCACCCCGGGAACTCTACCCACTCTTGGTGGTGGGATGCCGCAGTCAACATCAGGAGATGTTTTTCTGGAGGGAAGCACTTTAAATAAATATGCCATTTTGTGCTGTTCAGATGGTGATTGGTGAGACGTGGTCCTCAGGGTATGACATTCTGATTGGGTGAAAGCAGAAGCTATGTGAAGGGGGAAAAAAGGCATCTTTCCCACCATAGACTCACAGTGGTCACCAGTCACCCAATGGTGCGGGCGAGGCTGCGTAAAACGCCAAGCCCAGGCCACCTGTGGCACCCATGTTACAGCCCCACGCAGAGCCAGTCCATCCCTGCCTGTGTTCTTCTCTCATATCCCTGCAGGGAGGGCCCCTCCTCACCAGCTTGCCTGCAATGTCCCCTTCCTGGCCACCCCCAAGTGGTCCTTGATGCCAACCCATCATCCACTGATTTTCGTGGTAGCCCTTGTCACCACCTGGAGGAAGCTGAGCTCATTTGGAATGTCAGCTCCATGTGGCCAGGGGCACGTGTCCTCTCTGCCCACAACAGTGCCTGGCTCATGGTTGGGACTCAGTAAATGGGGAGCCAACAACTTCATCCTGGCTGGATTCAGGGGATTCAGCGCTTACCTGTGTGGCATGAGGCTGTCATGCTGAACTGAGGCTCTCCATAAACCCGTGTGTTGAAGCTGGGGCAGGTGCTTTAGAAGTGAGTGTATTTGGAGGGAGGGCCCTTAAAGAGGTGACTAAGTTAAGATGAGGTCACTAGGGTGGTCCTGATCCACTAGGACTGGTGTCTTTGTAAGATGAGATTAGGGGGCTGGAGGCATGGCTCAAGTTGCAGAGTGCCTGCCTACTAAGCACAAGGCCTGAGTTCAAACCCCAGTGCTGCTAAAAAAAAAAAAAAGATTAAGACATGCAGACAGGGACACAGAGAGGACACAGGGAGAACATGGTTGTCTACAAGTCTGAAACAGGCCTCAGGAGGAGACATGATTTCTTGCTTCCAGAGCTGTGAGACAAAACATTTGTTGTGTCCCAGTTACTTGGGAGGCTAAGGCAGGAGAATTGATTGAATCCTGGAGTTTGAGGCCAGCCTGGGAAACATAGACCCTTTCTCAATCTACATATTGAATCTATAGAGATATATACATATATACACACATATCTAATGACAGTGTAGATAAAAAACTATATATAATGAAAGTGTCTATATTAAATGACAATATATCTAAATGTGAACATATGTGGTCATTTTAAGGCACACAATCCATGATACTTGGTTGTGCCTACCCTAGAAAGCCACACAGTGCCGTGCAGTAGAAAGCAATGAAATAGCTTTGAATGGTAGTAGCTGCTGATTCAGAGGATTTATAAATTCTTCCCTGATCCCTGTCTGTTCCATAGTTCTGTTTCACTATTGTTTGGGACTCTGAAGAGGAGAGGTTTATTGATTTGGAATGGCTTGATTTGTGCGTGCCACCATCAGTAGATGCTCTGGGATTTGGGTCTCTTCTTTGGGGATCTCCTTTGGGAATAGAGGTCTGAGAACATCATTAGCACAAAGAAGTGTTTTCAAGATCTGACTCCCTGACATGATCTCTCTGGAGGTCCATCTCTCCTGGACCTGAGGTGACTTTCCACTAAATTCTGCTGGGTGCAAAAATTCCTACAGTCCATTTGGATTCTCATGAGAGTGTGCGTTGCGTGGTGTAGCCCTCAGCTTAACTCATCCACAAACACAATTCCTTCCCTGTACAGATGTAGAAGGGGGCTGGTTTAACGAGCTGTTCCCTTGAGTCCTCCATGTTCTATTTGCTTCAACTTGAACAGGGAGTCTTGCAGAAGGAGACCTCTTGGGGGCTTCTAAGTGTCCCAAATGTGTCTTCTATTTCAGACTCCCCCCCACCTGTTTTCTTACTTGCCTGGACTTACTTCTGCTTGCCAAGCTGTGTGTTGATCAGTTTGTACCACTTGGGGTTCACTTGCTAATTGCAGTGATGTGTTGTTAAGGAAAATGGAGAAAGAGAGAGAGAGACAGAGAGAGAAAGAGAGAGAGAGAGAGAGAGATCATTGGTGGCTTGAATTGGAAATGAGAAAACTGGTTATTTCCAGCGCTGCATACAGAAGAAACTCAACGCTCAATTTTAGCAGCTTCAGTTTCATGTTGCAGAAAAATGTCGAGAGTGAAGTTTCATTTTGCAGAAGACTGGGTTGCACAGCTGAAATCTGTAGGATCAGACAGAACATTTCCATCACGGAGTGGGTTCATAAAACCTCTAATAGGATTTGCTGACCATAAGCGCCTCGGACCAAGCTGGGGAGAAGTTTTATTTATTTGCCATCTGTATGTAAATTTGGCTATTATGGACATAGTGCCAGGAATTGGACTGCAGCCAGAAAGCGCACACTAGCTGTAACATTTGAGCTCAGATACAAAGCAAAGCGCCCCTCTATGTGTGAAAGCGCACACGAATAAATCTGCCTATCATTGCTCTCTATATGAAACTCCGGCCTCAGACTTGAAATCTAGCCTGTGGTCAAGGTGCATGGCTCATTTGAGTATGCAGCAGGCACTCAAAGACTAGGCAACAGGGCAGGGTTTTAATGGAAACAGAGGTGCCCATACTTTGTCTTGTTATTAACCCCCAGGATCCAGTGTCAGTCTCCTTTAGTGACTCTCCAGGTGACTATAGCAAGGTTCGTTTTATTGTTCCAGGACACATATTTTTGGAGTTAATTACAGCAGGCACAGAATAGAGGAACGCCTAACTTTGCTTTTTATCCTGAAAGAAACCAAACCAACACGCAGAAATTGAATCGGGACTCAGGCATTTCGATGCCAGCTCTGTTACATAATTAGCATCCTGGGTGGCTTGCTCTGTAGCTGGCTGCCGCGGCTGTCTTTAAGGAGCTCACATCGCACGGTAACGCTGGGTAGGAAGTTTGACTTGCCACAGCTGTGCATTTCCATAGCAACGTGAGTGGAGTCCAGAGGAAGTGGTAGACTCACTTCCATGAGACCTGCACACAGACAAAATTCACCCTGTGTGTGCCCTTAATTTTGTTCTTTCAGCCTCTTTCCAAAAGCTACCAGGTTATGGAATAACTTTTGCCTTTAAACCATTTTAGAGAGCAGATAAAATCTAAGACTGCCCTCTCACTTTGGGAACCACCAAGGGGTGGGGGAAAGAGGATGCTGGGTGATAGCAAGGAACCCGGTGGGTATTCAAGTACCCAGTAGGGGTGCTCAGGTGACATTGGTGACACTGGGGGAGCTGATTTCTTCAGCTGCCTCCTTCCATCCTGGGTTAGTCAGGAAGGTGGCCTCTGATGCCCCGCATCCCCAACCCCCTTGCTGCTTTGTTTTGTTTTAAGCGATAAGAACCCATGGTGCAGGCTGGGAGCATTTGGCAGACTGCAGCGTCTGGCTAGAATTCAGTAACATTGTTCTGTTTTTGTTGTACTTATTTTAGGGTTTTCTTCTCTTTAGGGAAAGTGATACTGCTTTTTAAGCGCTGGTGTATTCTTTCCACCCCAGATAAACTAATGCAAATCCATCAAACAGATTTAAAAGATTTATTAAGTAATACAGATAGTCCCTAGGTCAAAGCAGAGTGGATCAGGGATACCCAAGCATGGAAACATTGGATGACACAGCACATTCCCCCCACCCCAAAATAAGTAACAGGTCCAGCCTCAGTGAGGGCTGCATTTGGCCTCATGTCTTTAGGAGTCACTGGCTGGTTGCTTCCCAGATGGCCATTTCTGTCCCCTCACTCAGCAGGTCTTTCCAGTGGCCACCTGTCTGGGTTACTGCCTGTTTAAACTCTTTCTATCCCAGTGTTCTCACCTCCAAAACTGGATAATACCACTTCCCGAAGGTAAGCTCCAGGTTGAGGGAAGGGTTCGAAGGGAGTGAATCGGTCTCCTGTCCCTCTTCCCCTTGTGAGGGTTGAGGGAAGTCATCATCAGGTGAATGCTGGGATCATGGAATTCCACTGGCACAACCTCTGGGGGGCTGGGCGCACACCTGCATATGCACCTGTGCGTGGACTTCAGGCCTCAAGATGGTCTGAAGCAAAGTCTATCTGATGCAGGCAGCAGAGAGGGACTCGGAGTGACTGCTTTCCCAGTCAACAGCACCCTGCTCTCTCTTTCTCTGAGTGGCTCTGGGAATGGTGGCACCAGAATCCCTTGAGGAGAGGGTTAGATCCCTCAGCCACCTCCACACCTCAGATGAAGTGAGACATCCCCAAGAGTGGTCAGCAGCCAAACACTGTGGCAGATTCATGTCTGAGCACCTGTGCAGGTGAGAAGGCAGGGAACAGGTGGTCACTCTCCTAGAGGACTGGTCTGCTTCAGACTCATGGGGAGCTGCCCTGCAAGTAGAAATGAAGAGAGTTTTCAGAGCTGACCTGAGGCAGGAGGAGATTATCCCAGAAGCAAGGTGAGCTCCAGGGAGAAAGCCACCCACCCAGAGGCAGGAGAACATGGATGACAGGTAACACGGGAGGAAGGTGGAGGAGGAGTGGCCTCTGCAGCTTGAGAACAGAGTGATGGCAGGTTTGGAATGACTAAATACTGACACCTTTCATGGGCTTTGTGCCTCAGTCTCCCCTTATGTAAAATGGAGACAATGAGGTACCTACCTTAGAGGAATATGTGAGAAATAAGGATGTTAATACATATAACTAGCTTAGAACAGGGCCTGGCACGTGGTTCATGTTGGAGAATCAAGGTGGTCCCAGACCCCACCTTCTGTGCAAGACAATGCAAGGTGTGCATGCAGACCCTACACAGATACCAGACAAGGATCCAGGGCACTGGTGTGAAGGGGCAGGGAACGTGAGACAGAGAAGGAATAGAGGCTGACAAAGGGTGCGTGGGTGAGCCTCACTGGGGTCCTCTCTTGGAGAGGTGTGTTTAAGGTGCCTCAGAATTGTTCCATGGAAACATGGGGAGAGCTGGGCACAGTGACTCACGCCTGTAATCCTAGCTACTCAGGAGGCAGAGATCAGGAGGTTCGAGGTTTGAGGCCAGTCTGGGCAAGAAGCAAGACCATATCACATAACAAAAGGGCTTGAGTAGCGTCTCAAGTGATAGAGCACCTGCCTAACAAGTGTGAGTCCTGAGTTCAAATCCCAGTACTGCAAAAAAAAAAAAAAGAATGATGGGGAAGCTGGAGCATTTATCTACTGACCTCCATCCCAGGGAGATAACATGGAAAGACAGCACAGGACAAGGTGCTAGCTAGATTAATGTATATATGATCTTGTATATATACATATGGAGAGAGAGAGGTAGAGGGAGGGAGAGGGAGGGGGAGAGAAAGGGAGGGAGAGGGAGGGAGAGAGAGGAGAGGAGAGAGAGAGGGAGGGAGAGAGAGAGGGAAGGAGAGGGAGGGAGGGAAAGAGAGAGAGAATGTGGTTCCATGATTGTATAGATGGGTCAGGACTACAGGAAAGAGGACGAGGAAAAGAGAATAATAGAGTGAATAATACTGAAAGACAAAGAGTAATACTGGGACACAATGCATTTGTGTATGAGGATACTCTAGCACAGTGCACTGTAAACCATTGAATTACAGGAGCAGGGCGACACAGAGAAAATAATAGAGGGAATTAATCTGATTAGTGCATGATATATACATGTGTGACATGCCAAGGTGAAAATCACTTGAACAATCAATATACATTTAAGAAAAGGAAGGACAGGAAAATAAAACAGGTTATGCCTGGGGTGGGTACCATGGGAGGGGGAGGGTAAGTGGTGAGGGTGGAAATGAGACAAATATGGTGGATGTACTGTGTATGCATATGAAAGTATTCAATGAAACCTGTCAAAATTGTTCTCAGAAGGGAGGAGGATAAGAAAGAAAGTGGAGGGGGTGAATCCAATTAAGATATATTGTGAGAAGACATGTAAACGCCACAATGTATCCCCCTGTACAACTATTACACGCTGATAAATACATTTCCAAAAGGAGACAAAATGCGGCCTCAGGGACGCAAGGAACTGTCCACTGCAGCAGTGCTGAACTCAGGCGGGAGGAGGGGCGCTCCAAGACTGTTTGCTACTGTGTTTGTGTGTGCACACATGTTCATGTGTGAATATGTACATGTGTACATACATGTGGGCATGTTTTCACATGAGTACCCAGGGGCTGACCTGGGTTTGGAGGTGGGTCTGTTCTCTGGGCTGCCCCACAGGCGACAGGCACATTCTGTCTAGGAAACACTCTCTCCATGTTACATGCCTGGGATGTACGTGATGCTTGGTGCCAGCCAGAGAGGAAGATCTGGGTGGGGAATGGTGACTGACCAAGTGGTATCTGTGGGGTCTTGCCAGTCACCTGCCCTGGATCACAGTCCCTTCTAGGTTTGGGTTGCCAGTCTTTCCTTCTCTATTCTATGGGATGCCCAGTGTCCCTCCTGTGTCTTTCTCTTATGCTGGCTGGGATAGTTTTCTGTTGCTTGGAAGCAAAGACATCTAAGTTACATCCTCCTTTGAGTGGATGTCCGGCTGTTTATGTTATCATATGGTTTTGTACTAAGTGTAAATGCTTATCATTTTAGACTCCTAAAACACAGGCGAAAGCAAGACATGGCTCATCTTTTCTTCTGGGGCCAGCACGGTCCTCAGCACATCCAGTTTGGTGCTGCCTTTGTCTGTTGGGAACACCTTGTTTGCTCTTCTTCATTCTCAGAGGTGGTCTCAGGATGATGAATGGGACCTTCAGACAGGGTGTTTGGCGTCTGCACAGAAGATGATAAATGGTTGAAATGATGAGTATGCTAACTGCCCTGAGTTGATCATTATACTTGTAGAATGTCTTGAGATACACTGTGCCCCATAAACACGTGCAATTATTGTGCACCAGTGAAAACATTAAGAATAACAAAGAAAAATTCAAAGTAATAGAAAACAAGGAAAAGCGGTGCATTCCTGCTTCCTTCTTATTGAGCAGTGACAAGGATGATGAACAGAGAAGAGACTGGAATCTCTGTCCTGGTCCTGCATCTTTGAGATTGGACTCAGGTCACTTCACTTCTCTGAGCCTCCGTTTCTTGATGATTCAGGCATTAATTCAATGGAGATGCAGACAAATACATAAGTCCTCAAAGTAGCTGGAAAGTCTACGAAGGATGGGTGGTTTGATCCCTGTAACCTGAGGCCAGGATATTCCATTAAACATGATTCAGTGTTGATGTTCTTGACTTGCATTTTGGGTTGAACCACTCATCTGAGATCATTCCAGACCAGTCCAATTTGGGTTTTTTGCTTCATAGAAACCTGCTTTCTTTACCTTCCCTTTTTGTCCAAGGCTTCCCCTTCCTGACCGCTCTGGGATTTGCTGGTGGTGAGGGCAGACAGATGCAGGCAGGTGGAGGCGGGGGGCTGTGAGTTCCACAGCACTGTGATTTTGAGTTCTTTGAGTTCTTTTTTTTTTAGCAGCTCGATCCCCCCTCTAGATGTGTTTTCTCCTTTCATCTGAGCTGTTCAACAAACCCAACGTGAGTGCAATTCTCAGATTGTGGGAGCACCTGTTCTCATTTTAGGTGAACTGAACTGGACAGTGAGGCCACTGTCATCCTGGAGAATTGCCTCTTTGATTTGTAGCTCTAAGTCCCCTGGGGAGCAGTCACAGAATGTGAGGATGACTGAGTTCCTAGAGTTCAGCCACTCACAGACCACCGGGGTGATTCCTGGCCACACCCACGCACCACTCGGACTCATTCCGGTAGCTGTTTTCATTTCAATTAATACACAATTTTTGGTGATGAATGTATCTTTTTAAATTAATTATTTATTTATTTGAATTTTAATTTTATTCATATGTGCATACAATGTTTGGGTCATTTCTCCCCTCTTCCTCCCCCCACATGCCCCTCTCTCTCCTCCCCTACCCGCTCACTACCCGGCAGAAACTATTTTGCCCTTATTTCTAATTTTGTTGAAGAGAGAGTATAAGCAATAATAGGAAGGAACAAGGGTTTTTGCTGGTTGAGATAAGGATAGCTATACAGGGAGTTGACTCACATTGATTTCCTGTGCATGTGTGTTACCGTCTAGGTTAATTCTTTTTGATCTAACCTTTTCTCTAGTTCCTGGTCCCCTTCTCCTATTGGCCTCAGTTGCTTTAAGGTATCTGCTTTAATGAGCAAACGGAAAAAGAATGTATGAAAACAATTCCATTTACAATAGCCTCAAAAAAAATCAAATACCTACGTGTAAACCTAACAAAAGATGTGAAAGATCTCTACAAGGAAAACTATACACTTCTGAAGAAAGAGATTGAGGGAGACTATAGAAAGTGGAGAGATCTCCCATGCTCATGGATTGGTAGAATCAACATAGTAAAAATGTCGATACTCCCAAAAGTAATCTACATGTTTAATGCAATTCCCATCAAAATTCCAATGACATTCATTAAAGAGATTGAAAAATCTACTGTTAAATTTATATGGAAACACAAGAGGCCACGAATAACCAAGGCAATACTCAGTCAAAAGAACAATGCAGGAGGTATCACAATACCTGACTTCAAACTATATTACAAAGCAATAACAATAAAAACAGCATGGTACTGGCACAAAAACAGACATGAAGACCAGTGGAACAGAATAGAGGACCCAGATATGAAGCCACACAACTATAAGCAACTTATCTTTGACAAAGGAGCTAAAAATATACGATGGAGAAATAGCAGCCTCTTCAACAAAAACTGCTGGGAAAACTGGTTAGCAGTCTGCAAAAAACTGAAACTAGATCCATGTATATCACCCTATACCAAGATTAACTCAAAATGGATCAAGGATCTTAATATCAGACCACAAACTCTAAAGTTGATACAGGAAAGAGTAGGAAATACTCTGGAGTTAGTAGGTATAGGTGAGAACTTTCTCAATGAAACCCCAGCAGCACAGCAACTAAGAGATAGCATAGATAAATCGGACCTCATAAAACTAAAAAGCTTCTGTTCATCAAAAGAAATGGTCTCTAAACTGAAGAGAACACCCACAGAGTGGGAGAAAATATTTGCCAACTATACATCAGACAAAGGACTGATAACCAGAATATACAGGGAACTTAAAAAACTAAATTCTCCCAAAACTAATGAACCAATAAAGAAATGGGCATGTGAACTAAACAGAACTTTCTCAAAAGAAGAAATTCAAATGGCCAGAAAGCACATGGAAAAATGCTCACCATCTCTAGCAATAAAGGAAATGCAAATTAAAACCACGCTAAGATTCCACCTCACCCCTGTTAGAATAGCCATCATCAGCAACACCACCAACAACAGGTGTTGGGCGAGGATGCTGGGAAAAAGGAACCCTCTTACACTGTTGGTGGGAATGTAGACTAGTACAACCACTCTGGAAAAAAATTTGGAGGCTACTTAAAAAGCTGGACATCGATCTACCATTTGATCCAGCAATACCACTCTTGGGGATATACCCAAAAGACTGTTACTCCAGAGGCACCTGCACATCCATGTTTATTGCAGCACTATTCACAATAGCCAAGTTATGGAAACAGCCAAGATGCCCCACCACCGACGAATGGATCAAGAAAATGTGGTATCTATACACAATGGAATTTTATGCAGCCATGAAGAAGAATGAAATGTTATCATTCGCTGGTAAATGGATGGAATTGGAGAACATCATTCTGAGTGAGGTTAGCCTGGCCCAAAAGACCAAAAATCGTATGTTCTCCCTCATATGTGGACATTAGATCAAGGGCAAACACAACAAGGGGATTGGACTATGAGCACATGATAAAGCGAGAGCACACAAGGAAGGGGTGAGGATAGGTAAGACACCTAAAAAACTAGCTAGCATGTGTTGCCCTTAACGCAGAGAAACTAAAGCAGATACCTTAAAGCAACTGAGGCCAATAGGAGAAGGAGACCAGGAACTAGAGAAAAGGTGAGATCAAAAAGAATTAACCTAGAAGGTAACACACACGCACAGGAAATCAATGTGAGTCAATGCCCTGTATAGCTATCCTTATCTCAACCAGCAAAAACCCTTATTCCTTCCTATTATTGCTTATACTCTCTCTACAACAAAATTAGAAATAAGGGCAAAATAGTTTCTGCTGGGTATGGGGGGGGGAGCGGGAGGGGGCGGAGTGGGTGGTAAGGGAGGGGGTGGGGGCAGTGGGGAGAAATGAACCAAGCCTTGTATGCACATATGAATAATAAAAGAAAAATGAAAAAAAAAATAAAGTATCTGCTTTAGTTTCTCTGCGTTGAGGGCAACAAATGCTATCTAATTTTTTAGGTGTCTTACCTATCCTCACCCCTCCCTTGTGTGCTCTCGCTTTTATCATGTGCTCATAGTCCAATCCCCTTGTTGTGTTTGCCCTTGATCTAATGTCCGCATATGAGGGAGAACATACGATTTTTGGTCTTTTGGGCCAGGCTAACCTCACTCAGAATGATGTTCTCCAATTCCATCCATTTACCAGCGAATGATAACATTTCGTTCTTCTTCGTGGCTGCATAAAATTCCATTGTGTATAGATATCACATTTTCTTGATCCATTCGTCAGTGCTGGGGCATCTTGGCTGTTTCCATAACTTGGCTATTGTGAATAGTGCCGCAATAAACATGGGTGTGCAGGTGGCAATGACATTTAAACGGCAGGGGGTCAACTCAAAGTCACAGAAGAGTTGGGAAATGGTTTGAAAGTGTTGCTAGGCTCACAGCCACGTGTGCAGTCATTATCTAGGCTTGGGTCTTCAAGGATTTCCAGGAGTAGTTTCAAAGTTTCAGGTCTTACAGTAAGATCTTTGATCAATTCTGAGAGACAGGAGTCTTACTTTAGTCTTCTACAGGTGGATATCCAGTTTTCCCAACACTATTTGTCAAAGGGGCTGTCTTTTCTCTGACATATGCTTTGGTACATTTGCTACAATGGTATATCATTAAATTGTGTTCCTACAGTCTACCTGAACCTGTATTCCCAATTCTCACCAACGTCTCCCTCATTCCCCATTCCCTGGACACTGCCATTCTGCTCTGTTCTTCCATGAGCATAAAAACATGTACTGTTGGGCATTTAAAAACTCAAGTCAGTCCAGCTTTTAAAATTAGCTGAGAAGGACAAGATTGGCTGTTGTCTTCATTGTTGTCACCTTCTCCTGCTTCTCCTCTCTTCCTTTTTCTCGTCT
Organism: Castor canadensis; assembly: GCF_047511655.1. Lineage (NCBI taxonomy): Eukaryota > Metazoa > Chordata > Mammalia > Rodentia > Castoridae > Castor > Castor canadensis. Next base: position 42,597,060 of record NC_133403.1, read on the forward strand.
TTTTTTCCTGTCTGCATCTGATGGATAAGAATCTTATGAGTGAGGCCTCTCGAGGTTGGATATCCTGTGTGGAGGGGATGGTCTCCAATGTTTTGCTCCCCTGATTTCAGTAGTTTTGTTCTAGCAGATCCTCCCTGGGCTGTTTGCTTTACATCACACCTTGCACTTGACAGACAGCTGGCGGCTCCTGTGGACCCATTGCTGAAGGCAATTGATGCACCTTAAACTCTCTGTTCAGAGGGAGCCTTCTTAGTGATGAATACACCAGAATATTCTAGGTTGCATGAGAACAGATGCTGATGGTGTTGGATGTTATATAACCCTCAGGCTACAATTTCCCAGGGGAAAGTGGATTTATTATTGTGCCTTTTCTATACTTTCTGCTAGGAGTGGCAATGAAAGAAATAGGACCAACTGACTTACTTGAGATTCAAGTAGTGCCAGGACCTAGTATCATATTGAAAATTTCAACCCAAGGAGGCAGATCAGTATCATATGCTACTGTATTTGTGGGAGACTCGTTAGTTTATTAATTCAACAAATATCTGAGCATCTTCCATTTCCCAGGCATTGCTTTTGCACTGGCTGTATGGGGGAGGGGGAGGATGTGGTTTTCTGATCCCAGGACATTTAACACTCTGTAGGGAGACATGGAGGCATTGTTGGTGTTTAGGTGTTGATGGTGCCATATCTTATGAGCCAGACAGGAAGCGACGTGCTTGTTCATCTCAAATGCAGCGAGAGTCCAGGTGGAGCCAGCAGAGTCAGATGGTCATCAGGAGAGAGAATGCCAAGCAAAATATGATCTAGACTTGACTCAACACTGAAGTCACTGACATTTCAACTGGGAAGTGACATTCTGAAAGTGACTCGGTAGTGATGCCAGCTACTGAAAAAATGTCCACCACTTGTGAGAAAATGAGTAGATTCTGGTTGCCTTTGCACCAAGAAGGGTGATGATTTGAATAATGTTAGCCAAGGTTGGTAAATCCCAAGCTGTTGAAGACCCGAGGCTTCTTTGACTTATGTTCCTCCAGGTGGGCCGTGTTTATGCTCTGCCTCTGAAGGCTGTTTCAGAAGCCATGCACCCTTGAGGAGTCTGAGGTATAGGAGACATTGTCTGAGAAAGACTGTGGAACATCCCTGGCTTAATGTCCAGAGAGAAGTCTGGCCTCTTAAAAGGACTTTTCTGTTTTTCTCGGGGTTGCTTCTATGCCCAATGCATGGGGAGTTGCTATATAAAAAGGAGTGGTTAAGACATTTCTTTTATTCTCATTTTCAAGGTCTCTGTTTGTGATACTGGATATTATCTCAAACACAAGGGCTGAAAGTTCTAAGTGAGTCCTCTGGTTGTCTAGTAATGAAAGACCAGATGGGCCCTGGCCTGTGTGAAAGAGCAGCATTATCCCTTGCAGGAAGGACAGTCAAGGCAATGTCAGCTGGAGCTTGGCCTCTTTGGTCTTCTGCAGACCAGAACCCCCCACAGTGTGTCATCTGTCTGCAGCCATCGACTCTTCCTTCCTTTGGCTTGTGGAAAAGCCACTGCAGGGACCTTTTATGACTGCGTATCAGACACAGCTTTTGAGATTCATCACCCCAGTTTGAAGATATCATCACTGTTGTAGATATCCACTTATTGAGCTGCTGTACCAGGCTCCAAGTAGCATATCGGAGGTCCAAAAAAGAAATGACTGAGTGGAAGGAGTTTGTCCTCGAGATGGGGAACACCTGTCTCCAGCTCCCTTTTTGTCTTCCTCCCTTCCTTCCTTCCCTCCAGCCCTCACTCCCTCCCTCCTTCCCTTTCCTCCCTTCCTTCCTCCCTGCCCCGCATATTCCCTTCCCCCTCCATCCTCTGTCCCCTCATCCTTTCCTTCCACCCTCTTTCCCCCTCCCTCCATCTTTGCCTTCTTCCTTCCTTCCTTTCCTACAGTGAAAGGCACTGTGAGAAATTCTGAGTGCCTGGGATAAACCCTAGTCGTGTTCAAAAGAAGCAAGGCTTCGTTTGTCAGGACAGCTGTGGAGTGACCAGAGCCTGTTACTAGGAGGAATTCTACTAGCTGTCATTCTCACTCCCAGTTTTTCTGGTTTCTGGTGGCATGGCACAGATAACAATCTACATGGGGCTTGGAGGGCTACGACATGCATGACCTGGTCCCAGTGTGGGTGACGAAATCTTTTCAGAGGCATTTTTTTTTTTTGAGATAGAAACCTGCTGTCTGATGAGGCTCAGCAGTCGGGTTCCTTTGAGTTGGGCGTGATTTGAGTTGATCACTCCTGTGTGGAGCACTGCAGTCCTCTCAGGAAATACTCAAGCCAGGATGGCAGACATATGGCAGCAAACTTCCCCACCCTTGTACGCAGCACACAAAAGAAACACTCAACAGCAAGTCAAGCATGTGTTCACCAGACAAATTCGAGAATGCTCACAGCAGCCTTATTTATAAAAGAAGTCTCAAACTGGCAACAAGCCAGGTGTCCTCGGGAGTAGAATGGATAAGTAAACTGTGTATGTTCACATAGGGAAGAAACAACTGCTGTGTGCAACAGTGAGGTAACGCTGACAAGCGTCATGTTGATTCGCAGAGCACATATGGTTTCTTTCACATGAAATTCAAGAGCAGGCAACACTACCCCGTGGATTTAGAACTCTAAAAAGCTTTTCCTTATAGCAGCTTTAAGAAATCTGCTCATGAGTCTTTGATGTTCCTCACTGTGTTTACTACCCAGGATCTCAATAGGCGGGACATGGGTGCCAATCCTTCACCCTTTGCGTGTGGATGGATTTGGTGAGTTACTTCTAACAAAATATAGCAGACATGAGGTTGTGTAACTCCTGAGTCCAGGATGTCAAGGTGTTGCAGCTTTCTCCTTGCTCTCTCTTGACTCCCTCGTCTGGGGGAGATTGGCTGCCATGTTGCACAGGATGCTCAAGTAGCACCATGGAGAGGACCACATTGCACGAGTCACGTCTCACAGCCATGCCTGTAAGCCTTCCAGCTCCAGTTCAGCCTTGGATGAGGGTCTTCCCACTGAGCCGAGTCTCATGGGGACTGCAGCCCCTGCTGACACCAGGACCTCACTCTCAAGAGACAGAGCCACTGGAGCCTGGCCATCCGGCTCCAATGTTCTCAATTGTTTGACCCTGAGAAATTTCAAGATGGTAAATGTTATCCCGGGGTAGCTAAGTTTTGGGATGATTTGTTACACAGTATTGGGTAACTGATGCACGGCCCTTCCTCCATTCAACTGTAGGACCTTACTAATGAGTCCCTTTTTGTCACAGCAGGGATTTGCTAAAGAATAGCATGTCTCTTTGGGGATGGGTACACACACGTGTCTCTATCAGACATGAACATTTACTGGATCAAGTGTGGTCTTGAGAGGTAGTGTTTCTGCCCTGGGGACATAGAGAAATGTCATCCTGGGGGAGAATTATGGGGAGCAGAAGCAGGGCCATACAGTGGCAGGCCCCGATGTTGGACAGCTACTTCTTCCTGAGGTCACAAGGAGCCACAGGTTGCTCCCAGGGAATTCCTTAGGTTGGGCACCTAAGTGCTAGTTATAAATTCACCCTGGCCTCTACCTGCTCAGCCACTCACCTGTATGTTACTTGCCTGATCTCCGGAGGTGCTTGCATTTACTGATAGGTCTGAGTAGACACGATGTTGGCAGTCTTCTGCAAGATCTCCTAGCCCCAAGCCTGTCTCCACTCCTACCACTGATACCTGGGGAGGGAGAGGGGATGTGCGTGGGTGGCCAATGGCAATTCTCCTGGCCTTCTGATCCCTCTGTCTTCATCCCTTCACAGAACCTCAGAACTATCCCCTGCTCCTCTGTCCCAAAAAAGACAACAGGAAACCCCAGCAGGGATTACTTACAGCTCTAGTCAAATGAGGCTGAGAACCAAAATTAATTTGAATGTTAGACAGTAGACTAAATGTTTTCTAGGTTTCTGGACAGAGAGACAGATCCACTACCTGCTTCCTCTCCATTCATGGGGCCAAAGCAGTAAGACTTCCACCCCTCAGAAGAACTCAGAGCTAGTAGTGGGGACAGTGAGGCCAGTTGGTTAGAAGCTGTGTTCGTCAGTTTTTGGTTACTGTAACAAACACCTGAGATAAATCATCTTATGTAGAGAGAAGGTTTATTTTGGCTCACAGTTTTTTTGTTTTTTTTTTTTTTCAAATTTTGAATTATCTTTTTTATTTTATTTTATTTTTTTTTCATTTTTCTTTTATTATTCATATGTGCATACAAGGCTTGGTTCATTTCTCCCCCCTGCCCCCACCCCCTCCCTTACCACCCACTCCGCCCCCTCCCGCTCCCCCCCTCAATACCCAGCAGAAACTATTTTGCCCTTATCTCTAATTTTGTTGTAGAGAGAGTATAAGCAATAATAGGAAGGAACAAGGGGTTTTGCTGGTTGAGATAAGGATAGCTATACAGGGCATTGACTCACATTGATTTCCTGTGTGTGGGTGTTACCTTCTAGGTTAATTCTTTTTGATCTAACCTTTTCTCTAGTTCCTGGTCCCCTTTTCCTATTGGCCTCAGTTGCTTTAAGGTATCTGCTTTAGTTTCTCTGCGTTAAGGGCAACAAATGCTAGCTAGTTTTTTAGGTGTCTTACCTATCCTCACCCCTCCCTTGTGTGCTCTCGCTTTTATCATGTGCTCATAGTCCAATCCCCTTGTTGTGTTTGCCCTTGATCTAATGTCCACATATGAGGGAGAACATACGATTTTTGGTCTTTTGTGGCTCACAGTTTTTGAGGTTTTAGTCTATGACCAATTGGCCTTGTTGTTTTGGGCCTTTGGTGGCAGGCATATCATGGTGGCAGCTGGTAGCAAATCAAAGCCATTCACTTCATGGCCAGAAGCAAGCAAGCGAACAAACAAAGTGACTGAGCCAGGGTTCCATGATCCTGTTAAGGCCCCCCATTGACCTAAGACCTCCCATTAGGCTCCACCTTTTAAAGGCTCCACTACCTACTAATGGCATCAAGCTAAGGACCAAGACTGTAGCACATGGGCTCTGATCCAAACTGTAGCAGAAGATCAAAGCAGAATTTAGGGTTCGCCATGCAGCCCCTGTGCTGGGTGCTGCGTTCATCCACTCACCACTCCAGGCTCCCTTCATGCAGGTGTGGTTATCCCCACCTGGCAGACAAGGAAACCCAGGTGTACAGAGACTGAAATAATGAACCTACATGGGTAGAAAGTGGAAGAACTTGGCTTTGAACCCAGACATCAGGGCTGGAGGACACTTTGCTCTTAGCCTCCCATGAAGCTGCCTTTCTGGGAACTTTCAGAAGGACCCTAGAAGAAGTTAGAGTAACTTCCTTATCTTACCAACAGCTCAGCTCTTACCATGCCAAGAGTGGGCAAAGCCCACGTGGCCAAGGCCAGATTGCCTCTGCCTGGGTGGAGCCATGGTTGGGGACCTGTGACCAGGGCTTGCCGTCTCCGGCCTTATGACTGTGGGCACATGGGTTATTTCTTTGTGGCAGCTTCACACATTTTCATGAGGAGCAAATGAGACACTCGTTTTTGTAATGTCCCGTGTGAACTGCTGCTAATGCTGTTCCTACTGAGTGGACGGGAAGGTGGCCGGACTCTGTCCCTGGGCCCCAGGCTGCCTCTGTGTGCACATTTGCACCACAGACTCCCACACCAACATTGACACAGCCTAGCGACATCAGTAAGAGAGAAAAGGCGGTGTGAAGATTTCCAAAAGCACCCATTTAAAAAATTCTTTTAAAATTAGTGCATATTAATAGTGCAAAGGGTTTCATCGTAATATTTCCATGCGTGCTGTGATGTGCTTTGATCAAATACTCCCCCTCTATTAGTCTTTCTTATCCCCTCTGGTCACTCTTCAGGGTAGGGTCTCCCTTGATGTCCAGGCCATGCTGCTATCTATACTTTCTGCATAGCTGGATGAAGGTGCACTCCACCATTCCTAGCTATTGGTTGAGATGGAGTCTTGTGAAGTTTTTTCCTGGATTGCCTTGCAGTACGAGCCTTTAAACCTCTGTCTCCTGAGTAGCCGGGATTACAGACTTGAGTCACTAGCTCCCTCACAGTTTGGGGCTTATTAAGTTTGCTTCTCCTGAGAACTTCTCAGAAGTGATTTAAGGTACTCATTTGCTTATGAATCTGGGACTTAGAAGAAAGTTCTCTGTGGCAGAAATGATTATTATGATATAGATGGTGAGTGAGATTGTGACAGTGGATGTGTGTGTGTGCTGAGTGCATGTGTGTGCTGTGTGTGGGGGTGTGTATTGTGTGCATATGTGTGTGTATCTTGGTACCTATGAGTACCTGGGTTTCTGACAGGTCTTCATGGACAGGAAATACCCCGTGCATCAGAGTGAACCCTTGAGTGTGTCTGTGTGGGAGAAGAAGAGGCGAAAAAAAAAATCCACCATGGCTCACAAAATGTTTTAAAGTATTGTGATGAAATGATTCTTTATCAGGCATTTGAAAGTTTATATCACCAAACGTTCTACAAATAGCAGGTCTGCCTGAAAATGAGTTTAATTCCATAAAAGGTCATGATACTTTGGAGTTATGAATTGAATTTTTCTCTTTGCTTTGTTTATTAATATTTATTGCTGAAGTGATTGACGTGAGAACTGGAAGATCTAGTACTGTTTGCATAGATTTCCTTTCTTTGTACTTACAAGTATGGTTGAAATATTAGATAGACTTTCTCCCATCTGTCCTCTTGCCCTTGAATTACAGGGAGTAACTTTTTGTGTGTGTTTTTTGTGAACGTGGGAGGATTTTATCTGGTCCTTTGAGTGGCAGAAATGTCAAGGCCTGACTGTTTTTGTCAGTGAACTTTCAATTGCAAATAAAAGAAACACGATTCTGAGTGGCTCAAGGGAATTACTGACTCATAAAACTGAAAAGTTCAAGGACGGCCTCAGGTCTGGCTGGATCCAGACAGAAAACAAACTGCTTTTCCCTGTTGCCTCTGCATTCCTCTGCTGGTCTCCTTCTCAGACAGGTGCTGGACCTATGCAGTGCTTATTGCTTTGTGGAAAGGGAGCTGGGCTCAAAGATGCTTGATAAATCCTGGTCACATGTCTACTTGTGAGTCAATCAACTGTGTCCACGAGATGGGAAATTCTAATTGGCTTGGCTGGGTCACAGGGTCCCTCCTTGAACCAATCACTGTCTAGAAGATCCTAGGCTTTGATTGATCACCCACTTGTCAGTCTCTGAAGCTGAGCTCAGATGCAGCCCAACCAGAGCTGCCTGGAGTGAGGATGGGAGATCCTGGTATGAAGTCCCTGTACTCTATTAGGGGAATGGACCTGGATGTGGGGCAAGTCCCAGCAGTCCCCCTGGTCCTCTGTGTGGGAGACAGCTGGGTTGGGAACTTGCTGGGTGACTATCTCTGAAGCACTAGGACCCCCAAGGATGATTGTGTGACAGGTCAGCATTTAGGGCTGGCTGGCTTCTGGAGGGCATAGCCTGTGGCCTCCTGTTACCCACCTGGTCACATTGTTTGGTGCTGGTTATATGCCAGGCTCTGCTCTAAGCACCTTGTATACACTGCCTCCACAGTCCTTTCTTTTTTTTTTATTGTTTTATTATTCATATGTGCATACTAGGCTTGGGTCATTTCTCCCCCCTGCCCCCACCCCCTCCCTTACCACCCACTCCGCCCCCTCCCTCTCCCCCCATCCCCTCAATACCCAGCAGAAACTATTTTGCCCTTATCTCTAATTTTGTTGTAGAGAGAGTATAAGCAGTAATAGGAAGGAACAAGGGTTTTTGCTGGTTGAGATAAGGATAGCTATACAGGGAGTTGACTCACATTACACACAGTCCTTTCAATGACACCATGAGGTTGCTTTGCTAGTTACCCATTTTACAGATGAGGAAACTGAGGCCCAAAGGCTAAGTAACTCTAACAGGGTCACATAGCTGGAGTCAGAACTCCAGCCAGGCTTGTAGATTTGATGTCTGTGGTCTTAACTTCACTTTGCTACTTGGGTGCCTGTTAGGACAACCCGTTTCTCCTGCACACAGCCAATAGTTCAGTCCTGAGATGTGGTTCACACTTGGCAAACAGGTCTTAAACCGAGTTGAATGGTTTCCAATCATATTTTGAATCCCAAATTCCCCAGAGTGTATCTTGTTTCCAAACTCAAAGCACTATTATTTTTTAATTATTTTATATTATGAATCCCAGATTCTCACAAAACAATATTGCTCTACTAATAATGGAGTCAAGAGGAACCTTTTATTGAGCCCCAAGGAAACACCATCCTCCCTGCCTCTTATCAAGTGTTGGTCTGTCAGAAGCACAGGTCGTCATTAATGTCACTGCGTTATGAAGTAGGGCAATCCATGGCCATAGGTGGGACTCACAGAGGAGAGGCTGTCAGTGCCTGCAGTGTGTCTGTCACATCAGGGTTTAAATGTGATCAGAAGGTAGGTAGATGTCAGTGGTGGGAGCCAGCACTCGATGCCATGCAAAGAAGCCAAGTGATCAGGCAGAATATGTTCCCAGTGTGTGTGGGGGGTGATAATGGACTTGAAATTGTGGCAGGTGTTGATTTCATGGCAGTGACAGAAAATCCAGACTGTAGGAAAGTTGCTTCCATTCTTTTGCTAACACTAAAAAATGAGTGTGCCCCACATGGGGACAGGGCAGAGCTGTCACAGAGTACCCCCAGTGCAGCCAGAGGTCCAGTTTGCTGGAGGTGATGTCTGGAGTTGGGGACAGGTGGGGTATAAGTCATCTTCACTGTTTCTCCGTGGAGAATGATGGGCCTTCAGAGTGGGGTGGGACTGTTTTCTGCACCACTGGGCACTTGGCATCCTTGGCTGTGAATCCTCAAAATGCTGGCAGTGCTTTCTGTCCCTTTATCTGCCCTGAGTTAACTGGAAAACCTAATACCTGTACATGCCCTCTTGGCGTGCGTTACACTGATGGAGAGTAACTGGTCTATGGAGATCAGGCTGGTGACAGAGTGACCAGGTGTGAGAAAACAGCTGACGCAGAAGTGCGCACCAGAGGTATTTTTGTTTCCTCGTAACTCACCTCAGAGGAAAAGCCCAGTGCCAACGCACTCCCTGGGGGCAAGCGGTCCTCAGCCTGGATGCCAGGGAGGTAGTGGGTGGTGGAGGCTGTGGTGAGCTGGGAGCAGCTGCTATCAGCCCAGGCTGGTCATTGCCAGGCAGGGACATCAGCCTGGTATTGTTGTACTGTTAGGATTTGGTGTGAAATGGTCCTTCAGGATCACTGTCGAAAGCTTGGTCCCTAACTGGTGGTGCTGTTTTGTGAGGTTCTGGATTCTTTAGGGGGTGGGGCCTTGTGGGAGGACATGGGTCACTGGGTGTATGTCTTTGCCCCTAAGGTGTGTATCTCGTCCCTGGGCTTTTCTCTATCTGGCTTTTTGCTTCCTGTCCACCATGAGTTGAAGAAGGTCTTCTGCCCACGAACCTGTGTCCATGATGTCCTGCCCAAATGTACAGCGCCACACAGCCATGGACTGAATCCTCTGAAATCAGGAGCAAAATAAACCTTCCTTCCTTTAAGGCATTCTGTCCAGTATTTTGTCACAGCAATGCAAAAATTCAGAAACACCCGTAATTTCTGGCCTTTTGAGGAAATCACACATCTGGATTTTTATGTGTAATTGTCTGATGCATGTGTTGACTACCACTTCAAATGCTGTGAAGTGTGACACACTTGTTGTCATTGCTAAGACAAAAGTACCATGAACTTAAAGGCCAAAAACAAGGCTCTTTATCTTACAGTTTCTCTGGGCTGGGTCCTCTGCTTCCTACAGCCAGGGGCTTCAGTCAAGGTGTTGATTGGGCTGTGTTCTCATCCGAGGGCTGGACCAGTGAAGAGTCTGCTTCAAGCCCACTCAGTTGCTGGAAGGATTCACCTCCTTATTGTTGTAGGGCTGAGGGTCTTGCTTGTTTTTTTTTTTTTTTAATTTTTCAGTTAATTCTTTTGGTAGCACTGGGGTTTGAACTCAGGGCCTTATGCTAGCTAGGTAGGCACTGTTACTGCTTGAGCCACTCTGCCAGCCCCTTTTAATTTTTTTGAGACAGGATCTCAAAAAAATTAATTTTTTGAGACATAGCCTAGACTGACCTCAAATTCTTGATCCTCCTGCCTCAGCCTCTCAAGTGCTGGGATTACATGTGTGCACAATGATGCACAGGTTGGCTTTGGCTCTTTTCTGACTATTGGCTGGGGGGCTGCCCTCCGTGATTAGAGGCCACCCTTAGCTCTTTGCCACATGGGTATTCTAACATGGCTGCTTCCTTCCTTAAAGCCCCACTTCGGGGGCAATAGCTGACTGAGTCAGCTCGCCAGATGGAGACTTGTAAAACATAATGTAGTCATGACTTGACCTTCCATCACCTTTGCCATATGTTTTTAGTTGGAAGTGAATCACACACAGGTCCTGTTCACACTCATGGGGAAGAGATTATAGTCAAGTGTGATCGCGGACCACCCTAGAGCTATAGGACTGGCCTATATTATGGATCAGTGCTAAATAAGTGACCAAAATACACTGTAGGCTGGATCCACTCAGTTATTGTTAGGTCTCTGGTGTCTAGACTTGCTTAACTTAGTAATATGGGAAGTATGAAGGGAAAGAGAGGGAGGGAGAGAGGAAAGGAGAGGGAGAGGGAGGGATTGTTTCCTGGAAGCTCTGAGAGAGAATCCTTTTTATGTCTCCCCTGTAGACAGTCTCTCTCTCTCTCTCTCTCTCTCTCTCTCTCTCTCTCACACACACACACACACACACACACACATACACACACACACTTCTGCTTGCCAATCTGAAAGAGAGAGAGAGAGAGAGAGAGAGAGAGAGAGAGAGAGAGGGAGAGAGAGAGAGAGAAGACTGTATACAGGAGAGACATGGAAAGGATTCTTTGTCAGAGCTTCTAGGAACCAACCCTGATTTCAGACTTCTGGCCTGCGGAATTGTTAGGGAATAGATTTCCACTGTTTTAAGTCCTCAGGTTGCAGCAATTTTTGCAACAGTGTGGGAAGCTAGTACAGCTAGCACAAAGTAGGGACACCCAACAGGAAGTTTTGGGGTGAGCTCACTCTGGTAGTTTGGCTGTGGAAGGTGTCGCGGTTTGAGATTAACTGTGTGTCTATGAGGCTGGAGTCTGGGAGATGGTCTTGTGTTACAAGCCACCATTGTGTTGGGGAAACAGCATAAGGGCCAGGAGAACAGGTGGGGCATGCTCAGCTTTTCAGTCTGCATGGAGCTTCCTGCAGATATGAACCCATGACTAATCTGTACCCACAACTGCCTTGGCCTGAGTGGAGCAGGAATGTCTACAACTGTAGCAGAAATAGCTGCAATAATTGTTCTTATCTGTACTTCTGTCAACCAACAAACCAAACAACTGACCAACCAACCCACTCACCAACCAATCAACTAACCAACTAGTCATCCAACCAACCAACCAACCAACCAACCAATCAAACAACCAACCAAATAAAAAATAAACCAAATAACTAACCAGCTAGTAAACTAACCAGCCAACCAATCAACTAGCCAACTAGTCAACCAACCAACCAACGATCCTACCCACCTACCAAGCAACCAAACAAATAACAAATCAAACAACTAGCCAATTAATCAACCACCAACCAACCAAACAACACAACAACCCACCTAACAACAAAACAACCCACCTACCCAGTAGCAAACCAACTAACAAAATTAAGGCTCCTATGTGGGAGAAGCATACAAAGGTGTGATGAAATAATTAAAACCATTCTTTTGTTTGTAAAAAATGATCCAAAGCTACACAAAGTGCATTTGACTTTCTAAGAGTGAAGGTTAAACTGAGCACTGAACACTGAAGCTGGTGAGGGGACCAGCCTCCCAAAAGTCATGTGCTGTTCTCATCTGCACACAGGTTCTCCTTCCTGATTCCTGTTCTCAGAGCTTAGGTTCCTGCTTTCCAACGTAGCTCTCTGGTAGACAGAGTTCTGTTTGTCCTTCAGAAGGCTCCTGCTCTCTTTCCTTCTCAGAGGCTGTAAATGCATGTCCTACAGTCCATGTTTTCAGTTCCCACACAGAGAGGGCAGGAGGGAGACCCTATCTGTCCCATGGGCATCTCAGCAAGTCCTGTGGGCCTTGTGCTCCCCTGCCTGCTTCCCAGGACTCTTTCTCTAACTTCCAATCTTTCAAGTTTAAGTTTGGAATGAGCTCTCAGCAGAGCTTGACTGCCAGTTTCCAGGTGCCTGTTGGGAGATGCCTGCTTCTCTCCCCGTTGCTAATTTGTCACAGAGAAAGTAGTGTGGCAAGTTAGGACATCTGCAGTTTTCCTTAGTCACACCTGAAGATGCTCCAGTGTCCAGGGCTGGGCAGAGCTTGGAAAGTGTGTGGAGTATGAGATGCTCCTCTGCCTTCCTCTGATCATCTGAAATGTGTCCTAGTGTTACCCAGAGTCCTCTGAGGCCCACCTGCATCACGATGTGTACAGACACAGCAGTGGGAGCCCTGCCTAGACCTACTGAGTCTTTGGAGTTGGGTCCAGATTTCTGTCATGTCACAAGTCACACGCCAAAGTTAGAGAAGCTCTGGTCCAGGGGACTCCAGTGACTTGGCTCCCTCCCTGCCCTTGGCAGTTTTTGGTGATGCCAGTCACTGGGTATCTTCAGTTCTTGAAGTCCCCTGCTCACAGAGCATCCAGAGACAGATGGTACCTGAGAGAGTGCCCTGCATTCTGCCAGTGTTTATTAAGCTTCTCCTGCTTGCCAGTAATGCGTCCCAGCAACGTGGATAAACAGGAAATAAAACACACAAATCCCAGCTCCCTCGCCTCCCCCCATGCTTTTTCATCTAGGTGGCAAGCAAGGGAAGCAAAGTGTGGTGTATTAAGTTTTGAGGAGAAAAACAAAGCCAGGTGTAGAAATTGACAGTGTGGACAGCCGGACAGAGTTGCTGCCCTAGACCAGGAAGTCTCAGAAAGGTTCATTAGAAGTGACATTCTGCCACAAACAGCCTCAAGGTTTGAGGACTGGCTGCAAGACACCGTGAGACTGAAGAAGAGGAGCCAGGTCCAGGACTGCACAGGGTGCAGTTGTTTGGGGGTACTTTCTGATGGAAGCATCGGCTAGGTGGCAGCAAGACCAGCTGGGTCCCTGAAGATTGGGTCAGAAGGAGGGATGTGGATGGGTTGGGAGAACAGTGACTTCTTCCTGCCTAGAATCACTTGGGTAAGCATCAGTTAATTTCAGAGTCATGAGCATCCATGGAGCAAAGGTCCAATCGTAAAGCTCCATGTTACCGCTTGGATGCTCTCACTATTTATAGTTTTCTGGGAAGCTATGCATGACTCTGTAGCAACCATGGTTGCCATGACCCAAGATGGCTGTCGTCATGTCAAGCTGAGTCCAAACAGATGACTTTGCCCAAACCTGGAGGAGATGAGGGAGTGAGCCAGGCTGGTGCTGTAGGAGAGGGTGCCAGGCAGAGAGAGGAGCAAGTGCCAAGGCCCAGTGGCCGGAAGGAAAATGATGACTGAGGAGCCACAAGGAGGTCAATGTTCTGTTTCCCAACATTACAGGATATCAGCATATTTCTACACACATTTTGTGAACATTGCCGTTCAAAGATATAAACGTGTCCTGGAGGATTTTTCTTTAATCTGAAAATATTTGGCTAATTAAAATTGATCTACTGAAAATGGGAACCAATAAAAATTTCCTAGGAAATATGAAAATCAAAAAATAAAATGAAAGTAAAACTTGATTGGGAATGGTTTTCTTCCTTGAGAAATAAAGATTTTGACAACCAGTTTATTTTATCTTCTATTAAAGAAAATTCGGGTTTAGTAATTCCCTCTCTGTTACATGCAGAACAAAGAATGTCAATGATACGTGATTTTCTCCAACTTCCCATCCTTGCAGAAGATTCTATTTTTCATCTCACAGTTGACATTGCTAATAGGATCCCCAAAGGATCAGTTAGCAGCAGTATTTGGGGGCTCCCCTAGCCTCCCCAACAGCCTCATTCTGCCTGGTCTTCAAACTTCTCTCTTTTAAAGCCCCATCATCTTGTTGATTCTGCCGCTTACTTGATGATCGCTAGTACATCTGTCTTGTGGGCCAGTTGTAGGTCCTTGCTGCCTCCTCTTTGCCAATGGCCTTGGTGACACTTCTCAGTTCTCCAGGATCAGAAGCTTTTCGATCTCTGCAACAGACCTGCGTTGCACTCTCGTATTTGCAGCCGACAGTCAGCAGAGTCTGACTGGCCAAGGTGGCAGAGACATTAAAGAGGAGGATGGAGGGATACATGTCGGTGTTACCCAAGCGCCATGTGCAAGTGAGGACTGACTTCCTTGAAGGGCCAGTTCACTAGTGACTGTTTTCCTGTTCTGCTAATTTATCATTTTCTGTGCAGTAGCATAACCCCAAGGATCAGAGAAAAAATATTTGTATAAAGAAGACCTATGGAAAAAAAAATGTTAAGTTTCTTGAGTTCATCAGAACGTGGTTATTACCTAAACGAGCCCAAGGTGGTCCCCGAATATCGGCCTCTGGATTGTGTATTTCTTTACAGCGGGCCAGCGTCTGTTAACTCAAATGCTTACCACATCAAAGTCAAGTTTTCACACATTAGACTTTTAAACAGAGCTCACCAGCCTGGTTTTAGTCATACAGAGCCTGTCTTCTTTGCATATCCTGCAAACCCTCACTCAGGGTTGGGGGTTGGTCATAGAACAGGGAAGCCCTGTACCTGTAACAACCCCAAGCTGCAGCTGCCCTCCAGAGTCCTCTGACCTGGAGACACCCCTGTGGAATGACATGTTCTAGACACCTGAGCCCCTGCCTCACCCCTGCCTCATCGCTTCTGAACAGAGATCCCGTCTTCCCCCGCTGCTTCATCTGATGGTCTCATTCCCCGGGGAACTTTTCTTACATGCCAACTTGTCACAGTGTCACTCAACTAAAGCCCCTTGTGGTTATATCTGTTTCCTTGATCAGCCCCTAAGTCCCTTCAACCTAGGACAGTGATAAGGCCATTAATCTTTCCCATATAGTTTTAGATACTGAGGTTTTTAAAAATAACAATTGCTAAGAATGAAACTAAGGCTAAAGATAGTTCTCTAAAATAAAGTTAGTGAATATTTAAGACATGCATTTTCTGGGCTTAAATTGCTCTCACAAATATAATCTGAAGTTAGGGAGGATTTGGACGAACGACTAAACTTTAGGAAAAATTTTATAACTTGTGTTTAGGAGAGAGAGAGAGAGAGAGGAGAGGAAAGAGAGAGAGAAGAAAAGAGGAGGAGGAGGCGGAGAGAGGAAAAATGTCAATAATTTTGGCTTTAGGACTGTGTTTTTGGTACCCAGAATGCATTTCTTCTGCTAACTAGTTTTTCAAGCCCCTCTTGCTAACCCCTTCCAGGTGGTTAAGATGGACTGACTTCAGCCTTCGGGCAGAAGGCTCATCGCATACCTGATCTAATTCAAGGAATGAAAACCTGGCCCCAAGGTTTTTGTTTTGGGAGGAGAATCTTATATTTTTGTGTGTGGATGAGGATGTGATATGTGGAGTTTCTGCAGCTGCACTGTGACCATTGGAGGGCAAGACCACATATAGGTGGGCTGAACAGGGTCAGAAGACTGAAGGAACTGGGGATCAATTGAAACCCTATGGTGGCTGCATTTAGCCGACACGAACCTGGATTGGTTTTGTGTGTGTGTGTGTGTGTGTGTGTGTGTGTGTGTGTGATCGATTGTGATTACTGTAAAATTTCTGAATTTGTTGGTTGTACAGTGATGTCCTTTGGACCCCAAAGGTTGAGGGTTGGATGTTCTTATGAAATAGATGAGTTCTCCATGGCGAATGGAGACATTGCCCTGCCTCGGATGTGGGGGATTTTCTGCCTAGAAACATGGTAGGATCAGGAAGTCGCATTGGAGGGAAGGCGGTTAGGAGCTTGACTGGAGACTCAGAGCCCTTCCAAAGGACGCCTTGCAAAGGGTCCCAGGTGAGCAAGGACCCTCTTGTTTCTTAAGCCCTCAGATGAGGCCTCCCTTGATTTTGGGTGAAGATAGCTCCAAGGAGACAGGAAGGAGAAGATGAGGCACAGAGAAGGCAGCCAGGAGGAGAGAGACAAGGACACAGGGGAGTGACGTTTTTTCCAAAGACTGCTGGCAATGACAGGAAGGAAGGAGAAAGGCGTGACAGACTCCCAGCCCTGTCAACATCCTCACTTTGAACTTGAAGCCTTCTAAACTGTGAGAGAATGAATTCTTATGCTCCAAGCCACCAGTTTGTGGCAGTCCCAGGACACTAATCCGGAGCATCTCACAAGGTGGCTACAAGGGTTCAGTGAGATGATGTGACATAAAGCTGATCCCACGCAGGTACTCGTGCAACATGGTGTCCATGAAAAAAGGGGTCAAGAACTCTGTCTGGGGGAGCAGCAGCTTACCCGTAAGAAAACTAACCCGACGAAATGAAGAGAAATAAATTCTGTTTATCTTTGCTTTGGGAGGGCTATGAGACACTGAGCATCGTCCCTGCCCAGGAGAACTGGAGACAGCCGGGAATGAGGGACAGAGAGGTGATGGGGTCAGAGAAGGGTAGAGAAGGATTAGAAGCAAACTGGGGTTAAAACCCAGCTACACAGCAACACTGTGGGACCCAGCTATGTCGCTGAACTTGTGAGACTCAGTCTCCTTGCCTGGAAAATGTGGGTGGTAATAATAATACCTACCATGGTGGTGTTAGGGTGAAGTGTGTGAATCGGGGTGCAGGAAGTGCTTAGAGGAGCACCTGGTGTACGGCAGCTGATAGCACTAGCTGGCAGCACTTTTCCAAAAACGCACTACCCACTGCTCCCCAAAAGAGGACTGGGTGAAAAATAAGTGGGAGAAAGGATTTCACAGCCTTGGCAATTTCAGAGTTCTAATCACAAGCTCCCCGCCCCCAACCCTGCCCATGGCAGACACAAGGGCTTCACTCACCCCCTGGAAAGGTGGGAGTCCTCAAGAGCATCCCAGTCTGACACCCACTGTGAGTTCATGGGGTCCCTACTCCCAGATTCAATAAGTCACTGGGAGGACTTGCAGAAGCGTGATGCTTACAGTGTGTGGCTTGACAATTGAGATGGACAGACTGAATCCAGCCATGGGGGAGGCGGTCCAGCAGCATCCAGCAGGCTCAGGGGCCACCTCCCAAGTTCCTCTTCCAGGCAGCACGTGGGCAGCGCTAACAGCATGCACACAGAGCCCTGCCCCTAGGGACACTCCCCCGCGCCGTGTCCAGAGCTTTCACTGAGGTTTGGCTATGCAGACTTGGCTGGCCTTCGTCTCCAGCCCACCCAGGGTCAGACTGATACTGTGGGGTCAGAGGAGCCCAACATCAATTACACCGAAGCACGGACCATGTGGTGTGGGCCAATGCCCCAGGTAAACACAGACACTCTTATCAGACCAGACATTCCTGGGGCTCAGACGTAAGCTCCCAGGGGACGAGTGCCAAGGCCAGACTTTCCCTTCAGACAAGGTTAATCCTTTGCTGCAGCCCACTGTGCAAACAGCCAAACAAACCAAAAACCCTGCAGCGAGGGGGTGGCGAGTCCCACGTGGCTGATGTGAGGGTAGGATAGCAGGGCGCAGGTGTGCGCTCACAGGGCAGGTCTTGTGGGGCCCAGCTGGTGGTGCGTGGCCTGGGCTGGGAGGATGGAAAAGTATGGGCCTGGCCCTGTCCCTGTTCCCACTGGGGACAGGCTGGCCAGATCCAGATGTCTTTCCTGACACTTTATTTTTTTGGTGGTGCTGGGGTTTTAACACAGGGCTTCCCACTTGCTAGGCAGTGCTCTAGCACTTGAGCCAGGCCTCCAGCCATTTTTGCTCTGGATATTTTGGAGATAGGCTCTGGCTTTTTGGCCAGGCCAGGCTGGACTGCTCTCCTCCTATTTTAAACTTCTCACCATTCTGGGATGACCACCCCCAGTTTTTTTCTGTTGTGATGGGATCCCAACAAACTTCTGTTTGCCTGGGCTGGCTTGGAAGCACAGTCCTCCCAATCTCAGCCTCCTGTGTGGCTTGGGATGGCAGATGTGCATCACCGCACCCACCCATTGGTTGAGATGGGGTCTCATGAACTCCCTGCCTGGGATGACCTCAAATCAAGGTTCTCCAGTCTCCCACGCAGCTAAGATCACAGGCATAAGCCACCGCACCTGGCTGCTTTTTTGTTACTTAGGTTCAGCAGTTGGAATGCCATCTGGCTCTTGTCTAACCAGAGCCTTGTCTCACCTGGAACCTGAGAATCTTCCCAGAACCCCATCCCCCCTCACAGACAAGGTCATCCCTCATCACTGGCAAGGTCAAAGTTGAAGGTCACCGTCAGGTCTCTCAGAGCCCGGTGGGGGGGCCCTGGGACACCTCAAGTGAGTGGCAGAGGTTTGGGGGAGACACCCCCATGTGCATCACCTCAAGTGGGTGTCGCTCCTGTGTGTGTCCAGAGCAGCAGCCGTCTGGCTCATCTTGAGACTCCACTGAGCTTGGGCAGCGATGGAGCCACCTTGTCCCCTGGTCCTGACTTGCATCCTTGCTAGGAACATGGGGTCTGCTTGCCTTGTTCTGCACTCTGTACTGAACGAGCTCATATTGTTTCCTTCTCCATGGTCACCTGATCCTGGGGTTGATGTAGGTAGAAAGCATGAAGTGGAACATCCCAGAGCTAAACAATTCATACTTTTAAATTGCATCGTGAAATCTCACGTCAGCTCTCTCCATCCTACCTGATCCTTCCACAGTGTCCACGCTGTATGTGCCGCCTGCCTGGAAATGACTTCGTAGCCATCTTTGTTATTAGATGCAGGGTCATGATACCACAGTGCTTGTAATTTTTACCCTATTTCACTTAAAAATGACCTCAAAGCGCAAGAGTAGTGATGGTGGCTCAGATATGTCAAGTAGAAGCCATAGAACACTTCATGTAAGTGAAAAGGGGAAAGGTCTTGATTTTATCAGGAAAGAAAAAAAACAAATCATAAGTGGAGGTTGCTAAGATCTGTGGTAAGAACGGGCCTTCTGTCTGTGAAGCTGTGAAGCAGGAGGAGCAAATGCCAGTTTTGCTGCCTTTTCTCAGACTGCAAATCTACAGCCACGGTGTGTGATAAGTGCTCAGTTATTATGGAAATGGTTGTAGGGGCGTTTGATTATAAGGGTTTGGTATCCACTGGGGGGTCCTGTAAAGTTGCACTGACGATGGCGGGGCCGGGGGAGACCACTGTACATGCAGGAAAGTACAGGTAAGGGGCACAGCTTCGTGAATCCACCCCTGTCGCCATCAGTGTCCTAAGACACAGAACGTTGCAGTGCCCAGAAGCCCCCTGGGGACCCTGTCCAGCTGCTCCCCTCCACTGAGGGCAGCCACATGTGCTGTGTCAGACCTCCTGCCAATGGGATTACTCACAGTGCACCTCTGACCTCTGGCTTCTTTCACTTGATGTGTTTGGAGGGTCCTTTGTGTTACATTGTCTTGTGAGGTGACAGACCTCCCATTCTCATTATTCCTCACTTACCACTCCAGCCAC